>NC_140585.1:631062659-632268492 GCF_964204655.1 Triturus cristatus | reverse complement strand
TTGCCATTCATCCACCTTTCAGTATTTTCCATCTACCCTTTCTTCTCTTCATCTTTCTTTTTATCCACCTTCCTTCCGGTGCATCCTTCTCCCTTCCTTCCCTTTTCATCCCTCTTTCATCCATCATTCTTTCCATCCACACATCTCTGCATCCACCCATTCATCCTTCTCTCCATTCACCCTCCTCGCCATCAACCATCAGCCATCCTTCTCCCCAACCATCCTTTTCTCCATCCATCCCTTCATCCATCTCTCCAGGCGCACATCTCTCCATCCTTCCTTATCTCCAGCTTTCCTCCCGTACACTGCAAGAGTTTATTTCCACGAACTTCCTGGATACCGGAGTCTCCAATCAAAGTCAAAGAAGCCATAAAAAAATTACATTTTTCTTGTTACTTAAAATGACCCTGTGATGGCCACCTACAGATACGCCTCTCCACACGTAAGCATACGCTGCTCAACAGAGCAGTTCTGGCAAAACTCTCTATTGAAGAGTTCAGCTGCTATGAGGCTTCCTGTTAAGCATCTTGCGGCGCACTTTCACTTTAAGTATGGTAGATGCCCCCATCATAAACAGGCTGCAAAAATATCTTCTCTGTGGCCCATTCGTTTTTGACCAGGCGTTTTGAGCTGCTGTGTTTCTACAATGACGACTCTACGTCGGAAGGCATGCTCTGGCTAAACACTTATAAAAGTCCCAAAGGCGAGACCTATTGGCTATGCCAATGCTTGTTCTTTAGTGCAGCTTGGTGTGAATCTATCCAATTTTGGTCTGCTATTTTCCTTTTAAAAGCAGAATGAGTATTTCTATTTAATTTTTTTAATAAAATAAGGATTTATTTTCTCCTATAGTGAAAGAATTGGCCAGCCAACATCTCCAGGTATCAATACCACTGATAATGAAGGATGAGAGAGAACTTCCTCCCTTTGAAAGAAGCCAGAACTAAGATCCGAGTATTTGGGCATCAGACCCAGTCACACTCTTTTATAACTTTCAGCAAATCTCGCCCCAGTCGCAACATAGAAAAAATATCCCAACAAGTGTCTACAATATATAGGGCAGGATGTGTTCAGAGATGGAGAAGAAAGATTGCTCTAGTATCTATGTTTGACCTTGTATGCCTGTCAGCCAGTGGATAGCTGCGCTGCCTACAGATGTCGGGTGTATGTTATCTAGGTGAATGGCTTTCTTGTGTGCTATATGAAATGTGATCTGTGTTAAGGTGCTGGAGACTACTCTGGTCCGAAATAAAGTGCATCTTCTTCGGAGAAGGGGGTTTATTATCTGCTTATATGTATTTATGTGCAGAAAACTATGTTTCAATATGAGTTCTACAGAGGGCAATTTAAGATTTAAAAATATCAGATTTTCCCCACATTTCACACACATTTTACACTGAGGAACACGGCTTTCATGAAATAGTGAAAACGTACATAAGCTGTGCGGAGCAGAAAAATGCAATGCTATGACACTCGATGCAACAGCGCGGACATTGACTGAGATCACAGGGATGGGAATGTTCCCTGGATAGCTTTATGGATGTTTGCCTCTGCCCTGGGTAATTCAACTGTTGTTTTCACTGGTATCACAACGTATTAATCATGCACAAGTGCAGAGGTTTAGGCTGGATGGAACGTCCTGAGAATCAGAACATGGTTCTGCGGATGGGAGCACTACGCATTGGACTACTGTTGGTGTCCCTGGACATAATCCTGAAGGGGTGGTGGCATCATGCTATTCTCATCTGTAGTACATGACAAGCCTGTTTACTGCTCTTGAAAAGTGAGATGGTTACCAGGCTCTCTGTAAATTTCCACTACCATGTTATTTATGCCCGGACCCTGTTCTGACATCTCTGAGTGAGTGGTGTGTGCATGGAGAGTATATAGGATGGCTGGTAGTGCGACTTCATAATGAATGAAAGTATATGACTGTGAGGCTAATGGGGTGTATTTTGGATTTTATTTATATATTTATGGGTTTTATTGGTGCTAGCTAGACCCAAAGGTATCAGAGCGCTTTACATATCGTTCCAGGTCGTTACATAGAAGAACATAATACAATAGAACGATCAACAACATAAAGGTAAATATAAAAAAAAATGTCAAGGGAATAGATTATGCAGTCAAGAACGTTACAGGACATTAAAAACAGGATTAAGGTGAAGGACAAAGAAGAAACTGAAAAACATCAGAATCATACGCCTACCTATAAGGCCTGGAATGATTGTGTGACTTAGTTGGTAGCAAAGCTTAGTTAGAATAAGTATTGAAGTATTTGTTGCGTGGAAGGAGTTTAAGGTCCCGTTTGAAGCATGGAAAGGATGGGTTACAGTGGAGGTCACTGGGGAGTGTATTCCAGATCCTAGGAGCATTACCAGAGAATGAGCGAGTCTGTGAGGATTTCTTTTTCAGTTTGGGAGGGATGAGAAGAAGTGAGTTGGAGCTTCTCAGCACCCTGGCTCTTCGTGCTTTGGAGAGTTTGGAATCAAGGTAGTTTGGCTTGTGGGTATGCAGGGCTTTGTAGGTGATGCAAGCAGCCTTGAAGATACATCTTCCTTCATTGAGAAGCCAGTTGAGGTTATTTAAAGCCGGAGTAATGTGCTCAAATTGTTTAAAACCTGTGAGTAGCCGAGCAGCCATGCTGAGAACTGTTGTAAGGGGTGCAAGGTGGGTTTTTGGAGTTCCTGTGAGGATGGTGTTCCCATAATCCAGTTTTGAGAGGACAAGAGACTGCACTACCGTCTTAAAATCATTCAGCAGAATAAACGGTTTCATTTTCTTGATATTTTCAAGGGTGTACAGCGCTCCTTTGGCTGAGTTGTTGATATTGTCTTTCATTGCCAGAGTGATGCCCAGGGACTTTATGGAGTTGGATAGCGTAAGATAGCAGTCGAGGGCTGCCCTCTGATAAGGCATGGCACAAGATTGAAGAGGAGAAGCAACGCTTCCCAGGCTGCAAAGGGGATTGTTGCCATTCCCATGATTTGGGTTTAGTTTGATGTGGTCAGATGAGGGAGATGGAGACAGGGCAGCTTTAGTTACAGTGACTAGGCCACTGCATGAGTGCCCTAAGTGCCACTGACAGAAGTCTGCTTCCGCTATTCACAGAGAACCTGTACCTCCGAGATTATTCTAAGCCTGATGTTTTTGACAATTTTCCCTGTAGTACCTGTTACAAACAACCAGCGCCCAGGGACATGGCCCTTTCTGTGGTATTTTGCTTTGTTATAATTACGTACTTCTCTTTTATAAAACATAAGCACTGACGTGGACATTCACTATTGCATGATTTTTGGTAACTGTTGAGTTCTGAGTCTCTGCTCCCGGCTACTCTGCGGACCAAGTTCTGAAAGTGCGTACTTGGTGTTCAGGTCGCAGTGCCGTAGCAGGCCAAGGCCAGGACAAGCGTGGTAAAAGAACTCAAACACCACGTTTGTAGCCTCGTAATCCCTCCTTGCCCCATGGGCTTGGCAGTGGCCGATACATTGCCTACCCTCTAACGATCATGAACATTATGTGCACGTAAGAAAATTTACGTACAAATTTTAATGCTTTTCTCCCATCCCAAATGCTCCAACATGACCGACATTTTTTTAAGTTCATTGCCTTTTCCGAAAATCCTATACTTAAACCGTGAATAAGTCCTTTTAAAGAGATTCATAAAATGGGCAGTTTCAAAGTATGTTCTAAATCGTTGAGTATAGAACAGGGATATCCATGCAGAACCCCGTAAGAGAAAACACTCCATGATACCCGAAATGCAAACTGCTGTATCCCTTGGTACCTGTGAAATGAGATGGGAGGTCTGTTCTCATTTCATTCCAAAAGGAAATAGACACGTTTCAATATCTATAAATCATCTTCCAGGGGAGAACAGTAGTGGTCTATTCATTGCCTAGTAACTATGTTACGAGGCATCAAGCTCAGCAAAGTGTATTATTAATGGTATGGAAATGCACTCTGCGACGACTTGGACTGTGACCACTTTAGGGTTAGATTTATATTCAGGAAGTGATTAGAGTATTTTGCCGACTGAACAGAATACATTTCCCCTTCAACTCAGTTGTGGTTTATTTATGTGCCATTTAGAGAAACGCATCATGGAGTTTTCTAAAATATTTTGCCATGGCAGCAGCGTTGAATATTGGCAAAGATGTATCTTTGTTTCAAGGGGTCATGGGCATTACATGGAAACTTCTCCCTGCTATAACTTCACTACAAATTGTGTAAATTAATCTCGTAGGAACTTCCTGTTTAGTGCAAGCTAGCCAGAGACGATAAAAAATAATTGTACTACAAGGCACTTATTAGCAACCATGAACGCAGCGTGATATGAAACTCATTTGAAACGTTCATTTCCATACAAAGATACCGGCTGCAAGAAATGGTAGAATTGTCTGCAGGGTTTTAGCATCATCCAAATGACCGTAACTGAAGAGAATGATCATGAAAGAAGGCATGCCAGAGATATTATTTACTATTTTGCTGTAGTAAATTGTGGGAGATATATAAAAAAAAAAAGGTTATTTAGGCAAAAAAAAAAAAATCTGTGTTATTGTAGTCCTTTTTAGGTCTTGGCTATGAGAGCAAAGCTGTTAAATACACCTAGTTTTAAAATACACCTATTTTCAACGATAAACGTAGAGTGGGGTTCGGGATCCCCCCCTTTAGAGCAAAGGCATACTTAAACCAGCATCTTTCACCCTTTGGCTGGAGACTTTGTCAATCATGTCTTTGGGTAATTTGGTGTAAATGTAGCCCTGAGTGACAGCAGTACATGGAACAAGGGCTCTGAGAAGGCTGCCCCTCTGCAGATGCGCATTGGTGCCTCCACACCGCTGGAATCCCACCCTAGGAGCAAGCTTCTGGTCGAGGGCAATCGTGAATGGCAGTTTGCAGAGCATCCCTCGTGTATCTGCTATCGCGCAAGGCTGAGGACCTATCTGCCTGTGAGAGAATAAAATATCCCACGTGGCTGCTGGTAAGTAACCAGTGCCCTGATTCCCCGCTGCTGCATGTCCAGGCTTCAATGGATGGAACATCTTGATGCGGGGACTCACAGCCAAAACCTGGCCTGAAATAAAGCTACAGCACAAGATGCTTTATTGAGGTCTCCTACGCAGAAGAGGACCAGCTGACCACAGATGTACAGGTGTAATAAAAAGCCGTCAAGTGAGCTGAAGTTTCTGATCCTTGAATTGTATTGATGGGGCAAAAGTACGGATGAGGAGTAAATGTGAACTTATTTAATAGTATGAGTGAACGGAACCAATGATTTAAATAAACATGGTCGTGGTCTGACCTAGCAGTGTAATCTTAATGCAAGATCAAAGAGACTTGCCCACTGTGCACATAAACCATATAAGCAAATGCAAGGATTTACACAATCTTTGTACTCATTCAAGAAAATCAGTGAAAACAATCATGAAATAAACAGACAAAATATTAAAGGTGTTTTTGTTCATGTAATTCTAATCCATATCACAAAAAACTTCAAAATATGTTCCAAACAGTAACTCTGTTATGAACAGATACAAATTACAGTCATTTAAAAGAGAAATGACTGTAATTTGTATCTGTTCATAACAGAGTTACTGTTTGGAACATATTTTGAAGTCTTAATATAGTATTTATAGCATTGTTAGGATGATTATTTGCTTTTATGACATGCTGTCGAATAAAGCTTTGAAACTTGAAATAAGGCCACAAGCACAATAAAAGGTCCAGTAAGAGTCTCAAAGGACTCCCTTGCTCAACCTTTGGTAGCTGGCAATGAGCAGGCAGGCTTAATTTAGGAGACAGGTTTGTAAAGCATTTAAAAACACCAATACATTAAATAAATAAGACACACCACCCAATAAAAATCCAACGCCAATTTTTAAAAATAGGATATATTTTTATGATTGTAATGGCTCCAAAATGACAAAAATCCAAAGTAGGGTACCACAGATATGAATTTGTAAGCATTAAAAGAAAAAAAAGTGCTTAGAAGCAAATGCCACTTAAATGGTTATTTTTTTTCATTTTGATACTCTGAAGTATAATTTTAGCTCCTCGCTTTCAATAGTTATAATGAAGTATTTCCATGTTAGCCTATGGAGCCATTGGGGAAAATGGAATTAGCAGGTTTTCCCTCACCAGGGCATATAAAACACATTTTATCAAGTCCATGCTTATAGTTACAAGGCACCCTACCCCTGTGGCACCTAGGAGATACATTAAGGGTGACTTATATGTACAAATAAGGTAGGTTGAGACTTTGGAAGTACTTTTAATTACAAAGTCGAATTTGCATATAATTTAAGTTTAAAAGCAGCCTGCAAGGCAGTGCTGACTTTCAAAATGACAGCAGGCACCACAGTAGTGTACACCTAAATACATTAGATCTACTGGGCCACGAAACCTACATGTCCTACCATATACTAGAGACATACAGGTAGGTTGTCAGTACCAATTATAATTATACTCAATTGCCATGTACTTTTAATCAGAGCACAAGCCCTGGTTCTTGTTAGCAGAGCCCAGGGCACAATCAAAGTCAGAAAACCTGCATCTAGTACTCAAAATGGGGGCGAAAAGTGGGGGAACACTGCAAACAGGTCCTGGTTTCTCACAGTAGGGAAAATCATTACTTTAGCAGGGATATCACAAAGTGATTCATCTTTCCTTGGATCTAGCTCCACACTAAATCAAATTCATGAAATAAGTTAAAACTCTCAAAACCCTAATGGGAAGATACAGATTATGGCCAACTACCATCCAGTGTGGAGTTTCTTTTCACATGAAGGATTCTGGATTCCAAAAACTCTGGGCAAACTCAGAGTTTATAAAGTGGCTTACTTAAGAAACTGAACTGTTGATCAGGTAAAAAAGTGTGTAGAGATGCAGAAACAGTATTGACCTGCATAAAAAGGATATTCTAAACTCGTTTGATGATGGTACCCAGGACTCATTGATTCTCCTTGATCTCTCATTAGTTTGGCACTGCGGCACAAGTAATTCGAATAAACATCTGGAATTTCAGCATTGACCCTAAATTAACCTGTGCTTAGCCCTCTGGTAACTTGGCACAAAAGCAGCCAGGCTTAACTTGGAGGTACTATGCAAAGTATTTATGTAGCACTTAAACAGTATTTAACTAAAAACACAACAGAAGAAAAAACCCACACCAATTTAGAAAAATAGAGTAAAATCAAATACATTATTTAACACCAAAGTGACAAAAACCCAGTCAGCATAACTGGAGACATGCAATTTTAAATGTTTCAGGTATGTCCAATGCCTATAAGCATATGGCACCACTTTCGGTTATCTGGTTGTGCGAGACCCGGTGAAAGTCACAAGTTCAGGTCAACTGTGATGGAGCGCATGCTGGATACAGGAACCAGGAGAGTCCTGCTGAAAAAGTTTCCGTCTAAAGTCCAGTGAGAAGAATCCATCCAATTGACGGTGGAGGAGTCCGGTGGGAGAGCTTTGCAGATGGTCATCGCTGTAGCAACAAAAGCAGGCTGGTCATCGCCGACAGTCATCACTGTAGCCTGAATACCCAGTCAGGCATCCTGGAGGCTAATTGTTGGAGATTCGTGTTGGTGGTTACCATGGGCTGTCGATGCTGTAGCACAAAGTGCAGCAACGTTGATGGTCACCGCTGGCAGTCACTGTAGTGCAAAGAGTTGGGTTCACTTGAGCTTTGCAGTCAGTGTGGATGGCAGATCTTGGGATGACAAGGCCTGTTCACAGTCACAAAGAGCCCAAAGTTTCAAGATTTCTCCTTTTCTTCAAGGAGGAGCTCAACCGATGCCACTTCAAGGGTCCAGCACCTGGGAGGCACCTCTTCGTGGTCAATAACTCACTCCAGAAGGGCTCAGGCAGATCCATTTGTAGTTCCAGTGGGTTCTCATTGCAGCAGGGCAGCTCGGCAGTTGCAGAGAAGCCTCTGAAGGTTGCGTTGTTGTGCCTCTGTAGCTCAGAACAGGAGGCCAGGCAGCTCACCCTTGCAGTCACTTCAGCCTGGGCTAAAGTGAGTAGAATGAGTCTTTCTTCTCAGAAACCAGGACAGTCCTCAAGCAGCAGGTTGGCCCTCTGGCAGTAGGGCAGTCCTTCTTCTGTTGTATCCACAGGTCCAGGAGTGTACTCAAGAGTGGGGTTGAGTGTCCCCTTTTTATACCTGGTGCTCCCTTTGAAGTAGGAGAAACTCCTGGAGTTCTCCCCCTACAGAGGTGTCTGGAATTGTCTGCCTCCCTGCCCTGGCCCCAGTCTGTCCACAAGCTCAATAGTCTAGTGTGAAGTCATTGAGTGTGAGCTGCTGCAGTGTCTCTGATGCACTGGCGTAATGAAAATTGAGGGGAGCCTCTCTGCAAGAAATGTGAAGGGGCCCCCTCCTGGCTCAATCAAGAGCTCTCCTGCCAGAGTGCTGTGCTGAGGGGGCCCACGGAGCTTGCCCCCCCGCACTGCGGGGGCTGCAGGGGCCAGTTTTACACCCCTGCTCTGATGTGCAAGTATAACAGGTGCCAGCTGACCTCCTCCACCGTCAAGTCAGGATGGCTCATTCTGCCAACATCCAGGCCCTCTATTGTGATACTGTCTGGGAAGAATCCACAAAGACCCACTGCCAACTACACCTAGTCATGTGACCCAGAATACAAATATTTAGGACAAGAAAATGCCACTTTTCCAAACATGGCATTTTAAGAATTGTGACTTAAAATGAGACTTTACTATTAAAGAGTATTTTAAATTACAATTCCTTATACCCCAAACAAGAAATCCCAATGTGCTCCCGAACAAAAGTTAATGTAGATGTAATCCTCACATAGTGAAAAACAAATTTGAGAGTTTTTCACTACCAGGACATGTAAACTTTAAAGGTACATGTCCAACTTTTTCAATACAGCCCTGAGGGCTGTTTATGGTCTACCCTAGAGGGGGACTTAAATGTGTTATAAAGGAAGGTTTTTTACCTGGTCAAAATGGCAGATTAAAGTTGCACACACAGGCTGCAATGGCAGACATGAGACATGAGAATAGGCTACTTTAGTGGTTGGTATAACAACTGCTGCAGGCCCACTAGTACCAGTTAATTTACAGACCCTGGGACATGGTATGTAGTACCACTTTACTAGAGACCTAACTATACAGAACTCTGCAGCTTTCACAGGGCAGAATGTTTTTAGTTATCTGTGTTATGTACTCGTCGAATGCAAAAATGCAGCTTTGAATAAAATTTAGCGAACAAGCACACAATTGTTACCATTTTTGTTTAACAATTAGCTTTATATGACTAAGACTGTAACACATACACTCTATAGCATTAGCACATTCACGTTACATACAATTAAGCCTAGCTTGCATGTCACATGTATGTATTATCAACACATATTCTGCCACACACTGCACACAATTGATACACCATCTTTATCCACCTAATCAACAAACCAGAGAATAAATATTACACCACTGTATGTCTAGATCACATCTATGCCTGGATAGAGGAATCTCTATCTAGCCCTCTATACTGTTTTCTAACCTGGTCTGTGAATACCTCATAAAATGGCATCAGCAGGTGCAAAACCTGGAAACCAGGCTGAGACTTAATTTTAACATTATATTGCAGATTAAAAAAATTCCATGCTGTCAGGTCCGAGCAAGACAAGTCCTGTAGTGCTCTTAGACTAAGTCTATTGGGTGAAGTGGAGTACAGGAGCCACCGATTTAAACCTCGCAGAGTAATATCTCTGAGAATGATGACCAGATTATTTCGTAATCTTTTTGATTCAATTCGGCGGAATTCCAAGATGGCCGCCGGTAACGCCAATCAAGATGTTACAAGTTGCCGCTCTAGCGGTTCTTTGGAGATTCCTCTTCAGCTGAGTTTGAACGCTATCACGCTGAGCTCATCGCACTTCAACGGTGAATTTTGAGGAAACGGTTGCGTATCTAATTCGCGGCTGTTTTTTCCCGCTTCTGAGGAAGACTTTCGTTGTACCATTTAGTGTGCTTCTAGAGAATTAAACAGAGTTCATTTGCCGAAGGTGTCACAGTAGGTATACTGTGACTTAAGGTCAGACTCTTCGCGGAATTTACACGGAAGGAATTTCTGGTAATTTTGGGGCTAAAGAAGATTAGCTGAATAACAAGAGCCAAGTCAGAGATATTTTGAAGTAGAACAAAGGACTATAAGTTTGATGTGTCATTTGTAGACTACAGGAGAGTCACCCTTTTAGTTAGAAGTGTGGCTTCAGTGCAAATTGGAGAACATAGATTTAAAGACTTTTGCTAGGCAATCTATGAAGAAGGAATAGAAGGCTGTAGCAGTCCAAGTCTTTGCTTGAGTATTCTAAAGGAAAGTACAGAGCAGAGAACAAAACTGGAAGGAGTAACAGCGAGGAACCAGCTATGGTTATTTATATATATATATATATATATATATATATATATATATATATATATATATATATATATATATATATATATATACACATATATATATGTATACTTACCAACTAATCAACGAAGTTCAGCATCTTTATTCCTGCACCTAACCAGAAAAGAAGAGGGTTAATATTCAAAAGAATACTAAGTGGGAAGTTCAGGTAACTGTACTGAGGAGAGAAATGATAACACAAAAATTCCTATAGTTCATTGGAGAGAGAGTTTAATAAGATTTATTTTCCACAGAATTCTATTGAGAAAGACAGTTCAAATACGAATACATAGAATTCCAGCCCACAGTTAGAATTACAAGAGAGTGGCAAGCCAATTGAGAAGGACAGGTATTTAAGATTGTTTCTGGGATGGAGAGGGAAATGTAGGAAAGGATTATTGTTTCATAACCCCATTTATTTTTCAGGAGACATAGAAGTCAAGCAAGACTCCAGTCCAACAGAAGCAGAAGCAGTCTTTGGCAGTCTCTCTTTTTCATTCCAATTCCCCTTTCCCCCTCTTGGCTAGTTGTGAACTTATCTCGCGGTAGCTGAGTAGGGGATTGAGGATCATTCATCTGCTCCTGCGGAATCTCAAGTTCTGGAACAGGTACTTGACACATGCAGGGAAAGTTAGAGATTTTCCTCAGAATTTCTTGATTACTAGGCGAGTAAATGAAAACACCACTTTTGGCGTATCTTAAAAGTCCTTGAATGGCACCAAGATGAGGCCTGCATTAAATTAAATATGGAGTGCTTTGTGGACAAAGGCCTACTGGAGTAAAGGACCAGTCAATCTTGTACCTCATTTAGTGCCAAGTTGGGATGTCAGATCCATTTATCACCCTCCCACTAATTTTCAGATGGCAAAAATAGAGAGGCTGAACCCTCTAACTCAATGCTCAAGACAATGGAGTGTCTTGAATGTGGCACAGAGATTTTGTCCCTAAGATTCCATTAAAATAGACCTCATGAAAACATTATTGTTCTGGGTTGCTGTTTGAATACAATTAGACATAAAAGGAAAAGGGCACAAAGCTGATCCATGAATACCAATGTCGGGGTCAAACACTGCTCACACACATTTTTCAAACCTCTTCAAAAATGAGGACAAGTTGTGTATAAAAAGTAAAATTGTGAGGAAGATTGCCTCATGCTCTTATCTGGTATACAATAGAAAGGAATATCAAACTATGGCACTGAAAGGCAGTATATGGAGAAGAAGGAGGACGATTTGGGGGCATGCCTCCTATTCAGGCAAACTCGAACTATCCACAAACTATGTTATTTTCCTTCCTCTCTTCCTTATTATCAGTTTAATTCCCAGTCTAATTCTCACTCTTGAGTACTGCATCAAGTCAAGTAGCAGAAAGGTACTGGTTGACTACAAAATATTGACCTAGGCTTCTTTGACCCAACTATACTAGAACATCCTTTCCATTTAGGGGGTTATATCATCTATATAAAAGTTTGCTGTGATTGAACTGAAAGATGGTATGTCAGTGGTCTACAGAACGCCATTGCTAAATAATTTGTCTCCTGTATATTATTACAATATTACACACCTGCTTATTCTGATACCTAAATTGTATCCCGCTGAACTTCCTGCATTACATTTTGATTTAGAAAGCTCTAAGAATTAACTTTGAAGAGCATTTTCTGGATGAATTTCGTCTTACTCCTATTTTTACGTTGGTGTCTTGCATTTTTCCTAATTAGTTTGCTCTGTACATCTAGGGGAGTAAGGACTCATTGAGCAACTGTGATTCACGAGTGGTGCATTAAAGTGGGGAGTTGAGTTCATATATTTAAGTTCCTCTGTTGGATTTCAATTATTTAAATGGTGTCCATAGTAATATAAAGCAACCTATGAAATTCTGTCATGGCTTTGTACGGGTGTAATTTTCATAGTGCCACACGCGCAATACATTTCCTGAGGCTGTGACCTATACAGAATACAAACAGAGATGGCCCAGCTGTGAAGTGTTGTGTTCATGGTGCACCCAAGACATCCATGTCCTCGGTCAATGGGATTTCTTATGAAGATCAGTAGTCTGCGATTACAAGGACCTACTTTTTTCCCTACCCTGTGTAAAGTGACCCGCAAATTTGTATATTTCCCACATGGGTCATAGAATCCCTATGAAATTCAAATATCTAAGCAGCTACTGCTTGCTATCCCGAATGTTTGAAATAGATGAGAAAAGTGTTTGATCCTTACTACATAGTCACCATGTTGAGCCATGAGTCCCACAACAAATGTTGAGTGGTTCCCATTATAAAATGCCATATCCTTCATCTCTTAGTCATCTTCAAATTTAGATTTACAGAAACAGGTGACATGTGTCGCCTTGTAATGCTATATAGGTGTGTATGCGGTATTTTTATAGCGTGAAAATAGCCAAAAGGCAGAGGACTGCTGAACTGGGGACTTTGATTTGTAAACTACTAACTGTAAATAATTAATGTGGACAGCAGCATCACTGTGCAACCTATGAGGAAGAAGATTAAAGATTTCATTTTCTCCTCATTGCCAAACAATTCAGACACCTGCAAGGTGAAGTCTCTCCTATGCGAGGCACCTCTTTCTAGCCTTTGCAGAAACTTAATTAAGATATGGAGGCAATGAAATGATTCTGTCACCTTCAAGATGAAGACACTATAGTATAAGAGAATAGTGATCAGTCATGTAGTCTGGAAGAGACTTCAAACAAACTCAATTTAGATTGTTCTACTGCAACAATATGAGGGAAAACATGCAATTTCATATTGAATAGTGCATTTCACTGCCCATTTACTCCTTTGGAAAGTCCCAAAATTAGCAAGCAGGACAAAAATGCATCGACACAAACAAAGTGCCCGGTCGTTATTGAAACAAAATGCAAGTTATTTCTGTGTAAATTATCTAATATAATTGCAATGTAAAAGATGTACAGTTTGTTGGGCTACACTGCCGTGACACTCTCCGTTGCTCTTAGTCACTTTTGTTTTCAAAGGGTTGAAAAGTAACTTAGGTGTTTATTCACCAAGCGCATATCACTTGTATAGTGATTTAATAATGCAATTGTTCCTCTCAGGAACTATGTATAGTTACTAACACACTTGTATTCAGAGCACGACAACAATGCTGTGACCATTTTTTTATGATTACATTTAAATATTTTGATTTATATTGAGATAAGCCAACACTATGTGGTGGATGTTCAGGAAATATTCATAGAGCTGAATGTCTTGTTTTGGAATTTTATTTGTGGATTCAGATCGTCAAATGCTGGATAATGCAAAATGTAGCTATGAATGCTCTTGATTCACTTTGGGAAATTCTAAAAAATGCTGAGCTGGTAAACACTAGTCCAAAATAGAGTTACAAATTAGGGTGACGTAACCCAAACCAGATACTTCCTTAAACTGTTTATGAATAATAATGTATGAAAGGTATATATTTACGAAATGAATTAATGCTACAATACTTTCTGCATGTGACATTTAAAAATAGTCTGATATACTGAAGCCTTGTGCCCAGGCCTCGCCCCAGGTCCACGCATAGCACTTCCCACCTCCCAGTTGCTGTTCTCTTTTTGGCTGTTTGAATACTGAAGTTATTTTAACTATGGAGTTATCACTGACTCTGTAAAAATATACATTGAAAAAACTGTTAAAACACATTATGGAATCGAAACATAATCTAAAACCCACCAGAATTGTCCAGCTATGATTAGCTGTGCAAACCTTGTTACAAATGACAGCACAGATCACAACATTGATGGCATCCCTGATGACCTCCGTTATCAGCTAACTGTTGACTTAATCTCTGAGGTCACCATGGATACGGAGTAATTAGGTTTGACGAGTGCGATGCTTGCTTCTTCTGTGGCAATCATGTTGTAATGACTACTTACTTTGGGTCTGCCTCCTTCAGCTTAACAGTTACTCAGGAACCTACAGTTATTGGCTTAAGACCTTCTCCATGTCATCTTGAATCAGTCTACAGAAGCATTTTAGTTTAACGGTTTTTCTATTGACTATTTAGGTGTGTACTTCAACCTCCATTAGTAAGCACAAGGGACTGTTTTACATCTGAAATCAGCCGGCAAGTGGCCCAGAAGCACTAGGGAGCAAGAACTGACAATTCATTGGAAAAATTGATGCTGCAAGAAAGGCTTGCTTTATATTCTATAGCATCCTATAAGAAATTGGGTTACTGGTTGAGGGAGGTAAAACCCTTCTCAAGTAGCAACCGCAATTCTTCTCAGGGTGAAGTTACAAGTATACCCTAAATTAACTTGTACTCAACCCTCTGGTACCTTGGCACAGAGCAGTCAGGCTTAACTTAGAGGCAATGTGTAAAGTATTTGTGCAACACTTCAAACAGTAACACAGTGATAATACATCACAAAAGGAGCCCACACCAGAGTTAGAAGAACAGAGTATTTTTTATTAAATAACACAAGACCAAAACAACAAAAATCCAATCAGTGGAACTGGAGATAATTGATTTTAAAGGTTTTAGTAAAAATAGCACCAACCGCCTCAAAGTGCCAACTGTGGATATCTGGTGGCGCCAGACCAGTACAAAGTCACAAGTTCAGACAGACTGCAGTGGAGCGCGTTCAGCGACAGGGACCCAGTTAGACCCACTGAACAAAGAACCTCCAATCTTAGTTTGCAGAGCATTGCAAAAATCTGCTTCGAAGATGTCAAGCAGCTGAAGCGATGCGTCAGTTCCGAGATGCAGGGAGGCTGTGGTGCGAGATCCTGTTGCATAGTCATCGAAGATCCCATCGACAAGGGCTTGCGTTGCTAATTCTAGAGATGGGGAGGCATCATGCAGTAGGTGTGATGCATCGATTCGGAGGGTGCGATGCAGAGCCCGTCGTATTTGTTGAAGCTGTCATTGAAGAGATGCAACAAGGATGCGTCACACAGTGGCAGTTTAGAATTCACCTTGGACTGGGGTGGTGATGCAAACCTTTGTGACAGGTCCAGTTCATTCAGCAGCAGCAGAGATGCGGTTCTGCTCGGGGTTGCACCGTGCAGCAGAAAAGGTGAGTTTGTTTTGCTGGCTCTATAGAGACTCGCAAAACACCTTACGTCCACTTCCAAGGGTCCAGGACTGGGGTGGCCCAACATGGCAGGATATACTCACAGATGGCAGAGCCTAGGTGCAGGATCAAGGTTGTTGGAGCCTTCTGTCACTGAAGCTCAAGTCAGTAGGTCAATCAACTAGCCCTTGTAGTGACTCTGGGAATCTGGTTTCATGAGATGTAGGTCCAGTCTTTCTCACACAGGCAGCAGGGCATACAGGTCAGCACAGCACAGCAGTCCTTCTTCCTGGCAAAGTATCCACAGGTCCAGACTTGTAATTAAGTGGTGATGTCTGAGGTCCAGTATTTATACCCAATTGTGTGTCTGAAGTGGGGGAGAAGCTTCTAAAAGTTTCCCTTTGAAGTACTGAGGCATCCTGTCTTCCCTGTCCTTGCTCCAGACTAACAGCAAGGGGTATGCAGCCCTTTGTATGGAGGCAGGAAGCAGCCAATTCAAGTGTGGCTGTGCCCAGTTCCTCATTCCCATCCTGCCAGTGATGGCTCATCCAAGAACGCCTAAGCTCCCTATTGTGTGTGAATGCTAGGAGGATTACACAAAGTCCAACTGTAAACTATGCCCACTCATGTGAATAGTGACAGGCTAAGGTAGATATATGCCAACTTTCTAAAATTAGCATTTTCAGAATTGTAATTTAAAATCTCACTTCACCATAAATTAGAATTTGAAATTAGGATTTCAGAGACACCAAACATGAACTGTTTACCTAGTCCCATTTGGGAATTACACTTCTAAATGGTAATAAGGTAACTCCAATGATATCTTATGGGAGAGGTAGGCCTTCAGCAGTAAAAGTTTAAGAGTTTTGTACTACCGTGACATGTAAATCTCTGGGCTGTTCAGTGCCTACCTTAGGAATGACTTATATGTACTAAAAAAGAAGTTTTGGGCCAGGTAAAAAAATATTTAGCCAGGCCAAATGGCAGTATGAAACTGCACACACAGAAAGGCTGCAACAGCAGGCCTGAGGCATGTTTAAAAATCTACTTCAGTGGGTGGTATGATCAGTGCTGCATGCCCACTAGTAGCGGTTAATTTACAGGCCATGGGCACATATATTGTCACTTTACTAGGGATATACAAGTATATTAAATATGCCAATTGGGGATAAGCTAATGTAATCATGTTTAGAGGAGAGAGCACAAGCACATTATTATTAACTTAGATCAGGAAAAATAAAGGAGGAATGCAAAAAGATTGGATAGGCGAGACAACCCTATGCCTGACCAGTCTAATACATCAATTTTTCAGATGCTTTTGCATGTGCCTTACTATAGTATGTTTGATGTTTGGACAGTGTGTGAACACTCAATCCACATGCCATACAAACATCAAACCTTTTAACTTTGACAAAGCTAGATTTTGTTTGCGTGTATTTTATTTACAGATGTTTTGTTTTACGAACTAATATTTGTTATCATCAAATACCACCTTTCCTTCGACCAAGCACTTAGGCCACCTCTCATCTAAACTTAAACCATGGTGCATGGCCTATGGTTGCATGCAGCTGGTTTTAGGCCGGATTCATTGCCCCCTGCTTAGGAACATAACCCATTTCACACATGCATCAGCTTTGCAACGAATGGATTGAAGGTAGAGTTCTTAATTTCAACTAGTGTTGAGACTCGGCTAATAAATCTTCATTGGACCAGTACAGTCCTCCCATGCCAGCCCCTTTGTGAAGTCCTAAAGAATACATTTATGTGTCCAACCATGTCACCCATCTAGCGCTCTCAGGATATTCTCAGGATAAAGAGCTACACTTCACTCCAGCCATGCAGAGGTTAGGGATTTCAAAGCACAGCATAGTTCTCTCGGCATATCCAGATGTTCATGCGCTTGATGCCTGTTGGACAGGCTTATCCATTAAGTCTTCCCCAGGGCACACCTTTTTCACCCATTTCTGTGGTCATTGATTCACAGATAGTAGGAGTTTCCTAGACATTGTACCCTAAAACAAATCAAATAACTTCTTCTATAAGGCAAATACTGTTCAGGATTCGTCAATCTGCATGTGTTGCTTAGGTATTTTGATTCTTTCATGAAATATTGCTTTGCTAACAGTCTATTTTTTACCAGCTGGCTGTTTCTTTTATGCCTGACTCAAATTTTATTCTTTTCTGGAAAGGTTCTGTGAAACTTCTTTTTTGATAGTTCTCACACATTTTATACTGTAGCATTGTATTCACAATTGGGTCGATCCTGTAGTGCTCTAATCATGTGTATTACTCTAAATTCCGTCATTAAATATTATGTTCTTGATAGTCTTAAAGTACAGACCATTGAAGTTATGCAGTCTAAAACGGATTAAAACTTGGTAACTATCATGGTCATTAATAGTAAACTGTTATGGTACCTTAAAATTGAGAGTGCTTTCTGAATGCAATTTTGGACAACCGCTGCATTCTTAAATTAGTGAAGACTCAGATTTACCATCTAGATAACAATGAGATTTCACTCTGAAAATTGGTAGGGGGGTGATTACTGGAATGGTTTATCCCTTTTGGAGATCTCTCGGACTATTCACACAATGTTTACAAATGATTGACTTGATAAGCATCTTTTGACTTGAGTTATGGCGTTTTATAATTTAGGCAATGTAAATGAGAGCTCAAGCATAATTGACTGTTGCTATCAGTGGAGGAGGTCTGTAATAGATTGCATTCTGATTCTTAAAAAACATGTGCTCTTTTTTAGTAATGTTACCAGCCCTTAGAGTTTTCATAATAAGCGCAGTGTTGTGAGAAGTAAAATATGACTTGCCAGACTTCGATTGCTGTTTCTCTAGCCAATCTGTACAGCATATTACATGGCAAGATTTATATATTTATTATGCTTGTCTGCATGTCGCTCATCATGCATTGCAGACTATTGAAGTGTGCTTGGATGATAAGGCTCAGAACTTCAGCATTATTAAGGCTTCTCACAGGCTTAGTAAAGGGATATCTATATTTTTACATGCTACAGTGAAGGACACTAGTCGTTTGGAATGAGACTGTTTTAACTTTACATGCTCAAAAACTCACAAAAAATGAACTATCCATGACTCAGTGCCAGGACGAGGTTGCTAATTTTTTGAAGTGTTGTTTATTTAGGCAAGGCAATGCAGATGTTAAATTGCAGGAAATAGATATCTCCACTGATTGTTAGCATGGGCACTGTACATCCTAATATGCTTGTAAAGATCATGTTCATAATACTATGTCTGTTGATACTAATTTGCTCTAGGCTAAAAAGAAGTGGGAGCTATTTCACAGAATTGATAAGAAGTTTTGCAGGCCAAGGATAATTCAACAAAAATGAAGTTTGTGAGTGTGGATGATGTTTTATTAGATTTGTTCAAATATGATCCCAAACTGTATGATCCTATGCTATCCCGGATTGTGCTGCATGCAGTTAATCCTTTCTCTCCAGTCATACTATTCTGCTATCATCACAATTTTCTAAACGGGAGGTTTGGGTGCTCCTGCATGTAACTTAATTTACCAAATATTTAAGAACCTAGAAAGGATATTGCTTTGAGAGAATTCAAAATTAGGTGGAAGAAAGGAGTATACTTCTGAGGTTCAAAGTTGTTTTAGGTAGGGTCTAGGCACCAATGAATAATCTTTTAGTCTTTGTTATTGCTTCAGAGCACACAACAGCCAAACATGAACCAGTGCAGTTTGCATTTATGAATGAAAGATTTACTAGCTATCATAACCGAAAGTTTAAATTCTATTAAGGACTCGAGGATTATGCCTCCTCTCTTCACTTTTATTAACAGCAGCCACATTTTAAAACAGCATTTTAAAACCACAAGGCTACATTTCCCAAAAACCCTTGTGAAAATTGTAGTTAGAGAAAAAATGTCCAATCAGGAACAGTTCTGTCTTCTCCAATCAGGGCACTCCATCCTTGACGTAGTCTGTACTCACTTCATCCTCTTTCGTCACGCGAAGTCAGCCGTTAGATTATACTCATGCATCTTGTTTATTCGCATGAGAACCTATGAGGACAAAGGTACATCGTCATACCAAAAACAGGTCTACGTTAAACCTAGAAACCAAAAAGCAGTGAGGTAGACTTCATAAATGATAACAAATCAAAATTATCAACAGTTTACACTCTACTTACTCCAATACGGGGTGGGAACTCTTCATCCAGAACCCTAGGGTGGGATAATCCTTGCCTCCGAGTCCTTAATAGAATTGAAACTTTCCGTTACGATAGCTACGATATTTTTCATTCTTTTTCCTAACTATAATGTCCCTGTAAACTTTGTTTTTTCAGTAAATTCTGAAGGTTTTTATTCTATTTCCTAAATATACAAATATTTATCTGATTGCTTTTGCCACTATAGGACACAGAGGACCCTCAGATCTTCAAATTCTAATCTATTAAATCCTCCTACCTTCAGACTAAAATCTATAAGAGTAAAATCCTTTGCTGCCTTGGGTTCCAAGGTTTGGAACCAACTTCCTGTTTTTTCGACTGATGACTAATGAAGCCAGTTTTAAGAAGAACCTGAACACTTGGTTGTCCCTGTAATCCTTGTTTTTTTTTTAATTCTGTTTCCGAACAATAACATCCTATAACCTTTCTTTTTTTCAGTGAAATTCTACTTTTCTCTATATTTTATTTCCTAACTTTAACCTGTAAACTTAGAGAGTGGGTGTGTGAGTGGCTGTATAGGTCAGTGAGAGGATGTATGGATCTGTGAGTGGGTGTCTGAGTGACACTATGGGTCTGTGTGTGGATGTGTGAATGCCTGTATGTGTCTGTAAGTGGGCATGTGAGTGTCTGTGTGTGTCTGTGAGTGTGTGTGATAGTGGCACTATGGATTGTGAGTATTTGCACACTTGGGGCAATTAAAATGGAGAACAATGGACTCTGCTCTCACCAGGAGACAACAAGAAAGAAACCACTCATCACAGTCACTATTGATCCGATTGCGCTCCATTAGATCAATGTTGCATTCACCTCCATTAAGGATACAAGAGGAAACCCATTTGATTTTCCATCGCCAAGAAGTTATGAGTGTTTGTGCTTTACTGAAGTGGAGCTTCAACTGGGGCACCTGCTATGTTTATATCTGTAAGTGCTTCCCCTTGAGGTCAAATTTAGGTGAAATGCGCACCAGGGCCAGAATAGAACCTCAATTTTCCCCAGTTTTGCCAAAAACGTCTACCCAACTGGACTACTTTCATTTGGTTAATTATTAAGTTCTACCCTCGTAGAGTAAATATACTTTGCATATTCTGCACTACAGCTGCATAAAGGAACTCAAATAAAACATTTCCACTGAACTTCTGTGCATCTAATTTCGCCAATATGATAGTTCCTTGAGCATCTTCATCCACAAATCTGTGTTGACTTCAATCCTTGTCCTGCGAAGAAGACGAGAATACAAAGAGGTAAATCGCCACCAAACAAGGGTACTTCCTGTTGACTAAATAAAGCAAGTGCTTCTTTGTTTGGTGGAGATGTCCTCATATTCCTCTGCATCAATAATGCTTCACCAAAATCAGCTGGAAATGAACTCTGAGTCCTTTTGTTAAACTGTCCATTGATGTGGGAAAAGGGAAAAGACCTTTGCATACTGTTAAACAAAATGGGCATGTAGGCTGTGCGACCCATCCCTCCCTAATAACAACAGCATTTGTAAAAGCGCGAACAGCTACCTCAAGCAGAGGTGTCCCGACGCTGAAGCAAGACAGAAGTGCGAGCAGCAAGAACTACTCACGCTAACCTAGTCCTTCGGTTCTAGGCTAAAAAGCCAGGTTTTCAGTACTTTCCTGAAAAATTGATCAGATTCAATCTGCCGCAAAAAGTTAGGCAAAGCATTCCATTGCTTAGTAGCCGCAACCATGAATGATCTCCCTCCAATCCGTGCCTTCTTAAACCTCGGAACGCATAATAGGTTATAGGAATTAGATCTCAGGAGCCTATTCTGTTTATAGATACATAAGCGTTGCTTCAAATAGCTCGGGCATTTACCATGTAGGGAACGAAAAGCAAATGTCAGGGCCTTAAATTCAATTCTCCTGGCCACGGGCAACCAGTGGAGTAACTTAATGTGCAGAGAGATATGATGGCGGTAGGGTACTCGCCTATTAATTCTCGCAGCCGCATTTTGGACCATTTGCAGTCTTTGAATCAAATATGCAGGTAAACCTACATATAGAATGTTCGCATAGTCCAATCTGACCGTCACCGTGGCATGTATGACCACTCGGCGACAGTCCTCAGGTAATAAATGGATGAATTTTTGTAAGCTTTTAAGTTTGCCAAAGCAGGTCGAAGACACCTGCATGATCTGAGCTGAAAGCGAGAGATCCGTCTCCCATTTGACCCCCAGATTTTTAGTAGACTTTGCCGGGGTGGGTGGAGGACCCATTTCCTGCGGCCACCATAGGTCCGCAGGCGGCGGAAGAGTATTTCCCAAAAATAGTACCTCCGTTTTCTCGGCGTTCAGCTTCAGTTTGTTGTTATTCATCCATAAGGAGATACATGTCAAGCAACCCTTAAAGTTCTTAAAGGCATTGTCCGCTTGATCTTTAAAAGAGAACGCCAACTGGGTGTCGTCGGCATAAGAAATAGCCTTCACACCCCAATTGGCTATGAGCAAAAACAGAGGGGCCAGATAGATATTAAAAAGGAGCGGGCTGAGTGCTGATCCCTGAGGGACTCCACACCGGATCTGCTTGTGTTTAGATTTGTGTGTTTGCAGGGCAATCTGTTGTGACCGGTTGGAGAGAAACGAGTTCAGCCAGCTCAAAACCAGCCCCCCCAAGCCAATATCCTTGAGTTTATGTAGCAATATTGCATGGTCTACCGTGTCCATTGCAGCGGACAAGTCAAGGAGCACCAGCATCGCTGATGCCCCTGCGTCCACTGTCATTCTTATTGATTCTGATACCTCCAGGAGGGCCGTTTCGGTACTGAAGCCCGATCTGAACCCAGATTGGGTATCATGCAAGATGCCAAATTCCTCAACAAACAAGGATAGCTGCCTTTGTACCCACTTCTCCAGCATTTTTGCGGGAGAAGAGAGATAGGGCGATAATTGCTCAAATCACCAGGCACTCCATTAAGTTTTTTCCTCGGAGAGGTAGAACAATGGCATGTTTCCATGACTCAGGGAAGATGCTAGTTGTTAAGGAAGTGTTTCAAATGTGGATCAGCATCTTTACTGTAGAATGAGCCACTACCTTCCATAATTTCGGGGGGCAGGGGTCCTCTGGTGAACCAGATTTGCAACTAACAATCAGAGCCATTCCGTCTTGCAGCGTAATCTGAGAAAATACGCTGAGCGAGGCTTGTGAATGGTTGCTCTCAGACATGTCCGTTTTAATCGTTGCAACATAATCCGTGAAGGCGTTATAGATGATTCGAATGTTATTATCAAAGAAGTCGGTGATGTTCTCACACAGTAAGGAAGAGGATTGGGCTTCAGTTTGCATTTCTTGAGCTTAAGGAAGGCATTCACAACCTTAAATAATTCCCTACTTGAGTTCTCTGCTGACTTAATGCATTTAGCTATGTATTCTCTTCTAGCAATTTTTATACTTTTGTGTAGCTCTTTAAGGGCTTTCTTGTATGCCGCTTTAGCTATCGCGCCATAGTTAGTATGCCACTGGCGTTCAAGGCGCTTACATCTACTATTGTCCAGTTCGAGGGCTTCAGAAAAGCACGGGGACGAGGGCAGTTGCCTCCGTGATTTAGTGAGTCTGGACGGAGCCACAGTATCTATTGCCGTAGAGATCCAATTGTGAAATTACAAAGCATCAACATCAGGGTCAAACATACATGGAGGTGGGCTCTCCTGAAGAGCTGGTCCTAAATTTTCTACCGTAAGCTTCTTCCAATTCCTTTTTCGGACCATGTGTGAGCCGGCCTACTGCCTTTCTTTACCCAGGCAGATTACAAAAGGGATCAAATAGTGGTCTGACCATACCACCTGGCAGGGATCTTTCGTACTCAAGGATGGCAAGTTTGTAAACACTAGCTCCAGGGTGTGCCCTGCCTTGTGAGTCGGAAGTTTTACCTGCTGAACCAAATTGATTCCGGCAAGAGCAGCTTCCAGCTGAGCAGCCTGGGTACAATTCGGGTTATCCCCATGAAGGTTGAAATCCCCCAGTACCGTAAAATTAGCATATGCCAAGGATTTCTGAGCTATATAATTGCACACTTATGAAGCGGCACTAGCTGCGCAGTCAGGGGGTCTATAGATCAGGAGTGCTGAAAGTGAAATGGAGGGCCCAATTTTTAGGCAAAAGCTTCTATCGCGCCTATTTTAGGCATCCCTGAGGACTCAACTTCCCATGCGTCTCTAAATATAATCGCCACCCCCCCTCCTCTTTTGGACCCCTCCCTATGTGCACAGCAGATTTGAAAGCCGGGGGGGATAGCCAAGGCAATTGCGGGTGTGGCATCCTCCTTAAGCCATGTTTCTGTCAGAAACATGGCATCTCATTTGCCCTCTTCCAGTAGTAGCCATATGTCCATCGCATGCTTAACCAGAGATCTGCAGTTGATCAGACACGCCTTAATAGTAATTGTTTGCTTGCTACATTCTGCTTCATAGCCTTCCCTACTACTGGCAACCGTGTGCTCTGTCATACTCTTGGGAGTCCATAGACAGTTCGCACAGGGGCTGGGATACATGTCAAAGACAATGTTAGTGTCAAGCATACCTAAGCAGGGTTTACTTTTCAGGGAAAGAAGATTGATTCTGGACCATCTAATCATGTAATTTGAGGCACAACGGGCAGCGTTGCTGGCCCTGGTCGCTGTCCGGATGCGAACGGGTGCAGACGGGCTTGCCTTTGGCGCGCCCGCTGCATGCATCCGCTGTGCGGCCTGCAGCTCATAAGAATTAAATACACCCCCCCCCGGAAGTGAGGAGGGCAGGAGGAGGAGGTACGTCCCTCCACACAATGGGTCCTAAAGACCGTGGTGGACCGGGGATCGTAGGGCCCAAAAGTGCAAGGTGCAAAAAGAATTTCAGGTACGACCAAAGTGTCAAACACCATTTTTTTTAAGACACAGTTTCTTTAAAAAAGGAAATCAAGTTCTAGGCTGATTTCAGCTCTAGGGACCCCATCGCCTGAGGCTTGACCACAATTGACCGGGGAAGGCGGCACGTGGCCCCATCCCCACGCCGATTCTGGCCTCAGCGGCCCCATCCCCTGAGGCCAGGTCATGTTATGCGGGATGCCCTGGATCCCACCCAAGGCACACAGACTGTCCCGTTTGGGACCACGGGGGGAGCCTGACTGTCCCTGTGGTCCCTGCAGGCTCCCTACCTCCAGCGGGAGCCAGCATTGGTCCCACACACCGGGAGCTGCTAAATATGCAGCTCCCTCTGTGTGGGAGCAATCCTTTTCTCTGTTTCCCTGCCGCATGACAGTGGGCAGGGAAATAGACTCAAATTCCACTCCCAGCAATCAGGAGTGGTTTGACAGCTCCTGCTTGCTGGGAGTGGGGTTTGTGTTTGTTCTGACTAGGTAGGAGCTGTCAAAACTCCCACCAAGTCAGAGAAAAAAGCTATGTCCTGGGGATGGGCTCCTCAACACATAGGGAGCTGGCCCTCTGGGAAAGGGTGAGGCAGTCCCCCAGTGCCATCACTGGCTCCAGGAGGGGGGCCATGTGGTTTCCTTCCTTCTGTGTTCACAGGCTGGCCCTGGGAAGGCGGTGGTCCCCGGGACCGTATATGGCCTGGGAGGGGAGGCTGCATGGCCCTCCTCCCAGTCTTGTAATTCTCATCACCCTGGGGAGGTGGTAGTCCCCAGGGCCTCTGCAAAGCCCAGGAGGGGGGTCCACATGGCCCCCCTCCTTTTATTAAAAAAAAAAAAAACCCTGGGGAGGTGGTAGTCCCCGAGGCTTTTACAAATCCCATTAGGGGGATCCATGCGGCCCTCCACCTTTTACAAAAATAAAGCCCCGGGAGATGGTGGTCCCTGGAGCTCAAATAGACCTCCTACTTTTTTTTAATGCCCCGGGACCTGTCCCACACAGAGGCTCAATTGAAAACAAGCACGGGAGCCCATGCTTGTTTTTATTTTTTGTTTTTTAAAAAGTCATGGATCCTTCGCGATTTTTGGTGGACAAAAAAGAAAGGTTCTTTGTCCTGGTGGGGTACCTGCGAGAACCCAGAACCAAGGCTTAGTGGTCAGGGGCCCAACCCTGCACCTTCTCTTTTGTTTTATCTTTTTGTTTGGGACTCAGCTGAGACAGAGTTCCAAGATGGCTGCCAACACTTATGGTTGAAGTGATGGCAACCAATCAGATCTCAGCACGAGAACGGGCAGGTTTACGGAGCCTTTGTGTCCCTATATATACAAATTTAGTTTTTTTAAAACTCTAAAGCCACTCAATAGATTTCCACCAAAGACCAAGCAGGGCTCTGTTAGACCTGGCACCATTGGTGGGGTCTCCCCTGCATTTGATACCTTTACCTCCTGTGTTTCTGCTATGTGTTGTACTCCATTTTGCTGGTCTAGACACTTTGGGCACTTTGCCACTGCTGTTCAGTGCCAAAGTGCAAGTGCTCCCTTTGTAAATTACTGTTATGAATTGGTGTCTCCATGATTGGCTATTTCGATTTACTAGTCAGTCCCTAGTACAGTGCATCATGTGTGCCCAGGGGCCTGTGAATCAAATGCTGCTAGTGGGCCTGCAGCACTGTTTGTGCCACCCACAGAAGCAGCCTGTAAATGTAACTCTGGCCTGCCATTGCAGAGCCTGTGTGCAGTCTGGTACTGCCAAGTTGACTTGGCAAGTGCACCCACTTGCCAGGCCCTAACCTTCCCTTTTCCTACATGCCAGACACCCCTAAGGTAGGCCCAAGGTACCCCTGTGGGCAGGGTGCAGTGTATGTGAAAGGTAGGACCTACCCTGGTGTTTGTCGCATGTCTTGATAGTGAATTACTGCCAATTCCGTTTTTCACTATTGCAAGGCTACCTGTTCCCATAGGACAGAATGGGGAGTTTGTTTATAGCATCTTAGAAACATAACTGGCCCTGGGAACAAGGTCGAAAAATAAAGTTTAGTTTGCCTGAACTCAGAATGTTAAAATGCATCTTTTAGTGAAGGTGATTTTTACATTCTACGTTTGAGATTACCACTTTTAGAAAGTAGGTTTTTTCTTGCCTAACCATCCAGTGTGCCTCTGCTAGGTTTGTGTATTGCATGTCTGGATTTTGGATGACAGGGGCTGGAGAGGGGCAGTGGCTCCAGAAGTTTGACGAGTCAGGGCTGGGCTGAATAGACCTGGGCTGCATTTAGCATAGAGGGAGGAGATTTTCTTTCACCTGAATGGGCCTGGTCTGCCTTCAACAATGCTGTCTCCACCCCCTGCCAGGAAGCTGCACCAGTGAGGACAGAACTGGTTTTGGCTGGGTACAGACACTCTCTGTCTTCAGAGAACAATGGATTTTTGTGTATAAAAAGAGGGTCTCAGACCCTAGACTTTTAGATCACTTCTGGGAACTCAAGAAGAACCTTTGCCAAGGAGAAGAGCCGGAGAATCTGAGGAGGAATACTGCCCCTGTGCTGTTTGCTGTCTGGGGTTGGCCTGCTTTGGCTACTTGCTGCCAAGGAAAGGAGAAAAGGACTTTGCTGTTTGCTGTGTCCCCTGCTTGAAGAAAAGCTCTCCAAGGGCTTGAATTGAGCTTGTCCTCTGTTCTAGAGTTCTCAGAAACAGCAAAGACCTCAGCGTGTCGGTGTGCACCGTCTCTGATCGTCGCCGCAGAAGAAAAGGGTAACCGACTCGGTCATGGAGTCCGTCGCAGGATTCCGTGTCCTGAAAGCACCGCCGAGAGCAATGCCTCGCTTCACAACACAACCCTGGTCTCACCGACTCCATCAATAAGCCGCTGCTTGCACCACGTCCTTTGGGAACCGCACTCCGCAACGCTTGCTACATGCTGCAAGTACGTCACCGACTCCTTTGCTGCCCGACCGGAACATCGACCGGCTCCGTCGCTTCACCGCGACCTGCCAGCACCGCAGCAAGCACCGTCTCACCCTTCAACACAGGCCCTAGTCTCACAGACTCCGTCAACGAGCAGCTGCCTGCACCAAATCGTGACGACATCGGCCGCCGCAATGCTCCGCTTCACAACACAACCGTGACGTTTGCCCGGAACGACTCGCAACAAAGTGTTGATCGCAACAAGAAGGGTACTGTGTCCGAGTCTGTTGACGCTTTAGCTGGCCCATATCGACGCAGTCGGCTGGAATCGTCAGACTGTAGTATTCATTATCACTGTAGCCCCAGGAGGAGCTACCGAGTCAGAAGAACTGTGTCTTATTGATTTTCCTGCAATTAAAAGGTTATTTTTCACAAGTACTATTTTTCAAGAGTATTGTATGTTGGACTTTTATCGTATTTGGTCTTTTGGGTTCAGATAAAGATTTACAATTTTTCTAAACTGGTGTGGTGTCCATTTGTAGTGTTTTCACTGTATTACTGTATGTGTTCACAAATGCTTTACACACTGCCTCTGAGATGACTGACTGACTGACTGACTGATTGAAGTATTTGTAGAGCGCACGAATGCCGCGGCGTCTTGGCGCTAACAGATCCAGAAAAGAGAGAGGCAGAGGAGCAAGTTGATCTAGACAGAGATAAGTGTCTGCTCATGCCAAGCTACCAAGGGGGTGAGCAGGGGTTATTTTAGGAGTGTATCCTCCTTACCCTGACTATAGGCAAGGGTCCCTATTTGGACAAAGGTACCCACCTCTGTCAACTAGAGACCCCCATTTCTATCAGGCTCTTTCTGGACAAAGAGCTAGCCTTCTGTCAAATTTGTTGTAATTCCATCCAGTGGTTCAGGCTGTAGTCGTGTCTGAAGTTCCTATGGGAATTACCATGGGACACACCCTTTTTTACCCTCCTTTTTTCTTGGCTCCCGCTCGACGGATCACCCCAAAACATTTCATGCACAACTAGAATCACTGGGAGACTTTTTCCTGACAATTTGGTTAAGATTCGTCAAATGGCCATGAAGATATAGTCAAGTCAAAAAACATTTTTCCTATGGAAACAGGGTCCTACCTATAATTACCTACTAGCGGCAATAGAATATCGACCAGTGTATATCTGGGCACAACATAACTTAAACAGTTGCAGTACAGTGCTATAGAAAGATTCTATAAAACAAGGATGCATATAAGGTGTGGATGTTTTTCTCAGAAAATTTTGATGCACCGCAGATTACTGAATAAAGTAAAAATTGTGCATCCAACTAAGAAATGATTCATCACTCACTGAAGTTGCAAACCTAGCTCTGAGGTGTTAGACCACTGTGCCCACCTCAAGAATGTGTATGGTACATTTTACCGAACTACAGAAATTGTTCAGAGGGTCTGGCAGAAGATGTCCTTTTAGTGGCACATGCATTCCTGGCACCCTCTTAACTTAAAATATTGGGCCATGTGAACCTTTAACAATGGTGATCCTGATAAACTGATTAGAATTCAAACATTTTATGCTACCCCAGTAAATACCGGCTAAAAGAAGATAACATCAATCCAATGTGGATGACTTGAAAGGTATGCTCTGTGTCCAGCATGTGGTGAAAGGTTATGTCCGTTATAATGTGACTGGCTGTAGATGTACCATGTTGAATTGCTTAAAACTCACTAACCCTTTAGGATGCTGTGAGAATGACTGGATGATGTCATCAGTTATGTAATTCAAGATGTCATGAATGATGCAAGACGTGAAGTCATAAGCAGAGCAAGCTCTGTCAGCTATAACTTGTGAATTTCAGTGTTTTTGATTATTAATTTTGTTTAATTTCAGCACCTAACTATAATGTCACTTTAACCATTGATTATTTTAAGCAAATTTGTGAAGCTTTTGCAACATAAGGGAAGATCTCATTACCATAACCTAACTATAATGTCACTTTAACCTCTGTTGTTTGTGTGAATTTGAGGTTTGTTTTAATCATTTAACACAGTAATATGAATGAGTGAAGGTATGGTTCATATTATCAAAGATCCCCCTAGTTTTGTTGAAATGCCTTCACCCACTTTTTATGGCATCATAGGGCATATTTCACACCCACCAGTACCAGTACTTGAGAGCACAATATATTGCATTTGGGGACCATGATACTGGGGCTAAAACTGTCTATTGTGTACACCCACCCTGCTTGATTTATTCTCTAGTTCCCATGACTGGATTAGGAATTACAGTTGAGATGGTCCTGGGATATTATCACCCTTTAATCTGTTCAAAGTCAAAATATTTTGGCTGATTTTTCCTGCCTGAAATAGGACAACACCTTCATCATGGCATTAGATCCCAAAAATACTCCAACTCTTGAGAGTCATAACACTGATAAAAGACAAACAAGAGTAGTTAGTCGCTTTTAGTTTAGCCACTGGATTTTATTTATGTGGAAAACAATATATGCATGACAAGTAAATGTTAAAACATATAAATGACAGCAAAGGACAAAGATATTGAAATATGGAAATTTAAACCAGGAAATATTATTTTAAAGTAAAGAGAGACATAGCAAATCATGAGGCACTGCACACAACATGTGAAGAACTGTGATAGGATTGATATAGACAGTTAGTAGTCATATACCAGACTTATCCAGTAGTTAAAGGTTATTTCTAAACCTGGGGTGTGCACAGGAGCATCTCCATGTAGTCCAAAATTGTGTTGGGGGAAACAATTGTTTTTAAAGATCACCTTCATTCGTGTAAAGTTACAATCTTGGCAGGTTGATATACATAAGGATTTATATGGAAACATTTATAGATCCCAAATGAATCATAATCATTGATAAGATAGAATGATATTGAGTTGTAAATGGTTACCAAGGTTGTGTCACTAAAAACTGTTAGATAGTACAATATCATCAGTCTATGGCATTTTGTGTTGAAGTCCTAGTATGTAATAAATGATAGAAAACCAAGTAGGAGATATTTTGGGCCCAATGTGTTTGAGTTACCAGCTATAATTGAATTTGTTATATAATAATTATATAACCTGCTGTGCTCTAATCGGGCTAAAAAATAATAAATCCCCCCATTTAGTTCGTCATGGGACAGATGCCGCTAAAGTTGCTATGTCAACCCCTCTGCCATTTTCTGCTATATTCAAAGCTCTCAACGTAGCAAGATCATGGCTTTCCGGACGTCTCACGTCATAGTGTCATGGAATCATGTAAGTGATGTACGTGTGCCTGGGGATGTCACTGAACTAAACTACACTAGACAACATAGTATTAATGTGATGTATAAGTGTATATCAAATTATTGTGGCATCTTGCAGATAAAGATTGTTTTCTGAGTCTAAATGTTTAATGTAAAAACCTTTATTCAATATAATTCTTTCAAATAAATAAAGATGATTAGTATCATCGAGAAAAAGAGAAAAGTAACAAATAAAATTAATCAATCACCTTGGATTTGTAGAGCATGGCTAATAACCCGCTAGGGTTTCCAGGTGCTAGGTCCTTGCTGGGATTAGTCGAAAAGCCAGGTCTTGAGTCCCTTTCTGAATTCAAGAAGAGAGGATGATGTTCAGAGGTGAAGGGGAACGTCGTTCGAGAACTTGGCGGCGAGGTTGGAGAAGGAGCGTCCTCCACTGTAGCATCAGCGGATGTGGGAGCGTGGGCTAAGAAGGCGGAGCCTAGGTGTCTGGAGTTTTGGTGGAATTTCAGGCAGTGGTCGATGCATGCAGGTCACTTATCGTGGAGGGCATTGTTGGAGTGTATCAGCATCTTGAATTGACATCTTTTCTGGATAGGGAGACATTGGAGCTTGCTGAGGTTGGTCCATTTGGGGAGGTGGAGTCTGGCAGATGAATGCTTAGCTAGAGTCTTTTTAGGAGTTGGGTGGTGATTCCTGCATAGAGTGCATTGCCATAGTCCAGCTGGCTAGTGACTGGGGCTTGAGTGACAGATTTCGTGGTATTGACAGGAAGCCATCTGAAGATATTTTGGAGCATGCACAGGGTGTGAAAGCAGGCAGAGGAGACTGTGCTGATCTGGCATTTCATTGTGAGTTTGCTGTCCAGGATGATGCCAAGGTTGCAGGCCTGGTCTGTTGGTGTGGGTTTTGGTCCAATTTCGGGGAGGGGGGGGGGGGGGGACATCAAGGAATCTCAGATCTAGCTCTCACGGCCTACTACAGGTCCCCCGCTTCCGTCTTCTCCGGACGGGAGGCAGATCGTTCTCATACTTAGCCCCAAAATATTGGAACCAGCTTCCTTATGCTTTGAGATCAACTCCTAGATACGAACTTCTTAAGAAAAAGCTTAAAGCCTTTTTGTTCTGAACTTTCATCTAGTTCCTTTCTGCTGGCTTGTTTCAGGATGTTAGTCTATCAGTCAGCGCCGAGATGCCCCAGGGTGAGTTGAGCGCTTTACAAACACAATAACATAACATAACATATAACATAACACTAGGTGTCGTTCCACAGGGAGGTGTTTTTCCCAAAGATCAGCACTTCTGTCCTATCAGTGTTGAGCTTCAGGCGGTTTGTCTTCATCCAGTCAGCAACACTTGTCATGCAGTTGTGGAAGTTGGTCCTAGTGGTGGGGGGTCTTCTGAGAGTGAGAGTGTGAGCTGGGTGTAGTTCACATAGGATATGATGTTGTGGCCATGTGCTGAACAGGGTGGGGCTGAGGAATGATTCTTGAGGGACACTGCAGATGATGCTCTTGGGTTCCGAAGTGAAGTGAAGGTTGGTAGGCAGAATCTTTGGGTTCCTCCTGTGAGAAAGGATGTGATCCATCTGAGGGCATCTCCCTGGATCCTGATGTGGCGGAGTCTCTTGATAAGGGTGTGGTGAGATACGGCATCGAATGCTGCTGAGAGGTCGAGGAGTATCAGGGCTGCTGTAGCTCCCTGGTTGAGGAAGGTTCTGATGTTGTCGGTGGCAGTGATCATGGCGGTCGCTGCGCTGTGGTTGGCATGGAAGGCGGTTTGGGAGATGTTCAGCAGATTGTTGCTCTCCAGTTGTTCAGTGAGTTAGCGGTTGATGGCCTTCTCATGGACTTTGGTGGAGAAGGGGAGCAGAGAGATGAGGTGGTAGTTCAGGGGTGTGCTGGGTTCGGCAGAGGGTTTCTTGAGGAGGGGTCTGACCTCTAGGTGTTTCCATTGATGGGAGAAGGCACCTGTGGTGGTTGGATGTGTCGAGAATGGAGGTGACTATGCATTTCATTTCCTTGTTCTCTAGGTTGAATAAGTGGTGGGAGCATGGGTCTGAGTTGCTCCAGAGTGGATAGACTTCGTGATGGCTGTGGTGCTATGGGTGGTGAGCTGTTCCCATGTTGTGAGCAGATGGTTGTGGGTGGTGTCTTTTTGTGTGAGGATGCTGTAGAGGTCAGTGGGTTGGGGTCTGAAGTTTCTGTAGATGGTGGAAATCGTACTGTGGAAGTAGTCCGCCAGGGTGTTGCACAGTTCCTGAGAGGGAAGATCATTTTCTCGGTGTCTGACAGGCAGAAAAACTCTGTTGATGCTGAAGAGTTCCTTGATGTGGTTGAAGCCAGCTTTGATGTGGTCTGCCAGGACTCATCTTTTTGTGTCTTTTTAGGCATTAGTGAATATGTATTTTAGGAAGGCTGATAAATACATTAGTGTCTACATTAGCGTAGTTGGAGACGGAAACTTTTACGCAGGTTCTTATAGTTATAGAATATTGAAATTCTCAGAATGTAGAAATTCAGATGCAATGAAAGATAGATGACTTCTTGTATTATAATCTTATGGATTAAATAACATTATTCACCATTTAGTCCAGTCAGGTGTGTGCCTAACTTGAATATGCAACGATGTTCTTGTTTGAGTTCAATGTTTTTCACATTCTTATTATCACTTGCTATTGATGGTTTATCCAGAACTACCCACAGGGTCTGTTCTTTAGTGTGACTGGCTTCCAAAAAATGGTTGTTAGTTTGGTCATTAACTTTTTCCACCATATGTTGCGCCTGTGTTTAGCAATTGTAATCTTAACTTTTCTGGTGGTCATCCCCACATAATTTATACCATATGTATTGATATGATGTGGTGTGTTGGTTTAGCACTCTGGAGTAAATATGACCAATGTTATTTAGTAGCAGTTGTGAGATTGCAGATGCTACAATTGCCACATGGTTGGTGCCCTTTCATGGGCAAGACCCAAAGTGTTTTTCTGGAACTTGTTTTTTCTCAAGAGATTTGGTATATACCAGAATGTGCATAAGATTAGCACTGATTTTTAATAAGTGAACATTGTTTGTTGTAAGGCAAAGTTATTAGAATACAAGATCCGTGATTGGCTACTTCTCATTTTTTAGTCAAATTTGTCGCTGTGCATAAGTTTCTACAGTTTCTACACAGATAAATGTGTCTTCATGTGATTTTGTATGGTCTCAAGTAGTGAGTCACAACAGTAATTTCTAGCTTTCTTGCAGGCTCTTCCTACTATGTGTGTGGAATAATCTTAACCTCATACTTAAAATCCATACTTCAGTATCAAAATCATTGATAGAAGTACTGACATACAATCTCCACTCCGAAGTAGCATAGGTTCGAAGTTTAAGCAGCTGCTCCAGTGGGAGTACTGTTGTATTTCATAGATCCTAAGTTTTACTTTTGGTCTCCGGGGAAGGGGTGTGCATCTAGATTCCCACACAAGTGCCTGGGGTTTAGGGTATCCGTACCTTACTCTCTGTAATGGCCACCCACAACATTTTCTTCTAAGTTGCAGGTGGCCAATCAAATTGTATGGTGTTGCAGTACTGGTCCCACAGTACCAAAGGGCGAATGGGAGAAAAAGCTCCCTTGGACAATTAGAGGCCCTATTTTCTTTAATTTGCGGTACCGCGAACTCTCGTGGAACAAACCATCCAGACATATCTACATTTTTAACCTCTTCATGACCACCCCAAGCAACTATTTAAAAGCTAATTCCTCAATCAGCTGTATGGATTTACACAAAGTAACGAAAAGCACTTTTCTGACTAGAGTTCTAGTTTTTTATCAAATTTGATCTGATTCCATTCCGTTGTTTTTCTGTGACAGATGATTTCTATGTGAATTAACATGGTAAATCAAAGGGAGAACATGGCGACTGCTATCTGAGCAGCCACTTGCACCCAGAACGCTTGTCTGCCGTCCTTTCACCCTTCGTAACTTTCCCGATTTATCACCTTACCGCTGGGCTGTTTGAGCCGCAGGCATATCGCCAAATATATTGCCAAACATATTGCTCCAGAGATAGTTTTCTGAGCCTTCGTGGTACGTCAGTTGGGGATGTGTGCGGGTGCATCCGGGACTTCCTTTTCATCTTGCCCACCGCGCTGCTTCGAGGGTGCCCTGGAGCTTAGGCGGGGCCGCAGAGCAGAAGCTCGCGGGCTCCTCCGGGACAGGGGAGGCAGCGTCAGTACCAGCCGCTCCCTGGATCCTACGAGGCATGACGGGGCTGAGCAAGAGCCGAACTCTGGATCTACCGTTCCTTCCGTTGCTTCTTTTGTGCTGGAGATCCCCTCTGGACAGTCACAGGGGGGTGAGTCAGTAATCCTGGGAGTCACCCAGGGAGCGCAGGAGGCTCAGGTTTGCCCGTCAGCACAGGTGAGAGCGGCTTCTGCTGGGATGATAAGGGGGTGCAACAAGAAGAGCAAGAAGCGTGGGGGGGCACCCCAGGATATTGGAAAGCAAAGGTGAGAGTAAATGTTAGTAAACAGCTTGCTGAGGAGCAATCTAATAATCAAGCTTCAGGAAGCTCAACAAATGCAGCCATAATCACCAATAACTCTGCTTTTCAAACGTACCATATTAAAAGCAGAAGTATTAAGCCCGGGAGGGCCAAAAGCAGCCCCTTGGATATTAAAATCAGGGTCACCCCTTCTTTACATTCATATTTCAGGGTATTACCTGAGGTTTTAGACATTACAAGGAAATGTGAGGCCTTGAGTACCGGTTCTACGGGGCAACTCACCAAAACTTCGGTCACTACTAATATGGAGCCCATAAGTGGTGTACCTCCCCAGGCAGGTCTGTCAAATATCGCCAGTGAGAGTATGCCTGTGGCGGCATTGGACATAGCGATCGTAAGTGGTTCACCCCCCCAGGCAGGTCAGTCGAGTATCGCCAGTGAGAGTGCGCCTGTGGCAGTATTGGACAAAGCAATCGACCTTGCTGTTCAGAGTCACGAGGCAGTTGGCGGACAAGATAGCAGGGGAGTGGATAAAAGCCCTAGGGTTCAGGAACCTAGTGGGTCCTCAGTAGCCTCATTGGAAGCTCTATTCTCTACATTATCAGAGGATATAAAGAAAGGCTTCAAGGTGTCTGAGGCTAATCGGGGGAGATAAGAAATTTTTGCGAGTCACTAGAGAGGAAGGTGGACTTCTTAAACACCAGGACTGAGACCATAGAGAGCACTGTTGGGGATCTAAAAGATAACCTTGGGTCTGCAAAAGCTGACATTCAGCTGTTAAAAAGGGAGAAATTAGCCCTCCGTGATAGGATGGAGATTTTGGAGAACAACTCTCGTAGGAATAATCTTCGCCTTTTGAATATTCCAGAAGGGAGCGAAGGGGCTGACCTTAAATTTTACATCATTACACTGCTAAAAGAATCTTTGCAGCTCGAAGAGTCAGAGGCTCTTTTGGCAGGAATCCTAACAGAACCAAACCAAGAAAAATTCTTATCAACTTCCTTACCTATTCACTTAAGGAGAGGATCCTCATTTTGGCGGTGAAGGCAAAGTCATTAAGGGCCAGGGACTTCTCCTTTGAAATTCGGTCTGATCTTTTTAGAGCTACTCTTGAAAGGCAGTGGGAATTAGGCAGGAAGATGGATGACTTTAAGAAATTCGGTGCTGTTGTTCAGCTGAAATCTCCTGCCTTCCTGAAAGTTATGCATAATAATAAAATGCATAACATAAGGACAGTTCAGGAGGCAGACGAGTTGCTTCATAACATCAGAAAGAATGTTCCTTAGCCATTTCCTTGGGGAATGGGGGAGGACTAGCTTGGCTTTTATCTTTGAATCTTTGAATCTTCCTCTCTTTTGCTTCTAAATAAAATTAGTATTAGTGGTACAGAGGAGGACCAAAGTACTACATGTTTATCATAATTTTTATAAGATGCACTAATTTTCTTTTGGGGGGGTTCAAATTTCTTTTTTCTTGATTTATATAATTTTATATACACTAGGACAGGACAGAGATAGGTCGTTCCAGGGTGCAACACCTGGACTATATATGTCCAGATTAATGGGGGAAGGGTTCTTTGGGGAGCACGGGGGCAAAAAAACATAAAAAACACGTAATTTGCTTCAAAATTAGCCCAGATAGTTGTTTTTAGATGGACTTGGTGTTGGTCGTTTTCCGGTTCTGGGTGGATCTGGGGTCTCAGATTTAGTCCACCATGACAATAATTCAGATACTGTCCTGGAATGTCAATGGCCTGCGCATGAGATCTAGAAGAGCTAAGATTCTGCAATATTTAAAAGACTCATCCGCGCAGCTCATTGTCCTCCAGGAAACACATCTCTTTAAGGAAGAGACTAATGATTTTTTTTTTAATAACAAATGAGTGGACTCCTTTATCTGTACAAACCAGACTGCTAACATCAGAGGGGTTCTTATCCTCTTTAAAAAAACAAGTAAATGCCCAGATCGTACACCATTTGGAAGACCCATGTGGCAGATGGGTAATAGTGAAGGTCACCTTAATAGGTTTCCTGCTCACTTTGATTGGCTTTTATGGTCCAAATCAAGATGACCCCTCCTTTCTTAATACCATTTTTTCACATCTTCTTGATTTTTCTGATCCGGTTATTATGGCCGGTGCTTATAATATAGTTCTGAATCCAATTCTCAATAAATCTGTAAGCAGTAGAGCAGCCGTCCCTTCTAAATCTAGAACATATTTACAGATCATGATGGCGCAAACTGGCCTTTGTGATATTTGGAGAGAAAGATCAGGTCAGCAGCTGGGTGTTTCATACTGTAACAACAAGCATCGACACAAATCAAGAATTGATTATATTCTGGTTAGTCATCTTTTAAAGGGCAAGGTCAAAGATATAAAATATTTGACTTCACATCTTTCAGACCTTTCAGGTATATTATTAGACCTTGACTGGGGGCACGCCCAGCAGCCCAGAGTTTGGTCGTTTGACCGAACGTTACTTTTTGAGGAGGAAGAGATGTGCTTTTTAACCCAGGAGATTGAATACTTCCTGAAGGTTAATTTGGGCTAGCCATGATTACCGCTGTCTGGGACTCCCTCAAAGCGTTCCTAAGGGGCCTTATTACTAGTCGGGTGATCTTCAGGAACAAAAGGTAAAGAAGGGAGATTGCATCTTTAGAGGCAGTAATGAAGGTAGTAGAGATGGAATTTAATGGTCAGGTTGAGTTGGGAAGGCAGCAAGAAGCTCTGGATAAACGTAGTAAATTAAAGGAGCAGTTGGAGAGTATTCTTCAAATAAGGCTTATGCGTAGATGAGAGGCAAACTAGATCGCCCATTTTTAGTATGGGCAAGGGGCAGGAAAACTTCTGGCATGGAAGGCAAAAATGGACAGGCATCGTAATCAGATCAGGGAAATCACTGTAGATAATGGGGGACCGGCCTTATCCTCTGATGAAGAAAAAGTCGAAGCCTTCTTTAACTTCCTTCAAGATCTATATCAAGAAGACCGCAGTGTGGACAGGCCCAAGGCTAAAGATTGGCTGGATAGGACCACAGTGACCTCTTTGAGTCCTAAACAGCAGGAAGAACTGGAACAGGTCATCACACAGGAAGAAGTAAGGAAGGCTATAACTGCCTACAAGAGAGGGAAGGCCGCAGGGCCCGATGGGCTTCCAGCTGAATTGTGTAGGTCCTTGGGCAAGGTGATAATTTCGGTCTTGACTCAAATATTTAATAAGGTCTTATCAGACGACCTTAAGCCCCCAGAGTCTTGGAACGACGCTACAGTCTTCCTGATTTTGAAACCTGGTAAAAATCCAGTGAATTGTGGGTCATATCGGCCCATTTCGCTGTTGAACTCAGATTATAAAATCTTCACTATGATTTTGGCGACTAGGTTGGGGTCAGTGGTGGGTGATGTCCTTCACACCGATCAGAAGGGGTTTGTTAAAGGTAGGCATTTATCAGATCTTACCTACAACCTTATCGGAGCGATAGATATTGCCACTACTTATTCAATTCCTCTTGCGGCCTTGACACTTGATGCTACCAAGGTATTCGACAGGGTCAATTGGGTATACCTGTTGGAAGCCTTAGGGATATTTAACTTGGGCAAGAAGTTTTGTCAGACCATTCGGCTGATATATCAAGATCCATCAGCCAGGCTGCTGGTCAATGGCAATCTGACCAAACCCTTCAAGATCACTAGGGGAACCAGGCTGGGTTGCCCCCTTTCCCCTCTCCTTTTCGATCTTTATATCGAGCCTTTTGCTCAGAGGCTCAGGGAAGATCTTAGTATCACGCCCTTTAAATAAGGAGAGTGGGAAAGGAAGGTGGCCGTGTATGCAGATGAATTCTTAGTTCTCTCCGCAAACTTGGCTGCAACCTTCCCAGCGGTGATTAGATTGGCACAGGAATTCGGGCAGGTTTCTGGGTATGAGGTAAATGCCGGGAAGACTGAGGTCATGACGTGGAACCTCGAGGGGAGTCAGCTACAGGTCAGCCCCAGTATGCGATATTTAGGTGTTAGAATTGTCCAGGACACAGGTAAAAATCAGAAGTTAATTTAGCACAAGTGTCAAGGGAGTGTCAGAGACAGATGAAATCCTGGACACATCTCCCTTTAACTATTCTTGGGAGGGTGAAATTGGTTAAAATTGTGGTTTTCCCTAAGATAACCTTTCTCTTTAATTCAATCCCCCTACATTTTGAGAAATCAGCTATTGATAAACTTCAGCAGGCCATAAATTCTTTTGTCTGGGTATATAGAACTACCAGAATAGTCGGGAAGATGCTGAGGCGTAGGAGAGAGAAATATTATGCAATATTATGCCTGGGCCTTCCAGTTATCACACTCTCGGATGCTGCTAAAAATGCCAGAGAGCACTGAGATTGGAGGTATGTTCTTGGCTATATTGAGGGGAGCTGGCCTACCTGAAGAGGGCTTTCTGTTTGAATTTGGTGAACTCAATTTCTTCAAGAAGTTTAGACTCAAAGTCCTCCAGGCAATGGTTTGAACATGGGCCAGATTAAAGCATCTTGTAGGCCTTAATTACTTCTCAAGTTTAGCCCCACTCTGGGATTCACCGGGTGTACCTGAATGCTTGAGGGCCACACTTGCTTTACCTCTCGGAGAAGCTGGTCTGATGGGGTGGGTAGACCTGGCCTATGAGGGTACACGTATCTCATGGGAGCAACTTAGAGAACGAGTGGGTGAGGGCCTTTCAGAGTTTAAGTATATTCAGCTACAGAGCTAGGTCCAAACACAACATAGCCTGAAGAATCCCATTGGCTGGGGTAACACCCTGGGACATCATTTAGTTGCCAGGCCACCATGGAGAAGGGTGGTCTCTTTTTAGTATTGTTCTATGGAGGAGGCCGTGGATGGTGAATTCAAGCTTGCAGATGAGCAATGGGCGAATTCTTACCAAATGAACAGTGTGAGCAACTATGGCAGGATTCATTTAAGACTCTCTTTGGTATAGTAAAACCTGCCTGGTTAAAGAGAAACCACCTCTTCACCGTACATAGGGCCTATCTCTCTCAGCTGAGATTGAATAAATTCACGAGGGGGACTCCTGTCAGGTGTGAGAAATGTGGGTTGGTCCCAGCCTCGGATATACACATGTTCAAGGACTGTCCTGCCATCGCAGTTTTTTGGGTTGAAGTTGGGAAGTCTTTGGCGGATATTTTGGGCTTCCCAATTCATATAGACCTGGCTTTAATCATTTTTGGCCTCACCGAATAGGTCACAGGACCAGCGAGATCCTTCTTATTTTATGCTATTTTGCTAGCCAGAAGACAAATATGTAAGCGATGGATTGAATCCTCCACTCCTATGCATTCTGAGTGGTTGGCTTTGCTATTTGAAACATCCAAGATGGACTTGTCTAGAGTTTGTAGCAGGAAAAATACAGCATTCTGGGACCTGCTGCTAAAGTGGAGAAGAGCCTAATTTAAATGAGAGGCACATCTTTGGTTTAATTATTCTGGGGTCCTATGATTATGCCTCTTGGATACTCTTTGGACTATGTTGGGCACCCCCATATATCCTGATTGCCAACGATGAGGTACATCAGGCTCTTGTGGGCCTAGATAAAGAGTTACCCTTGCCCCTTTCTGGGGTTAGTGACATCCAAGTTTGTCAAAGTACCTTTACGTGGGCTTTTTCACGAGATTCCAATCTAAAGCCTATTCTTCTCAGAGCCATTGAGAATTGGTACGGACAACGTGTTTGTTCATTGGGGCTTTGAGGCAAATGAGGACAAAAATATATTTTTTTAAAACATGGTAAATCAATGTTTGGACCTTCCTTTTTTCTTGGCCCCGTCTTAAAGGATCTGCACAAAACATTCGAGCAAAGAGCAGATATTGATGAATGTTTTGTCTTTTTGGGAAAGTTTTATGAAGTGTCATCAGATTGGCACCAAAGTTATTAGCGAAACAAAAAACACTCTTCTTAACCAAACAATGACGACCACTACTTTGAAATATATGTCTATCTTGGTTCCCCCCGCATTGAGGAGTAAGAATGTCATCAAATGGAGACCCCTCTCAGCCTTGTAATTGCATTACCTCTAATTCAATTGATTTGCAACCTGCAATATGGCACATTTCAGTCCTCTGTCCATCCTCAAAGACATTTCTGGCACATAATACATTCATAGATATAAGAAGTAACTTGGCTATAATAATGGTCACCAAAGAAAGACAATACCTTAATGGCTTTACACAGATTTAAAAACAGACCCATGTTTCAACAAAGTTTGCATTAAAAGGCTCCTATCTTAATTGCATTCCCTTTTCACAATTAACTGCTTCCTCTTTTCACAATTACCCACAGTACCTCAATATAGAAATGTGCTTTATCTTTGCTAAGCTCCTTTTATATCATATGCATTCATCTCCTTAGAGGAACAATGTGTTTTAACACTGTATAATCCACGGCCCCTCATTTGAAAAATATCTCAAAGAAATAAAGTACAATTGCTCTGCATTATATTCTTTTGAAGAAACACAGGTTTTGAATGTTTATGATCTGCTTGCTGCCTTGAATAAAAAGCTTGTGCTTACTAATTGCACTGCATCTGTTCTTCTATTAATTCACGACTCTCATCATGTATAATCATCATACTGTGTTTGCACACCATCATTGGCCCAAATGTTGTATGTAAAACTTATGAACCATACAAATGAAAGTGAGAAAAGGCTGTAAATTAAATGCTTCCGAGAGTTGTAAAGAACATTGAAGATGAAAAAAAACAAAAATCTAAGTGCAACAAATATGAAATAATGTCTCACATTAAATGGATGCTGTGTTTTTTTTGTCTAAAGTTAGACCCGTTGGGTGCTTGCTGTCCAAGGGAAGTACTTGCTCTGATCCTGATCATGGTAATTTTGCTTCCCTCTGCTAGTCTTGCTTTATCTCTTCCAAAGAACATAAGTCAGGATTGCTACCAGGCTCGTCCTGGAAACTGCACACTTATGCAGATATGGTATGAAATTAATTTAAGATTTCGTGAATTTACACCAAACGACAAAAAAGGCTCTATTCTAGGTAAAGTTCTAGTTTCAAGGCAAAAATGGTGTAAGCCTACTTTGCAGCTAATACTCTAGCACAGTTACCAAAGCATAGTCACTTAAAGTTATTATCTCCCTCATTTTGCATCCGTCAAATGATGCCACAGTTATTGGAAAACCAGCAAAAATATGTTTCATGGAAAGGGAGTCTTCACCGTAACTAGAGGGTTAATATCTCTGACAATGTAATACATTCATATTTATTTATGTTCTGCTTTCATAGAAAGGTTGAAACTAGTCGTTAAACTTTGTAATAGGATTTTCTGTATGAAATGATTTAAAGAAAATTTGCTTTCATTCAAAAGTAGTTAATAGTGTTGAATTCATGAACCAATGGCAAGCTAATAACATTTGAATACAAATACGACTATTGGTATCTCTGATAAGGAAGTAACCAACAAGTGAAGGACCCAAATGACAGAATTAAGGAGGATTATCTGGAAGGCATCTGCTCTGAAATAAATGGTCAAATAAAAAATACCGTACTTTTATTTAATATCCTACACCGATCTCAGAATAAAGGAGTGTAACGGAGCCCGGTTTACAATAAAAAAAACACAGTTCTTTGTTAAAAGTTGTCCGAGTCATTAACAAAGCTAATACGCATATTGTGATGCACCCTATATTAAGTAAACATTCTAAAATAAACTATCACGCTTTATAGGTGAAATATTAGGTTTGACTATTGAATTAACAACAAGAAGGTACTTTGTATGTGAATTATCATCTATATCGATATCCACAGGCAATAAGCATACACACAATAACTGTATGCAGTATGTAGGTGAAAAGGGGCATTGTGAGGAATCTGCATGAAAATGTGACGTGCACGCCTAAATCTGAAAAACATTTGTGAAATCACTTGGTCCCAGGTGCAGTTGGAGTTGTATACAGAGGATAGCTTTTCCAGTGCCCTTATTAATTGATTTGATTTTTTTTATGGTATAGTTGAGACACCTTTTATTTTTGGGAAGAATACAATTATGTAAATGTGTGAAACACTAGTGCTACACTATTGTTTCTGTCTTCAGACCACTAATTTGTGTATCTGTCGGTAGTTGTCGATTGTAGTGTGAATGCTGAGTTTCTGTAGAGTGCAATGCATTGGTACAAATTTGAGTAGATTTCCGAAAAATGTCTTCTCCTTCAGCGTTTGTGCAGATGGGTGAAAGCCTACATTTTGTGAATGTGCATTGTGAATTTTCTTATCGGATGTGAGCTTCAGGTGTACACTTTGTGTTAAACACGCACGTGTATCTGTGCACTCATGTCGTGCATGTCGGGCATAACTATAGACCAAAGTGCCTGCGTTCAGAGCTAGGCCTCGAGAGGAATGCGTTCAGAGTAATGCCTATTGCATCTCCCCTTGCTTTGTTGCAGTCCAGAATTTTGCCTGGGGAAATACACTGTGATAACAGGAAACAAATGCTCCCTGCAAGAATTGTTTGTTCTCCTCCCGCTCGTGTAATGCACGACCTGTGAAGTACTTAATTACCCCACTAGTCCAAGTATAGACTTAACAAGCCTATGTGCATGGGCATCAATTTGTTGAACTGCCCGAGTTCATAGAAGTGGCATTAGGCACCTTTTGCCTTCTGGTGTGATCACAAAGTTGATAACTTTTCCCACTTTGGTCTCACATAGTATTGTACTGAAGAGTGAGTTAATGTGGAAGGATTGAAAACTGCTGTGAGTATATCAGACCCCGGAGACCAAGATTAGCAAGGGCAGTGAATTGGGTACCAAACAGCAAGGCAATGGTGTTTTCTTTTGCTACGTAATGAAAGCTCTCAATTGACGTCCAAGCCTGTACATGGATGAAAGGGTGGCAAGCTTGTTGGCATCAGCAGACTTCAGTCTTTTCATTCACATGAACCAGGGGAGCTAATGCGTATCAGAGCAGTGAGTCTCTCTCGTGTGACTATGAAGGGCTCGCCAGCTTTTGAAACAAGATACTAAGGCCCCGATTACTAGTCTGGCAGAGTGGAATTGCCGTGTAGAATTCTTCTCTGACTGATCACAGCTGGGCCTGTGTTTCTACCCCCCCCCCCCCCCCGATTTCTCAATTGCAGAAACACCAGATCTCAATTTTACCACCCAGAAAAACACAGCTGGTAAAATTGCCTGAGAGTTTGGCTGCAACAAAAGCCAAGTCTCTGTCCCCATCCATGGCCAAGCATTTGTATTTGGCAATGGGGGCACATGGAATGCTCCCCACTGCCAGCGCATCCTTTCCCACTTTCCTTCCTTCATCTTCTCAATCCACCCTCACTGACTTGCCCTCCAGCTCACATTTACCACCTGCTCAGGGCAGGTGGTAAATGCGATCATTAATCTCCTCACAACAGGGAAAAGTGTGGAATGCTTCCATGTAAAACTGAATCCACAAAATAATTCGGCATTCCAGAGTGACTCACTGCACAGCAGAGACGGGGGCGTTACCACACAATAACATTAATTTAATGTGCTGAGTTTTCACTCCAGCAGTACTGTGAATCTCCTAATCATATAAAATGTTTTAATTTCCCATGGTGCTTGGTACATCGACAAAGAGTCAACTTGCCTAACAAAAGAGCTTGGTTATTCTGATTGTATACATATATATTCTAAGATAAGACGCAGCAGTATAATCGAAGTTGGAGAATGTAATATCAGGTAATAAGATGAAGCCATCAAACAGAAAAATAACATGGTTAACTCCTTATATAAAAAGGCTTTAATTTAGTTGGCTGAAAGTGTTGCAAAAGTTGATTAATGACTAAACTGTAATTACATAACTTTGACTTTTGCAATGCCTGAAGGTTTTTAGGTAAAATCTGTGATAATATACTTTGGATATGTGCAACGGGTATTGGGCGCAGTGACAGCCCTGTGCAGAGCCACAGGGCCTAACGTGCAGCAAGGCCTTTAGCTGAACTCACCATAGTTGACCATGCCTGACTATGTATCACCTCCGGCTAAGCTTTATTCCCAATTCTACACAGGCGGGCACCCCCACTGCGCACAGTCTTTTGACTTTCCATAGGGGAGGCTGACAGCAGATCCGGGAGACTTACCTGGCTCTGCATCCAACCCATTATGGAAGTCCAGCCCCACGTGCAGAGTCGGATAGGTGCAGGGCCTGGTGTGAGCCAGGCATTACACCCAATCTACAGCAGGTAGCAAAAGCCCACGAAGCATGTTTTTTTTTTCAATATATATATATTTTTTTATTTTGTGGGCCCTGTTAGAGGATTCACAGGCCTGTGGCCTTTGTTGGACTTCTGGGGTATCTGTGGACCTGGCTTTGGGTTCACTAACCGTGCAAACAGAACAACTAGGACCTTTGAATCATGTTGTGGGTTCACAGTCCCATGCCTGTAAAAGTTGGATAGGGTTTGTGAACATCAGCCAAGATTTGTAGATCTCGGCATCCTACCAGGATCCAAAAGTCTGGAGCCAGAATCTGCAAGCCCCGCAGCAAATCAAATTTGTTTTTTAATTCACACACAAGGGAGGTCCTTTTAGCTAGAGTCTGGGGTGCTGTGTGTACTCGCCCTACTTCTTTTTTTTCACCAGAATGTAGGGACAGAGTCCCTGCTTCTGGTAATGGAGACTGCAGTATTCTCCCTAAAGTTGGTGCCAGCTAATCACATCGTTCTGGGTTCTCTGACCCAAAATGGACGACAGAAGAAAAGTCTCCCTCATTTAATGGAATTTTAATTTTGTTTTTATTTTTGGGTTTGCAGAGTTCAGAAAACCTGGATTTACAGACCTCCATTAATTAAATTCCCAGATGGCTCTTGTTAGAAATAGGATTTTTGGTAGGCTAGGGCGTGGGCCAAAGCCAGGCAAAAACCACCACTCCAGTCAGGATAAGGGAGTTGCACTTCTAAAATAACCCCTGCTCCCCCCCCTTGGTGGCTTGGCACGAGCAGCCAGGCTTATGTTAGAGGTAGTGTGTAAAGCATTTTCACATAACCAACAGTAATACAGTGTACGCACTACAAAAGGACACCACACCAGTTTAGAAAAATATCCAATATTTTTATATAATTAAGACAAGCCCAAAAACAATAAAAATCCACACTACTATACTTAAAAGTTCACAGTTCCAAAAATACGCTGATTAAAAAGGGTTCCTTGTGGGGATAGCTCCGTCTGGGCTACCACGGCGTCGTGAACATCAAACTTCAACAGTTCTGGCTGGTCGCGGGGTCGCGGGCCAGCTACGGTGTTGGGAAGACCCGCAAAATAGTACCTGTTAGAAATGCAGGGCGTCGAGGCCCTTGAAGTCACTTGCGTTGCGGGTCGAGCTCCTCTCTGGTGGAATCAGGAGCGCTGGCGTCGGCAGGTGTCGGGTGCTGCGGTGCGAGGTGCAGCGGTGCAGCGTGCGGTGCGAGCAGCAGCTTGGTGGCGGCATCAGATGACGTTGGTGAGACCAGGGCCACGGTGCGAGATGAAGGCGGTGCTCGTCACGGTGCTAGCAGGTCACGGTGCAAGCAGCGGCGTCGTCGTTGCTGGAGCGCTGTCGTCGGCTGATGAACTGGAGTCGATGGCGCAGGCGTCAGTAGGCCGAGGCTGCGGTGCGGGATGAGGCCGGTGCATCGTGTGACTCACGAGTGGGGTCCTCGAACCAAGGTGCAAGCAGCGGCATCGATTTCGGCGGGAAGAGGCGGCATCGAGCCGACCAGGGCGTCCTCGTGAAGCAAGGAGGTGCGGAGTGCGGTGCCTACAGGTCGCGGTACGAGCAGCAGCTCGTGGTGGCGTCAACAGGCGTCGTCGGAGAGACCAGGGTCGCGGTATGGTGTTGCGGCGGTGCCCTCTGCGGTGCCTTCAGGACACGGAGTAGGCAGTGGCATCATAGACGTTGTCGAGTTGGTGTTCTTCGGGTTGCAGCACCAAACACACAGTCCCTAGTGCTGCGGTTCGAAGAATTTGAAGAATTTGCTGTTCCTGAGACTTTGTGAACAGGGGGGCAAGCTCTACCTCAAGCCCTTGGAGAGACTCACAAATTAAGTTGTAGAAAGTCCAGTCCAGGCCTTTCACTGCCCAAGACAGAAGCAGCCACTGCAGGTCAGCCCAGCAAAGCACCCAGTAAAGCAGTCCTTCATTTTTGCAGCTTCTTCTTGCAGCTCTTCTTCTTGGCAGTCCTCTTGATCCAGATGAGTTCTAAAGTTCAGGGGTCTGGGACCCAGTTTTTATGTCCAAAAATCCTTTGATCTTTCAGGCAGAGGGTGTCTGGGCCCGGCCAGAGCCAGTTGGGCCTTCTCTGGTGTGAATTCCTGGCAAGAGGTGGAGACGGCATTTGTCAGAGGCAGACCAGGCCCTATGAGGTGCAAGGAAATCTCCTCCTCCTTACCCCATCGTAGCCCAGGTCTATTCAGCCCTTTCCTGACCTACCTAGACTATCTGGAGCCCCTCCGGCCCCCTAGCCTTCTGTCATCCAAAACTCAGACAGGCTATCCACATTCCAGCAGAGGCACATGAGATGACTGAGCAGGAAAATACCCGCTTTCCAAAAGTGGTATCTTCAAACGCAGAATGTAAAAATCACCTTCACTAAAAGATGCATCTTTAGATTCTGAGTTCAGGCATACTAAATTGTATTTTCTTACCGAATTCCCTGGGCCAGTTATGTTTATAAGATGTTATAAACAAACCTCCCATTCTGACTGGTAGCCTTGTAATAGTGGAAAACGAAATTGGCTGTAATTCACTATTCGGACATGCCACACACACCAGGGCATGTCCTACCTTTCACATACACTGCACCCTGCCCACAGGGGTACCTTGGGCCTACCTTAGGGGTGCCTGACACGTAAGAAAAGGGAAGGTTGGGGACTGGCAAGTGTGTGCACTGGCCAAGTAGACATGGCAGTTACAAACTTCGCGCAGACTCTGCAACGGCAGGTCTGAGGTACCTTTTTTAGGGCTACTCACGTGGGTGGCATAATCAGTGCCATAAATTAAGAATGATAAAAAAGCTTTTACCTTTTCTACCACTCAGTGCTGGAAAGACCCTTGTAAGCACCTTAGTCATGTCTACTATTGATTACTGCAATGGTCTCTTCATAAATGCACAGAGCAAAACCCTCAAACTACAGCTGGTCCAGAATTCAGCGGCCAGAATCTTATCAGGAACCCCCAAATACAAATCCATTTCACACATACTCCGACAGTATCACTGGTTCCCGATAAAAAGCCGCATTAAGTTCAAGGCCCTTTGCATTGCATATATAGCTTCACGCAACTCCGGACCATTGTTCCTGAAAGAGGGCTACTCACGTGGGTGGCACAATTAGTGCTGCAGGACCACGAGTAGCATTTGATTCACTGGCCCTGGCACACTCAGTGCGCTTTACTAGGGACTAACAAGTAAATCAAATATCCAATCATGGAAACACCAATCCATAGCACAATTTACACAGAGCACCTGCACTTTACCACTGATCAGCAGTGCGTAAAGTGCGCAGAAACGTTACACCAGCAAAAACAGTCAAAACCGGGAGGTCAGAAAGCAAAAAAGTCAGGGGAAACACGCCAAAAGATGCCAAGTCTAACAGCTTTTAAGATGAACCTCTCCATGTCCACACTACGACACTTTTTTAAACATAAATTACTCAAACTACTGAATGGATTTACATCAAGCCAAGCCTTGAGTAAAGTTATACCGACATGCCAAAGTTAGCAAAATTCCACACAGCTACTCTGAGACCTATGTTTGTGAGGTAGATTTGCCCAGGACCTGAACCTCTGTTTTTGCGATGACACAATGCACTGGCAATAGCAAGAGAAGGCAGTTACCATCAATATACTAACAAGTCTCCACATACAATGAACATTCATTAACTTTAGTGATACAAACTTACAGGTTTTACCAGCAGCTCAGCATGGTAGCAGAATAACCAGAATCACAGATTAGAGTGTGTCACTCCTAGGAATAAACTTGAAATACAGATTTTGGTAAAATGTTCATACATATGTCAAAAACTCTAAAGTGCTTTCTTTAGGCACTACTGTTCATCAGAGAAACACAGAGCTCAAGTCTTTCATCCTTGCACGATACCGTTGTAGCCCAGGGTAGCAGGAAGGGTCCAGACTATAAATGCACAAGAAGTGTTGGAGTGATTCACAGAGACAACATGGAGGAAAGGTCTATAGTCTTTGAAGACGTGGATACTCGGTCCTGTTTATTACTGTAGGAGGTTTAGTCTGCACTAATCTGATATCAAGTACTTAGCCTAGTCCTTCCACTTGACTGAAGTTGGAAGAAGCTCTTGAAGCTTAGACTCAGGGAGTCCAGAGTAGCTGTGCCGGAGGGAGTGAGAAAGGAGATGGCAAGGGATCTCTTGCCAAGGGAACCACCGGTTGGGATGGACTTGAGAGAGACTGATGGGTTTCTTGTTTTCCGGCTGAATCTTCAGGGGAATGAGGAGGGTGAGGCTTGTTCCACAGGGAGCGAGACCAAGCCACGAATCGGATTCGGTAGGGTTTATATACCCTCTTGAAGGCTCAATAGATGTAGCTAGTTCATGTGTGGCACGTGGGGCACATGGCCATCTGGAAGATTCTCGAACCATGGGGAAAAACATGTTAGTACCCTCTATTTGACCTTACCGAATGGGCAGGTGCAACTTGTTGATCGGAACCAAATAACTGGAAACTAATGTATCATTTTCACTCGAACGTGTATAATGGAAAACAACACCAAGGCCCCAGTAACAGTGAGAGCAAGGCTTGCTATTGCCTCACGGGATTCTGGGGGAAGCTTGCAAGGATTTAATGGAAATCCACACCAAGGCCCTAGAAGTAGCGAGAGCGGTTAACCCATTGGTTCACTAGATTTGGGGAACGTTTGCAGGGGTTCAAGAGCAATGGAAATTACGGGTGCTGGGGAAGCATCGGTCATGAGGGTGCTGGGGAACCATCAGTCATGAGGATGCTGGGGAACCATCAGTCCTTATATAATGGCGTGCCATAAAGCACCATAGAGGTGAAACAATATGCGCCCCGCACTCTAGGCATTCTACACAGATGGCACATGAGGGGGTCGTGGCATATTGCAACTTTTATTTTTGACCAGGTATCGTGCTAATCTAGCCTGTGCACAGAGACTTAAGCTTGGCACTGACAATGTGAGGTCGAGGATCTGTCCAGTGACTTGGAGGGGCACGCTATGAGTACTCAAAGAGAACTAGGGTCCATGTTTTGGGTTTAGCACATAAGATGTTGATGGCAGCATACTACAGCGACAGCGACACCAACTTTCTGCTCTCAGAACTAGAGGCAGTAGGCCTCACGCAATTGGTGACTAGCCCCACGCATTCGGCTGGTCACACACTAAATGGCCTGTTCTCTAACAGTCAATCTATCTCCTTGAAGAGCATCCTACCACTGGTCTGGATCGACCACTGTGCTGTCATATTTAATATCCAACTTAACAAAAAAGCTATCGTAAATTCCACCTCACACACACCTGCATTCTTTAAGGCTTGGAACAGCATAGATCCGCAGTGTCTTAAATCGCACTTGCTCTCTACGCAACCAGACCCTGATCTTGCCTCATCAAATTACTCAAAATGGCTTCACAATGCATTTAATTCCCTGGTTCCACTAAAAAAAGCCTCCCAAAATCGACGCACCCCTTCTGCTCCCTGGTTCTCAGAGGCCCTCAGATTACAGAAGCAATTGTGTAGAAACCTCGAGAGACATAGGCGGAAAGATTACAATAATAATGATAAAATCCGCTATAAAGACCAACTCACTAAATATAAACTGCTCATTGTGCAGGAGAAAAGTAAATTCTACATTGAACAGATAGAATCTGCGCAAGACTCTAGCAAACAATTATATCAGGTAGTAGCCAAACTATCAGGGCAAACATCGAACCTCACCACAGCCCCATCTCAGACTCTATGTGACTCACTTGCCAGCTACTTCTTTGAAAAGGTCAACGACATCTATACCAACTTCTCCTCTCAACCCAAGATAGATGGTCAGCTCTCGAATCATGGCACTCTTGAACCCTCTCCTTCCTTCTCAGAATTTGATAGCATATCACCGGAACAGATTGCAAACCTAAGCTTCATCGTCAAATCAGGATCTACCACTGACCCCTGCCCACCTGCTTTTATAAAACCCATCTCTCATCTTATAGCTCCTAGCCTCTCTAACATCTGTAACGCGATGTTTATGACAGGCATATTTCCGCCGATTTGGAAAAAAGCCATCATCAAGCCTCTGCTAAAAAAACACAATCTTGACCCTACCGAAACCAAGAATTATAGACCTATAGCCAACCTTGCATTTCCAGCAAAAATCTTCGAAAAGGTCATGAATTCCCAACTATCTAAATACATCGAAGACCACCACCTCCGGGACGACACGCAATTCAGTTTCCGTAAGGGCCATGGAACCGAAACAGCGCTTATTAAGGCGTCTGAGGAAATCAGGATGATACTGGATCAGGGGGGTGCCACTGTTCTTATACTGCTGGACCTCTCAGCGGCATTTTGACACGGTTGATTCATGCTACCCTGATCGACCGTGTCACAAATATAGGTATCAGACATACAGCTAGAGCCCTCCTGACCTTCTTCCTCACTAATCGCACCCAATCAGTAAATCTTGGCACTTTCAATTCTTCACAACTCGCCCTCCCGCTTACCGCAAGGATCCTCACTGAGTCCGACACTATTTAATATCTATGTGTCGGACTTGGCCAAAGTCATCAAAGCACACGGGATGGGTCTTACGCTGATGACACCCAATTGGTGCTCGCGGTGCATAATGATGGAGGGGCAGTAGCAGCCAATTTCCAGAAAGGCATGTTGGCCATCAGCACATGGATAGCCAATAATTGCCTAAAACTTACCTCTCAGAGAAAACAGAGGTAATGATATTTGGCAAACTGCTGCAAAGCTTGTCCTCCTCCTGGTGGCCGTCCCTATTGGGACCCCCTCCACTTCCGGTAACTAAGGTCAGAAACTTGGGCGTCATATTTGACGACAAGCTGTCCTTCGTACCTCATGTTAACTCTGTGGTCTCATCCTCATTCCATAAATTAAGAATGATAAAAAAGCTTTTACCTTTTCTACCACTCAGTGCTGGAAAGACCCTTGTAAGCACCTTAGTCATGTCTACTATTGATTACTGCAATGGTCTCTTCATAAATGCACAGAGCAAAACCCTCAAACTACAGCTGGTCCAGAATTCAGCGGCCAGAATCTTATCAGGAACCCCCAAATACAAATCCATTTCACACATACTCCGACAGTATCACTGGTTCCCGATAAAAAGCCACATTATGTTCAAGGCCCTTTGCATTGCATATAAAGCTTCACGCAACTCCGGACCATTGTTCCTGAAAGAGGCCCTGGGTGCCTACATCCCTAACCGGGCTCTACGCTCATCCATAGCAAACCTATTAAGGATTCCCCGCAGAAAGACTGCCTTGTGGGGTGACAAGCGATTTACTGTCGCCACGGCCAAGCTGTGGAATTCCCTTCCAATCCACTTCAAAGCTAGTCCGACTCTACTTGCCTTCAGAAAAATGACAAAAACATGGCTATTCAGCCAATAATCTATAGTCTCTAGTTCTTGCTCGCTGTCCTTAGCGCCGAGACACCAACGGGTATTTGCGCGCTTTACAAATTGTATAAATAAATGAATATGTTTTGTGAGCTTATATAGTTGACCAAACCTTTCTATTTGTGTTAAGAGTATGTCGTACTGACCCTGCTTGTGTAAATTCCCTCTACTATGTGAAAATCCATTACCTTGCACTGACATCCTGTGTGTGTAGCATGTATGTTTCGACACAGTTGTGGCTGGTGACCGTAGATTGTGGTGGGGTATCTGAGGAATAGGGGTATCTCTGTGCAAATTTGTGATTCTGGGCACATCAGAAGATTTTTGCACACTTCACAGGTCAGGGCATTAAATTCTGGCTACAAAATCTGTTCCTTTCTTCATTAGTTCTAAAAGAGGCCATAGGAGGCGGTGAGAAGTGTGGGCTGCAGCCGTGGAAAATCTCTGTATGCAGTGCATGATTCAGGAGACAGGCAGATACTTATGCCCATCCCGCATGAAACAACTTTCTGCTTTTTGCTCTCTTTCCTGGAACCACCTCCTCCTCTTATTGGCTAATCGTCTGAGAGGTCAGCCAATGAAAGAAGGAAGCAGTATCTGGAGGTCTAGCCCTTGACACTTCAAAGGTCAGAAGAGCCGATTGCTCGCCCTGAGCGAGGAAAAATTGCTGTGTCTGGAAGCACCTGCCTGCTCTCCGCCTCACAAATACACACTGCACGTGTGAGATTTGGACATCATTGACATCACCTGCCCGAACTTCTGCAGTCTATAGCTGTGTACACGGACTACTTTGCTGCTCTTCTATTGCCAGACTCAGCAGTGGAAGAGTAGCATAACAGGCTCTTCTCTTTCTCCCTTCTTCAAATCTGAAAGGGCACAGCCCTATATGCTCATAAAGATGGGCAGACTCTGGCAGCATGTGCAGTAGTAGGCCTCTGTTTGTGTATGAGTCTCAAAACTGAAACAAGTGGGAGCAATTTTCGATGCCCCTGCTTTACCATAGCAGAAGATGATCTTTAGCTTCTCGGAAGAGTATTGCTTGCATTCCTATGGCTGGAGGGTGGAGATCCAGACACTGAAGAAAGGAAAATGGAGGCAGGGCTACCTTTAGAAATTTCAGTAAGGCTCTTTTTTAGCAAGGGGGTGCTGATTATTTCTTCCTAAACATCGCTATTTGGTAGACCGTAGAGGTGACTGGAATTTTCTGTTGTTCATTGGGATGTAGTTTCTAGGTTAGAACTGCCTTTCGTCTATCCCTGATTGCTACTTCAAAGAACGGTGGACAGTTACAGGTGTAGAAACATCACTCTTCATTGTGCCCATGTTGTGGGTGTTCCAGTTTGGAGACAGACCCAGTGCTTTCGGATGTGGGGTCGACCAATTTACTTAAAGGTTGTGCCTAGAGACAGTGGACCGACCTCATTTCTGGAAAATGTGCATAAAAGTGGGACCCAAATCATCCCACTTGATTCTAGTTAAGATTTTCATGATGAAGAAAGGGCTGCTATGTGGCTAGGGCTGATTTCTGCCTTACAGCCAGTCTACCAGAGGTGTAGGAACATGAACTGAATTAGGCACATTCTCCTGGTAGAGGATCTGCCTCATGCCTCTCAACTTACCTAACTGCCTGTTGAGAGAGGGGCAGTGGGATTTGTCTATCCTTCCAGAAGGAGAGACTGTCCTTACAGAAGGAGAGACTGTCCAGGATGAGAAGCACATCATGTTCCTGGATTGAGAAGCATTCAGGGAAAGTCGACTGTCAGAGAGAGAAAGCGAGAGAAGCCAAGAGTGACCCATGCCACAGTGGGACTCCTGGTCTCCCAGCACTTCATGCGAGAACCTCTAAAGAATACAAAGTTCCACACACTGACCCAAGGAGGGCTGCATCTACTTCCCCATGTGTATCGTCCCAGGTCATGCATGAATCTACTGTGCCATATGTACTGCCCGTGACCAGGCTGCAACTGCCTGACTGCAGGTATGCAGCATACCAGCTTGGGTTGGGTTGAAACTGCCCCTACATGAACAATGGCCCACGATGGGGTGAAATTGGCATGAAAAGCATCTGTGTCAGCCCATAAGCATACTGCAACTGCCCGGAGCATGCGTGCAGTATTGCAAAGAACTGTCGAGTTACTCCAGATGTTCAGGGAGGCCACCCGAGATGCTCCTGACTTCCTTGGTGGCTGTCACTGAAGCTACACTTGATGACCACAGTCCTCTCCTGCACTGGGACTGAGCTGTTGATCTCCTGCTGAAGGAAGTGCAAAGGATTAAAGACTGATTCTCTCTCCACTATGACAACGAAGGTAAGAACCTGTGTAAACATTGACTGACTGTGCATTTGACTCGAAGGAAAATGCAGTCTGTACCGGACCTTTAGTCATAATCTTACCACAGTTTTGCTGGGGGGCAGATCCAAATAGGGCCATCTACATGGGAGACAGCACAGAGCGAGAGGTATAGAGTGTGGAGCCCTCAAGAGAATCATAGTCATGGGTATCCTCCTGCATGCCGGTTTGATATGAATAATACTAAGTTCTGAGATTTATAATTTTTTAAAAGACGTCTACTGGGCTGAACATTAAAGTTATTAGGTCTGTAGATTGCTTGTTGACTTTTGAGCTTGTGCCCCGTTTGCTACCTCAGTGAGAAGCCTGTGAGTACTCGCCCTTGTTTCTCTGAGAGTTACTTGTGGAAAGGGTTGTACTGGGGTCAGTTTTCAAAGCCATAGACAGACACCATTGGTAAAAGACTTCAAACTCCCTGATTGGGGTCCATGCGCCCTTTTCTTCCCTGTGGGCTCACCGAGCGGTCTCTGAAAGAAGAGATGTATTGGTATATGCATAAATGAATGACAACTGACGATAATTAAAAGGGATTCATGAATGAAAATGGTTGAATAATTACAGAAACATTTTCACTGTAGCTGACTGCAAAGTCTTCACCTTGTGGCTTTCCTAGAAATTGTGTTTGCGAAAATCTCATTAAAATTAAAACAAGATAAGAAACTGAAGGGCTTATTATAAAGAGAGTGAGAGGAAGAAACCATTCCAAACTTATGTTAATTAAAGCTGAACTAGACAACTGCTGGTACTCGCTCAGATGCATAATGGAGCGTTGAGCACACAAACATGGTTGAGCTCATTTCCGTGCATACGTATGCTTATACATCAATCAATTCCATTTATAAAACGCACAGCTACCTTCGAAGAGGAGTCCCGTCGCTAGAGGAAAGAACACCCAAAGAAGAGAGCAGAGAAGGGGCTGACAGCTGACTTAACAAGAATAAAAAATATGTGTTTTAAGGACTTTCTAAAGACCGCTTTAGACAGGCTGCTTCTCAAATTAAGAGGGAGTGCGTTCCACACCCTAGTTGCTAAAAAGGAATTGCCTCCTCTTCTGGCCCTGTAAATATGAGGAATTTGGAGCAGTTTGGGATTATTGGCTCTCAAGAGTCTCGCCTGTGTGTGAGGTTAGAAAAGGCTCCTAAGGTAGAGAGGGCCCCTTTGATGATAGGCCGTGAAGACTAGGATCAGAGCTTTAAACTGGATTCTCTTATGAACGGGTTCCAATCTGGAGATAGTGCCAGATCCAGGACAGACTGGACGTGCCCCAATGAATAGACTCGGGACCTCCTCTCCTGCGGCGGCTCTGCCTGCTTGCCATTGGAACTCGACTCACCCTGGGTGACGGGGAGGGAGTCTCTCCAAGTTCTGTGCATTTCCAGACTATTTTCCTGCCACTGATGCCTTCAGGCTCTCTGTAAAGCCCAAAAGGGCCACCCATAGCACGCGCTGACAGCTCTAGCCCAGAAAACACTTCTCAGTGTGTGAAGGACCAACAGAGTCTCACACACACTGGAAGAGTGTGTACCTTTTTTCACATGCTGCTTTTTGTGATAGAAAACTGCATATTGATGCCCCACGCACGTGAATTATGCCATCCACTGAATATCTAAAATGACCCCGAATTGTTTCTTTCCAACTATCTGGTAAAACATTACAGGAGCAGATTGAAGTCTCCGTTAAATACATCTAAATATTTGTCAATCCTGTAAGACCTTCCCTTACTATTCTCCACTGCAGTCTGACTTTCATGTGTTCTCCTATTCACAATATTATCGTATTGCCGGTTTGCTCTTTGAATGCACTGGTAATGTTGTTCACAAACTGTGCATTGCCTATAGCGGCTAGGAATGGAAATCTGGCGAGGCCCAAATCAAATCTTGCTTTATTAAAATTAATTGCGTCTATGGTCAGAAAAACAATCCTTCCCCAGAACCGCTGCTTGCTCTTTCAGTTAATGGACTTGTAATTAGATGCTTGCTGGGCTCTGTGCAACGTGTTAGGCGTTCAGTTCATTCCGGATGTGGTAATTTCGGAATATTCCTTTTTTTTTTTTTTAAATAAATGTGATCACTAAATAGTTGTTAAAAAGCCAAAAGGATTTTTTCCGTGGGATGGTCTAACGTGTATTATGAATTCCCAGCAGCATAAACACGCCAGGCCGGATTCAATTAGCAGGGCGCTGCGCGCGCTCGTGTGGTACATCCAATCTGTCAGTCACACGATTCGAGCACATCTAATAGCACTGAGAAGGCAGCCGACTCTGGGCGTTAATACCAGTCTACTTGGCAAATACTCATCGAAACTGGCAGCATTTGTGATCCTATGACTCGAATTCATAGCCATACGTACTTTTTTTTTTAATCGAGCGTGTTTTTTTCCGAGCCAGAGCAGTCAGTCTACTTGTCCTTTGAACGTACCTGTGCGAGAAATCTGCTCGTTGTAAATCTGCCAAGATCGGTTCATTAATGCATGAATATTTTATGCGGGCGAGGGCTGATAGAGACTTTGCGGATCCGCTTATTGTTGTGTCTCCTTTGTACATCCTGATAGATAAGCGGTATCTGTCTGTTGTTGTCTTTACTAATAGCCCACATTCGGGTTGAGACACTGCAATTATTGGTACCACAACAAAGGAAGTCTAAGCCCGTCCCTTTTCATTCAATGTGTTTCGCCTACTCAGCCTTGTCGGCGCGTGGCACAAAAGCAGCGTCGCGCATCTGGCTCGGAGGTAAAAAGCTGTGAGCTCAACAGCCCCCACAAGCTATGCTTTGGAAGCTCGCCGCATCACACGGGAGCTCTTAAATGGCGGAATGATGACTCAAGGGTCCACGTGGGACTTGCTAATGCAGGCAGGAGAGGAAATAGAAGTCCCCTCCCGGAACAGCGTGCTGTATTTTCTCTATCGCATGCATTGGGTGTTTCATCAGATTTAATGGTTTCCTCTGCGTGGGCCAACCACGGTGCTCTGGAATATTCAAAGAAAGGGGCCCAGTCAGGGTTTTATTGCTGGATCTTCTGTATATGTTTAGGCTGGTAATCCTTCATTTCTCCACAGAATCCTTTCTATGAGCAGGAACGTACTTGCCTTTCAAATGAACGTCAATGCTGCCCTGTCCCAGATCATTTTTATTTATAAATTACCCTGGAGCAAATGGTATTTTAAAGCAATTCTTTTTCTGCTGCGTTATCTTATAAAAAGATTAGGGTTGGCAATTAGATCAAATCCATCTTTCTAATCGGAGGATGTGTATGAACGCATCCGCAGTACGCCGAGCAGGCCGCGCGCAGTGACGCGGCCTCTTCTGTGAATTTGCCAGCACGCATGCTTGTTTCGGGAATCGATGCATCACTCCGGCAGTCTCCCGTGGGATTTATGACCTCATACCGCCCTTCCTCCTCCTTAAATATTCAGTAGGCAGTCGCACAGAAAACTGCTACCTTTAAAGCAGGCGGCGCGGGAGGTCGGAGGTCGCCTCGAGAGGCGACTCTGCCGTGTATGTCTCTTTCATATTCTAAAGAAGGCTCCCGCTTTGAATTTGCATTTAAAGAGCTGTGCGCGGATGTTTCAATTGGCTGGGTATATCTCTCAAATAGGAGGACATTCATCATAGAGTTTGCTCTCGGATCTGGGAATGCCGAAGGTATCTTGAGCACCCTTACAATAATTTGTTATGTGACAATAAATCACACCGTGTCACATGATTACTATGGCAACCGCCAGGCGTGCCTTGATCGAAGCTTTACAGCGGGAGGTGCAATTTTCTGCTCATCAAGTGCGCGTGGTGATTTACTTGTTGACACCGCACGGTGGCTGTAGCAGTGTTAATGCCCCTTAGCGTCCCCTGGGACATCTCCCCCCCCTCCCCCCCTTTGAATCTCTTCCTCACACCGACCTTGGAGAATCGTTGAGAACTGTGGAAACGAGCGCCAGTCTCCAAATGCGTAATACAGCGCAGGTGGCGAAGTTAAAAGCTTCTTTTTGTCTTTAAAAAACATAGTAGTTACAAGTGGAGGCTTTACGGTCAGTCGCACTTGGGGAAATTGTGTTCATAGTACTATATTCGTGTAAAAATAAATTGGTTGACATTAAAAAAGTGGCCGAGCTGACAACTTGTGCTCCTTTTTAATGCCAGCCGCAGTAGTTCGTAGCAGGTGAAGCCTAACCTAAAGAATGCCCCAGTGACCTGCGCGTGCTCTTTTGTTGTATAATACACTTTATTTCACAGGCAAATGGCTTGTTTGGTGCATTTATAAGAGATGGCTCGTAAATTGATCAAATGATGAATACTTATTTGTTGAATTCTTAAATCCAAGTCAGTTAAAAGCACAGAATCCATTAGTTACCTTTTTCACTGATGCAATTATTAGAATACACCACCTACAGAAAATACACAAGAAGCGACCAGCCCTGGCGATGGACTGTAGAGGCTAATGCAGAGTTCGTGAAGATCAAGGCGGCCCTGCAAGATAAGACGGTCATGGCTAGCTTGTCATGGACGCCAGTCCGGTGGGTCTCAGAGCGGTGTTGCTCCAGGAGCACGAGAAAGGTGCGTGGAAGCCAGTCGCATACGCCAGTCGGGCGTTGTCTGATACCGAGACGCGGTATGCGCAGATCGAAAGAGAGGCTCTTGCGATCAAGTGGGCCTGCCAGCACTTTCATCTGTATCTATTCAGAAAGGATTTCACTGTGGTCACGGACCATAAACCGCTGGTCCCGCTATTTGGGGGCACCACACGGCTAGCCCCGCCCCGGATTGAACGGTGGGCGGTGCAACTGCAACAATACCGACTCACGGTGATCTTCCGCCCAGGAGCACACAACTCTGCTGACTACCTGTCACGGCACCCTGAAGATCTTCCCCCAGCATGCATCCCTGCGGACGTCCAATGCTCTGACGCCTACGTGAAGATGGTCGGCAGAGATGCCTGCCCCGATGCAATGACCCTGGAGGAAGTTGGCCAGGCAACAGACCAGGGCGAAACTCTGACCAAAGTCAAGGAGGCCCTGGCGTCCCACAACTGGAAGAGGTTCCTAGAAGGCAATCAGGTGCTCACGGAGGAAGAGAAGCACACCCAGCAGCAGATGTGGCAAGTCCGCCACGAGCTGAGTGTTGGAGAATGCGGCACGGTGCTACGAGGCCATCTGCTGGTCGTCCCCAGAACACTCCAGGAGCGGTGTTTACGATTGGCACACGAGGGCCATCAGGGGATGGCGAAGACCAAAGCCCGCCTGAGGAACAAGGTTTGGTTCCCGACCATGGATGCAAAGGTCGAGGAGCTGGTACGTAGGTGCCGCGCATGCACAATCACTGGAGGGGATCCACCGTCGACGCCGGTCATCACGGAGGAACCGTGTCATCGGCCGTGGTGCAACGTGAGCGTAGACTTCGGCAGCTTCCCGGATGGAAGACAGATGCTGGTAATGGTGGACGCCTACACGAAGTTCCCGTTGGTGGAAGTGGTGGAGTCCACGTCGTTTCAGCACATCCGGATGGCTCTGGAGAAGACCTTCGCCATGTTGTGGAACCCGAAGGTGATTCGGTCGGACAATGGGCCACCATTCCAAGGCCAGGAGTTCAGGGAATACATGGCGCAACGGGCGATCCGGCACAGGCGGATAACCCCTCTGTGGCCGCAGGCGAATGGAGATGTCGAGAGACTGATGCGCACGCTGAACAGAGCCCTTCGCATTGCCGTCGAGCAGGGGCAGGATGCGGAAGCGGCACTTACCAAGTTCCTTGATGCATATCGTCACACCCCGCACTGCACTACGAAGTGCGCCCCAGCCCATCTCCTGTTCAAGGAAGCCCCGCGAGATGGAATACCGACGGATCCGTCCTGGAGCCCACCGGCACGGGATGATGACGCAGTACAGGAGAGAAGAGAGCGAACGAACAACAAAGCCAGTGAACACCGAAGGGCCCGTGAACATCGCATAGTGGTTGGAGACAAAGTCATAGTAAAGGATCGACACCCGGGATGGAAGTTCTGGACACCTTTTGAACCAGAAGTGTGGACGGTGCTATCGACAAACAGAACGATGATAACGGCCGGAAGAGGCGATGTGAGTGTGACCAGAAACGCGTCGTATTTCAAGAGAGTCGAGGGAGAACTGGCTGCAGAACAATCGAGTGAAGAAGCAGGGGATGAACTGGATGGCTTCCCAGAGCGAGCGGACACCACGGAGAGGGCGTCCCCAAGGCAGAGTAGAGGCACTCCACCAGGAGCCTCAGGTGAAGCCACGACTAACCTTCCGGAGAGTTAAGCTTGAGGGGAAGAGCCTGGTCCCCGAGGCCCGGACGAGAGAGGTGTGCCCAGCAGAGGAGTGGGCTCCAGGCTGCGAAGTAACCCAGCTCCCAGCCAGAGACTCAGAGACTGTGTATGCCCCTCGCCCTGATGGAGACTTTCAAATGAAAGACACTGTCTAAAATGTTGGAGGGATGTAGAGAGCCACTCGGCCTCTACCACACAATGTATACATACACACATGCATCCCCCACCCCTCGAGGCGGGCTCGCCTCGAGGGTATAAATAGAGTATCGGAAGACCGCTCGTGGTCTTTCCGGCTAACTATAATTAGGCTCACCGTACTTTTGTGTCCTGTGAAATCTAGCTGTTTACCCGTGGCCTGTTCAGGGTCACCACACCCAGGAGCCCTTCCGGGGCAGCGGGTGCACAAGCCAATCAGCGCCATCCCTTGCCGGCAGGACGGGTCGGTCACTCCCCATCCTGCCATCTGGCCCAAGGCTCCCCACCATATCAACGGCTCTCCCGTGGTGATGAGAGCCTCTGTTATTCTCCATCTTGCTTTATTTAAAAATCAGCTACATTGACACATCAAACAGAAACGTAGAAGAACTACTAACACCATAGTTCTTAATGGAAAAACTACAACTCCCAAAACTGTACCACATCCTCCAATCGTATTTAAGTAGATCATATGAAAATTCTTAACCACTGTAGTACTTCCTCTTTCTTGCTGCACAGAGCAGCCATGATACGGAGACCTTTTACTTTTTATTATTAACTCTGCCAGATATATTTCTGGCTTCTTATGTTGGCATGGTTATATTTTTAGTATTGGCGTTAGCAGATTTAAGTCTGTGTAACCAATTTCGCTATGATTTCTTATCCCCCAGGACAGGTAGCCTTAAGTGCTTTGCTGTTTTTCTTATCATGTCCCCCTATCAATCACGTAAGTGTGGGTGCCATTTTGCTTCCAACTTCTTCCATACTCTATGTTTACCTGCTCCCAGCACTTACCACTTATTTACTCTCCTTCACTTGACTGGCATCTTCCTCCCCTGCTAACCTTGAAAGGGTATTCTTCCAGGACCTTGTTGGCTCACCTGGATCTGCCCATTTCTGCTTTTCCAGCCAGGGCAAAATTTATATTACGCCGGCACAATTTGCATAATTTCCCCATCACACTTCTTAGGCGAAATTTCACAGCTATGCCACTTTGCATAATTACAAGTTATTTGTCATAAAAATATACTGCAAATGCACTATTGGTGGTAAACATTTGCCACGAATGTACAGGAACAACAGAAAGTAAGTGGGTGTGAGTCATAGTTCTTTAGCTTTTTTGCACCTTTTTCATACAAAAATTGTTAAAAGGCTGTATTTTGTGCTAATATGTAGTGCAAAACGACAGATTTGCATTTCACACAATTATGTGTAATTTGGCAAAAGTTTGCTTGATTACACAAAAACTAATTACACAAATTATGCACACCCTGAAGCAGGCTCACTGGCTTTGGCACTGATGGCCTCCAGTAGCACCCATTGTGCTTCTCTCGGAGCACTTTCCCTCTCTTCCTACCTTTAGGCCATCCCAAAGAAGATACATAGTGAGCACTTTCTCTGTGCTCTCCATTTATTCCATTTCTGGCACTGATTGATGCTTTACTCATCCATATGTTTCTGTTGTTGTTTATGTTGACCGTAGGATTCTGTGCACTTTACCACTGCTAAGCTCTTCTTAAGTGTGTGTGTGCTCACTCCTTAAAACATGGTAACATTGGCTTGTCTCCAATTGGCATATTTAATTTACTTACAAGTCCCTAATAAAGTGGTACTACATGTGCCTAGGACTTGTAAATTAAATGCTACTAGTGGGCCTTCAGCACTTATTGTGCCAGTCACTTAATTAGCACTTACAAACATGACCCAGACCTGTTATTGCAGCTTGTGTGTGCAGTTTTTAACTGCCATTTCAACCTTGAAAAATAAAATATTTGACAGGTTTTAACCTTCTTTTTTAAAACATATGTCAACCCTAGTGTAGGTCTTGAACAGCCCATAGGGCAGGGTGCAATGTATTTAAAGAGTGGCACATGTGTTTTTAAGTTTTACATGTCCTAATAGTGTAAAAACTCCTAAATTCGTTTTTCACAGCTGCAAGGCCCATCTCTCCTATTGGATGACATTGAGTTACCTTATTTCATTTAATACATACTAACTTTTGATTGGGACCAGATAGGGATGTCAAGTTTGGACTCAAATCAATTGTAATTTAAAATCCTCTTTAATGGCAGTCAGATTTCTGAAAATGTCACTTTTAGAAAGTTAGCATTTTCTTGTACTAACCATTTGGTGTCTGCCCTCTGTGTCCAGGGTCAAATAACTGTGAATAGCTTAGCTGTTGGCCTTTACGTATTCCTACCAGCGAGTTGGACAGGGCGGTGGGTGTAGGTGTTGACAGGATGGTCCATCCTGCCAGGATGGTTGAGGCAGGCCTGTTCCTTCTCCCACTTCGATTTCAAAGGGCTACCTCCAGAACACACACAAAGGAACCTAACACTAGTCTGTTTTCACTCCAGACTCCTTGGAGCCTTAGCAGGTGAAGAGAAGAACTTCAAGGGGATTAGATTTGGTTCCCCCCCTTAGCCTCAATATTCGGTCCTATGAGACGTTACTAGTCTGATTAATTTTCTCCAAGATTACCCTGCTAATTAATTTTTATCCAGAAAACAACTGGCAGACAAACTCACCATGTTGTTTCTGTCACGCATATTGTCAGAGAGTTTCTGATATTAAGGTCTTTGATTTGGCAGGTAGGCACGTCTCTCCAGAAGGTCATCCAAAAGAACTAAAACTGATCCAAAACGAATCACATGCCCACATTTTTCAACAGCTCCCAAACACTGTGTTGTCTGTGCTCTTGCAAACATGTTGTGACTTCTCAGATCATCACTATCTAGCCACCTCTTAATGTTCCTGCTTTGGCCTTACACATCAGTTTTGGTACCCATATTAGCCAGGTGGGTTCCTTATGTTTTGTCACAGTTCAGCACTGATGTTTCTATTTTTTTGGAGCACACTTAGTCATGGGTGCTGTCGTTGCCAATTTCTACGAGTTGAATGCAAACCTACAACACATTATATGCATGTCTGGTTGGTCGTAGGAATCCACATTCAAACTATTCTACTATAGGCTATAAGTAATTCTCATCTTCACAGTTGCATAATCTGCAGCCTCCAGTCCCACTAAACAGTTGAAACATTTCTAGTATTTGTGAGCAAGAATATTGAATTCTATTAAGGACACAGAGGAGAGGATTATCTCACCCTGTGATGTAGTTCAAATATTGATCTGGAAAATATTTTGTATCTGGAAGTTTTTTTGAATGTCGTTTATTACCCACCCGTTGTTTAAATTAGAGAATAGGGCTTCTCAATTATTGTTCTATTCTTTAGTTGGACATCAGAAGCAAGAAAGAAACTCATACAAGATATGGCAGGATGCTTTCAGAGCAAAAAAGAGAGATACTCCAGTGGTCAAGTGTGTTTATATGTTATGATTAGTCGGTGAGCTCCCGTCTTGTGAGTTTTAGTTGTTTCCTCCAAGATCTATGGTTTTTGTAGTTTATGTTCCTGTGTTTGATGTTCTAGTGGTGCTTCTATTTAATTAAAGGAATAATGTTGCAATAATGTTTTATGTTTTTATATATATGGGTTCCTAGTCAGAGAAAATTAGTGCCATTCTATCTTTGATGCCTTAATCCCATTCTACTCTCAATGCTTTATGCATTCTTTTACCTTATTCTTGTCTGAATTGCTGTGTGCTATTAATAATGGTGATTACCTTTTACTCTGATCCTTTTGTAGGGAGATTTTCTCCTTATTTTGAGCATAACTACTGCTATGGTTAATTTCTTTTGATTTATTAACAATTGCTACCGCAACTGGTTGGGGAACTCGGCTGAGTTTCCGGAACTGCTCTTTATGGGGAGTTCATTCTTTGACTAACTCGAAGCTCCAGAATCTTGCCCTTTTCCAAAATATCTCTTTATGGGTTCTTATCTCGGTTTGGACTATTAGATTAAGATAGGGACTATTTCCTTTATGGAACAACTCGGGGACACACTGGGCCATTCTTGAGAAGGCACAGCTTATGACCAGTCGTGGGTTTCATGCTGAAATAAACTACAGTTATTTGGGATTCATTGGAGTTTCTGTGCCCTCATTTATCCTCGTTTGCAACAGGAAGGCAGCTAAGTGCACTGTGATGAGTTTTTTAAAAGCAATAAAGGCTGTAGGATGTGTAGCTCCCCCAGTGTCTAAAATACTGAAAGGGCCTAAAGTTGTAGATTGTGACTCTGGCTGGAAGCTTAACCAGGAGTATGTCCGCACTCTAATGGGTGTCCCAGTTATGCATCTTCTGCTTAGCTTGTGCTCATGGCCTGCATTCCACAAAGTTTGGGACAAGCTAATTGCCCAAAAAATATAATGAAATGCTTTTCCTAACACTTTACATAACTCAGCTAAAGCTCATGACCTCTGCGGTGACAACGTGCAATGTTTATTGCAGCTTTAGGGTTTGTCTTCCAAAAGACCAAGGTGAGGGACTGTCTGCAAGTTTCTAATTTTCAGAAAGTGTCCTGGAAATGGTTAGGGGAACATACAGATGAAGGAAGCTCTGTCCTGTGGTGTTTTCAGAAACTGCACAATTTGGAATGTAGTGTTCCCATAATCATTCATGAAGCCGCATGTCCATAAAGCAGGGATCTGAGCATTAAAAGCAGTTGAAATGAGAATGCGAAGAATTGTACCTAGAAAGTAACCTTTCAACTACCAGCCCATTATTCATGTTTTACATCCTATTTAGAGTTGATGGCTACACATCACTCCGTAGGTAATGTAGGAGTGTATAACATGCTCCAATTTAGATCCGTTCTATTCTCAACATAGATCCGTTTTCTTCCATTTTTCATACATAGTAACATTTGGTACACACAAGAGGGAAATTTTGTCACAGAATTTTTTTTTGTTCCATGTTCTTAAATCAGTGTTGTGAGCATTACTTGAAAAAGTTTGATTTACAAATCAGCATTGGAGGTTTCTCTCCTAAGTACAGAGACAATGTTTAGTGACGCACCATTTATTCTCTCACCAGAAGCATAAGATCGCAAGTACTAAATGGTAAAACAACATCTATTTGCTAGCCAGCTAACACCTAATGTGGGTCTGAATGAGCCCCGGATGTACTTAATCCAGCACTGATCATGCTTCATTAGCATCAATCCATTCTACCCTCTCAAGAAACCAGGGCCGGCTTTAGAGATTGTGGCGCCCTGTGCGACAATCTTTGTTGGCGCCCCCCCAAGCAAACATTTTTTGTGTTGAGTTGTATGGTTTTTAACCGCATATTAAATATATACAGCCAAGGGTATTCTCTGTGGCTCTGGGGGCTGCAGGAAGGAATACCACAGCACTGTCAGTGGGTCAACCCTAGGGGTGGCTGTAGCGAAACTGCAAGCCTGGCACTGGGCCAACCCTGGGTCTGAAGACGGGGACAGCGCAAGAGTAACACATTATTCTTTGTTAAAATCTGCAAAGCATGCAGCTGACGTTAGATTATGTGGCAAATGCGGCACATCCATTACTTTGAAAAACAAACAACATCTCTATCAGTCCATATCCGAATGCGCCGCAGAAGAATATTCATTCTAGGTTAAGCAAAGCGAATGAACATACATGGCTATAGCCCGATATGTGCAAACCGAGACCTCGATGCTCATAGATTAGACATTCAGGATTATAGGCGCAATGTTTTTTCCCGGTTACTTTCACTTTAAATCCCCGATTTATTTTTTGGATAATTAATTGAAATTACACAATACTAGCGATATTCCAATGTCAACCAATACCAGCAGCTGTCGACTATTAGATAAACATTACATTCAAAATCCCCATTCTTGCAGATTAGCGTACTTTTAAAATGGCTATTTAAAGACATAAAACTTTGGCACAAAATAATGAGCACATACCGACAGGGATAAGTCACTAGTTTCCATTCAATGTTACTGCAGGCAACATTCTACCGAATACTTTACTGCACTGTTCAATATAATCTTTTCAACAACTTTATCCAGCTAAATACGTTTTAATTGATTGATGAGGTTGGTATGGGGGCGTGGCTATGGGTTAGCGTGTGCCCCGTGTACTTCACAGGCGCGCACCATTTCCAACTTGCTCAATAAATGGGGCTGCTCGAGGCAGCGCCATCTGCGCCACTTGAGCGGAGTTTTTTGGGATCCGATCTAGCGCCTCGTTTTCCATTAGAAACACTTTTCTGTTGGGCGCAGGAGGAGCAGTCCCTGCTTTGTTCTGACAGCACCAATACTTTTCGAATACTTTCACGGAGCTGTAAAGTGCTGGCAGCTTCGTTGCTTATTAAAGCGCAAAGCACAAGGTTAATTATAGCGCCCAAAGATAGCTTCAGGGCACAGGGTTCAAAGTGTTAACCCACACAAAAGTTTGGAGTTTTATCTAACTTGGAAGGGCGACATTCTGCATAGGGCCCTTCGGGCTTTCTTACTATCTGTGACCTGCTGCTTGACCTCCCGGGAGCAGGTGCGGGAGCACACAGAGCTATTCCCAGCTAAATACAAATTGCAAGTTTTTGAAAAAGCTACACAAGGGCAGGTGAAGCTGTGATGCCTGCTATAGGCGTTATATTTGATGTAGTGTGTTTTTCAGGAGTATATTATCTGTAAAGAAAAGTTTGAGATGAAAGAGACTCCTGCTCACAAAACAAAAGACGAGCGTGAGCACTCTCACGGTGACGCATTCCGCAACCAGAGCAGTGTTTGAAGTATACCGCCACAGGGGGGGGGGGGGGGGGGGCAGAAGGTGGGGAGGTCATCACCCTATTTGTTCATTTAATTTAACACTAATTTTTGATTAACAAAAAAAGTTGACCGTCACATATAACTCACTTTATGCTGCAGAGTGCCACTGCCAAAATCCCTGCCGTGGACTGGAGTCGGAGAGACCGCGCCACCAATTTAGCCGTCGGAAGTATCTGTCAGGGCTTGCCCACGTGCGTCCCGTGATGTAGGTTTAAGTTACAGGCAGGCCGGCAGCTAATCAAAACGCAACGCATGGGCGGGCAAAAGCGTGCGTGCCTCCTGATTTGTTAACAAAGTTTTCCTCTCTTCCATTTCTACGAAGAATAACATCGTAGAAAAGAAAGAGGGAAAACTGTTTTAACAGGAGTGGCTGCCGATTTAAGAGATGCAGGTATGGTGGCGCCCGGCGCCCCCCTGACCTCGGCACCCGGTGCGGTCGCACCGCTCGCACCGCCCAAAAGCCGGCCCTGCAAGAAACAGGAAAGCAACCCTAGACCGTTTGGCCTACTTGGGTTTCATCAGTGACCTATAACCTACCGCTCGTGTCCTATGTCAAAGTGACAAACAAAGAAATAATAAAAGATGTGCTTGAACTCTTTTCAGCTGCTTCCATTGCCTGCAGCCATATTCCAGTCCATCGTTTTCTGCACACTATGCTGCATTCAACTTAGACCAGTTATTTGCAGATTGGTCTTTTACCTGCTCCTATTGAAACTGTCCATCCAATACTGGGAGATAAGGGCCCTGCCAGAGTGGTATGAAGGGCAAAAAAATAATGGACTGGAAAGCAGCCCAGGTAATGAGATGTGACCGACATTAATTCAAGCATTCCACCCATCACTTTTCTTTTCTAAAAATACTTTTATGATTTTCATTATCTACCTTCTCTTTATCTGTTCTGAAATGTATGGCGGAGAACAACGTGTCTTGCTCTGTGCTCAGTTCACAGGGAATCTCCAGGTGCAGATCACCTCAGTATACAAATGACAATTGAAATCGGGGGCGGCTGGTATTAATGGTCCAAATGGGCGCTTGCCCTCCCACCTTTTAGGAGAAAGAAGAAGAGGATGAAAAATAACACTGGGCAGCTTAAAATAAAATGTAAGTTTGCGTTTTATTTGATTCTTTGTTTGTCTGAGGGGTGAGGGTCCGAACGAATGGCCTGTGATGATCCTGCACTGGGTCCGGGCGAGGTCTTTCTTGCCCTGCAGGTATCAGCTTGAAATGTGACGTCAATAGTAATGGGAATGGTGATTGTTCATTGCGAGATGCAGAAACCCATTTGGGCGTACTTCGCAATGGCCCAGGGCGTGTATGGATTAGTGCCATTAAAGTAAATGGGCAGTGGCTGGTAGGTCAATGGGGATAACGAAAGGCTGGGCGTGTCACTGTCCTCTGCAACTGCTGTGGCTCATTTTGATTGGCAGGTTGGGGCCTACTGAAGGAACAACCACGTTGCAGCAGCGTGTACTGTGCTTTTACTGTTGTGTGTTTGAAATCGAAGAAAAGAACCAAGCAGCAGGATTTTACTGATGGCCCAGAACAGCAGGCTAGTTGTCTCACCCTGAACTGAGCAGTTTGGATTCCTGCCCGGGCCTTCCAAGCTCTCTGTCCTGCCAGCCTCAGCCTGGAGTGCCAGCCTGAGCTGCTCTACCACAGGAGCTACCACAGTCTAGAGAGTAAGGGACCTTCCAAATTCAAACCAGACGAGCCAGTGCAGGTAAAACGCACCTCTAGCCGACCCCTCCAACTCATCCTGCAAATTAAAGTAGGTTTTATTACAGTTACGTTTATTGTGCTACATATGTTTTTTAAATAAAGGAGTGTGCGCATAGCTTGACTAAATGAAAGTTAATTGAATGTTCATGTTATTGGTAGACCTGTCTGAGCATGGATGTGGCACCGCAAGTGAAACCATATCATTAATAACTATTGTAGTTTGTGTATTGTTAGTTGTGATAATGTGTTTAAATGAATTTATGGGGGATTGTGACATCCATGAAACGTTCTGATGCCTGTGTTTAAAAATCGAATACACGACCGAGTGATTACTTGATATTGTATTCTGTATATGGTTTGATTGTAGCAAAGTAGAACTTAATTTAAAATAAATCAAAGACACATATTACTTGCTGCATCAGCAATAGCCACGAGGTACAAAAGGGCCCCACAGGTGGCCCGGCACACACACGGCCATCCCAATACGAGCTTAATGTTTAAGTTTCGATTCAGAGACTTGAATTTGTTAAAAAATATTAGTCACCTTGCAAAAAACGGCTGGCAGTGACAGAGGATGTTTTTGTCCTGTCTGTCCTGCTTTGAATTATTCAGAGACTGGATCTTACTACCCCGTTTCTCGCATTGCCCTTGCCAAGTGTTCTTTCTTACGGTGTTACATTTCCGAGCCTAAAGGCAGCAGCCAGAGACCTGAAGCAAAATAATAAGACTCAGAGGTAAAAATAATGAGTTCAAGGATGACTGCGATAGTAGAATAGCAGTTAACTGTGGTTCTGGCCTGTCGGGTGACTTTAATTATGGTATGTTGTGGCTATAGCTGCTATTGTGGCACACTAACTTCACTGTCATTGTGTTGGTGAACTTCGGTAGACCGTGCGTGGCTGGCAAATGGCAATATATTACTATAGTAGAAATGATGGCATTTGGCACTTTTAATCCCAGTACGTATGTGCTTAACCACTGTGTTGTCTTCTTGTCTGTGTGACATCGCTGAAGCTTCTGGAATATGCGGTGTTTAATGTACACCAGGACAGGTGTGTGGGTGCCCCTGCCTCACTTGCTCTCATGTGATCCCTATTTGGGTTTCTATGCCTCCATCACTGAATCCACCATCCTATCCACCCTCTCTCTCCCCAACACCCACATCCCTCCAGACACCTTTTAAGTTTGGGCTCATTTGCTGCGCTTGCACATGAATAATACATGGGTATAATATTTCTGCCCCACCACTTTTAAAATCCACCAGCCGCCACTGATTAAAATAGTTTATGGATGCTCACTGACAAAACATCCTAGGACTGATGACGAGTGAATACTGATCTTTGTCAGAACAATACATCCTCAGCACCAAGTAATTGTAACTTATCTTAATTACCGAATTGTCAAATTCAAACTGCAAATGCAACTTCTATGAGAGGGGTCCGCACGAAATTCATAATCTTTACACAGACCCCAGTAACTAGCCAGATGAAGTATTACTATCCTTATCATTCTTGTATCTCATAAATGTTATCCTATTCTGATTTTCTGTGTGTCCATGAATATTGTGTGTAGGTCTCTGCAAAGTCAGCTGGATTAGTGGCAGCTGTTACCGATATTAACTTGATTTGCCTTCAATCCATTTGTTTCAGGCGAAGTATTATGTGAGTTAGTAAACCATCTAAATAATCCCACAACTACTCGGTCAATTAAATGCATGAATTAGGCAACTAGCTAGATCAGATAGCCAGTCAATTGTATAATTTGTGTGGAAAATCCAATTGAATTATTTGTTAGGATAAACAATCAGTTAATTAAGCCAATTAAGTACTGCATGAATATTTTATAATCAATTAAATCAGCGAATTAAGGAAACATCGCCCAATCTTGAATTAAATACTGTTTGTGAAATGGGTTAGTGAAGGTGCTATGAAAATGGCATTTGTGTGAGCAATGTTGAAAACCATGTTCGTATGAAATAAAATCAATGATTTTTGAAAAATGTTGGTTTGGGCTATGCACACAGTTACATGGTGCACACACGTTTATAATTGTGTCAAGCTGAGTAGAGCACAATATTGTTCTTGTGTAGGTAAGAACTATTGTGTTATAGAAGTATTTGCAAGTTGGGGCTTTATAGTGGAATTGAACCAGTGCCATTGTTTCGACCAATCGGGGCCCACGTTGGTACAAGACTAATAAATCTCTTCAATTTACATGTGCAGACTGTGCAAAATTATGTAAAAGAGTCCCAAATGCAATCCCAGCTACCCTGCTTTGGCAGTGGTACTTCATAAATAGTTAAATACAATGGTTTATCAGTGATCACAAAAAAATGCGTGTGATAATATAGGAGATGTGGTCAAGTGGGTAAGCAACTGATTTAAGGGTGTTGTACATCGTAGACTCCCTACCATACATATAAACAATTCAGAGCTTAAAACATCAGAATGTTACCAGCAATTCATATATAAGGAGGAATCACCCACATTGATTAATCCATAACTAAATAAAGTGCAAATTCCAATTAATTGAAGGGGGGGGGTTAAATAACAACATAATAACATTGCTGTAAGTGCTTAATAATTATTGTAGTAGAATAAAAGCAAATTAAAACTGCATTGAGTCCCTCCTGTTAATCACACCTCTCAAAACGGAACCTGGTGTGGTGGCTTAGTAGACCAATGCTCCCCTGTTGAGGCCTGTGTGTAACCTTGTGTTAACAGGTTCTAATCCCAGCAGGTCCGCTCAGCCTTTTATCCTTCTGAAGTCAATAAAATGAGTACCATTGAGGTGGCTTATAATAAACAATTGTTATTCAGTGCCAAGATACCCTTGGGTGAACGTGCGCTTTACAAACGCATGTTATGTCATATTTTGATACAGTTCATTGGTGACTCCAATATCTGAAGATATTTCAAGGCTGTCAATAAATTTCGAATGCCCTTTTTCCTAATAATGGGAACTAAATCCATCTTGCTAAAATTACAAAAGAAGGTAAAATTTAACAAGCTCTGGGGTGAAACTTCATTGAATATGCACATCCAAATTATAGACACGTCGAACTGCCCCAGAGGGAAACCCAGATGCCATCTCACATAACCTAGCCGAAAGCGTTTGAGTAACATTCTCTCCTAAGAGGAGTCTATCCACTCCAGATATGGTGCCATACCTGGAGTGTTGTGTAGGGCAGTATGCTCTCTAACAGTGATTTTGGAGGACCCGTTCACTTGCCTAAGGTTGTGGTTTTTCCTTTTGTACAGAGATTTGACCCGGTCCATATTATGCTTGGTCAAGTTTTCAGTCATGAAAATCTGCAACTCCCCCGGATCCAACAAAGCAGATTACACATAGATAATTCAGGGAATATTCAGCCCTCTATCACATGATAAACAGTGTAGGGCTATTTTCCTGTTGAAAGCAGCATGCAGCATGCGGGTTGATCCATATTGAGCACCACGACAGTAGTGGGGCTAGATTAATGGAGTCCTCCACATATCCCACCCCTAACCTCTGGTGAAGGATAAAGGTGGAACAAGTAGGTGGAACACCCAGGAGTCTCCTCCTACTCTGTTTTGAACACCTTGCATTGATTTAGGGTTACTATATCCCCACTTGCCTGTGCCTTACATTAAGATGGGGAGACACTTTCTCTTATATACCTCCAGTAAAGGGACCACATGTTTTTTCCCAATACGTCTGTCCAGGTTAAAAACCTACGCAGCTGAACCTGAAAATGTATGCCAGATTACAGAGAAGAAAGGTCCCCAGTTCCCATGTGCATCAAAAACTACACCCAAGTAGGAGAAGTTCTGGGTGAGCTGTAAAATACCCTTGATACCAGCAGCTTGGTTTGCTTTAATTTGCACATCATTAGAAAGGTTTTGGAGCGATTAGTGGCCAAACCCAGGGAGCCCATTAAGGAAACAAATTCTTAAAATAGTATCTTTAGGCCGTTGGGGGGTTCTTAATAACAAAACAGCATAATCTGCGTATAATAACACTGGAACTTTTTTGCCGCCAATGGAAGGGGCATCAGAAATCTTGGTAGACAGTGCGGCACCTCGACCATTTATTTGAAACAAACACAGCAGGAAGCTAAAACACACCCCTGGCGTACCCCACACCCTATCTTAAAACAATCGGTCCTCTCTCCTGAGGGGCAAGCCATACCGAAGCAGAGAGGTCACAGTGGAGGGCGCTCAAAAACTAGACCAGGCCACCATCAATCCCCATATCAATCAATATTTCCCAGAGTTCAGATCAGATCCATGAAGGCCAGGCATATGGAACCATGCGTAGCGATGGTGTATTTACTAATCAGCAGGTACATACTAAGGCATTGCTCCATTGCGTCAAGACCCTCACAGAATCCGTACTGCGCCTCTGACAGAACACCGGTTACCCCAACCCAGTCCAAAAGGCGGGCCAACACCATTCTGCCCACCAGGTTGCCAGCAGAGTCCAGTAACGATAGCGGGCTGTAGCTTTCTGTGGTTTGGGGATTTCCCTTTTTAAAATCAGGGACAATTAAGACTGAATGCTAAGATTGAGGTAGACCAGTCTTACAGGCAGCATTAAAATAATTGCATAGTAAAGGGACCCAGAGATCCGGAGCAGATTTATATAAGTCCATTGGCATCGCATCCAGGGCAGGAGCCTTCTTGCATGGGATTTCATTAATTGCCTCTCTTACTTCCTCTACAGGAGAATTCCACTAACAAGCCAAATGCCGCCTCCTCCTCAACAAACGCATAATCGCTCGAAGAGACATACATTTAAAAAAAAATGTTCAACCCAGGCCTCCTTACTAATGGTGGTTAAACAGTATTTGATATTACCCCGCTGATTTGATATTTCCTATGTCAGACTGCAGCCCTTCACCAGCTCTTAAAAATATATATATATTATACACATATTGATATGATATGCCGTGTGTATACGGTGTGCACATCTTGAAACAAACAACTTCATGTTCTAGAAATTAAAGAACAGTGAGGTCTGAACCCACTCAGATGCTTTTCATGAACCTTTAAAGACTGAACTATATGAAGTTGTTTATTAATGGACCTATTGGGTCCCAGTGACCATGATCGCTGAGTATCATGACTGGCATTCACCCTACCTGATTGAAAAATATTTAATATTGACTGCTAAATATGTTCCTCTTATGTTCTGAAGTAAGCAAAAATCTATAAGTAGCTCAAATCCGAATTCCCAAGTAATACATAACGAAATGGAAATGCATACATTTGCAAATGATGTACAGTGCTCCATTGCTATCCAGCTAAGTCGACCGTGTTTAAGCGTCAGTGCATGCACGGAATATAACATGCTAGGTTAATGTCCGCGTTTGAGTTCAGATTCAGGATGAGATCAGGCATAGGGATGAGTTAGGGCTGGAGACTTTGGAGAATGGGGCTATAGAAACTGAAAGGACTAATACAGTAGGCCCCTAACCTGACATTTATCTGTAGACTACACTCACTTCCTTTTCTTGAGATAGTGCCTGGCCTAAAGGGATGGAATCAGTTTTTCAGGGTCTAGCTAACTTGTTGATGATACCTGTCTTTAGTTGTTGTCGCTCTCCATACACACTGATTTGCGCCCATTCTTGCATTTCTCACCTTTGACGTTTTCCTCCTGTTGGGTTCCCTGGAGTCCCTACTCCTCCTACCTCCTTCTATTGAGGAGTCCCTAACCCTCCTACCTCCTTCATTGTGGTTGTATTTTGCTCCTGATACCTTTGTATATACAATTTCTCTCTGGCTTTCTTCCCCTGCCATAGTCTAGTTTGGGTTGCAGTTGGTTCACAGATCTCGACCTGTTTTTCTGGTTAAGCGGAAGTCAGTCATTTAAGCGTCTGCCATTGAAACCATTCAGCCAAAGTCTTGGCTGTGCTATTCTTACATGGTCTCTTACCGGTTTCCAATAGTTTTTTATGGTTTCCCAACCCCTTCAAGCCAGTGCAGTGATATACCATACTCCCACTAGTGAAGCCACAATACTGTTACTGACATGTGCAGAACAAAGCCCAAGATTGAACCCCAGTTCAGCGTTTCTCTCTCACTCACTTTCCTGTCCATCCCTGAGTCACTGCTGTGAGTGAGTAGTTCTTTTACTCCTTCATGTGATAGTTTAGGCATGGCAAGGACCTTCGGTGGGCCTACACATCAGAAACTTAACAGCTGAACAGTGATCTGTTGGTCCACGCGTGTTATGCCACCATTTTACTGTAGCTGATTCATGAGTTGAGCCAATTCTTGTAAACTGCTTCCTTGCCTGAAAAGTTACCGTGGGTGGGCTTTGGGTCATGGTACGTTAGCTGAAACTTACTCTGCGGGTAATCGCCATTGGGTGTTTTTTTATATCATATATTGTACAAGCAATGATGAGTTTAAAGGCAAATTAAGATTACACGAGGTTGTTTCAAAATAACAAAATTGACATTTCACCAGAGAGGGATGTTTTATATGGCTTCTGTGCAAGATTTTAGTGTCTTACAGATGGAGTAATGAGGAGATCTGAACGTTCACAGATGCTGGAGGGGCCTTGTTTTGATACCGGTTTTGCCTTTGCTTTGTGCATGCCAACTAGGGGTGTGCAAAATAACTTATTGTATTCCCCAAAAATTCATGAAATTTCATAAACACTCTTAGATGAAAATGTGATTTATTGTTATCTAGTGTGACTTTTTAACAAGAGCATGCACTTCATGAAAAAAGTATTGTGAAATACTGCCAGGATACTTTTGCAAGAATGAGCCCCCATAGTGCAAAATAATATGCACAATTTCAGGACTTTTGCATGCTGCAACATTCGCAAATTGCGCGAATTTCACCAACATAGGAATAGTTTTTTCCAGACCTGATATTACTTTGGCCTAGAGAGATTTCAGGCTTTTCAAGTGTCATTTTCCTTTCATTAGCCCTCACTATGGTAGCGCTTAGAATACACGTTCCTATTCCACAGAGAATAGTTTCCTGGCAGAGGAATATTTTGTTGGAGGTGGTTAATAATTGGTGATTAATGTATAAAATGTCACTGCATTTGTTAAAAGAATAGGGCTGGGACGGTCTGTGTCCTGTCCAATCCCTATACCACAGGGCTAGAGGTGACTCAGAATCCTGTGTTTGTGGGCATCATAGATATATGATAGTCCCTGTTATGACAATTGTAAGATTGTGGCTTAGCCTATTTATAAGTCTGTTGCCTGAATAATTTCTGCATGATTGCTTTTGCTTGGGTTTATACTTATTTGCCACCAAGGCTTATAGTCATGGCCCTGCACCGCACCAGCAATTGGCTGCCATCAACCATAACAATAAACATGGCTGAACTATTGTTACTTCATCTAGCCCTGAGCATTGGCTAGTTCCACCCAGAGTGCTGAAGGTGAAAACACTTGAAAATAGGAGGCTGAGAAATTGAGCGGGAAGGGAGTAGCTGACTGCGAATGATGTATTCCACACCCGGATTACTCCCAGTTGGTAGACTGTGGCACACCTTCTTGTCCTTTTTGGACCTTTAACCTCCACGTGTCCTTTTTACTTCGATCATCTCCCGAGTTACCTTTTTTTTTTTTTTTTACCCATGCCTGTTTATATTATAATCTTAATCCCCCAACTTGTTATTTTCTATTTACTGTGGAACTCTCAGGCTTTTTATAAGATCCTCTAAAAGTATGAGTGACTCTTGATGCTGCCTTGACGGGAAACATCGTTTACATCGCGGTGTTTACACCGCAATACCTTTACAACGCGGGTATTACAACGCAAGTCATTACAATGACTTGCGCTGGATGGTGCTCTAACCTAAGGAATGGTATGATTTACTATTCCAACACCTGCCCTACTGTACGTAGACTGGAGTTGGAATAGTAAATCATACTATTCTTAAGTCCAGCGCCCTCCAGCGCAAGTCATTGTAATGACTTGCGTTGTAATGCCTGCGTTGTAAAGGCATCACGGTGTAAACACCGCCATGTAACGTCATACATTCTGCCTAGACATACCTTAGCATAGGGGTGACCCTCTACAGAGACTGAGTAAGAGCTTATGACTCCCTAACTTTTCAACCTCAAACTATGAAAGGGACTCTACGGTTTTAGGTGATCACCAAATCTGGGGCATCGGAGATTTTTTGGGGAGATGTCATTATTGTATGTTAATGTTCACTCATCATCGATGTAAAAAAACAGGAAATAAATGTGAACACTCTTGTTATTAGAATTGCATCTTCAGTCATGCGAGAATGCGTTTTTGAGTTCTTCTGAAAGGAAACCACACTTTGGTATCAGGCAGGTTGAAGGGAAATTCTAGAATGTCCAAGTTAAAGCTAAATTGCAAAACAATCGAAATTAAATTAAAGATCCAGGCCCTTGATATGATGCATACACGGTTACCTACTACCACGTTAAGGAGCTTAGAGAAAGATTATATGATTCAAAGACGTGATTCCGATTTATCCAATATTTTGAGTTCCAATACTCCTAAAGGAACTGACAGCAATGATTCTTGTATTGTTTGGACCACATAACGTTAAGAGCATAGCAGCACATTTATCACTAAGCTGCGTCAGTATAGACAAGGGCACTGGAATTATGCAATTGTGCGGCAATTTTTAAAATAATTATACATTTTCCTAATTTGCCATATAGTCAACAATCTGCCAGATAATCTGCTGGTTTGAGCAAAAAAAAAATTCATTTCTTGCTCTAACGGTTCAAAATATACTAAAAATACAGCTACGTGTTGCCACACAGTGGAAAGCACTTTGTAAAGCTAGACTGGTCACCTTTTTGTTGCTTATTGCTACATTTGGGTATTAAAGTTGTACTAATGAGGTGCAACCAATGCCCAGACAGAGTTACCAAGTTTAAAAATGATGTAATAATGAAGTAATACTATCACAAAATGTGCCACATTATGCTGCATAATTTGCCTGTAGTTGCTGCATAATTTTCTCAGCCCTGCCACATAATTTCAGTCGCCCTGAGTATAGATGATATATATATATTTATAGTAAGATAGTGAGAGTAAGTAGACTTGATGATGCTTAGTATCATGGGCCCATTACGATGAGACTTTGAAAGCCTCCTACCTCAGGTCAGAGGCTTTCCGAGTCACACCGTGGGTTTCATTTTCGATCGCTGCATTACAATGCAGGTGGTCGAAAGTGAAACCAGCCGGTCATTCCGGCTGGATTCCAACGGGCTCAAAGAGCACCTTGGCCAGTCAGAGGCCTGACTATAATCCCAATGGCTGGCGTTTCCAGTGTTGGGATTACCATGTCGGTTTCCAACAGGCTTTCCATGTTGGGCTTTCGACATGGAAAGACTGAGGAAATAGATTTTTGGGCCCCAAGCAAGGCCCCATTCTCTGTGCCCCATCCTCCGGTTGGGGGCCAAGGGGGAACCTATGGTACTCCCCTATTAATCCCAGAACCATGTGGCAGGCACCTGTAGGGCTTGTTACATGGTGCAGGAGTGAACAGATTCAACCATTTCTGTATGGGAGCTTGTTCTACGGCTGGTTTACGGCTGCAGCACAAGCTCCCATAGAGAGATGGTAGTATGCAACCGCACCCTGGGCGGTCGCAATGTAATGCTGTGGTCGGACCACCAACTGAAGGTCGGTGGGTCCTGATTCTGCAACGCTGTCGAGTGGACTTGAGTCTGCCCAACATCGTAATGAGGCCCTAAATCTTAAATGCAAGTCTGTGTCAAAAGTTTATCTCCTAATGCCCAAGTCTACAATTTAAAAGCAGCTTAACCAGTGGAGGTCTGAGGTTTGTCTATAGAGACAGTGTTAAACCTGGACACTAAAATCTCTCATTCGAGGACGCCTAACTCTCTTTGCTAGTTGATTTCCAAAATATATACTTTTTATTGCAGCCTTTGCATTTCCTATGGAACCCTTTCTTCCTAGTTGTTATAATATTTGGGTGTTAATTTCTATTAACGTGTGAGTTACTATGAAGATGAAGGATTCCCAGGGTGTGTCATTGTTGTTAGAATAACATCAAATCTTTAACTTGGCTCAGTGCAGAATTTTTAGATGTATCTTGCTGCATCTGGAAATAGCTCATCAGGATGAATATATGTATTGGGATATATTACACGTGAAACCTTTCTAAATATAATAAAAACGAGAAAACATTATTAGTGTGTAAGATATAGGCTTTAAGGCAAAGGTCTTGATATGCGAGTCATTTAAACTTTATTTTAAAAATAAAGAATGTGCCTAAATGTATCTATCCAGTGGTCTATAAATAATTTGAAACAAACACAACATATAATAATTCATAATTTCCCATAATTTATCATTTCAGGTGACATGGGAGCTGACAGACATACCTCGCTAGAACTATTACAGAAACAAATGTGCGTCTTAAGGAACCCTCATAAAGACTATAGGAAGGTGTGACATTTGATTCTGGAAGGGGGCTGGTTTCACAGCAAGGGTGCCAGTATATAGAATTGCCACGAGCCATGACATAAATGAATAGTCTTTTAGTTGATCATGAGCTTGAGGCAATTAATGGTCAGAATATTTCTGTGGGTAGTTTGAGGTGCACATTTGGTTTAGTATAAATGTTTGCTGTAGAGTAATACAGCAAGCACGGTTTTGCATGTGTGCATTTGTGATTTATTGCATGCTCTAAGTGACAGCCAATTCTGTTCCATTGTAAGTAAAATCAACATAGTATGCAGTAATTGTGGTTAGAGTGAGAGAGGTATATCACAGGGGCCAATCAAGGTTGATGGACATAAGCTTGAGGCACATTTACGGTTACTCACAGTTCGTCATTTATAACATATATAACTTGAACACTGATTTCACGTAATTAATATTAAATGCAGATAAAAGTGCACGTTCAATACTTATAAGATGGAAGCCAAAATGGTGAGTGTTTGGTGTATCTCTCCCAAACCGAGATGTCCACACAGTTGTGGAAATGTGCCTAAAAGTGGGCACACTGGTGCAGGGTCACCCTCTTGTCTACGGGTCCAAAGACCAACAAAATAGAGATCGGCACTGGAGTTGGAATAAATAACAAGTTTATTAATCACTCATGAGTGGGACCACATCCACACAACACTCTCAGATGCTGCAGGAGATAGTACTCTGGATTCACAAACCATCATCCCTTTATACCATTTTGTTGCAATGTAAGCATGTGAACAGAAATGGGAAGAACACGTTTTAGAAATAGTTATCAGCAAACAAGGGCAGATGGATGACTACGTGGTCAGCAAAGTTGGACGGTGAGCAGGAATGCTTATGGCAGCAGTAAATGGTCGACAGTTAACATCTGAGACCAGGTGCACCGGCAGCTACAAACCCCCAGTACGTACATTGCTTAGCCATGTCAGGAGGTCAACTAAAATAGATAACACAAGCAGAGTGAAAAGACGAGCAGCAGAGGACGGAAGCATTCCTAAGGAAAACAAAATGGACACCACAGCCAAAATGGCTGTCGCTTATGCTAAGTAAAATATTACACATTTCCACAGACGACCCTTTTAGCATAAACTAAGACATTTTCTTATGCTTCAAAAGGGGTACGATAAACATCATGTATATCAATTAACATCATATCGCTGACTTCTCGGTCTATTGCTAAACGGGCATTTACATTTTGGACATTCGTTTTAGATGGTAGATTAGTACAAGTGGCAATACAGAGGGGACAAAGCATTGGCCCGCATTGGATACATAAACAACAAGAGAAGAGAATTGCAATAATTATGAATAAGGCCGACAATATTTTCAGACCCCATACAGAAAATATGTTCCAGAACCATCCAGCCCAAGTCCATGTTCCTGAGTCTTGATGTATCTCAGTAGCTATTTTATGCATTTTGGAAATTGCATCATAAACAGAGGGGGCGTGATCAGGGATGTAAACACAGCAACTGCTACCAATAATGCGGCATGCTCCACCACGAGCAGCTAGAATAACGTCTAGCACCATTCTATTTTGCAAAGTCACAATTCTCGTAATTTGATGTTCTTCTGTAATATTTCCAAGAGCCATTGCTGTTTGATTAGTCACAGCCTCTACTACACAGGTTAAGCGTCTGATTTTCCTGCTATTTAAAGCTGCACCAACGAAGAAAAAGAGTCCCAAATTAATGTCAACCTATTGCTGTAATGCAGTGTCAGTTTGATCCACCTCATCATTATTTATAATTCTTTGAATCGGTTCAAGGAAATGTCATTAAACAGTTTTGGATCTTTATGATAAGGTGCAGGTGCTAAGAACACAGGAGGAAGCAAGAAGGACACATAACATATTCAAGACCATCAAATTGGTAAATGATAGTAACCTTTACTTCCACAAATGAAGTAAGTGTTGTGTGAGGATAGAAAACTGTTATTGTTCATTTCAGTAATGTTCAATACTGTAGTACAGTCACTTTTTCCCACTGGGATACTACCAAAACTGCTCACACAAAGATTTGCTTGGGCTCTAGTAACAGAGATCGGCACTGGAGTTGGAATAAATAACAAGTTTATTAATCACTCATGAGTGGGACCACATCCACACAACACTCTCAGATGCTGCAGGAGATAGTACTCTGGATTCACAAACCATTGTCCCTTTTATACCATTTTGTTGCAATGTAAGCATGTGAACAGAAATAGGATGAACAAGTTTTAGAAATAGTTGTCCGCAAACAAGGGCAGATGGATGACTACGTGGTCAGCAAAGTTGGAGGGGGAGCAGGAATGCTTATGGCAGAAGTAAATGGTCGACAGTTAATATCTGAGACCAGGTGCACTGGCAGCTACAAACCCCCAGCACGTACATTGCTTAGCCATGTCAGGAGGTCTACTAAAATAGATAACACAAGCAGAGTGAAAAGACGAGCAGCAGAGGACAGAAGAATTACGAAGGAAACGAAATTGACACCACAGCTAAAATGGCTGTCGCTTATGCTAAGTAAAATATTACACATTTCCACACAGTGATTGTTCCATTCCAATGTAGAACAAATATGAACTAGAATGTGTTGTCCACCTTCGAATTCTATTATATCAAGGCACTTACCTTCGAGAAGCTTGCTTCCCAATGACCATTTTTCACCTGCTCACATCTTGCTCAGTTTTAAGACTGAATTTTGCTGCGATCTTTTCTTGAATATCTCTTTGTGGTATCAGCTGAATTTCTTTATTGAAACAAATTCAAGAAATGTCGAAGCCCATACAAACATAGGTAGCAGCACTTCAACAACAAAAGAATGATCTTTTCTGATTCTACTGAACCAAAGTTACACTTTCATCTTTGGAGTGACAGTCACCCATTTCTTTTAAATACTTTGTATCACGTACTTGATTAGGTTTTCTGAACTTACTGTGAACAGCATAGGAGGTTTAAGGTCGTATGCATATGTCTGGACCTAATCTAAGGTGGCGTTGTGGGCAGAAAAATAAATTAAATTCTACCCCAGGCAATTAGACGGGGACTGTTTGCAAGCATTCCTCACATCACCTTTTGTGTGTTTGATGTGTCAAACCAATGGCATAATTTAAAGGTGAAGGCATACGAACTATGCATAAAAAACATGATACTGCACCTCATTGGGGCCAAGGTATTCTTCATCCCAGCTCAAACTACTTGAAAACAGACTAACTACATCACCCACTTTGCCTTGTACATGTAAAATAGAATACATTTCACATAACTTCTAATATAGAGGTTTTTCAAGGAATAATTCCTAACACCATTAAAACCACCATCAGTGAACTGATGTACATTGTTGACATTTGGATGTTGAGGGGAGGTAGAAATATAAAACATATAATGCAAAACTGCATTTTCTTTAGCAAAATCGTTTCTTTAAAATCCCTTGAAAGGAGGAACAGTTCATTCATTGCTAGGCATGGCTAGAAACTGTGTCCACTGCATCAGGGACTTTGATTAGGTTTTCTGAACTTACTGTGAACAGCATAGGAGGTTTAAGGTCGTATGCATATGTCTGGACCTAATCTAAGGTGGCGTTGTGGGCAGAAAAATAAATTAAATTCTACCCCAGGCAATTGTTAAAGGTTAGACGGGGACTGTTTTCAAGCATTCCTCACATCACCTTTTGTGTGTTTGATGTGTCAAACCAATGGCATAATTTAAAGGTGAAGGCATACGAACTATGCATAAAAAACATGATACTGCACCTCATTGGGGCCAAGGAATTCTTCATCCCAGCTCAAACCACTTGAAAACAGACTAACTACATCACCCACTTTGCCTTGTACATGTAAAATAGAATACAGTTCACATAACTTCTAATATAGAGGTTTTTCAAGGAATAATTCCTAACACCATTAAAACCACCATCAGTGAACTGATGTACATTGTTGACATTTTGATGTTGAGGGGAGGTAGAAATATAAAACATATAATGCAAAACTGCATTTTCTTTAGCAAAATCGTTTCTTTAAAATCCCCTGAAAGGAGGAACAGTTCATTCATTGCTAGGCATGGCTAGAAACTGTGTCCACTGCATCAGGGACTTTGACACTGTCAGAAAAGACATGTAATCTTGTACCTCCCCTCACTGCTCTTAGAAAAATTGTCACGTTTGGCTTAATTTTCTAGATTGCTCACTTTTAAGTTAAGTGTTTGGAATATTGTCAGATTGCCAAAGATGACTAAACCCAGGGTCTTCATGCATTCTTATCAAAATCTTAAATAGATAATATTCAAGGCTGAAGATCCAGCTTCTTTCACAGGATTTACATTTTAAAGGAATGCTTCATTCATGGAGCCAATCAGTTGTGTAGCTCTTATAATATCCAAATTGATCTGATACAGAATTAATCACAAACAAGTTATCCCTTGTTAGAAAATTATTTTAAAAGCCTTACTGGCCTTTGGCAGTGTTTTGAAATTACAGATATGTTCCCTGAAGTGCCACATATCTTTAATGCAGATGATTTGTGAGTGGGAAACACTCTGAATACACTGCTTGGCGCGTAAAATCAGTTCTAATATTTAACACTGGCAGGCCTTCAAGAAAAGTGGAAATTTTCTGTTAATATGAGTCTACCAATCCTCGTTTTAAAAATAAATCCTGGGATTTGTGTTTAGATATTTTAAACTTTCAATAACCTGAATTAGCTATCACTTATCAGTGACAGATTTTGAAAAATGTGACATGGCTGAAAAAGCTATAACACTGGACAACCTGGGTCTAGTGCTGAGTCAACAAAGATAAACAAAAGGCATATCTACTAGTTCCGACATCTCTAGTTGGAGAAGAACCCTTTAGGGAACAGAACCCATCAATCACCGAGGAGTCAGTGTGTTGTCATCATCTGGGTCTGTCTCTCTTGATACACCGCACCAGGTCTAGATGGAACGACCTGATCGCGAGTAAAGAGAGGTGACATACAAGGGTTGTAATCAGATCTCCACCAGATATGACGAAAAAGGTGAATTCTCCTTCGCGTGAGAGGGGTTCTAAAAAGTGCAGCACTGAATCGAAAAAAGTGTGAATAAAAATGGCTAGAGAAACTCAAAAGTGCTTTAATCGATAGAGTACCTCTGCCAAAATTAAAAAGCAAAATGGCAATTTAGCATAAATACATTGTCATTATGCTCATTGTCCATAGTATCTGGTCGACATGTTTCTGCCCACTGGGATCTAAATAGTATCAAGGGCATTCATCAGGACCTAATTTTGCTTCTACTATGAAAAAAGTGAAAGTATAAAAATATTATTGTATTACAGACATTCCTACCACCGGTTGAACTCCGTGGATGTCAAAACCGGGTACCTAGGAAAGTAGAAAAACATAGATAAGAAAATGCGAAGAGCTATCAATGTTAACATGACCAGCAGACAACAGTATTAATATACCGTCATGAAGAACACAATTTAGTGTTGGTTACATCCAATAGTGTATTCGATTGCACTTACCCTACAATTCTGGGTGATACCCTCACCTCAACCTGGTTTCTACTCAGGGAAGGGGGCCCCGCTCTGATAAAGGGGAGAAGAAAAAAGAAACAGGGCTGTTGAAAAACATGCCTAAATCTTTATGCTCCCCATAAAAAATGACTAAAAAGTATAAAGTTTATCCATGTCTCTAAAATAAGTGGAGGCACAAAGCATGGCAGTGATGTCCTTATAAGGATAAATTACCCCTGACTTCCAATCAGAAAAGGAAGAGCCCTAGCAAATCATAAATAGGTATAGTTAAAAAAGCCATTGAAAGACTCTTATGAAGAACGCTAATGTTTAGGACTCCTATGTTGTCAGAGAAAGATTCTGAGGCATTCCCAGAGTAAGAGCTAAGCTTACCTCTCCGTCGGTACCCCGGGGCGGTCTATGAGTAAAGACCGGAGGTACCGACGTGAGCAAAAAGGGAGTGTTTTGTAGTGTATTAGATTGCAAACAGGTGGGTCTGTTAAATCGGGGTGGCTTTGGTAAGGCCTGTAATGTTTGAAGCAGCGTGAGGACCCTAATGCCGATATCGAGTACTGCGCATGCGTTGAAAGCGCGATAGAGTGCGCATGTGTTGTATTAGAGACGCTGTTCTAGTACATCTCTAATGTTGTAGAGCGCCTGTACTAGATTTCCACACTAAATAGATAGAAAGGGATTTCGGCAGTTACTAGTATCGAAAGCGGCTGATGTAGATAACCGCTATAGTCACTGTGAAAATTATATTCACGATGGAAATTGTAATATTAAAACATAACGTGAGGGCTTTTGAAAGGACATCATATGGATCAAACAACCTCTATAAAAATGTGAAATGTGAGTACTGAACCCCTCACCTAAGCGTGTTTTAATCGATGAGCATACGCTCATATCAAGCTCTACAAAGAGAGGTGGAGCTTTGTCAGACAGGTAGAAACAGAAAGACAAGAACTAGTATGACTGGATTTTAATCTGGCATGTTTGTCGCGGTAGCCTTATGGTTGGTTCAATGTATAAGTGCAGCAAGTTCAAAGAAGGATTCACAGATATAGTAGACTATGCATGTGTTGAATATTCTGCAGAAGACCCTCGAGTTGGACGTATCACAAACTGTATACGCAATTTTCACAGATAAGGTAAGTGAAAAGGGGCCAAGTCTGACTAAACAGAATAGAAAGAGTTTAACCAGAGTGAACTAAGTGAGGGACATGCTCCTAGATGACCACATAACTTATAGTAAAAGCCAGGGAATATCGTCGTTAAGTCCTGTGGTATCTGAGTGTAGACGATAAACCCATCTCTGTTCTCTACAGAGGAGAAAGCGTTGGATGTCCATAATATGTTGGGGAATATAGGGTTGCTCAAGTATTACCCAACGAAGATCTGTTTCTCGATGGCCTGCCGAGATGAAATGATTGGTAAGTTTGGTGGCACTCTTTTTGCACCGAATAGTGCTCTTATGTTCTGCTATTCTGAGTTTGATTTTGCGAGATGTCATCCCCACATAGTTCATTTCGCAGGGACACTTGATGAGGTAAATGACCCTCTCACTGTTGCAGTTAGTGTGTTTATCAAGCCGCCAAGGTCTACTTGTCCCAATATCAACCTCAGTGGTGTGTGATGTCTGGGGACACACCGAACAGTTCCCACAGGGAAAATGACCTTTGACTGGAGGTAGACCCCACAGGGGCACCTCCGCAGATCTCTGGGATGCTCGAGGGCGTGTATGTATCAGCTGGTCTTTGATGTTCTGGCTCCTTTTGTAGGCAAACAGAGGAGGAGGTAAGGTCTTTCCTTCAATTTTGACCACTCTCCAGTTCTTGAGAATGCTCTTCTTTAGTGCGTTAGAATGGCTGGAGAAAGTATGTTATCCGGTTCTCCTCCGTGCTTGGATCGCAAGTTCGTTTTTCCAGGAGAGCCTCCCTGTGATTATTAAGAGCTCTCTTCATCGATGTCTTTACTGTTCTCTTGGGATATTGTCTATCTAGTAGTTGAGCAGAAAGTTGATTGGCATGTTCACAATACTTGGAAGTTGTTGAACAATTGCGTCGGATGCGGAGAAATTGCCCAAAAGGCAAGTTTTCTCGCAGAGCTCTTGGATGGAAACTCTGAAAATGTAACAGCGAGTTCCGAGCCATCGGTTTCTTATATAGTTCAGTAATGAGTATGCCATCCTGAGAGCTGATCAGAAGATCTAGGAATGGTAGGTTCTTTTTTGAAGTCACACAGGTAAACTTCAGAAAATCATTTTGAAGGTTTAGCCATGAGTGAAAATTCTCGATTGAATCAATAGAACCTCTCCAAATGACCAGAATGTCGTCTATGTACCGTTTCCAGGCCAAGATGTGGCCTAGAAACGGATTGGTGATAGACAATACCTCAGCCTGCTCAAAGTGGTGAACATAGAGGTTGGCCAAGGAAGGGGCAAAAATACTCCCCATCGATGTTCCAGAGATCTGTAGGAACAACTGGTCCTCAAATTGAAAGAAATTCTCTTTCATAGCCAGCGTCGCACAGAACATGATGAACTCAACTGGTGTTGGACTCTGCAGATCTTTCGTTTCAAGGAGTGTTTTAATGACAGATAGAGTCTCATCCTGTGGAATGCAGGTGTACAACGACTCCACATCAAAACTCACGAGAAAGTCTTGTGTGGAGTCGAAAGGCATTCCATCAAGGATGCGCAGAAGATCCTTAGTATCCTCCACATATGTCGGCATTGTTTTCACAAGAGGTTTCAAGAAGAAATCTACAAAGGTAGACAGGGGTTCGAGGAGTGACCCTATCCCTGAGATTATGGGTCTACCTGGGGGGGGTAGCACTCCTTTATGTATTTTCGGTAATACATAAAAATAAGGAACTACTGGAAAGTTGGTTATCAAAAACAATGCCTCATGGTTAGTGATCCAGCCTTGCTCCAGAGCGTCATCTACTTTCTCCTTACTGAACTATATAAGAAACCGATGGCTCGGAACTCGCTGTTACATTTTCAGAGTTTCCATCCAAGAGCTCTGCGAGAAAACTTGCCTTTTGGGCAATTTCTCCGCATCCGACGCAATTGTTCAACAACTTCCAAGTATTGTGAACATGCCAATCAACTTTCTGCTCAACTACTAGATATAAAGTAACAACAAAAGAGGAAGGGTAATAACACGACTGATCCCCTCGAGGAAAATTGTGTAAACCAACGAAGTCAGTGTAATCTTAAGAATGCACTCACCATCCGAGAAAGCACCGGTCTCCAAGGTCAGAACCTACCCAATCACTTACAGGGAGGAAAACAGACCTGTGGAGGTAATACAAATTATGTATGAAAAGCCCTCACTCACCAACCTGGTTGGTGACATGCTTCATCATCGGGCTCCACCGGGCATGGCCGAATGCCATCCCAGTGTGCTGCAACGCCAGGTTACTGCGGAGCGGGGTTGTGTGTGGTGACAGTGAATTTAAAATTCCCAATTAAGTCAAAAAAGTATTTTATTCGTTTTGCTAATTGGAAAATTAAAACATAATAAAAGGGAGTGATGGTCAAAAAAATAACAGACCGGGTTCACTCCATGGCGGTCAACATGTTTCTGCCTTTATGTGTAATTTACAGGCTTTCATCAGGACCAGAGTGGAAGTGTGGGTGCCCCGGTGGTGTGAACGCGCTAAGGTTCACCCTCCCGTGGGCTGCTGTGTGAAAAAAGATATATAAACACAGGAAAAATCCGCCAAAAACTATAATGGTGGAGAGAAACGAGTTTACTCTATAATGAGAAAAGAGACATACATACATAAGACAAAACACAAAAGAATCGTAAATGTGCGTAGTCATGACATTATAAAGCGCCATCTTATAGGCTCAAACATAGTGCGTGGATGGGGACTGTGCCAGTAATCCGTACCTCAGGTGCATCAACAGTGTGCTAACAGTGCACCTAGAATTAGCCAGATACTGGTGTCAGGGAAGTAAAAGACTTCACCTGAATAGCGTGACTAGCGATGTATCACGGAATCAACGTGGAGTCAAAATGCTACGTGTGAGACTAAAAACTTAGCAAGGGCCAGGAGAAAAATGAGCGCGGCCCGTGAAGCATTCCTGGTAGGTAGAAATGCCGAGGGGAGTAGAGAGGTTCTTACTGTGAGGCTAGACTGTTCGTCGCCTCAGGGATCCCGGGGAGGAGGTGCGAGCAAATATGGCACACCCTGGAAGAAACAAGGAAGAAAGAGCGGCCACGAGCGGCTGAATAGTAAAAACACAAGCCGAAAAGTACTGTAAGCCTTACCAAAAGGAAAATGGGAGCCAGAAGGTACACTTACGCCCTCGCTGCTCGGCACCCGTTAGGAACCTACACCGCCTCAAGCCACCGGGTCCAGGGAGAGAAGAGACCTGGTGTGAACATCGGAGCAACATTAGGTGCAAAAAAATCACTACTAAACTTAGTGAACATTTCCTGTCTGTTAACCACACCACCAATGACCTGCACTGGACAGTAATTGAAGAAGTCACTGCATGTAGAAACACTCAGAAAATCCTTTTCGAGAAGGAACAAAGGTGGGTGTACCGTCTGGGTACTAACCTCGTGGGTCTTAATGACAATATACCCTGGGTCAACATACTCTAAGTATGCACTTATGGTTGCAGCTACTTTGATTGTACCACTGATTTACAGTGACCGTTACATCTACTGGGTTGGGTCACCTTGTGTGACTTCACCTTTGTCCACCCAGTAAATAGCCCTGTTCTGACCCCCTGTGCTGTACCCCATTACGCGATTAGCATTTACCGACTATACCAGGGGCACACAACATGCAGTGTCCCCTTAACATACCGCTTCCCAGTCTATCACTGGCATTCTCCTCTGAATGAGCTTGTGGACGTGCGCTGCACAGACCGTCCCCCCTATCTGCATCTAGTGTTTAATACAGACACACGTCTTTGTTGTGTCAAGCGTGCTCATGCTTTTCCGCTTTGCACCGCATAAAGTTTCCTCTATCGAGTTGCCCCTTTTTTTTAAACAACGGACGAGCCTCCTTTCATTCATGCGTTCTATTGGCTGTGTCTTAACCTATCATTGCACAGCTGGGGAGGTCCCGTCCCTTTAATGAATTGACGAGCCTTTTGCCTCCACGCGTCCTATTGGCCGGGGCTCATCCAATCACATCTCAGCATGCGATGTGCTGCCCAATCACCGACGGGCTTCCTTCTTGCACTCTTGCTTTTAGGAACCTCGCACCAGGTCTCTTCTCTCCCTGGACCCGGTGGCTTGAGGCGGTGTAGGTTCCTAACGGGTGCCGAGCAGCGAGGGCGTAAGTGTACCTTCTGGCTCCCATTTCCTTTTGGTAAGGCTTACAGTACTTTTCGGCTTGTGTTTTTACTATTCAGCCGCTCGTGGCCGCTCTTTCTTCCTTGTTTCTTCCAGGGTGTGCCATATTTGCTCGCACCTCCTCCCCGGGATCCCTGAGGCGACGAACAGTCTAGCCTCACAGTAAGAACCTCTCTACTCCCCTCGGCATTTCTACCTACCAGGAATGCTTCACGGGCCGCGCTCATTTTTCTCCTGGCCCTTGCTAAGTTTTTAGTCTCACACGTAGCATTTTGACTCCACGTTGATTCCGTGATACATCGCTAGTCACGCTATTCAGGTGAAGTCTTTTACTTCCCTGACACCAGTATCTGGCTAATTCTAGGTGCACTGTTAGCACACTGTTGATGCACCTGAGGTACGGATTACTGGCACAGTCCCCATCCACGCACTATGTTTGAGCCTATAAGATGGCGCTTTATAATGTCATGACTACGCACATTTACGATTCTTTTGTGTTTTGTCTTATGTATGTATGTCTCTTTTCTCATTATAGAGTAAACTCGTTTCTCTCCACCATTATAGTTTTTGGCGGATTTTTCCTGTGTTTATATATCTTTTTTCACACAGCAGCCCACGGGAGGGTGAACCTTAGCGCGTTCACACCACCGGGGCACCCAAACTTCCACTCTGGTCCTGATGAAAGCCTGTAAATTACACATAAAGGCAGAAACATGTTGACCGCCATGGAGTGAACCCGGTCTGTTATTTTTTTGACCATCACTCCCTTTTATTATGTTTTAATTTTCCAATTAGCAAAACGAATAAAATACTTTTTTGACTTAATTGGGAATTTTAAATTCACTGTCACCACACACAACCCCGCTCCGCAGTAACCTGGCGTTGCAGCACACTGGGATGGCATTCGGCCATGCCCGGTGGAGCCCGATGATGAAGCATGTCACCAACCAGGTTGGTGAGTGAGGGCTTTTCATACATAATTTGTATTACCTCCACAGGTCTGTTTTCCTCCCTGTAAGTGATTGGGTAGGTTCTGACCTTGGAGACCGGTGCTTTCTCGGATGGTGAGTGCATTCTTAAGATTACACTGACTTCGTTGGTTTACACAACTACTAGATAGACAATATCCCAAGAGAAAAGTAAAGACATCGATGAAGAGAGCTCTTAATAATCACAGGGAGGCTCTCCTGGAAAAACGAACTTGCGATCCAAGCACGGAGGAGAACCGGATAACATGTGTCAATACTTTCTCCAGCCATTCTAACGCACTAAAGAAGAGCATTCTCAAGAACTGGAGAGTGGTCAAAATTGAAGGAAAGACCTTACCTCCTCCTCTGTTTGCCTACAAAAGGAGCCAGAACATCAAAGACCAGCTGATACATACACGCCCTCGAGCATCCCAGAGATCTGCGGAGGTGCCCCTGTGGGGTCTACCTCCAGTCAAAGGTCATTTTCCCTGTGGGAACTGTTCGGTGTGTCCCCAGACATCACACACCACTGAGGTTGATATTGGGACAAGTAGACCTTGGCGGCTTGAAAAACACACTAACTGCAACAGTGAGAGGGTCATTTACCTCATCAAGTGTCCCTGCGAAATGAACTATGTGGGGATGACATCTCGCAAAATCAAACTCAGAATAGCAGAACATAAGAGCACTATTCGGTGCAAAAAGAGTGCCACCAAACTTACCAATCATTTCATCTCGGCAGGCCATCGAGAAACAGATCTTCGTTGGGTAATACTTGAGCAACCCTATATTCCCCAACATATTATGGACATCCAACGCTTTCTCCTCTGTAGAGAACAGAGATGGGTTTATCGTCTACACTCAGATACCACAGGACTTAACGACGATATTCCCTGGCTTTTACTATAAGTTATGTGGTCATCTAGGAGCATGTCCCTCACTTAGTTCACTCTGGTTAAACTCTTTCTATTCTGTTTAGTCAGACTTGGCCCCTTTTCACTTACCTTATCTGTGAAAATTGCGTATACAGTTTGTGATACGTCCAACTCGAGGGTCTTCTGCAGAATATTCAACACATGCATAGTCTACTATATCTGTGAATCCTTCTTTGAACTTGCTGCACTTATACATTGAACCAACCATAAGGCTACCGCGACAAACATGCCAGATTAAAATCCAGTCATAATAGTTCTTGTCTATCTGTTTCTACCTGTCTGACAAAGCTCCACCTCTCTTTGTAGAGCTTGATATGAGCGTATGCTCATCGATTAAAACACGCTTAGGTGAGGGGTTCAGTACTCACATTTCACATTTTTATAGAGGTTGTTTGATCCATATGATGTCCTTTCAAAAGCCCTCACGTTATGTTTTAATATTACAATTTCCATCGTGAATATAATTTTCACAGTGACTATAGCGGTTATCTACATCAGCCGCTTTCGATACTAGTAACTGCCGAAATCCCTTTCTATCTATTTAGTGTGGAAATCTAGTACAGGCGCTCTACAACATTAGAGATGTACTAGAACAGCGTCTCTAATACAACACATGCGCACTCTATCGCGCTTTCAACGCATGCGCAGTACTCGATATCGGCATTAGGGTCCTCACGCTGCTTCAAACATTACAGGCCTTACCAAAGCCACCCCGATTTAACAGACCCACCTGTTTGCAATCTAATACACTACAAAACACTCCCTTTTTGCTCACGTCGGTACCTCCGGTCTTTACTCATAGACCGCCCCGGGGTACCGACGGAGAGGTAAGCTTAGCTCTTACTCTGGGAATGCCTCAGAATCTTTCTCTGACAACATAGGAGTCCTAAACATTAGCGTTCTTCATAAGAGTCTTTCAATGGCTTTTTTAACTATACCTATTTATGATTTGCTAGGGCTCTTCCTTTTCTGATTGGAAGTCAGGGGTAATTTATCCTTATAAGGACATCACTGCCATGCTTTGTGCCTCCACTTATTTTAGAGACATGGATAAACTTTATACTTTTTAGTCATTTTTTATGGGGAGCATAAAGATTTAGGCATGTTTTTCAACAGCCCTGTTTCTTTTTTCTTCTCCCCTTTATCAGAGCGGGGCCCCCTTCCCTGAGTAGAAACCAGGTTGAGGTGAGGGTATCACCCAGAATTGTAGGGTAAGTGCAATCGAATACACTATTGGATGTAACCAACACTAAATTGTGTTCTTCATGACGGTATATTAATACTGTTGTCTGCTGGTCATGTTAACATTGATAGCTCTTCGCATTTTCTTATCTATGTTTTTCTACTTTCCTAGGTACCCGGTTTTGACATCCACGGAGTTCAACCGGTGGTAGGAATGTCTGTAATACAATAATATTTTTATACTTTCACTTTTTTCATAGTAGCAAAATTAGGTCCTGATGAATGCCCTTGATACTATTTAGATCCCAGTGGGCAGAAACATGTCGACCAGATACTATGGACAATGAGCATAATGACAATGTATTTATGCTAAATTGCCATTTTGCTTTTTAATTTTGGCAGAGGTACTCTATCGATTAAAGCACTTTTGAGTTTCTCTAGCCATTTTTATTCACACTTTTTTCGATTCAGTGCTGCACTTTTTAGAACCCCTCTCACGCGAAGGAGAATTCACCTTTTTCGTCATATCTGGTGGAGATCTGATTACAACCCTTGTATGTCACCTCTCTTTACTCGCGATCAGGTCGTTCCATCTAGACCTGGTGCGGTGTATCAAGAGAGACAGACCCAGATGATGACAACACACTGACTCCTCGGTGATTGATGGGTTCTGTTCCCTAAAGGGTTCTTCTCCAACTAGAGATGTCGGAACTAGTAGATATGCCTTTTGTTTATCTTTGTTGACTCAGCACTAGACCCAGGTTGTCCAGTGTTATAGTGATTCGGTTAAGGGGATTCACAACCTGCTGGTCTTTAAAATCTTTCCCTTGGACCTTCTCCCACGTTTTTCTGTTGTTAATGGCTGAAAAAGCACCAGTAGATGCCCTTTGAAGGTAAATAATGTGTAGAACCAGCAAACTGTTCATTCCATATTGCTGGTGAGGAGAATGCCATTTCCTAAGGTTCCATGCATTTGTGACTGCAAGAGCAAAATGCAACTGCACAAAAGAAGAAACATTATATATTTTAATGTTGTTTTTGACTTCTGAAAAGCTTAGCTGCTACTAGAAACTTCATGTTTTTTCTCTGCTGCATTAATATTTCGCTAATGCTTGACTCTTTGACACAAACCTCAATAAACAATTGAAAATGTATTATAGTAGCCTTATAGCACTTCGTCATAGTTATCGGGCCTATAATGAGGGAAAGGGCATTTAACAGCGGGTATAGACTGAGGTAGAAGGGCTATTATAATAGTCCAACCACTGAGGGTAAAATGTTCTAAAACAAACAGGAAGGGACATAAAGAGAAACATTGGGATGTTGGTGCAGAAGGTCTATGCTAGCCATTAATGGCCCTGAGTTACTCTGTTGTGGTCTGTAGTGTTCTCGAATTCCAGGGTTCTAATTTCAGCTGGTTCATTACTTATGGCTCCTCTATATACATAGGAGGCCTCAAAAGCTGCCATTCGTGGTTCACCAGAGAACCTGCCCTTTTCAAACTTGGCTGTTTTTTACAGGTAGATATTGGAAATTAGCTTTAGGATCCAGATTTCTCCTAATTCTCTTAAGCCCTGGTCTAGCACATCTGGAAAATGACTTTCTCGAACTATGTCAATTTCAGCCTACATAGGTTCTGCTTGTTACCTGAACTGATGTTTCTCTGGTTCAGTAAATGAATACTAACAGCACTTTTTCTCCAACACCTGAAGTATTAAGCATTCCTTCTGCCTCTAAAAGTTGATTGCAGAGGGTTGTCTCATGGGTGCAATTTCAAATATTTAGTTGAATAATTTAATGTATTATGTTTTCTTTTGATTGTGTTTCCTCCAGGAAGGGCCTCTCAGTGATGAGGCCATACTATTTAAATAAAGCAGTCCTTAAACCTCTGGCAGATTTGGCTTTCTGGTCTTCTGCAACATTTGGAGTGCAGCGTTTGGATGTTTCTCAGCTCACCATTAGCGTTTGTTGGTTTGATGGGAAATATTTGGCAATCACAGATAAATACTTGATGAATACAAATAACTTGAATGTGGTTAGGCAATCTGTTATATTTTAGCCTTATAGTCCACTGTAGTGGGCTAGACTGGCCGTTAATGACGGACACCCGTGTTGCAGGCCCGAGCCAAAAGTGATGGCCTTTAACAAGAGAGCATGACTTAAATAGCAGATATAACCTACTAAAAAAATAAAACTCCCTGCAGACACAGGATGTTCGCCCCTTGCATTAAGATCACCTAAGCTTTTAACAGCTCCTGCAGTGAATGTCTAATAACTGATTGCTGGGCACATGGTCACAGCAGTTGCCTGACGAACAGACTGTAGGAGCTGTGAAAGTCGTCACCTATCATCATTGACTCAGTCAGCTCTACCAAATAGCTTTTCTTAATTTGGCAGAGTTAAGGAAGACACCTGAGACTGAGGAGAATTTCCCCCCTCCCTTCTTCCTAGGCTCCAGTGACTCGGTGAGCTATAGGAGGAGGTATTCTGGAAGGCGCACTTTGAGCGCTTGACCACAGCCCCCCCCCTTTCCCTGTATTACACATACCTTTATGAGGCAGAGGAGTGAGAGAGAAAGAGACTGCAGGTTAGAACATTGGAAAGCAGACCTGCTTTTCCAGTGTTGACAAACTGATGTTTCACTATTGCCTTAAGGGGAACTCTCAACATTCCAGTGTTGCTATATTCATTAATTTCCCTCTTTATATTTATCTGCGTCATGCATCGAGGCAGCACCTGAAAACAAATTATTAGTAGCTGGGGTATGAGGTCAGAGCATACAAGCTCTAAAAGTGGCAGCCAAATTAGCTGAGTGATGTTTGAATGACACATATAATGTTTCTCATAAGAGGTTCTATTTCTTCTGTCTAAAAGTGCAGCTTCCACGTGTTGCCTTGTTTCTACGTGAAGCCTGCATCCTTCTTCCAGTTGATAAGACGTTTCGTCAGATTAAAAATTGAGTTTATAAAAAAATTTTGTTGACTTTCTGTCACCGAGAGATTCTCAAGATTCTTATTGTATTCTTGACTTATTTGTTTGCCCCCATGCTGCAAAAAGATTCTAAACCTAGGAGGATGGAGTGGCACTGTGCAAAAAAATGAAAACTGATGCTTTGCTTAGCATTTTTGGGAGCCTTGTAATTATCAATATAGACCTGTGGGTAGCCCCGAAGGAAAATAGTCTAGACATGGCCTAGTGTGGTGCGACCGGTGCCACTGCTCCAGGCACTGACTTTGTGGGGCGCTGTGTTTCCAAGTATCTCAAGTACCTACTGACATATTTCATGCCTCCAGCAATTTTCAGGCAACAATAAAAAGGTCAAGACAACTCCGGTGATTAATGTTCTTGCTGGAGAGAGATTAAGTTTCACACAGTGGAAGTTTTGATTCAACATAAAATAGCAAATGGTCAATATGCCTGCTGCAAAGGACGGTACCGTGCAGATCACAAAGTTCATATAATGTAAATAGGTCAGGGGGTTACTGCTTATGTCAGAGATATACTTTTGTTACTTGCAGTTTATAAATTAAAATTCTAATAAAGAACAGTGAGCTAATAACGGTCATCAAAGAGCTACATGCAAACTGCAAGGTATAGATTAGAGCGTTGTGATTTTTTTCCCCCAGTCTCTCATTATCCTAATTTTAATTCTTATTATTAAAGAGAACCCTCAACCATGGTGCTACATTTTAAATTCTCAATTTGTGCTTTTCTAGACCAAGTTCTCTTAACATATACTGTCTACCAGTATGGATGATATGTGACTCCTACACCTTGTACCTCTGGCTTATATACTATTTCCTACACACTGATTTGCACACCTACGTTTGATTGTCTCTGTGTATTATGTGTGTGATGTAAAGTGTTCTGACACCCTACACTGATATGATTGAAGCTGTAAAACTAATTCAGAGCATCTGAGAGTGGGAGAGTGGTTATGAAGACTTGAGGAGCACTGTAAAGGGTAGTAGTGAGGGAATCAGTGGTGAAGGTGGTCATTGTGAGGGCACCAACAAGGATGGTAGCACCAGGTGCGCCAGCGTTAAAGGCAACCCTGATTTTAGTTGTTGACTGTTAGACCTAGCATCCTTATCGTGGTTTCCTCTGGGTTTCTGCCTTCTGATTACCTGTTTTGTTTAGTTCAATTTTGCTGGCTTTAGGATACTGGGCACTTTATCACTGCTAACCAGTTCTAAAGTGCATATGCTCTGTATTCAAATGTGAAAACATTGGCTTATCCACAATTGTCTTATCTTGTTTACTTATAAGTCCCTAGTAAAGCGCACTATATATTCCCAGGGCTTGTAAATTAAATGCTAGTGATGGGCCTGCAGCACTGATTGTACCACCCACTTCAGTGGCCCTTTAAACATTTTTTGGGCCTTCCACTGCTGATCCTGTGTGTGTCGTTTTAAACTGCTATTTCGACCTGGGACGTTAACCTACATTCCAGGCCCAAACCTTCCCTTTTATTATATAAGTCACCCCTAAAGTAGGCTCTATGCCCTATGTACAGGGTGCAGTGTATTTACAAGTTAGGACATGTACTTTTGAATTTTACATGTCCTGGTAGTAAAAAACTGCTAAAATAGTTTTTCTCTACTGCTAGTCCTATCTCTTCCATAAACTAACTTTAAGATTGCCTTAAACATATTTTAAATGTAATTTACAGCTGGGAAAAGATAGAGATTTGGAGTTTGATGTCTCTAGACTCATTAAAATCACAACTTATTATGAATCCGGATTTTAACTTGTAAGCCTAAAAATGCCACCTTTTAGAAAGCTGGCATATTCTTACTTTAATCTTTCTGTGTCTCTGAATAGACATTTGGGTTGGGTGATAGCTGGGCTTTGGGCATTCCCTCTAGACAGTCACACAAAAAGAGAGCAGAGGTGTGATATTTGCATCCTGATGGCCCATCACCAGGCTGTTGGGCCTTCCTGAGGTAGATTGGTAGAGAGGATCTGACACTTGCACCTTAATAGGGCTGTGTCTGCCCCCACACAAAGAGCTGCATACCCCCCTGTAGTGGGTCTGGAGCCAGGGCAAGAAAGGCAGGGACCTTGTGATCTTTAAAGACCTCTGGACCCCTGACACCACCAAATCAAAATTCTGCTGGAACCAAGGACATTCTGCCTGGAAGAAGAGCTGCTGTACTGCAAGAGGGACTGCCACTTTGCTACCTGTTTTGCTGTGTTGGCCTTCTTCCTGCAGTTTCTTGCCTGTACGTGAGAAGGAATTTACCTGCTCTTTACATGCTTGAACCCAAGTCTCTCCAAGGGCTTGCCCCCTGTTCTTGAAGTCTCAGGGCCATCAAAGATTTCCTTAGACTATGCTTCAGCTGCTGGATTATGCCAACTGGGAGTCCTGCCCTCCCAAGAGGTGCCAAACTAGTCCTGGGCCTTGAAAGTAGACTCTGCAACTGTTTTTCTACAAGAAGTTACGCAGTGATGACTTTGCACCGATCGGAACTAAGACAGTGCCCTTCGATGTCAATGCAGTGGCAGTTCGATAATGGTGTGAGTCCAGACTGTGAGATTTAACTTCAACGCATCGACCCGACTATGGGAATCTGAACCGACACATCGAGTCTTTTGATGCCGATACTTGCTCCATGCAATGTACTTTTTCAGCGGGCCCTGCATGGGTCCTGTAGCCAGCCTTCCCTCCATTGTGATCAGACTGAATTTTGGATTTTCCCTGGTCTAGCTTGACCTCAAGTAACCCCTAAGCGCTATTGACTTTTAAGCACTATTTTGCAGTTAATTCTTTACACATTAATATCTCAAGTTCTACTTATTATATGTCACTCATTTTGCTCTTGTTTTAATCACATAAATATTCTCTATTTTTCCAAAATTGTGTGGGGTTTGTACACTTTTCACTGTGTTATTATAATTTAAGTGTTGCACAAATACGTTTACTGTTTTAAATGAGCAAAGCACCTGAAATGTATATATATATATATAAAGCAAATCTATTGTCTTTCTCCAAAAATCACCAATAGTTTATTCAAATATATTTCAGTATTTTACACCATGCCATGTTTAATAATAGCGATAACATATTTAATAGACTTTTAATAAAAAAAGAAATCAACAAATCTGAGAGTCTTTTAACATTGTTTTTGTGATTGCATTTTGTGGGCTGAAAATTGTTAAGAGATAGACTCAGAATTTTCTTTTTTGTAATTAAAACCAACATGCTTCTGAGTCTTTCTTCTAACATTTTCAGCCCAGAACCTGCAATCCTGAAAACAAGCACAAGACAGTCTTGAACTCCTGTTGAACAGCATAAATCTCCAGCTCAGAGTGCTTTAACAAATATGGTAAGTTCTCCTTGGGTCATGGTTTTAATGATCCTGGAGTCATACTTAAAAAAAAAAAAGAAAAAATTGTTCGGGGCTGCTGCACTCCCTGCAACACCCCATAGCATTACAATAATCCAACAAGTACCATCAAGATACCCAAGGAGAGAACACACTAAGTGATGGTTACATGGGTTTATATAGGGAAAAACACAGACAAGGAATGCCCAGAGATAAATAGTGCTCTGAAGAACACACAAATGAGACAATCGGTAAGAATCAACGACCTTGGTGCCTTGTGTAACTGTCGCGTCTTGAAGCTGCATAACAAGATAGGCTTATCTGAACAAACTTTGTCTAAGGCTTTATCATTGTTTAAAATACACACGAAACCCACAGTGCAGACATCAGCTGTTCTTTTGTGCTGACTTTGCATGTTTGCACAGCCTATAATGTCTCAACTTAGATTCGTGACCTAATGTTTATGCAAGTGGGGTGTCAAGGATGGAGTCAGGCTGAAAACAGGTCAAAGGTGAGCATGGTTGAAGCACAGCTGAATTAGAAAATTAGAGATTCAGATTTTAAGGTTTCACAATTATGCTGTGCATCTTCCTAGGAACAGTGACTAATAAATCATTGGTACTGCTAATCATTTATTATTCATTAAACAAAAAAATCCTTTGGGTGTCCCAGTACACCCAGATACTTTTTTTGGTGGGGGCCCCGGGTCTCCCACTGCCCCACCGGTTCCCCTACCATCATCCATCATGGGTGCTGACAGGAGCTAGCAATAATTTTTCTTCTTTATTTTTGTAACTAAAGGGGAGGGTGTGCATGGCTCCCCTCCCCAAGCCTTTAGGTCCCCAGGGAGGCCTTCTCCTGTGGCAGTTCTATTCAATTTAGGGGAGAGGGGCATGCAACCCCCATCCCAAACATCCTACGGGCTCGGGGCCCCCATACCCATGCCCTTTCATTTTTTTAAGGGGAAGGAGTTGTGTGTACCCCCCCTTGCAAAGCACCAAATGGCTCCGGGTACCCCATCCCCCAGGGAATTATTTGGGTGCTCCACTCCCCACTGGGTCATCCACAAAACACTGCTGTTGCCCGTGGTGGGAGTCCTGCAGCCCCACATGCACAAATCTGGTTGCATCAGGAGCTGGCATTGCTTCCGCCCGGTGGTAGCAGATCTTTTTCACAGCTCCCACCAAGCAGAAGCAATCTGAGTTTCCCTTTCTGCAAGAGTGTAGACAGGTAAACCCATGTCTGCTCCCACCCGCCAGGAGCATTTTTAAAGCTCTAGCCAGGTGGCAGAAGACATGCCTTTCCTGCCCACGCTCCTGTGGGCACGGATCTACTGTGTCCTGGGAGTGAGCTTCCCGAGACACAGTTAGTGAGCCAGCCACAGGGGATTGGGTCCCCAGGGCCTTTTTCAGGCTCTGGGAGTGAGGCCGTACACCCCTTCCTAATATATTTCTATTTGGGTCTAGGGGATCCGGTTCCAACGACATTTTCAGGCTCTGAGAGAGGAGGGGCACACACCCCTCCCCTTTTATTCTATTCAGCCCCAGATGATAGGTCACTGGGGCCTTTTCAGACTTGGGGGAAGGGTGGGGGGGACTGTGTGCACCCCTCCACTTTATATTTATGTAATCTCCGATGCCTCCTAGAGGCTCAGGGAGGGGGGCCATGCACAGCCCTCCCTATATATTATATTGTGCCCTCCCCCAAGCTTTTGCCCACCGCGGGGTGTTTACATCTCTGGTGCGAGAGACCACACTTTTTTATTCTTTCTTATTTTGTGTGGATTCATGGATACTCTCCGTATTTGTGGCAAAATTGTTTTAAAAGAAGGTTTTGTGCCCGGCTTAGCATAGCAGGGTTTCCCTACCCTGCACTTTATATCATTTTTGTGTTTTTTTGTTTTTTAGGATTCAGAATGGGTCCCTATTCCTAAAATGGCTACATCCACATCCTTCTATATGTGGTGTAAACTGATCAGATCTCTGGAAATCTGTTGGCCCTGCAGATCTTCCACAGTGTGTAATATCACACTTTTTTCACCTTTAATTGCCCAAAAACTGCTGAACCGATTCACAGCAAATCACAAATAGCATGCTTTTTTGACTAAGATCTAGCTTTCTGTGAAATTTGGTGCAATTCCATTCCGCATTTTATGCGCTTTTGCTATGCAATTTTCCTCTGGAAAAATGAATGGGGAAACATCTTTTTATCTGACCCTGCTTGATGGATCACTCTGAAAATTTCCACGAAGAATCTGAGATGGATGAAACTTTTTTGTAGAAAGTTTCATGGAGATTCATCGGAGCCAAAGTTATTAGGAAAATATAATTTGTTTCTTATTGAAGCTCATGCATTTACTGAATAGTGGAATGTATAGATTCCAAGAAATAGGTCAATGCTGGCCTTATGTGTCATCTTCTTATAAAAGTATTTTGAAACTATTTCAACAACCAAAGTCTACAAATCTTATCAAAGATGGTTTGAAAATCACAATATACACCATTCCTCTTTTTTGGCTGCTGTAACACATCTTCGCATTTATCTTTTCTACATAATGCAACAGCGTAACGCAGGCCTTCAGGGATAACCATTCAGCCCAAGGCCATTGGACATCTATGATATATGAGCCCTTATTACATTATGTAGGAGCGGCCCTATCACCTTGTGTTACTCCACTGCCATGACTGCTTATTAGTGCAACTTTCTTGAAAACTAAATGGGAGTTACTCTGCAGAGCCTGTTTATTTATGTGTGACTTAAGGTTGAGTGGGACATTTATTGTCCAGATTCTGTTACTCACTAGACTTGGACTGGACCTGCAGCTCCCAGTGGTACATCCCAGGAGGATACACTTCTGCTGCGGTGTTCCCCTCTCTGCTGTTTCCTCCTCCACACTGATTAGGAAGGACTGGGTTATCTGCCTCAGCCAGGCAGGTAAATATGGGAGCTCAATGACACACACACAGGCAGGTGTGGGTGTCTTTGGACGTGTTATCGATTCAATTAATTGAAGGCTACATGGTGGTAGGTTTGTTACTAATGAATTGATTAATGCATAAAGTAAAGTAATTAACACATTTCAGTTTGACTAAAAAAAGATTTCAAGTGTGGCATCTCACCCGAAATAAGTGTGATGTTGTTACAGTTCTTTAAAATGTTGAAATAACTGCCTTCAATATGCCTCAGCTGTGCGAGCACATCTTATGTTCTGCTTTGAGTGATTATATGTTTTCTGTGCAGCATCCAGTCCTTGAGTGCTTTGTCTGACAGTGTTCCTGAAGCACTTTGAAATATTTCATTTAGTGAGCATGATAACTGAGTGCGCCTATTGTTTGAATCGATCCTTTTCAATATTTTTACTTATTAATGTATTGACGGATCCTATTCATCAGGCTGAATATTTCTATCTCTCTTTTTGTTAATTTTCACTTACCTTACATAAATACAATGTCTATCTCTATTATAGAGTCAACTGTGGTGGTTTGTTATTACTGTTGAGTTTATTTTAGTGATAACAAGTTATTGATCCATTAAAAACAAATTATGATCTCGTTTGAATATAGAAGGTATATTTAAGTATACATTTTTATTATCCATAAAATGACTACAAATATTGATTGAGTTCCATCCAACACCACAAGTATGTTGCATATGAAATTCCGCATCTTGAGTGTAGAAACAAGTGATGGCAAAGTTCCATTCTAACTGGTGGGATCAAATAAATATATTATACAGAAAAGGTACACGTTTCCCCTCATAAGTAGAAAGGGGAGCCCATCACAGAAATATGTGTAGTGTAGTTTATTTAAACTATGTAGGGATTTCCCTAGGGCCTGATCGAAGGTGTCTGTTTAGTGGCAAATACTGTCAGCCTCTTGAATAAAAATTGCAAGTCATCTGAAGTCTTTTAGAGGGTAATTCCAGTAAGGTGATGTATTATTTGGCCCTTTCTGCAGGGTCACCCCCAACCATTTTTTCTTTGCCTTCCACTTTTTGCTGAATTAATTTTTGTTGACCTTAGGACTCTGTGCACTTTACCACTGCTAACCGGTACTAAAGTGCTTGTGCTCTCTGCTTAAAACATGGCAGAATTGGCTTACCTAAATCAAATAAGTTCATATAATACTGTGTGGTGTCTGTCTTTGTTTTTGTATTTTCACAGATGGAGAACCACGCATGACAGATCAAATATCTGTAGCATTTACATAAGGAGCAGCTACTCTGCCCTTAGCAAACATATAGGATAGGGACTCCCCTCTCACTGTTTTTCCAGGGTGGATGACCCTTGCCTTGAAGAACAGGACTGAAACATGTTGGCAATAGGGTCATAGGACCATAATACTCAGATTGACCTAACTTTTAATTATTTTAACAACCCTGACAGACCCAAGAATAAATGGAAACCGGGGGCCTGTCTGAGGTTTTTTATCTTTAATCCCCCTAGTTTTCATTCTCACAAGAGCTCCCAACACTGTGGTTGAGCCCACCCTGACTTGTAGGCGTGGGGGTGACTCGATGATAAAGCATGATACCACTAGGTTGTGTGAGGGTAACTAAACAAGAAGGAATTGCTTCCTTTCTCACCTCTTGGTGAAGTTAGGCATATATCCTCACAAAAGATACTTCCCTCCTCGCAGTTAGGTATCCTTCTCTCTGACCACATGTTGGTCTATTGGAGTATTTTTTGTGGTTCAAGGTATTGACATGGGATGTTATACTCCAACTTAGGATCCTCTCAACCCTCCAGGCACTGGGGATTCCCTCATCACAGCCATTTGTATACACAGAATTGGCTTATACCCAATTGGCATACTTAATTTACTTGCCAGTCCCTAGTAAAGTGGCCCAGGGCCTGTAAATTAAATGCTACTAGTGCGTCTGCAGCAATGATTGTACCACCCATTTATGTTACACCTTGTCTCAGGCCTACCATTGCATGCCTGTGTGTGCAGCTTTAAATTGTCATTTCAACCTGGCACAATAAACCTTTTGCCAGGCCAAACCATCTTTTTAAAGACATATAAGGTACCTCTAAGGCAGGCCCTGAATAGCCTATTTAAAAGGCACTAAGATTTTTGAACTGCCAGGACATTCAAAACCTATCTCCCCCATAGAATAACATTAGAGCTGCCTTATAACATTTTTAAAGGGTGTAATTTCTAAATAGGAAGAGATACCCAACTCATGTTTGGTTTCTCTGGAATCACAATTTAAAATTATAATGTATGGTGAATTAAGATGTTAAATTGCAATTCTGAAAATGCCACTCTTAGAAAGTTGACCTACTTTTGCCTAGCCATTTTGTACCTGCAGCCTGTTTCTGGTCACATGACTGTGCGTAGCTGAAGGTTGAGGTTTGTGTATTCCTCCTAGACAGCCACACAAAATATGGAGCTTAGGTGTGGCCATTAGATGTGGCAGGATGGGAGGAAGGAGCAAAACAGGATGCCTGGGTACTTCAAAGGGAAATCTCTAAAAGCTTCTCCTCCACTTTAAAGGCACAACTGAGTTTAAATACTGGAGCTTAGACACTAACTCTTCAGTACACGTCTGGACATGCGGATATTCTGCCAGGAAGAAGGGCTGCTGTGCAGCTACGAGGACTGCCACTCTGCTGAACTGCTGCTCAATTGAACTCCTGCTCTGCTGACCTGTTCTCTTGCCCAGGGAAGAAGAACTGAACCTGCAACTTCATCTTGAACCCATGACCCCAGATTGACTCTGAGGGCAAGTCTGCTGGTCCTCTGGTCTGAACCTCAGGGAGAGAAAAGTTTCCCCAACCAGCTCCTGGACCCAGCCGCAGCGAGTTCCTGACCCCAAGTGGTGCCTCTAAGGTGTTGGACCCTTTGTGTGGCTCACCATTTGATAAATCAAGTTTTTGGGCTCTTTGCAATCGCACACAGGACCATTCTCACCGAGACCGAACCACTTGCACCAAAATCCAATGCAAGACACTGCCATCCCGTCTCTTCGCACTGCAGCATTGACAGCCAGTGGGGGACCGTCATCACCAAGCTTCAGCTTGCCCATCTGTGATGCTCAGCAAGCTGTTCGCGCCACGCTGACTACTGCCCTCGGCACTCTCCATGCGACCCTCTTCAACTCTACATTTCTACAATGGTGTGGGATCTTTTTTTGTGGTGTTTTTACTGTTTGAAGTTTTGCACAAATACTTTACACATTGCCTCTAAGTTGACCCTGACTGCTCAGTGCCAAGCTTCCAGGAGGTTGAGCACAGGTTAATTTGGGGTTTACTTATGCCTTACCCTGACAAGAATTGTGGCTGCTGATTGGCCAGGGCTAACATCCAGATCAACCAGTAACACAATTTCTCACAGGTGAATAGAAAATTCTCCCCAGTTGTAGTGTGTTGAATTACTTCAAGTCTTCAAACCTTATAGGACAGTGTCCCAATGATTGTATTATGCCATCAATTATGTTATTCGAGATGTCAACAGCAATTTAATCGATAATGTAATTTAACATGCCACGAGTAACATAATATCAGAGGTAATAAGTGAACGGTGAGTGTTCAAGTTAAAGTCAGCTCAGTAAACTATGAACTGATGGATTTAAGTTTGTTTTTTAAACAGTGGTTTTTATCTTATTTTAACATCTCACTATAACGTCACTTTAACCTTTTTATCAGGTAATTTCTGGAGATTGCCGTCGCAATAAAACCAAGGGTACATTATGATTCCCCACCAAAACTTTAACCCTCCCCTCATCCTTTATCTCCTCCCCTCCCACCCTTGAGCAACGAAAGGAATAAAGAGAAGAAAAAATAACTAAGATGACATGGATGTACATCGGTCACTTCACAAGAAATCATAATTAGAATAGAGTTTTGGTTGGAAAAACTTATACAATGAGGCCACACTGAGTTTCAAAACTGGGATTAATGCACTGCTCATAAGCATGAGGAGCAGGCTACCAGTGGAAGACCATTGGAGAGATAGTTTACTAAGGGACCCCAGGGATATTCAAAGTATTTGAAATTGTCTCTGAATATAATTGCCATTCTTTCCTTTGTGAGCACCTGCCATTATCATGTGTGCCATTGTTCCCAGGCTGGTGCCTCCCTCTTCTTCCATGCAGCGGCTATCACTACATTCACCACCCCAAAACATAACCACATTATGGCTTTGTCACTCTTAGTTTGATTTTGCAGACAGTCATCACATAAGCCTAGGAGTGCGAACTCAGAGGCGTTTGGAATTGGGTAGCCCAACATGTCTTTATATTGTGCCGAAAGTTCAGACCCGTAGGGTTGAATTGTTGGTCAGTCCCACCAAATGTGACAAAACTTTCCCAAAAGACTGCATCCCCTCCGGCATAGATCGGAAGTATTTGGGAAGATTAGTGGGGTACAAATACCAATCATAAAGCACTTTATAGTGAGCCTCTCTCATGCCTAATGAGTGGTTATTTTTTGGAATATCTTTCCAAAGTGTCCTCCACTTTCCTTCATCGATTTTCTTTCTCAGAAAAGAACACGATGTGGCTGTGGGGAGTACAGCATGCTAAGTAGTCGGGAATGTAAAGAGGAAATGGAGCCCTTAGAGGAGCCAGCGCTTCTCACGTAGTGCTCTATGGGTGTGAGCTCTCTAGTGGCTTCTTCCTGGACTACATGGTGCAGTGCCTAGTGCTTCAGTTGCAGATAGCTGAAGTGTTTGGTGTCTGGAAGATGAGTCATGTTGACTGTTTTCAAAGGTCTGTATATCCCAGTTATGGAAATGATCAGATGGGTGAAATTCACTGGGTTGAGTGGCTGGAGGAAATATCTGGTTAAAATGAATCAGGTTAAACAGGGAAAGGAAACTCGTCCAAGTGGCTAGTTTTTTCACCTTGTCCCATGTCTTAAAAGTTGTTTTTGTGGAGGTGCTTATGTATGCATTTGGGGGTCTATGAGTGTTTGGCTTCCCAAGTACATTCCAAATTACTCTCCATACTATAGTCCTTTCTATGTGCAGCCAACATATATCCGACTCACGCAGAGACCAATCAGAAATTTCTCAGAATTGAGCTGCTTTATAGTAAAAGTGGAAGCTTGGGAGAGTGAGACCCCTCCCATACTTTGGCCATTTGAGCAATTTAAAGGGTAAACAAGCTCTCTTATTCTGCCAAATAAAGCACATGATTAGGGTTTGCAGTGTTGGCAACAATTCTAATCAATGGGAAGGATTCGGAAAAGATGTAGGAATTTTGATAAAATCATTATATTGATCGTGTGTATTATGCCTAGCCATGATGTACACATGGGTGCCCATCGCTTGAGGTCCCTTTTCTGTTTTCACAAAAGTGGGGGGTAGTTAGCTTGGAATAGGGTAGATAATTTGGGGGTAATTTTGATGCCAGGACATGTAAGGTCTTTTTTGCCCACTGGAGGGAGGTTGATTCTACTAACCTCTCAATGTCTGTGTCAGGCAACGTCAGGTTAAGTAAGAAAGATTTAGTCAGGTTGATACAAAAGCATGCTACATCCTCAAAAAGCCGTAACTCTTCCTGCAAAGTTATCAGGGAGTGGTGAGGAAAGTGTTAATAAAACATTATCGGCGAATAATGAGATTTTATGTTCCAAAGATCTGAACATGATGCCACTGATATTCGGCATAGCTCTGATCTTTGCAGGACTCTATACTTAGTGCAAAAAGGAGCAGTGAGAGGGGAAACCCCTGTCTCGTCCCTCTTCCCAGGTAAAAAAGCTCTGAACTGACACCGTTTACTAATACTCTGCATAATTGGCTTTGACCATGGCTATAAGGGCATCACAGATGCCACATCACCTCAAGTGTGAAATAAGAAGGGCCCATCCAACTGATGAAATTTCTTCTCAACATCGAGACCTAGCAGTGCTGCTTGTATGTGTTTTTTTGTAGCTTTTTCAATCAGGTGAATCACCCTCCTTATGTTGTCATGTGTCTGTCTGCCTTTAACGAAGCCCAACTGGTTTGGGTGGATTAACTCTGGCATCATGTCCTCTAGTCTTGAGGCTAGTATTTTTTAGCACAGTTAGCAATCCAGATTTAGTAGTGCAGTAGGGCCACAGGAGTGGGAATACTACCCGGCTTTTGGTATAAACAACACAAAGGCCTCACTCATAGAGGGTGTGACAGGTTTTCCCTTTGCAATATGGTTAAAAATTGAGGTCAGATGGGGAATTAGGTCGGAGCTAAAAGTCTTATAGAATTGTTCTGTGAGTCTGTTCGGTCCAGGGGATTTATGGCGTTTCAGGGCTATAATAGCTCTTCGAATTTCCTCTTCACTAATTGGCTCACCCAATAGCTCATTTTGGGTAGGTGTCACCGGCGGGAGATCCACTGCAGCTAAAAAGTCAAGATAGTCAAGCTGGAACTGGGTATTAATTTGCATGTGTCCCTAACTTGTTGCCATGTAGGTAGGACGTATGTTTTAGACGTAGGAGCGTTAAATTTGCCCTAATGGTGTAAATCGCATTGAGTTTCCCTCTCAGCGCTATCAATTTTCGTTGGAGAGACAGCATTGGAGTGGCTTTGTGAGCCTGCTCAAGACCTTTCAATTCTCTCTCTAGTGTCAGTCGCTCCTTCGTTATCTGTTTATTAAACGCTGAGACCAATGCCACACATTTACCCCTTAGTACTGCCTAGAATGTGGTACAATTTTTGAAAGGCATGGTGTCCTGGGTGCGGTTTATTTGAAAGAATTCTTTGATGGCCTTCTGCAAGTCCTCATGGAGCAGTCTATCATGTACGAGGGGTCTAGGGAAGAACCAGCTATTGTGTTTCCGTTGAGGGTTACCCCAGTCTAGGGAAACTGAGACCGACGAGTGGTCATATATCACGATCACGTAAATTGTCGCCTCTCTCAGGTTGTGGGTAAGAGCCTAGCTAAGGAATATGTAGTCTAGATGAGAGTATGTTCAGTGTATATGTGAAAAAAATGTCTCGTCTCTGGTATTGGGGTAAAGGGTCCTCCAGGCATCTAGTAGACCCAATTCTTTTATTGACTGTATTAGAATTTTCGGGAAGCTACTTGTGGCTGATCTATGTGGATGTGTTCTGTCAATACCTGAATTCCATGTAAGAGTAAGGTCCCCTATCATGGCTATCTCACCTTCTGCGAATCCCCCTACTATTGTTAACAGAGAGTTTACAAAAGGTGCCTGGTTAGTGTTAGATGCATATGCTGCCACACAATTACATAATTTCCCTCGGATACAACCTTTCACAATGACAGTCCACCCCTCTTTATCTGTCTTATATCCCTCAGGCTGGAATTTTAGAGAGAAGTGAAATAGTAGCGCCATGCCATTGTGTTTTGTGTATGCTGAGGATTTATAAATCAAGGTGTATAACTTGTGTTTTAGTCTGTGATCCTAAGCTCTTTTGAGATGGGGCTCCTGCAATGCCACCACGTCATAGTGCTGGTCAAGCAGGTATGTCCATACCTTATGGAGCACAACTGGAGAGTTCAGGCCCCTAACGTTTCAGGAGAGCTCAGTAATCATCATAGTGTTGGATGTCAACCCATTCTTTGCTCATGGATTCCCTGTTTATCATATGATCTCATGCTGTCTTCTCACCCCAAACCCTCCTCTCACCTCCCATGAAAGCCCTGCAATTCCACTGCGTCTTCTAACATTGTCCTCTGTCTGTTTAAAAGACTACCATCCATATGCCCGATAACAAACAACAAGAATCCCAACATAGAAAACACTGGGGCAACAGGTCCCAAGTCTTTTTTTTATCATCTAGAGAAAAATACATTATAATAGTCAGAAACCGCTACCATGGCATTAGAGAGACTTAATCGGTTAAGACCCTATGATGACGTGTAGGGTGCTCTGGGATGGAGCCACTGCCTGTCCATAGGTGTCGTATTAGTGGACTGTTATTGACCATTTTGTTGGACCATGAGATGAGGGGATCCCATTGTGCACTGTACTATGTATAAGTGCTATAACTGTCAGTAAGCACTATTGATGTACTAACTGGAGTGTGTCTTGGAGTGTAGGTTAGTTGGTTGTTGGAGAAGCCGGCATCTCTTAATCTTTCCTCTGCTGTCACGGATGGTGCTGTAAGAGCCTGAGACCCTCTTCCTGGGATCTGTTGGTGCCGTTCCTCGAGGTGCTTGGTTCCTCTTTGGAGTTGTGCAATTCGGGGTTGGGTATGTCTAAAAGCGCCATGGGCTCTTCAAAGTCTATGTCATGATGTGATTTATTATGAAAGTAAAAGGCTAAGCCAAACGGACAGGTCCAGCAATATATGATGTGCTCTCATCTTAGTTTGTCTATTACCGGCCTGAACAGTTTGTGATGGGCTAAGATCACCGAAGCAGCATCTTGATAGAGCGCGCACGTAGTCCCTTGGAATGTTATTGCATCCAACTTTCAAGCTGCCTGTAGGATGACCTCCTTCACTTTGAAGGAATGCAGCTTTGCTAGTACATCTCGTGGGCGTTTCCTGTCGCCTGTTATTGTTTCCCTACCCTGTGAACTCTCTCTAACTTGACCTTCATCTGCACACTTCCAAGCACCTCTGAGCCAAGCACCTCTGAGATTAGATCTATAACAAAGGCCTTTGGTTCGGCCTCTCTGCTCCTCCTTCTAAGTCACGTATCCTTTAGTTGTTGTGTCTGAACCTGTTTTCCGAGTCTTCGTTCTTCTGGAGAGATGTTTGTAACTAAGGAAAAAGTGATTGCATGAGGTTTCCTATTTGGTCAGTGTGCTGCTCCAGGTCAAGTGTTTTGGTTTCCAGATCTATCACCCTTGTACCCACATAGTCCACGTCTTGCTGTAGAGAGGCCATTTTACTGTTCAGATCAGCCTTTAGCACCTCCAGTGAAGATGCCATGTCTGCTTTGAGCTCCTCTCTGAGCTCTTTCTTGAGCTCTCTCAACGAAGAGAGGAGATCATCTTTCATGAGGGACATTGTGTCATCTGTGTCTGTGGTCAATTGGTTGAAATCGCTGGAAACTGTTACTGTTTTTTCGGTGGCATAAAGGTAACAGTGGCTGGCAAGTGGAACATGTGGCAGTGCACAAAATAGCCCAAGTGTTCTCTGCTTTTAGAAGCTTCAGTCTTTGTGTGCAATAAATGCAGTGCTCAGGGGGAGACCATTGCTCATTGTGAAGCCTCTGTCACCTACGTTGGCCCCGCCCATCATGGGTCCGCCTGTCTGGCCAAGTAAAGCATGCCTCGTTGGCCACACCAGGAGCACAGAAATTCGTTCTTATGCTTAATTACAGCCATGGCGGGGGTATTAGGCTGTTATGAAGGGTATCTCCATCATATAGCCTAGTCTAAGCCACTGCGTCGCTCCTGGCTTGCCAAAAAACTTTGCACTGCCCCTGCAAGCATTGTCTTTATTGCAAGACCGGGGCGTCCCTGGGCTAACATTAAAGTTCCCCCATTACATGGTGTTTGAGTTGTGGTGTACCTGTCTCACAAGGGAGGGGGTAGCCACATGGACTGGTCCGGCTATGGACTATGAGTGCATTCTGACCTCATGTAGCTCGCTGAGGCTGCCATTTTAGGGTCAGGCATCGGATACTCTCCTATGTCTCCCCAGAGTGAGTCCAGACTGCAGGGGCTCCCAGATTTCTCCAGTTTGGGGTAGTGCTGTAACTTTTAAGCACAATTGTTTTTAAAATGGCTGCAGGGATTTACACCAAATAGCATAAAACACTCTTTTTAAGTAAAGTTATAACTATCTGCCAAATTTGCGTTTTATTTTGTGAGTACAAGATACAATCATTGGTCAAATCCTACATAAAGTCTGTGATTTGACGATTGATTAGGAGAGTACTTCGCGCTAAGATCATCACCAGAAGTCACACCAGATTGCCGAAACAGTCAGAGTTTGGTCTGGAAGCCTAACAAAGGGTGCTGTTTCGCCTAGAGCACATTTTTCCCCTAGGGAAGAACTTTGATAAAGGACAGCTGCATTAGCTGCCAACAGGTATGACGTGCAATCATCCTTAAGAAACTCAAGAGACAAGCTTGCTACTAAATACTATGCCTAGAAATATAGTATAGCTCTTAAAATGACTATTCTATGTTAGAATGCAATGGAACTTTCAAAACTTGTTAGAAGTGTTCATTTTACTCTTGCAGCTTATGATGTGCATTATTGCTTTTATATTTTAATACTGTATAGTCACTATGCAAATTTTAAGTGCTAGATTAAACCTTTTCAAATAAACATTTTAAACACATTTCTGTTGCTCCTAGTGCTATGCTTCATTTTGTTATTCAAGAGAAAGATTGTTTGGATTACCTCTGTGTCCCTTGAACCTGTTTGGGAATGATAAGTAACCTGACAACACTACTTCAGTCACTGCTGAGCAGTGAGTCAGTGATCAGGCGCAGTCCAAATGTTACTTCTTCCTCAGTATAGTCAATTGAATCAAGCACTTGCAGGTTAGAACTCGGCCCATGTAAATCTGGGAAATCACAGAATTCACATCATAACTGTTCTGTGTGAAACTTTCCAGGAAGGAACTGAGGAGGATTCACTTTGTTTTGGAAAGTTTTGTGCAGATTCGTCAAACTGCTCCAAAGTAATTAGCAAAATAAAGTGTTATCCCTATGGAAACTTTGACCTAACAAGAACTTCACATTGGTGACTGCAACTATGTATTTATATATATTTTTCATTAGGTATTAAGTGGTATCTGGATAAACTTTGGACATAATTAAAACATGCTACATGAACTTGTTACCAGGCCTAAAATGTAACATTGGAAAGTGTGTTTGTCAACTGAGCAACATCTTTGGTGGCAGTCCAGTGATGTTTTCCAGAAAACTGGTTTGTCCAAAAGTGAGCAAAATCGAATCCTACAAGCCCATGTTTGTGTTTATTTGAGAACATAATGCCATTGTTTTGTATAACAGCGGTTTACTGTGTGCTTGAAGGTGGATAGTTTATCTCCAGAGGCAGGAATCTGCTTCTTAGGAGCAGTACAAGTTAGAGATAATGAAAATTAAGCCAGATGTTGCATAACTCGACCACCAGAGGCATAGATGTAAAGCACTGTACAGTGCTACCAAACGCTGCCAAATGGTGGAGTTTAAAATGATGCATGTTTCCCCCAAAACCACAAGTATGTTTTTTAGGTTCATTAAGAATTTCCAGTGATCACACACTGTGTTTCTGGGGGACCCTAAAATTATTACAGCTTCATAGGAATAATATTCAGCCATAGAAAGGATCCACACATTGTTATTGCAAGCTCCATGCATAACTACCAGCTCTTGAAATCATATAGGTAAAATTGACCTTTAAATTGGTCAATTCAAAATTTTTGAAAGAAATTTTCGGACTGAGTAGTGCTGAATTTCTGCAAAGTGCAGTTGAAAAAGAGTGTTGTACTCATTGCTGTTGCATGTTGACATGGCAGCTGTAAAACTAATGATTTTGCTACAATTACACATTTACTAGATTATCAAAAAGAGAACATGGCATAAAGGGAGGGATGGAGGGTGAATTCATTCGATTCCAAATGGAGGGTGAATTCATTTGATTCCAAATTTAATTTGTTTTGTATCATGCTGTCTTTGCCTTGTGACTAATCTCTGCGGAACGAAAGGCTCAATTAAATGAAGCGCTGCCACCCCGCATACCGGGCAGGAGTAAAGGAAACTGTGGAAGTGAAATGAAGGTGGCTTTTGTCAATGGTGCCACTGGTAATATTATGGTATACATGTATTTGCTTTGGCACAGACTTTCAAGAACAATCCCTTAATGTAGCAATTGCTTGTTCTTTCCTTGGTAGATGGAATTCCAGTGCCAAGTAACAACTTTTCTTTGAGTAGTTTTCATATTTTTATTGCATGCTTTATTAGTACTTATAGTGCGCATTGGGACCTAACATTTAATAATACGGTTCACTGTTTCAATTACATTACTTACAGGATTAAGCCCATCCCCGTACTAGTCTCCTCTCCTCTAGGTGATGGATCTTTGCCACCGTATTATGATTCAAAGAGCTATTTTGGCATCGCAAGCAAATTTCATATACAATTCCATTCCAGTCAAGTATGACAGTTTGAAGAAGTTTTGAAAGTTTTATTCCCTGTGTAGAGATTAGTAACAGTCTTTTCATTCTTTTTTCTCTATTGATATTAGTTCATAAATCTTTAATAAGTTTATACAAATCTCATAAAAAGGTATGGTTAAAATCAAATATACAAATAATGCATCAAGTCTGTTCCAGAAAGGAATAAAACCCTCTTCTAAAAGTTCAGACCAGAATTTCAGAATTAGTACCTTGAAGAGTTCAAGTCCAAAAGAAAACAGTGCAATTAAAGGAGCTTCAAGCTCAAAGCCAATTTTAAGCAGCAGAACTTCCCATAAAGAGTAGTAAATGAAAATCAGTCAAGTCTCAGTAATTTGAGTAAGTGGTCATAAAGCTGCAGTAGCAAGCTGCAAGAATAAACCCTCAAAATGAAATAAGGATAACCATGAAGCAGCAGTAGCCACACCAGTCTAGGATAAGAAGGTGGGTTGAAAAAGCATTGAATTAACTAGAAACATGCACTAATTTGAAAGACATGAATACATGTTGCAGACATTGTAACAGGATTTCTTCCTCTCCGGACAAATCAATTGGAATCTCACCTTTGTGAGCAGGTTCAGTTCTTCCTTTCCCATAAAATATGTGCAGTTTGTAAAGTCTTATCACAAGTTAGCTACAGACATTCATAGGTAGTTAAGTTTTGGAAACATAAGTCTCAGTTCCCATAGGCATTTATTTTATTTATTTATTTTGGAGTTTTATATAGCGCTAGCCAGACCCAAAGGTATCAGAGCGCTTTACAACATTAGTCAATGATGGAAAAGTAAGCAAATAGTGGTACAGTAAACAGTGTTCAAAGGTGGGTATTGGTCGTTATAAGTCATGTAGCATTCAGATGCCGAGTAGTAATGTTCGTGGTAATAGTCGGGCGGAGTACTGTGCGGGTCAGGAGGAAGATGCTGTAAGGAGTTGTCCTTTTCATAGTGACTGGATCCTCTGATTGGTGGCGGAATATTATTGTAGGTCCTTTGTCCCTTTGTGAGGGCTCGATTGAGGAAGAGCACTTTGAGCTGGCTCTTGAATTCTTTGAAGGAAGGGTTAGTCCTGATATGTATAGGGATGGCGTTCCAAATTCTGGGTGCATTTCCAGAGAAGGACCGAGATAAGGTCTTTTGTTTGTGGGTTTTCGGGGGGATGAGAAGCAGAGTGTTGGTGCTTCTGAGATTTCTTTTCTGTCCCGCTTTTTGAGTTTGTCGGCTAGATAGGTGGGTTTACCAGTGTGCAGAGCTTTGTGGGTGAGACAAGCAGTTCTGAAGTTAGCCCGTATTTCAATTGGGAGCCACTTAAGTTCTTTCAGAGTGGGGGAGATGTGGCCGTTTTTCTTTACTCCGTCACCATTCTGGCTGCTGCATTCAGTGTTGATCTAAGAGGGGCAAGGTGTAATTTAGCTGTGGCTGTGAGGGTGGCGATCCCGTAGTCTAATCTGGATAGCACGAGTGATTGAGTGACTTGCTTAAGGTCGTTTGGTGGGATGAAGGGCTTGATATTGTTTAGTAGTTTCAAGTTGAAGAAGGCACATGTTGCGGTGTTCTTTTTTTTTTGTTAAAATTTTTATTAGAAACCATTGGTACACAATAAAATACAGACAAGGGCCTACAACCACCAGGGCCGGCCGCTATAGAGCCCGAGGGCCTACAGTGCAACGCCACACATTCAAATGATCCAGAGGCAAAGCTCCCGGCAGTTCGTGAGCACATGTAACAGGCCGTGGCCATAGGCCAGGAGCATTCGGAATAAACAGTTTCATTTTTTATTAAATATAAAACACACTCAAGGCAATGATAGTCTGAAATAGCAGCGTGCTCTTCCCAGGACGGGGAACAACGTACAGTGTCCAAAGCAGGTCTTGTCTGGAAGCGGTAGAGGGGGGCAACGGGAGAACAAAGCATGGAACACACCTCACACCATCCCGCGGAATGCGTGGCTAGGGGGACAAAGCAATATCGATCTCTAATGGCAGAGGCGGGGTGCAGATACGTCCTCGATATAAATTCCATGGACCCCACACCTTAGCCCATTTCCCTGGCTTGCCTCTCGCCACATACACCGTCTTTTCCCTAAACATACACCAGTCCATATTCTCCTTCCATACCTCGATCGTGGGCGGCCTCGGGGAGCCCCACAGCTGTGCAATGTTACGCTTAGCCACCATGTACCCCAAGGTCACCCACTGCGTCTGTGCCACATTACAATCATTCGGTTCCCAGACATTCAACAAGCACCTCCTAGCCTCTGGCAACAGAGCAACGTGCGTGACCTCCTCCATTACGGTGTGGATACCGTTCCAAAATCGCACAACCTCCGAACATTCCCATAAGATATGGAGAAAGGTACCCGACAGGCCACATCCACGCTTACACTGTCCATCCATCGAGTAACCGATACGCAGCAAACCGGGCCCCGTGACATACACTCTATGAAGGATCTTCAGCTGTACGAATCGTAAGCGGGCCGGGATCGCCACCTCTTTCGGGGAGGCCACCGCCGATACCCAGTCCTCATCGTCCAATTCCAAGCCATCGCCTGTCCATACGTCCCGCAGATGGAGCAGCAAGTCCGCGCGATCATTAATGAGTTTCTTATAAATCAGAGAAATAGTGCTGTCGGGCACGTAGCCATCCAACACTCTATCCTCCAGTGGGGAGTACTCGGGGATGGATAGCAGCAACGTCTGGAGAAACCGAACACAGCGCATGGTAGACTTGAGCATACCGGAAGAACTCTCTATCGTTTAATTTATATTCAGTTTTAAGCATTTCAAACGTTTTGAAAGACCCCTTCGCCCAAAGATCACCCACCTTACATATACCAATCATATCCCATTTCTCAAAGCCTTTCGATCTCCACAAACAGCCCAACCGCTCAGAAGCATACAACGGCGTCGCCCGAGTCAAGCGATCCCTCCACCCCATCGCAGCATTCGCCGCGTGCCACACACGTACCGCAACCTGCGTGGGTCCTGTCAACCGCGTGCCCGGAGTCACCGAGTACAGCGCCCTATTATAGTCCCCATCCGGGAGCAGAAATGTATCCATCTCGAAGGCCGGATTCAAGGCAGGACCGTATATCCCGTGGTTCACCGCCGCCAACTGAGACGCCCAATAGTATCGTTTAATATCGGGGAGGGCGACCCCCCCATCGTACCAAGGGAGCGTCAACTTGGCGAGAGCAATCTGCGGCCGCCCGTCCCAAAACAGTTGGCGCTGAAGACCCTCCACCTCCCGGAAATAACGGGCTGGCACGACATCTAGAGTATTTTGCAAAGCGTACAAGAAGCGAGGCAGTGACATCATTTTAAACAATGCCGCCCGTCCGAGTGGCGAGAGCGGAAGTCGTCGCCACCTCGCGACGTCGGCCTTCAATCGCTGGAGGGGAGGGAGAAGGTTTCGCTCATAGCGGACCGCGGGATCCAGTGAGATAAAGATTCCCAAATATTTGAACCCCAGGGTAGCAATCTGGATAGGGCAATCCCGTGGCAGGAGGGGGGCCTCACCCGAGAGGACGTAAACACACGACTTGGCCCAGTTGATGACCAGGCCGGAGTTGCGACCAAAGGAATTCAGGACGTCCACCAATACAAACAGCGACTGTCGGGGAGAGGTGAGATACAGAAGGATGTCATCCGCGTAAAGGGAGACGCGGTCCTCAAACTCCGGCGTCCATCTAATGCCTCGCAACGACGGCTCCCAACGCAACCAGGCGGCGAGAGGCTCCAAAGAAAGTGCAAAGAGAAGGGGTGATAACGGACATCCCTGCCGCGTACCTCTCCCCAGTGCGAAGGGAGCCGACACCCTACCATTCACCACCACCTGAGCCAGAGGGTCAGCATATAGTAATTTTACCCAACCAATAAATTCAGGGCCGAACCCAAATTTCGCCAACACGGCCCAAATATATGGCCACTCCAAAGTGTCGAACGCCATAGTAGCATCTAAAGATGCCAAGATGGCCGGCTCACGTATAAATTCCGCTCTAGCCAGCACGCCGTGCAACCGCCTCAAATTTAGAGCGGTATTCCGATGAGGTATGAAACCGGACTGATCCTGATGAATCAAGTCGCCCACGACCCGAGCCAGTTGATTAGCCAATACCTTAGCCAGAATTTTGGGTTCTGCGTTCAGTAGCGAAATGGGCCTATAGGAGGCGCAGCGATCTCGCGGCTTCCCCTCTTTGTGTATCACAACTATGTTGGCGAGGCGTTGGTCAGGGGGGAGAAGCCCGCCGCACGTGCCGCGAAAAACATGTCCCGAAGATGCGGCGCTATCTTATCGGGACGCAACTTATATAGTTCGATGGGAAGACCATTAGGACCCACAGCTTTACCCGATGCGATCGAGCGAGTGGCCAGAGCGATCTCATCTGACGACAACTTCGCCTCCATCAATACTGCATCAGCCTCCGATAGGGTTGGCAATGCAATGTCTCTAAGCAACAGATGAGAATCCTCCTCCGAACGCACAGAAACCGGAGAGTATACCCCGCGGAAATGAGCCGCGAAGCAGTCAACGATCTCCACCGGGTCAGTCACACGCACTCCATCCATTCTCTCCACAACGGGCACCACCCTGCTCGCTCTCTCCTTCTTATCCAACCAAGCAATCAACTTTCCGGCCTTATCCCCACATCATACAGTCGTCCTTGCTGCTCTCTACTCATCCCTTTAGCGGCTTCCGTGACTAGCGCTCTATAATCTGATTGAGGCTGAGAACATGCACTTTCTCATCAGTAACTCCCCGCTCCAAGTCCTCCTCCATGTCAGCTATTTCAGTTTCCAGGCGAACCACTTCTGCTCTCTCGCACCTCTTAGCATGGGAGATAAGGGACAGGGCCTGCCCCCTGATCACCACTTTATAAGCCTCCCATAGGGAGACGGCCGACGGCACCGACCCCACATTATCATTGAAGTAGTGATCAGTGGACTTGACCAGCTCCGCGCGGATCTTAGGGTTACGTAGATACCAGGGGCTAATGGGTGCCACTCTCCCCTCTGCCCCAGGGACAACCTTCAGTTGCAACCATATAGGGGAATGATCAGAAATACCTCGGGCTAAATGACGCACCTCCCCAATCATCTCAGCCTGGATCGCTGGCATAAGCATGTAATCAATTCTCGAGAGACTCCCATGGGCCCCCGAGTGAAAGGTATATTGCGCCTGACCCGGGTGCATCAATCTCCAGCAATCTACAAGTCCCAAAGTGTCCAAAAAGCCACCCAACCAGGCCTGAGCCCTAGGGAGATCCCTGGGGGGGTGACGGTCCTCCAACCCGGAGACAACGGCATTAAAGTCACCCCCCAACACCAAAACCCCCCCAGGGAGTCCCAGGACCAAACGCCCCAAATCAGCAAATGTAGCCGTCTGTAACCCCGGAGGCACATACACAGCGACGAGCGAGATAGTCCTACCCTCCCATCTCCCCACCAGTGCCACATAGCGCCCCCTATCATCGTGAAGCACCTCATCAACTTCCAATGGGAGAGAGGCCCTAACCAAAATGCCCACTCCCCTAGAGCCAGAAGTGAAACCAGAGTGAGCGGCAAGGCGATAGCCCCTCCTATTTAGGGCATGGAAGGAGTTCCCAATCAAATGTGTCTCCTGCAGGAAAACAATGTCGGGCGAAATCCGCTTCAAGAACTGCAACACCACCCCGTGCTTGATCCTGTCCCCAAGTCCATTCACATTCCACGAAAGGATTCTCAATCCCCTACCCCCCATCCCACTCCCGCGCATGATACCCACATTCCCGGAAAGCACAACCCGGATAAGTCAGCAGAGAACTTCACATTGCCTTGCGAAACAAACAAACAATCCCCAACAACCCCCCTCCCCCACAATCCCCAAACCACAACTCCCCCCTCCCTGCACCCCTGCTTGAGCCCAAACAACCCCCCCAACTCGCAGTGTGCCTGTCGCCCTAACACATACCACAAAAAGAACCCCAGAAGGAGGAAAGGACCCCAATAAGCTCCCCACAACCCCCGGGCATTTGGAGGGCATATTGTGCCAATCTAGGGTCCAGTTGAGCCAAGGTACAAAACGTCACCAGTTCAGTCCATCACCAGGAACCAAGTTCTAATCCTGCGCCACCAAATCCCGTCCGCTCTCCGCCATCCGACTGTCTCGATCCTGTCCCCGAGGCAGGGCATCCAACCAGTCTCCAACCGCCTCCGGCCGGTCGAAAAAGTGGGAACGACCCTGGAACTCAACCCGCAGCCTCGCCGGGAATAACATCGCATATTTCAGCTCCATGTCCCTCAAGCGCCGTTTGACACCCAAAAATCCCAGCCGTCGTTTCTGGACCGCTTGCATGAAGTCCGGGTAAAAGCTGACATTGGAGTTCTCAAACTTCAGCGGCCCGGCAACCCTCGACGCCTGAAGGATAGCATTCCTATCCCGAAAGTTAAAGAGTCGGGCGATTATAGGCCGCGGGGGAGCACCCACCTTGGGCGCACCACCCGGAATCCTGTGGGCCCGCTCCACCGCAAAGAACTTGCTCAGTCCCTTAGGCGCGAGACGATTGGTCACCAGGTCCTCAACAAAGAGATCCGCAGCAGATTCCTCCGATCTTTCCGGCACTCCAATGATACGAACATTGTTCCGTCTAGCCCTGCTTTCAGAGTCCTCAAGTCGACGGTCCGTCAGATCACTGGCTAGCTGCAACCTACGGACCTCCGTCTGCAGGGCGGCCACGTCCACAGTTAGACTCGACGCCGCTTGACTCAAGGAGTCGACCCGCTCGTTAGTTTTGGACAGGTCTGCCCTGACCAAATTCACATCGATCAGGACCGCGTCCAGTTTATGAGCCAGGGTATCAAACTGCTTACCCACAGCGGTCTTCATCTCCTCAATGGCGCCCATGACGTCCAGCAGGGTCAATTCCGACGATGGGCCGGAGACCTCCTTAGACCTCTCAGGCGATTTATGCGAGCCACCAGGGGATCCCTTTGCCTGCGCATATCGATCCATGTTATTGACCTGGGTATAGGCACCCCTCCGGGTTGACTTGGGTTTCGACTTGTCTCCGTCTAGTCTCGCCGCCATCGTCCGGAGGCCACCAAGGCCGGCACCCGCCCGCACCAGGAAAAAAGGGGACCAGGTAGATAATTCAATTGAACACAGCCGTCGCCGACAGTCAGCCCATGTAGAATCCGAGAGTCAGGCCAGACACTTCGCCGTCCGCGCCCCTCTGAAACACCAGAGTCTCTCGGCCGATATCAGAGAGCAAGCTTGAAAACGAAAGTGAAAGTGCAGGGTCCGTGGCAGGGCAAGCTCAGCCAGCCGCTGTTGTTCACTTCGTACCCGGGCACTTCACCAGCTCGGGATCGGGACCAAGGCAAGAACAGGCCGCAAACTTCGGAGTGCAACCATTCCGGGTCCCGGCGTCCGATCTGAATTTGGAAAACGGGTGACACCTCAGCGCAAGTTCATCTGCAGAAGCCCGTCAAATAAACCAGGATTAAGTCAGGATAGACGTGGGAGGTTGCGGAGGCCCTCGAGAGCCGTAAGCCTACGCGGCCATCTTGGTTGCGCGCTAGGCTCCTCCTCTCTCTTGCGGTGTTCTTGATTTGTTTGATCATGTCTAGGTTGGGGTCCAGAGTGAAACCCAATGACTACACGGAGTCTGCCGGGATGAGAGTACAGTCGAGAGCATCAATGGACTTTATCCACTCCGTGATTCGGGGGGTCTGTTCTTTGTTGGCTATGAGGAGGATTTCCGTTTTGGCTTGGTTGAGTTTCAGATGGTTTTGAGACAGCCATTTTTGGACTTCTATTAGGGTGTCATTGAGTCTTTGCATGTCTGCTATGGTGGATGATTCAAGGTAGATCTGGGTGTCATAGGCATAGAGGTGGAAGGGAATATTGGCTTTTTTAAGTATGATGGTGAGTGGCTCCATGTAAATGTTGAACAGTGCGGGTGAGAGAACTGAACCTTGGGGGGGAACGCCTCTGATTATAGGGTGTAGGTCGGATGTGAAGTTATCGATTTTTATTCTTTGAGATCGGTTTTGCAAGAAGGAGGTGAACCATTGTGAGACCAGCCCTTCTGCTCCTATCCTATTTTGGAGTACGTTGATGAGTAGTTTGTGGTCGACCGTGTCGAAGGCCGCCGAGAGGTCCAGGAGTATGAGTAGACTGCAGCAGTCTTTGTCCAGTGATTTGTGAACGTCGTCAATGACATTTAAGATGGCAGTTTCCGTGCTGCATCCTTTTCTAAAGCCCGATTGGTGAGGGTCGAGGAGGTCATTGTTGTCCATGTGATGGGTGAGTTGACGGAGTACACATTTTTCTAGTAGTTTTCCTAGATATGGGAGATTGGAAACAGGCCTAAAGTAGTTGAGATCGCTAGGGTCAGCACCTGGTTTTTATAGTAATGGTGATACCTGACCGATTTTGAGGCAGTCAGGCATGATACCTGTTTCCAGGGAGCTATTTATGATCTCTGACCAGAGTGGGGCTAGGGAGTGTTTGAGTTTTTTTTGCCAGTTGGGCAGGGATGGGGTCCTCAATGTGTGATGAAGGCTTGGATCTGGTGGTTAGTTCAATAATTTCAGTTTCAGTGATGGGTTCGAAGGATAGCCAGTTGTTGGTGGATTGCCTGGGTGGGTTCATGTCTTCTTGTTGAGTAGCAGGTCTTCATTTGGGGGACAGGAGTGGTCCTTAAGTGAGAGCTCAATCTTTAATATTTTTTCGTTGACGAAATTGTCAAATTTGTTACAGAGGTCTTTGGAGGCCGGAATTGCAGAAGGTGATGGTTTGGATGTTTGCTGTCTGATGATATTGAATAGTTCCTTGGGGCGGTTTTAGCATTATTAAGTGCATCGCAGAAGAAGGTGGATTTTTCATGAACGATGTGCTTTTTATATTTCCTACGTTCCTTTTTGAGTAGCTCGAGGTGGGTTGACAAAGGGTTGTTGCACCAAAGTCTTTCTGCAGCTCTTAGTTGTCTTCATTCCAGATTTAGGTCTGTGTTGAACCATGATCTCGATGAGAGGGTCTTGTTTTTTTTCCGTTTCAGGGGAGCTATTTTGTCCAGCATGTCTGTCAGGGCCGCATTGTATTGTGAGGTAAGTTCTGTTGTGGACCTGTCTCCTGCTTTGGAGGGGACAAGTGTACTTAGCCTTTCTTCTAGTTCTTCGAGGGGGATCTGTCTGAGGTTTCTCGTCCAGTGAAAGTGATCATTTGTGCGAGGCGGTCGATGTCACTTTTGGTTGATATGGAAGAGAATGAGATGATGGTCTGACCAGTCGATAGGGAGGGTACAGTCGATGGTGATTGCATCTTTGTGAGCTATGATGGCATCCAGGATTGAGCCTTTGTTGTAGGTTTGTTCGGTGCAGTGTTGGGTCAAATTGTTATTGTGAAAGAGCTCACCTAAAGTTCAGAGGTTTGTTAGTCTCGTTCCAGTTCAGGTCCCCTAGAATTAGGTTGTTTGCATTTGAGAGTGAGCAGTGCGAGATCAGGTCAGCCAGATGTTCACCAAATGCGGTAGTGTTGCCTGGAGGGCGGTAGATGAGGTGGCAATGAAGCATTTTGTTGTCTGATGTTTTGATGGTGGCAGTTAGGTATTCCAGTGTGTGAGAGTCAGTTTCTGTTATAGAGATGTTCCTTTTATGTATGATTGCGGTACCCCCACCTCGCTTGTTTTTTCTGTCCTTGTTGATGATAGAGAACCCCGGGGGTACGAGCAAATCAAAGATGGGGCGTGAGGATTCATTCAACCATGTTTCTGTGATGAACGTGATGTCTATGTCGTGTGTTAGGATGGTTTCTGCCAGTTCGTTTGCGTGTTTGTTCGCAGATCTGCAGTTTATGAGCATGCAAGCCACCCTCTTGTTGTTGAGATCCTTATTTGGGGGAGCCATAGGAATATTGGTGAGGTGCACTGGAGGTCTCGCTGTTTTTGGAACGGTAGGTTCTCTACCAAATCCAGTGATTACTGGGATCACAGAGCTGGGGGCGACTGTTGGAGCTGCTTTATAGGATTCAGCGAGATCCCACGCCTCTTGCATGGACATTGCAGCGCTCGTCCTTTTGGATCTATGTAGCTGGGTTGTAAGGGGGGTTCACTTCCATCTGAGTTGTTGGATTTTGTGGTGGTATCTGTGATTATTAGGAGTGCCAGTGGGTGTGAGGGGTGGGCGATGGGTGATGTAGGTGTTTCGGTTGGATAGGATTTTGTTAATACCCTGAATAATTATTTCTAGCTGGCATTCTAGTCGAGCCAATCTTTGGGAAGTATTCAAAGAGGGAGGGGTGGGGGAATTTGGGCTCTGGGATGTATTCATGGAGGGAGGGGTGGGGGAGTTTGGTCTCGGTGTGTCCAGAGCCAAGCCATTTATGGCTGGGGGGTGCTTGGTTGTGTTTGGGAATGATAGCTTATCGGTGTGGGAGCGGCTCTCTGTGCTTCTAGTATCTGAGTGGTTTATGGGGGAAATCACGGCGGTAGGTTGTGATAGATTGTTTCGGAGAGTGTGCTGCAAATTCACTGGGTTTAGTGCAGGAGGGGAGTTCGGGGCTGTTGTCTGTAGGTCGGTTACATTCAGGGCCGGACTGGCCGTAGCGGGCACCGGGCAATCCCCCGGTGCGCCGCACAGGTGGAGGCCAGTTATGGGCTCCTGGGGGCCGGTTTTGTTACAGGGCCGATTTTACAGCATAGCTGCAAAATCGGCCGTGTAACAAAATCGGCCAAAAAACGGCCCTGGCAAAGAGCTCGGCGGCCGAGCACTTTGCCAGGGCCGGTTGTAGTTCCCAGTCCGGCCCTGGTTACTTTGGATGCTGGTTGGGGGTATTGTGAGAGGGGGAGACTGGAGAAGGGCTGTAGTGTGTCTTCTTGGATGAGCCTAGTGTTGGGTGTGCCTAAGAGGGATGATTTGCGTTGGTTAGGGGGGGAGTTAAAGGGGATGGTGGGGTTGGGGGGAGATATGTTGTAGGCTTGGGATTGAGTCGATAGATTGATTTGATAGTTTTCCCGGGACGTCTGGCTCGAGGACAGGGTAGCTTTCGTGTGAGAGTGGGATAGATGAGTGAGGGCAAGACATAGCGTGGGGAAGAGTGAGTCGAAAGCATCCAGGTTGTCATTGTTGGCTTGGATCAGGATTGTGCCATTGCTGTAGATAGTTGCAAAGGTGTTGGCACTGCGTGTGAGGTGGTTAGGTATTAGGAACGTTAGTTTGCAGATGAGAGGGGTGCTGATAGTTTTAGAGATGTGGAGGTGGGATCTGAGAATGGAGTTCCATCTCACCGGATTCTGGGTGTGGAAAATAAGATCCATTTTCTGCTGGCCTTTTGAGGAGCAGTGGTATATGTCTGCAATTAAAGTTTCTTGGTGCTGTCTTATCAGCATGTGTTTAAAATTTATTTTATCAATTGCGGGTGTGGGTTATAAAATAATTGTTTCACTGCATAAACAATGAACTATGCTAAAGAGAAGAAAAAAATTTTTTTTGCAAAAATACTCTTCAATCAATCATTTATAAAGCGGGCTAATCACTCCATTGGGGATCTAGGTGCTTGCAGGTCCCGGAGGCTTATTTGAACATCCAGGTCTTGAGGGCCATTCGGAATTCAGGCAGTGAATGTGATGGTCCAGATGTGTGTGGGGAGGCTGTTCCAGGTCTTTGCTACAATGTGGTAGAAGGAGCTTCCTCCACTTCTGCTTTGGTAGATGCGGGAGTATGGGCAAGTGTAAGGGAGGTGGGTGGAGCATAGTCTTCTTGGTGGTTGCAGGAAGTTCAGGCGGTGGTTAATTTATGCAGGTCCTTGGTTGTGTAGAGCCTTGTGTGTGTGTGTCTGTGTCAGCAACTCGAATTGCCATCTCTTCTGGACGGCCAGCCAGTGGAGTTGCCTGAGGTAGGGTGTGATGTGGGTTCATCTGGAAGGCCAAGGATGAGTCTGGCTGCGGCTTTCTGTATGGTCTAAAGTTTCTGCAGGAGGTGTATGGTGATTCCTATGTAGAGGGCATTTCTTTGTCCAGACAGCTGGTGATGAGGGCCTGTGTCACGGTGCATCTCATTGTGGGTAGGGGTAGCGACTTGAAGATCTCGCATAGCATGCAGAGAGTGAGGAAGCAGTTGGAGGTGAAAATGTTGATCCGTGAGTTTTTTGTCAGTGATGATTCCGAGGATGCTGGCATAGTCGTAGGGAGTTGGTGCGGGTCCTAGGTCTGATGGCCACCAGGAGTCGTTTCATGTGTTGCTGCTGTTGCCAAAGATCAATACTTTTCGTCTTGTCTGTGTCCGTTGCAGGCAGTTAGTCTTCATCCAGTTGGTGGCATTTGTCAAGGCATCTGTGGAAGTTGGTTCTGGCGAGGGTGGGGTCATCTGCGTAGAAAATTAAGTAGTGTACGTGGGATCTGATGATGTTGGCCAGTGAGGTAATATATGCATAGAAGAGATGTGAGGCTGTGGGATGAGCCCTGGGGGATACCGCAGGTGATCTCCTTGGGTTCAGAGGTGATAGGTGGGAGGTGGATCCTCTGGGATCTTCCGGTAAGGAAGGACGCGATCCATCTGAGCGTGTCCCCTTGAATTTCGATATGGTGGAGTCTTTCAATCAGCTAGTGATAGGATATGGTGTCAAAGGCTCCTGAGAGGTCGAAGAGGATCAAAGCTGCTCTTTCTCCTCGGTCAAGGAGGGTTCAGATGTCGTCGGTGGCTGCTATCAGGGCAGTTTCGATGCTGTGATTACTGTAGAAGCCAAATTGGGAGGCGTCAAGTAGTTGGTTCTGCTCCAGCTCTGTCATGAGTTTGTTGATGATCTTTTCCAGTACCTTCAATGGGCCAGTAGTTTCTAAGTTAACTGGGGTCGGTGGAGGGTTTTTTGAGTAGTGTTCTGACTTTGGCATGTTTCTAGGCATCAGGAAATGTTGCAGTGGTGATGGGTGAAGAGGATGTTCCAGGTGGCCAGTGTGTGGTTTGTGTCAGTTACGTGGTGGCATATCTGTCGAGGAAGTCCGTAGGTGTGGATTGGGGTTCAAAGCTTCTGTATATGGTTGCGATTTTGATGTGGAAAAAGTGGGCAAGATTGTTGCACAGCTCCTGTCAGGGTGTGGTGTTTTTGTTGGCAGCGGGGTTGGAGAATTCTGTGACGATGTTGAAAAGTTCCTTGGTGTTGTTGGCACTGGCTTTGACGTGTGCTGCAAGTGCTGTCATCTTTTTTGCCCTCAGCAGGCGGTGGTAGAGGTTGAGGGAGGTCTTGAAGGCTGCCCTGTAGGAGGTGACCTTGCTGGCGCTACATCTCTTCTCCAACTGTTTGCTGTCCCGTTTCGCTGTTCCGAGTTCTTGGGTGTACCAGCTTGCCTTTTTGGATGATTTTCTCTGGATGTTCCTCTTGATGGGGATGATGCTGTATGCACAATTGGTGATTCAGGCATTGAAGTTTTTCACTCGCTGTTCGAGGCTGGTGGCAGTCGCAGGGCTGAAGATGTTGAGAGATTGCACCCAGCTGGTCTCTGATATTTTTTTCCACCTCTGGTGGGGGGGGTTGGTAATCTTGGGGATGGTGGTGCGCGGCTGCGGAGGCTGAAGTGGATGGTGGAGTGGTCGGTCCATGTGAGTTCTGTGACATGGCTGTATTTGATGCAGCAGCTGGAGGTAGAATTGGGTACAGCACATGTCCTGTTGTGTGTAGGGTCGTGGACGATCTGGGTCAATCCGAGGCTGCTCATACTGTCAAGGAGTTGTGCAGTGTTTTTGTCGTTGGGGTCGTTTATGTGAAAATGTAGGTTGCAGAGGAAGCTATAGTCCTTGGATTTTAAGACTAGGGACATAATGAAGTCTGCGATGGTGTTGCAGAAGCTGGAGGACAGGCATGGGTGTCAGCATACAAGGGTGATTTTGATGGTTGTCTTGTCGTCCGTGTGGAGCGTGAAGTTGAGATGTTCCATGGGGGAGGTGGTATTATAGGTGATGATGGTACACTGTATGGTCTCTTTGTGGATGATGGATGTTCCTCTGCCCGGCTTGTTGGTGTGGTTCTGGTGAGTGATTATATATCCATTGGCGATCGCTGTGGAAATGTTTGGGGCAGATGTGGGGCTAAGCCAGGTTTCAGTGATGTTTGGTGTGAGGGTGGCCATGAGGTCCCATAATTCACTGGCATGCTTACATAGTGAGCGTGTGTTGAGAAGGGCGCATGCAATTTGGTGTTTTTGTTCAGGTGGTGTCTGTGGTGTGTTTGGGGTGGGACTGGCTGGTGGACTAGTGTGTGTGCAGTGGCAAGTGAAGTGGCAGTGGGTGCAGGGGAAAGGTTCTACTCTACAGTGTTGGTCAGCATTGTGACAGTTTTTGTTGCGGTGGTTGGTTTCGAGGGTATAGAACTCAGCGATGGTGTATCTTCGAGGGCAGTAGGGCCAGGTGTCGTGGCGCTGGTCGCAGTCCAGGAGCAGACAGGTGAAGATGGGCTTGCCTTTGCCATGATTTCAGCATGCCAGTGGCACAGTTGCACTGCCGTCTGCATTAAATAGGTCCTGGGGTGGGCAGGGCTTCTGTTGGCGGGAAGAATGGTGAGTGGGAAAACCCAGCTTCAGTGTCATTGTATCAGTCTGGAACAAGCAGGAACTGGAGGCCACAGGCAAGTGGCAAGGTAGTTGTCTAGTAATGCATTTCATTAATACAAACCAGAAATATTGTTTAGAATGTGCTACTATTCTATTCAAGCATTATGTGAAATAGTGTGAGAATCAGAAGTTTAATTATTGCAAACAATATGTTGCCTAATAAAATAATACATTTGATTAAAATCTGACCATTTTGCAGTTATGGTGAACATTTCTAAGCATGTCACATTAAGGTGAGACTTCTAAATTATATTTAATACCCTTACCAGTACTTATTTTTTTTCACCAGCATTACTGATTTGCATGTGTTCTTCACATTGTTGATCATGTTGACAGATTGCGTAAAAGCATCTTTAGTCAATTGGGCCTTCTTGTTAGGACTTACTTTTTCTCCCGTTATTGCACCTGGAACCGGTAATATGAAGCAAGAAAATGTGAAGGTGGGCTGTGTGGGCCTTCATTTCTACTATATTGTATACAGCACATACCGGCATGTGCTTTGTTCCCTATAAACCGATAATACCTGACCTCTGCTAAGTGGGCTCCTTGAGGGCCTGCACACTGGCTTAAGAAATGGGTTCATTCAAACCAAAGAAAATAACAGTCTAGATGCGAGTTCCTTACGATCCAACGGTTTACTCATTGTTTTGTTATTACTAGACATGGGCTCAAAACAATGGGAATGATTTACCAAAGCCTTTCTACCTCTTGAGCTTTCTCTAGGCTATCTGTAATACACCATTTTACTTTCCTCCCTACACCTATATATTGATCAGAATGTTTTATATGATTTTTATCATTGTGTTTATGCACTTTGGAACAATAACACTGAAGACTTGTATTCCATGTTGGAATAAACAATGCGAATTCATCAAATTGCTGTTCTCTAAATTTCTTTCATACCCTCTATTCAATGGCATTGTTCAAATATTTATTTCATAGTTGGCCTTTCTGAACAAAAAAATGTAGCAGTGTGCTTTCTGTGCACGGATCTCTAATGAACATACTCCTGTGATAATGAGGGTACATCTTTGTAAAAGATCCTTGACACGGCTGCTTGTTATAGCAGCAGTGGGTCTCTGCTCATTAATCCACAGCCCCTCTAGCTTACATTTCTCATTTACAAGCCCACAGCAGACAGAAAGAGTGACCAATTTATATTTGTAATTTCGGCGCTCGAGATGTGCCACCCATTACCAGAGTTGTGAATATCTGCGCGCCTGGTAATGGGCTGAATGCAGCACAGGCCGGTCCTTCACCGAGAGAGCGGGACAACAGGATGACTTCCCAGCTACAGGATGTGAAATGCTTCGGATTCTTTTTATTGCAAGCTTAGATGCAGAAAAGTGAGGCCAAATATTGCTTTTTATTTTCTCGGGTGCTATTTGAAGTAGTGTGCAGGCAGTCTGGTTTCCAACTGAGAGGGAAGTGAACCACTAGGGGTCATGGGCGTTGGAAACAGGAGTGCTGGGGATGCTGGGGCACCCCTAGAAATGACCATGATGGATTTCAGAAAGTGAATGAGCAAGAATGAAGCTTTGAAATGTTGTCTTTATCTTGTAACTTTTTTCTGTGGGTTCAAAGCAAGAGGCCAAATGTCAGGCTATGTATCCGGGCACATTGTTGCTCAATCGTTTAACATGGATATTGGTGTTTACTTTTCATTCACTGACTAAAAAGTGACAGAATTTTGTTGACTAGAAACTATGTGGCAATCCTGCTGGAGTGCAGGGACTGTGAAATGAAAGTTTGTAGGATGCCATTTTTTTTTTTAACTCAACATTTAAATACCTGTACATGTACTGTACACACATATTAAAAAATATATCAGCAGTTCAGAAAGCACAAATGAAACTTTTTTTGTAATTCTGAAGTGTGATGCAAAGAAAGATTCTTAATAGGATCAAAACAAATAAAGACACTTTATTTAGTGATGTGCAAAGAATAAATACTCGCAGAAACCTGATTTCCCCACATTATATATGTGCTATATAGTTCCATTTATTAGTTGCTAGATCAAGAAAAATGTGCTGTCTGTAAATGATGGTGCACTATCACACCGTGCTTTAGTAATGTACATTTACAACACTGGCTCCAAAATGCACCACCCGCTACAAACCACACCCCACGACTCTCTTGCGGAAAGAATGTGACTCATTTGTTGCACTTTTCTTTCAGCTACTCTTGGGTTTTTCGCAATGCCTATGACTTCATTTGACATTGATGGCAGCCCCCCCCCCCCCCCCTCTCACAATTGTTTGCAGCACCACAGCTAGCTGTGTGTAAAAATTGTGTTCTTTGCTTTCGTATAATTAATGGAAATTACAGCAAAAGTTTGTGTAATTACTCAAAATGCAAATCTGTCATTTCGTGCTCCATTTTAGTGTGAAATGCGTCTTTGCTGCAGTTTTTGCCATGAGGACGCATTAAATAAAAGCACAGCGAACAGCCACTTGCATTCTGCTGTTCCCTTGCATTTGCAGTAAAGTTTTTACCACAAATTGCACCATTTGAAGTACATTTTCACAAAGGATGGCACATAATTATGTGAAGTGGCATAATAATGTAATTCTGGTAAGTTTGTGTAAGAAGGAAGCGTGAAATTCCGAATTTGCATGAATTATGTCGGCATAATTTCAATTTCATCCCGGCCTAATTTCCTCCCTCTTCACCTAGGATGAAAGGCAAGCAATAGGTAGGACAGCACAGGTCTATGATGCAACAGCCATGACATAATCGAGCAGCACGCAGCGGGGACATTCACCGATGTGTGTTGAGAAGCCCCTCTCGGTACATGGCTTTTAGCAGCAGGTCAGGGGGATTCTGTTGTAGGGATGCAGGCTGTGATGACTCAAAGAACAAGATTTGGGTTCCTGGTTAAGGAAGGAAGGAAATATCAGAAGACGAGAGAGAAGTAAAGGTCCTTCGGAAAGTGAGACTAGTCCAGGGGCGGGCAAGATAGACAAACTGAAATAGATGTTGGGAAAGCTTGAGGAGCAAGGAGTTCTGAAGTTGGTTAAATGTTGGGTTTTATTTATTTAATGTGATTTTATATTGCGCAAACTTTACCCGAAGGTGTCAGAGCACTTTACAAAATGACCAGTTACATTACATAAGGATTTTGCAGTACATGAGTTATTTAAAAGATATAAACAGAAAAACTCTAAAGTCACATAAGAATGGTCATAACTACACAAGTCTACTACAGATACTAGTGAATAGAGTTACATATATACAATTTGCAGATTCACTCAAGATTACATTTTAATAAAAGTAGAAGTGGTAAGGTTTGAAGAAAAAAAAAATACAAATTTACAAAGCATGATCTTCTCTCCAATGCTGGGATGAGGGCCTCCTCACCCTTCCTGTAACTGGCGAGTCACGAGACTGAGGGAAACATGAGGTGGCATTCTTTGAGTCAACAGTTTGGGGCACTCCTCATCAGTCCTGCATCTGGCGAGGTGTACTCTTGAAGGCGGGGAGAAGACGGCACATCAGCGGTATTGAGCCACAGAGAGTTGAAAGTAGGGGGCAACTGCAGGCTCACCTCCTGTACCTGTTGTTCTTCTTGGCATCATCTGCACTATCTAAAATGAGACCTTTCCCCTTCCGGCGCCGCACCCTCCTCGACTCCCTGTCCGGCACTCCAGCTGTCTGCAGCACCATGGGATCACTCTGGAAACATAGTTTGCACCAAGCGCAGTAGGATGCCTTCTTTCCCCCAGCCCAGGTCGAGCAGGGTGGCGACCAGGCAGCCACTGGTCCAAATGGCAGCATAATGGCACTTTGGTGCTGTATGCCCCCTCTCCTCGCCGCGCCAGGCATGGACCGGACCTCCAGAGCCGCTAGATGGCCTCTTGGCCATCCCACTCAAGGCAGCACTTTTTCAGCATGCCCGGAGTGTTGAGGAGGCCAGCGGTTCATATGAGGGGGCGGTTTGAGCTCCATGGGGGACACCGCTGCAGCCACGCGGCTCTGCGCGCCACAGCCTCCCCTATCCATCGGTGGTTAGGAAGGAAAGTGTTAACAGTTTTATATTAAAAATGAGAGGAGGGGGAAATTGTGTGATCAAATGTTTAGAGGGTCGTGAAGGATTAGTCATTATCTGTTATTGTGTTGCTTAGAGATTGTTATAGTGTATGGTATAGACGAAGGATGTGTGTATTGTGAGCCTAACTTGCTCCCAAATAAAGCTGCTTTCTCCTTGCCCAGACATGATGTCAGACTGCTTCATCTCCCAACATTTAGTTTTGCTCGTAGGTATATGTCAAAGGAACACTTTAGGTGTCAGCTGGGGCTGCTAATAGTTTTCATTCCAGTATCACAGTTTTTGTTACAAATCAAACTAACAACGGAAGTGCTACTTTTACTTTGCTCTCCGAACTATGCATAAAACGCAATGTGTGTTCAAACAAATTTCCTATTGCCAAAATGTGCATTTAAAAATGTTGTTTTGTTTTGGATATGTATTCATGGTGGAATTCTTTTTAACCATACTGGTATACATTTAGATTCTGAAAATATGGTTAAATATTTCTTAGGCCCTCACAGCTGAAGGGGAAGCAGTTAATTTATTGTGACAGTCTTATTGTAAGTAGATGTTTTTAAATTCAGTTTGTCAATCCCTGGGTTCCTGAAATAGCTAGTATACATACCATCACTATCCAAAGCAGAATTTCCATGCCCTTCTCTCACTTCAGCGTTAGTGTATGATATTGGGGACTAGTTGGTAAATGAGCCACTCTCATTCTCCATGCCTGACTGCTGCTCCAGTTCCTCAAGAGGAAGCTTTTTTTTTTTAATAGTGGACCATGGATCTGGGACAAATGGGGAAGCCAGAAGTCACTGGCCTCTATGTCCCTAGAGCAGCCTTGCTGGATGTCTCTTAAATAACCTGGCACACATCACACATCAGCTGTGGAGAGGTGCTGGTTAGGGGACTGCCTTAGTTTAGGTGTTAAATGTTAAGGAGGCAGGTTAGATCTGACATACTTTGTGTAGTTTCCCCAGACTTTTTGCCTTCAGACCTCCTGATTTTGCTGACTTCATTTTTGCTAGCGTTCGGATTCTATGCACTTTACCACTGCTAAAGTGCTTGTGTACGTTCCTTAAAACATGATATCATTGGTGAATCCCCAGTTGGCACATTTAATTTACTTATACTTCCTTGGTAAAATGCACTCACTACAGTTGTCTAGGGGCTGTAAATTAAATGCTACTAGTGGGCCTGAAACACTAATTTTGCCACCCCCTTAAGTAGCCCTTTAAACATGTCACAGGCCTGCCATCGCAGAGCCTGTGTGTGCAGTTTTAAACTGCCATATCGACCTGATAAGATAATCCTCTTGCCAGGCCAAAGCCTTCCTTTTCAATACATATACGTCAACCCTTGGTTAGACCCGGATAGCCCAGAGGGGCAGGGTGCAATGAATTTAAAAAGCAAGATACGTATTTTTAAGATTTACATGTCCTGGTAGTGAAAGATTCTTAAATAAATTTTACACTACTACAAGGCCTACATCTCCCTTTGAATAACATTGGGATTACATTGTTACATTTTATAAGGGTAATTACCAAATGGGAAAATATAACTGTTCAAGTTTGGTGTCTCTGGAGTCCTAATTTAAAATCCTAATTTATGGTGAAGTCTGATTTCAAATTACTTTTCTGAAAATGGCACTTTTAGAAACTTTGAAATCCAATTGGAACATGGGCCTTCGCACACCTGGTAAAATCGGATCTTCAAAAGTGATATAATTTCTGGGTGCCTGGTGGGTTAACCCTCCTGGGCATGAGTGTGGAATAAATACTGGTATAGCGTTATCTCCCGTGGGAGTAGCGTCTCCTACTCAGCACTCCCGGGGTGTTGAACTTTCAATAAATATGCAGAAATGTAGTAATGTATGTCGTTCTTTCTCTTTTATCCTTTTTGATTTCATACTATTATAATCATAGTATAATTATTATTATTTTTTTTTTTAACGTGTTTACTGATTTTCACGTATTTCTGCATAATGCATTTCGGGCTTGCCCTTCATCAGGGGACTTGCATTCTGAAAGTATTAAAGATGTTACAATCAAACATTGGTACAGACCAAATCATAATATTTTGCATTTGAAACAAAACTTCAGTCCGGAGTAATTATCGTGGTTATGAGGTGTGACGCAATCAAGAGAATGGATGATTTGGTTAAATGGATGAAAGAGCGAGGTTTCAAAAGGAGCAAGGGTGACAAGCAATGGATGCGGAGAATCGTCAAAGTAACAAAAGCGTGTATTTCAAGAGCTATCGTAGTTGAAAGAATGTGCTCGCTATTCAGTGCTCTAAATCACACAAAATTAACAAGTGATTAGTGCGAGGTGTGACCGGTAAAACAATAGCGTGTGATACGCTGTCCGAAAAATATCACAATCAGAAAAAGTGGTTGGAGTGCTCAAGTAAACATGCTCGTTTATAAATGCTAAAAGACAATGGCGTGTGAAACGCTGTTCCGAAAATATCACGGTTGGAAAACATGAGTAAAGTGCTCTGATGGACATGCTCGTCTTTTGGTGCTGAGAAACTATAGCAAGTTTCTGAGTACGGTGTTTAGTGAGCACGTAGATGGTGAAATCATGCCGCTTGTTAAGTTGCTATAAGAAAGTAAAATCAAACCTTTAATGGAAACGAGTGACCCGCTTAATGAAAACGATAAACGTGATGGCGGGTTTTAACAAGGTGTACCTGTAAATAGAGTGAACACGCACTCAGTTAACCATCATGTTATTTGAAGAAATATCACACACAACGGATCAACGAGCAGATACATTTCTTTTCATTGAGGAGGATACTCAGCGCATCTACTCTCTCATCAAGGAAACTGAAAGTACAAGCACTGGCACAGGATCAACTCAGTCAAACATCAAACAACTAGTTTACATGTCTAAACGCATAGTAAACCAATGACTACATGCCAGTACACTAATCAAATATCATAAAGCCCAACGAATACCACGTGGCCTAAGGTTATCCCTCAAATCTACATTATGTAAAAACAATGCACGCTTCACGGAGAAGTGGTTCGCCATCCTAAACAAATGTTTCTTAGACTTAATACTACTGATAATTGAAGAACTAGCAAAACTCGTAGAGGAGCTCAATAAAGAGGCAACCCAATTGAAACAAGAATTAAGCACCACTTTAAATAAAGAAGAATGGGATGAAGTACTTAAAGATATTAACCAGCAGTTAGAAAATTACACCAAAGAATTAAATGATCGGAAAATAAGAAAATTCAAACGAGACACCACGGATTATAGGCTTGGCGAAGTCTACAATTGGGCAGATATATACGCACGCCGCAGACAACAAACACCGACCACTGGTAGATCATCTGAAGATACTTCATCATCAGATGATTCTCAACACAGAAAGCAAACCCCGACGGGCACCACAAGTTCCAGAACAGACGGATTAGTACCCTCAACATCTAGAGACATAGGACATCATCCATCGACAGATACTTCTTCTTTAGAGAGAGGTACAGGACAACAAGAAGAACCCGGAGGGGCAGGTCAAAAAAGAAAGCCCACACTAGACACAATCGCCAAAAATACGAGTAGCCAGAAACCCTAGTGATGAATATATCTAAGCAACATATCACAGAGTTTCAATTACAAACCTTACAAAAAGGTACTTCATATGTTCCAACATACCATTCTAACATCTTAGAGACACAAATATGTATGTACAAATTTTTACGATCCTTACGCTTAAGACACTTCTTCACCAATGTGGTTGAAACACCAGATGAACCCCAGCAAGACAAACTATTGGGTTTAAGAATAAAAAGCAAATTCGTGCCACCAGTAAGTCATAAAGTTTTGGATGCATTTGAAAATGTAATTCTGAAAGAAGCTAAACAGATATTCAAACATTCCAGATCTAAAAGTCACAAACACCACACAAAAAGAAAGACAAGCATTACACCAATTGGCTACAAACAAGGAAATAACCATTCGCCAAGCGGACATGGACAGAGCCCTTGCTATTATGGATACAGATTTCTATTTGAAAAATGTCAATGAACACGTCAACGAAGCCAATACCTATATAAAACTAGACATGGACCCTACTAATGAATTCATGAAGATTCTGACCCAAATCATTGACACCGCAATTGACCAAGGAATAATTGGCAAAAAAGAGAGAGATTACCTCATCAAAACCAATCCTGCGATTCCGTATATCTATATGATCCCCAAGCTTCATAAACACGGCACCTCCCCGCCATTTCGACCCATCGTCTCCACGATTAATTCCATGCATGAACCAGCAGGAAAGTTCATCGACAAACATCTTCAACCTATTGTTCAAGATATGAGTACTTACATCAAAGACACCACCGATTTTCTCAACATTCTGGAAGATCATAAACCACTTTTCACTAAAGACATGATTCTATGTACGATTGATGTGAGGTCTCTCTATACCTCAATAAGATATGACATGGGTCTAACAGCAGTGGAATCTTTCTTAATACCCAGTGACAAAGATGAAAATTTGAAAGTGTTCTTGATGGAGCTAGTACATTTTACTCTCTGCCACAGTTATTTCAAAAGGGATGAACACTTTTTTGTTCAATCATCGGGAACTTCGATGGGAAACTGTGCAGCACCATCGTATGCTAATATCTTCATGCATAGGTTTGAGCGGGACCATGTACTTCAAAATCTGGATTGGAATCATAATCTCATCATGTATAAACTTTACATCAATGACATTTTTGTGTTATGGAAAGGAACAGAATCAACACTTATCATGGCGATTCAAAAACTCAACTTAGTCAATGACAGAATCAGCTTCACATCTACTATCAGTAAGAATGGAATATCTTTTTTGGATGTTCTGATGAATAATGAAGGATTTCTAAACACAAGAGTATTCAGCAAACCAACTGACAGAAACAATTTTCTCCACTACACAAGTTTTCATCAGCCATCACTAAAAAAACACTTACCATTTTCCCAACTACTCCTTATTAAAAGAATAGCCTCAACTGATACAATGAACACAAGATCACCACCATCAAAAAATTTAAACAGAGAGGATATCCGGAAGCCATTCTCAATGAAGCCATGGAAAGCGTGCAAGGGCTTGAAAGGAAGCTGTTACTTACACCGCAACAAAAAAATGATGAACAGAGATCAGTGTCTGTCTCTAAATTTTCTACCAGAAGTTACAGTATAAAAAAAATTATCCTCAAACACTGGCCATTACTCACACTCGAAGAAGACTTCAGAGGAATATTTTCAATCAATCCAAGATTTGCTTATGCACGCACACATAATTTTAAGGAACTATTACAACCAAAGGAAGACACTACCAATGTAAAGTATCGTGGCAGCTTACCGTGCCATAACTGTAGTAACTGTAATGCCATCATTAAGGGCCATTAAATTTTGCATCCCACCAAAGGTACTCCCATCAAATTACGAGTAACAGGAACATGCGACAGCAGCAACCTAATATACATGTTGAAATGCCCTTGTAGTCAAGCCTATGTTGGAAAAACTCAAAGGAAAATCAAGACACGAGTCATTGAACTCAAAAGCAACATAAGACTGAAAAACACCAAATTCACAGTAGCTATGCATTTTAACCAGCACAATCACAATCAACTTCGTTTTTGCATATTAGAAAATGTACCAATGTTCCCAGGAAGGGATAATTCACAACACCTTTTAAGAAGAGAAATATTCTGGATTAATCATTTGAATACACCACAGCCAAAATGATTGAATGAACGTTTAGAACTGAATTGCTTTTTATAGCGTACTATACCACCATGACAACATCATCTTTATGTATTCAGAATCTCAGCAAAGCGTCTGGTGTGCCTTAACACCGAACCATCATGTCACCTTGGTTATAATTGTATCTATACCATCATGTTTTTTCTCCTTACATTCTTTGATTATTATTTTTTTCATCCTTCTTTATTATTTTTTTCATCCTTCTTTATCACTTTTTTACCTTATGGACACTTTTACTCACAACATCACAATATTCATAGACTAAACTCTTTCTTCTGATCACTACGCTCGATGTCTATCTGTCACGTGATTAGACTTTTTCAAAACCTTTTAAATCTTACACACGGAAGACTAATCATTCACACACGAACGTGGACGTGGCGTCCGAAACCGTTTTTTCACCATACTATGGTAAGTCCGGCAAAAATCCCTTCTAGTATTTTATTTCGGTTACACGCCTTGGTAATTATGAGCACTGAGTTCTCACTCTATTTACAGGTACACCTTGTTAAAACCCGCCATCACGTTTATCGTTTTCATTAAGCGGGTCACTCCGTTTCCATTAAAGGTTTGATTTTACTTTCTTATTGCAACTTAACAAGCGGCATGATTTCACCATCTACGCGCTCACTAAACACCGTATTCAGAAACTTTCTATCGTTTCTCAGCACCAAAAGACGAGCATGTCCATCAGAGCACTTTAATCACGTTTTCCAACCGTGATATTTTCGGAACAGCGTTTCACATGCCATTGTTTTTTAGCATTTATAAACAAGCATGTTTACTTGAGCACTCCAACCACTTTTTCTGATTGTGATATTTTTCGGACAGCGTATCACACGCTATTGTTTTACCGGTCACACCTCGCACTAATCACTTGTTATTTTTGTGTGATTTAGAGCACTAAATAGTGAGCACATTCTTTCAACTACGATAGCTGTTGAAATACACGCTTTTGTTACTCTGACGATTCTCCGCATCTATTGCTTGTCACCCTTGCTCCTTTTGAAACCTCGCTCTTTCATCCATTTAACCAAATCACCCGTTCTCTTGATCGCTTCACACTTCATAACCACGATGTTGGAAACGGCCCTTTTTGCAGGGTTATCCCCAAACTTTTTGCTTCTTCCTCCTTTATTTTTTCTGACCCGTGGTTGTTGGCAATAGGACCCTGGGCACTTTACCACTGCTGATCAGTGCTAAAGTGTATATGCTCTCTGTATAAATTGTTATATTGATTGGTTATCCATGATTGGTATATTTGTTTCACCAGTTAGCCCCTAGTAAAGTGCACTGGGTGTGCCAGGGCTGGTGATTCAAATGCTACTAGTGGGCTGCAGCACTGATTGTGCCACCCACAGGAGTAGCCCTAAAATGATGTCTTAGGCCTGCTTGCAGTGCCTATGTGCAGTCCAGGACTGTCATGTCGACCTGGCCAGTGCAACCACTGAACAGGCCTTATCCTTCCCTTTCCGTACATGTCAGGCATCCCTATGGTGGCCCTAGGTACCCCCTGGGCTGGGTGCAGTGTATCTGAAAGGTAGGGCATGTACTGAGGTGTGTAACATGCCCTGGTAGTGAATTACAGCCATTTTCGTTTTTCACTGCTAAGAGGCTGTCTTGCCCATAGGACAGAATGGGGGAGGCTGTTTACATGCCTATCTTCCCATAAGGGCAAGATAGAAAATCCAAGTTTGGTATCTTTGTGTTCAGAATTTAATTATACATCTTTTTAGCAAGATGGTTTTTAAATTCACTGTGTGAGAATAGCACTTTTTAGAAAGTAGCTATTCTCCTGTTTAACCTTCCTGTGTGCCTGTGTGCTGGTTGGCTGACTGGTGTCATGTGATGGGCTAGGTGAATCCAGGAGTCTGGATGAGTCAGCAGCAGGGTGAATAGGGAGATCTGCTTTAGATGGGTGGGAGGAGTAGCCCCTGGGTTTGAGTAGGGCTGCCTCTGCCAGTACAATGCCGGCTCCACCCCCTGCTGGCCAGGCTGAGGACTCTGCCTCTGCTGGCACAAAGAAGGCTCCACCTCCTGCTGAGCGTCTAACGACCCTGCCCCTCACTCTGAAAGGAACCAGGTGCTCCAGGGCAGAGCACACCCAGGAACCGGTTTGAGCAGGGGAATCCCCCCACTGAAACAAAGAGAGACAAAGACTTGGAGGGGTATAAGAAGAGGACCCCAGACACCTAAACTTTAGATCACTTTGGAACTAGGAAGGAACCTCTGCCAAGGAGAGAGCTGAAAAGAACTGAAGAGGAGAAGACTGCCTGCTTGCTGTTTTGCTTTGCTGCCAAGGAGAGGGGAAGGACTTTGCTGTGTCCCCTTCTTTTGATTCTGATCTCCAAGGGCCTGAGAAGAGCTGGCTCCCTGTTAAGAAGTCCCAGGAACAAAAGGACTTCACCACCAGCTCCCCTGGAACTCTGCTGAAGGAGTTCTGACCTGCCTTGGAGTGCTTGCCCAGTCTTGGGGCCTCAGGAGGTCGTTTTTGCTGTGTTTGGGAGCTGGGAAGCAGAAGCGTGAAAAAGAGTAACTGGTACCCAGCGCATCATCCGATTGCGAGTCGCAAGAACGAGAGTGCGAGGAGAATTTCATTGCGGCGTCATCGCAGCACCCGGAGTCCCCGCATCGCCGAGTGCGTCGAGCATCGTCCCGGTGCGTGAAGATTCCCGACGCTGCGAGGGTCGTCGCAGAACCAGTTTGCGGCACGCACCACTGCCGGTGCGTGAAAGTATCCAGTTGCTGCGTGTGTCGACGCAGAGTCCCGTCCCATGACGCATCAAGGGTTGCGGCGCCAGAAGTCAATGCCGCGCATCGCGACGCATCAAAGGTTGCAGCGCCAGAAGTCAGCGCTGCACCGCGCATCGCGCCGCATCGAAGATCGTCGCATCGTACCTGTGCGTGAAGCTTCCCCCTAAGAAGCCTATGCAACGAAAGCCAAAGTCATCGCATCCTCCCCCTACAGATCGGAGCCGGTGCATCCACCTCTGCTGCGTGAAGCAGGGCTGCTGCAAAGCCTCCCCAAGATCTCAGGAGTATCGCATCGCCTTTGCCATCTTCCTTGTTATAGCTTTTGGGAACCTTATCGCAACTACAGGTACTGTTGGGCACGAGAGTGTCGCATTTTGTGCATTGCGAGTCGCATTGTGCAGGACACTGACTTTTACATCCTGGAGTACTTTCTGCAAACTCTTGACTTATCTTTAAAGTAATCTTTTTAATTGTATGTTGGTTTTTCTGTAGTATTTGGTCTTGTGAAGTTTTTAGTAACGATACCTTATTTTTCTAAAACTGGTGTGGAGTAAATCTGTGGTGTTTTCACTGTGTTACTATGAGTGTTGGTACAAATACTTTACACATTGCCTTTGCTAGCCTAGATTGCTCAGGCCAAGCTACCTAGAGGGTGAGCAGGGGTTATCTTAACAGTGTACCCCCCTTTCCCTGACTAGAAGCAAGGGTCCCTACTTGGACAGTGGTACCTACCCTGCCAACTAGAGACCCCCAGATCTAACACACGATAATTACTCCGGACTGAAGTTTTGTTTCAAATGCAAAATATTATGATTTGGTCAAACTGGAATTGCATAGTGAGCAAAAAAACAATGGATTTAGGCCCAGATCTCTGTACTGGGGTAAATGTATGACATTGTTCTGCATTCTGTCCATCAACTGTTGTTTTTGGATATCAAGTCCAGGCAGACAGAGTCCAGCAGTAATGGTAGCAGCATACCTGCAGCCCCCTCTGGAGATAAAAGGGTCAACATTAACGCTGGGCGTAGTGGGCGTAGTGGGGCTATGCTGAGCATCATGGAGTGGGGGCAAATCTACGCACACCCGCACACTCCGCGTAGCCCCTCTACGTGCCACCCGCCTCCCTCCCGCCCGCTTTTAAAATGCAGTGTTTGGCTGAAGCTCAATAAAGGGTGCTTACGTCCCACCAACTTCCCAATTAGAGATTATAGCATGCCACATACCCTTGCTTGACTAAGGTTTTGTTGAGTGTGGAGGCTTGGTTTTCATATGCTGTGAACTGCACAAAGTACAGTTTCAGGTGTGTAAAAATGCAAGAAATCAACGAAACGATAACAAACAAAAGCAAGGTATTATTAGAAATGCAAATTAATTTGCTATTAACATGTCTTTCTGTTACCAGGCACATAATGTTCAGACAATAGCCACTCGTGCATTGAACATGTTTAAATCAGCCGAGACGCATTGTTTACTAAAAATGATAAACTGTTTACATTTAAACCTTTCTCTCAACATCAGCCGTTGCAAACCAAGGCACCTTACATTTCTTAAGAAAATACATTGTGACGCAGTCCTTGACAAACCTGTCATAAACTTCTGCCGTGTTAATCCACCGCTACTCATATTGTTTGAAACACCCAGTGCTAACAAACACTTCTCCCTTTAGTAGCGTTGCCTGATGTGCAGTGTTCTGCACCCAAACTAAACTTTAATGCTAAGGAAGCTGATTTTAAATTCAAAGGTGGAAAACTATAGTTGCTGGGCAATCTGATCACAAACTTGACGGCTTAGTCACCAGCAGCCAGGTACGCTGCTGTCATCAGTGCATCAGGTGCAGCAGCACCGGGTACATGGGTATGCGGGACCTTCTTCACCGTAAACACCAACCAGTGGAAATAGGTGCTTGCATTAGGGCCCTTGTCCCCTTCCTGTCCCACTGCCTTTGGAACAAGAGATGTCAAGCTGCTTTTTCAAGTGTGAACAGTTCATCCAGCCCTGTTTGTCCCCTTTGCATTCCAGAACTTGCTGTTTTGCTTTTCTCCCTTATAAACACAATATTGACTACAAGTTCCACAAAGCAAAGGTAAAACCAGGGCACTAACGAGGAACAACTAGGAATCCAGGAACACTAGTGTCTGTACCACCCTTTATTATTTTAATCTGGTATATTTACACACTAATATGCTCAGGGAAAAGATTTGTGGAGTACTGGCAAAATTACTTTTTGTTGTTTGGGCACTCATCCCCCTCTAACATTCAGCAATCACCCTATTTTTCTGAGACCATGGTATAGTTTATCGTCCTCCTTCGGCATCTTTGGGTAATGCACAAAGACAGTTGCTTATTGGACTCTAATGCCACGCAACAATACCCATAATATAGAATGGCTAGCATCCACATAGGCCAGGACCTGTGCTTGCATGGTTCCTTAAAGATTTGCACTCAGGAGGCTAGATTTAAACTTGTCCAGAAGAAGGGACAGCTAAAAGCTGGGCAACCCAATAGGTTCAACAGTAAATTCCTCAAACAAATGGTATATGATATAATGCTGCAAATTAATATTTACCTATAACTTTTCAACATGCTGCACAGCAGCCATGCTGCTCTACAACATAGCTAAAAGAGAGTTGCAAAGCCAATAGCTCTAGCTAAACACTTATAAGGTCCCAAAGGCGAGACCTATTGGCTATAGCAATACTTGTTTGTTGTTGAAACTACAGTTGTAATTATGTTTCGTAACCTGCCTTTCACTGTGGCTTCTGGCAGTAGCTGTGCCATTTTCTTATTACAGGTGATTTGAGACGTTACAACTGGACTGTAATAAGAATTTTAGGGACAGGATTTTATGCTGTTATTTCATTCGTTCAGGCTCTAGGGACGTGGTTATGTCTGTGCTCAACCTCCCAGCTTAGATAGGAGATCTAAAGGACTCTGCCTTAGAGTCTGTCAGACCAACTCATTTCCCTGCCTGTGCCCCAGAAGCCAAGAATATGCAGATAGCATGTTATGCCGCTCAGCTAATTATGCTTTCACTAGTTGACTAGATTCAGCAGGCCACTTGTTCACCACATCGCTGCTCATGACGGAACCACTCCGTCATGAGCCATGGGCGCCGTGTGCTCATGACGGAGTGGTTCCGTCATGCTGCGGCCGTTGGCGGCCGCTCCGCCCACGCGGCGCTGATTCCCCGCCTTTGCGGGCGATTAGTGTGAGTGGGCGGAGTCGTGACAGAACCACTCCGTCATGAGCACAGCTCGCCCGTGACTCATGACGGCGTGGTTCCGTCATGAGCATGGCGGTGCCGCGCTGCCTCCAAACCCCCCCAGCGCCGCGGCGGAATTCGTGCCGCGGCGAAGGGGTTAAGACTCCTGCATCCGGCTCTCAATTAGATGTGCACTGAGTCCCTGAAGCTGCTGGAAGGTATGTTGATTAAGTGTTCATCCACACCCAACTCTCTAGTAAACAAAGAAGCAGAAAGCATTTGTAAAAGAGAGCTGTCAGAAGCTCTGATTTTGACCTGAGAGCTCGACAACGGAGGAGTAGAAGGGACTACTTTGTTCCTTTGTAACCATTCATGCAATTGCCTGGGCTGATACAAAGTGCAAAGGGCAGCCCATTCAGCTTAACCAGCCAATGGCTAAAGAGGGCTGAGTAAAAGCTCCTTTCTCTATGTAGGTACGTATGTATGTATGTGTGTGTAGTGTGCTGAGAAGTGTGTACTGGTGAAAATAGTTCTTGATGAACAGATAAACTGTATGCAAGAAAAACCTACAAAGTTTGTGAAAAGGTGAGATGAGCAGGTGAAATGGGGAACACTTGTGAGCAAGATTTGAGAAAGTACTAACCTAACTAGAATGCATGCCAAGGTGGTTTATTGCCAGGTGCAACATTTATGTCAGGGTAGTCATCTCTTGTGACCTGGTCATGGAAAATGTTTCTTAGATGTTCTACAATATTTTCAGCACATTGCAAGAGCAAGAAAACTAATAAAGTGAGATTTTACTGTCAATCTTTTGTTTGCAGTTACTCTGTTGAAACGTTTTGTTGGAACTTCTAGATCCTTGATTGGTGTATTCCAAGCATAGCAATCAACGACTGGGCTAGCGTTGGTCATACTAAGAGTGGTATAGGGTTGTCTACATGATTCCATATATATAATTCCCAAAAACCTCTGTTTCATTTAGTCTGAATGGTCGACTGGCCAGACAGTTGGTATGCCCGTGCACTATTTTGTTAAGTGTAGTGTTTCCTTCACCCCTCCCAAAGTAAGAGCAAAGAAAATGTACAGGTACTTGAACAACAACTTGTAGCCTGAGACAAAAATTAACATATATTTCTACCGGATCTGTTCATACAACAACTTGAAGATAAGTTGACTGCCTAACATAGGCACAAACAATCCCAAAATCAGGTGTTGATTCAAGCTTCAATAAGATTAAAAGATTATTTTCCACTTTGGCATCAGAAGGCCAACGCTTCCTTTCACACAGGAAACTTACGTGAATCAGCAGGCATCTCACCCTGACAGAACAGGGACAGCATGTCAGCAGTAACGCAAGCACCCTTTACAACATGGCAGCAGTAATAGAGACTTCAGTCACTCTCGTGACAATTGCAGAACAGCAGCAGTGCACGCATCCCTAAGTGTAGTGTAGCACAGCAGCAAGCAATCAAAGGAATTTCAAAGATTGTTCAAGTTAATTATGTAGTCATTTAGGGCCTTATTTAGAGTTTGGTGGATGGGATGCTCGATTACAAGCTTGGCAGATGCTGCATCCGTAGTATTGCAGGCGTGTTATAGCCTATGGCACTTGTAATTTGGCAGATGGAAAATCCGCCACATTTTGATTGAGTATCCTGTCCAAGAAACTCTAAATAAGACCTTTAGTTCTGCCACTTGTTTGACATGGTATTTATTGGGATATAAAATCTACTTAGTTTAATAATAAGAATACGGTTTTGCTCAGTACTATGTAGCCTTCTCTCACTTGCCTGCATCACTGTGACATTTCATTATTTTACCCCGCCATCACTTGCTCAATACATTCCAGTCTCACTGCTCTATGGACCACCAAGACTGGACTGATAGCGGACAGTTTCGAAGAGGAGTTCAGTTATCCCAGGATTAACATCCCTGTTAGGGGGAGAATATATATGACAGACTGGCCAACAACTCCGGGAAACCAACCTTGGGTGGACAAGTTGGCTTCAGGCATGCTTAGAGGCTTTGGCATGTATATTTACTGCCACCTGGCTCGACAGAGGCCCATCCTAATCTGACCCTTGATAACACTCCTCTATGTCACTATGCCAAGCATACAAGTCGACCTGTCTGTTTCTTGCGCAGCCCGACTCGGTGGAAGTCTGAAGTATGCTGCCCAGAGGAGTCTGCGAGAATGCTCCATAATAGCAGACAGGGACAGCATTTGTCCCTTGCTTGCATGTCACAGTAGCTCCTTGTGGAGCCTTTAGAGCAGTAACCTCTAAAGCGTTAAAAGACGGCAGTGGGCAACTTTCATTTATTGGGCACAGGATGCTTGTTTCTCCCACTTCCAAGAAAGTTTAGACTGAGGAGAGATCATCTGTGCTGTATCTGTAGATCAACAATCAGAGATAACAGGTGTGCTGCTGTTCTCTAGGACGTAAAGGCGGGGCTAATTTCTAGTGTATGGGTGCTGCTTCGATGAACACAGGTTTATAAGGGAATGTAGCAGGTATATGCAAGAAACACAGTCCATAACAAGGTTTGGTTATTTCATCGAACATAGGATCCATGAGCTAATGCATCCAGAGAGTCCATGGGATCAGCAGCAACTGAAAGCCAAGGACAAATATTCTAAAACCATACAACAGCCCTGAACTGGAACCTTACTTGTGCAACACACGTTGGTAAAACACATTAAGCATAACAAACCAGTATATATTACATTATTTCCTTTTCCCAACAAAATACATTTCTTGATAACAAAGTAAACAAAAGTAAAGTTTATCAAAACGAGGTCACCATAAGAAAACAAAACAGAAAGCAAACAAGAAATCAATATAAGACATAATATTGCAACTTTGAGGGGGGTTTCCTAATGACAGAAAATTTAGACATTCCACAACTCTGAGTGTGGTTACCAATCTGAGATTCACAACTCTTCAAAGATGGGAAAGCAGGTTCCACACTAAAATCGTAATTCTGTTGTGAAAGCTCAGCAAAATGACCAGATTCAGAAGAACACTCAGAGCTTCTACCATCTTTGTTATGTACACCATCTCCATTATTTTAATGTGACGTTTTCCATCAGTATTAAGATTCACATATGTTGTCAACATGGATTCAGAAACCCCTGGCTTTAAAAAAGAACGTACATTTAATTTCTAGCTTGCTCTTCAGAGATGGGGACTACACTACTCCTGTTCCACCATCCCTTATCATAGAGAATAACAGAAGACCTGCAGGGTTTCACCACCTTAACTGGATTAGTGAACTAGATATTACCTTTCATCACTTTAAAAGGTTTTTTGACCACACCATTCTCCATTTTATGTGTTGGTGATACAGTGTGTTTATACTTTGAAGCCATCTTCACACTCATAGCTTATTTCATTCTCCTTTCTTCCATATCTCTTTTTCTCTTTCCTATCTTTTTCTTTATTTTTTTCTTTTAAATGTAGTTCCTAATCCGCCGGTGGATGTAGGTACCGTTTATTTTCTTAGTAAAATCAATTAAAAAAAATGAAAACCAAAAAGGTTTTTTGATCAAGACCCAGCTTCCTTCTGCAATATTTAGATTTTTCCCATTTATCAAAATTTCTCTTTTGTTCTTCCTGTTTCTGCATGACCCTTTCTTTTATTCCATCCTCCTAACCACTCTCAATTAAGTTATTGTCAGGACATTTCACTCTGAGCCAAACTGGTAAAAGTTTAATCCTGGCTTCTCTACCTCTCAACAACTTAAACAGAGAAATACCAGTTGTAGCATGAGGAGTAGTTAAGTAAGCCCAAGACTTTGTTTAAGATAATCAAACCAATTTAATCCAGCCAATAAGGCAGTTGGACACCCTCCTTCAGACAACATTTAGCCCTTTCCACCTGACCATTTGTGGCAGGGCTGTGCAAAGCCACTTGCAAATGACTGAAGTTACACATCTTAGCAAAGTCACTAATTTCCTTGGAACCAAAATGTGTACCATTATCTGTGACTCATTATTTAGGAGGTCCTTCAAAAGCAAAAACTGCCTCTAAGAACTCGAGAACATTCTTGGTTTTGGGTGCCTCAACAAAAAAAAGTAAAACCATAAAAAAAAATAGACAATTAAAAAATGAAATATTTCTTATACCCCGGGACAAGATGTAAGGGACATAAAAAAATCCAACACTACTTTTTTCCAAGGTTCATGAGGGAGTGGAACTGGAAAAAAAGGCTTATTAGCAGTTTTCCAGTGTCCAAGACAATGCACTGAGGACATCTGGTAATAAAAGCGGAGACTTGTTTATCCATATTGGACCACCAGTAACCAACACAAAACCTTTTATAACTTGCGGCGATACCTAAATGTCCCTCATGAATTATTAGTAATAAGTTCATGCAACCCTTCAGGATGAATGAACAACATACATACATTTCTTAAACAAATCTGCCCCTCACATGTTAGCTCAAAAGAAACCTGCCCAAAACCCTTAAGCTCATCATCCAGTTTTTTTGCTAGTTGACCACCCAACTCTAGTGAATCGAAACATGTTCTGTTATGCTGGAGGTTGCTATGTTCCATTCTTCTATCGTAATACTTCCCATACATTCAGAAATTGCATCAACCACAGCCACCACTTATTAATTGCCATCAATAACATCACAAGAATCCTGAGCAGGCAATGGTAAGAGAGAGAGAATCTGCCATAAAGCTTTTACCACCTTGCATATACGTGACTCGCATATCATATTCCTGCAGTTTAGAAAATAACCTCACCAAACATGCTGAGGCCTTGCCCAACCACTTTCCACTCGAAAGATCAACCAATGGTTTATGATCCATAAACACATTGAACGTCCTGCCCCAAATGTATGATTTTACATTTCTGCACTGCTCACACACAGGCTAAAGCTTCATGTTCAATAGTACTGCAGTTGACTTCCCCATCCTTGAGTGTCCTAGATGCCAAGGCAATTGTGGTTTCTCTGTCATTCACATTTTGTCCAAAAACTGCACATGTATCCTTCGAAACTAGCACTAACTATAATAAAAGATTTGCCATTGGGTATATAAGGACCAAGTGCCAATGCATATACTACCAACTCCTTTATGTTTAGAAAAGTGTCATTTGTGTGAATAAACCAATTACATTTTGTGCCTTTCTTTATAAGCGAATGTAAAGGCTGCACACTTAAAGCATACCCTGGAACAAATCTGGCGTAATATTCACACCAAAAAAATGCCTAGGGTATCCTTATCTCCAGGAGGTTGTGCTGTCTGAATCACTTCCAGATTGCAAAACTTTGGTTTAATCCCTTCCTTTGAAATGGTACGACCCAAATAATGATCTTGTTGAATTAACAATACACATTTCCCAGGTTTCACAGTCATGCCTCTTTCTTCTAAGATACCCATCACACGTCCAAGCACTTTCATGTGCTCCTCCTGACTTTCCGTGAAGACAAGGATGTCATCTAGGAAAGCTTGTACCCCTTCCAGATCACCAAACAAAACAACCATCATACATTAAAAATACACTGGCTGCTGAGGATAAGCCAAATGGTGAATGCAAATACTTGTAAGCCCCATCAGGCTTCCTAAATGTAGTTTGGTCTTGCGACTTCGCACTTAATGGAACTTGATGGTAAGCTGAATGCAGGTCTAGAGAAGGGAAGTACTGAGCAGCCCCCACAACAGTTAAGATTTTGTGAATGCACCTCAAGGGGTGACAATCTTCTAAGATGTTCTGATTTAAAGATCTTCATTCCAACACACACACGCTTAACTCCCCTGTCCATTTCCATGCCAAAACTACTGGAGAAGCCTATTCTGAGGATTCAGCAGGTGTTATCACCCCGTCAGCACATAACTTGTCCAATAAAATTTTTGAATCCTTTTTAACACTCAAAGGTATTGGTCTGTCCTTGGTTCAGGCATTCTCCTTCAACGTAATTCCGTGCTCAAAACCTTTGACTTAACCAATTTCATTCTTAAATATACCTGGATATTTAGCCATCATAGTCTGCATAATTTTCTCATCTGTACTTACAGCTAAAATGGGAATGTCTCCTAACACAATCGGATTCTCATTACCTGGTCCCAATATAATGCCAACTCTCGCTTAGACTTTCCATCCCACAATGTCACAGCCACATATACTTTCGTCCAAATTGTTCATCCTGAACATTCCAAAGTTTCTCCAAAATACCCCATCATTACAATGTTGTACTCCCCAAAAACGTTTGGATTTATATCAGTAGATTTAAGACAAGACTTAGACCAAAACCTTTAGTATGTAGGGTCAGCCAAAATGGTATTTGGCGCCTCTGAATCTGCCATAACCATCAGTGAAACTCTATCAACTGTGGCCTAACATATTGGTCCCTTGATTTTCTTACCTGGCCCAGATTCTTTTACAGCGTCCACCGGCAAAAGCACATTTTCAAACTTCGCTACTCACTCCTGCACACACACATTCATACTTTCGTCTGGCATATTCACGTTACTTTTTTTCACCTTATTAAGCACATTCAACATAGTGCTACACACTGATTGGAAATGTCGAGTCTACCTACAATTATTGCATGTTTTTGCCAATGGAAGGACACAATGTACTGTTTCCCAAATGACTCCTAGAACCACATCTAATACCATTGTTTGGAGGTTTGTTATTTTTCCCAGTTTTCACATTCATTGCATAAACCACATTTTCAGTAGAAATGCAGCTAACTGGAGATAATCTCCCCTGATTAAATAAAGGTTGTGATAAAACATTAGACCTTTCTGTGCTCTTCGCTACATCAGTAGCTTCTATCAGAGTACGACTGCGCATTTTAGCAAACGTTCCTATGTTTTCTTAGAGTAACAGTTAGATACAAACTGGTCTCATCTAGAAATCTATTTTGACTTCAGATTTACAAGTCGAAGCTACCACCATTACCACAGCAATAAATTCCTCACGAGATTGTTGTCTATTAAAGAAACGAGTACACTAGACTCCTCAGAGTATTGCTTGTTCATTCTTTCCTTTGCCTCCATGTACACATTCCAAATAGTATTACTCTCTGATGATGGAGCAACTACATCAGAAAGATTTTCAAATACTCTTTGTCCAGCAATGGCCTAGTGGTTAAATAACAATGAGTGCTTCCTCGGAAGCTCATAATCCCATGTATCTATCTCAGTTAAGTAATTTTCATAAATACATAGCCACTCCTTCAATTTAATTTCGGGTTTATCATGCCCTCAGAAGAAATTGTGGTGGTTGTATAACCCTTTGGTTGGAAGCCATTGCTATGATTCCATATGAGGTGTTGCCAGGAAATAAATACGAAATAGGCAAGTATTCAAATTCTACCAGTAACTGTCGTAATAACTGAAGTACCTCAGGATTTCTTTATATTGCTCCCAAACAAATGTTTTTATAAGAGCATCAATAGCCGTTTCACCATAACTTCCCACTTTGGCTGAATCAGAATCCGGCAGGTCAGCACAGCAAATCACTGCTTCCAATAGACTGAATTTTAAAACACAGTTGACTCAATCCAACAAAATTGCTAAATTGCATCCCAATCAAAAATGGCTGCTGCGTCTGACATCTTCCCTGCAGTGCCTCCTAGGACCTTGAACTGTGCGACATCACGCTGCCACCTCCTTGTGACATGCTGAAGGGACAATCCTCCTACCAATCCATGAAGCAGGCTGCACATACCAGATGTTCGACCGGTAAGCATGAGGCAGAGCACAGCCATTGGAAGCAACTGTAACCTTCCCCAGGGGCCTGTCAAATGTGAATTACCTTCAATTAAATGCCGTCTGAAATCCAAAGGCCACAGGAAGTGATCAACTGTCAGATGTGATGTGTGTCTCACTTTTTCCTGTGTTGGTGGGCCCTCCAATATTCTTGCTCCTGTTAAAATTCTCAGGTCAGAAAATGTACCCCACTCCTGGTTCCAAAATATGTAGCAGGGAAATCCAAGGATAGTCCATTTAAAACCGGAGCTAATGCATTTCGTCCTTTTGGACTTCTTCAGGGCTCTATTTAAACCACACAGCAGGATGCTATGAGAGCAGTAACGCAGGAACTTTGCCCATCACGAATAGGACACAATCTACTGTATCATAACCATAATTTTGAATACTGGATATCGAGATATTGTTGAGAATACTTTGAAGTACCGATTCTATACAGTCATCACTGAGTCTCACTTCTTAAATGAGAGGATGCCATCAGCTGGCCTTCTAAGCAAAACACTGGAAAAATGACAGATGAAGCAGCATAGTTTGTCTATTTAAGAAGGACTGAAGGAGTCTGCGAGGACAAAATGCGTTGGCTATGGTTTTAAATGGATTATCAAAAGAAGAAAATGAATAAATAATTATCAGCTTAATATGTCTAAAGGATGTTGTGTTCTGTAAAAAACATGCATTGTGTGTGTTGAATATATGAGAACATTTTGCTGCACTCCTATTCAATATAAGTGACATGATTTGAATAATTTAGGGTGCTGAACCACTCTAGATTAATATGTTGAGAATAGGGGATGGGAAAACTGTAGTCCGAAAATGACACAGGGTGTGAGCAGGAGAGGAGAACTATAAGGGAAGAGCAGGGTACATGCACGGGTGTAGGAACAGAGAGGCCGCCCTAGTACCATCGATGTGTTTTTTGTACTGGTGGGTCTGTCGCTCACAGTATTACTTCCAGCTGCTGTGCTCAGTGGCAGACGCTGCAGCTGTAGGCGAGTGATGGCCATTACAATGCTTCCCTCAGTGACAGACCATGGAAGCGTCTCTCAGTGGAGGCCTAAATTGGATGCTTTCAGGCAGATACTGCGGCAGTTCCCCGAGTGACAGATTCTGCAGCATTTCACACCGTAATAGACACAATGAGGCTACTCTGTGCCAAACATTAAGGTGTTTAACAATATGAGCAGTTCTGCTTTTACTTAGTTAACGAAAGTCATAGAGGGGCAGGCTTCACTGAGTGATGTACACAGACATGCTGCACTTAGTGAAGATGCATATGATGGGCCTATTCTAACACATCGTCCAATTTGCCTAAAATGTTGACTCCCAAAGAATTCACACAATTCCGACAATATTTTGGGATTCAATGGAGAATTTGTATCCAGTCCTCTGACTGCAGGGCACACTGAGCACCATCCCTAGGCAGGTGTGATTTTTATTGTGGGTGAGCACCTCAAACACCAAGCCCTTATTGGTAGAATTAGATAAACATGGTTTATTGGAGGTTACATTTAGGTGCTGCTGTTCTGCGCTGGCAAACTAATCGTTATCTACCCGAAAAGCCTTGGCAAGAAAATTATCAAACAGTTAGGAATGATTCTGGCTCTTAAAAGAACGAAACACAGATGGGAGAATCGCAGCCTTCCTTTCCCCGCAGTGAAAAAAGATCTATAATTCCAAAATAAAAGGTCATTGGCAAAGCCAATACAAAAGAGCTAGTGGCTTTGCCAATTTGTTTTAGCCATGTTGTACACCAGCATGGCTGCTGTTCAGCATTGCTAAAAGTTTGTGGCGTAGAGAAGAGTGACGTGGAGTAGAGCGGAGTTTGTGGCATAGAGAAGAGTGGAGAGGGGCAGAGTGGAGGGGCGTAGAGTGGTGCAGCGTTGAGTGGCGAGTGAAGTGTAGCAGCATAGATGGGAGTAGTGTGTCGTGGAGCAGCGTGGATTGGCCTAGAGTAGCATATGCATGGTGTGGTAGTGCACTGCCATTAGAGACAAAAAAAAAATCAATTGATCTGACCATTTGCACTGCTAGTTTTACTGATAAAACTATACAGTGCACACAATAATGTGTGGAAATGGCATCACTAAGTGTATTGATTTGCTTTGATGGTATTAAAACATTTGTTTCCTCCACACTTCCGAATTACAAAATATGTGCTTCATTTGTGCTTTCTAATTCAGATATATTCTGGAATATTTGCATAGTTCATTTACAGACATTTAAATGTTGTTAAGTGCTAGAACAAATAACATCCTACTGTCTCACGTATTACATGAGTAACCAGCAGGATTGTCACATAAATCCTCTATCTTTGATGTCAGAGAAATAAAAGTAAGAACTAAGCTCCCTGAGAGACAGAGCCTGACATTTGACCTCGGTCTTTGAATGCACAGCAATGTGACAAGATAAGAACATCATTTAAATGCTTGTTTACAGAAAGAGAGCACTCGTGGAAGAATACAAGGAGTAGTGATGAACAGGCTATGCTCCACGGGAGGAACTATCTCAAGCTGACAGCCTAAAACACATAAAGCCAGCAAATGGAAGGCAAGCAAATGTGAGATGCACATTGCAAAGCCAATGGTAAGGAATGAACCTAAAAAGCGGAGCCCAGACTCTTCCGGCCACTGATTGGTCACAAGCAGAAGGTGACTGGCCAGAAGTGAGTCCTTCTTTGTCTCAGGCAAGTTCCATGCTGCAGGAGTGCATGAATAGGGGTATGGTCTCCTTTATCCCCTCCTCAATCCATGGGATGATGGTATGTGTAGTCCCCACCAGGTAGTCACCAGCACACAGAAGGGCAAGCCATGCTGTCGGAGTCCTTGGTGCTATAAATACCACTCACATGAATAGGAGAGGAGTCTCCCACCCCCCACCCCCTCAATCACGGGATGCAGGTAAAGGTAATCCCAATCTGGGATTATGAATATGTTAACAGATGCCAGGTGACTGACAATTGTTTTTGCAAGATTTTATTGGGTGTTGCTCAGCCACAGTTAATTAGGGATTAAGTTTGCTCAAGATTATCTCTACTCTTCTCCCTCACTACTTTGAATTTCAGTTTGGTGTTTGAAGCTAGATGTTTTCATCAAAATTTCTTGGTTTAAATATGCTATCAAACTCTGCTATCTGTTAGGGAGACCTGAAGTGTTTATACATCCCGGAACCTTTTCGCCTAAAGATCGACCTGGAGTTATGGTTTCACCCTGAATAGAGGAGCTGTTAATCTCACAATTGATCACACAAAACCTTCCGCCAGGTGGCATTTGTTTTTGAAGTCCAGTCCTGGTACGGGCCTCTTCTATAGTTTGTTTCTGCTTTTATTGATCATTCGTTATTGTCCAGAATGAGATGGGTGTTATTCGTTTTCTTCTGTCTTTTAACACGGCTGGAAGAAAATGTATTTTTATCCTTGTCCTTGTGATGGTTTACCAATTAAAACACCAATGCACTCTTTATACTTCTTTCGTTTTTTTTGTACATTTAATAAATACATTTTTTATTACCTTTTTTGTTCCTTTGTTGAGATGACGTGTTAGAAGGTGGTTCTGACACTATGGGCCGCCCGGATTTTTTGCATTTTGAGCACCTAATTGTTGAGCTTTTACTGTGGGGGAGCCTCATAAATTGGCACTCACCCACAGTAAACTCAGCATGTAAGAGACTGCATGGGTATTTTACTGGTGTCCCCCTGGCTTGACCAGGCCACTGCACAGCAGCTGGAGTAAGGGACACCGGGCTGGTTACATGCAGACACATGTGTACATGCGTGTGCACACGTGTACGGGCTGCACAGAGGAGATTCCTAGCGTGCGCAGTCCAGGAGCAGCTATAAAGTGAATGGTGTGGCAGGACTTATGCAGTATTGGGTGGTGACATGGAATAGGCTTTATACACTGCAAAGAAACAGGCCAGGGAAAGTCAGTGTGTTTTACTGTGTTTTCACTTCATTATTCCCCTATGGGGATGTGGGGCCCACGGCTAGATTAACTTCCATTAGGCCTACAGATTCCTGACACGCACTTCAGTCCAATGTAGCGAATGTGAAAATAAGTATTCTGCAGAGTCCAAAGTCATATTTGTACTGCTTTTGGGTCATCCAGAACTGTCGTATTTCTCTAAGCCAGCCATGACCAGACCCAGGCTGAGGGCTGACCTCAGCTGGATGGATTGATAACCTTTCTTCCACAAGCAAGGGCCTCCTCTCCATGAAGAGATGATGGGTGGGGATACAGGCTCATCCATTACTAGGTGCCAGGCACCAGGCTGCACCAAGGAGGGAAGGAGTTGGGTTTCAGAGGCCATGTGGCCAGAGACACTGGACGACGCCATTTTGAACAAACCCAGAGGCTGGACAAGAAGGAGGGAGCAAGGGCAGGAAAGTGATGTGTCGCTGTTTGATAGGACCAACAGGGACTTCCTGCCAGCCCCCTACTCAACTTTTAAAAAGTGCTTGCACAGGAAGAGAAGCTCTCTCTGGGGTGTGGTCTGCTGAGTCGGAAGGTGCTGGAGTCTGGCGCAATGGGCAGTTGGAAGGAGAGACCCCCTGACTGCCCCCAGGACCCTAACAGCACCAGAAGAAGAGCCCAGGACCGGAGCGCAGGAGCAGTGGCCTCTGCGCAGGGAGAAGAGAGGCCAAGTAGGAGAGCCAGGCGAAAGGCTGGCGCAGGGAGCCAGTGAAGACAGCACCCTTCTGAATCTACCCTCTCGGAGATCCCGAGGGCAGAGGAGAGTGTTTCCAGTGGCTGGGGCTGGTAAAGAGGAGCATGAAGCGCCCCATAATGCCTCGCCAGAAATTTGGAAATCTGCCATTTTGGTGTTTTGTGGCCCCCAGAGGAGGGGGGTCACCCTCACTTGTGAAAAGGTGCTGGGGAAGTTGCTAGAGAATCGCAGTCTCCCCCCCCCCAGCATGAAGAAATCTGCCGTTTTGGTGCTTTGTGGCCCCCAGAGGAGGGGGGGGGTCACCCTCGCTTGTGAAAAGGTGCTGGGGGAGCTGCTGGAGAAGCGCAGTCTTCCCCCCCCAGCACGAAGAAAAGTCCCACCCTCAGTGTCATGGGGACCTAAAGGAAACTACCCCTCAAGGGCTCAGCTAGCATTTAAACATATTCTAGGCTGGAACTTTTGTTCTACAGCTGAGGGTGTGTGGAGAAGTGCATCATGAAGTGAAGGGCTGAGTTGGGGATGTGTGAAGAAGTGCATCCCCTGGAGGTGAAGTGGTGTAATTGCACCAAAATGCATTTACTAGTGGTTATTTCTTTTTAGGTGGACTGAAAGTCACATGTGTAAAGTGAAGTACCTGTGTAAGGCGATGTTAAGCTAAATGGAGGTATGTTGCTGGACCTTCCTGCTAGGAGTCTGGCTGTATTTATGTAATCCCATGCTTTTACCTTTGATTCCTTTTAAAGTGAAGAGGTGCACTGCAGGAGAAGTGTAGTTGCCAGGAGTACTTCTTTTGAAGGGACTGTAAGTCACCTGTGTAAGGAGATGTCATAAGCCAAGTGGGGTTATGTTGCCAGACAGTCCTGCACGGGTGTCTGGCTGTATATGCATAACCCTGTGATTTCATCTGTGATGCCTTTAGGGGCTGTAATTGCAATGCATTCAAATGATCAACCAAGGTGATGAGTACTGTCATTCTAAAGTGTGCGTAAACATGGATTCTTGCTACTGCGCTCAAGTGAAGACCCCAGGCTGCTAGCCTTTAAGATATAGAGGTGCATACTTTATGGTCAATAGGAGATTCTCAGTCAGGATCATGTGTCACCAAGGCAGGTTTACCCCTTTTTAATGCTTGTTGAGGTAATGGGGTGGGTCACCACTGGGATGGTGCCAGTGCGCAGGGCCCTCGCTCCAGGTTATGTTCAACTAACTGCACTGGGGCCAAGTTGATGTGCATACATGGGAGTGGTGGTACTAGACCCCACCCCCCCTGCGGAAGGGGTGGAGATGTTATGCAATGTCACAAAGTAATTCCAACAGCTTATGTATATTTGTAAATTGGTGCATAGTATTGAGTAATGTGTGTGTTTAATAAATGTACTCTTACTTTTATAAAGCAAAGTACAGACTGGACAATCAATTATTGAGTGTTATTTTTGGCGCACCTGCAAATGGCGTTTACTAGCCCACACCACCTCCCTTGAGTAAGCCTCAGACTGCTCTGCAATGCTACCATCTGAAAGTCAGGCGCTACAATTGGGTGTTTGGTTACCAGTGAAGGACAAATGTAGTCATGTTATTTGTGCAGGCCTCACAGATGCGGCCTCGTTTTCCAACAACATGGGTTTAAGAATTGTAGACCAGCATTTTTATATTTACAATTCCATGATAATCTGTTAGTAATTTGCTCTGTAGAGCTATCACAATTAGGAAGTCTTTAGATGTTTGGGATGGTTGTGTATTGTTTTAGGATTATTTCTTATTATTTACGTCGTTTAGTTATAATTCTTCTGTTTTATGGTACAATGATGTGACCGAATAAGCATTTACTGAACCGAACAGAACATCGGGAAGTGCTAAAGAGAAGAGCCGTCTTCAAGAAAGGCCTATGTGGCCTGTTTGACAACCCTGCTCCCTGGATATAAGAAAGGGACGTGGTCGGAGCAGTATTGAAATGTTTAATTAATTTCAAGTCTCCCTCCAAGGAGTCCAGGGTTAGCAAAAGCCCTGGACAGCAATCCTGAGTTCGGCAGCCAATCGGACTGCAGCTGCTAGCCAATGCTTGCCTGTGTCTATGGCTGGCGCTTTTTATGGGTGTCTGGGACGTTTGCAGTTCGTTCCGTGGTCAGTACCATCCTCAGTAAACCGGAATCTAAATGTCTGCACCTGGTGCTTCCTGTATGTCTTGTCGAAGGCCTAACCAGGCTTTCCTGATGTGTCGCATGTACATGTGCACTGTCGTTAGTTTGACCAGGCAATTACAGATGGGTCCCACCGGCGCTTATTTTTCTGTGTCAAACTTTGAGCCAAAGCAAGAAAAACAAGCATTGGCATAGCCAATAGGTCTCACATTTGGGACCTTATAAGTTATTAGTTATCCAGCACAATATCCTTGGTGCAACAACATCAACTGTTGCATAGCTAAACATTTATAAGGTCCCAAAGGCGAGACCTATTGGCTATGCCAATGCTTGTTTAAAATAGGGGTTGTGGCTAGTTTTAGGGACACCGCAATGGGGTGGAGGGGGTCGGGGTACGTAGTGTTTGTTAAGGGTTAGGGACAGCATGGGGGTTGGTAGGGGGTCTGGTATTAGGATCTCAGGGTAGGGCGGGCAGGTAGGGAGTTTGTAGCTTAGGGCAGGGGAGGTGGCCGCTAGCCTAGCCATGCATACCCCTTTACCATTCAAGCCTCTACCACGAAATAACGAGGTTAAGACGCGTTGGTTGTGTGGTAGAGGCACGCGTGGTTTAGCCATGTGTGCCTCTATCATACAAACAATAGATGGTCAGAGAGGGAGGGAAGAGAAGGAAACACAAGATGGTCCACGAGACAGACAAAAAATGAGAGGTTTTGGAGAGGGCTGAAAGAGATGGTCGAAGATGAAGTAAAGTGCATGAGGTGGCCTAGGAGAGAGAAATATAAGGCAGGATGTAGGAAAGGGATGCAAGAGATGGAAGGAAAGGGAATACGTTGGGAGGGAAACATTAGATGACCTAGGAGAGAGTGAGAGAGGAAAGGGATGAAAGAGATGGGAGGAGAAGAAAGTGGAAAAGGGATACATGGAAAGGCCTAAAGAGAGAAAGGATGTGAAGTGCATGTGGGATAAAACTGATGTAAGGAGGGAGAGTGATACAAGATATGAAGACAGAGAGGCAAGCGAGGAGAATTGGGAGAGATGTGTAAGAGGGGCAGGTGGGAGGGTTAGGAGAAATGTGTAAGAGTGGCAGGTGGGAGGGTTAGGAGAGATGGTCTAAGAGAGGCAAGCGGGGAGGGTTAGGAGAGATGTGTAAGAGAGGCAGGCAGGGGAGGGTTAGGATAGATGTGTAAGAGAGGCAGGCGGGGGAGGGTTAGGAGAGATGGTGTAAAAGGCAGACAGGGAGGGTTAGGAGAGATGGTCTAAGAGAGGCAGGTGGGTAGGGTTTGGAGTGATGTGTAAGAGAGGCAGACGGGGAGGGTTAGGAGAGATGTGTAAGAGAGGCAGACGGGGAGGGTTAGGAGAGATGTGTAAGAGAGGCATACGGGGAGGGTTAGGAGAGATGTGTAAGAGAGGCAGATGGGGAGGGTTAGGAGAGATGTGTAAGAGAGGCAGACGGGGAGGATTAGGAGAGATGTGTAAGAGAGGCAGGCGGAGGTAGCTAGGAGAGATGGTGTAAGAGGCAGACGGGGAGGGTTAGGGCAGATGTTTTAGAGTGGTAGGTGGGGGAGGGTTAGCAGAGATGTGTAAGAGAGGCAGGCAGAGAGGGTTAGGAGAGGTGGCTTAAGAGACGCAGGTGGGATAGGCCACATGAGAGGATCTACGAGAGAGAATAAAAAGAATGAGAGGCATAAAAGGGATGGTCTGGGGGAGGGGCAGGTGTGCGAGAAATTGGGTTGAAATAAGAATACATAGTGCTGGGAGAGAATACATTGCCTAGGAGATTAAGGAGGAGACGAAGAGAGAAAGAGACATTGAGTGACTGAAAGGTTAAGGGGGAGATTAAAGAGATAGTCAGAGGAATGGAGAGAGGGAAACGGCGGCGGAGGACGGGATGAACTGAGAAATAAAGAGAGGATGGTGGCAGAGGGATACACGAGATGTCCAGAGACAGAAAAGAAGGAGCAGGAAGAGACAAAGAGGTTCTGAATAACTGAAAGATTAAAGAGAAGGTCTGAGGGAGGGAGAGAAGAAGACAGGGCGGTGGGGGAGGGATGAGGGGGGGACTGACAGAAAGGAGGGCTGCAGAGGGATACACAAGATGTCCAGAGACAGAGACGGTGGAGCAGACGGTATAAGTGAAGAATACATTTCTTTGGGAATGGTCCTTCTTTTGGGGATGGTCCGGCCCTCGGGCGTGTCGCTGCGCTATACCAAGTACCTATTAACATAGCTTAAAGGGGTTCTTAAATCCGCTGACGCTGTCTTTTGAGTGTCAATGAGAGGCCTGGGGTCCCCCACAAGCACTGTATCTGGTGGGAAGAGGGAGAAAGGGAGAGTGTGGGTGCCTTTAAAGGGTGGAGTACCCCAGCCATGGTGACTTGAATTTAACTGTTTACCATACAGTATCCTGAAAGAGGGTGCAAATAGTAAATCCTGAGCAGCCCGTCAAATCCTCTCATGCAGTCTGTCCAACATCTGTAATATTTAATACTACAGCAAGGTGTAGATACGGACGGACAGAATAAGGGGTCGGACTCTCCCTCTGACCGTCAGAGGGAGAGTTAAATCCACCGAACTACATACGCTAGGAGCAGGAGATGGGTCCTTTGATTGTAAAGGGTTGATTGCAAGTCTTAATTCCACACAAAAAATATGAAATTCCCGAATCGTATGTAATGCGAAATTCACATAATTTGTTCAAAATATCGAATTATGCATTTCCGCACCTCACGCATTGTTCAGGAGTTATCAGCGGGAGACTGCTCCGTTCAGAAATTTGTGGCCGAGAGACATTTTCTGTTCAACCCAGTTTCCTGCCAGGATCTAGTAAGACTTCTTTAAGGAAGCTGCAGTCACTTCAAATAAGTCATACGAGATATCAGCAAACCACATTTCCTTCCGAAAGAATAGTTTTGCAAAACGGTCATAGAATTGTGCAAACAAATTGGGCTTGAGTTCTTATCTCTGCCTCCCAATTCGACCACGTTGTGTGATCCTAGGCAAATCACTTCATTTCTGTGTACCGCAGGTCACTTATTTATCGCAACCGGGAGAACCTAAGACATCTCGAGGGCAGTAATCTCACTTTATAAAAACTTTTAGAACACTTTCCGTATGGGGTGTATACCTCCTCTGGCAGTACCCTTCTTCTGAGCTGAGACCTGGGGTACCATTTGCTGTCTAGGTACACACAGGGCTGCCCACAGAGCTGTAGAACCGATGCCGAAACACAAAGCACGTAAGAAGAAAATGCCCCTTTGTTTCCTAGCCATTCAGAGTACAGCGTAGAATAGATGCTAAGCAGTTGCAGTAGGCTGCCTGATGAGGGCAGGAGAGATCTAGCAAGGCGCGCTCATAAACCTCCTCTATGGATGTGCAGAGCTAAAGGCGGCCCCACGCAAGGCCTTTAACGGGTAAGGAGGGAGGGGGCGGCTGTTTACCTTGAGGGAGCACGGGCTAACGCTCGGTAAACAAGTGGGAGGGGTGGGGGGAGAGCGGCCGAGAGCACACACAGTGTTTCCCTTGCGGGAGCGAGCAGGGGCACCATCTGTTTGCAAGATAATTACAAACAGATGTCGCCAAAGCTTGCTCCCGCAAGGGAAACACCAAATGTGCATGCGTTGCAATTGAAGGCAATGCAAAGCGTGCACGTTTTTGGGCAAAAAAGCGAATCGATTCCAAGAGGTCGCCTCCTAGGGTGCGCATGCGCGCTGCATAGGCGAGACCTGAAAACAAAAGGAGCAACGGAGGAGGAAGAGAAAGAGGGAAACAGTGGAAAAGAGAGAAAGCAGGGATGCTAAAGAATCTGAAAGAGTAAGCTAAAGGGGCAGGGAGTGTATGGTGGTGGATGAAAGAGGCAGGAGGGGGAATCTGGATTATGCTGCCTTGGTATTCGGTATCCCTGACATATGAATTCACCAGCTTCTGCTTCTGAGCAAAACCTTTGGCCCCAGCATTTACTCTTTTACACATTAAGCAGTGTGTGTGCGTAACCTGTATGTTCTATAGTGTTTCAACTGCTTCCTCGCACTGGACCGGGATAAGAAGATGGTGACCTGCAGCCTTCAGTCAGTCAATTTTCAATGCAGTCGCAGGCTCAGCATTATTGTGATTTGGAACATGGGGCCAAAGATGCTGCTGAGATGTGGGTGTCCTGCTCTTGCTTCTGCGGTGCTACGCAGTGAGGGAGGGAGATACCAGAGGTAGGCAGGAGGGAGAAGATGAGAGCTCAGAGACAGTGCGGAAGAGGGAAGGGGACGATGAGAGGGACGGAAGAAGGAGAAAGCCGAGCAAGAGAAACAAAGGGAGTGACGGAGTAGATGAGACATGGTGAAGAATGAGCAGAAGAGTGGAGGTGGGTTGGCAGGAGGATTGTCTGCAAAGAAAGAAGATCAAGAGGACAGATAGAGATAACGAAGATGAGGGGAGAGAGTTACTGAGATATGCAGAATAAGTGGAGGGCGAAGAGAGTGAGAGGCTGGATAAGAGCCAGAGGGGACAGGGGAGTGTGTGACAAAAGAATGGGGGTTGAAGGACAGGACAATGGTCTGCAAAGACAGAAGAGTAGAGAGAGCAAAAAGAAGACAATGAAGATGAAAGCAATCAACAAAAGTTCCGGAGTTAATATGTAGATGCACACATGTGGTGCATGTGCCGACAAAGTGATGGGGCTACCGCTTTATTCTTTAACCATGCTGCAAAGCCAATTTGTCCCATAGGCGAGACGTGTTCACTTTGCGAATACTCGTTAATTTCCCTGGCTAAAGTGATGACCCAAATACAACATCCAATCACTGCAGTAAACCCTCTGATTAAATACACTCAAAATAAATACATGAGCCACTAACCCATGTAAGAATTCATTGCATTACTATTGGCCAATTAATACCATTTTACATGCAAGTAAAAAACACTTCCAACGGTCTATCATGGGTGCTCTAGGCACTCATTTAACTTTGAATTTGAAAGACTTGCAAGTAAAAACTTGACCATTCCATGTGCTAGAGATTCCTAAATGAGGGATGCCTGCCTTATGCAGTGCATGAAAGTACATCCATTGTATTATTCACTAATATAATATTTAGGCAAATGAAAATAATATTGCAATTTCACGTAATTCCCCTTTAGGTTATTGGAGTTACTCTAGGTTAAATACTCTGGCTGTTACTGTATGATTAATGTTGGACGTGGCCCTTTCTTTGCTGAAACTGTTTTTTTTGGCTATAGGGCTGCACACTTTTCCTCCAGCTAACCAGTGGTAAAGTGCTTGCATGCTCCATTTTAAACTTAGTCAAATTGGTATACAGCTTATTGGTGGGTTCAATTTACTTATAAATCTCCAGGGCCTGTAAATTAAATGCTACTAGTGGGCTGCAGCACCCAGTAAAGTAGCATTGTAAAATATGTCTCAGGCATGCCACTGAACCTGCAGTGCCATTTCAGTCTGAGAAAAAATAACCTTTTGCTAGTCCTAATCCTTCCTTTTTACAATTTATGTCACCCCTAAATTAGGCCCAAAGGCACGGTGCATGGTATTTGAAAAGTAGGACATGTGTACTTAAGTTTTACATGTCCTGAAAAGGTAAAAACTCATAAAGCCATTTTTCAAACTAGCAAGGTGAACTCTCCCAGAGACTTACACTGAGTTACTTCATTACAATTAAGAAATGATAACTTCAGTTTGAGAGCAGAGAGAGACATTTTCTTCCACTTCTTTGAATTTTAATATAAAATCCTCTATAAGGGTAAAGCCAGATTTTACGTTCCTTTTAGAAATTTGACAATTTTTTGGCACAAACCAAATGTGTTTAGGGTCACATGACTGTGAATAGCTCTTATGTGATGTGTATTCCTTCCAGACAAGGGACTAAAAGGAACTTGGGTGTAGGGAACGGTGTTCTCCTGAGCAGGATGGCCTAACAGTTGTCCTGAGCTTCAAAGGGTAGTCTTGGGCTGTACTTAACCTCTTTCTGACTTTTGAAGATGCCTGTGTTGTCACTGGCCTGCCCTTTGTCTCTGTAGACAGATTGGAGCCAAATCCAAGGAAAAGGGGGAAGCTGACCAGACTCTGTTTAGGGTTCGACATAGGGGGTGACCTCACCCACAGTCTAGCACTGAGTATGGAAGTGGCATCCTCAGAACCTCTCATCAGAACACTCCTGGACCCATGGAGACTCAGAAGATGGATTGCCCTGTTGTCTGAAGAGAGAAGACTGGGCCTGCCTGCTTTGAACCAAGGACACATTATGCGACAGACAATGACCTCCTGTTTGAGCTACAGAGACACAAAATGCTTCCAGAGGCCTTTCTTGCAACTGCTGGGATCCGAGGCTACAGATCTAATATTTCTTAGAGAAACACTTATTTTTCAGTATGATTAGTGGGCCTTCAATTGGTCTTTCATGCTGTGGTCTTGAAGGGATAACTCCCTCTATTTCTTTGCCCAAGATCCTGGTAGGTGATAGCACATTACAGTTTTTGGGGTGGAGTAGCTACACCCAGGGATGATGACCAGTGACTTCACCTTATAAACTAAATGTGGCAGCCTGTAGTAACTGAGACCTCTTCATCTCTTTTAATAGAAAAAATTGGAAAGACCTTAAACAAAATAGTGATCACAATCACCTTAAGTGTGTCCGTCAATAAGGTTTGACAAGGGACATCTTTTTAGTTTAAATGACGAGTGCGAGAGGGAGGCTCACTTCTAGTGAACAGACTGCAAAAATGCGTCCAAAAATCAATACATACAATACATCCAGGATTCATAACCGGCATTTGGTGAGTAATGCCTTGAGCCTGCCTTGAGACTGCTATGACATTTTATTGAAAGGCTCAAACTTCTGGCCCCTCAAGCAACATCCCTGTTGCTTGATGCTGGAAGGGCACTGGATAATGTCTCTATGAAAAGTATTGAGTAGTTGTGAGAAAATATAGGTTTGGTAATTTTTGGTTCCATTGTGTTATTACACAATCTAGTCTTGCAGGGCTTGTGACAAGGGTCATGGAATCTGCTCATTTTGGATTGAATTTCTTCAATATGCCAATCAGAGGTTCCCCTTTTCACCATTTTTGTTTGTGCTAACATTGGAACCACTTTAACAAACATTAGGAAATTGTCCCTATATTAAGGGGATTGTGGTGATAAGGAAGACATCCTTCAGTAAGGAGTAATAATCCCTGTATTCGTGGTCAAAATACACCAAGACCATTTTGGAATACACCCTGAATTATTGTAAAACTGAGATTAAAGCCGTTAAAAAAGGCAAGGTACAGATAAAAACATGATGTTCGCTCCAGTGAGAAATTACTTGATGAGTAATTTGAGAAATGTTTATCATGCTAGTGAAATTTGTAAACCTCACGCAATATGAAATTTTACAAATTTTATGGGCCTTTAATTTCACTCATTTATTTTACACCGGAGACCTGTTTGAGTAGAAAATATCCTGTGGCATATTTCTTCTCAAATCTGTCCTTTTGCCAGTATTTTGCATGATTGTTTTATGGAAGGTATTCTCTCAAGTTCAGTTTTGACACTGTAGTGAATTTTGCAAACTTTTACATATGGCTATACGATGAGATTGGTGGTGTGGGACCGCTCTGCTCCCGCCCCACCAAAACTATGTACGAACTGCCTGCCAGGTCAGTCTTCTCCTGTCTGGCGGGTGGTTCTTTTGCGTTCCCAGGGCAGCGTCTGGGAAATATGCACAGCAATGAGGACATCAAAGGCAATACCTGCACGGCATGGACTGCTGCAGTCCATGCTGTGCAGCTACTGGTGTGCATGCCCAGAGGGGGCACATGTTGTGCCCCCCTGTGTGCAGCCACATGGCATGAGGCAGCTTTGTTTCCTCACCACCACATTTTTCATGGTGGTCGCACTGCCCTGAATAGTGTGGCAGTGAGGAAACTCATAATATGTTTGGCGGGTCTGCAGTGCCCCCGCCAAGCATATTGTCACCTCAAGATCATTGCACCACCACCAGAAATCTCTGGTTGCGGTGGTCCCAGGGCGGCCCGACTGCCCTGGCCGTAATGGGGGGATTGGAAGACAGCCACCACCACGCCCCTGCGATTTTGGCCGGTCTTGACCGCCGGACTCTTAATAAAGCCCATAATGTTCTTGTGCCTTAACAAGCCTACGTATAAAGCTTTCCCTTTTATACTTTGACTCTATTGCTCTCATCAGGAAGACAGTCCTTTGGAGTAATAGAAAGCCTGGGGTTGTTTAGCACAAGTTAAGGTTTAACAAATAGTAAGGGAAGGTAGATCAGTTTGGCAAACTTTTTTAAATATCAGACCCTCTTTAAGGTTACGATGGGTATAAGCTAGATTGTCCACACACATTTGGAATAACCAACCTGGTTACAGAAAGCAAACACAGGACGCTGACAGCCATTTCCCTGGCTGATAAATTAATACCCACACAATACTCTGCAGTTTTCTCAACTTTAGGACAACCATAGAATGTTAACCTGGACTTCTGCAACCTCATGAATCCTAACATGACAATCATATGTGGGTTCCCAGGGAAAAGACCTCAAATTGATCAATTGCTTTGCAAGGGTAATCAATGAAGGTTATGTTGCATCTAAACTAAACAAGATGGTGGAAACAAAATCTATTTACACACCCAATCACAAGCTGATAGCTCAGTAGTAACAGATGATAAACGGTGTTGGTGTTCCCAATGCAGAGTTCTCAGAACATTCGGGGAGCAGTGTGAAGAAGTATGGAAATTGGTTTTTAAGTCAATGATACAGCCTAATATTTCACACTCCCACTTCTTGATTCTGATGCTCCATCAATGGCCATGCCTACATCTTTTTATTACAGGGTCATTGAACCTTTTTGGTTTGGAAACTTTCATTATTTTGGGCATGGACATATCAATGACTTGTTCTACAGTGTCTTTGGGTATGAAATCCATGGGGAGCTGTTGGCCATTTGTTGGTCATGGATGAATGATGTTATGGCTTTGCTTGGGTTTTGAGATGTTTCACATAGTATCCCTGTTAAAATATTTTAATGTGATTAATGTGACGTGTATTGTCATACACTGATTGCCATTTTCTAATCATGTCCTTTTATTTTGGGGTTCCATCTAGGTTGTTGGCGATTGTGAAAAAAAGTGTGATGCCCTGTTTGATTATTTTTGAATATCTGTTTTGAAAACATGATCTTTATTAAAAAAAAAGACACAACTTCAACACAGAAGAATAAAAGCTGCTGTATTGCAAGTCATGTCATTCTGATGAGCTGCAAAAAGAATACATTACCAATTAATGCTGTAGCAAAGCTGGGTATGATAAAGTAGAACTGTGGCGAGGAGTATTTATTCATATGATTATTATGTTGGTTATGCAGCAGTGCGGTTGTATTTGAATTTTAAATCATAGTAAAGGATTTGAGCTGTGTTAATGTGCAAAAAATACGTTTTGAAGATATATTGTACAAAAACATCCTTCTGGAAATCAAATTTTCCTAAACCGCGTTGAGCGTTTTGGAGTTAACACGCTCTCAGCTATTTTGATTAACATTTATCAGCATTTTGGAAATGCTCTGTGATGTCTATGCTTCCAGGCACAGACATAAACAATGTGGCAAATGTTCAGGGACACTTTTTCAGCAGCTCTAGCAAACGGAACTGGCATTACAAAATGTGCTTTTCAGACTGAGGATATTTGCATGCAATATAAAGGAAGGGTTCACTTCTTATTTAAATCCTACTTTTAAAGCGCTGATCCTAGGAGGCATTAAAGCAGGCAACTACATAAGGAGGACTGGGACACTCTGGGCCTGATTTAGATGACAGGTGCAGTCAGAGGCTTTCCGACCGACATCTAAGGTTTAAACTCCAACCACCGTATTACAAAGATGGCTGTCGGAGTTTAAACAGGCCGGTTAATCAGACTGGGTTCCGATGGGAACAAGGAGCCTGTTGGCCAGTCGTAAGGGCCTCATATTCCATAAGGGATGGCGTTTTTGCCATCAGGATTACGATGGCACTTTCTGACAGCAGTTCCATGTCGGACTTTCCAACATGAAACTGCTGTCGAAAAGTGCCTTTGGGGGCCCCTAGCAGGGCCCCCGGCCATCCGTTTGTGGCCCTGGCCTTCACATTCCTGCCCCATGTGGCAGGCACCATTTTTCAATGTCAGCTTAAGCTGCAGGCGGTTTTGCCCCCCGCACAAGCTCCCATTGAAAAAAAGAAGTTTGCAGCGGCACCATGTGCTGTCACATCCAAATTCGGTGTGCAGAACCGCCCGACCTATAGTCGGTTGGTTCCCTCACCGAAACGGTGTCGGGTGGACGCAAGTCTGCCAGATAATGTAAAGAGGGCCATAGTTGTGACTGTCATCCCTTGGAAACAGGCACACAGGTATTTTTACAAATAGCGTAACCCCGCTCCCTATTCAAAGAAAATGTAACGTACCTCCACACACCCTAAAAGATAGCCATTGTTGCAAAAACATGTTTTCAATTGTATCTTGACCACACAACTAAAACCATCTGACTAACAAAGTAAAATCTGTCTGGCATTTTAGCCGATACTTAAAAGTATGTTAAATGTAGCAATGTTTATTTTTTAAATGTTATGTTGGGTTTTCTTTTTTGTCATACCAAGCAAGGTTTTAAGAAACAATGCAAAGGAAAAATGGTTTTTAAAGAAAAGATAATTCAAGAACTGTATATTCTTTTACACCTATGCAGTCTGGAAACATTTATTTTATTCTATACAATTTGTTGTATAATTCACACATTTCTATCTATTATTTTTAATTCTTTTTTATTTGAATAACTGAGAATTCAGAAGCATTGATAGATCGGATCACAATGATGAAAATATTCTTTTTTGTCTCCAATTTTTGTTTTTTTCCTACAAACCCAAACCAAATTTTACTCCTTTTTTAAATCAATAAGCTGTGCATAGCCCATTCATCCCTGAAAAACACAATCTGCCGGCACCAGCCCCCCAGATCCACACCCCCCCCAAAGCAAAGCCCCAAACATGGGCCATCCCTCACCCCCTTGAATCATGAAAAATATATCCGACCCCACAAATTGCTGTACAGATTGAAGCTCCCCCAAGCTGAGGATAAAAAATAGAAAAAAAGAGGTAAAAGAAGAAAAATAAATGTTTACGTAAGAAATCAGCCCGACATCAGAAAATCAGAAGAATGGATCAGAAAAAGAAAAATGAGAAAAAAGACAATAAAAGAGAGGAAGAAGACCCCGCCCCTCCATGAGCGATGAGTGAACATAGGAGAAAAAGAAAACAAGGATAGAAGTAAGAGGACCATTATAAATCTAGTGCCTGCTCGAATGCCTACAAGAAACAGACCAGTGACCAACCAAAAGAGTCAGATCTAACAACACATTATTTTTCTTGCTGCTATTTTTGCAACAGATCTGCAACCTTCACCACATCAAAAGCAAAGTTCATTTGGCCAATGTACTTGATACACAAAGTAGCAGGTTGCATTAACAAGACTGTCGTCCAAAGTTTTTAAAGAGCAGGAATATGTTCAAGGAGTTGCCACCATCTGACCGCTGTCTCCTTACAAAAATCCAAGCAGACAAAAAACTCTACTCCACAAGCTTTGTTTGGTGACCTTGGTGGAGTCACCCAGAAGATCTCCTGCTGCAATAAAAATTTACAGACATAGATCACGATAGCTGTGAATAATGAGTCAGCTGACCCTCCTTAGGTGGGTACAATGGAAAGCAATGAGTCCTTTCGATCATACCATCCATGTACCAATCATTTAGGGCAGGTAAAGACTCCTTGAAGAGATGAACTATATATCCTCAAGGGTTGTCCCGCTCTGCCCCTTCAGGAATATCAACGATCCTGAGTTAATTCCTGTGAGATCTACTCTCCAAGTTCTTACCCTAGACAAGAGCATACCCAACTAAGATTCGGGCTGCAAGGAGTCCAAATTGACTTCCCCACTGCAACCTGCCTTTCCGTCTGAGTTGTCCCAACTTTGCCAAGACACGTGTGGAGAATATCCATATTCCTGGAGAATTTCCTCAATACAACGTGCGTCTAGAGATCTGCACTTTTTAGCATGAGAGAGTCCTTACAATACTTCTCTCTATGCTGTTGTAGGAGATTGTAGATAGCAGATAAAGTAGAGGAGCAGGCTCGGAAGTGGCAGTAGTAGCAGTGATTGGCACCATTTCACCCATGTCTTGTGTTCGGTGAGGAGCAACAAGAGAGGTTGAAGAGGCGACTATCACTAAGGCCAGAGGAGAAGCATTTGTAGGGGTAAGCTCCATACCATGGGGGTCACACAGAGTTAATCCTTGGACGCTGATGCAGAAACCACAGGATCGAGGACACCTGTGTAAAGGCAAGTGCGACCAATTCTTCAATTTGGGTGCTTGTACTGAAGCCACACCTGCCCTCCGGTCAATGGTGTTTGATGATAGGCTGCCTCCTTTATCTTTTGCTCTAAAAGGCAACCAACCCATACAACTATTCATAACAGCAATACTTCCTGGTTTGTGATCCTCAGAGTCAACATCTGACATACTCCCAGCATCTGATAATGTAAAGAAGGCCCCAGGGGGCTTCTGCAGAGCACAAATCTGAGATGGGCACTCTATGGTGGGAGTCCGAGCTACCTGGCAGAAAAACTTAAGTTCTACCTCCCGGGCAGACTGCTTTGTTCAGAGGGTAAAGGTCTGCTTGCTGTCCCCCGCTTTAGCAAACTACGAACTGGAGGCAAAAGTTTCCCTATCTGGATCCGAAATATTGGAATTCATTGCCCATGAAACTGCGTAAATGCTCCAATCTCCTCCGCTTCAGGAAAACTCCTCAAAACCGATCTATTCCGTTACTGATTATTCTGACCTGTCTTTTGCCTTTTTCTGCAGCGCGGAGACACTCCCTCCGGTGCGATTCCGGTGCTTTATAAATCAAATACAAATACAAATGGGGGTTGCTGTGCAGTTATGACCGTGCCCGTGTCAGGATCCCCTGTTGCTACAGTATCTGCGAGGTCCTCTGAAGTACCAGAAAAAGGACACTGATGGGCATTTGCCTTCTGGGACCCTCTTTGATGTGGCCCAGGATTAAGCCCAGGAGCAAGGCTAGTAGAGATTGCGGCCAGGGCTGCCGCCCCTGATGACAACTCTTGTGGGGCGGCGCAGGGGTCCCTGACACAGGCTCCCAAGAAATTCTTGAGTGAAGTCTCACCATCCACCAGCCATAGGGGCTGCCGCGTGAGAGGGAGAAATATAGCGATCTAAAGTTCTCTGACATTATGTGGTAAAGTTTGATACAGGTAGGGAGACTGCATCCGTAATGACTGGTTGATCCGATTTGGCCCTTAAGACTCGTATCCTGATTTTGCGACCCACAGGTCTCACCAGTAGGGAGCATAGCAGATGGCTGTGCCATCCCGCACTCCCCAGCTTTAGCAGAATCACAGAGATTAGTTGTTTTAGCAACTGGGACTTTAACAGGTTGGCGTCTCTTCCTCTCTGTCCTCTGTGGACTGCAGGGAGATGCTAAAGAGGTTTGAGCAGCAACACCTCTCAGAGCCAATTACTTAGCTGCCATCCTAAAGAAGTAGAGGCTGGAGGTAATTTTCAACAAAAAAAGCCAGACTCCTTAGCTTAGAATTTAAAAATCCCTCTGCCGTCTTGAGCAGTAACTGTAACAGGGAAAATCACTGCTGCAACTTTGTAATGTCTTTAAATTAACAACAGGAGCACAGGAAAATGAAGACAATCATTGCACTGCACCAGACTCCAGGTAGTGTGCCTCCGTCTCCACCACCTGCCCCTATACCACTCTGGGAGGCGCCTTCTCTCAGTCCAGTCAAAAACTCTCCTTTGCCAATGGAAACATTGCTGACGGGGTCCCAATCCAGCAAATTGTTCTCCCAGAAAGCACTTGCCAGTAGGCCGCAAAACCATTCTCCCTTGCCGGAGGGAAGGGTCCGCCCACAGCCCAGCGGCTGAGAAGATCATTTGAAGAAACCCACCGATTCTGTAAACTCAGCAGCATGGCCACAACCCACTCACCATCTCTGACAAGCACTGGCTAGTGCTCAGGACCAGGTTGGCAACATCAAGAACCGGGGGAAGGAGGAGTCCGGGTACGGGTCTGAGAATGCCATTGAGGCTCGGTGCTGCTTGGGAAGAGGACCAGACAGAGCTAACCCAGCGCCACCATGTTGCTTCGCCCAACCTACGGCTTCCACAAAATTTCTATCAAAATGCATTTGGCTGTTTGATATTGGCATATTGTTCTTCATTCAGCGGCCTAGGAGTTCATAGGATTTCTTTCAGCCAACACTTGTTTTGCCCATACGCGGCATGCAAACCAAGTCTTTCTCAAGGCTGTGGAATTGTAATCATACAAGTATAGAACTAAATGCTTACAAGTTTCTCTCTTTAGCAAGGTTCCCCAATTAGACACACCTAAAGAGCTCATGTGAAGTCACAGCAAAATGTGTTAATAGGCAGAATTCACTTGTATGTTGTGAAGGAAAGGTGAATATCTGGTCTGGAGGAGAGTGGCTGTCTCTGTGGTAAATCTGTTATAGTGCAGATTACAGAATTCCATCCAGTTTTAAAGGGGAAAGATTCTGTTGATAAGCCATTGATTTCCACTGTGTGAGAACGTATATGCATGTATGCCTTTTTTGGCAAAGGAACATCCTTATTGAAACTTAATTTTACAGTTTAAGAGAGGGCCATTTGGAAGCAGGGCAAAGCATCCTTACTAAAATGTTCACCAAGTTGGATTGGTGAGGTGCATTAGCAGTGAACAGAAAACAAAGAGAGATATGGGGCACATTTTTCAAGAAATCATGCAGCGCAGCAAGTCACCTTGCTGTGCTGCATGAGAGGAAAAGGGCAGGAATGCACCGTATTTAACATTATACTGCATCTTCCTATCTTTTCCTTGCTTTGGCGCACAATGTGCTGCCTAGTGGCAATGCATGCGCTATTGCACCAGTCTGTCAAACTCTTCTCAGGTGAAGGGGGTAAGACTGTGATCTCAAACCAAGGTCAATCTGATTCAAACAATGCCACGGCCCGATTTGGTGACACTTGATCCGACTACTTGCCTGAAGATACATTTATTTGGGAAGTGAGACCCTATATGAATCTGCCATCCTTATACCCCTCCCCCCCCCCCCCCAAACTTCCCCTTTCGTCTTGTGCAAAATAGTCAACGGAGAACATAGAAATGCCGCTTAGATAATGAATAAAATACAAGGCTGGCCAGTCTGAAAACGGATTTCGTTTATAGGATTAACAAAACACATTTGAATGCCCTGAGATATAAAAAAAAGCGTACCCGATGAGCAAATAAATGATTTCACAGATCTGTATTTCATAAACAAAATGAACTTGTTGAAAGGACCAAGGGTTTGTAGTGCATCTACGTCCTTCTCAGTACTGGTATGCACGGAATTGGGTGATGAATTACAGTGGCAAGTAGCAAGGAGCACAGCCAGGATCTAAGCTGATCCGATGAATAGGAATAAGGAGTGAATATGCAGTCCAGGGTGGTGAATTGGAAGTGTTTCTGTCTGCACAGTTGCTGCATATTATCCTCATGCAAACAGTTATACTTTCTTTGTTATATGTCAACCTACCAACCTCCATTCTATCAAATAAACGTCGAATTGAGGACGTCCAGCAATCTTTATCTTCTCTATCGCATCCATGTTGTTTTTTAGATTAATGTGACTAACATTCGCTGTGCCTCCTGTACCTATTCTGAGGTAAAGAGCAAGGGGTGGATATTGCAATTCAGTACCAGATGTTTTTTAGTATAGTACGGGATGTTTTGTGCATAAGAATAGATGTTTATAGTGCTTCACACATTATGGGTGGTCATAGCATCCCTTCAGGGCTGCAATGAAGGCTTTTAAATATATTTTCGAGGAAGCGCTTGACCTACGAAGAAGAATACATAAATGTGGGGACAAAGACCTCACTCACCAGCAAATAGCCATTGTTACATAGCAGATGAAAGGCAAGTGTCCACCAAATTCATGAGGCGAGTTTTAAGCTGGTCAAGTTATAGAATCCTGTTTTACGACTACATTGGCATATTATACTATATCTGTGCATTATGTTATTTGTGTATGCCATTCATAAAACCTTTTATCTTCTGCAGATGGAAAAGCTTTAGGTTGAAGTATGTGGCAATCAAGCGCACTTCGTTTGTAAACTCTTTGTTTTATAAGTTCTGTTGTCAACTCTTGTACTTTTTGAACAGTGACTCAAGATGGTTGGTCACAGTAAGCGAGATCCAATATATATATATAAATAAGAACTGCATATGTATTCTTGATAGAATATTTGATTCTCCTGTGTGGGCAGATAGTCATTTCTGGGCAGCTATTTGTAGGCATTGCCCCCCTCAGGTATTAGTGTGCTTTATAAATGTCATCCTATCCTGTCTGCTCATTTTGTAGGGGACATTGGAGCTGTTGTTTTGGTTCCAAGATCAGGTTGTGCAGATAGTGCGGCAAGGTTTGTGCTTTGGTGGCTGGAACATTCAATTACAGTTTCAATGCAGCAGTAGCAGCACTCCAGGGATTAGAGTAGTTTAGAGTGCAGCACCAGCAAGGGAAGGAGCCCATCAAAAGCAAAGGAATTCAGATTTGGCTACAGTGTTTATATATTGTGTAAGAAATTGGAGTATTAGTTGAGGGGGTGAAAACCCACCTTAAATACTTGAATAATAATCACAATCCCTGTCAGCTTGAAACACTAGGGTCCCTAGATAAACCTGTGCTTAACCCTCTGGTAGCTTGGCACAAAGCAGTCAGGCTTAACTTAGAAGCAAAGGGTAAAGTATGTATTCATTACTCAAACAGTAATGAAGTAAAAACGCCTCATAAGAAAAATCCTTAACCTAATTAGAAAAGTAGAGGATATTTTAATGAAAACAATGACATCACAACAATTAATATCCAATGAGGTGAACCAAAGATATGATTTTTGAAAGTTTGAATTAAATATAGGAACAAAAACCACAAAGCGCCAACCGCAGGTATCTGGTTGTGCTAAACTGGGGCAAAGTTAAAAGTTAAGGCAAACCCTATTTGGTGCAGGTCAATATTTTGGGGAGAAAAAGTGATCGTCTGTGCGTCAAGCTGCAAACTGAATCCAAAGCAGGGCTCGACAGCAGATTGCTCAAGAATGGGGTCCTGGTGCAGTAGTCAATGATGGTATGAAAGTTCTTAGTGGTTAGACTCTGTTCCCTAAAAGGCCTCAACATCTACATGCTCGGCAACAGTCTTGGTGAAGCCTTCTATGTTTGGATTGATAACCTTTTCTGTAAAAGTCAGATCTGCTTCAGTGTGGCAAAACGGAGTTCGACCGGCTTTGATGCAGACCCTGGTCTCTGTCAGTTCTCCAGGCAGAAAGTTGGCATAAAGTTTCTACCTCCCACATATTGCATTTTGGGGACGAAAAGAGGAGTACACTTGAACACCAGCCACGGATTCCGGACCTGGGGGGCATCACCTGGCAGTTAGGACTAAAGTCAACAGAGGCCAGCAGCAGCTGTGGAAAACAACAAACATTAAAATAAAGAAGATTAATAATAACCTCAAAAACATGTTTGGAGAAAAAATCCTATTACTGGGTTAAATCACTTATTGTCAGGTTTGCTGAACACTTGCACATCACAATACACAGCTCATACAGATTTCAAAAATGTTGCGGCTACCAGAATTTGTTGTAACTCATCCTAAAGGTTATCAATTGCAGGTGCATTGAAAAAATGTCAGGCTGTTACAACCTAAATGCTATGAACGAAAGCTGTCGAGCTCAGTCTGCTCTCAATCACCTGGTTTCCACCTGGGCAGACAATGTTGGAACTGGTCAGCTGGGCAACTGCAGAAGGGCCTCAGGAAGCTTGTTGTGTTCCTTCAAGCAGTAAGGCGGTCCTTCTGATTCATTGTTCACTAGTGCAGGAGAGTTCTGAGGAGGGTACTGGGAATGCCACATTTATTACCAATGCCAGCCTATGGGTGGGGGGAACTCCTAGCGGCTCTATAACCAATGCGGTAGAAGTTCCAAGGGGTAACCCTAACCACTTGTGCAGCACTTTTTCTGTGTTTTGCTGCAAGTTATTATACAAAAGAGGGACAATGGGCTTTTGGCGAGGTCCAGCATAAATGCCCAGAGTCAATAGAAAAACAAGTAATATGCTGTTCCTGATTAGTTAAAACAGAGTCAGTTAAAGGGATCTAAGATAACTCGGCCATGAATGGTTCAGAGGTGGCAATCCATTTTATTGGAATATTGGGCCCTAACACACCCAGATGGGTGTCATGCTTCATCATCGGGCTGCTCCTCATTGGGTCAGCGCTGCAATACCCGACGGGCTCCCAATGATGGGGCACTTTGGCGGAGATCTTTTTTCCAAAAGACGTTTGGTGCTGTGGGGGTGAGGGGCCTAGTGAGTGAAGATGACAAAATGTGTTGGATAAGTGAGTTAAGAAAGGATTGGGAGTACCAGCAACAACAATTTTAATCAGTGGGTCTCCTACCCTGAGTAAAAACAAAAAGGCGCAAAGTTGGAATTATGTCTCAGTTGAGGGGCTCTTTTGTGTAAATGGTCAACATGTTTCTCGCCTAATCTATAGTCTAGGGGCGATTCGTCAGGACCTAAAAAAACTTTGTCATCTATCTTCAACAAGGGTAGTGATGTGGAAAAAACTCACACTGCTGACCACCCAAACTACTATTAGTGTGAAGTACCTGGTAGCACTGGATCTACCTGATAGTACTGGATCTATCAGTTTGGAGAGAAATTTGCACAACAGTTAATTTGCACAAAACATACAGTATATGTGAACTGACTCTCCTATCCCCTAGGCAAATGATTCACGACAAACAGGTGATAATTGGAATTAAAAACCAGCAAAAGCAAGTTGTGCCACGTGGTGTGATTCTCACAGGTGATATCTCGTGAACACAGGCACCCCTTGTGAAAACAAAGTTGCAGAAAGAATTTATTAGACTCACCCTAATAGGATTGTTTAAAAACGTCCTCAATACCCGGCAGGTCATACATAAGGGACTTCCTCATGTGCTAAGGAGGGTATGTAAGTGAGAAAAGAAATAGGTCATGACGCTTTGAAATTTCAGTTAATGTACTGGAAGTATAAACAATATAGCATGTGTTGTCAAGCTCTTGTAAGAATATTCTGTTATTGCTTAAGAGCAAGGGGTTGGACTCAGCATTACCGCAAGTATATGTTTTGGCCCTGTATTCAGGATAGTGCTGGGTTATCAAGGAAAATCGCCATCCACTAAACATAAGGCAACATGTTTATAGCCAAAGCATCTATGAGGCTCAATTTGGGGGAAAGGGTACAGGAAATATAAATAATGTAGCAAGTGTTATCAAGCTCTTGTAAGAATATTCTGTACTCGCTTAAGAGCAAGGTGTTGGACTCAGCATTATCGTAAGTATGTTTTTGCCCTGTATTCAGGATAGTCCTGGGTTACCATGGTAAATTGCCATCCGTTATACATAAAATTAACATGCTTATAGCCAAAGCATCTGTGAGGCTCAAACCGGGGAAAGGATTCTCACGTTTGCGCTCTCCGCAACTCGGCCGGTGACCTACCCGCCGCTGCCGGGACTGGAAGGTCTGGAATACCGGTGTAGCGCTGCTTAAAAGTGCTGCAAAGCGTGTAAATTGGAGCCTGGAACGGCATGGTGGCATCGTGTCAAAAACCTAGAATGCCTACATTGTGTGTGATTTTCATGGTGGCCATCTTAGAAGTATGACTATTGAACACAATGAGCGCCATATTGATGTGATCGCGTCAGTCTACTAGATCTATGTGATGAATAGGGGAGATACCGTTTTTAAATGATGTCAACTATCCCTGATATTATGAAGGATCTAGCCATGTATCACATTTTAGATCACTTTAAAATAAGTATTTGTGGTCACAAATGGAACTTGCTACAATAAAGCATCTGGATCTCATCACACAATAGTGTGATTCTGAAGGCTGCCATTTTGGAAGTATGGCTTTTAGACAAAAACAATAACCGCCATCTTAACGTGACCGCACCAGTCTCCTTGATCTGCGTGATGAATGGGGAATAGGAGATGCTATTTTTTCAAATGATATCAAAAGTTCCTAATATTTAAAATAGCTTAGATATTTGTCACAATGTAGATCTCCTTGAAATAAGTGCTTGTACTTGCAAGTGGAACTCCCTACAATAAAGCGTGTGGATCCCATAATAGGTAACAATGGTAACGATGTAGTCAGATGAAGATGGCCAACCAAGTAATGAACCCCTTTAGGAGGATACTAACTGCACTTATAATTGCAAGTAGAATTGACTGCAGAACAGCGTCTAAATTACACCGAAGGTGAATGTATGCTGGTAGTGGTATAAGCATATGTTAATGCAGTCTACCACCTAGGGTGGAAGTGTGTGAAGATCGGTCGGGTCAATAGCAATGTGACCCTAAATATCCTGTTCTCAACACACTCCATGGTATTTCCTCATTGAGCCCTCGAGTGAGTGAAGACAACCGATGGACACATCTCTGCGCTTTTAACAGGAGAACCTCTTTTGTGATTTTAGCGAAAGCCTCAAGGACAACCCATCTTAATGAATCCGGTGAGCGTTGGAGTTGGAAAAAATGCATGCACATCTTAGTGTTCACTTTATGACAGCGGAAATTACTGCGATGTTCAGTAATTCAAACGCAATTCCCATGTGAAAGATTCATGGGAATTGCGTTCACACACGAATTGCAACACACCTAATTGCATCTATATGGTTACCTGTCCCTGCAATCTGAGATATGTAGGGATGATGACCCGTCCAGTAAAAGTTTGAATTACTGAACATCGCAGTAATTTCCGTGTAGCCTTTACGTTGCTGTATGGGCATTTATGACATACCTTATGGGTGACTTATGAATGTTAAAAACAAAGGTTTAGGAATGACAAAAGGCCTATTTTGCCAGGTTTAAAGGAAAGTGCAAACCAAGGCTGCAATGGCAGAACTGGGGACAAGTTTTACAGTGCTACTTTAGGCTGGCACCACAATGAGCGCTGCAGCCCACTAGCAACATTTAATGAACAGGCCCTGGGTACATGCAATAACATGTACTATGGACTTACAAGTAAATTAAAAGTGCCAATTAGAGGTATGCCCATTCTAATATGTTTAGAGAAGAGAGCACAGGCACTTTACCACTGGTTGGCAGGAGTTAAGTGTGTAAAGTCCTGTGGCCAGAAAAGATGGATTCAACAGAAGAAGGCAAAAGTCTGGGGGTAATAACATGCAGTAGTTGGTAATATCCAACAATTGATTTATTTATGGTATTCATATCAGTTATTTGTTAAAAATTATTTACAGGCTGCACACCATGCATTACAACAAAGGGCGGAGCCTAGAATGGAAAACTAACAAAATAAAGCAATATGAGTGCACAGGAGCCACTCAGTAGAACCTTACTATCTTTTGATCCCAGCCTGTTGCACTGCATAAATTGTCATACTGAGTGAGACAATCCATGACACATCAGTGATGCTCATTGTTGGCAGAGGATCTAGTCTTTATAAGAGAAAATAATTATCTAGATGTCGTAGAATAATAGCATAAACCCTGTCTTAATTTTTGCAAAACATGCTGCCATATATTTAAGAAGAAAAAGTTGGCAGAAATGTTAGTAGAGCTTCAGTGAATAAATGCTAGAATATCTCAGTAAAATATGAATACATCATACAGGTGGAAATATAAGCAGGAGAAGCCGGAATAAGTATTAGTGGTGCAAACCAGCATAAAAGTGTTGACAGAACCTCTATCTCATTAAGCATGGCAGAACCCTGTGGAAGAAATGGCAACAAAACATCCTGGTGTTACAACTGCCAACACATCATGTTCTGTGTGTGAGTAGGAATCGCGGAAATACTCCCTGACAGAACTCTAGGTATTGATGTTTTCCAAATGCCATGCCACAAAAGGTTACTTAGCTGCCTATTAATAATGGCAGCAACATATATAGTTTACTTTTAGGCTTTTGTATGAATCAAATAGACTAGCGCATGTGTTGGCACGTGCCACGCTCCTTTTTAGAAAAATTGCTTTGGAGAGGAGCATGATCAAAAAAATTCAATTGAATTTGCCTCTGCATGGAGTTCTGAAGTAAGTGGGCGTGCCCCAAATTTCTATTTTAGCAAAAGAAATTGTGAGGAGTATGTAAAATGAAAAACTCATAGTCGTTTGTCACTACTACAAGGCCTATTTCTCCCATGCGATAACTTTGGGACTGCCTTATTACATTTTATAGGTGTAATTTCCAAATTGGAAGATATGAGTGACTCGAGTTTGGTGCGTCTGAAATCACAATTTAAAATCACAACTTTTAGTGCAGTCTGATTTTAAATTGGAATTCTGAAAATACCACTTTTAAGAAAGTTGGCATTTTCTTACTTTAGCCATTTGGTGCCTGCTGCCTGCCGCCTGTCTCTGATCACATGTCTGGGTTAGTTGACAGTTGGGCTTTGTGTATTCTTCCTCATTAGCCACACACAATGGGAGCTTAGGTGTGACCTGATGGGCCATCCTGGCAAAATGGTAGGGAGGAGCTGGGCTAGCCTCACTTACACCGTAAGAGTCCTGTCCACACTCAAAGGGCTCCATAACCACCTGTAGTGAGCCTGGAGCCAAGTCAGGAAGGACAGGGACTCTGTACTTCAAAGGCATGTCTTTGAAGTCTCTCCCACTTCAAAGGCACAACTGGGTATAAGTATTGGAACTCGGACACCACCACTTCAGTATACCCCTTGACCCGTGGATACTCTGCCAGAAAGGACTGCTGTGCTGCTAAAAGGACTGCCACTATGATGGACTGCCACTCTAAAGGAGCTGCTGCCTTGCTGTGCTGACATGCTTCTCTCTTTCCTGAAGAGGAAGAACTAGACCTAGAACCCATCTTGAACCCAGGACCCCAGAGGGACTCAAAGGGCTGGTCTTCTGGCTGCCTGATCTGAGCCTCAGGGACATAGCAGGCTCCCCTCATCATCTGGAACCATCTTCAACAAGTTCCTGACCCCCAAGAGGCTCCTTCCAGGTCCCTGGGCACTTGGCGTGGTTCTCAAGCTCTTAAAGTTGTGCTTTTGGGCTCTTCACAAACGTGAACATTCCTGTTTGCTCCGGAACTGTGCCACTCGCATAGAGAATCAGCGCGAGCCGCAGCAAGTTCATTTCTTCGCCCAGCAAGCATTGTCCGCTGGCATGAATCGCCACTGTGAGGCCCCAGCCCATCCATCTGTGACACCAGGTCTGCTCTTCACACTCCTCTGGAAATTGCCAGTGATGTTCTCCTTGCTCCCAGCAAACGTCTTCCCCTTGAACGGGACTCTTGGCACAAAACTAAAGAAGGTAAAACGTCAGCAGGACTAATCTGAGACTGCATCCAACCCGCACTCCTTAATGGTCAGCCTGAACTTTTGGATTAGACCCAGTCCAGCACGACAAGATATCACCTGTTGGCGCTTTATGCTTTTAAGCACTATTTTACAGTTTATTCATTAGAAATTTATAATTCCAGTTCTACATATTGGATTTTTGTCATTTTGGTCTTGTTTTACTTATAACATTAAGCTCTCATTTTTTAACCTGGCATGGAATCTGTTTTGCGTGGTATTTTCAATGTTTTACTGTTTGTAAGGTTGCACAAATACTTTACACACTGCCTCTAAAGGTAAGCCTGACAGCTCTGTGCCAAGCTACCAGAGGGTGGTCATGGGTTAATTTAGGGTGTGCATGTTCCTTACCTGGACTAGGATTGGGGTTACATCTTGACCCCAGTCAACCAGGAACAGTATTTCTTGAACTTGTTCACTAAGAACTTCGGTGCAGTACCATGGTACATTTTGTATATAGTGCAGGAAGCCTTAAAGAGGATACACTTCCCCACTGGTAGCCTGTGTAATTGTTGCAGACTATTGGATGTTGGCTCTAATTTCTTTAAGGTAATGACTGTCTCTATCTATAACCTACTTACTTTTTTACAAGCTTTGATATTTTCTTTGGTAGTTCCAGAAAGGCTGACTTGACATTATCTATATACAGCTAAATAAAGGCATTGGCTACCATTATTCTATGGTTACTAGGGAGAAAAGGTAGGATTCGTTTGCCAGCAACAAGCCGATAGGAGCATGTTTTGGTAATGTTAGCAATATGTTTCTACGTATTGAGCTCTGAATCTAAAATAAAGCCAAGATCCCTCATAGAGTGGACCTGTTCGAGGCACTCACCAATAGCAGGCATCCACAGAGAAGCTTACTAAAGATTTGTTTTATTGTACATTAGCAGAACCTCAGTCTTGGAGGTTTTTCATTTAAGGTATTTTTGATTTATACATGTGAACACCGATTCTAAAATGAAAGAAAAGGTGAGGACTTGGATTTCCGGGATCATCTCTGAAATCAATAGTAATTTGGGTATCCAAGCCTTAACTGAACTTGTGAATACTACCTTCTGCTCTATTATGGATAGACTCAAGGCCATTGAACGTGCCGTGCATACTTGTGTAGAACGTTTGGGTATAACCAATTTGGGTCGTTCAGCTGAACATATCAGTAATGGCCAAAATTCGAATCACTTGGGAGCTAACAAATGTACACTAGGTCAACCAGCCTCAGGGGGATCTACAGCACTTGCTTGCCCTGTGTCAAATTTAAAGACTCCGCACCAAACAGTATTAATAACAGAAAATAGGTCATCTGAGAACAGGGGCCCTTCCAGTATCCTGCCTCACAAGCAGAGTATGAGTGTTGGCTTTGCCCCGTGCAGGGTTAATGACGATCGATTAGATCTCCAACCGCAAGCGACTCCCTATGTGGTTATTCTAGATAATGTCCCAACTATAGGTGCATTTGCCAAAGAACCCGGGACTAGCTAAGAAATAAATCACTTAATTGGATAAACACTAAAATAGGTTTTGGGAATGCACTTTTTGTAGAATTTAAGATGGCTAGGCGTATTGGGTGGGTTGGTAGAGGACCTAAAGTACTGAAGGGTGATTTTGTGGTGCTTTCCTTTAAATCTCCAACTTTAGCAAAAAATCTAATTAGCAAGCTTGGTTCAGCATCTTTGAACCCAAATCAAATAACAGTCTTACAATTGTGTTTCTTTTATCAACCACCCTTACGGAATTTGAACTACCAGCATGAACATACACAGTCCTTCTTTTCCTCACAACCCCTACCCCAACCGCCAATCTGCATTGTAGAGCAAGCTCATCCATCTGCATATCCTATCATTCTATCCAATAGGTTTTATTGTCTCTCGGATCTCACTGGGGTGGATTGACTGGGGGCCGAGGCACCAGTTCGGGCTAATGTCAATACAACTGCCCTGGTAACCCCAACCTTGACCCCTAAGAACTGTCCAGAAATAGCAGAAGACTTAGCTAATTCATCTGAAGTGGTGGGGCTAGTTTCAACAAGAAATAAGACAAATACGGACACCATAACTCCAACTGTAAATGGCAGGCACCATTCGATAGATGAGGAAGTATTAAACCCTCTAACATCTGTGGTGTAGACTACCTTGAGGAATGAGATTAATAAGAATTTAACCACAATTTTTAGGAATAATATTGCAGTTTTATGCTGTAACATAGCGGGGCTTCGCAGTAAGCAAAATATACCAGAATGGCTAGAGTTTATGGCAGGCTTCAACATCATGATGCTACAAGAAACATGGGCCATTGAACTTATACAATTTAATTGCCTTAAGTCTTTCCATTCTCCAGCCATTCCATCAAGACACCGTATACCAAAGGGTGGCCTCTGCATCTACATATCCAATAAACTAGCCTCCATTAATGTAACTGCAAACTCCTACCATCCGTTTTATCAAATTGTTCAGGTTGATATTTCACCCTCTTTTTTTGTTGATTTTAGTCAACTTTTATAAAGCTTGTAATTCAGATATACTGGAAACATTATGTCATCTTGATGTGGAGTTGGAAATAATATTGGATAAGGGATCCATCGATAAAATTTTGATCTGGGGGGTGATTTTAATATTCAACCTTGCCAACTGTCAGCCAACAAAGTCTGTGGCATGATTTCCCCTACCGGGGACGATGTCACTCACTTTTCCCATTCAGGATATGGCGAGAAACTTAATGAGCTGCATTTGATGGCAGCGGGGAAAGAGTGTTATTGATTTCCTTCTATTCCCTAAATGCTATTCTGCCTTTATCTTCAATTTCTTATTACATAACTTTGCAGTGAGTGATCATTTTCCCCAGAGTCTAACACTGGATACTAGCTCTCTAATCAATCAAGGTGCAAAGAATATAGTACTCTCCTGTTTGAATGGCTTTACTTTACGCTGGTCTATGGTTGACCCGTCTAGTTTTTAAGACCAACTAATTAGCCAGCAGAGAAGGGGTTTTGAGATCTGTTTGGCTGAGACTGCAGAAGCTAGTAAGGTTATGGAGGCCTTAAACGAAATCAGCGAGGGGATTAAGGCTGGGTTGACTATCAACCAGAACAGAGGGGTTAGGAAAACCCAAGGGTGGTTTGATTATGCCTGTACTCAGGCACACAAAAACCTAAAGAGGGTCCTGAAAGAGATACAGAGGAATCTTACAGAAGTACAGAATTGCAGGCGGGCCTACAGGCTAGCATTAAAAAAACGCAAAAAGGGTCTTAAGGAGGAGGCATGGGATAACCTGCACGAGGCGAGCCTTAATCATGACTCCATGGCATACTGACGTGTCATAAACTCTCCCTTCTTTAGTGATGATGATATGCCCAGAATTGAGGTCACCATTACAGAAGAAGAATGGGTAGCTCACTTTGCTAAATTATATACGGGTTTAACTGAAAACGGTCAAAATAGCATAGCGTCTGTGGTGGGAAATGTCCCCTCTGGGCCTACTTTTTTGTCGAAATACTTTGATTTTAATTTTACACTGGAAGAGGTGAATTGGGCACTTGGTTCAAGCAAAAGAGGAAAAGCACCAGGCCCGGATGGGATCCCAATTAATATTTTAAAAAATAATACTGATCTCTGGGGCCCACTCTTCACTTTGTTTTTTAAATCTTGCCGGAACGCTGGGTTCCCGAGCTCTGGTCCGAATCCTATATTGTGCCAATATTTAAAAAGGGTGATCGTAACTGCCCCGTACACTACAGACCCATCTCTTTGCTGGATTCTCTAGTCAAGGTGGTGGGTCGCATTGTGCTGGGCAGATTAAAGGAGTGGGCAACATCATGTCCGACTTTCAATATGGCTTGCGCCTGGGAATTGGGACCACTGAGCTGGCCATTAACCTAAATTTATTGCTGAACAAGTATACACATATAAATAGGGGCAATCTGTTTTTGGTGTTTGTGGATTTGACCTCCGCATTTGACTGTGTTGTTCATGATAAACTTTGGTCTATAATTACTTCAATGGGTGTCGATTGCGCCATTGTTAATTTCCTTAGATACTTGTACTCAATGAGCTCTGGAAAGATTCGCTTTGGTACGAGAGGTGAATGCACACTCTCAATTGACATTAACAATGGAGTCCGTCAGGGGTGCATATTGGCCCCGTTTCAATTTAATTTATACATCAACAGCTTGGGCAGCACTCTTGCAGGCTCTTGTATCGACTTGCCTCAAATCGGCCATCGGCCCGTACCAGCACTGCTATACGCGGACGACGTGGTGCTCGTGACCTGCACCCCCATGGCTCTGCTGCACCTTTTAGATAAATTTGTACACTTTATGGAGAACTTGGGTTTAATAATAAATATAAGCAAAACTTATGTTATGAAAGCTGGCCAAAAGTTATCTAAGGGGCGCAATATTTTAATAGGAAATGCGATTTGACCTCAAACGCCTATTTTTTTGTACTTGGGAATTTTATTTGATAGTGACGGCAATTGGAAAAGTGCAGTAAATTCGAGAAGGATGCAGTTTTCTAGATCAATCACAGGCCTGTGCAACTTCTCAAGGAAATTGGGCCGTAAACACCCTAATGAAATGCTGAACATTTATAATGCTAAATGTTGATCGATTGCGATGTATGTTCCGAGCTTTGGGGGCATGCAAATGTGGATTCTTTACAGAGGCTAGAAAATGGTTTTTTTTTTAAAATCTTCTTGGGCTCCCAATTAGTTGTTCCAAATTGAATGCAACTTATTTAGAAGATCTGATAAGGGTACAGCCAGTCCTTCTCTGGCATAAACTATGGACATCGGACCATACAGGTTTTAATCGCGTGATTGCACAGGACTGTTGTGGCTCTGAGTATGCTTTGAAAATACTATGGCTAAAATATATTAAGAATTTTATGTCTGATATCTACACCCAGAATATTATGATAATCCCGAAACCTTGATGCATACCTCGAGGAAAGTACTAAGGAGTGAATGTTTAAATATCCTAGAGGAAAAGAGATTAACGTTGGAACTTGACAAGCCTACTGTACAGCATAATCAATCTGTTTTGACAAGCTTCACGATGCAACCGTATTTAATCAGTGTTTTAAATGCCCAACACAGGTTTGTTCTGACGTGCTTCAGGTTAGACATCTTCCATCGTCTGACTAGTTTCCCCAACACTAATAACTGGTCCGGTCAATTAATATGTTGTCCCCGTGATAAGATATCTAGTCAATCGACCATCCATGTACTGTTTTTCTGTAAATTTTATACCGACTTATGGATAATTTTTTATCAAGCCTTTACTGAAATCACTAAATTTTAGAAAATGTAGACCGCTTCCAAATTTGCTTACATGTGTGGCATTGGCAAGATTATTGAGGGCTGTTATTACCAGAAGGAAGATATTAACTGATGTATTTTAAACTCTGTTTGTTCTTATTTTACCTGTTTTTAAATCCTGACTAATTTTTATCGTATTATAATGTATACTTTTATGGTTTTCCATTTGAATCGAATAAAGATGATTTGATTTGAGTATCATCTGTACATAGATAGATGGCCTTTTGAATTAGGTAGGATTTCAAGGGTTTGAATGCAAATATTCCACGAAGTTGATTTACTACTGCACAAGTCTTTGCACTGATGGCACAGAAATAGTAGTAATAAGTGTGTGTACACTACCCAGGAATGTTTTTGTAAATTTCTGACAGGCACGAGTAAGGTTTGTTTGAGCCGTGAACCTTCCTTTGTTAACACGCACCATTTGTTTGTAACATACAGGAAGGATCAACCTAGGACAAAACAAAATCACAGCCCCACATGACATATAATGGTGTCCTCCACCAGGGTTCAACACAAAGGACATGAGCACGCAAGCCTAATGATTCATATTCATTGGCCTTTACAGTTATTGTAGACAATGTGAACTTGCATGTGTTTCACAGGTTTTTTTTTTACATTCAACTTGTGCGACATTTAGTAGGTATTAATAGTCTAAATGTAATTAGGTGAGGCAGGAAATACAGCAAGCTACACTAATAATGAGTTGGGTTTACAACTATGTAAGTGCATTTCCAAGCAGTGTGTTAATTAAGATAAAAGATAATCAATGTTGAAGACAAAAACGTAATTTGTTTTGTAGAAACAGGGCCACTGGAAAAGCGTGATTCCTCGCGGTCTCTGCCATAGTGTACTTATCATGTAATCAACGATTTGATGCATAATTCACGTAAATGAACCAACACGTTTTTTGTTCCGAGCACACAACGATTGCAAGTTATCAATCTCAGCACCGTTGATGCAAGCCTGTGTTTGACACTTTGCAAGATATAACTGGTCACCTGACGTTGGAGCTGCTAATTCCAGATTGTGTGTACTACGATTTGACATGAGGGGGGAAGCGGGTGGGAGGGGGGGGGGATGTTTCCTGTAGAAGACAAAAGCATTGCACACCGGGCATAATAGTTTCTTGTGGGCAAAGAATATTGGTTTCCTGCCACTGTTCTTAAAGTAGTAGTGTTTCCAGGATTTTTTTTTTTTTTTTAATTTTATTTTTTTTGAAAAACCTTTATTGACGTTTCAATCATTTACACGTATGGGCCTACAACCCCCCGGGGCCGGCCGCTAAGCAGTCAGAGCAATAAAAGCAAATGTAAACACAGGCGGCACCTCGGAGAGCAAAATCTGCAGTCCAGTATAGTCCGGCCAATGAGCCGCGCAGGTAGGACCCCAGGAGAAAAAGGGTTTTTCATTTTATAATAAATCAAAACAGTAGGATCAGGTGCCAAACAAGTTCCCAACAGCGATAAGGGGCAAGGATAAGAGACGTAAGCAATAAGCAGCAATATATTGAATCGATGGCGCAGGCACGGGAAATTCCGGATGGGGAAGAATATCAAAAACAGTTGCGCTTGCAAACCCCAGTACCTAACGCCCAGCAAACCCCCCGGAAACTGTGGCACACATGAAGAGGCAACGATTCACAATAAGGGAAGTGTACCGCGCTGATCCCAGAAAAAGAAAAACAAGAAGAAACAGAGAAGAAGAAGGAGGCCATGGAAAAAGAGATAAAGACTAAAGAGTCCCCTCCCCCAACCCCCCACCCTGCACCTCTGCGAATGAGTATGGCCCCACCCCCCAGCAGTGTGCCTGTCGCCCTGGAACTAGACCCGAAATATAGAAGAAACAGGGAAAAAGGAGTAAGAAAGAACCCCACCAGACGGGGGGGCAGAAAGAGTATAATAAACTGGAGGAGGGCCATCAAAACATACCCCCGGCTTCTCCCTCCCGCACGGTGAAGTCTCCCCACAGCAAACAATAAGCAGCACCAAGTCGATATATCAAAAAAAAAAGGGGGGGGAATGGGGATCATTATGCACCAACTATGAGAATAACCATGAAAGCACGCAACCATGAGTCCGCCCGTCTACTAGGTGACCACCCCCGAAGGATCAGCCTCAGCCTTGACCACTCTTTGCGATTCTGTCCATGCCCGCCCCCCGACCCAGCACCATGTCCGATGTTCCAAGGTACAGGAGTGTCCAAAAACAACCGGGAAGCGACGCACACAGGTGGGGTGGAAGTCTCTGAATACCAGCACAGACCGCATCGGGGGGGGGCGTCTTTTCCAGTGCTGCCCCAGGATCTGCACCGCACACAAGGTCCAGAACGGCCGAAGCAGCCCAAGGAGACACACGTTGCTGGAATTGTCCCTGGGTCACCGGGGACCGTGCACGGGACAAGGCCACCATCTTCCACTCAGGTCCAATACCTCCGGAACAGATCAAGCCCACAGTTAGCCGACCATACGGTAGCATACTGTCCGGAGTGTCCGGCTGTGCACTAATCGCAGGGGGGGCCGCAACATCTTCCTCCTGCGTGCAGTGTGGGAAGCCACTGAGTATCCGTGGACCAGCATGCCGCCACTGACCCAACGCTGATGCCACACTGTCTAGCTTCCCCCCCAGGACCCCGGCGCCACGAGCCAAGGAGAAATGAAGGGCACCAAGGGCCTCCAGGAGGTCGCCGTACCCCAGCGCCGCTCTCTCCGATCGCTCCGCCACACTCCCAAAAGTCACACACCCCCAATCCTGCTGCGACCCAGCGGACAGGATGGTAGGCTGCATAGCAACAAAATGGCCGCTGGGAAGGCCCGACTCGTATTGGGGCCAGGACCCCGGGAGAAGCGCCTCGAGGTCCACGTCGCTGAAGACAGGGATCCTGGGGCAGGCACAAATTCAGCCGTTGCGCGGTCACGGGCAACAGTCGTCTCCGCCACGGACCAGCTCCCGCAAAAATCCGGGAGCAGCCCGCAAGGATCAGGGCGAGCCAGGGACGGCGTCCGGGCAGCTCACAGTCAAAGGCAGGGGCAAACACCACAGAATCCAAGAATTGCACCCCCGGGCATGTCCTCGGTCCGCAACGCTCAGCAGGGGGAGCGACTACGGCAAAATGCAGGCCGAGGGCAGCACCATTTCGGCGGACCGACTCCACCCAGTCACCACAGGCCGCTGTTGTTAAACTGCCACCCGGCCAAAGCGTCCACTCGAGGTCCCGGCTCCGGGGCCGCACGGGCCGCAAAGTTCAACCGCTGATTTCTCCGGCGGTACGGCCGCCAGAAACCTCGGAGTCACACGATCGGTTGCCACTTTCGTTTACAAACACGATCTCATAGCGCAGAATGAGGATCTCATGCAGGATATCCGTGCGGGATGCGGAGGCTCACGGAGCCGGGGATCTACGCTGCCGTCCCGGTCGCCATCTTGGCTCCTCCCCAGTGTTTCCAGGATTAAACATGAAGAATTTCGATGAATCTCAAACAAGTTGTATTTTTTTTTCTTCAAATGAATTCATTCATAAAATGCCTCATACTTAGATAGGCACCTCGTTTTTTTCAGTCTAGCATACTGTTCTAGATGGTTATTTTTCAATAGAAAGGGGTACTTCCAGAAACACAATACTGTGAAACACATTGTAAATCTGAACCTGAAGTGAAGTTTTACTGGGATGTGGTGAACGAATGGGACACATATTTTATTGCAAGATATATCCATACGAGTTATTGTTTCTGCTGATTGCACATTGAGTATATTTTACTTGCAGACATTGGAGTGCAGAGGGAACAGTATTCCTGTGCTTTTAGGCAAGCCAAAATACATGTTCGTTGGTGATTGACATTCTGAATAGGATTTGCTACATATGTTGAGGTTCCGCTCCAAAGCATCGTATTTGTATTGCACTAGATTGCCTTTCTTTATCCTGGTTTGTTAAAATGCCAATCTATACAGATAACTTGAAATTGACTGAATATGCAGCTCAGTTCATCCTGCCTTTCGAGTGAATTGTCTTTCCTTGCTCCATAATGTAGTCAGTTCAGCTGCATCAATTTGTCCTCCATAGCCACATAATTCCAGGGGTCCTGATTATAAATAAACATTACATTGTTATGTACAAAACGAAAATTCATAGATGATAATGAATTTTATTTGATAAATCCAAATCTGCTGTACCGCTTACGAACTGTAGCTCAGAGCAGAATTTCTTTTGCTATAAAGAACCATCCATACATTTAAACTGTTTACAGTGAATAGAAGTAATCAAAATCTACATGAAAACATGCACATAATCTATTTAGTCCACCTCGGAGCCTGTATAATGTTGAATAGGCATTAACTAATGTCTTCATCACGGTTGAGTTGTAGCATCCTTGTTTTCTAAAGTAAGAGAATTGCATCTCTACTGTTCTAATTGATTAGGTTTGAGTTGTGAGATATTAGTGCCTGCTTTAAGAGCCAGTGTAGAGAGTAAGAGAAAAGTCACTAAGCAGTATTACCCCGCCGCTTAAACATGTGCTTTGTCTGCTCATTTTCAAAAGTTTAATTTTTTGACAATCCACCATCATTATGGAATAAGGGTACATTTATATTGCAATGTTTGCCTACTGTGCAGCTGGAGTTCATTGCAAGGCAGTAATAATGTATCTTCAGTTTACCACATATTATAAACCATACTGGCTTTGAATCTTATATATAACTGCCTAAAAACATGGCAGCAAGAAACTGCAGAGCGCATTTTAGCATGTGTATTTTTGCTGTACAAATATCACAAGTATTTTATATATATGCCGAGTGAAGCAAGACCATTCATTTAAAAGATGATTCGGGCAAATTATTGGTCTGCCCATGTACAATGGCGAATAAACATGTCCCTACTGCAGGCATCAGTTCTATGAATTTATAAACAACTCAGCAATTTGAAATATCCCTAAAATATGTATGGTAGATTGTATTTCTTCACATATATTGAGGACCATTTGTAACATCACTAAAATGGATGTAGTAAGGATATAACATCACTACTCCACTGCAGTATATAGAATTTGACTTCAGAATTCCTTAAATTAAGGCCAACAGTAAGTTCACTGCAACCTGGTGCCGCATTTGTCACTTAAATTCCTAATTAGCACGTTAGCTAGCTTTTGCGATTTACTTATTTTAAAATATCCATTATGTTTAGCATACCTTGGATGATGAAGAGACATTTTTGATAGTGACTGCACTGTTAGGCAGTTCAGCACAGGTGAGCATGAAAATATTTGTTCCATACATTTAAATAACAAAGCATCTTTGATCTTGGCACATAATAAATTGCTTTACAAATAAATTTGCTAAGGTATTACCATCTGTAAATTGTTTTTATTTGCAGTGTATAGTCAATATTCACTTCATATCTATGCAACTTAAATATCACTTGAACAGAGAGAGCAGTAGACCGAGAAATGATGAGTGTACGTTGCTAAAATTATATGATCTGTGACAATGAATTAGGAGGAACAAAGTAACCTTCACAAGCCTAAAATTTTAAATTAAAAACCAGCTCTGATTTAATGATCTAATATGGGAACTACTCAGTAACTTGATTTTTTCCTGTAGCTTATGGTGGGGTCGGGAGTTACTTTAGCTTGTAGTAGTGATCATTTTTTAGAAGAGTCTTGTGTTTAATGCGTAATTCTAAGATCAGTAAGGAGCAGTGACGGCCCGTGTAGGTCGTTTTACCGGGGCGGTGACGTGGCGCAGAGGAGGGGCAGGGTGGGGAGTTGCAAAATTTGGCAAACGGGCGATTTCAGGTAAGTTACAAAAAAAAATCATAAAACGAATTTCGTTGCGCGCGCTGCATCGCATTTGGCGATGCAGCGCGCGCAACGAAATTCGTTTTATTACTTTTTTTCGTAACTTACCTGAAATCGGCCGTTTGCCGCATTTTGCAACCCCCCACCCTGCCCCTCCTCTGCGCCACGTCACCGCCCTGGTAAAACGCCCTAAACGGGCCGTCACTGGTAAGGAGAAAAGAAAAACTTGGTCTTCAATGCTCTTCAGAACTTTCCAAAATGAATATAATTGGTCACCAGATTTCCATCAGTTTTTGATTTGGGGGTGGTGATTTTTAGGGTAGTGGTTATATGGTAGACGTGGGGGATTTTGTTGAGGTAGTAGAGTGCAGAACCATGGAAAACGATGTGCACTAGACACCAAATACAGAGATCAACGTGATTTGGTAGCATCCAGTGAAGAGGAAGAGATTGTATGGCCTGGGAGATGTGATCAGGCATTATTAGGCTGAAACAAGAAGTGTGAAAGTTGTGGGATAAATTTGAATACATTGCAAGTTATTGCAATTAAGTGATCAATCAATCAATCAATCATGGAATTTATATCGCGCACTACTCACCCGGAAGGGTCTCAAGGCGCTTGGGGGAGGGGGTCTGCTACTGCTCGAACAGCCAAGTCTTGAGCTGTTTCCTGAAGGCGAGGGGGTCCTGGGTCAGCCGCAGGTGGACGGGCAGGGAGTTCCATGTCTTAGCTGCCAGGTAGGAGAAGGATCTTCCTCCGGCGTTGGCTCTCTGGATGCGAGGGACGACGGCGAGGGCGAGGTTCGCGGATCGTAGCTGTCGGGTGGGCGTGTAGAAGGTCAGGCGGTCGTTGAGGTACCTTGGGCCCAGGTCGTGGAGGGATTTGTGTGCGTGGGTGAGGAGTCTGAACATGATCCTCTTGTTGACAGGGAGCCAGTGCAGGTCTCTCAGGTGGCTCGAGATGTGGCTGCGTCAGGGGGCGTCCAGGATGAGACGGGCAGAGGCGTTCTGGATACGCTGAAGTCTTTTCTGAAGCTTGGCTGTTGTACCGGCGTAGAGGGTGTTTCCGTAGTCTAGTCTGCTGGTGACGAGGGCCTGGGTGACAGTCTTCCTGGTCTCGGTCGGGATCCATCTGAAGATCTTGCGGAGCATGCGGAGGTTGTGGAAGCAAGATGAGGAGACGGCGTTGACTTGTCTGGTCATCGATAGGGAGGAGTCCAGGATGACGCCCAAGTTGCGTGCGTGGTCCGTTGGCTTGGGTGCGGTGCCCAGGGCCGGGGGCCACCAGGAGTCGTCCCATGCGGAGGGCGACGGTCCCAGGATGAGGACTTCTGTCTTGTCCGTGTTCAACTTCAGGCGGCTGATGTTCATCCATTCGGCGACATCTTTCATCCCTTCGTGTAGGTCGGCTTTGGCGGTGTCGGGGTCTCTGGTGAGGGAGAGAATCAGCTGGGTGTCATCGGCGTAGGAAAGTGATCTGTCCAGGACAAAATATCAGTATGCATTAATATAATTCTTTGGGATTGGAATGAACAATGCCAAACTGTGGCCTCTGTATTGTCATGAAGCACAAATTATCATAGGTATGTCCTGGTATGGGATTGCAATTTAGTGAGGAGGCAGAATATGGTAGGATGATCATGTAAATTGTCTTGCACGTTGATCTGTGTGTACTAAGATTTACATCCTTAGCATTTAAAGGTTCTTTAAAAGGCAATTGCTTACCTTTTAATGATGACCACAATTTCGAATAGATTTGAGGTGCACCATGGTATATCGAAGCTAATCTCATAGCTCCTCCATCTGAGCACACTGACAGCTAAACGGAATTCATTTATTCATGCTTTCAGATACTCAAATTCTCCCTTGGAACATCAACATTTGTCACTGATATTTTCATTTCTGATGCAGGTCATCCAGTTGTACTGCTAGCTTGCCTTTCCGAGCATGATGTCCACCTGGCTTCATATTGCCCAATGATTTTTGTTTCATTCCTTATTTAATTTACCACAATAGTCCGATCTAGCCCAGAACTGACTACAGTTTTGCCTAAGTCTATAAAGCAGTTTCTATTGGTCTACATTTGCCTGAAGGCTGCCCTTCTTGGTTCACTGAAAACACTAATTGGATCAGTGATTACAACCCATTTGGGGCTCAATAATCCTTGATGGCTATTTTTGAAACTATGCTAGTTATCCCCTCTCAAGGAAGCTTGTTTGGCAGAAAAGATCTCCTCTCCATTTTTTTTAAACAATAGCCAAAACCTCTGCCCCATGTTATTTTTTGTGAGATGGATTTAGAAAGTTTGAAATAATGCAATTCACTTTAAGGAAGGCTATGACACCACTGGGTACTACAGCAATGACAAAGGTTTTGCATCTTCATTGCCTGATAATTCCTATTTATGAGGTGAGATTGGACTTGGAAACCAGTACATTCCAAAACCATTTTTGAAGACTAACATGGTAAAAAAAGAAATTACATGTCATCTGTATTTGTCTAAGACGTTTAACACATTGGAAACAGAGGCTAAATCTAATGTTAATTAAATTCAATACAAGAACTTACAATGGAACCATAATTTTCACATTGAGTTGTGACAATCTAATGCTTTGAAAGCTCTTAAACCTGCATCTTCATTTCCTGATAATTCCTATTTCTGTGGTGAGATTGAGCTTGTCAACCAGTACATTCTAAAATGATTAGCCCCTTCGGAACATGTGTGCTTTGTTGGGGGCAATCTCCCCTGACCACCGTGAAATTGTTGTGCCTATCCGCAGGATTGCAAGAGTTTCCTGCACACTTGTTTGCCTGCTAGCTTTGCACCCTCCCACCTGTGATCCATCAATCAGTAGTCCTGGGCCTAGGTTACAGGGCATGCCTGACTACATACTTGTGTGTCAAGATAGATGTGGAGTTCGGGACCAGGGATGTTATTTGTAAGTACGATAGTTCATTTTTGTTGACAAATGCATCAATATCCATATTAACATCCCCCCTCTAGTTGATTCTTCAACTACACAATCTAACTCATGCATTTGTACCATTACTTTATTAGGTTCCTGCTGATCCCTGTACTCGCATTGACTATGACAACCTTTCTAGTTATTTGCATTCTACCTTACATGAGAGCTTTGTTTTTACAGCAGTTGATCGCCAATTGTACCCCCTCACAAACCAACAGGAACACAATAATAACTGGCAACGGAAATTTGCACAAACCGGAGATCAATTGTGAGAGCCAGGAGAACCAATTCAAAAACCACTCCTGCTCAAGGGCTCCTCCTTCTTTACACATGCTTTGCTGAAGAATATGCAGTGCTGGAATAGCAAGTGTTAAGGTTCTATTTACCATGTCATTCCCTGGGATGAAAGTACTGCAGGCAGTGCTGATCTTGGCACAGAACCCCCCCTCCCATCGCGGCCATTGAGTCCCACATACTGAAGCTGCATTACCATGAGGCGGATGGCTCTCATTTCTTCCTTGATAGAAGTGAGGTCCAGCTTAGTGCTGTTCAACATCTTGAGCATTTCACAACTGGTTATCTGAAACCAGTGGGCATTTGCTTTTGTCTGTACAGTGAAGAAGAGTATCAACCCCTCTGCCCTCTAAAGTCTTCTGGGATGTCCTTGAACTGAGCCTAGCCAAAATAGTCCACCGCTCTCTTTCTGTGAGCTTGATGCATTAACTTGATCTTTTTCTTTGAGAGGTGCTGGTACAACTCTGTTAGTTCTTCTCTGGGAATAACATGGGTCGGCGTGTGCATGGTCACCCAGGAGCATAGTCCCCTCCAACCGTAAACTAGTTGGGTGTAGGCATGCTCACCGCACTGCCAGTAGAAATCCATGAGCGTGGAGGTGCACCATTGCATATCCGTAATGAGCAATATCACGTTGCAGTTGGCATTTGTGCCCATTGGAAGTGATCCTTTTTCTCTGAAACATGAGGAATACAGGGTCAGTTTCAGTACAATCAGGGGTTGAGCTTTCCCCCCCTAGCCAAGTGTATCCACCCACCTTTGTTTCCCAGATTTCCTAACATGGGTGAGCTATACTTTTCTTGAACCCTGCCCCATGCAACTCATTTCCCTTTTTATTCTCGAGCTGGATGCCCTATAGTGTTGGTCTACCACATGTTGTTAAAGAAGACTGCCCCAGATACTCTAAGGGCCGCCCTGGGTCCACAGATAGATGCAAGAGCAGATGTGTTTGTGCATTGGGTTGCGGGTTAGCAACCTCCAAGAAGTCTTGGTGCCAAACAGTATTATCCCCTGTGGTGCCCTTTGTATGCATCCTGTCGGGTTGGATATCACTGAGTTCAGTGAAGAGAAATAATGCTGTTGGGTTCATTTTGTATCAGGCTAGGTTTACAACTACCCTGAGAGGTTTTATCTTATTGGACTGGATCTTTGCCCTAACCTTACCTAAGTAAAATAGGGTACTTTGCTTTTTCCGGGGCTACTTCTTGGGACAGGTAAAGTCCATCTGTGCCTACCGCATGTGAAATCAGCGAACAGACATAGCATGATCTGGCTGATGTTTTGAAGCTAACTGAGATCATGTGTTGGTACCAAGTGTTCTGTAAGAGGGTAATATGTAATGTGTGCGTGATGCTAGAGTTCGGTAGGGGTGGGCGGAATTTGCGAAATTAACTTTCGCAAATTATCGCGAACATGTTTAAAATTATCGCAAACAAGCGGAAATATCGCGAAGATGCGGAAGTTTTTTTCCGGCATGTTCGCGAGATTTTCTGCATGGTTGCGGGTCGCCAACTTACCCATGTGGTTGCTTGCGGGCGCGGCCATGTTGTTTTGAGTTATCTCGCGGTGCATGATCGCGAGAAGAAAGACGTGATCGCGCGACGCATGACGTCACTGCGGGCGCGAACTGTCGCGAGACAGCGCAAATGGCTAAAAACAATACAACATCTCATGGAGAACGCGACCGGATCAAGAAAACTTGTCGGTGAACGCAGGGATTCAGGTAAGGTGATCGCTTGCGCGCGAGAATGTATTATTTTACAGCGCGAGCAAGAAACAAATTATCACCAAGCTGCGGAAACCGGAATTTTTGACATTTTCGCGCTCTCCGCGGAACGCGAAAATGTCAAATTATCGCAATTTCCGCGAACGGAACAAAATTTTCACCCAGGCCTAGTGTTCGGCTTAGTGTAATTATAGGTGACATACGAAAGGTCCCTGAGCGGGCGCTGTATGTTCCCATTAGTGACTCTTTTTTGACTCAGCAGTTCCTCAATAGTAAGTAAGTGTGGGATTACCCAAAGCAGACAGAGGGTACATATGCACAGAAATATATATAACTTTTGTCATGATATGGTCGTTCGAGGTGGGAGCCATCTGTGCTCTGTGTGTGGCTCTGGTTCTTCTGTCCAATTGGAAAATGTTCGCAAAGTTGAGTTCATGGATGTCATCACCTTGTAAAAGCTCGACCACATGATGGAACGGTGCACCTACTCAGGTGTTAAGCAGGCTGTGGGTTTCTCCTCCTTCCATTGGTTTAAGTGGGGGAATTGTCCTTTTTATTTTTCTTGCTTAGAGAAACACGTCGTGTTGGTGCACTTTGTTATCTTCTCTGTTACCTGGTTTTGAAAGAACTTTGTTGGTTGTTAACTTATAAACCTTACATATGCTCTGTAATTAATAGTTTTTGGAATCCCATTATTTTTACCCTAGAAGTGGTTTCCACTCCACTAGTCATGATCTAGTGGGGCACCAGAAGGTGACCCCCTGTTGGGTATATCTTAGGTTACTTTCTGGGAGTAACAGTGATTATTATTTACCTTAGACAGTTCAAATCTTTTTATAAGCCATTGAGCCCCCTTCCAATCCTAACTGGATGCTTAGATTGGTGCTCTAAATGTTTGTGGGGTGGTCTCCTGTGCGTAAGGAGGGATAGAATTGTCACTTTTAGTCAGAGTCCAACTGCAGTGCTAGATTTTGTTTTAGGCACTTTGCCCTGTGGCTAAGGGTCCGGTTGCTGTGCAGCCCCCTCCAATAGTTCCTTTCTCGGATGGGCATTACTCCTTTTGATGCTACCCTCAGTTGCTTTTGTTATACTCTGTGTAACTTAGTATCGCTATAGATGAGTGGAACACATGGGAAAAGGGGGCATATAGCCGCTGGAGTTGCTAATGTCTGTCTCTTGCTGTGAGCAGGTTTTGGTGCATTTGCACTTCTTTGTTCCCTGCACGTGGTCTATAATGTGGCTTCCCTCGTGTCTTCCAGGTACCTGGCTTTGGCCGATTATGACCCCGCTTTTGTATCCGGAACTTTCTTTTTGGGCTAGCTTTGGGCATATTCTCTTTAGTCTTGGGTGTTTCCCTTTATCTTGATCTATTGCTTTACTAGTCATGTGGGGGAAAGGGTCGCTGGTGGTCCATGGCCCCCTTTTCTTACATCTATACCATCTCATGATGTCCAAGGTTGGGGCCACCTGTTTACCCTGGATGGAACCTGCAGAGTTGGAGCACTGTTTAGTCCCTTTGCTTAGTATGGGGATAAGTGCACCCAGTGCCCTATGTTCATCTGGAGCCGGGATCTCCCCTCCCGGACTCCCTGCTCCCTCAGAACACACCCCTCTAACTCTTAGCATACTGGCAGGCCTGCTGTCTCTAGCTTATGGCTGGGGTCACTACGGTCATGTGTTGCCTAATGATCTGGTGCATCTCTTGTAGAATTTTGGAAGCGTGCCGTAAGGTAACCGGACTTCGGAAATCAAAAAACGGGACAGTCACGGAACATAGAAGAAGGCTGGCTAAGTTAGTATTTGCTTTAGAACACCAAAAACATAAACCCCGGGGACTTATGACCAAAGAATTTTAAAAGTCTGCCAGGTGATGATGAAAAACCAGGACTGCCTCCGCAAGTCTGGGATGACTGGCCACCCTGGTGAAAAATCCCCCCCCCCCCCTCAACTGGAGGCTTGGGCTCGACATCATATTGAGTCCTTGCCGCTTATTGGCTCCTTGTGTGTGCGCTGTAGAGTATTTTATGGGTTTATCATCCCAGGCACATGGGAATCCTGGTTCCTGTCACCGAGTACACCTTCATTTTAGAAATGAAAAGGGGCCTCCATTGGTGCAGAGGCTTCTAGGTTTTGGGGGTGCAATTGGGACCACACGCCATGAAGGAAACATTGATCCCAGGCATGGTGCCCGAGAATGGGGACATTTTGACTTGGTCATCAAAAAACATCTAATTTGACTTTAGACATGGGACCTGGGTGGCTCTTTTTAAACAGTTCTTGGTCACGCCCCCTCTTTAGACTGACCTGCCTCTGAGTCGTGGCCAGCCAACCCCACACTGAGGGACCAGCAGCAGAGGGAGGCCACTGAGACCACCCTTCGATGACTAACTTGATGCAGGCTCAATGTTGACATAGCTCTCAGCCGCTCTGGATTTCTGGAAGCAAGTAAAAAAAAAAGAATTCACTCTGTTGTGTTTTAGTCTTTTTTTTAATCTGGTAGTAGTTTGGGGGAAGAGGGTGAGTGGGTGTCAGCACTGGGTTTTAAGTTGGTTGGGTAATTCCCACTTGTGCTGGGGGTTTTTACTGCACAATTTGGCTCTGTGCTTGTGTTTAGGTGCTATCTTCCCTATACTGCCCCCCTTCCTGCAGCTGTTGTGGCCCCAGCCCTTGTTGCATTGGATTTTCTGTCTGTGGCTGATGCTGCCACGTGCTCACCCAATGGCTGGATTCCTGTTGTGTTTGTGTGGAGACTGGAGGGCCTCCCTTCGACTGGCCGTAGGGTGCTTTCTAATTCCCCTGTGCTTGATACTGAGGGGGTGACATTTATAGGGTTTTGTGGTGGTTGGCCCTGGTTCATTGGTCTCTGCGGCTTTTGTTTTTCATGATATTCCTTTAACAGGCATCTCTCCACCAACTATCCCGACCTATGGCAAAAGTATCACTCCTTAGGGTCTGGTTGCTGCCAACCTCCCTGGCCGTTACTGTCATAACTTGTTTGTAACCCTTTGTGGTTTTGCGGTGGAGACCCCAGTGAAACTGGTGCCATCTGCACAGTTGCAGCCATCGCTGCCCCCTCAAGGGCAGTCTTTTTCAATTTGTGTTGAAACAGTTTTGCAGTTTGTCTTTGTGCCAGCTCCTGCTCAGGTATCATCTCTGTGGCCCCCTCTATGGGAAGTACGTGCGCCTTCTCAACCACTCCGTAGGCGGCCTTCTCCGCCATGCGGTTGGCGGGGGCATTTCTCTGCGATGGGTTTTTGCACCCCCCCAGTCTGCTCTGCGCTCTTTACTACAGCGATAAGTTTAAGTAGAGCAATTATCAGCTCAGTGAGGTCCTTGGGCATGGCGGGTGTAACGCATGACTTCGGGAAGCCTCGTCTTTTCCACCTCATGATGTTCGGATGCACTGTGGTGTGTGGTTTCTAGATGTTATTTCCACTGCCACTGTGTGTCTTACCCCTGTTTCCTGATCTCTCACAGGGTACCCTTCGGGCGCGTATGTAGCTCAGCCATAAATTTCTTCTCTCTCCGGCACATCATTGGCTATAAAGGATTTTGCCCTTTTAATAGCCTCAAGTAAGGCACAAAAAGGGCAATATGTATGCTGTACCCAGCACCTAATGAATTTGCAAAGATACAAGAATGTTTGCATGTGAAGGCAGTCTGATATGCAGGTGATGTCTTCATTTGTCTAACTGTGCTGTGGGGGTGTTTTAATAGCATGGGTCTTGGGGAAGGAACATCAGGGGTGGAGAAGGCCATAGTTCTGTCATCAGAGAACTAGATGGTCATGTTTAGTTTAGCCATTGAATCTTTTCCCAATATATTAGTTGTAGACGAGCAAAAATATAATAGTTGTACCCTCACGCAACTGCCTCCTATGTCCAGTTCCAGAGGTTTCATGAATGGGACCCTTGTCACTGTACCCAAAAACACTTGCGTAACCATAATGTATTTTGATAAAGGGACTGTCCTCTCCCTTAGGCATGACCTTGTTGCCCCTGTGTCTATTAGTAAATTGTATAGTGTGTTGTTTACAAGTACCGTTACTATGGTTTCCTCTTCTGGTTGGTGCATGGTTGAAAGCATGAGGCGTGTGTTGTTGTGTGCCCTTCCTTTGTCAAGCGTCAGATCCCGATTTTCCCCCTTAGCTACCTGGGCAAATACTGTAGTCCCACTCTCGTCATTGGTTCCCAGGGGACTGGGGCTCCCTTTGTCACCTGAGCTCGCTGAATCACTGCAAGAACCACCACAAACTTCCCTGACTCCTGCTTACACTCGCCTGACCCAGTGGGAATACATATCCTAACTGCTCTTGAGGTGTCACTGTCATGGGTGGTGGATGGTAAGTCGAGCTTTGGGTACCATCCCTAGTAACTTGAGCTGTGCTGGAGGTGTATGGGCCCACTTAGGTTTACTTTTCTCTGGCTTAGATGTGACTGATCTTCTTTCGGTGGGGGGCTCAACGGCTTCTAACACTGCTGGGTTTAAGTATCCTAATGCAGGAGGAGTAGGTGTGAGCACGTCCATCCCTGCATATGGCGGGGGAGGTGCTGATGCTTTATTTGCTAATGGCATTGTAGCGCTATCGATCTTGGCCTCTTTGAAGATTGATTTTTATTATATTCCACAACAGATTTCTTTGCTAGGACGCTTCTACATATATCATTAGATTTGAAAGACACAGTACATATAATAAAGGAGAGGCTATAGCAATCTCTCTCCACAATCAGCTCCCTTAGCTACTCCTACTTCACTCCCTCCTACGAACCTACTACATTTGCCAGTGGAGAAAAAGGAAGCTTGTCCGGATGCATGGACCTCTGATGGGAACACCCAATCACCTCCATCCACGATCTACCCTAGACTGATTGGGCAGGGCGCGTGTAAGCCCAATGCCACTCGTAGTCTCCTCTCCTCCTTCCTGTCTAACATTCTGGATATGAAGGAAAATCAAAAATAAAACAGCTGAAGATTAGTCAAGAAAGCTTTAATTTAGCTTCAAGTCATGCGGATGAAGGTGTGAGATGTAAACCTGTCAACTCACGGTGGTAGCCTGTGACGCATGGGTCCAGCATTCACCCAGGAGGCATGATTACACTGTGCACCTTAAGGTCAGCTTGAATCCATTATCCAAAGTAGGTTTCCAGCTTGTGTATGATGGCTCTGTGCTGCAGGACTTCACTTGGTCTTTTAAAACCATTTGGGACAAAGAAAGGAGCCCCAGAGGACTTGTTTTTTGAGAAGAGAAGGTGAAAGTTGGGGGGATTCATTTAGGTGTGTAAGTCCAGCTGTCGAAAACTCTAAACATTCTATGTGGCCCTCCATTACAAAACACCACCTCCTCGTTTCCACTAAAGTCACACCTTGAAAATGGTTTCAAAGTTGGCAGCTATGACGCTGGCACAAGGAGTAGTGAAAAGGAAGCATTTTAAGACAGTTCCAGAACATTTTTCAACTCAAATTCCCCTTTCATGGTTTTCACTTCCTTATACCTTGTTGTTGTAGTGAGAGTTTACATGTATCCGCAGGTAGATCATAGATCAAGTGATGTGGGAAGGGAATACAATTCTGGAAAGTAAGATTTACAACAAAGCACTGACAAAGGGAAGATGGTAGAGATGGTGAGGCCCATAGGTTGAGTGGGATTACATTAAAGCCTTGAAGGTGGCAAAGCCTGAAGTGGAATGGTAGGTATGTATGTATGTATGTATAGGTATACTTGTATAGCGCATTAACTGTCACCCAACGGGCATCCTGGCGCTTAGACTTTTGATGGAACTTGCACGATGTTTTCAACCACTGTATGATTTACGCCACTCTTGGGAAGAGATGTGTTTTCAAAGCTTTCTTAAAAGAAGGAAGATCTCCCACACTCCTCAAAGCCAGCGGTAAAGAGTTCCACAAAGTTGCTGCTGAGAACCTGAAAGACCGGCCTCCCAACCGAGTCCTCAGGATTTTAGGGACTACCACCAAGCAGGCTGTGGCAGAGCGGAGAGATCTAGACGGAGTGTACCACGAGAACATGTTCTGCAAAGGGATGGGACCTTGTTCATGAAGGGCCCTAAAAACTATGTAGAGGGCTTTAAATTCGATCCGCTGAGGGACTGGCAGCCAGTGGAGGTCCCTGAGCGCAATGGTAGAGGAATCAGCACGCCAGCGTGACACAGCCAATTTAGCAGCAAAATTCTGCACGCGCTGCAATTTTCCCACCAGAGTCTCCGGGGCTCCCAGAAGTAGTGCGTTACAGTAGTCAAGTCTACTTAAGATGGTACTCCGCACTACCTCTGGTCTAGCCTGTGCTGGGAGCAGTGGTAGGATCTTCCTCAGCGTGCGAAGCAAAGCCATGCACGTTGCCACTGTTTTGTTAATGGATACATCCAATTGAAGATTGGAGCCAAAAAATATTCCCAAATTCCGCACACAGTCTGCCGGTGCACTAGTGCCCTGAAAGGAAGGGGGCCAAAAGTCCGACGGAAGAGGCCTGGGGGTACGGTCTATTGAACAATGTAAAACCTCCGTTTTGGAACTGTTGAGTTGTGGCATAACCAATATGCCGTAGAGGTCATGCAACGGTGGAAGACCTCTTGCGACACCGCCTCCTTACCCTTAAACGAGAAGATAAGTTGGGTGTCGTCCGCATAGTTGGTGACTGCGATGCCAAAAGATTTTATCAGCTTGATCAGGGGGCGGAGGTAAAGATTGAAAAGGATAGGACTGATGGCTGACCCCTGAGGCACGCCCTGCCCAACCCTTCTGATGGTGGATTTGAACGGTGGCAGGGCCACTTCCTGGTGTCTGTTATCCAAATAAGACACCAGCCAATCAATGGCCAAGCCAGTCACCCCCACTTCCTCCAACCTCCTGATCACGATCGTGTGGCTGACCGTATCGAACGCGGCCGCCATGTCGAGCAGCACTAAAAAGGCTGCCCGTCCTTGGTCGGCACGCGTCCTGAGGTCATCTAGCACAGTCACCAGTGCTGACTCTGTCCCATGGGCTGGTCTAAAACCAAATTGGCCCACATCCAGGCATGCATTGGTCTAAAAATAGCTGGAAAGATGTTTTGTAGCCCATTTCTCCAAGATTTTGATTGGAAAAGGGAGAAGGGAAATGGGCCTGTAATTGGCAGGGCAAGAAGGATCCAAAGTTTCCTTCTTGAGAAGTGGAGACACCACTGCCAACTTCCAGCAATCCGGTACTCGTGCAGACCTGAGGGATTGACAGCAGGTCGCAAATAATGGCGGAGAGAGTTCTTCCCGAAATAGCTTCCAAAATTTGTGAGGAAGTGGATCAAGGGGCGAGCCCGAGGAGACGCTATTAGCCAGTGCACTAAATTCCTCGAAAGATGGAACCGGGAAACTATTCAGGCATGCTAAACCAACATCTCCCTCCATGACAGATGTCAAGGTAGGAGTGGGCAAAGACTGGGTGCCTGAGCTTGACGAAATAGCAAGGTTGCTCAAAATGGTGGCAATCTTCTCCTCGAAGGCCTGTGCTAATGAGTCGCACAAAGATTGAGATACAGAGACATAGTTTGCAATACAGGCAGGACGCAATAGGTCTTTAACAATTTTAAACAGCGCCTGAGATTTGTTCGCCGCGGACAATAGAGAGTCCTCTAGGAATTTAGCTTTAGCACATCTAATCTGTGCTTTATAAGTTGCCAAAGTTTGCCTAAAACAGGCTCTATCTGATTCCGGGTACTGTTTTCTCCAGGCACGCTCCGCCCTCTTGCACTGGAGTTTGGATTGAAGCAGTTCCTCTGAAAACCACGGCATAGCATAAGTGGACCTATCTCTAGTTTTTCGCAGTGGAGCTAATGAGTCAAGTGAAGCCACAATTCGCTGGCTAAGGGTTTCGTAACTCGCATCCACACTATCTCCCAAAGAAAAACCCATCGGAAGCAAGGCAGGCAGGGTGGACTGCGTCAAGAGCTTGGACCATTGTCTACTCACCCTAGTAGCACCTAGGCTACCTTTCTTCGTAAAGGCTGCGGGGAGTGAAAGGGTGAAGTGAACCAACGCAGGTATCCCTTGGTTGTTGACTGCTTCTGCTTAATACGCCTTTGTTCTGCCATCTGTAGAATATGGTGCTTTCCTCAGCATTTCCAACAAGCTCATAACCAATGTGGTTGGACTGTGTTGCTGCAAATGGCCATTTACCAGGGAATAGCTTATGTGATAATGGCTGTTATATGAAGCTTCAACATCCCCTATGATGACAGAACTGACCAAAGTTGGTAAAGAACAGCCGTCCCTCAAACTGGGGCATTTCTTCTCCTTCTTTCCTTTATCTCCTACAAACGCTACTGCAGCAGCAGCCACCTTGATGGAAATGAGTTTCCAATGGTTCACCTTTTCTGGGTCCTGCTCTGCCGTAAGAATATGTAGACTCCATGGTGGTATCTAAGAACATTCTTCTTCTTGGAAAGTGTTACTTGCTGTAAATTTCAGTCCATCCCTGTGCATCGACTAATTCAGTGATGAATTAGTAGAAATGTGAGGAATATAAAGCCTAAAAGCATTTTGTGAGTCCTGCTAATAGATGTTTGAATACAGAGGAGCATAAAGTAGTATGCCGATAAGGTAATTTATAAAAATATATTTAAAACTATTCATGAGTCCACATCCTCCCAGGTTTGGCTCTTTCCATCTACTTCCGTAAACTGGATTTCACTGCGAAGACAGGGTTTTTCCAGCATAGAAGGGCAGCGGTTACAGCTTCAGAACACTGTTGGAGCTGGAATCAGTGATTGAGGCATCTGCAGATCTGTACTGTGGGCCTCCTCCGGCTCCCAACTTGCTCATATACTCTCAGATGCTGCACCTCTTCCTGCTTCAAGTCAAACCATACTGCAGCAGACTAGGCCATCATCATATGTAGATAAGCTGCAGTTCTCATCTGTTCAGCATGATTAGTGGGCACTACAAATTACCTGAATGTCTCTCCATGGGTGTGTATCATCTACAGTTTCTGTGCTTATACTTAGGCCTCCTGGAAGGGTGAAATGGTGTGTAAAATTGCTATGGACTGGAATGCGACCTGAGTAATTACCAGTAGCTCAAATTAACTCAATCATTCCATCAATCATTTTTTGTACAGTTAACTGCCAGCAGGCGAGACATGAAGGTTGTTCTGTCCCCCCTCTCTCAGACCTGAATTCATGGTATTCCTAAAGGCCAAAGGGCCTAGTTTGCTGCACAGTTAATCGCAATTCGAGATGGATGCCTTAAATTGAGCTTCTGTTTTTTTAGCCTAAATCAAGGTGAACAATTAAATATTATGGGATGCTTATTATTTTTTCACTATAAGAGTAGGAGCTTTTGAACACTTCCTTGCACCACAACTCGTTCAGGAAGTAAATTTGACCTCACATTCTTTACCTCCTGATTCCCAGCTTTTCTCCCTTTCTCCTGGATTTTTCGTCTCTCAGGAATTCTTTTGCACCTGTAGTTTCATCTTACTAGAAGTCCTATTTTCAGCTCCAGCCTCTGCCTTCAGCTCTATAAGACCTACATTCCTCTCTCCGTCTCTTCTGAGATTTTTTGCCTTTTCCGCCTTTGGGGCTCTCTCTGGGTTGCACTGGTTGTTGGGTGCGTTGTTTTTTGGACACCGGTGATATTGTGCCTAGTGGAAGGAATTGCAGTGGCAGATGAAGACAAGAAAACTGACTAGAATCTCGGCCCTTGACACCGTGTTATGAAAGCAGGTTTCTGGAGGTGGCAATGAGGAAGAAGAATGTCTGTTTATCTTCTTTGTGTTGCATTTTTTATCTGGTGGTGATTTGTTCTGTTATTGTGCTGTTGTGTTTTTCTGCTGCATTATATGAATTTAAACCACACTTTTATGGAACAGTCATGATAACCCAAATAGTTGAAGAGCTGCAGTAGTGCCATTTACTACCTTATTCTGTGATAAAATATTGCTTGTCATAGGAATATTCAAGGTATGTATTGCTTTTGACTGGAAATATAGCAGCATGTGTTGACATATCTAAAGTAAACGACTGAACTTCTTGAAATAAGTTATACAATGCAACATACAAACGTAAATAAAACATACAGTTTGATGCAGCAGAAGCATTGGGGAATTTTTGTCAGTTTACCTATCCACACCAACCACTATACAATAATCGGAAGCAAAACTCTAATGACGGGCCCATAAGTCATTATCATACAGTTAGCAATATCAAAGGTCCTCCGGTGACTCTTTCATAGAGCTAAAAGGGACTAAATAATGAAAGACGGTATGCTATTTCTCACGAGGACCTGCAATGAAGAAATATGCTAAACATTGGTCATTGTAAACATATTCAAATAACTCAGGTACTCAGTAATAAAGACAAACACTATTCTTTTCTATTAGTTTTACTTGTTATTTCATAAATTGAATGGTCAAGCACAAATACAAGTTAGAATGTCATAATTCGATTCATAGAATACAAATAGATTCACAATAATCATAACAGATCATTTACGAAAACATCAGAGAGAGAGATGAAACCTCAGTGAAACAATGATTCATTTACAAAATGAAATACTAATGCACAGCGAGCAATTAGTCTGAAAAGCTAACTCCACGGCTGATAGAATATAGAAAAGGCAGCATCACCAGCCAATGATGTGCAAAGTCTCTGGGAAAGTATCTTGGGAACAGCAGCAGGTTTTGCCAGCCAGAGAATCAGGAATCAGCACAGCATGCAGCATACCACGAACGCAGGAGAGGTCACCAATCTTGTGAACGAGACGAGGAACACTTTCCCACAGGAATCTTTATAGTACGCTACTTCCTTTCTTCTGATAAAATGTTGCGCTCTCAATCATCAGCAAGCCTCTCTAGTGGTTATTTTCGATGGTATGACCATCTACTGACAGTAATTTTACTACTAGTTTCTAAACACTCTCTGTCTAAATATTGTACAACTTCCAAGAGAGGAAGAGGAAGAGGAAGGAAACCTCATTACAAATGTATCTAGAATATTATAAGTTACATTCGTCATCTACATCCCTCGCCTAGACAGGAAAGAAACCTAGAAAACTTTTAGAAATAGGCTAAATATCTACACTCTAAGGAAGCATTTGTAACATTTGAAGGGCAGGAGCATGGGAAGCACATCCCCTGACAGTTCTGAGGCCTACATTATTTTTGCAAAACAGAGAATAATAGTTGTTTCTTTGTTGTTTATTTTGCTGCAGTTAGGAAGAAAGAATAACATTCATTTAACAATTATTCTCATTACAAAATCAAACTATCATGCCTTTTGCACATTTCACGTTGTACACTCTCATGTAATTGTTAATAATCCCACCCATTTTAGTAAAAAGCATGCATTTGGGTGGATTTCATCAAGCAGATTTTATTTACAAAAATCGTGCTCCATCAAGTTCACATCATAATACAACAAAACAGTCAAAATAGAACGCAATGTAACAACATAGTCCCTTTTGACAGTTATGTGCAGACTGGTGTCTTAAGTAGTTGAAAAACTTCCGAAGTGCTGTTTTAAAACTTTATGCAGTGGTAAATAGGTAGTTGTCACACACAACAGAGCACAACAAAGTAACATACTCAGAGCTAGATAACCCATTCATAAAGCAACATTCACATCAAAACATAAGAGAACATTCACCGCACTGCAATAATGCAGCACAAAACCCCAGCAGCACAGAAACAACAGAACAATTTACCACCACAGCAAAATATTACTCAACAAATGTGGAGAAGTGTTGCTCAATGATTAGAGCGGCAGACCCTGATGCAGAGGCCCGGGACCAGGGTTCAATTCCCCGCCTCGGCGGGTCTTGGGCTAAAAAATTCCACGGACCTGATAATTCTCGCCTCGGTGCCATTCCAATCATGGAGTCCCACTCTGCAACTCTGGGCAATAGCTTGCTTAATCTCCACAACAGCCCCCACAACGCTAAGGATGTCTGGCCTCCACCTTGGGGGTACCCAGGAGTGGATGCCTCACAGGGAAAGCCAGGATGGGTTCCACAGCGGTATTTGAGACCCTTGCGGGTGAGTAGCGTGCTATACAAGTATCAATTTACAATTTTACAAATGGGCACAACCATTCTCCTCACACATTACCTCCACCAGAATCCTGTTTTCATAATACGGCTGTAAAAGGTATCTGAACCAAGCACTACCATAACCTACCACCAAGTACATGAAATAACATCCATGAAAAATATCTGTGAAATGACCACCTGTCTTAAAGTAGCAAGTGATGTGACCACTATATATTATACAGTCTATAGTGTTCATATCTCATTTCTAAATTTGTATCCCCTATCTGGTTTTGTTCACTTTCTTGAAAAACGCTCCTTTAATATATGCATATTATTTATATAATTTGTTTCCTAAAATAGGTAATGCGAGCTTGCCTTACTTGGGGCTCTGGGGCTATATATGATTGCTTGTATTAACAAAAGTCCAATTGGTCGCACACTGCTCCACCTACCAGCGTGTTGCCCCAAAGAATTCGGGTCCCTGAAGTCAGCGTCGGCGGGTACGCCTATGCCCGAGTCTTGAGTGCAAGTAAGTGTAGCGTTAGCCATCCCTGGACACGTGTTTTGAGGTAGTTGCCTCTCATCAGCAGGGAGTAGGTGAGTGTGTAGGGTTGCTGTGTAGGCTGCTAATATAAGTGTTCTCAGGTACAGTACCTCTCGTAGCGCGCAGGTGCGTAACCATGAGCTCGTCAGCTCCACCGGCTCACGGAGCCTGAATATTAACAAAAGTCCAATTGGTCGCACACTGCTCCACCTACCAGCGTGTTGCCCCAAAGAATTCTGGTCCCTGAAGTCAGCGTCGGCGGGTACGTCTATGCCCGAGTCTTGAGTGCAAGTAAGTGTAGCGTTAGCCATCCCTGGACACGTGTTTCGAGGTAGTTGCCTCTCGTCAGCAGGGAGTAGGTGAGTGTGTAGGGTTGCTGTGTAGGCTGCTAAAATAAGTGTTCTCAGGTAAAGTACCTCTCATAGCGCGCAGGTGCGTAACCATGAGCTCGTCAGCTCCACCGGCTCAAGGAGCCTGAATATTAACAAAAGTCCAAGGATGGCTAATGCGACACATACTTTTTTATACACACCGTGGCATAGGCGTACTCGCCGTCGCCACTACATTGACCACAGTTCCTTGGGGCAACTTGCTGGTGTGACGAGCAGTGTGCGGCCAATTGAACTTGATGATTGCTTGTATGACCACATAGTAAGGTTTTCTTAATTATCCGACCTCTGTGTGTGTGTATATATATATATACGTGAACAAGGCTGCGTGCCGAAACGCGTTGTGTGAATTAAACCTGACCTACACATTTCACTGAAGGTTTCGTCTTCCTTTACTGAGAGCATACTTCATTGTGGTTTATAATTGGATATATATATATATATATATATATATATATATATATATATATATATATGAAACAAGCCCCTCTCGACGAGAAGGAATGAGCCGCACACATCACGATGAATTCGGTAGATTTATTTACACATTTGAAAAGCACTGGCACATCTAGGTCCCTGATGCATTTCGGTCTAACATATATATTTCTATATTTTTTAATTGTTTTATTTGCAGAGTTTTATATATTGCTGGCTAGACCTGGATGTATCAGAGCGCTTTACATGAGGATCAGCAAGTTACAAGTTACAACATTACATCAGTTACAGGAGCCAAATATAACATAGGAGAAAAACAGTGAATACACAATAACATGGGTTATTAGCGCATAGCATTGCCAAGACACACGTCAAATGGGGTATAGAAAGTAGGGGGGAATGGTAAAAAGGGGTAAGGAATGCATAATCGGGTCAGGCAGACCGGCAAAAGGGAAAGTACTTACAAATATATAATTATATATATGCACTATACGGTAAAAGGAGGACAGAATAGACTTAGTAGAATGTTTTGATGGTTCTGCACATCTGCAAATATGCTTATGCTTTTTGATGATGACACTGGTTATGTATCATTTATGGTTGAGACTTGTATGTATTTTAAGAGTGATTGTACCTGTATGTCCTGCTGAATGCACAAGATGTTTTTTGCAAGACAAACTAGTCAACTAATTATTTCCTAGAGGTCACTAAAATGATAAATAGACTCTAGAAAGTGACTATAGATTTGTTTTCATTAGGCCATCAAATGCAGGCAGAAAAAACTGGTGGATGTCCAGCAGTGGATGTTATTTAAGATCAGTTTGTTTGACCTCTGAGTATCCACGCTATCTATGAGCTGAGGAATTTTTAGATGCATTTATACAAAATCCATCTTATGAGCTTATGTTGAGGTAGGGACTCCAAATCAGTAGCATAAGATATCAGCATTTGGCTGACATGTATATACGCCACCAAGAAATTGATGGGAGTTGGATAAATTATATACAGGAACTGGGGATTCACTGCTGTGCATAACAAAATGGAGGTATAGCGTTTTTTCAAGATAGATATTCGACTTTTCCTTTGTGTAGATACATACTTCAGGAAATGTTTGCAAATCGCATAAAACAATTAAGTGTGTTTAGGTAGAAATATTAACCTATCTCCTATTTTTGTGAATTGGGCCCCATGTGTGTCTCTTGTAGGGTATCATCACTCAGCCAGTGGTTAGACTTTCATGTACTGCTTTAAGTGGCATGGGTATGCCCAGACATGGGTGCCGTGCTGACTGTGTCACTGGTATCAAGCTGTACCTGGCTGATGAGCCCATAACTAGGGCAAAAGTGGTCCTGGGTTGCGCCTGTTCCGGTTCAGGGAGGACCTGGCCTGGCAGTTCAGGCTAGACTGTTCCTATGAGGAACAGAGTTAAGACTGATTTGCAAATGGCTGTGTCCAAACTGAGGTGGCATGGTGAGCAAAAGAACAATGGGTTGGAATGCTACCCAAGCTATTGCAAGTGGTTAGACGTCCTGCAAGCAGCCTCCCATCACCCTTAGTGTGTTTCAGTAAATATAATTGGCATCCAGTGAAGCCAACAAAACAGAGAAATAGTGCCTATTGCTGAGATGTTAAAAATGTAAAATGTTGCTGCACACTTCACTTTGTGACAAATATGGTGTGCTACAAATGAGAGAACTCTGATATTTGTATAAAATATAAGCAAGCATAGGGCAGGGTCAATTAGGGTTATTTGTCTATGCTTACATATTTGAATGAAGCTAGCACCATGGAATAGAGACCTTCTGTTGAGCACTACTTTTCAGTGATTTTCTTGATATTGGCTGTCGGTTCATACACAAATAGACCAGCATAGATGGGTAAAGATCCATTACCATCCCTTACATAAGGCAGGTGTGTAGCAATCTTCGTGAATTTTCTCAAATTAAGTCAAGGACGTGGTGCAAACTTAGTGCTTTAGGCAACGCTTCAATAGGAGGGTGGGTGTCAAGCACAGAGGGTGTGTGTCGAGCATCATTTCCAGGTGCAGTTGGAGAGTGAGGTTAAAGGGGTGTAGAGGGAAGAGGCTGGCCCTGATTCAATAGGATCTAGACATGTGGTCTTTATTGGCTGTGAACCCACACATAGACCTAGCCACACAACACGTCATGCATGCACTACTTGTGCTGATGGACTGAGTGCAGCTCAACGGATAGCCAGTTCGGCGTCAATGTTTAACCCCTAAACAGTGTAATGTCTGCATCAGAGAAGAGAGTGTGACTATGTTGAGGTGTGAGGGTTGCGTACCTTGTTCAGAAAGGCAGTAAACATGTGTCAGTCCATTTATTATGTGGCTTTCTCTTCAGTGGCCACTTGGCAGCTTCAGATGTCCCAGGTCCACGAAACAAAAGCCTCCGTTAACCAATATGCAACATTTTTTTAACGGGTTCTTGAGTCTTTGAACGAAATATCGTGAGTCCTGCTTAAACATCTTGCTTTGTCTGTGGTTGCTTTGCCCACCCCTTCATAACAACCAGCATTCTGCAAAACATATCTAGCTGGGAAGAGATGCAGTAGACCAACGCAAACGCTTTTTCGAAAAAACAATTCACTGCATTCGTATGAAGTGCTAAATATGACAGCTGCCTGGAAATAATCCATGTTTTCTGGCATTTTAATTCACCATGGGAACAAAGCAGGGCGGCAGCTTCACAATACCATCTTCTGTTGGCCCTGGAGTGCTTTTGATTAATTCCTAGCACAGTGGCTGCAGTCACATTAAACATGCTCCACGGGTCCTGTCTGTCCTTTTTTGCCTGCAGATGCTCATGAGAAAAGTAGCATCTCTGTGAGTTAATCATATTTTCCATGGACTGCTCCTTGTACGTTTCAAAACAATAATTCTTTTCATGAATGTGTTATCAAACCATTGTTTTAAGCATTCTAGGTGCACAGAGACCGTATGGGAGGTCGGGGCACCGGTGCCCGATGCCTTAAGCAGCGTTATTATTATTACTGCTTGATGCATTTAATTGTACTGTTCATTACTGGGTTGTCAGGGTGTAGATTAAAGCTAGAACTCTCCTGGGCCTGGCTGCCAATACTCATGCTGCGGGTTTCAATTATAGAATAATTCTTCCAATTATTCAGTTTAATTCTGTGAGGCAAAGGTCATACGAATACATTTGCCTTGTGTGAATAAGCACTGGCGAAACTGTCTGAGACTTCCCTGTTACCAAGAAAAATCATTCCGCTTTTAACACTAATGAAGAAAATGAAATACAGCTACCCCCAACACCCACCGCACACACATTTTATTAAATTAAAATAACGAACAAAGTCTGGCACTTTTTGTAAATGTCGTGCATTTATAAAATGTATAACTAAATCAATCTGATTTTTTAATATTAGATAATTAAATCTCAGAACTGTTCTATAGTTGCCTTCATCCAATTTGAACATTTCTATTGGAGGTGGAAAAACTATTTGTAGTGTTGAATGACCAATGATGTTCTTTGCTAGAGCAAGCCTTTTAAACCTTCCAAGAAGTCATGATTATGTTTAATTGGAAAAAAGTCTATAATTTAACTTCATTGCGCCTATGTACGAAGCATAAACTTAAACATTTTTTCAAAAACCTCATCACAGTTACAATGAGTGTAATGCTCACTGAATGTTTTTACTTTGAAATCTTAGTGGCCCCTCCACTCCCTGGTGGGAAAAACAAGTTGAATGGTTACAAATATTTTTAATGGCTGCAGTAGTTGCCTTTTGGTTTTCTGTTCCTCTCACGAACTCCTAAGAAAAAAGATTCAATTAATTAGAATTGTATTTTTTGATTATTGTTGTGTCTTGGTATCATTTTTTTTATTTAATAAGTATAATTTTCCTTCTTAACCTTTGACATAAAAAGTTCCATGTCCAATAAATTCTTCTATCTAAAATGGCTCATGTAGAAGTCATTTGTATGTGGTCAACTAACAACATGTCTCTCTTTTAAATTAGAAAGTCATACATAGAAATGAGATCTGTGTCAGCAATTGGGTTTGTGTGATGTAAAGGCCCTTGTGACACTCAGAATTATGCAATATGGTGGGTTAAAAAGACCACTCGTTTTTTATCGGTGGCCCAATTGGATTTTTCCTTACTCCACAGAGAATCCTTGCCCTCTTCCCTATTCTCTCTGGTATTGTTCCATCGTTCCTAGCTGATTTCGTCCTACTTTTATTGTTACCACGATTGTAACCGCTCCATCAGCAAACTCACTTTTCTAATAAGAAATGGGGCCTTCGTATACTGAAGACCGCATACTGTGATGCGTAATTCAAAGATGAATAATCTTGACTGTTTTCAGTCTTTTATTTTTTATTCTTTTAGAATGTCTAAATGTAGTATTAAGTGACACATCTTTATCTATTTCTCCACAGTCAATGCATATGTAGATGTGTGAAGGTTTCCTAACTATAAACGTAGTAAAACTAACCTTTGTATTCTAAATTATTTTACGATTTTCTCTAATATGTCTTTGTTTTTAAAATTGAGATTTTTATAACTGGGCATCGTACACCAGATGGTGGTCTCATAATTAACATATTAAGCGATCACGTAGTCAAAATGTTCTCATTCTCATTCCCAATGTATGTGTTTCCTCTTAACAGCGCTGCTAAAAATACGAATATTTATGTCCTCAGGAATGGTACGAGTGACTTTTGTTTCTTGTTAGATGGTTTTTAAAATGTCAGAGCATATAAAGGCTTGACCTAGGGCTATGTGCCCATTTTCCATTGCTCCTTCGCTGTTGCTCTATTATCTCCAATAAGGCAGCTACAGATACATAAAGTTGTTATAGAAGGATGTTGGAAATTTTGGAAGTAAAAAAGAAAACTACAGCATAGAAAATTCATGGTTGGATAATCATAACTGAAAACCACCCAGACATATACCACCACAGCACATTGTAATATCTGTTGTTACTTTGCAATATTATTTAGAAACATTCTAGAGTTTGTTTTTTATGTGGCAGAGGAAAACCCAGGCATCAATATCCTGTCAGGGTATTGTAGCAGGCTGCCCGATAAGAGCAGGTCCAACAGTTAAGTGCTTACAGGTAAAAAAACAAGTTTCATTGATTATACTGTTAACCAAGCTTTAAGAAATGGGCTATGACAGAAAGGCAATCCTTTGAGAAATGTCTTCTGTGCATAGCAACTTAACCATGCATGCCAAAAGCACAATAATAAAAATATGTACACAACCAGTTCAGTTGAAAGAAAACAAAGCTAAAATGAAGAAAAAAACAAATGGGACACAAATGTTCTGAGAAAAAATAAGAAGTATTCAAGGGAAGAAGATGTTGCAATCAAAAGTAATTAAAAACCAAAAGAAAGGAATGTAAACTATCATCATTACAACTCAATGGCTAAACGGTTGTCATTAAAATTGTTTGATAAAAATTATGACAAGGCCCGTAATGAAAATTAATAGTACTATGTTATGCATTAAATCAATGGAAATATATATATATATTTTTAAACATAATCAATGAGAACTGATACTAAAACTTAATTGAAAATCAATGAAAGCTCAATTCTGAAGTTAGATAAAGAAAATAATGAACACCTTCTAACTCTTTTAGAGCTCCAACCAGGATTCAGTCATTACATAATGGCGGGGTCCCAGTGCTCATCTTGGAGTCTGTGAGGACACCCAGTGCCATAATTCATTTCTTTACTTCTTAGAGAAATTATCTTTGACATTGCATTAAATGAATGTCGTCAGCTGAAGATTTGAGGGAGAGAAACCTATTACTTCAATTTTCTTTGATGATTTAATTTTTTGTGTGTGTATTCCTACTTGTGATTACCAGAAGTTCACGTTTGCTAAACCTGGCTTTTCTCCTAGCAAAGTAAAAGGGTAGGTAGGAAACTGGCACAAACAGCCGTGGTTTTACTCCCTTCCTTAAGCCGTAAATATGAAGAGATGGTTGTAAAATGGTTATTGCAGCTCTATAAGCTATTGTGCCTCTATTTAGGCAGCTGTGCTTGGACGTCATTTGGGGGTTGCCAGTGGTCACAACTGTGGCCCCTAGCAGCTCCCCTGTGACCCCTAGCAAGGCTCCTGCGACCTCTGGCCTCTAAGGGGAAAAGACAGCACCAGAAACAGAGGAACAGGGACATGTCCCTGAGCAAAATGCCCCAGAGTTGAGAAAACAGAAGTAGAAGTTTCTCATGGCAACATCTCACTTGAAATTACAACTTGCAACTATTACAATTCAGCTTGAAAAGCGTAGGTGACACCTAGCAACACACTCATTGGGACTATCAGGACACAGACTGCCTCAAGCATGAGAATACATGTCCTGGAGGCTTTTAAAAGTGGTGTGCAACTTCACTGACAGATTAGTTTAGACAGTACAAAGAGTTCAGTTTTCAGGTGTTTGAAATGGACCATTGATGTCCTTGTACATACATTCTGAAATGCCACATTTCCTGTCAACAGCCACAGCCAGTCCTAAATTTGAGCTGGTGGTTCCAGGTGGAGCCCACCTGTAGAACCGGCTTTTGGAGACCCCTCCTGACTGGAGGGTCAAAGCCAGCGGTGCAGGGGTCACCTAGAATCTACGGGTTCACCTTGATTACTCGTGTATTACCAAAGAGACCAGGACAACTTAGCTGTGAAGGAAAGTAAATTACTTTATTAGCTCGAGCTAAGGACAGGTTCCCAGAATGGTACAAAGACAATTCTACGGAGACTGCTGCTTTACCCCGCAGCGCACACATAATTATAGCACTAGCCACACCCTTTACACATCCAACAAGTTCCTCATCAGTCTTAAGTGGCGTAATCGTGGCCAGAGAGCGTCTGTCTCTGATTGCACAATGTACACAGCCTCTTGCTTCAGCGTCCAGATGGCGTGGTCACAGAGTACAGCTGTTGGTGTAAGAGGCTGAGTTACCAACAGTGGACAGGATGTGGCTAAGTCTCTGGCACAACCGGGGGGGGAGTGAGGTACACAAGCAGCTTCTGGAATCGGTTCAACTGCAAGGAGCGAGGCGGGTTAAGCAAGTTCTAACAGGGACATAGAAAGCAATCCTTCACCAGGTTGCCGAGAACATGGCAAGACGAAATGGAGTCTCAGTGGCCATTTTAAGCATAGTTCAACACACCAGCACTCTTTTGGGGATTAAAACTTATTTTTATAACCAGACTTTGGTCCAGAATAATAGCATGGAGGACCGAAAAGGGCAAACAAAAAAAAGAGAAAGATGTAAAAACAGTGAGGGTGGGAAAAAACGAGAGTTTGATAAAGTGGCAGCAGGGACTGTCTGGTGGTTGATTAATGAGGCACAGGTGAGATGAAGCCTACACAGTCTTGGTATTCTGCAAGTCAGCCATTTTGCAGCACTGGCTGCATGCCACTGAGGAATACTTTGGTCACCGGTACTTATTATTTTGCAAATTAAGCACTAGCCACAGACAGTGATGCTTTCATTTACTTTGTTGCTGTTTAGATCATGCTGTAGCATTACATTTTTGAAAACACTATAGTTCAGCAGTGGTGTAGCAATTGTGCAAAGGGCCCTAGTGCAGACAAGTAAAATGGGCCCTCTAACTGCTGGGTTAGTAGTAAGGTACAGCTGTAATCCGGCTCATGAGGCCCTTTAGGCCTCTGGAACCTTGTGCCACTGCACCTGCTTAACCATAGATAGTCATGCCCATGCTTTTCAGACATTTTCTTTCCCTTCTTCCCTCTCTCAGACTGAGAGAGTAGTGCCTATGACTCACGCCACCACAGAGTTATGGTGCTTCTTTAAAATGCAGAATCTGTTCATCCCACTTGCAAGACCTCTGCTAGTCATACTCTATAAGGCAAGTCTGGTTCTATGAAGTGAAAGTCTAGCTTTTAAAGTGACTTCCTGCAAAGGACTAGTTCAGAAGTGAGTGTCTGACAGCTGTCAACCTCTGAATGCAGAGAATCATGTTTATGCAAGTTTAGGTACCAGAGAAAATTAATTCATTTAGAGCCAGTGATATAGCAGTGAGATTGTTTTACTTTTGGCAAAGATTATTGCCTCATGCATTAGAGATGAGTGTCAATGAATAGTCTGGTGAGGGAACAAACTGAGGCATTGAAACTCTGACAACAAATGCTGCACCAGCTCACCAAAGCTGGTAGGAGGAGCCGGCTCCCATCATGGCCACTCGGAGCTGAGGCTCCATGGTGAAGTCTCTTTCCAACGTACTTATCGGCGTTCCGCTGCACTGTTTTTCCACCTAAAACAACGATTCCGCCACCGTAATGCAGGCAGATCACCTGGAGATCAATTTCGCCCTTTTCCAATCGAGCATCGCGGAGATATCAGCTGTGATCTCCCCGCCAGTTATTATGGTAAGATGGTGCCCGGGGAGCTGTGAGAACACGCCCGGTGCCGAATGAAGTACACCGTGATGCCGCCGACCCCAGTTCTATTCTACAAACAACGCCCCCACCCCTCATCTCGAATTGCCTGCCATCACCTCCATGGAGGGAAATGTAGCTGCAGTGAACCGCAATCTGGTCGTGACACTTTGGACAGCCAATTAAGACGAAATCAGACATCCGTATGCGTGATACTCCGGCTCGGGATGACGAGACTCGGGAGTGGTAGAGTTCCTCAAGATGGCGCTGCTGGCTCTTGAGGTCGCCGGATGAGTGCCATGGTCTGCGGCATGCCGCCAGTGCAACCCACAAAGAAACAGAGGTGATTAGAGGCAGATTGTCCCCTCAACGGGAATGATAGCTAGCTGGAAAGAATAGCAATTGGCAATGCCGCAGGTGACCCTCAGGAGCAGCTCTACAGCGAAGAGATTTCCGGAGGCACTTCACAACGCTCCACGGGAGACCGGAGGCGGTGACTGAAGGGGCAGCCTGGATTACCAGCAGTCCCCGTGGGAAGCCAGGGGAGCGGAGAGAATCCCAGAGCATAGCAGATCAATACACTACAGGTCAGAGAACTGCGCCTGACCTTAAAATGGCAGCCAAAATACCAGGTTCACCAGAGAGGGGGAAGCATGCATTTTATGAGGTGGATATATGTCATGAATCTGCAGAAAGGCCTCAGGGAGTAAGGAGGGGCAGGCACTGGTGCCAGACCGAATAAAGGAAACGGAAGCTTGACCTATGAAACGTGCCCGACCCTAAGATGGCAGCCTTCCTCCAAATCCTTTCTAAAAGAATGAGGAAGGGAATATCCCCAGCTGAAACCAACCGATTCTCGTGGGACACCAGGACCAGTGCCTTTCGATGGAACTTTGATGATGCCCCCTGGGCGGATACCAAAACTGTTTGTTCTTACCGCGGAGCCTGAACAACCTTGGCCGATGCCCGGTGGAGCTATCCTATGCAGCTATAGAAGAGTTTGGCTTTGGCTCACCCCCTCAGCCGTCACCTACCCAGCCGGACATCTGAAACTATTTTCCTCGTCGCCCTGTTGTGTTTCCTTCTCTCCCCCAAGTCGCATGTTTTTGTTTTCACCTATGTCTTTACTTAAAACTTGTAATTTATGTAATTATGTAACCCGTAACGCTCTGATCCTCATATAAAGTGCTCTGTTACTGCCGGGTCTAGCCAGCGCTATATAAAACTTCGCAAATAAATAAAGCTGAGGTTATTGTGAGGCAAAAACCAAAGGAAATGATGGACGGAGTGTTGAACGTTGCAAGCACTCACTCCCAGTCAACTGATCTGGGTTTAATCCATCACCGTTCTTTAGCCCACTCTGCCACCCCAGTTCAGACATGGCCATATGCAAATCAGTCTGACCCTGTGCCTCGTGGGAATAGTCTAGCCCGAACTGCCAAGCCATGTCTTCCCTGGACCGGAAACAAGCTTCCGAGGACCGGTTTCCGGCATTTCAGCCGTCTTCAGCCAAGCTTGCTTGAATCTAGTGGCAAAGTGAGCAAGGGACTCATGTCTGAGCATACCCTGCCAACTTATGGCGAACAAAGCAAAAACCAAAGGAAATGATGGACGGAGTGTTGAACATTGCAAGCACTCACCCCCAGTCAACTGATCTCAACTGACCTCCACTCTTCCTTGCCTGCCATCCCAGTGCGGGACTGCAATACTCTCCACAACTTTGATGTTAAAAACAATAGTTGTTTCTCTGTGCACAAATGCTACAAATGATTACAAAAGTTACCAGTACACTTTTATTTGTATTGTTGATTGTCAAGAGCAGTTTGTTCCTTAATAGAGCCACCTCCAAAAGCACCCTACCCCTACGCTTACCCTTATACTAAGTAACCTAATTGTGTAAAGTACAGGTAGCTGACAGCTGAGGCATTTTAGACAACCCATAATACTTGCAATGATGAGAAGTAAAACTACATCAACCTGAATGCAACAATATGTTAGTTAAAAAGACAATACTGGCTGATAATGTCGCATAATGAGGTCACTTGATGGCTCTGTCAAACAACAGCTGCCTAACTGCTAGAATATTGTTTTGTAGCATGTAGTACAAACTTTTGGCCAAAGACTTTTGCTCAATTGATATAATTTGCTAGAAAATTGATTATATACTTGAAATAGTTACAAAAATATAAATTTCATAATTGTGGACAGGTATCTTACTTGTCTGATCATTTCTGGATTGAAAATGTCCTCTAATGAATGTCACAATAAAATTATTTTATGTCGGTGGGTGGGAGACATCATAAAATCTGGCCACAAAGTGTGCAGGGTGTGATATTGCCTGGTTCCACGTTCTATGGTCTAGCGTGGAACCAGGTCTACTGAGTATTCTTGACTTGGGCAGTTGGTGCGGGAGAGACGATGGATGGGGTTTAATATTAAAGCTGCTTTTCATCTATACCTTAATGAGTGAAACTTACCTTATTACACAGGTTTGTAGTGAGAGCTCTATATTTGTTGTATTTTTACACTAGACTTCAAAACCATGTACACTTTCATTTAGTAGAATTTTAGTTTGTGTTACATTTTGCACCATTTTTTAAATGTAACTAGATTGTATAACGTCTAGCAGTAACATAAGCATTCTGGCATGCAATGTGTTCTGTTTTTTGATCATGCTGACTTTGGAACCTTTGTTTAACTTCCAATAGCATGCAGCTAATGTGTATGACAGTTTCAACCTGCCTGCCTTTTAAACCAATAACACATTGTATTCTGGGACTTGTATTTTCACATTGGTATTGAACTCAACATGCAACTTTAATAAACTAAGGGACAGTCACCAAAAGACTTTGTCGGACTGGGACAGAAAATAGGCCCGGCACCAAAAAGGCCCGATTTGTGAATTAGACAGCTTTAAAAAGTGTTTCATGATTGCAAATTGGGTCTGTTTTGAACTTGTAAAGACATGCTGCATAGGTGTTCGCTAGGTATGGAAGACTACATGGACTTGAGCTTGCTACAATGTTTTTTACATCAGGCAAATCAGTTGTAAAAACCAGCCCAGCAGACCATAAAACAGCCCCCTAAACAGCCAAGAACTGGCCCCCACACTGACTCGTCAGACCAGCCCTTCGGGCACTGCCTGATTGCCCCATAGGCCAGTCCAACCCTGATCACAAATCTTTCCAGTACTAACAAAATTGGTAAGCCATTTTTAAAAAAAGCACTTTTCTAGGCTATTTACATTGTAGAAAAAGTGGCAATATCATATTTATTTGATTCCTTGGACATAACTGCTTTGTTCGACTCACAATAGAGTATTAAAATGTTGCACATAGGGGATTGAAATGTCACACACAAGCACACGGAAAACATGGAAACGTCACACATAGACAAACTGGAAAATTGGCAAGTATGAGGACGGGGACTACACATCTTCCTTTGGTCCTATGACTGGAACAACAGTGTTCATTGCTCCATGTCGAGACTCATAAGCATAATAGAGCTTTTGGGTCCCAGCACTAGCAGAGCAGTGGCTGGGGAGTGAGGAACATTATAAAGCTAGTGGGGAATCCTAGTATGTGTAGATACATTGATGATTGTGACATACAAGTAATGAGGTATATGGCAGACCGACGACATGTGCGTCTAATTTCTAGGAGAGAAGAGTTGGACAAAAATGGCACGACTGAGATGTACGGATGTATATGGATCCCTCTACTCAAAGAACAGTGGTGTGTGTTTGTAAGCCATGGCTGAGGTGTATGACATGACCGAGTACAGAAGTATTAGCGTTGAGCACTGCAGGTGAGATTTCAAGTGCCAGTAGTGGAAGAATTGGGCTGGGTGCTTCACATGAGGCTTAAGCTCGAACAGTAGAGATGCAAGTTGGTGCATGTATTGTCAGGGAATGAGGTGAATCTAGTGGTGCCTGTGAGTCTCAGTACTGAAAGAGAAGTGATTGTTGCTTCAGGTCAGGAGGCAAATAAAGAGCTGCTCATAGGTCCAAAAACTGGAATAGCTGTATGTGGGGGCTGGAGGTCAGAGGATGCACGGCAGTACTGCATGTGGTTCCAGTACTACAGGAGTGTCTTTGTGAGGATGTGTGAAAAGAAAGCCAACTACAGATATTTTTAATTTCAAGAAATTTGTATTGATTAACATGTGTACCAATCTCCTTTCCATTTTATTATTTCAAGTATATCTGTCAGGAGAGTCTGAATGGGCATTAAACAAAATATGTTTGCATTTTGTATTATTAGCTCTGAGATACAAAAAGATATTGCCCATTCTGCTTCCAGCTCTGTTTCATCGGTGTAAACAGCCTGTGCGTTATATAGGTCTTGGATTGCTGCATGCGTGCTGCACACGTCACTGCCACCACTTTATTTGACCACCAGCAGTAGTGGCAAAGAGGCTGCAATTCTACTACAGTGGTGATTCCCTTGCTGCTAACAATGCACACGTTGCTGCCGTGAATATCTTACAAATTAGAGCAGGATTTATAAACGTCTTTAGATTTCAATTATGAGGCCTGTATGCACTTTTATCTTCTTATCCTATCATTATTTGGTAACCTTTTGATATGATTTGGATTAATTATAGTTAACTGTGGGGTGTTTACAGGTGTTGCAATCAATTTCAAAGTGTTTTCATTAATTTAGCATAGTATTTGATCGACAATATCACCTCCTGCAATGTCCCATGCTTCAATTAGCATCATGCCTCTTCTTCTATCACATCAGAGTCAAAAGTCACATGATGTCCCTTCCTGAGCTGTCATTAGAATAAAGTGATGTCACTTGCTGTGATGTCACAGAGCGTCAAAGGACACATCACTTTTGCTACCCCAGCCATTTTGGGGGATGGCCGTCCTTGCAGCTGAGCTGCAGGTATACGAGACGTATTAATGAACTCTCCTTGTGGACATTATTGTAGAGCACTCTGAGTTTGGCTCTTTCACAAGCCAGTGAGGTGCACTGATTGGAAAAAGCTTTTAATGTTTCTTAGTTGACGGAAGGTTCCAGATCAGATGTATGCCCTAAATGTCTGTACCATGAGGGTCTCTGACGGCGGATTAAGGAAAGGTGAAAATATAATCCTGAAAAAGGCTTCAAAGAGTGCTTGTAATTCTCAGGTTATATTCTAATTCGAACATAGACCTGTCTGTGCATTTGAGTAATACCTTTTCGAAATCTGCATTCTGTAAATGAGGTGTCTGTATGGGAGATTCAAAATACCTTGGATCCTCTGGAGATTGATAGTGGGAAGCTGGCTTGGTAAGGACCTAGAACATCCGTAGTGCAAGTGATTTTGTGACTAGATTACCGAGAAAATTGTGATTGATTTTATTTTGATCATCCTCTTATGATAGACTACACAGCGATTGGCAAAGCATGCCTTTACAACATGGTTTTTACATCGCAACATCCATTACAACGCATGATTTTACAACGCATGCCATCACAATGCATTTTTAGAAACTACACTTACAACGCATTCCATTACAACGCATACCATTACATCGCATAATACTTTAGGGCAACAGTGTAAATGTTGGATAGTGTATGGGTAAAAATTACTATTTCCACTCCAGTCAGTGCAACAGTAGGGTCATTGTTGGATAGCGTAGGGGTAAAAATTACTATTCCCACTCCACTGAGTGCAACACTAGGGTAAGTGTTGGATAGTGTAGGGGTAAAAATTACTGTTTCCTATTACTTACCTTCTAATGCGTTGTAATGGCATGCGTTGTAGTGGCATGCGTTGTAATGGGGTGTCTTGTAGTGACATGCACTGTAATAGCTGCGTTGTAACGGCATGCGATGTAAAGGATGTTGCATTGTAATGACTGCATTGTAAAGGTAGTGCGTTGTAATGACTGCGTTGTAATGGTTGTTTCCCACCCCAGTTATCCTCACACAAGTGGTTCCAATTCACAACGGATTCCATCCCTTCCTGTTCACTGGAATACCCAAGTAGATCATAAACTTCCTCATGATTCCCTTTCTAAAATGGAACTTCGAGCAGCACCATATAATGTGAATTATGTAGAGATCCTAGTTGACCATGACACATCTAAAATCAATTTCCTACATTTTCGTGGTATGATTTCAGTCAGAGGTTTTCAGCCTCTTGGGCCAGATGTATTATATTTGCATATATTTTTGGCCTTGTAAAGAAACTCTTATATTTTTGCATTGCAGACAAAAAGTTACATAATGTCTAATTTAAAACAATTATTTTAGCCCAAGGTCTAAGATTCTTCTACCTGTAATAAATAACAGGTAGCTTTTGCGCAGAGAATGTTTTTTGAATTTCATTTTCACGGATCAGAAGGATTATAAGCTGAATAGCTTTGCTTGGATATAAACCATCAAGTTGGGCACAGATCTTTGCATTATGTATATTAACACAGTGTACTATCTAATCAACTGAAAGAGTTGGCTTTAAAAATGTTTTTTTATAAATATATATATATATATATATGTATATATATATACACAAAGGTAAAAGTGATGTTATGGGTAGGCATTGTAATTATATCATACTTAACATTAAAAACAAGCTTTTAAACTCACTAAAAAACAAAGGAGAAAGCAACATTAACATTAGGGGAAGGTTCAGTGACAATGAAACCTTGTAAACTCCCCCCCCAAAAAACAGAAATTCACCACTTAGTTATCTCTTGTAAATATAACTCGTGCCCTAAAGTAGCTATAAATCATGCCGTGCCATGCAATGTCTTGCCATCAATTATGTCGTTTCAGATGTTCCATTCATGGTATCAAATATGTCATAGATGATGTCAATCTACATAATTTTATCTCTAAGCCATTCTCTTTTGGTGTGAGGTCTGTCAGGGCTCAGCATTAAGTCCCACACTGTTTAATGTCTATGTTACCCCCCTGGCAAAGCTAATATGCTCGTTTGTGTTCTCTGTAGTGTCCTATGCTGATGGCACCCAGATAGTGGTTTCCATTTCCACTGACCTGCTTAAGGTAGCCACACGCTTTTGTAATTATATGCAGGAGGTGGGAAAATGGATGAACAAAAACTGTCTTAAACTCAACTCAGGGAAGACTTTGGTCGTAACACCTCATTCTGGTCCCCCATGTGGTGGCTTAAGGATCTAGGAAACCTGCCTTGTCCGGTTAGGAAAGTAATCTATTTTGATGAAAAGCTTACCTATGTAGATCAGTTTAGTCAAGTCACTTCAACATATTTCTATCTGTTGAAAGCCCTGAGGAAAATGTTCCACTTTATCCCTTTTGAACTCAGAAAAACGGTAATTGTTGCCCTTCTACTATCTTGAGACAACTAATGTAATGCTTTATAGATGGGCTTACAACAATGGCTGCTGAACAAACTTTAAATCTTTCAAAATTCCGCTGCCCAGCTGCTATTAAAAGCCCCCAAATTTCAGTCCGCCTCTCAAGCCTTGTTGATTTACCGTGGCTGCTGGTAAAAAAAAACGAGTAACCTTCAAGGCTCTTTGTGTGGCTCATAAAGCTTTGCATTACGCTGTACTGGGATACTTAAAGTCAAGGTTCTGCTGGTATCTTCTCAACAGAAAATTATGCTCATCCTTTTTCAAGAACATAACGGTCCCAAGGTTTAAAAAAGCTCTTTGGGGTGGATAGAGCTTTTTACTGTCTACTGGAAAAGCATGGAACAAGCTACCCATGCACTTAAAAACTCAGTCCAACTTGTTCCTCTTTAGAAAAGGGCTTAAAACCTGGCTTTTTTCAAATTAACTGGCTTAAATATTTGTTTCTCTGTTTCTGACAGATCACTAGCACCAAGACACCTTCAGCATTCATGCGCTTTCTTAAACTAAACTTTATCAAAACTAAACTTAATGAGTGATGTAATATGTGGGGTAATTTGCAGTACATATCGAGAGCGCAAATTATAGTTACTTTAGCCCCCCCAGGGCTAGAGAGGCAGGATATCCCTACCCCACCCTCTTATACCTTTTGTTTAAACTCATTTTCAGGACAGGGGACTAAGTCCCCCAGAGTCCTGTTATGGCCACCACAACATTTGTCTTCATGTTGTGGCCAGCTGAACAGAGAACACATCCCCCAGGGCCTTGTATTTTTTAAGGGAAGGTGGGCCCTGTGGCCGCACTGCCCAACAGAGGGGGTCACATGGTTCCCCTCCCCAAGCCTCATTGGGTCCTGGGGACCCCATCCACCAGGGCCTTATGTATTTTCAAGTGGCTGCATCCCCTAGCCTTATTAGCCCTAAATACTTCAGCCCCCAGGGCTGATTTTTTATAAGTAAAGGGGAGGTGGATGCATGACCGATGTCCCAAGCCTTGGTGGGCCTTGGGAACCCTATCCACCAAGGCCATTACTGAAAATATAGAGGAATAGGGGCCACTCAGACCCTCTCCCAAGGCATTATCAGCCCTAGAGGACCCCATGGTCTTCATTACTTAAAGGTGGGTGCCCTGGTGCCCACACAAGACAACCACTATATACTCGTTGGGGGCCGTAGAGTGCACCACAAAACCGCACTGCCTGCCTGCATACTGCAGGAGCCTTCATTGCTCCCACCCTCCTGGAGCTGCTACTTATTCTGCTCCCTCTGGGCAGGAGCAGTATTTTGATCTGTTTCCCTGCCAACATCAATGCAGACATGGAAACAGATCAAAGATCTGCTCCCAGCTGGCAGGAGCATTTCTAAAGCTCTTGTTGGCTGGGAGCAGATTTTGTGTTTGCTCCCGCTTGGGAGTTTTAAAGATGTTCCAACCAAGCCGAATCAAACACAGTTTTCCCTCCCCACAGGCGTGCGTGCATAGAAACCGCCCTGGGACATAGCTAGTGAGCCGGCCCTGGGGACTTGGGTCACCAGGGCCATTAATGTCTCAGGGAGGGAGGCCCAGGAAGAAGGGCTACATGGCCCCCCTCCCTTTTACTTAGTTTAGCGGCCCCGGGGAATGGGGTCCCTGGGGTCTTTAGAGGCTTGTTGAGAGTGGGTGCACCGCCCCCTCCCCATTTTGAAATATTTCAGCCCCCCGAGAAGGCTCCCCTGGGGCCTGTCATGGCCCTTTTCCTCATTTTCAGAAACTTCGGTCCCAGTCGTGGACTCCCCAGGGTCTGTCATTGCTTCAGAAGGGGGGCCACATGCCCCCCTCCCCATTTTGAGAAACTTTGGCCCCGGGGTGGGCTTCTCCGGACCTGTGATGGTTCTGGGAGGGTGGCCACATGCCCCCTCCCTTTTATTATTGAAATTTGCCCTGGGGAATGGGGGTCTCTAGGGCCTCTGGAGGATTGGGAAGGGAGGCCACTTGGCCCCTCTCCTCTTATATGCAAACTATGGCCCAAGGGATGGACTTCCCAGAGCCTCTAATGGCTCAGGTAGGAGGACCACATGGACCCCTTATTGAATATGGATGGGGCCTATAATTAATGAATGCGGCCTGACTGACATTTTTTTTCCAATCTTTTTTAGACCCCATGGGAGTGAGACACAGGATAGCAGCAATTTTTGCCAGATGTTTTAGTGGGGTCCCCCACCCATGGGCCAATCAGAACGCTCTATTGTTAAATTCTCACGGACCCAACTGTCCAGATATACAATGATTTTTTACTTTAATTTCTCAAAAACTACTGACGGATTTACAGCAAATCACAAAAAGCACATTCCATGGACCAAGATCTAGCTTCCTCCCAATTTTGATTTTGATGCCAATTCCCACCTAAAGAATTATATAGAGAGCAGAAGCAGAGCATTGCAGGTCGTAAGTTATAGTTAGTTCAGGTAGCTAGAACTGCTGTATTTCACTGGTTTTGTACGAGTGAAATCTGAGCCTAACTATAACGTCCCTGCAACCTTTGTTTTTTTCAGGGAATATGTATATATATTTAGAATTTTAATGTTTGCAAGGGTAAATTTATAGCAAGCATAACAGCTTTCTGTATGAAAACACATTAGTGCTTGCAACTAGCTTTCTGTAAATGCAATGCTGCATAAATATTCAAAGCAGGATGTCGGTCAATCTCTTTCCTGACTGATTTTTAAAGGAAACCTGAATGTAATCAAGAAAGTGCCTTAGGTTGACAAAACTATCTAAGCAGTCGTCTTACTTTCAGTCAATGTTCTTCATGTTGCAATTGATTGGTTCATGGCTACAAACAGTAATGCTGTGAACACCCTAAAGGAAATCGTTGAGTTGACACTTTTCTGCTAAATCAATAATGTTCTTCATTCCAGAGTAAAATACTTTTATTTAACCCACTAAAGTTCCGTCAGGCTGTATGTACTGGTACATCCAGGTATATAATTGATTTACAATGAGATGTGAAAGGCAGGTCTTGATGGGCTGCAACAATTGCCATGCCTCAATTAGCACCAGACACCAGGCAGTTTTACCACGTTTGCTAGTGCTGTCACGTGGCCAATGAGAAGTGAGTAACATTATCCCTTCATGTGCCCCCAAAATGAATATGTAAACAGTTACACCAGTTGATTTTGAAATATTGGGGTCAATGCAACATAAAATGTGACTTAATTGAGGTGTTGGACAGTTTTTAGCTCTAAAAATATGTAACTCCGTTTTTAGGCCTCGCCTGACCCAGCGCATGCGCTGGTCTGGCGAGACTTATTGAGAGGGCTCCAAAAAGTGCTACCAGGCCAGCCTAGAGCTACAGTGCATGTGCGCGGTCGCGCGCGCCGCGCTTTACCGCGATTACTTTCGGTTTCGCAGCCGTTAGGCTGCTTTGATGTTTGATCATGATCGCGATCACTTTCGCGGCCGCTTAGGATAGCCAATAGGTCTCGCTTTTGGGACCTTATAAGTATTTAGTTATGCAACTGTTGCATGGCTAAACACTTATAAGGTTCCAAAGGCGAGACCTATTGAATATGCCAATGCTTGTTAGTTCTTGGTAGTACTGCCTCTGCTTTGTAAGCAACAGCCTAATGTGTTCACATTTAGCTTTCTGTAAGTCACTTGTATTTTTTCATGCTTTCTCTGTGAAAGAATTGTCCTGTTAAGTTTCCTATTGCCCTTGTTTTTGAAGAGCATCTTCGTGTATTCAAAGTACTGACATTAGCGCATGTGATGGAACATTTAAATTTGAACCTGTTTAGTGGCAATAACTACGTTATTTCCTCACTAACAAGAGCATATGTGGCTGCCTCTTTCCTGCTACTGCGTGGTTCTCACTGTTTTCTACTTTATTCTTAAGTGAGGTGCTGTGTTACATCTTCTTGCTTCTTGGTGTTTGCATGTTGTGGTAAGTTGGGAGTTTTCTTTGTGCCGGCACAGTGATTTTTTTTTTATAGAGTGGTGATTGGAGCAGGAACGTTTTAAGGCATGGGCAAAGTGGGCTCTGGCCCAGGGCCCCCACCTTTTGGGGGGGTGCTCTGATAGAGCTAGCTCTGTTCTACAGAGTCTGCCCTGATGACCATGAATAATTCTTAAAAACAATTGCTGCAAATAGCGTTTTCCTTTATTTATTTTTAATTTGGGTAATGTATGAGAGTCTAATACAGACATTTTGCAGACAAATGTTGGGTTTTTGTTTCATGCACCATCCATAAAAAATGTTTCTTTTAGATCAAAAGAGGATCTCACATATGAGAAATGGGAGAGTGCCACAGAGATTATTTGCAGTAGTACTAGTGAGCTTCTACTGTGTTACAATATTGGAAACACTCATCACTATCCCTGAATATTAACTATGAACAAATTTAGATTTTGAACCAGTGTGTCTGTGCACTGTTTGTGATCTGGCCAAAGAGGACAAGAAAGAGCTGAAAGTGGATTCAAAGCTGATCTGCACAGGGGCCCCCAAAATACGTTTGGCCCTCGGCCCCCAAAATCCTTAAGATGTCCCTGCATTGGAGGCAGAGATACCTAGGTGGTGTAGCTGGTCCTGGGCTGCAGTGTGTGTTAGATTCCTCAGGTATGTTTTTAAAGGCGAAGGGGTAAAGACTGAGTGCAGAAGACAGGAGGGTTGGCAGTGAAGCATTAGCCGTGTTGTGAGGTGGCAGAGGGTATTGCCTGTGCTGTTTCTCCAAGAGGCTGAAAAGATGGTGAGTGATCTTACTAGGTGGTCTGTCCAGTGGCACACATTCTGTGAGGCTCAGGCAAGTGTCAATATCAGTTTTACACTTTGTAATAGGCACTAATGGCCATAGAATTACATTGGATTCAATTTTGTCTCTCACTTTCGGCTCAGAACAATAATTCATGGTTGGTCAATTAACTGTCTACTCAGAGCATTCGATAATTTAACAGAACACGATTCATGGACTGCAGAGAGAGTCTTAGCAAAAAATGACATTAAAATTCAGACATTACTGCTGTTTGTCAGTATGTTTACTTCAATGAAAGAGTGGAGCATGAACATAAAGTGGGAGGTGGCAGTGGATGTCTTCTGAATAGTGAAAATGGGATTCAGATACTAGGAGCCTCGTTTCTCACATGTTTGCAAATGCTAATGACTGTTAACTGCCATTTCCCCACAGGATGTGACCTCACTTTTGGTTTGGGGCATAAATGTTTGTGTCTGGCTGGGGAAAACAAAAAAGAGATATTTGGAATGCTCAAATTAATCTCAGGCACTTGTTATTATGATGCCTTTGAGAAATTTGGTTGTTGTTTGAGTGGGGTGTGAGCCCTTCCCAAGCACCATCCTCTTCATGGTGAACCTCAGAATGTCACTAATTTACCTGGTAGTATGGCACACAACCAGTCAGGATTAACTTAGAGGCAATGTTTAAAGTATTTATGCATCACACAAACCACAATAAAGTGAAAACATAGCACAATAAAAATCCCACACCAGTTTAGAAAAACAAAGTAACATTTAATACAGTTTTTTGACACAAAAAGGACAAAAATACAATCAGTACAACAGAAGCTATGGACTTTCAAAGATTTAAGGTAAGTATAGTGTCTAAAGGTACAAAGCTCCGCTTGTGTTTATCTGGTTGTGCGAGACTGAGTAACAATTAATAAGTTATGGCCAACTATGATGGAGCCAAATACATGGACCAGGTTATCCCCGCTGTAAAAGTTACCTTCTAAAGTCCAGCTTGAAGAGTTTCATTCGCGGTGGAGGAGGCTGCGAGAAGCAGGCAGAGCACAGGAGATGGTTCTCACTGTTGCATGAAGAGCTGGCTGGGCGTTGCAGACCGTCATCGCTGTAGCATGAAGAACGTGTCTGGCATCATGGACAGCCATTGCTGGAGATTCACGGCACAAAGTTCAGCTCTTGCATTGCCAGTCGCTGTAATACAAAGAGTCAGGTTCACTGGAACTTTGTTTTAGTGGGTGGCAGGCTCTTGATACAAACAAGCTCATCGGCTGTTGTGAAGAGGCCAAAACATTTAAGGATTTCTCCTTTTTGATTCAGAATAGTATACAGTGATACCAGCCAAGGGTCCTAGATCTGGGAAGGCACCTCTTGAGGATCAGGGACTCACTCTTACAGAGGCCAGCAGGCCTCAGCCAGTTCTAGTTGGAGGTCCAGTTGCAGTTCCAAGCAGCAGGCCAGCTGGGCAGATGCAGGGAGGCCTCTGAAGCATGTTAAGTCCCTGTAGCATTGACTCCAAGGGTCTGTTGACTGATCTCCTGTTCTCTCAGCCTGGGATGAAGGGAAGTCCAGTATTCCTTCTCAGCAAGCAGAGCAGGCCTAAAGCAGCAAGGTGTTGTCTTTCTGTATTATTCACAGGTCCAGGAGTGTACTAAGAGTGGGTCTGAGGGTTCCATTTTATACCTGGTGCCCAATTTGAAGTGGAAGAGAGTACAGGAGTTTTACCCCCAGAGAGGTGTCTAGAATTTCCTGCCTCCCTGTCCTGGTCCCAGTCTCTCTTTGGGCTCAATAGGCTAGTGTGAATTCCTTTGTGTGTGAGCTGGGCCAGTGTGTTTGAAGTGAAGGGTGGTAGGTGACAGCTTCACACCCCCCAATCAAGACAGAATGGCCAATCCTGCCAACACTCAGACCTTCTATTGTGATGTTGTCTGGGAGGAATACACAAAGGCCGACTACACCTAGTCATGTGACCCAGGAGCAGGCTGGAGGCACAAAATGGTTAGGTGAAGAAAATGCAAATTTTCTAATGGTTGCATTTCTAGAACTGTGCCTTAAAATCCAACTTTACCATACTATTGGGTTTTTAATTACAATTCCTCAGATGCCAAACATTATTGTACTACCTGCTCCCAGTCAAAACTTATCACTTATCAGATGTAATAAGGTAACCCAATGTTTCCCAAGAGGAAGACCTTGCTAAAGTGAAAAGCAAGTTTAGGAGTTTTTCACTAGCAGGACTTAAGAAACTTAAAAGTACTTGTCCAACTTTTTAAATACAATGCACCTTGCCCGTAGGACTGTTTAGGGACTACCCTTCAGGTGACATTGGTGTTAAACAGGAAGTGTTTGAAATGGGATTTCTGGTTGGCTAAGGCATGCGCCTAAGGCAGGCAGAAACCACCACTCTAGTCAGGGCAAGGGAGTTACAGGCTGAAGATAACCCCTGCTTCACCCCCTTGGTAGCTTGGCAGAGCAGTGAGGCTTATCCCAGAGGTAATGTGTAGAGCGTTTGTGCAACACACTCACACAGCAGCGACACACTAGGCACACCACAAAAGAAACTCCACACAAGGTTATAAAAAAATAGCCTTTGTATTATCATAAAATCACATTAGAATACCATCACATGGCCACACTGTGCCACCAGGCACTTGTCATGATTTTACACAGGATTACATAAATCACATGGCCAATTGGGCACTTGACACAATGCTCATAGGGCGCACATGTTACCAAAAACAGCATAAAAACTTTATGCAAAGACATCATCAACAGTACCTCATAGCAAGTACCTGTAGAATGCACACCTTTGTTATCCTCTCTGGCAATGTAAGATCAAAGCCTAATCACACCAGGGCACAAACTATAGCAGCTGGGAATCTCCAACCCATTACCATAGGCCCATATACTACAGTCACCCTTATCACATAGGGCACGTAGCTACTGGGCCACCATTAGATACTATGAGGCAATGTTCCCCATATGTAGGTATCTGGGCCACCTTTCCACCTACCACAGGGAATGCGGTGTTCTCTTCTGTCACACAAAGGGAGCCTCCAGTGAGGTCTCACCCCGTTCTTACACCTAGGGCAGCTGTTTAAACCAAGGTTGTCTTAGCCCTTTCTTCCAATAACCCTGAAGGGGCCTTCTTGGAGGCTTTACCCCACCTGGACCCCCTGTCTACGAATCAAGAATTGGGGCCGCCCACTAACTCGCGGTGCTGCCCTGCAACTCACTTGGTGCTCAAGGTCCCCGTGCTGCTCAGTAGGCGGAATGGCTGGAGGACCACCACCGCGTTAGGAGCCCTCCTTGGGGCTCCGATATGACAGGGGCAAGGCTCCTCACGTATAGTTGCTGTCAGCCTGGTGTGGCTGGGAGGCTCCTGCTCCCCTTGGCCATGCCTGCATTCAGGCTCGATCCGTAGCAGCCCTACGCCTCTGTCTGGCAAATGGAGTGAGGGGCAAGGATCCCTCACCAGCCTCCTCTGTGCTGTGATGCCGGGAGATGGTGTGGCCTTCCACTCCAGTGGGCCCCGCCCACAACCAGGCTCGGGAAGCACTCCTGGCTTCCAGTTCGCAGCATGGCTGCTCACACCGCGTTTTCCAGATAGAGCCCACTTCTCAGCTCAGGGGACAAATTGCGGAGTGCCCACCACGTGCTTCTATGGGGGCACAAGTTTAAAATGCAAATGAAAGCCCTCACCATGCGCTGAATTTCAGAGGGCACAATCAATAAGCGCTCAGCCTGTCTCCCACCTGAAGACACCAACAGGGAGCAGGCAGTGCTCTTTGCCAGAAATCCACAAGGGCAGAGCTGGGCACAGGCAGGCCAGCACGCAGGGCCTCCCAGCAAAGGACAGCCCCTCCTCCCCCGCAGGCAGCAACTGGGTCCCACGTCGGTTCCTCCTGGCAGAGGGCTCTTCAAATCCAAGTCAGTTCAGTTAAAAAAACATGGGGCCACTTGGCAAGTGCACACCACTCCCCATTGTAAGTGTGGGTCTTAGCCCCAGACACACCACAGGGGGGCAGAGCCATCATTGTGGAAGGCAGGCACAGCCCTATTCAGGTGCAGGTGATACTCCTCCCACCACTCCAAATGCAGACCAGGAGCCACTGCATCTCCCCAGCCCCTGTCACTCCAAGGCCAGACAGTCAATACACAACAGGCAGGCACAAATACACATAGCACCCAGAAACACCTACTTCTAAAAGTGGTACTCCGCATTTATCACCACTATTCCAAATATACCGAACTTGATCACGCTACCTCTCTCATGTCAGGAATTACCACTGAAGCACACATTAGGGATTCCACAATGCACCCCTTTGAGAGGGTAGCCTCACAGCCGTGAAAAACCAAATAGGCTGTTTGTCACTACCAGGACATGCCACACAGTTAAGGCACGTGTCCTACCTTTTACCTACACCGCACCCTGCCCATAGGGCTAGCTAGGGCCTACCTTAGAGGTGACTGATATGTAGTAAAAGGGGAGTCACAGACGTGGCAACCACTTTATGTGCCTCATCACAGAGGCAGTAAACTGCATGCGCAGAACCTGCAGTGGCAGAGGCCTGAGATTGTTTTGAAAGGCTACTTTGGTGGGTGGCACAATTAGCGCTGCAAGCCCACCAGTAGCATTTAATTTACTGGCCCAGGGTATATGAGATATCTCACGGTACAAGGGACTGACAGGTAAATTAAATAGGCCAAACACGTGTAGACCAATCTTACCAAGTTTACCATAGAAAGCACATGCACTTTAGCACTGAACAGCAGTGATAAAGTGCCTAGAGTCCTAAAACCTCCAACAACAGGTCAGAAAAAATACAGGATGAAGGCAAAAAGTTCTGGGATGACCCTGAAAAAAGGGCAAGTCTAACAGGAAGGTTTATGTCTGGCAATAGGTTTGTTTTGCCAGGTCTAAAGGGCAGCTTAAAACTGCATACTGGCTGCAATGGCAGGCCTTAGACAAGTTAAAAAAGATATTTAAGTGGGTGGCACAATAATTGCAGCAGGCCCACTAGAACCATTTAATTAACAGGCTCCTGGGTACATGTAGTAACACTTTACTAGAGACTTACAAATAAATTAAATGTGCCAATGTGGGGTAAACTAATTTTACCATGTTCAAAGGAGAGAGCACAAGCCCTTTAGCATGGGTTAGCAGTGGTAAAGTGCACAGAGTCCTAAAGCCATCAAACATGGGTTCAGAAAACAGGAAGGGTGAAGGCAAACAGATTGGCTGTGAACCTGCAGAGAGGGCCAAGTCCAAAACAACCACATTCAAATTCATCCTTTTGCCCACTGTGCCACTTTAGGTAAGCCATCCATATGGATATTAAACCAAGAGCTGTGAAAATAAGAACAGTCCATTTCGAAATGACAGGCCTGGCCCTCTCTAGGCAGAAACGCAAGCAACCCAGACTGATTTCAGCCATCATAGGCCCCAGAAATCTGAACTGTTAAGTATCAACTCTTCTGATTGTGCCCTGTATGTTCCTGGCAGAAGAATCAGTTGGGCATCAATATTCATCACATAGGCCCCAGTGCTTAATTCGTAAAGGAATACGTGTTGGGGCCCGTGGATAGCTTTATGAATATTAGGGGTGCTGAATTCCAAGGTTGTATAGTCTTGAATCCACCTTCTTCTTCTTTCATAAACTGCCAGACTGCAATCCTCGTTTATCTCCCTCTTGCAGGTTCTTTTTCACCTCAGCTTTCTTACTTTGTCATTATTTTCGGCCTTTCTCTAACTCCTTCTTTTCCCCTTTTGTATTTGTTCTATCCTGTTCTGTGTGAAAGTCTGGCCCCACCTGCAGCTACTGCCTGAAATAAAACACAGATAGGCGGCTTATTACAAGTATAGGAGCAAATCTGAATACCTCTATAAACAGGATTTCCTTATTGTGGGAATATAAGGTATTTTCTGAACCCTGTAAATAATTTCACTGCAGGGTATCAGCAAGAATCTGGTGCAGTAATTACCCAACCTTTGACTATCCCACACATGATAATGGCTAAAGCTGCAATAAGCAACAATTTTAGAGGCTACTTTATATTTGTAAATAATGGATATTTGCCATGGTCTAAATATTTTGCATTTCTTTGAATTGTAACCTAGTATTACAAAAACTCTGATGCTTCAAAGATCTCTTTAATCATGAAATATAAAATGCTAATTCAGTAAAATTAAAACGTTCCTGGACTTCATTGAAATGCGTTTCATTTCATGTCTTTTTAGGGTTCAGCATGCAAGAGCATGCACTGAAACATGCGTCTCACTTGAGAGACACTACTGTTTACAAAAAGGGCTTCAAGCCTACCTGTTGCTTATCATTTGTCTTCTTCAGCGTCACTATACTTTGCAGCTCTGTTCATTGGACAGTGAAGCCGAAATGTCACTTTCGATGCTTGCTGTGGGGCAGGGACCAAGCACAGGTTGATTCAACTTAATCAGTGCCCATCTACTGCTCCTGATGTAATTTAAGTACTATTTCTTGCCCACTCTGCCTCCCTGCTGCTCCATCCACAGTGCTTGCATGAGTTTCAAATTAAACTACCCCCACTCCGCATTCTTTTTAATGTTTTTTTTTATTTATTGGCATTTAAGATAACAAATACGACTCACTGCCATGCAAGGCAGCGTAATAGGAAACAAACCATACAACCAATTTTGTGATTGACCTTACTTCCATAGAATCCAAACATTACCAGTATTTGTTTCAACAGCATTTTCATCAGAAACTGCAGCAGTACATCATTTTGAATACATTAGTAGTGATGCTAATCAATTTGTATGTCATTGGAAGCTAGTCGTTGCAGCTATTGACGTAGAAGTTCCCATATGTCTCTGGGTCTAGATGGGGTCGGCACTTCTTCTACCTTTAACACAAGGTATCTGTTACAATATACCATATCCTTTACCCACCACTTAGCCTTGGGGGCCAGCGCACTTTCCCAATGTAGCGCAACTCGGCGCTTGGCTAGCAATAGCGCAACGCGCACAAATTTACCTATCGCACCTTTTAAGTGAGGCACACGATTTAGCAAACCTATGGAAGACACACACTGCATATAATCCCAGTCATTTCCTGTAGATGGTACAATAACCCCTCCCAGAACAACAGCACCCGTCTACACCCCCACGCCAAATGTAAAAAGTCCTCATCAGTATGTCCGCATCAGTTACTCTTGCTAGTTTCTCGGAGGCCACATCTGTGCAATTTAATAGGCGTGTGATAAATTTGGTGGATATACTTGAAATGAATGATGCGCAAGTTGCCACTAGGCGTGAGGGTGCTAGTCAACCTGCATATATGTTCCCATTCTGTTTCTAGTAGTGGCGGAGTTAAGCTGTTATTCCAGCGGGCCAGGCTCCTCTCCGTTCTGAGATCCCTCCCTTCACTCACTGCTCTGTAAAGTTTCATTAACAGTTTACGTCAACTAGGTGCAACCAGTAGCATTTGCAGAGCCGGCAGCACCACGTATTCTAACGGGTATGTGGGATAGTGAGCTTTAATTGCTTGTCTCAGTCTGTGAATGGTAAAATTAAACAAGGGCGTGTGATTAGTTATATAACTCAAGTCTTCTGCTGTAAGGAAGTGCCCATCCGGGTAGATGTCGTGCATAGTCACCATGCCCGCTTCTCTCAATGCCCTGATTAGGCCCTTTTCCCTTGTCACAGATAAAGCCGCATGATGTGCGTTTGGCAGTGCCGGTGCATAAACTAGGAGCCTGTTAGACATCTTGCCTATAGCTTGCCATGCTGCAATGGTCGCGTCGATCATGTTGATTTCAGTTTGTGGCGTACCTCTGTTTATATGTGTGAGGACACTGGATAACGGGGTTGGGTGTGCATTTCCATCCTCCACTGCGACATGTGGAGTGTAGGCATGCGGTCTAAACCAATAGTAGGCATATTGCGCTTGGGCACAAAGATAATATATAAAGAAGTCTGGAGCACTAAAACCTCCCCTAGCGTAATCCAGTGCGAGTGTAGTCCAGCTTACTCTGGCCTGGTTTCTCCCCCATATCAAGTGATTGAGAGACGAGCAGATGTTCCTGAAAAACTGTTGTGTCAGCTTAATGGGGATGTTACAGAATAAATACAAAAATCGTGGTAGTACAACCATTTTAATGATCGCTATATGATCTGCCAGCGAGAGTGGCAGCTTATTCCATCTGTCTACTTGCTGCTCCAGCATGGCACAGACTAGTTCGGGTCCCGATGTATCCATACACCCAAGTATTTTACTGGGTCCGTGGTCCACACTTAAGGGAAAGTCCATATTTGCCGGGGGCGTGTTTGCTGTTAGTTGTATGACTATCGATTTATCCCAGTTGATTTGTAATCCAGAGAATAGTCCGAAACTGATATATTCCCTTAACACCTGCACAGATACCGACCTGGTTCCCTCACAAATAGCACCATATCATCAGCATAAAGTGATATGCCTACCGGGAGATGTAAGAAATTCAGTGCAGAGTCTCTGTGGCGCTGCCGTATACTGCAAGCCAGTGGCTCTAGGGTCAGTGCAAATAATAAGGGTGAGAGTGGGCACCCCTGCGAGTGCCTCTATGTATATGAAATGATTGTGATGTCAGTCCCCCCACTCGCACTAGCGCCGTGGGGCTGTTATACAACAGTCATTGCAACCCAGGAACAGTGGTGGGAAACCCATGAGTTCTAATATATGAAACCTGTAACTCCACTCAATGGAATCAAATGCTTTTGCCACATCTAAAAGGATACCGGCGGCTGGCAGTTCAGGGTTTAATACATGATACATGGCAAAGATGGTTCTCAGATTATTAGACGTAGAGTGCTCCGGGATAAATCCCGATTGGTCTGGGAGGACCAGGTTAGGCATAATGGGCTGAAGCTTGGTAGCTAGTATTTTCTCCAGTATTTTGGTGTCCAGGTTTATCAGAGACAGTGGCCGACATGATTCGCACCTGTCCGGGGTCTTATCTTTTTTTAACAGCGTAACAATCAGGGCCTGGTGGAGAGACGGTGGCAGCACGCCTGCTTCATGTGCCGCTGCGTACATTTCAAGCAGGTAAGGCACAAGTAGATCGACATATTCTTTGTAGAATTCAGCCGTAAGCCCATCAGGCCCTGGCGCCTTTTAGTTTGGTAATGCGCATATTGCCGCCTTTATATCCGCTTCATCTATGGGTTGGCTAAGATATTGGCGGTGACCATCCGCTAGCCACGCACAGGCTATGTCGGATAGATAGGCATCTAAATCTGCATCTGTTGCACTCCCCCGTGACGTGTAGAGGTCAGAATAGAATTTGCGGATCTGTTCCACTATCGCCTCAGGGGCGTAATGCTCCGTGCCCTGCTGGTCCGTAATCTTGGTTATGTGATGATAGGCCTCTCGAATTTTAATTTTGGTGGCTAGACTTCTGCCCGGACGCCCTCCCTTGCCGTATGCTCGCACCACATGTCTGCGTGCGATATAACGGATCTCAGATTCTTCCAGTGAGTCGTATTCTGATATTAGTTCATGTATATGGGCTAGGGTGTGAGGACAGGGAGTGTTTATGTATTGACGTTCTAAGTCTGTTAGTTTTAGCTCAGTCTGTGTTATTTGACCTCGAAGGTCTTTAAGGATGCCAGCTGTGGTGCTGATACAGACCCCTCTTATAGTCACTTTAAAAGCCTCCAACAATGGGGAGGCACTTTCCACTGTACCCGTATTTACAGCAAAATATTGTTCAATGGCTTCCCGGACAGTGTTATTGTAAATCGTATCTAAAAGAGCCTTGAGCACGGAATCGCCATACATATGGGCGATGAGCATTAGTCGTAATTTTCAAGGAGAGCAGCACCGGATTGTGATCCGACAATGTGCGCGGGAGGATCGTGACGTCCGAAACCCAGTCATTGGCCCTCTCACTAAGAAGCCAATAGTCCAAGTGGGACCAGCTGTTGTGTGCAGGTGTAGCATGTGTACCCTCCTTAGTTGTGCCATTACGTAACCTCCAGATATCTACAAGACCGAATTCAAGTATAGCATTGTTGATACACTGCGCTATCTTGGGGGTGCGTAACCCCTGTGGACTTGATTTATTCCAGTTGACGATCCAGGTATGTGTTTAGATCCTCCCCATATAATGGCCGCCTCAGGCCACTCTCGCAGAGTGCTGTACAGCTGCATGAAAGTTTCTGGTTCATCTGCTATGGGACCATAAGTGTTTATAATGGTGATAAGGGAGAGTCCCAGCTTACCGTGGACCTTTACGCATCGCTCCTCTCTGTCTATGTATGGTTTGATAGGTGTGAATGCAATGCCTCTCTTCACTAGTGTGAGTACCCCTCTGGCATACGAAGACTACGAGGAGGCCAGCTTGTATCCCACCTATTTACCAGCGATTTTAGCCTCAGAAGTCATAGTCAGATGTGTCTCCTACAGGAGAGCTATCTGTACTCCATGGTGGTCCAAGGAGGCGAACACTTGCCTGATTGTTTTGGGGGTATTAAGCCCTCTGTCATTCCATGTCACACAGTTATACTTCTCACCCTTAGTCACCCTGACACAGTAGTCGTAATTGTGTCTGTATCTTGCAGCTAAAATCAAAGAATGCAATTAGTATGAGTTCTAGCTACTCTGGTGGTTCAATCACAGTAACAACCCCAACTTCTAAACCATGCCATCCCCTCTCCCCCACCCACTTCAGTAGCCCCAAATTGCTAAAGCCATCCCTCAGTCGAACTTTGAACACCCCGGTCCCACCCTCCAAACAATCTCTCAAAAAAACAAAAAGAGAATGTGGTGCACACATGGAGGCGGGAGCCGCCAGCCGGAAACCCCAGTGACATCTTCACCTGGGGGGTCACTTAGTTATCTATTTCTACCCTCACAGCCCTCCTATCTCGGCGAAGAGACCACTTAGTATTCAAAATAAAGACCATATCACTGAAGAAATCTCTACATGGTGCATGTGTGCATCCCTCCCACATTTTAGTTTGCAGTAACCATAGATCATGTCATGTGTTTGTGATGGTCACTTATCTGTGTCCGTGTAGAGCGCCTTCGGATGCAGTCAGGAAGCAGTGTCCCAGTACTGCCCAAAGTTCAGGGGAAGCTTTCAATTATTCAACATCTGAAGCGTGTCCTTGTTCCTCCTGTGTGCCTCTCGGCGATCTTCTACGCGGTGCCTGAGCGCCCTTCAGCTGCAAAAATTTGAGGACGTCCTTAGGGTCATTGTAGATCTTACATTTCCCCCATCAGTGATCCGGAGCTGGGCTGGATAGATCATTGCGTACGGAATGTTCTGGTCCTGCAGTGTTTTCTTGACTGCTACAAACTTTTTTTCGCGCCTCCTGGACTTGTTGCGTGAAATAAAGATATATGAAAATGTTCATCCCATCATGTGTTAGACTTCCCAACTCTTTGGCTTTCCGAAGTGCCGCATCTCGATCTCTATAGTTCAGGACTCGTGCTATGATCGGGCGCGGCCTGGCCCCCGGCAGCAGGGCAAGCAATCTGTGCGCTCTTTCTACAATGAAAACAGCTGAAAACGTGTCTTTGCCTAATAAAGTCACTAGCATATTTTAGATGCATCGCTCCATATTCCCAGTGTTGGTCGTCTCCGCTACGCCCATGATGCGTAAATTGTTGCGGCAGGATCTCGCCTCTAAATCCTCCGACTTCGTCATAAAAGCAGTTTGTGCTTTCTCGACCTTTTCCTGTTTTGTTTCCATTTGGCGTTGCGCATCTTCTGAGTCCGATATCCGTCTCTCGCCATGTCAATTCTCTCCATGTGGCGATCCAACGGCTCAGACATACGATCTACTCTATAGGTCAGGGTATCGATCTTCCCATCTATGTTAGTCAACGTAGCCTGAATCGTCATGAACATTGACTGAAAATCCACCAGCACCAGGCACAGCCAGTTCCCCACCATCACTCCTGCAGTGCAACCTATGTAGCTATGAAGGCCAATGTGTCCTCGAGCAACACGTGTGTATCAGGCTAGGCACTGCCTTGCTAGGCCTCCAGAGTGCAAGCACTGCATATCCACTTTTCAAGGAGCTGTGGCCGACAGAAATTCAGAGCAACAACATGCATGCGCCCCATGACGCCCGTCGATCTCAGGGTATCACGCATGGACACCGCCACTCTCCTGGTGCATTGAATGTGGGCCCCAGATATGTACAGTCATATACCATGTAGGCAAAGGAGGGGGGCAGAGTGGAGACTCCCCAGCAGCCCGATGGAACCCTCTTCCAAAGTGTGCACCTCTGTAGCTGCAGCTGATAAAGTATTACATTGGGAAGTCCTCAATCCCGCGTCGCTCGGTTCAGTCCTGATCACGGCAGTCTACCACCTTGTATGCAGCCTCAGTCACGGGGGAATCGCTGATGGAGAGAGACCGTATGTCTCCCGCTGGTGTCCTGATGCATATCGGGCGGATAGGGTCTCACAGTATGGTGCAGTTCGTCGGCGCATCAACAACTTTCAGCAGACAGGCCCCCGCAGTCGCAGCGCGCCGATCCCGGACCCTCCCGGGTATGCACTTGCACTCATGTCGCGCCGCCACCGCCTCCCGAGGCCCAAGCCTGCACGTTTGATGGTGCTCAACTCCGTCCCGTCTGGCCGCTCGACCTCCGCAGCAGCCCCTATGATGTAATCAGGCTCTCTGCTCTCCGGGTGGGCGCAGCGCAGGAGGGTCGCAGGGTCCGTCAGCAGTGCTCTGTCTCTGCCGCACAGCTATAGTCGCAGAAGCAGTCCCAGGGTCTCCGCTCCCCGATCAGTCTTGCGCATGCGCTCCTTACAGGCCTCACATCAGCCTCGAATCAGCAGCAGTTTTCAGGGGTTTCAGGAGCAATTTCGTTGTTGGAGCTTGTAGCCACGGTCTTCCGATAGCGATATCTGTATGCCTCTTCACACGAGGAAGGCTGTTAGTGCAGGATTATTGAAGGATTTTGACGCAACCGCACGAGCTCGCTTACAAAGTGGCCATTAGCAGGCATGGCTAGCTCCGCCCCCCCACTCCACATTCTTGCTTTCCTCATCCCCCAGTCACCCTCCTCACTGTCTCTTGCTCCCTCCCACACCCCCGTGGCTGCTTGCCCCATCCCTTTCCCAAGGTCATGGGTTGTTGCTTGTTATACATATGCAAACCTTGCTTAGTTTTAACTTGTGATTGGATTGAACACTTATAAGACCTCCATTCAAAGGATCCATTAAACTCCTAATTTATACACTTGAAAGTACACAACATTTACATATTTTTGTAGTTCTTGCACAAAGTACCCGAGTTTACCAAGAAAAAAATCAACACATCACTACTGATCTGACCACCCACTTGCGATGCCATTTACTCAGGAAGCAATGGTAAAGCCATTGCAAGACAAGCTATTCTTTTGATTGTCTACTGTAACTTGAAAATAGATTTTGGTTTCAAAATGACTGTACATGCCCGTTTTGTTTAAATGAGCAAAATGTCCTGTCCTCCTATGCTGTTTCTATAGCAATGTACTGCTTTCACTCAGCATCCTCTGGGTGTGTGCACTGTGCCACACTCCCCTCCTTTGTGTTCAATGACGGCTCCAGCAGGTCGTGGCCATGTCTTCAGCCTGCCGCGGGGCGACTGCAGCTTCTTCAGGGTTACTCACTGGGGAAGGTGGAGGCAGTAGGGACTGCCAACCCCAGTAAGCGTGCTTTATTTTGGCCATATGCTGAAAGAAAAGGGGACCGAATGGTGCAAACAGGAGTACAGATGCAGTAAAAATCTGATGTCCTGATCAGCACTGCAACAACAGAACTTATTTGCTGCCCCAGTAAACAGAGGAATTTTCATGTACATTCTTGCTGGTACTTTCACATGGTGTTTAAATATCTCCACAGGACAGTGCGTTGTGTTCATTTTTGACCCCTTAAATGTGCAGAATCCACCTGTTGCTCAGGCACTACATGCAATACAAAGGTAGCCCTGTTTCCTTAATACACAGTATAACCTTGTATTGTATACAGTTGAACTTCTGTGCAACCTGTGCTTTAAGAGTGGTTGTTCTTAATCTAAAAATATAGTGAAGTCTCTGAGGTGCAACTCCTCTTCATTCTACAATTTATATGTTTCTGATTTGGTGTAGCTCCAACATCACTAAAGACATCAGAGTGCTTTATAGTGACCATGGTTGATAGTATTAGTTTTTTTAGTCCACGTCTTTGAGGCATAGCTGGTCCCAAGACTGACTCTTTTATTTCCAACAACATACAAAATGTGATGATCGTTATGACTGCAAAAGGTTCTTCAAGTGCAATTCTTAGTGTCGAAGTACAAGTGCTATCCATTTCATGTTTTTTGCGAGTCCCTGAGCGTGAGATGTTACCTTGTGTAACATGTCATAAGATGATGTTCAGTGTGTTATGTCCAATGTTAACAAAACCTGTTCCCGTGCAAAGTAATGGAAAGAGGTCACTCACATGAACATTCATAAACCTACATAGAATCTTAATAAGCGTCCACAGGTCGCAATGCAGAGATGAGAACAATTTCTAACCAGCAACAACAATCAATACTTATGTCTATTCCAAGCAGACCTACCAATGTTTAGGGAATACATATCAACAGAATGTTACGGTAGATGCCTGTCAGTCATCTGGCCACTCCACACTGCATCACGGCACTCCACTCTACGCCCCTCCACAACATTTAAATCCATGACACTCTAGTCTAGGACACTGTACAATACTCCACTCTACACCGCTGCATTCTATGCCACTCCACTCACCACTCTCCTCTATACTACAAACTTTTAGCCATGCTGAACAGCGGCCACACTGAACGTCAGCCACGCTGGTGTACAACATAGCTAAAACACATTGGTAAAGCCACTGGCAATTGCATAGGTGAGACCTATTGGCTTTTCCAATCTTGTTTAGACAGAAAGGGGTGCTCACTTGAGAATCCCCCAGCTCATTTCTTGCCACACTGCCTAATTATAGAAAGTTAGACAATAAGAGACGAGAGCTGCAGAACTGGCAAGATATTCAGTTTACTTTTCAATCATTGTGACCTCAAACATGTTAGAAAGTTTACCTCCTCTGCATGGGTGTGATCCAGATTTCACAGTAGGTTGATTACATTGCCTCGATGCTGGACTGGCCACTCAGGCATTTTCCCTGTGGGCATGGCACCTTTTAGGGCTCGATGGGCTGCCCAGACCCAAGCGTGCCCCCTCATAGCTCCACTCTTCTCACACTCCCTGCGGTGAGTCTGGTTTGGACACTTGATTTACAATGCAGTTCTGAACTTTGTTTCAGCAAGTATTTTGTACATATATATATATAATTTTTTTCCCCAGTTTTATATAGCGCAAATTTGACCCATAGGTATCAGATCGCTTTACATGAGCACCAGTTGCTTTTCAGGTGGACACATTCATTCATTCATTTTTGTTAGGCACGGGGTGATTAAGTGATTGACCAGAATCACAGGATGTTGAACATCCCTGCCGAGACTCGAACTCGGTTACCCATCTTCGAGGACGACCGCTCTAGCCGTTAGGCAACATTCTCTCCCAAGTCTGAAAAGGAATGCTTCCATCCTGGCATACGATTTGAAACAGGCCCAAAATATCCCTCGGTGTGTAACGGCACAGTAAACCCGATCTATGTTAATGTCCTACTGTTAAGAATGAAACAGTGCAGTGACATCATATAACATTTGAAAGACGAGCTCCCGAATTGTGGGAGCCATCGACCCAGCTGTTTGCTCATGCTCGGTCACGTGCAGTCTTTCCTCCTGGACTGGAGGTGATGAGATTGAACATTTTAGTTCATGTAATATTTATTACAGGCTTGTAAGTTTTGCTTTAGTGCCTGCTTGGCTGCCCTTTGCTTGCTGTTAAATTGTCAGCAGCGTGCAACACAGCCTTTTTTGTGGTTTTGTACACTGTATGAAAAGCAGGTTTTTTGTTGATGTCTTGTTGGCATTCTTTGATCACACAGAACAGTCTCAGAACAGCACCATCCCTGCAGCTCTGAGCGGGAATGACAGGCGCTGAAACCTGAGTCTTCATCAAACGGCAGGTTCTTGTTTTCGTAATATCAGAGTCCCAACTAGTAGGATTAATCCTGGTGCGTCTGCAGGAAGCATGCTTTTTATTACCCCAGCATTTTGAATTTGCTTTATTGCATCTCAGTGCAGCTTCCTCGCACTCACTTGAAGCAATTGTGAGTTAAGCAGAAGCTAATCAAATCTAAAACAAGGGCAAAGGGCTATTTTAACAAAGGATAATTGGTTTAGAGGTGACATTTCATCCAAGCAGAGTGAAAAATGAGATAACAAGATTTATTAAAGGGGGAGGGGAGAGGCAGCCAGAGACTGCCACAGAGCAGCGAATCGACAAAGCAGGTATGGAAGGAACCGGGATTTAAACGTGTTGAAAGCCGCGAGCTGGTGGTTGAAGGGGTCAAACAAGAGACAAAACGGATTAACAGTGTTGAATGCGAGTGAGGGGTCAACAGCCAGGAAACGGGGTTATGTAATCATGGGGTGAATGCCAAGGCACCCTCGGAGCAACAGAATATACATGAACAGAATTATGTCCGTCAGGAAAGCTTGTACGAACAGGATGACGTAAAATAACATGTGCCACACAGACTTATTCTCTTCTTATGAAGATCAACGTTTTGACCGTTAGAGGCATTTGCAACTCAATTGGTCTCGCATTTAAGATAGTTTGAGCTATTGGCATTGTAAATGACAATGGCTTTTATTTTTGTGGTGTTTAAAAAAAGATAAATAAAAGGTATTGTCATTTACAATGCCAATACCTGAAACTCTCGCAAATTTGAGACCTATTGCATTGCAAATGCTTTCGGCAGCCGTGCTATAAACATTGTAAAAAGGCGTTAGGAGAGAGCGTCAGGACAAAACTATTTTAGAAAATAGTGCTTGGATGCTGTAATTAAAGCCTACTGAGTAACAACACGCGTAACAGAGGTGTTGCCATGGGAGGTTACAAAATGAGACAAGGCGGTACTAAGGAGGGCCTACTAAGCCTATTGGTCAATGAACAGCCACAGTTTACAGTGGACAATGACACAAGCCAATGAAAAATATGGGCGGAGAGTTCACGGAGCTTCAAGTCCCTACCTGAATACAGCATGCCTCACATAGCATAGCAGTGCATGCCCTGCTGAGGCTCGACTTAAAAATGGTGCATTTTCCTGTTACAAGACAAAATTCATTACCCAAAATAATTCCTTGGCCACATTCTTTCAGAATGTTAAGTAGGTGTAATGTAGTAGTGTCTGGTGATCTTTGCACATAGTGGGGTATAAATATCTGCCCTAATTGCAGCGAGTCCACCGTTTACCATAGATTCTGGAGGGGATCTCCTTGCTACAGCGTTTTGAAAAATAATGGGACAAATAATGCATTTTATAAAGTATACAAAAAAGGGATGGATGGAGAATGCTTGAATTAATCTCAGCCACTGGTAATTATTCAGGCCGAATCCCGGTTTATCGTTATTTCACACACCATGCCACCTCAGTTTGGACCCAGTCATATGCAAATCAGTCTTAAACCTGCAATGGGAACAGTCCAGCCCAAACTGCCAGGCCAGGTCCTCTCTGAACCGGAATGCAAGCAACCCAGGACGGGTTTCGCCTTAGTTAGGGCTCAGGTATAGCTTGGTTCCAGTGACAAAATGTGCACTCTTCAAGCATTCCGTTCATCACATTTTAGTATACAACCATGCATTTTATAGCACAATTGTAACTTGCATGCACTAAAAAGTTATAGGTTCTGAAAAGACACTAATAAAACATTGGTCTTCTTTCAAGGTGCACTAAGCACGCGTAACCTGTCCCAGTGGTTTTGGTGGGTCACCCACTGCGGGTAATCTATTTTGATAACAGTGCTCATAAATGCACAACTCCCTCCTTATACCCTAAAAAATATTTAACAAATGCTAAATGTGATTCTGTGACCTGTAGCTTTTCATAGCATTTACCAACATTTCTATATTTCACTTCCTTTTGCTTTCCCATAATGGCTCTTTCAAGTTGATTCTCAGCCATGTTATGGCAGAAAATTTCCTTGGGGTGGGCACAGTGATTTTTGTTGTTGATATTTTTACAAAGTTCAAAATCTTACTCAGAATAGTCAGGTTTTGAAGGCTCATTAGAGTAGTGCTACTGTCCAGATCATACATGTATGAACAGCAGATAGAGAAGGGTCTCTGAAATCTATGATTATTATGTATAAGAGCTTCAAATGTGTATTTGTAAATGCATTACTTTAGAAACCAAATATCACAATGTCAGTTTATAAAAGCTCATAGTTTGCTATCAGATACCAACTTTATTTTTTGGTAAAAATAAAACTAAATTCCCCTAAAAGAAAGTATAATTTTCATGAACAACTACGACCTCTGCTCTGAAATTCAAGCTTTTTAGTTACAGTACTTATCTAGTTGGTGCTCAGACATCAATTTGTCATACTTTTCAATTGGATGAAGTCCTGCAACACATAGATAGATTGTCCCATGTAAGGTCATGTATCAACATACATATTTTGCATGGATGCCTCACAATTTACTCTGAAATAACAGTTAAAGCCACGGTTATTCCAAGGTTGGGCATTATCATGACACTGATGTTCACAAATGAGCAGGACTCCCACTATGTCAGGAACAGTTGTATCAAGGATGGCGAACACTATGCAGTGAACACCCACAATATGCCATAAATAGCCACTAATATTCCATACGTACCATTATACCTGGTAAGTGCTCAATAATGATGGGCCTGTATTAAACTTGCCACTATTATGTCTAGGCCAGAATTACGCCAAAGGTGGCAGTGAGCATCATGGTATGAAAGGCAACAAGATGCTACAGATCACCATCATTATCTCAAGGACAGGATTCTATGAGAGATGCCCACCATCACACAAGTTGCTCGTTGTTCCGAACTACCATTTTAGATTCATAGTTTAATATTTTTTTTCTTGGGCCCACATTTACGGCTGTCAACCATTACAGCTCAAGCAACATCAAATGTTATCTGTTGGCTCACTGAACCAAATCTATGAATGTGTTTAGGTATATAACATACCCCAATTCAATTTTTCTGAAATAACAAAATAAAAATGATTCCAAAACAGCCTATGAACTGCAATTTTGGTGCATTGCAAATGTTTTTGCCAAATTCTTTTGTAATGTGTATTTATAAGGCACACTATAACCCGCAAGGGTATCCTGGCACAGAGCGTATGTGCCTATCCTGGGATAAGGTAGGTTGGTTATTTTAAAAGGCTTCTTCAGCTTCTTGCTGAATTCAAGAACAGAGGAGGAGGCTCTGATGTACAGTTGGAGTATGTTCCATGCTTAAGGAGTGATGTAGGCGAATGCCTTTCCCCCTGGTCTGGTTCTGTGTATGCATGATATGTGTGAGTGTAGTAGTCCTGCGGAGTGGAGGTGTCTGGGTGGTTGGTGGAAGGAGATGCAACTGTTCAGATAGATATGGCCTAAGTTATGTAATGCCTTGCTTGAATGTGTGCATGAGGAGTTTGATATTACTGCGTTTGTGTGTCTGGAGCACGTGGAGCACTTTGCAGTGTGGTGTGATGTGAGGTCTGTGTGGGAGGTTGAGAATGAGTCTGGCTGCTGAGTTCTGGATGGTTTGTAATCTTCTAGTGAGTTGCTTGGTGATCCTGGCATAGAGGGTGTCCCATTAAATGAACTTGCTGGTGACTAGGGTGTGAGTGACAGTTTCCTAGTTTTGCGTAGGAGCCATTTGAAGATCTTTCTCAGCATATTCAGGGTGTGGAAGCAGGATGCAGTAACAGTGTTGACTTGTGCGGTTAGGCCCAGAATGCTGTCGATGATTATTCTGAGGTTCCTGGGTGAGGGTGTGGATCGGAGTCCGGCTGCCAACCGCTTGGAGTCCCATGGTGAGGTGTTCTAGCTGAAGATCTCCAGTTCTGCCTTGTCAGTAAGACAGTTGGCTTTCCCCCATTTAGTGATTTTAGTTATACAGGTGTTGTGGGTCATATCCGAGAGGGAGACTGAGTTGTGTGTCTTCAATGCAGGAAAGGATGTTGATTTCATGTGCACCAATAATGTTGAGCAATGAAACTTGAGACACTTGGTAGAATGCGTGCTTCCAGGCAGTAAGGTACCAGACTGACTGCTTGTGTCCTGTCTATTAAGAAGGAACAGATTCAGCTTAGAGCGGGTTTTTAGCTGTCATTCTCATGCAGGTACCTGATGAGTATAGGGTGTGAGACTGTGTCAAATGCTGCAGAGAGGCCTAGGAGAATGAGGACTGTGCTGTTTCCTCTGTCAAGGATCATGTGGATGTTTGTGGCAGAGATGAGTATTGCTTCTGTCTTCTGGTTAGGCCTGAGTGTGGACTGCTTGGCATCGAGGAGCTGGTGGTTGCTGAGGTGGTCAGTGAGCCATTGATTTAATAGTTTCTCGATGATCTGTGCCAGGGATGTTAGGAGGGAGATGAGTTCTGTACTAGAATAGAATAGCTGGGTCAGTGGATAGTTTCTAGAGCAGGGGAATTACAGTGGTATGTTTCTTGATGTTCGGTGTAAGAAATTGGGTTACAGTTTGGGGGAGTGAAACTCTTCTTAAGCAGAAACCACAATTCTTATCATGGTGAAAACGCAAGAAACCCCCAAATTAACCTGTGCTGAACCTTCTGGTAGCCTGGTACAGAGCAGTTAGCTTAACGTAGAGGCAATGGGTGAAGTATTTATGCAGCCCTTCAAACAGTAATAATATGAAAAATAAATACAACATAAGCAAAATTCCTAACCAATTTAGAAAAATAGAGCAGTATTTTATAAATAACTTTTCACCAGAATGACAAAAATCGAATCAGTACGACCGAAGATATGCACTTGCAAAGATTTAAGTGGAAATAGCACCAAAAACCCCTAAGCGCGACTCGCAGCTATCAGGTAGTACAAGACTAAGAGAAAGTCACAATTTCAGGCCGACTGCGATGGAGCGTGAGTCAGATATAGGGGCCAGGTGAGCCCCGCTGAAAAGTTACCTTCTCAGTGCAGTGCAAAGAGCCCCGTTGTGGTGGAGGGGGCCACAAGGAGCAAGGATGCATTGCGGACGGTCATCGATATAGCACGAAGAAAAGAGCAGGCATGGCGTTGCAGATGATCATTACGAGCGTTAGGGTCAGAGCTTCATATTGGCACTCCCTGCAAGCGGTCGATGCTGTAGTGTGAAGGGTTGAGTTAATGTAACTTCGCATTTGGCGGGCAGTGCGAGTGTCACGGTTTTGCACCAATTGACCTGTTTGCAGTTGCAAAGAGCCTGTTACTTCATTATAGCTCCACCGAGGCCACACCAAGGGTCCAGAATCTGAGGAGCACCACTTGGGGACCAGAGTCTTACTACAGCTGGGTCTGGCTGCTGGTCAGGTGGTTGGGAGCCTGCTATGTCCCTGTGCCTCTGAACAGGATGCAGAAGACTAGCCCTTGGAGTCACTCTGAGAGTCCTGGTTTTCGGTCGAGGTGCAGGTCCAATCACTCTGGCTCAGGCAGCAGGGCAGCAATCCAACAAGGTTGTAGTCCAGCAGGGAAGTAGTCCAGCAGAGTGGCAGTCCTTTGAGCAGCACCGCAGTTCGTCTTCCTGGCAGTCTCTCCACAGGTCCAGAAGTGTACTGAAGTGTGGGTGTCTGAGGTCCAATATTTCAGGCGCCTCCTTTGAAGTGAGAGAAGGTTCTAGAGGTTTCCCAATGAATTGCACAAGTTTCCAGACTCCTATGACTTGGCTCCAGACTAACCACAGGGGGGTATGCATCCCTTTGTGTGCAGGAAGGAAACAGCTTATTCAAATGCAAATAGGGCTGTGCAACCCTCTGCCCTTGCATCCTGCCAGAGATTGACCATCCAGGCAATCCTAAGCTTTCTATTGTGTGTGGCTGTCTAGTAGGAATGCACAGAGATCAACTGTCAGCTACACCCAGTCATGTGACCCAGAGACAGAGTGCATGCACCAAATGGCTAAGGCAGGAAAATGCAAACTTTCTAAAAGTGGCATTTTCAAAATTGTGACTTAATTCTGTCTTTACCTTAAGAGGTTTTTCATTACAATTCCAAAGACACCAAACATGAACTGAGAAGCAGGCCTTGCAGCACTGAAAAAAGATTTTAAGGGTTTTTCACTCCCAGACATGTAAAACTTAAAAGTAAATGTCCTACTTTTTAAATACATTGCACCCTGTTCTCTAGGCTGTCGAGGGCCTAACCTAGGGGTGACTCATATGTATTAAAAAAGGAAGGCTTGTGCCTGACAAAAGGTTTATCTTGCCGGGTCGAAATGGCAGTTTCAAATTGCACACACAGGCTGCAATGGCAGGCCCTCGACATGTTTAAATGGCTACTTAAGTGGGTGGCACAATCAGTGCTGCAGCCCCCCCACCCAGGTAGCACTTAATTTACAAGCCCAGGGCACATGTTGTAGCACTTTACTAATAACTTACAAGTAAATTAGATATGCCAATTCGATATAAGGCAAGTGTCCCATGTTTAAAGGAGAGGGCACAAGCCCTGTAGCACTGGTTAACAGTGGTTAAGTGCACAGAGTTCTAAAGATCAACAACAACAGGTTAAGAAAACAGGAGGGTAAAGGCAAAAAGTCTGAGGATGACCTTGCAGAAAGGACCAAGTGACTGAGCTGATGGAGTCATTGAGTATGGGTGTTAGTTTTTCACTCATTGGTAGGAGTCCTTAGGTGAAGGAGTGATGGCGGCAAAGGCCTCAGAGTGGATGATTTTCATGGTAGCTGAAGTTTCGACTGTGGTGACAGTGGACCACAAGGCCATGGTTCATTCTTAGTCTGTGGGGAGAAGTTTAGTTACAGTAGTGACAAAGCCAGGTTGAGGGTCCAAGTTAGAGCGTATAGAGATGATTTTGTTACAGAAGAATTCTGATAGCTTGTTGCAGAAATCTTGAGAAGTTTCTCAATTTGCGCTGCAGTTAATTGCAATGGCGTTTCTTCAGCCTGAGTTCCTTTGAATAGCAACTGGTCTGTGGTAGGGCTCATGCTATTGCCTTGGACTTGAGGGGAGCTAGGGTTTTATCACATGAGGTGATCAGCTATTGAGGCTCTTGACGGTTTTCAGGAAGTTGCTGGTGTGCTTGGTGCGCAGAGAGGGTGGAAGTTCACTTCTTTTCTGTGATGCATTTCCAGCTGCAGTGGGTGGTTCAGATGATGGTAGGTCTGAGATGGCATGGGTATGCTTAAACTGATGAGGGCGTGGCCTGTCCAGGTCATAGTTGCTGGCTTGACAACTGTGATGTTGCTGATTATGGAGTAAATCAGCTCCCGCGGTGTAAGTGGGTTCGGTTATGTGGCTGAGGTTTCTGAGGTGTTCTAGAAGGGCCGTAGAGGTTGGGTTGGTGCAGCCTTGTAAGTGAGGGCTGAAGACTCTGAGGAGGCTGAAGGTGCTGGCATTGATAATGAAGGATGTGATGAAGTCTGTGATGTCCCTGGCAAAATTGGTGCAGGGTCTTGGTAGTCTGTATGTGAGGGTTCCATCCAGGGAGAAATTGACAGGCTGTAGCAATGTCTGGTACAGAGGTTGGGCTTACCCATATTTCTGTGAGGAAGAGTGTAGGAAGGTGGAATCTGACTATATGGTTGCCCCCACTTTTTGCCTTGTGTTTTGCTGGTTTATGACTTAGTTGGACTAGGATCCTGCTATTCAGGGCCCCAGTCTATCTGCTTTCTCTGTAAAATGGTTTCCATGTACATTAGGTACATTTCTAATTGGATTCTGGAGTGCCTTATAAGCCCCTAGTATATGGTATACTATGTACCTAGGGCATAGGTACCTCAGAGGCCTACCAGGGGCTGAAGCGTGTATTATGCCACCCTTGGGAAGCACTCCAAAATGACACCACAGGTCTGCTACTGCAGCCTGGGTAAGGTGGTGCTTGCACCCCTTACAGTGGTATAGGCTACCTATATCACTACCATTACACACACATATAAAACCTATAAGTCACTCCTATGGCAGGCCTTAACAATCCTGAAGGCAGAGTGCTTGGTTTTTATGTGAGAGGGTGCCCCTGCATGAGCAGAGCCTCTCTGCAGCGTTCGGAGTACCTCCTCTGATGCTGTTTCTGGTGCAGCCTGACCATATACTCTTAAGTGCATTATAACCTCGCAGTAGATGCTAACTTTGGGATGGCTGCATGGACACATGTCGTGTTTGGTGTCAAACGCTTTGGAATACTACCCCCCTGCCATTTCTGGCAGTGGGGGTAGCATTCCACCCTTCTAGAGGGAGAGACATGTTCACACTGGTCTAACCCGGTAAGGACTTTCTACAGCCTGGGCATCACAAAATGGATGCCGCTGCCACAGACACGGGTCCGGCCTCCTGCTGCTGACCGAAACTCCGGCAGGGGAGGCCTGGACAATAGGTTTCCTGTCCCAGGGAGGTGTAACCACCTCCCCGGACAGGCAGATGTGTATTGGGGCTGGGCGGGAGCACTCTCTGGTGCTTTGAAGTCTTGCACTGGGGGCACACTTGGTGCCGCTGTGCTTAGTCCAGTTCAAACCGGTTGCAGGGGCTTCCTGCCCCTGCTCTGGTGCAAAACTGGACAAAGGAAATGGGTCTAACCACCCCTATTTCCAAACCCTCCCATAGGTGGGTCCCTAGAGTATTTGCAACCCCCAAACTTTGTATAAGTATGGGAACCCAGTCCTTGCGACTTTAGATTACCCAGGACAAAACTCTGCAATATATATCCTGGACCTTCGACGTTCTACTTTGCTTAGAAGACTGAAGAAATCTCCCTTGGGGTCAAGGAGTGACTCCCCTGCTTGGCAGGCACCAAAGAAGCAACTGACCGGTCTGTATCGCTGAAGCTCCCGCCGGACGCCGAAGGCTTGCATCACTAGAGGTGGATTTCCAGACTTCCCCGAGGCTACCCTGAGTTCACAGCAAAGCTGAGGCCCGTGGCTATCGTGGGTGATGTGGAACCTTGACCCCTGGACACCGTGATTTTTTGCTGCTCCATCATCTTCCTGGTCTTCCTTGAAGTTGTGCTTTGGGCTCTGAGTAGCCCCAGCCTTGAGCACCTCCTGCACTGAAAATTGTTGGCCTCCACTCCATGAGTGACCCGTAGGCCAGTTTCCAGTGCGACCGCTTGAGGCTCCTTCGCGATCGCTAGCCCATTGGCTAGTGGGTCCCCACGAAGGCAACTCCTCTTCTGATTGGACTTTCTTGGTTGCTCCAGATGTGCCCCAATGTACCCTTGCTGGGTGAGTCCCCCAGACCTTGCTGGTCTGCACCGACGTCCTTTCTCTGATTCCAAGGGACTTGCTGTTGCTAAGGCTTGTTGGGTCCAATCTGGTTGCCGACACTGCAGTACTCGACAGACTTCGTGGGACAGCTTGAATCCAGCTCCTGGTCATCATCGGCACCTCCTCGACCTCGCGGCTGAAGAGTCAAGACACCTGTCAACTCACCTGTAGCACCCGACATCTGTGGGCATTGGTCTATCGCGCCCTTGGTCACTGGTAAGTGACCCAGACTCTGTCCCCTCTGCTTTCAGGTTCCTTCCATCCTAGATCCAGGCTTGGATCTCTCCGGACACTTCTCCTCTTCAGCAGCACTTCCTGAGCAGCTTCCATTGAAAACAGCAACGCGACCCGACACCATTTGACACCTATGCACCCGGCTTCCCTGGGTGAGGTAACCCAAGTACTCCGGTGCTCTCGTGGGTGTTGACCCTAGACACCTCTAAGTCCAAAAGGGTTTGCTCGTAGATATCTTCTAAGTGTCCTTAAACTCTAAATTTTCGACCGCGACATTCCCCATAGAAGTAAACGGCGATTCGCGGCTGTGTTCTCACACTGCACGCGTCTCCCATGGGTCCCTTGTGTCACTACCTTGGGTGGTTCCTTGTGGTCCAAGCAACTTATGAGAGGAAACCTTTACAAACTCACGTACCCTACCATGCACTGCTGGTGATTGACCTCTTATGCCAGCTACATGGTGCTATGTTTTGCATGACATCATTATGTGGAGGAGTGTGGCTCAATGGTTAGAGCGGCAGACCCTGAAGCAGAGTTCTGGCCAGGGACCAGGGTTTGATTCCCGCCTCGGCGGGGCTCGGGCTCAATTTCCTCGGACCTGTCTATTCTCGCCTCGGTGCCTATTCTAATCATGGGCCCCACGCTGCAACTCTGGGCAATAGCTTGCTTATCCTCCACACTGGCCCCAACAGCGCTAAGGATGCCTGGCTTCACCCTGGGGGTGCCCAGGAGTGGACACTTCACAGGGAAAGCCAGGAGGGGTTCCACAGCGGTATGAGTATCGGCGCCAGGAAACCGCAAGGGCGACACCGCAAGGTGGCCATCTGGTGACAGTGCGCTCTATAAGTACTTTGACATTTGACTTCTACAGGCTCTAGGCCTTGCGTCTAGCTCAGTCGTGTTTCTTATACCACTTTATTGGTATATGGTTTGGTACGCCCCTAGGCCCCAAACCTGTATTTGTGCTATTACTGTTGATTGCTAACTTGTAAATTAAGTACTTCGAACTCCAGTCTCATAAAGAAACTAGAGGGGTGTGTTTTATCTTAAGTACATATATTTTAACTATATACCTGGTGTGGTTGTCCTTTCATTTGGTCATTCAAGAGATTATAGACTGGTAAAACAAGCTGCTTTACATTCCTTCAAGACTTAGCCTGAAGGCTGCTCTCCATAGCTACCACTAGAATAGCTTTCAATAAAGGTTGTCTTTGACCTATTCACCATAAGGGGTTGTTTGGACTGATACAGGGTGCCCACTATAACTAGTGGACAGCATATATCAGGCCAACTTCTCACAAAGAGCAGGTCCAGAGCGTGGTTGTGCAGCAGGTCCCATATCTCTGTGGCGTTTGGTGAGTGAGCGGGTGTTGATGAGATTGCATGTCAGTGTGGCCTGTGGTGCGAGTGGTGTTTGGTTTCTGTAAATGTGAGTGAGGGGATGCTTTTGATGCAGGATTGGTTCATGTAGGATGTGGGAGTGTGCATGAGAATTTACAGAGGGCACATGTGAACACTCCTTCCATGTTGTCTTTCATGGACATTGAATCTAGTACGTCTCAGGATGCACTATGACAGAGCCAGAGGTTCCGAAGTTGGGAAGTAGGAAACCATGATTTCATATGTTCATTAACCCCTTCGCTGTGGCGGAAATTCCGCCGCAGCGCTGGGGGATGCGGGGGGGGCAGCGCGGTGGCGCGGTGCTCATGACGGAGCCACTCCGTCATGAGCCACGGTTGGGCTGTGCTCATGACGGAGTGGTTCCGTCATGACTCCGCCCTCAGCGCTAATCGCCCGCACAGGCGGGGAATTAGCGCCGCGTGGGTGGCGCGGCCGCCAACGGCCGCAGCATGACGGAACCACTCCGTCATGAGCACACGGCAACCGTGGCTCATGACGGCGTGGTTCTGTCATGAGCACGGAAGGAGTTAAATATGCCAAGAGCCACAATCCATATACCAGAGCCAGCATTATATCAACAGGGAGCAGTGTGCGCAATTGCATCAAGAATGCCCAGCATACGCCTAGGATTGCCACCACTTTACTAGAACCTGCATTTTTTCTGTTGTGAGCATCATGTCATAGATGTATACAGTTTGTTATAAACTCCCACCATTAAACTAAGCTAGCATTCTGGTAGGAGAACGTGGTTGGCTCACACAAAATCATATGCAAGCAATCCCCCAACCGGAAACATACACACACAGCAGCAACTTTTTAATAATTACCTTGTGCAAGCTAGCATATGCCCTGCGCATGCTACTCTTTTCCCCTCATACTTCTCCAGTTCCATCTGCTTCTTACTCAGCACACATGGGAGGCCCTGCATCACATGACAGCGCGCTGCCTTGTTAAGTCATGTATTGTCAAAAAACATTGTAAAAATTCTGTGCTCAGACGTGCGTCACTCTGCTGCAGAGCAGTGGGTCATGTATTGAGCCTGCCATCCCTCTAGCAAAGCAATGTCCATCAGTGTTTTAAAATACACAAACCGTGCATATCAAATGGTCTGAGTATATACTACTGGCCCATCCGTTGTGCAGTGCATATTTTTTTCTCCGGTTATTCCAGGGGTCTGCTTGAGGCCCTCCTAGTGATGTGGAAAAAGAGGTGGTGTAGTAGGCAACACCCCAAAGGGTTAGTCACCTCTGAGTTATTATTCCCAGGCTTATTTATTGTGTTTCCTGTGGTGGGAGATGCAGGTCGTGGTCAGATTACTGCCCAGAATGCAATCATCCGCAACCCTATCCCTTATGTATTAATTACCTTTTTTGCAATCTGACTCCAATGTAGACAATTCTTTTTAACTGATAACTGTTTGATAGATTTATATTCATTCTACCTTTGAATCCTTAATAGGATGATGTGGTAATTTTAAACTAATATTGAGCACATTTATTTATTTTTTTGCTGTTGGAGCGATTTATGACTTGTCCACCTACAGTAGGAGGACTTTAAATTGAGTATTTTAACTTCAGTCCACCTGGCACAGCACCATAACCTCACCCTCACTGCACTTGCTAGATTGGTGGGGTGATGGGTTAATGTTGGTAATGGCATTTTTGTTGGGTTACCCTAAACTGTTTGCCTTCTTCCTCCTCTGTGTTTTTATTTCGGATTTGCTGGCTTTAGGACTTTGTGCATTTTTTCACTGCTGACCAGTGCTAAAGTGCGAGTGCTCTGTGACTAAAATGTAATGGAATGTGGTTTCTCCATGATTGGCATATTTGATTTACTGATAAGTCCCTAGACCAGTGTGGGCTACGCTTACCCTGACTAGGATTGTGGTTCCTGATTGGACAGGGTGCATACCTCTGCCAACCTGAAACCCAATTTGTAACAGTTACCACCTAGATTCTTTTGGCCACTGGTGATAGTGCTGTTTAGTATTTCCCAGGCTTTGACTGGAACGGAAGTTAGGTCTGGGCACCAAAGTAAACGTTGCCCCCGTTAGTAAATCAAATGGATAAAAAAGTTACGTACATTTGCAAATCGGGGCAGTTTTGAAGTAGTAAAGACATGCTGTAGAGGCGTTTTGCCAATGCCATCTGTAGGACTCTATATGCATTTGCGCTTACTGCGGGCAATGTGTGTGGTAATTTCAAGGAGATCAGCAATAAAAACCGGCCCCCAGATCATAAAACGCCCCAAAACAGCCCAAAAAAGATCAGACCAGCCCTTCTGGTACTGCCAGATTGCCCTGTAGACTAGTTCGACCTTGGTATTGACCAAATAACAATACTGACTACAAAAAACTGGAGAGCATGCATAAGGGTTGACTAGTTAATTCATAGCTGCTAACACTGTGTTCTTTTATATACCATGTTTCTTAGGTAGACAAAAGTGTCTTTCTGCTTTGCTTCCTGTTCTTCCTTTAGACTGTCAACAAACTTAGAAGGTTAGCAAACAGCAGCTAGCATGCTTGGCCTTCTGGATGACTGAGCCAATTTCTATATCTCAGCATTCAGTAAAAAGTGCTTATTTTAGTCAAATTCGGGACAGAGATAATGTCCATTTAATGTCAATGTGTCAATATTTTCTTTGATGTAATTCCACCCAGGAAAACGCTTGAGTGTCCCCTTATTTCCAGTCAAATCCCAAGTCCCCTTTCTTGATCAAAAAGATCACATCAAAATATCACCTTAAAAAATTAGCTGCAGAAAAAATGAACAGAATCATAAACAAGGCGCCTGGTGCTTAAACCATGCAGAACTTTACTTAAACACATTATTTCTCATTAGTAGTGACAGAGTGGGGAGTAGGTTGTGCTCGTGTTCTGTTTCAGGAAAGCACTTTGCGCTTACCTTCATTCTTCCAGTGCTCTTCAAGGTTGCAGTAGCCTCCAGCTGCAAATTGGGCTCTTTTTCAAGTGGTCCCTACCATGACTAGGGGCTTAATGATGCTGAAAGCACAGAGCCAGTCAGCAGACATGACCATCCATCTTTACTTCACTACAGAGAAGTGAGGCTGCATTAATGAAGGGGAGGCTGTGGAGGGCTTCAGCGAATGGGAGCTAGAGTTAGAAGGCCATTGTTATGCATTGCTCACTGCAAAGTTGTTTCCATTTGGACATCAACAAATTGCAGCTGCAGTCAAGCAGAACTAGCTCTATACATGGTATTGCATTCCGCGGTGGGACTGCAAGCTCGTTGGTGCCATGCTATGGGAAACAGGCACAAAGAAGAATTGCAATGAATTGGAAGCACTGTGTTTAGGACCAAAATGTTAATATGCTAAAAACACACTGATCGCCTCTGTAACAGTGTCCCTCTGTCAATTAAAGGAGGGATTCCTTAGTCCTGAACAGTGAGTGAGCTGCTTCATAGCAGCACAATTGACTTTGTATAACACACACTTTTCTAGCAGAAACTCATAATGCATGTATGTTTAATTTACACATGATTCACATAAGTGAATGCATGCATACGTATGCAGTGTCTGTGCTGCATGTAATTCTTGGGTACATTATGCATGAATAATCTCTGATGGGGATTGGAAAAGTGGCCCTTCTGGAAGGACTGTCTAGCGAGTGGCTAATTACAAGTAGAGAAAATGTGGTTATCACCCATTAAGCATTACATTTTTGGGCACTCACAAACATTTAAGAATGCAAGTGCTCCATATGTCTAAGCAAAGAGATTGTACACACGTGAATCCGGTGTAAACTAATGAGAAGTGAGGTAACATTACCTGGTTAGTCCAATTATTTCAAGGTAGTGTTTAAGACAAGCCAAACAAGTAAAAAAAAATATTTACCACTAATGAAGCCAAAGGGTACCAAAAAGATTGCAATTCTACAACCCTGCGTGTGTGTAAAGTATAAGCAGGTAGTGCTGGGAAAATGAATGTAAATCACTATATTAGAGTGTGAAAACCAGCAACCTACATATGCAATACCTGAATTGCATGGACATGTACATGAATAGGAAGAAATCCAGCATGTGTGTAGATGCAGCTGTGCCCTCTTGCTGAAGGAATCCTGGGGGGTAAAACAAAGGTTTGACAGTCCCTTAACCTAACTGTAATCCCAGAGTACCAGAGTTTGTGAAACAATGCTGGGGAGAGAATGTGGCCTAACGGTTAGGGCGGTCGACCTCAGAGCTGGGGAACCGGTTCGAGTCTCGGCAGGGTCGCTCAATATTCTGTGATTCTGGGCAAATCACTTAATCTACCCGTGCCTAACAAAAATGAATGAGTCCGTATGTAACGTAAATGGTGCTCATGTAAAGCGCTCTGATACCTGTGGGTCTAGTTAGCCCTATATATAACTCCACAAAAAAAAATGCTGGGACACTCCAAATGACATGGCCACTTGGTGATCACATACAACCCCTCAGATAATGGACACTCTTGCCCAAAGACCTAACCTCAAATGAAGCTGCCACCCTGCAAAAAGTGTTGAGGGTCCCCTGCAATGCTTGCATTTCCGAGTTACTTATGTAGGTTTTAGGCTGAATGTGTGGTCCCCTGAAAAGCTGGGTACCGTCTGAGCCACAACAGTGGTGTATGGACGATTGAGAATAATATACATGGACAAAATAAAAACAGAAAGCCTGGTACTGTAGGTTTTATACTTATAGTTTTTACATGAATAGCTGCTAAAATATTCTATGTGCCTCTTTTTCTCTGCACATTTTCCCTTCCTACCACCTTGCACAAGTGTGACTGCAGACATCTAAGAATAGATCTGTCAGGCGGTGTTACACAGTCCTAAAAGCAGCTGTAAGATTTCTGAATCAGAGGTGGCAATCCCAGCGCCGCTCATCACCAGTGATTGTAAGGCCCGGCACGCGGGCAGAGATGGATTGTAACCTCCCTGACAGAAACGCCTAATGTCATTAGAAGAACTTCAGCATCTATAGCTCTTCAATGCTATGCCCCTGAGAGCACATTGGCTTCAAACAGGAAACAAAAAGGTATTGATAAAAATATAGAGCATGTTTGAAAGCGAACACAGGATTGGAGATAAATGTTTTGCCTTTTCGGCTTTCCCAGAGCTACTGTAGGTAAAGAAATCTAATATGTCTGTGTGGAGCGGCACAGAGGTTTGTTTGAAACCTTGGTGATGACTCTAAAGGAGGAGCTGTTGTGGAAAGGTGCTACAAACTGGAATAAGAATAAAGTTTGAAGCCAGGTCGACGGATATATATATACATTCACTGAAACAAAAAACATAGGTTTCAGGGACATTATAGTTAGTTGGACATTTCACTCTTACAAAACCAGAGAAATTCGGCGGTTATAGTTAGTTGAGCTAACTATAACTCGCGCACCCGCAATGCACTGCTGATGACGTCGCATATTACATCATTCATGACATGGCCAGTGACATCACTGATGACATCTCAAATGACATCACTGATAACATCATCCAGTGACTGTTTGTTTCTGTAAAGTTTAAATATGTTTTATATCTATATATGCCAAGGTGTATTGAAGAATGAGTGGGTGTATAAGTGTTAAGTGTATGATTTAGTAGGTGCGTGACTGGCTGTATAAGTGAATGATTAAATGTGTCTTACTGAATGCATGGGTTAGTGACTAAACTGTGTGAGTGTCAGTATCAGTTTGTCAGTTGGTGTGTAAGCAGCTGCATGGGTTGGTGAATAGCTACATGAGTGTCTATATGGATTATTGATTGGTTGTCTGAGTATCTGTATGGGTGCCTGAGTGTCTATGTGGGTGGGGATGGGTGACCCTGTGCATAGATGTGTGCATCGGTGATTCACTGGGTGTATGCGTTCAAGAGTGCATTTGTGAAAGGCTGTATGGGTGGATGAGTGTGTGTTGGTAAGTGAATGTATGTCTCAGTGGTACATGTGGGAGTAATTACATATGTGAAAGGCAGTATATGTGAGGGTTGGAGTATATAAATGGCTATATGTTAGAGTGAGTGATTGTGAGAGTGGCTGTATGGATGAGTGTGTGCTTGTATCATTGTTTGTATATGAGAGTACGTATGTGTTAGTATCTGTATGAATAATTGAGGTGGTGTGTGTATAACTGTATAGGTGAGTAAATGGGAGTCTGATTGATTCTTTGCATGACTGACTAGGTGTGTGAGTAAATCTATGGAAGAGTAGCGGTGTGTGAGTGTCTTTATAGGTATATGAGTGCATATGATAGTGCTATATTGATGAGTGACTGCATGTATAAGTGACTGTATGGGTGAATGAGTGTGTAGACCTAGGATTCAGTGAGTGGGTATGTAGTAACTGGTATTGGTGTGTCTATGGTTTTGAAAATGGTAGTCGATATTTTATAGTGGGTGTATCCAAGCTTATATTAGGGTGTAAGGAGGTGCATCAGATTATCACGTGGACGAAGTCACCTACATACACTAGGTAACACTACGTTGGGATACCCCTGTCATTGGCATGACCTTCTCTGTAAGGCCCTAGTAAATAATAGGGCAGGGGGATTAAAACTACCTCTAAGTCAGAGGTGCAGAAAGATGCTTCTTTAAGTAGTAGTCACGTTTGCAGAATGGTGGAGAAAGGGTGCTGGGCCTCTGGCCAGCGCTCAGGAATTCCACTGCATAGAACTTAGAGGAGGTACCAAGAGGGCTTCTTGACCCCCAAAGTCCCTCAGGAGTAAATTGGACTTCATCCCCCATCCCGTAGTCTGCCTGGAGGCGTGTTTGCATAGTGGTGGAAAAAAGGGGTCATGTCCTGCGTACAATCCTACTGTGTGGGACTTACTACAGGTAACAAGAGGGGTAGTTGGCCCCCAACGACAACCTTGGGGGCCAACTGCTCCACCTGTTACCTCCAGTAAGTCCCACACAGCAGGATTGCTAAGTTCGCATAACAGGCCACGCATCCTTTGCCCACCACTCTGCAAACGAGCTCCCTGGCACGCTCTCGGATGGGGATTGGACCAAAACAAATCAAGACAATTTACTTAGCTACGCACAAATGATAATTATTTACTGAAACTCGATTTCTACACGTTATATTGTTTTAGCAGTAAAACTGCATGCCTGCAAATTTAGTGGCCATTTCAATGAAAAATGTGTGGTCTGTCAATGGCAGTGCACTACCACACCATGCTTCAGTAATACATTTGTGACAATGTGATACATGGCTGCTGAATGGATATGGCTCATTTGCTGTGCTTATTCTTTGTGTGAGGTTAGATTTTTCACAATCCCTCCGACGTGGGTGATGTAACACTGAAGGCAGCACCCCCACTCTGAAAATTGTTCCAGCACCACTCTGTTTTTGCGAGTGGATGCTCTGGATGGGTGTGTGCATGTTCCTGTGAATGGATGTTGTGTGTATGTGCGTGCTCTTGTCTATGGATGGGTGTGTGTGTGTGTGTGTGTGTGTGTCTCTGTCGGTCCCCACGCTCCCTCCCCCGCCCCCCTCCCCCGTGTGGCCAGCAGCACTGCTCAGCCACACTTTGGGCCGCCACTGTAGACACAACTTGCTGAAATTATGGTTTAAGGCGACCTTGCTACACGACTGATACCAAAAAGATGCGAGATGAGAGCAAGCGATGTTTAGTCGGAAAGGTTCTCTCAAAGCATCTGAAATACCAGCACCGGCAGTCCATGTTTTATGACTTCATTAGTTGAAACAGTAACTCTGATCTCACTCGTTCATAAATGTAGCTCACAGAGACAACAGACTCAACGTGAAGCTCTTTGAATCGTTCTCATAGAATGCATTTCTTGTTGTAGATCAATTAAATGTTTTCAATATATAATGACTTTCCCTGTCGGAGGTTTGATTGATGTTACCGGGTGGGTCTCAGAGATAGGGAAGTGCACGGAGTTGAGAACCCACGTGGTCAGTTGGCAAGTTTGAACAATGTTGCAAATGTTGTTGTTGTCGATGCTGTGAGACAAAATGTCTTACAATGTAGCAATGAACACACGGTTTTGGTGTAGGTTTTGACAGTATTTGGATGTGGGGCAACAGTAAGAGTTTTTGTTTTATGCATTAACCCCTTCCATGCTCATGACGGAACGGTTCCGTCATGAGCCACGGTTGAGCTGTGCTCATGACGGAACCGTTCCGTCATGGTCCCGCCCGCGCTCGAACCCTTCAGCACCGCGGCGGAATTCGCCCAGCGCTGAAGGGGTTAAACATGGCTTGAAATATGTTGATATTATTGTCCAGTATAAGGACCACGACAGAAGGAATTGTCTCTATGTGCTTGTCATAACACTACTATCCTCGCGAATGATACCTGCCGCTAGATGCATGTATTCAAGATACTCAACTACTGTACCATGTGTATACTTAGCCACCTTGCAAGATGGCACCCGAGGGGTGCCAGAACGATATTAATAAATATCTTTTAGATTCAGGCATAAACATTACAAGTGTGGGTGCCATTCTTTCAGTGTTGCTTATTTCATCGTACCTCAGGTTAGAGGTAATGTTAGCATTCAGAATATCATTCAGAACACCTTTAAACTGGGTGATAGTAACACCTGCTATTTATAACATTCAGAAATGGAGTATGAAGTTCTATAGTAAAACAGGCTATTATTCTGTACAAAGGTACTTTGATAGTAATGAAGTTTTATTCAAATGTAAAATTTGTATGCAATTGTGCTAAACCTGGAGTCTAAAGGCATAGAAAGAACCCTCTGTAGTTTGTCTTAGAGTGTATGACTTTCACTTGGGTACAGCGTATTAATTGTAGACTCCATGATGGACATCCTTGATGTCCGTCAGATGCTCAGTGGGAACAGTGCTTAATTTCAGCGGGTTGTTTCTGGTGCTCCACAGCTGCAGTCAAGTGTCAACACCGGCACGTATGATGGACCACATTATGGTGGTGCTGTCTATCTAATTTAAAGTTGAGCACAAAAGTTGTTTATTAATTTAATATACATTTCAAATGGCTAATGCCTGCCGCCCAAGCGATTCTTATTGCTTTGGGGTCCTGGGATAGTAGGAATTTTCAGACTTGTAGGAGTGTGATTGTTAGTAGTTATGTTGGTACTATCATTGGCTGTGCTGGTCGTGGCAATGGGTGGCGCAAGCTGAAATTGTCTCCTGAAAAGGGCCCCAGCATTTATTTATTTTACAACTTAAGCACTGGTTGAGACCCGTTAGCCGTCCCCGATTAGCAGCAATGTAGTTAAAGCAATTTAAGTGTGAATGGCTATTATGGGGTGATACTTATGTTGTGATACTTATGTTGTGGTTGTCGTTACTTTTATGTGAAGATAAATGTGGAGGAAACTATGTGACACAGGCTTGATGAATCTCCTTCATTAGAAAGTCAAATTATTACATTTAAAGCATTATAGTGTCATATCTGTCATCCCAACATTGAAAGGCACTTATAACTGTGTATTTGTATGACCCTTGCAGGGATGTTGCTGAGCAGTCCAAAACAATGGTACCCCTTGGGACAGAATTCATGATCACTGATGTCCTTTAAAACACCAGAGAATTTTACTCAGGGGACCCTGAATGAATCACTTAGACAATACTTGTTTGAGGGGAAGGCATTTTATCTAAGGCAAATATACTCTGTTTGTGCTGTGAAGTAAGCAGGAGGGGATTGAGCCCACTGAACTTCCTAGTTTTGCGTCCTCTGGCAGATATTTTGAAGCAGAGGGTCAAACTTATTACGCCCTTTTATTAGGGAATATAGCACTAACTGAACAGTCAGTTCTAATTATCCATTTCCAAACCACCAGGAGATAAAGTGCCAACAGAGCATACATTGGCTAGCAACATGAAGGGCTAGCATATAAGTCAGCCTGGGACACAAGTATCCATTCCAGAGGCTACCTAATAACTGATGACAGCCAAGGACAGCAACAAAATGCCTCAGAGTAGGTCTCTGAAGATATGAGTTTGGATGACTCTGGTACGATGGGAAAGGAGAGTAAATGGAAGTGGGAATTAAGGGAGAAGTCATTCAAGGAACCCATTTCTTTAACCATTAGCATTGTTGTTTATACATTTTGGGCTTGATAGAGGATTGTAAAACAGGAATATGGGGCAAATGTGTAATGAAGGTAGGAAGCAATAAAAACTATCTGCAAGTTTATTGAGACAGTGAGGGGAAGGTCCGGCAAAGTTATTAGGATATTAAGACTTGAGGGACACTGTCCAGTTATGGAAGAACAGACACAAGAAGAAATGTATACCTAAAAATAGGAGCGTATTGTGTGTGAGTAAAGGAGTAATAAAGGGAACGGCAATGGTCACACTAATGAGAGATGAGGTGGGAAAGAAGAGTCGACTGATACTTGCAAGCTCCAAATTTTGTTAACTAGAGTGAATCAATATTGGTAATATTATCATGCATATTTGGACCACCAGTGGATGAAAATGGCTGTCCATGTAAAAGGGTTACGTGTGGTTGTGACATTTAAAAATGTGTCAGAGATGTTCTGCACTAGGTCAATTTCCTCAATAAATACACAAGCTTGTATGGAAGACAGCTGAGGAGCACAGTGTTCAGATGTTCAGTGTAGAACAAAATCTTATGATATAAGTTTGTATTCAGAGAAGGAGAAATAAGTGGTGGAGATAAACAAATAGAAGATGAGACCACCCCCACCTCTCTAATTAGCGATGTACAGTGAGTGGATGAAAGTCATGCAGTTTGTGTGTATGGCAGCTGTTGTGGAGGTTTCGTTGTTGGGATGGATATGAGTTCTTGTGTGAAAAAAACATCAAGGGACGGAGGATAAGAGCCAATGTGCTCCTAATGTAATTTACCTTATTTAGAGATAAAGCTCACATAGAGATACGATTTGTTAGAGAAAAATCTTCTACGGAGGTACAACATGTAAACAGTGTCACATCACTTTGTATCAACATGGTGAGCTGTCATCAGGGATTACGTCTGCAGCAGATTCCTCATCACTATCAGTTATGGTAATGTCACAAATTATTATCATGGAATCAGTTATTTTAGTACAACAACATGATAACCATCTTTATTACAAATAAATGATACATTCAAGTGCACAGCTTGTGTTGCTATTGACTCAGGGTGGCTGGAGTTGCTGCAGTGCTTGATTTTGATGCTCCTTGTCTTATACATTTGTATGCTTGATGTTACGTCCTAGGTGGCCAAGAACATGCCTTCACTCTGAACACTAAAACATTTGAATAGTAAATGTGAAGCAAACACTTGAATTTTTTGCAAACTGCAATACGAGAAACGTCGTATATTGTATAACATGTCCTTGTGGGCTACCATATATTTGTCAGACACAGCAACCTGTAAAAGCACTGATAGGGCAACATCAGAGTAGAATCCGACGCCTAGTGACCAATGCCCCATTGGTAAATCACTTTGTTGAGAAGAATCATACAGCAGACGACATACGGTGGCAGGTCATCGACAAAGCAACCATTGCGCTAAGAGGAGGTGATTTAACTCAGATATTGCAACGGCTTGAATGTCGATGGATAGAATGCACTGATTCTATTGTACAAGGATTAAACTCTTCTGAAGAATGGAGGGGTTTTGTTACCACACTTAATATCTAAATATCCATCTATACACTGTGAAGTCCTGACCAGACCAATGATTGTTAATGGTGTCTTTTTGCCTGGGTGTCCATAGTCTGAAAAGCATTAGCTGTAATCATTGTTTGAGTGACCAATGCAATAATTCACAATGTAAAGCATATACTGTAATACAGACTAATATGACCACCATTCACAGTGTATTAATACATGAAAAATGTAAATAACTTTATGCAATTTGTACCAAATACATCTTCATGGGATATATGCACTGTTTGTACAAAATAATGTATATAACATATGAGGAGAGAAATGTATGGAATCTATATACGATGTATATTTTGTGCCAAGTGGTGTGTTGCACCAATTAATGCGATTGTTTCCTAACACAATGGCTAAGCCACTTAAGAATAGTGCCTTTATTCTCTGCCTGTAAGAGACAACCCCCTTAACGTTTATGTACATATTCAGAGATTCATTCCAACTAGTATACTACTACTGTATACTGCTAAACAGTTTCTAGAGCTTGTGTATTTTAAATAGTTTATTGGCCCATATGTTTGAAATAGGTGGCGACGTTCTAATTGCTGCACAGTGACATAGTCACCATTTTCCATTTTTATTTTTTAAATAATGCCCTTGTTTTTTTGGTTTTTTTAAAAATAATGCCTGATGTCACAGTAGACGTGTTTGGAGTATTCGATTCTTTTCACCACGTACTCATTTGTACGTAACTTTATCGATCAGAGGTCAATGTTAACAAACTAGCTGTCCCAGGCCTGAAAGTATCCTCAGGATCGAACCGATGCTCATAGGGGTCCACCTCTCAACCGCCCCAAGTCTGGATATAAGTACACACAGACTAAAGGGTGGTTAAGTGGGGGAAGGTAAGGCTGGGGACAGCAGGGAGGGAGACCTGTAAAACACAAAAGAAGTAATTACTACCTCAACCTTAGTAACCTCTCAATTTCCTTAATTCCTCCATTGTGCCCATACTTCCACTAACATGTAAAGAAAGAAAAGATTGCCGGCTAACAGGGGTGCTGAGCTTGTAACGTCTAATCTCCATACCATTCGCTGGGAAATGCAGTTGCTCAGAAGATCCTCTGTCTATGACACCCCTGTGGAGGACCAAAGTAAAGAGCGTGCAAAATGATGTTGAGGTATAATAGTCACACATAAACAAGACCAGTATTCACAGCCATATGAACATGAAACAAAGTTAGGGTAGCACTCAGTTCCTTTTTGTAAATAACATCCAGAAGATGCTGGTATGAATAACCAGAATAGGAAGAGTTACGTCACTCTCCACAGAAGCAAGAACCTCTTGCAAATGAAATGTACTATGAAATCATCATAACGTAAAAGTAGATAAATACAATATTTCCCTCGCATGAACTCTGTGGGCAAGGTACAGGGAGGAGTTTGCCAACGGAGGGAAAAGCACAAAATGTACACCCACGTAATCCACCTCCAAAGGTACGCAGCAACAAAGACACCAATATACTTTCTCCCTCGCAAGAGCTCTTGTAAAGGGATTGGAAAAGCTCCCCAACGTAGGGAAAAATAAGGCAATGAACACTCAAGCCTCCAGTGCCCCCAAGGTATCATCAGGCGTCAGATATCTCCAGAAAGGGTACAAGGAACCAGCGATGCCAAAGGCACCCTTACCAGACCAGGAACAAGCAGGAAACCAGCCAGCTTCAATCCAGTGACAAAGCGAATAATCGGCAGCGTTCAAAGCCGCAGCCTCGCTATTTCCAGTTTTCCGCATCACGTGGGATCCGGCGTCTGATGTCAGAGGTCCAGCCGAGGCTGCCGGGAATTGTAGTCTTCCCGAGCCTCAGCGCGTGCCTGCGCGAGTGGAGCGTCCGTGTCCCCTAACACTAGCGTGTATAATTTTATTGTGCGATATCTTTCGTACCGTGACTACATTGACAGAAAACACTGAGTAGTGATTCGTGTAACAACTTTTTGAATTAAGACGTTATTTTGCCATGGGAATAAGTAAGGAGAGAATTAAACACAATACACAATTTCGGATATTTTCGTTAGACTGCAGACATAGTCTGTTGTCGCTCTTCATTGATACCAGTGCAGGAAATGAGCTGCGTGCATGGAGCATCCACCCCTGGTCCGGCAGGAAGTTTAGCTTAAATGCACTCGCGTAACGAGCGGCCCATTGTCGATATACCGAGAAGAGAGACTGACACTCTGCTGCTCTACGTGGCCCCGGGAGGAGGAATTACAATAATCTAATTTGGGTAAGAAAGACGACCTCCGGCGTATATTGTTGCCTGCTATTTTCCATCGTGTCGCGATGTGTTATCATAGCGGCTCCGTTGTTGTGTTTTATATTTTTAGACATTTAAAGACGGGGGATTGAGTTAGACGGCCATTTCGACCGTCAAATGCTATACAGCGATCGGCTGCCAGTTATTTCACACTCAAACGCTACTGTTTGGGTAAGTTACAATTAATGTTTTTCTGGAGATTAAGCCTGTAATATGGTAAAATAGATGGAAGCTATAGTAATACTTCTTGTCACCACAGTGCATTCATCTATCAACGTCATTGGGTTGATAAAATCAACACGTGCCATCTATTATTGGACTGCCCTTCACAAACCTCACTGGGGGTAAGTCCATCTGATTCACTATCTCTAAATCAGTGTTTCCCAAACTGTGGTCCGCGGACCCCCAGGGGTCCCTGACACATTCCTAGAGGGACCGCAGGCAGCAGTTTTGAAGGCATTGCAAAGTATCTTGTTTAATTAGCAGTTTTCAAAGAACAATAAAAGTGTCAAGATAACACCAGTGATTAATGTTCCTGCTGGAGAGAGATGAGTTTTGTCCAGTGGCAGCTTTGACTTATCTAATGCAGCACAGAGGGTTAATATGCCTACTGCAAAGAACGTGTACCATGCATTTTAAAAAACAGTATTTTATATGCCTAGGTCAGTGGGTTACTGCTTTTGTCAGAGAGATTCATTTGTTACTGTGCAGTTCATAAGTGACAATCGTAATCTAGCACAGTGACCTATAAACTGTCATCAAACAGCTGCTTGCATTCGTATTCTGGTGCATAGTCAGGTCTTCATTTACTATTCTTTAAAAGCGAATACAATTCAATATATAATGATAAATGTGTTGCAGACTGCACCATTGTTTCCTAAATGTTTTGGGGGGAGAGCCTCCAAAGACCCCTTTGTAGTGGTCAGGCTCACTCACTGCACTTGGTGTGCACCGTATGGGGGCTGGTCTGAAATCATTTGCCAGGGCTGCTTTGGATTTCCAGTCTGGCCCTGGCAGGAGCCTCGTACTGTGAAATAAAACCAACCATTGAAAAGTTAGACACGGAGATGCAGCACCAACCTTCCCATTAACTTTTTTTGTTTTCTTGCAAATTCTTTCAATATAAAATACAACAGAAGTGGCGGAGAGTTTTGTTAGCCTCCTTGGCTTAACAACACACTCCGCCACTCCAGAAACGCAGAGCTGCACCATATTTACAAAAATATGGTGTAGCCCTGCGTTTCCCCTGCGCTGGCGCTACACTTAACAGGGGAAGATTGTTTATGTACAGGAAGGTCCCCCTTCCTGCACATAAAAAATCTTGAAATGTTGTTTTGTCACTTCTATGTGTGCTGCTTAATGCAGCACATATGGAAGTTACACAATGTTATTTTTTTAAAAAAAAGATTGTTGATGTGCAGGAAGGGTCACCTTGCTGAACATAAACAATCCAAGGCGTTTTGCAAAAACGAGGAGAAATGAAGCATTTCTCCTTGTTTCGCCAAGTTAAGACCAGGTTTTCCCTGGCCTTAATTTTGGTGCTGCCTGCCATTTACGCTGCCTTTGTAAATAGGGGGCCGCGTCAAAATCAATGGATGTTGCAGGGGAAACGCCCACTGCAACACCCACTGTCCACCCCTTTCACGCTAAGCATTGGGTGAAAGGGGGTCTTATTTACAAGGCAGCATTAAGCCACGTTAAGTGGCTTAACGCTGCCTTGTAAATAAGGTGAAGCCCCTATCGCCACGGGAACGTCTCAAAAAGTGATGTTCCCATGGTGATAGGGGCTTGTAAATATGCACCTAAAATCATTAGTAATTCGAGTATTTGTTTTGTGTGCACACGTGTTAATTTTTTTCAAATTACTGTTTTAATATTTGAAATTTAAATCCTACAAATTGCTTGGGGGTCCCCGGCTTCCAGTGGTGACTCAATGGGGGTCCTCAGGAGTCAAAAGTTTGGGAACCACTGCTCTCAATAAATATGGTACAGTTCAATATACTATAATTAGGTCTAATCACCCTGTTGTGTTTTTTTCTCAGTGCCCGGCTGGGTTGCCCTGCGAGTATCTTCCTTTTCATTACACTCCTGGTGTTCACTTTTTCTACACTGGGCAGTGCTTAAGTCTACTTCAGGTAGTTAAATACATGTCCTTCCAACCTTACCAGCTATAAGTGACTCCTATTAGCACAGTACTAATACTATCCATTCATTTTTGTAGGTGTCCCCAATATTTGCAGGTCCTGAAGAGACCCTATATCTCGCACAGGGTCGAAACTCAGTCGACTGTTAAGAAAAGTGAACCAAAAAACAGCACTATTTAATTTTAGATAAATGCTGATTACAAATTGTTTATCCAAGAATGGTCACTTTTGTAGTTCAAGAAGGAAACCATGTATATATGTCACTAAATATGTTACATTATTTATAGGTTCCTTATAATTTAACTGGGACACCTTTTCACTAAAAAATGTATATATGTGAAAAACTGTTTGTTATAAATGTGATGTCACATAAACACGATTGACCTCTCTTGTGTGTTTTTGGTGACTCTCTTTCAGTCATCACGCATAATCCTTGTTATCGCCATTGTGTGTTTTGGGGATTATCTTAAATCAGTAGATATTAATTCACAGGAGCCATTGTTCCTTGTTTATAAACAAGAATATGCCCAGCCATGGGTCCCTTGCTAGCTGTGCCACAGGATCTAAGCTATACCGCACTGATGAGGCCTAACAACACTGAGACCAGTTTGGCGTTGCTGGTGTTCCCTTCTCGAGGGGCTCTCACCTGGCTGTTTATGATGAAGTGTTCCCATCAGGAGCAGAGTCAGTACTGATTGCTGACGGTGGCCCTTGGTCTTGAGTGGCACGGTATGCACAAAACTATGGTTTGCCAGTGGTCTAAACTGTCTGCAAGCATTCCTCGCATCACCTTTTGAGTGTTCGTGGAGCAGTTGTCATTAAAAGCTTTTGGCCTGTTAATATTTCTATTGTACTGTTAGGAGTATTGGGCTGGTAGGAATATTTGCATGTAAAGGTTATTTCATGTCACATTTGACAATCTCGGTCTTAAGTGATTGTCATGCTTATATGAGCCACAAGAATGCTCCTTACTGTTCAATGTGTTGCACAGCAGTCTTCAAAGTAGCCTACATAATGTGCATGTGTTTTGAACCAATGAGGATTCTTTTTTCTACGCTATTCTGTGTGTCTTTAAGACAGATATGGCGAGTATTTATCAAATTGCGTTAATTGTCGTACAGCTGTCTTGTATACTGTATTATTGATTTGTTTACTTTGATGGTTTTCGACCAAAATAAAGTAATTAGACGACAACTATATATCAAGTAAGTTGCTGCTTATTTTGTTACCCTTGATGTGGTACACTTGATTGCATATTGGTTGGTTGTGTTGCTAAAAATCCATGTTTACTGTGAGCTCCGACACCAGATGTGCACCACATGTTGGTGTTTCTGTAAAGAGTTTGAGAAAGTATGTTTCAAAATACGTGTAAATGGAAATTTCGCCTGGTAAGCAATGTAGTCTCTCACATCAACATGTAATTTCGTTTTTGAACATCTGTCTCATCATGGATAACCTTTGACATTTGGCATTTGACATTGCTTTGATGGCCCTTGCAATCGATTGTGAAATAATGCATGTTTTAATGTGCTGACCACTGACGGGGTAAGAGTGCCTTTTTCAGATCCGTCTACTCCTTTGGCCATCGAAGGGGGGTTAGGTGTTTATCCGGTGCCTTGGCTGCTTCACTGTGACCCACACATCTGCACTCGGTACTGCTCTTCTACTGCTATTGATCTGTCTAATTCATGGCCTCTTGATGTTTTGCAGTATTTTAGGATGATTATCATTTTCAGGGATGCGTTTCATATCAGCTGTCTGTGTATATTTAATGGACGTATAAAATATGTGTTAAATGAAGCCACGCAAAATGAATGTTTGTTTTATTGACTCGGATCCCCAGGTTGCACAAAACTGAAATATTAAAACCTGGAAATCAGTAATCACGTGGGAGTTCAGTCTGTTTAGTGAAAGTATTTGACTGAACTCCTCATTATTAGAATAAGTGAGTAAGGCAGTGATGGAAGAAAGCTTACTGTGCATATTCGCTTCCAACTTAGAAAATTGCATTTAGCTTTTGTTAATTAATGTGATTGTGCACGTGTCGCCTTGATAGCGCTGCTCTTCTCAGCTTTGCTTAATAACCCATTCAAAGATATCAACTTCTCATTCAATGTGGAGGCGGGCTCGGATTAAATTGGTCGTTCTGAGAAACACTATTGTATTTTAGTTTTTGGGACAATCTTTTCACAAAAGTAATTGCTAATTGGAAAGTAGATGTTGGATGTCCAAGTAGATGATCATAAAACCAATGTGGCTTTTCAGGTTTAATAGCCCATCTTCATCAAATGATAATAAATTGATCATATTTGGGCAGAGGTGACTTGTGCTCTCCTTGACCGGAAGCCTATTAGGAACTGAAGGTCATCGACATTATTCACACGAGGCAAAACACAGTCCTTGCAATAGAAAGAAGCCAGTGCAGAAGCAAAGCCCACTTTATTTAGAATCTGGTCTTAAAGTAGACAAACTCCATTCCATTCACCCCAGTGTGGAGTACATCATGCTCATAATTACACTTAGTTTATTTCATATAGTTTTCACATCAAATGTATAATCATTGGATTAAGAGTTATTGAACAAGCAAACCTAAGGAGGAAACACAATACTATCAGTATTGCAAATACGGGGAAATAGCCATTACAATGAAGCTGTTACCACTCATTACCATCACAATACAACCGTTACAATGCAAGTACCGTTACCACGCATAACCATTACCATGCAGGATTTTATAATGCATATGCCTTCACCACAAATTTATTTTTAAAGACAGGAATGGTAAACCTGTATGTGTTTTAAATGTAAGTATTAGGGGGTCATTACGATGGCGGACGGACTTCAGCCCCTCTGCCATCGTATCGTATTTGGGACCACCCGCCTACAAGGTGGCGGTCCCACTTGCCCATGTTGTGTAGTGCGGCGGGTGCTGCGCTCTGCAGCACCTGCAGCAAGATAAGACAGACACCCCACAAATATGCCTGGTCTACGTGACAGGCACCATGCGGTGCCTACCACATTGTGTAGGGATATGTAGGGGGTACCTATGGTGCCCCCAGTGCCTATGTCCCGGCCCAAAGGGGTAGGGGGCCCATACAGGCCCCCAAATCCGTTTCCGCCTGCTGTTTTGTGGCGGGTTGACTGCCGCAGAACGACCAGCAGAAAGGGATATTGTAATCCCTACAGCAGTGCCTGACTGGCACCGCCGCCATTGTGGGATTACAGGGAGGTCCAACAGGCAGTCGGATACAGACTTCCTATCGGTACCGTGGCAGTCGGAGTTTCCGACCACCATCTGTACAGAAGCCATTATAATATGGTGGACCGAGATCCCTGTCAGTGGCGGTCTCCCCATCATCGTAAGCAGGCCCAAAGAGTTTGTGTGTGTGTGTGTGAGTGCGTGTATGTGTGTGTGTGAGTATATATATATATATATATATATATATATTTATATATATATATTAATCACAACAAGTCGGGTGAAACCTATGAGAAAGCGTATTTTGCCATGCGAACATTTATGCAACATGCCTGAGTTTGGAAACTCCCATTGATTTCCCTGTGAGAAATTAGGTGATGCTTCTACGTTAGCCCCTTCCCCGCTCAAGACGGAACCGCTCCGTCATGAGCCACGGTTGCTGTGTGCTCATGACGGAGCGGTTCCGTCATGCCACGACCGTTGGCGGCCGCTCCGCCCACGCGGCGCTGTTTCCCCGCCTGTGCGGGGGGACAACGCAACTGGGCGGAGTCATGACGGAACCGCTCCGTCATGAGCATAGCTCAACCGTGGCTCATGACGGAGTGGCTCCGTCATGAGCACAGCACCACCGCGCTGCCTCCCCGCACCCCCCAGCGCTGCGGCGGAATTCCCGTAACTTGATTTTGCTCGAGGTGTTTGTTGTTATACATTTTTGTTATACATTTAGGTTTTCGCACTGTGAGCATATGTTGAGAAAATACCATTGTGCTGTGCCATACTCCCAGTAGTTTCAATTATCAAATGACTTGCACTTGATCAATTGATCATAATTACGATGGTGGTGAGGTCCCTGAAAGTAGAAAAGTTAGAGTCTGGGTGTAACCTAGCTATCCAGCTGTTATTGCATTCATCTAATGCATTCTTCCAAATGCTCCAAGAGATACAGCACCTGCAAAACTAAATGTTTACTGTGAGGAAGTTATCGCTGTTTTTAAAGTATGTAATATGTTTTACAATCATTTGCGCATTATGCAATTCATTTGGGAGTTGCAGTTAGTCCACTCCATTTATGTGACACGCAATTTGTAATTTGTATTTCACTTCATTAGTTACAATTGTCTTTTAAAATATGCAGTATTTTATCTATATCTATGATTGTGACAGTATATATGAATTGAAGAAAACGGTGCAAACCAGATTGACAAATGCTGCTGGGGCAGCCGAAACGTGTCTCTCCTGGTTTCTGAGCCGAGGGAGGCCTGATTCAATAAAAAAGCCTTAAACCTGCAGCCCACGTGTGCGTGCTCTCTTCCGTTGGGAGTGAGAATTTTTGGATATGTGTGTATATTTATATATATATATACATACATATTTATATATATTAGGGAAGGTTTTTCCAAAGGGTTTAGGGTGGGCATGGGTTGCATTTTAAATATAATTTATATATATAAAGGAACGTTTTTTTTTTTAAAATGGGTTTAGGGTGGGGATTTTTAGGGTTTAGGATTAGGGAAAAAAAAATTAAAAATGGGTTTATGGTGGCGATTTTTAGGGTTTAGAGTGGGCATGGGTATTGGGGTGGCAAGGACAATTTTAGGGTTTAGGGTGGGTGTGGGTTTTGGGGTGGCAAGGTAATTTTAGTGTTTAGAATGGGTATGGGTTTTAGGTAGCAAGGATAATTTTAGAGTTTAGTGTGGGTAGGGGTTTTTGTGTGGCAAAAGAAATTTTAAGGTTTAGAGTGGGTATGGATTTTGGGATGGCAACCCCACTCTAAATCTTAGAGCCCAGGGAGGTGGTGGTCCCCGGGGGTTCAGGAGTGTCCACATGGCCCGCATCTTATTAAATCAAAGCCTCGGGAGGTGACGACCCCCGTGGCTGCGGGGGGTCCACGCGGGTCCCACAAATGATTTACAATAAAGCCCCGGGGGGTGGAGGTCCCTGGTACTGGGGGGGTCAGAGAGGCTCCCCCCATTTAAAAGGAAATGAGCCCTGGGGAGGCAGTGGTCCCCAGGGCAGCGAGGGAGTCCATACCGGTCTCCCTCACATAATTATTTTGAGAAGCCCTAGGAGGTGGTGGTCCTGGGGGCATAATTAAGCCCCAGGAGGGTGGCCTGTGAGCCCCCACTCCATTATTAAAACAGTGCCCCCGGGACCTGGCCAATCCGGGTTCAGATAATGAACAATGCATGGGAGCCCATGCTTTGTTGTTTTAACAATTTTGACTGCATCCTGCCGAAACTTAAAAACAAAAAATCCTTTTTTTGGCCCTGGGGGTTTCCAGTGGGATTCTTCCAGGAGGCCTGGGGAAAAGGGTGTTTCTATCCTGCCAATCAAATTTCAATAGGATTTCAGTAGGCTGTTGTGCTCTCAGATGTCTATATTGTTAAAACTCAAATCTCTCTGAAACTACTGAACGGATGTACACCAAATTACAAAAAGCATGCTTTCTGTACCAACATCTAGCTTTCTGCCAAATTTGGTGCAATTCCATTCAGGAGATGGGCTGTAGTGGTCTTCAAAAATGAAAAATCCTCGTATATATAAGAGGGGTAAAACGCATTTTGGGACCCCCTTCTTTCTCCGCTCCCACTTTACTGATCACCCTGAAACTTTCAATACAGCAGCTGAACCAAAAAGGGGAAGTTTTTTGGAACTTCCGTGAATTTTTGTCAGGCGGCACCAAAGCTATTGGCAAAATAAAATGCTTTCCCTATGGAAACTTTGGTCCTAACTATAACTACCTACTGGCGACTGCCAGGAGGTAATATATATGTATGTATACATATATACATTTTATATATAGCCATACACTCGCACATTCATATGCATTTATACATGTGTAAATATATATATATATACATATACTTTAATATATTTATGTATATATAATGTACAAAACAAGTGTTTGCACCTACCTGTACATTTTTTTAATGAAGCATATGCCTTTACCATGCAGGCTTTTATCATGTAAATGTAAGTATTTTACATGTAAAATACGTATTTTTACTGGAAAAATCTTTACAACTAATGCTCTTTCACCATTCACGCTTTTACAACAACAATTGTTGTAAAGACATATGCGTTGTAAAAAATGCTTAGTAAAGTTTATGCGTGGTAATGGCATTCGCGCTGAAACGGCCACATTGTAACTGAATGTGTTGCAACAGAATGGTTCAGTTGCAGTCTGAGTTCAGGATTACTGGACATTTACTTAATACAGATGGTTTTCTTTGGTGTTGAACATACACTGTCTGCTTTTCCATGTGTGGGGAGACACTGTCACAAATTATCTGAATTAATAGGCTGTATTTACCTCTTTTTGCCAGTGTGCTGGATCATAAATATGGATTATAGTCAGGCATTAAATGAAAATGAGTTGGCAGTTGATGGTACTCTCCTTTTAATATAGTAGTTTAAGAAGTTATTTTAGGGCCAGGTGAATTTCTAATTGTACCATGTGAATTTATGGAATTTCAGACTTAATACAGACATGCCAGTTTCCCAGAATTTACCAGAGGTATTGTAGTTAACCTGCACCAAACTTCCTGCAGCCAAGAGTCCCATTCATCATGGACAGGGCATGGTGCCACTGAGCCTGAAGGGAAACACGTTGGTAGCAGGTCAGTCACATCATCTCTTTCCTCAATCGCGAAGTCCCATCATCAGAGTTCTGGGAGTGGAAAAGGAAAGTGCACCACCAAAACAAGAGAAAACAAAACAAGAAACTACTGATGTCAGCCATGCAAGAATATTGCTGCTGCAATTTAGAGCCCCCTATTTTGCCTTTAAAATGTTTTCAAGAGTTTCATAAGCAGTGACCCTGGCAAACTTTGTTAAAAAGATGATTATGGAACTGCAATCCATCAGGCTGTGCAACTTTGAAAAACCCTAGTCTATAGATTGGTCCACATAAACCGGGGCTTCCATTGATCATCTTTAGAAAAGAAATGTTAACACTCCATGCTCAAAACTTTGAAAACCATTCCTCTTTTTGGGAAGTGTAAATGCTCCAAAAGATTCTCCAATAACCTTGTTATAATTAAAATTGAATAATTAGGTAAGGTGTGAGGATGGATCCCATTGAAAAGCCAATAGTATTTCTAAAAGCCTCCAAGTGATATGGTAACAGGAAGGAGGAGAAAGTCAAAAAGTGGATCTTTACCAGTTCAAGATTATATCCAGGACTGTGAATTTTAAAGTTTCATTTCAAACACAAAGTAATCTCCCTAACTCATATCTTCTTAGTTTTTTCTATTTTTCTGGAGTATAAAATATCTACACAAACTTATCTGAACTACTTGATATTATTATCATAAATAGCATTTTGTAAAACGCAAAGAGCCAATGTAACTTTCCCTTCATGGACTGTTATTAAAGAACTAGGAATTTTGAACTACATGCCCATGCAATCTTAAATGCCTAGTCGTATTTGCTAAGAGCCACTGCAGTAGTTCAGTTTGACAGTGAAGTAAGCCCTGCAATAGTAACTCAGTTTGTCTCTGTTAGCAGGACTGAATCCTTTTCTGCACTGTTAGACCAACAATGAGTTGTAACTATATAATCAACTTGGGCTTCTAGGGTATAGTGGAGTTTATCGTCAAGCCTACTCCTTTGACCTTTGTAGATGATCTTCTAGTTTAAATGTTTAAGAGAACATCTGTTCTAAGATGAAAAAAACTGTTTATGACAGATCCATGTCATGATTTACTCCGCTCCTTTTAATGGAGATATAGCAAGGGTCTTGCAGCTCCCTAAATCCTTCAGGAAAGGCAATAACAATTTAAATTAATGGGCATTAATGTTAGAGGACAGTTACCCCTCTAGAAGCATTTGCATGTTTAATTGTTTCCTATCTCAGAATGCACTGTAACTTTTCTTTAAACCATTTGAACTGGAAAATAAAGTACACTGTGTTTCTCTCTTAGCACATGAATTGTAAGACATACTAAAAAAGTATCTTTGATTTTGGTATCCTTGTGCAGAATTTCACATTAATGTGTGATCTGAATCTCTACTACTGCGTGATCATAGACAAATATTTCCAAGAAATGATTAGAAGATACAATTTTAAGAGATAGCTGTAGCTTGAGATGACTATGTGACATTTTTATGAGAAGAAATTATTTGCCATATGTCTTCAAAGCATGTCTGAAGCACTGGTAAAGAAGGCTTATTGTTTTTGATGGTTATCTAACAATGGTTTATTTATGAGTATTTGCTACCTATCAGTGTCCGCTGCCTTGCTTATCAAAACGTAGTAAACCATACTTCTATTACAAAACATGATATTAAAACACGAGAGACATAATTTTAAAACTGGGCACATTACTTTAAGATTTCTTCAGTAGGCCAGTTTTAAGAATACATCACTCCTTCCTTCCCATGCAACCTTTGGTTACTGCTAGCCAGGGAGCCTGCAGCGTACACAATAATGCACATTTGTGGTACTGGTTCAGGTTCACCTGATACATTGTTTCATTCAACTACCTCTCTGAGAACCTTAAACAGGTAGTGCCACAACAGTGATGGCTCCAAATATGAGACTCTTTTCTCTTCCTCCAGCATATCTTCTTCCTTTGGGCATTCAACCCCCCCGCAATCATGTCTAGATATTTTGTCATCTCTTTATCTAATCATAATACAGGCATTGGGTGAGGGCTTTCATCAATTTATTTAACATGTTGGTGGCCTAGAATTCATCCTGGGACTCTTTCTGTTGGCCTTCAGAGCATGTCCCCACACAAGCCCCGACTGAGCACGCCAGAAACCTCAGAATCATCCAAAATAGCAAACTTACTATGGCCTCTCAAATCAACACCGTCTTCATCCTATGCATGCATGCTATGCAAGATATTCGAGTGGCTCCATCAGGACTCAAGGCGCACCATGACCCAGGCCTTTGTCACAAGCAGTTTGGAATACGGCAAAGCACTCTATGCAGGAACACCTTATCCAAAGGCTCCAGACCATCCAGAACCCCACCAGGCTCATCCTCTACCACCCTCAAAGCATCCACATCAGTCCCCACCTCGGATAGCTGTACTGGCTTCTAGTCCAGAAACGTTGCCAGTTCAAGCTCCTCACACACATGCTGTAGCGGGAATCAGTTTAAATGCCTTGCAAGAACACAGGGCTGATCTCTGCTTCCAGTTTTGCAGCTCAATCGGTCAACGAAGCTTAGACATTTTAGTTGAGAAGTTCAGGTGCAAATCATCACACGAACATTAATCACAGTCTCGATCTCAGTTAAGTCTATAATGAGAATTTTTTATGATTTTAAGGGCTTTAATATTTCAAAGTTTACTAGATCATCTTTATTCAGGATAATATATTTTATTCGTATTAGTCTCAAAATATCCAGTCGTTAACTAAATTGATAAAGAAATATTGGTTAATTCAATAAAAATACAATGCATTAAACATGTCCATAAAGGAAGAAAATCCATATTCTAAGAATGGGACAAAAGGTGTCAGATGGAACCCATAAAGAGTTCAAAATTGAAAGAGAGTGAGATCAAGCATAAAGCTCAAATATCCAAAGGTCATCAATAGATCAGAACAAAACTTCCCATAAAGAGACATTCATGAAACTCAGTAAAGTCTTAAAAGCAATAAGGAATAAGCAAGGGAAACTGTGCAGTAGCAACTGCAATCAATAGTGAGGGTAATAGAGTCGGGACATGCAAAGGCATGTGGAAAGCGTCTCTTGAAAAAAAGGCATCAGAAAAAGTGTTAACCTACTGAAAGGATCACGTACTATTATAAACAGTCAACATTTATGGTGCAGTTATTGTTACATATTCTCCTCCTCTCGTCCAATCATCTTTCAGGGATCTTCCTGGGAACAAGTTCTCTTTTTTTTTCTCATGAGTACACAATAGTGTATAGACCAGGGATACTCATAGTACGGCCCGCGGGCCGCCAGCGGCCCAGCAAGCCTTTCTTGGCGGCCCGCGGACCTTGCAGACATTGTGCCAAGACATGCCAACCCTCCCGATTCAGGCGGGAGACTACCGATTTCAAGGCTAGTCTCCCACCTCCCAATTCCTGGGGGGGGGGGGGTTCAGCTGACAGGGCTTGTATTGTGTAGAGTGCTAATTCTTCCAGCAATAGTCAGAGTGGCGATGCAGGGGCTCTAGAAAGGGTGAAAAAGCAAAACAAAGCCTCATCAACAAGCGAATGGTCTTTTAAAGACCCGTGAAGTACTCAGGGGGGATGGAGGGGCGGCTGTGTGTGTACCTGGAAGCTATTTCAGCCCGCTGGGCTGCCACGGAGGGGGGGGGGAAGTTTGGGGGGGTTGTATGCATTGCCAGCAGCCTGCCAGTCCAGTGCACAACACTTGCATCACCCTCTCTCTGCCTGCCACTGCGCTTAATGCTTCTGAAAGGTAAGGAACAAAACATGCATTTTGCGTTTCAAATGTCCGATCCTGCAGCAGCACACCTCCAACGCCCATACATGACAGTAACCCGATTCAAGGCCCCATTCTCCCGATTTTTTTTTGTTGATTTCTTTTTTTTAATCTCCCACTTTGCTCTTCTGAAATGTTGGCATGTATGATCGTACCGGTGGGTTTTTTTTTAACAGTGTCAGCAAACACAGACGCTGCTCTGTGGGGGCCGGGGATTCAAGGGATAGTCAGAGTGGAGCTGCTGGGGCGCTAAGAGGTGAAATACAACAAAGCCTCGTTATCATGCAAATGGTCTCTTAAAGACCTGTGAAGTACTCGGGTGGGGCTGTGTGTGTGCCCTGGAAGGGAAGCTGCCTCTGCTGCCACACAAGCGGAGGGGGGGTGAGGTGACAAAGAATTACAAGAGAACAGCAGGGTGTGAGAGTCGGGTAAGGGGACAGAGGGCAGTAGGGAGAGACAGAGACAGACAGATAGAGATAGAGACTAACAGACAGAGGGACAGACAGAGACAGATAGGCAGAGACAGGGACAGACAGATAGAGGCAGAGACACACTGAGAGGGAGACGGAGAGGGAGGGAGACAGGGAGGGAGACAGAGAGAGAGGGAGACAGAGAGAGAGGGAGATGGAGAGAGAGAGAGGGGGAGACGGAGAGAGAGAGGGAGACGGAGAGAGAGGGAGACGGAGAGGGAGGGAGACGGAGGACAGAGGGAGAGGGAGGGAGACGGAGGACAGAGGGAGACGGAGAGGGAAGGAGAGGGAGGGAGAGAGAGAGAGAGAGAGAGAGAGAGAGAGAGAGAGAGAGGGAGAGAGAGAGAGACAGAGAGAGTGAGAGAGACAGACAGAGAGAGAGAGAGAGAGAGAGAGAGAGAGAGACACGGAGGAGGGAGGGAGACGGAGGAGGGAGGGAGACGGAGGACAGAGAGGGAGGGAGACGGTGGACGGAAGGAGACTTAGAGAGATGGAGAGGGAAGGAGAGGGAAGGAGAGGAAGAGAGGGGGAGGGGGACGGAGAGGGAGGGAGACGGAGAGGGAAGGAGAAAGATGTTTTGAAAGGTTTTTTTTTTTACTCTAGCTCCGACCCCACTGATCCCACCCCCACTGACTCCACCCCTACCAGTGCGGCCCTCGGCCACTAACCACACTGTAATTTTGGCCCCCGACAGAAAGTTTGTGAGTACCCCTGGTATAGACCGTAATCTTCATGTGTGCAACTTTGATATTTTAGTCTGACTACACATTAAGCCTTTTCCTTCTAAACATCCTTTCACAGGAATGGAACTACATTTCTAACCTTCTAGGGAAGCAAATCATATGTTAGCAAGCAATGGACTATGTGGAAAATTAAATATTTGCAGTAACAAAAGATTATTATTTTTCATGTCCTCATCCCTTGGGAATGAAACAAGTATGTTAAAAGAGATCAAGTTCATTTTATGCACTGTATTCTGTGTTTTCTAATTCTAGTAATTGATAAATCCTAAAGAAATATTTAAACTCTCGTATAAGTTGAAACATTTTGCAGAGTTATAGGAAACATTTATTTATATAAAACATGATCATGGAAAGGTCAAGAATTTAACATTTGATGCATGCATCAGCACTTTTTAGTCAAGCTATTCATTAAGCAATGCTGCTTTATACAGTTATGAGGCCAAGTACATGTAAATGTGTGGCTATCTAAATTTTCGCACATTTTTACGGTTTAAATCGTTTTATTAGATATGCTGTGAACGATAACATTCCATCCACCTACAACCACTGGCCGGCGGGGAGTCTAGCAGTCAATTCAAATTTTATTCATGCGAATACAAACAAAAACAAAAGAGAAAAACAAAGGATAGAGTCCAAGAAGAGTAGAATAAAGCAGATATGAGGATGAAATCATAGGAAAGAGAAGAGACCGGAAACCACCCACAGCTCAAGCTATGACTCGGTAGGGGTCTAGGGCTGAGTGTCCTTCGAAGGGGGAGTGGGGTCACAGGGGGAGCTGTGGGGAATTGCAGAACCCTGAGGTATCGGGGGCAAGTGAGCTCGATCAATTAGTTTCGCACATTTTTTTTTTTTTTAAAAACCTTTATTCTTTTAAGTCAGGGACACAGCTATTCAGCCGACAACCCGGAGGTACGGCAGCTTTAGAAACACAACACAAGCGAGCGTCCACATTTCACTGACAGGAGAATCAAAAGGTTCTGTTTTAAATAAACACAAACCCAAACCTAAACACAAGCAAGGCGATAAGTAATTAAAGCACAAAAAGGGTTCCCATCAGGGGGAGCGAGCCCCATTTCGTCCATCAGACACAGGTCTATAGTAAGGGAAAGGAGGGGAAGGCAGAGACTCAAGAAGACAAAAACATACCAGCAAAGAACACAAAGCCGGAAAGAAAGCTAAGGGGAGAGCTGCTCCCCAGGCGGGTCCGGGTCTGGGGGCAGGCATATGCCCCCTCTGTACTGGTTCCATCGCACCCATACAGAGTGCCATTTCCGGGGGCGCCCTCGAGCACAATACACTGTCTTCTCCCTAAACATGCTCCAATCCATGTTTTCCATCCACGCTGTCAATGTAGGAGGCCTAGTAGAGCCCCACAGGCGAGCGATGTCGCGCTTAGCTACCATGTTCCCTAGGGTCACCCACTGAGTCTGTGCCGCGTCGTGGTCAGTAGGACCCCAAACATTCAGGAGACAACACCGCGCCTCCGGCTGCATGACGATGCCCGTCACCTCCCCCATCACCTCGTGGATTCGCTTCCAGAACTCCATGATCGCACCGCATTCCCAAATAATATGTAGGAAGGTGCCCACCATACCACAACCTCTCTTTCATAAGCCCTCCTCAGAGAAACCCATATGGACCAGCCTGGGCCCCGTCACGTAAACTCTATGGAGTATTTTAAGCTGCACCAGCCGCAGGCGCGCAGGGATCGCGACCTCTTTGGGAGAAGAAACTGCATACTGCCAATCCTCATCATCTAATTCGAGGCCATCCCTAGTCCATTGATCGCGCAACCCTAGAAGAAGATCTGCCCGAACATTAATTAGTTTCTTATAAATGAGAGAGATCGTACTCTCTGGCATATGGCCATCCAGGATCCGGTCCTCTAACGGAGAGGACTCAGGCACCTTCTCTCCCTCTACAAGGACTGACCGCAAGGCGTGACACACTTGAGCGTATCAGAAGAATTCCGTGCTCCCTAGCTCATATTCCTTCTGCAGCTCCTCGAATGACTTTACCCTACCCTTAACCAAAAGGTCTCCAACCCTGGATATACCGATCAGGTCCCATTTCTCAAACCCTTTTGTATGCCAAAGCTTTCCCAGGATATCGGAGTCAAACAACGGGGTGGCAAGGGTAAGCTTACCCTTCCAGCCCAGTGAGTCTGTCGCCACCTTCCACACATGCACGGCCACCCTGGTGGGCCCTGTAAGGGTTAAGTCCAACGACTTCGAGTATAACGCTCTGTGGTAATTACCCCCACGCAGCAACCACCGGTCCATGGCGTAGCCGGGGCTCAGCGCCGGACCATAGACACCATTGTTAATCGCGCTCAACTGAGTGGCCCAATAATAACGTCGAATGTCTGGAAGCGCGATACCCCCGTCATACCACGGAAGCGTCAACTTAGCAATCGCTATGCGCGGTCGCCCTTCCCACAATAGCGCACGCTGGAGGCTTTCGACCTCACGGAAAAAACTGGCCGGGACCAAGTCAGGGGTATTCTGCAAGGCATAGAGGAAACAGGGAAGAGACATCATTTTAAACAGGGCGGCGCGGCCAAGGAGGGAAAGCGGCAACCGCCGCCAGCCCGCCACGTCCCGCCGCAAACGTGCCAAGGGAGGGAGCAAGTTTCTCTCGTATCGTAAAATGGGGTCGGTGGAAATATAGATCCCCAAATACAAAAAGCCCTGCCAGGCGATCTGGATCGAGCAGTTTCGCGGGTCAGGCGGGACATCACCACACAGGACATACAAGTATGACTTTCCCCAGTTAATAACAAGACCAGAGTTCCTACCGAAAGAAGTCAAGACGTCACAAACCACTATGAGAGATTTCTGAGGCGAGGTGAGGTAGAGCAGAATATCGTCGGCGTAAAGCGAAATACGGTCTTCGTGGTCAGGCGACCAACGAATCCCACGTATATCCGGGTGCCATCGTATCCACGCCGCCAGCGGTTCAAGAGCAAGGGCGAACAACAACGGCGACAGGGGACAGCCCTGCCGGGTGCCCCTCCCGAGCTCGAACGGTGTCGACGCCCGCCCGTTCACCACGACGCTAGCAAGGGGCCCCTCATAAAGCAACCTCACCCAGCCTACAAAGCCAGGCCCAAAGCCGAACTTGGCTAGCACAGCCCACAGGTATGCCCACTCCACCGTATCGAAGGCCATCGTGGCATCGAGGGCCGCCACAATGGCCGGCTCTCGCATCGTGCCCGTCCTAGCAATCACTCCATGAAGGCGTCTAAGATTCAGTGCAGTGTTACGGTGCGGGATAAAGCCCGACTGGTCCGGGTGGATCAGATCGCCAAGCACCCGGACCAGGCGGGTAGCAAGGATCTTGGCAAGGATTTTCGGCTCGGCGTTGAGAAGTGATATCGGCCGATAGGAACCACACTTATCCCGGGGCTTACCGTCTTTATGTATTACCACAATCGTCGCCAGTCGTTGATCGAGCGGAAGAAACCCATTCACCCGCGCCTCCACGAACATGGCGCGCAGGTGAGGAGCCAACTTATCCGGACGAAGCTTATACAACTCAATCGGCAAACCATTTGGGCCCGAGGCCTTACCCGAGCGCAACGCACGGATAGCACACGCCACTTCGTCAACAGTTATATCTCCATCGAGGTCATCCCTATCAATGGCAGAAAGGCAGGGCAGAGCAATATCGCGCAGAAGGTCGCACGAGTCCTCAGTCGGCCTATCCGAAACCGAGGTGTATACCGTGCGAAATTAGTCCGAGAAACACTGGACTATACCGTCGGGGTCAGTGACAACCTCTCCCCCTTCCATCGACAACTCCGGCACCACTCGATTAACACGCTCTTTTTTATCCAACCACGCCAACAGTTTCCCGGCCTTATCACCAACATCGTACAATCGACCCTGCTGCTCCCTATTGAGGGACTTGGCAGCGTCCGTCACCAGATCCCTGTATTCCAATTGCTTCAAGCTCAAATTATGCAGTGTGGCCGCTGCAACGTCCCCTTCCAAGGCCACTTCTAAAGCCGCAATCTCGTCCTCAACTTGTGTCACCTCGGCGTCTCTCCGCCGCTTGGCGGCCACTACCAAGGAAAGGGCCTCCCCTCTCAATACAGTCTTAAAAGCTTCCCACAAGGACACCGCAGATTCAACTGAACCCTGATTATCTTGAAAATAGTGATCAACTGCCTTCAGCAACTCACTGCGCAGCTTGGGGTCACGAAAGTACCAGGGGTTAATGGGAGCCACCCTGCCCCCCACTACCCGGCCAATATCCAGATGGGCCCACACCGGCGAGTGATCGGATATACCCCGTGCCATGTGCCTAGCCTCAGATACCAATGAGGCGTGCGCAGCCAGAGTGAGCAAGTAATCAATCCGAGAGAGACTACCGTGGGCCCCGGAGTGAAAGGTATATTGTCTCTGAGTGGGGTGCCGTAGCCTCCAACAGTCTACCAGGCCAAAAGTATCTATAAAGTCGGGAAGCCACTTATGAGCCCCCCCGGTGTCCCTGGGCGGGTACCTATCGAGCAATCCAAATCCAACCGCATTGAAGTCTCCTCCCACCACCAACATCCCTTCAGGGAGTTCCAACAAGGCCTTGCCCAGATCAGCAAACGTGGAGGCCTGCAGGGCAGGAGGGACATAAACAGAAACCAATACCAACGTTCTGCCCTCCCACCTCCACGCCACAGCCACAAAGCGCCCCCTGTCATCAGCGATGGTGGAGTCAACCTCAAATGGTAGGGAAGCTCTAACAAGTATGCCCGCACCCCTGGAGCCCGAGGAGAACCCCGAGTGAGCAATGAATTTATAACCCTTTCTATTAAGTGCATAACACGTATTCCCTATAAGGTGGGTCTCCTGCAAGAGGACCACATCTGGCGAGGTCCGTTTCAAGAATTGTAAGACTATCCCCCGTTTAATACGATCCCCTAAGCCATTAACATTCCAGCTAATTATGTTTAAGCCCCTATCCCCCATCCCCAAACACAAAGAGACCTCCACCCCCCCCGGAGAACCACAATCGGACAATACTGACAACAGTTACTATGCTTTGCAAGAAAAAAAACCCCAACAACAACCCCAACATCCCAAATCCCCCCCCCTCCCTGCACCCCTGCGTCAGCTTGCAAAGCCCCCCCAACTTGCAGTGTGCCTGTCGCCCTATCAAAAACAAATCTACAAAAAGTACCCACCTAGGGAGGAAAGAGCTCCCATCTTCCCCCCGCCGCCCTCCCGTTACTGCAGTAGGGTGCTAGTCACTGTCCGGGGCTGAGTCAAAACAGACCGACACCGGAGGTATCACTCCTGTCCATCCCGGTCGCCTTCCGCTCCAACCACGCGGTCCCCGCCAGGCTGTTGCCGAGGGAGCGCATCCAACCAGTCCCCTGCCATGTACGGCGATTGGAAGAAGAAAGTCCGATCCTCATACACCACACGTAGCCTGGCGGGGAAAAGCATGGCATATTTCAGGTCCATCTCCCTAAGCCGCCTCTTCACCCCCAGGAAACTCTGCCTCTGCTTCTGCACCATCTGGGTGAAGTCAGGATAAAAGCTCACAGAGGCATTCTGAAAAGGCACCGGGCCTGTCACCCTCGATGCTTGCAGGATAGCGTCTCGGTCTCGAAAATTAAAGATCCGGGCGACAATCGGCTGCGGGGGGGCTCCCACCTTAGGCCTTCCGCCAGGCACTCGGTGAGCCCGCTCAACCGCAAAAAACTTGCCGAGGCCCTTAGGCGCAAGATGGTTCACCACCAAGTCCTCGACGAGTAAATCCACGGAGAGCTCCTCCGAAGTTTCCGGGACCCCAATAAGGCGCACATTGTTGCGCCGGGCCCGACCTTGAAAGTCTTCGAGCCGGCGGGCGGAGAGGTCATTCGCGGTCCGTAACTTGCGAACCTCAGCCTGGAGTTCCGAGACATCATCCGCGAGGCCAGTAGTCTTGAGATCCAGGGACTTGACCCGCTCATTGGTTTTGCCCAGGTCCGCGCGAATCAAGTTGACATCAACCAAAATCATGTCCACCTTGTGCGCCAGGGTCTCGAACTGTCGCCCAATCGATGATTGCATCCCCTCAATCGCCCCCTTGATATCCTGCAATGATAGCTCCGAGGCTGGGGATGGATCGGCCTTCTGCGCTTCCAGCGACTGTCCCGATCCACCAGGCGACCCCTTCTGCTGGGCATAGCGATCCATATTGTTGGATTGGGTATAGCCTCCCCGCCTGGTAGTCTTAGACTTCGGCTTGTCTACCTCCGATTTGGTCGACATCTCAAACAGCAGGGCGGTCAGTTGCAAAAAGACGTCCCTCACTCAGCCAGAGGAAACAGGGTCAACCAGGACTTCAACAGCCAGCCAGGGTCGAGTGGAGTTCTTCCAGATAACAGGGGATCGGCATGGAGCACTCCCGAACCAGAGCAAGCAAAGGGCGAGAAAGCGAAAGTGAAAGTGCAGCGGCACCCGTCCGCCAGTTCACACCTCCCAAGGCCGCTGTTGTTCAATTAGTGGCCGGGCATCCTGCCAACGCAAGCCCCTGGCATCCTTCGGAGGTAGGCCGCAATCTTCCGCCATGCACAACTTCGGTTCCCGGTGGGCGATCTTAGCCCGGACAACGTCAATCGCCCCAGCTGTGACTCATCTGCAGGAGTCCGTGCATGAAAATCAGGATTTAGGACAGGATGATTGCAGGAGGGCGCAAGGGTCTCGGGAGCTCAAGGCTCACGCGGCCATCTTGATCAAGCGCTAGGCTCCTCCTGTTTCGCACATTTTTAAATGCATTTTATTTTGTTTAAGTTTTCACATTAACCCATTGAGTGCTCATGACGAGCTGAGCTCGTCATAACGACCGCGGCCCGCCCACGCGCCATTAATTCCCCGCCTGTGCGGGAGAATTAATGAGTGGGTGGGATCGTGACGAGCTCAGCTCGTCATGAGCACAGCTCCACTGTGAGTCATGACGAACGAACTGAGCTCATCACGAGCACAGCGGCGCCGCGCCCCCACCCCGCACCGCGGGGGAATTAGCCCCACGAGGAAGGGGTTAATATTGCACACATATATTTTACTATATTTTTTTTGCGTTTTGATAACAATGCCTCCTCAATAAGCATTGAAGGCACTGCACAACACTGGATCCTCCTACCTCAACCACCACCTCCACTTCTATCAAACCACCAGAAGCCTTCGCTCTGCCTTTCCCTCCCTCGCCCACACACCCCACTTATGTAGAAGCAGAGTCAGAGGGCAATCCTTTTCCTACCTGCAGCGAAGTCCTGGAATGACCTCCCCTTCCACATCTGGACCTCCACGTCACTGCTGGAATTCTGAAAGCAGCTGAAGATTTGGCTCTTTTACCAGCACTCTAGTCGTTGCAACAACTGCTTGCAGCCAGACTCAGATATCATCTGCTAAGCGCCTGGAAACCCTTATAGGTGATAAGATGCACTCGAGAAATCTACTAACATAACCTAACATAACCCAATCGAAATTCTTATTTGAATCCCTGACCCTCTCATGTTACAAATAAGATGCATAATAATGCATTCTGGAGTCACGTACGTGCACATCGTGCTATCTTGTGAACCCTCCCATTCTAATACAACAGTAATAATAAAGAGTTCAGCTTTTCAAATAATGTTTTGGAATGTATTTCAGTATATTCTGAAATGATTATATTCTATATAACTTAAATATCTTTTTTGGCTTTCAAGCTCTGAAAAAGTCAACTTTATCATTAACATTTATGAATACAGACCTTAATGTCACTTGTTAAAGATTTCTTAGAAACGCTGTCAATGCTGTCCTGCTTGTTGACACATGTCAAAGAAAACGGAATTCTAGCTCGTGGGCTTTAGCAAGAAAAGAGGCCACAGGACTCTCAGATTTAAATGGGAATACCTTTCTAATGGGAGAGTCTGTGGCTTAGTAAAGGCCCACACAGCCTCCAAGGGACCCCTCAGCACAGTACCCAGGCGTGACAGCTCCTGACGGAGTCCGGGGGGGGGGGATCTCCATGTAGTTTTTAGGGGGGCCCCCTCAAGCTTCGTTATGCTAGTGGGAGAGTACTCTCCCTTTAGAAAGCACTGCACAGCACCCATGTGAAACTATCTACATAGCTGCTGTCTTCTCTTAATGTATCTATGGAACTACAGATACAACTCAACGGGAGCAGGCTCAGGAGGGAACTGAAGCTCACTCTTTCAAAGCAATACATAATGGTCACCCACCATCTCCCATTCTAGCTCATGCACCTCATGCTATCAGTCAGTTCCCTCAGGTGGTCCACACCTCCGATTAACATAAGACCCAAAACCATCATTGTCGGCTTTCCCCACAACAATCCATCTCACCAACATGCCTTCACCGTTTAATAGGTATCCGAGGGCTTGGCTTTCTCTTAGGTGTATATGAGCATATGCACGACTTACTGAGGAACATCTTTACGGTAGAAGGGGGCGTAGGTGGGCATGCGGAAGGAAGACCGAGATGGGGATTTAGGAGTGTTTGCATGAGCTGCTTTCAGAGGCCATTGCCCAAACCCATTTCTATGGCTCTTAAACAACAGGGCACTGGATTTAGATAGATATGTCTCTTTTGGGAGGAGTGTGAGCTAAGGCTAATTGAGAAGGAAGTTTGTTGTAATGGATAAGAAAAGCATTGTGCAGCTGTTCCCTTGTAATTAAAGCACTATTAGAATTCACATTGGGACCCTTTACATGCGTGCCAGTTATCCAAATGCAAGTGAATATATTCCTAGCACCTACACTGTACTCTTGAGTTGTGTTCACAACATAACGTATAGATTTCGATCGGAAACAAATGGAGAAATTTGCATGTGTGAAAAGAGGGCAAAAGAGGCAAAATATAGTAGTCGGGTGGGCAAATTTAAGTTACCCGTTAAATCGCATTAAACTCATTATATCATGATAGGGCTCTGCATGGGTAACATTGGAACCTAAAGAAAAGAATTTACCATGGTGTGAAATTACAACATGACAACTGTGTTAAACTATATTGACCACCACCAAAAGGAAATGAGAAAATGGGTAACATGCACTCATCATTACTTGCAAAGAGAATAACTTTAAAAAGAAGTGCACACTTCTTGAAATGGCATGAAAAGGAATTGAATGGGTGTGGTTTCAATGTTTACCATTGTTTGAAATAAACTTAAATTATTGTATATTAATCCAGAACAATAGTATACAATAACTAACATAGAATACCACTTTTTATTTTTGCAGACTAAGATGTACCTGTCAACACAAGGAGGCAGAAGTGAATAAGACCTAGTGATGGGAATTCCTTTAATGGTGAGTTCTATTTTGTTTTAAAGAATCGCTTTTGACAAATTCTTACAGGCAGCCAAAACTCGAAGGAGGATCTTACTTGTCTTTTTTTCAGAGACTTGGCTGTGAAACTCTGAATCTAAAAGAAAGTGACAGTGCTGTGTTCTCAGAGGTTGTCGGCATTTAAAGAGATTTGACGTGCACAACAAAATACTGAATATTTTTAGACGCACTGCTGGCAATATCTTTTTGATGGAATTGTAACTTAGACATATGTAACTGATTGACTACAAATCTTCACAGAGAGATAAGAACATATTTGGCAGTAAGACAGATCCAAATATGTGTTTCACGTACTTTTAAGCAAAAGGTAATCGATTTATCAATTCTAGGAAGTTTGGGATGATCACATACTGTGCCTTTCGTCACTGTTTTTTTTTTAACCAAGGAGTGACACGGAGCCAAGTTTATGAGGTCCTGCTCGTAAGGCACCAATGGAGTACTATAAAGAGAATGAGCAGTTCCTGAGAGTTACTGACTAGGGGGAGGGGAAAGGGGAAATTAGGGGGAGAACAGGTCTTTCTTCAAAATGCCCTCACACACCCCAAGGGATGTCATGCTTCATCATTTGGGCATTTGCCCCTCGTCAGGCCGGCGCTGCAATGCCTGACGGGCTCCCGAAACCGGGGCTCTTTATCGGGGATCTTTTGAAGAAGCCGTATGGGTGCGTGTGGGTGTGAGGGCTGGGTAGTGCACAATGAGTGAGGTATATAAAAAAGGTATAGAGCCGTCCTACTTAATTCAAGTTTTTATTGCTAAGGTAGCTCCAGCCTTATTAAAATTATATAGAAGCCCTATTTAGGAGTAATGTTCCATGAGGGCTAATCAAGCGTGGATGTGGTCAACATGTTTCGTGCCCCAGCTGCCCCATAAGGGGTCAATGGCACTTCGTCAGGACCAAAAATAGAAAGTGTGAGGTAAGTGCACTACCGTTTAGCACTAGTTGCTAGAAACAGTAGGGGGTGATTAATTTAGGAACTGGTCTGGTCCAGTATTCCTAAAGTTCGGTATTTCATTGCAAAGATGAACATTATTCATGCTAAAGGGCATTTTGTATTGCTCTCCAAACGTGTGGTAACAGAAAGTATTGTTATTTTTTGATAATGCGGCTCAGGAGAAATTATTTAGCTGAAGCAAAGCCATGGTGCTCCATTCAATCTGCCTGTCACTCAAGTTAAAAGGTTTTCTTTGGTAATGTAAGGAAACCATCATCTCAGTATTTCAAGAACTGTCATGTAGACATTAAGATTGATTTGAAAAGTTTCATTTACAATTTTGAAAACAATGAAATCTTGATTTAGTATTTAAAACTAGAATAAAGATTTTTATAACCTTTGTCGACACTTGCACGAAATCACCAGGCAGACAATTTGTTTTTGTAAAATAAATGGATCCCCTTCCAATTCCCATAATAATGAGCGCTATGTATATACGAAATTGTTTGCACATCTGTCTTGACCAGAGTTGGAGAGTGGTTAGCACAAGCAGACAGGATTTATTTGTCAAAGAAGTTGATTGGCTATTGCAAAATCTCATTTGATATGTTGGTGTCCAAGTTTTAGCATCCTAATTAGTTTTCAAATTCCATATGGATGTTAAGTTTCTCATCTTGTTACTGCATTTTAGTTCGGGCTTAGAGACAGCTTTAACCATCTTGCAAACATTGTGTAATAAAAACAAACTGTAAAGAAAAAATGTATACCCCAAAATCTGTCCCTGGTTGCTTGTTTCCAGTTTGGGGATTGTTCAGCATTCCATCTGTTGTTTTTACTTTTAGAAAGTTGGCACTTTGGTTCTCTAACCATTTGGTGCATGGGGCCTGTTCCTGGGTCAGATGACTAGGTGTGAGTGGCAGTTAGCCTTTGTGTATTCCTTCCAGACAGAACATAATAGAGGGTATTGGCAGGATGGGCAATCTCTGATTTGATAGACTGGGACAAGCGCAGGGAGGCAGGTAAATTCAGACTCCTCGTTAGGGAGAAACTCCAGAAGTTTCTCCCACTTCAAAGGGGGAACCAGGTATAAATATTGGACCCTCAGACCTACTCTTCAGATCACTTCCGGACCTGTGGAAGACTCAGGAGAAGAGCTGTTGTGATGCCCTGCTGCTCTGCTGCACGAAGGACTGCTCTGCTTCCTAAGGAAGAAGGACTGGACCGGTACCTTGATCTAAGGACCACCAGTGACTCCAGGGACTAGCTGGCTGGCCTTATGATCAGAGCCTCAGGGACAGAAAAGGCTCCAACCATCTTGCACCTGGACTCTGTCGGCTGTGAGCACTAACCACCCAAGTGTTGCCTCTCCTGTCTTGAACCCTTGGAAGTGGGGATAAAGGTGTACTACCAACACAGCTGTGGTCTTCATCAAAACAGATGCGATCCGACGCACAAACATGTATTGCGGCTCTCGCAGCTCACAGACAGAAATTGACATGTAACTTGCAGCTCTTCATTGAAACCAATGCAGCGGGGCGCAGCTCGATGCGGGACCCCGCATTACACCTTATAACTGCCATCGCGTGGCGCAACACCCCGCACCAAGGACATAAGGTACAATTTTCAGCCGGCCTAACCTGGTTCCTGTATTTGGCCCACACACCATTGTGGCTCGCCTGAACTTATGAATTTGACCCAGTCCGGCGTGACCAGGTAATCACAGTTATGCGTCTTGTGCTCTTAAGCACTATTTTTACCAACATATTTAGAATTGCATATCTCCGGTTCTACTGATTGGATTTTTGTTTTGATTTCAAATAATTTATTAAAATTTAAGTTTGTGTTTTCAGTTTCTTACTGTTCAAGTGCTGCTTCAATACTTTACACATTGCTTCTAAGTGAAGCCTGACTGTTTTTGTTTCATGCTAACAGATGGGCACAGGTTCATTTTGTGATATATTATTTTTTTGGGGTACTTCACCCTGATGAGGATTGTAGCTGTTGCTTGAATTGTGTTTCAACCCCGTCAACCTACAACCTTATTTCTCACAGTAGTCCCAAATGGAAGTTAGCATTTACCAGTTGGGCTAGCATAATCCTGTGTTAGCCAATTGGACTACAAGCCCGTCTACAGTAAAAATGACACTGGGGAGTTTTTACTGTCAGTACGTGCAAAACACAAGAGCATGTCCTTCTTTTTATTATTCTGCACCCTGCTGAACGGCTTTTAAGGCCTGCCTTAGGGTTGACTTAGAAGCATTATAAAGGGAGGCTTGGACTCAGGAAAAAGGCTTATTTTTCCATGTTAACTTGGCAGTTTAAAAGCTGCCTGACTAGGCTGTAGTGCCAGACCTACAGCTGTGTTTTCTCTTTGTCACTGCAGTGATAGCACAATAAGTGCTGCAGCCCACTGGTGACATTTATCTTACAAGCCCTGGGTAACCTTTCTACCATATTCTAGAGACTTCTAGGTATGTTAAATGTGCCAATCTGGTGTTAGCAAATTGCACATACACTTTGAGGGATCTAAGCACATGCGCTGGGGCCTGGTCAGCAGGGCCCAGTGAACTCCAGAGTTCAAAGGCCAGCAGCATCAGTCCAAAAGTTTGAGGGTGATCATACAAACAGAGGCATTTCCTTACACAGGACTTCTTGAAACATAAGAGTTTGCATGCTACAGGGGACCAGGCCTATGTGGAGACATAAGGCATGTATTCAGGGTCACAAGGTGGATTGCACAATATAGAGCTTCAATCCATATGTGACATTCAATTTTAGATGCCATAGGTGTAGTTATTTCAGAATATACAATGGAGGTATAGTTAAATAAAATATGCCAAATCGGGTTTTAGGGCAATTTTGACTTTGTTTTAGCAGTCCGAACACATACACTGCGCTCTGGATAGCAGTGTCCCAGTGTTGCAGTTCAAAAGTAACAGCAGGTGAGTCAAAAAAAAAAAGGTAAACCATGAATGTTCACCTATGAAGGGGGCACTTTGCAACACAAACATAGACCCGCTTTGGGTGTGCCCTCTTCCGCCATTGGTCTGTTCAACCCTTTTGGAAAATGAGGCAGTACTTGTGAGGCCTGCACAAATAACATGTCTACATTTGTCCTTCAATGGGAACCAAACACCTCATTGTAGTGCTTGACTCGCAGAGGTTAGCGTTGCAGAGCAGTCTAAGGCTTACTCAAAGGAGGTGGTGTGGGCTAGTAATCCCCATTTACCAGTATGCAGAAATAACACTCAATAATTGAATGTCCAGTGCTTTGCTTTATAAAAGAAAGAGTACATTTACGAATATACATAAGCTGTTGGAATTACTTTGTGACATTGCATAACATTTACATCCCTCCTGCCGTGGGGTGGGGGGTCTAGGACCACCACTCCCATGCATGCACTTAATCTTGCCCCCTAATGCAGTGGGTTAAACATAACCTGGAGTGAGGGCCTTGCCCACAGGCACCATCCCAGTGGTGATCCACCTCATTATCTCAACAAGCATTTAAAATGGGCACACCTGCCCTGGTGACACATAACCCTGACTGAGCATCTCATACTGACTATACAGTACACACCTCTCCATCTTGGGGGTGAACAGTCTGGGTTGTTCTTCACCTAACGCAGCAGCAAGAATACATGTTTAAGCATCACTTAAAATGACAGTACTTATCGTAGCTGATAACCCTTATAATACATTGCAATAAAACCCCCTAAAAAGCATCACAGTTATAATCGCAGGATTAAGCATATACAGCCAGGCACCCTAGCACGAATGTCCAGCAACATAACCCCTCGTTGCTTATGACTTCACATTACACGTGTGACTTTCAGTCCCTCGGCAATTGCACCTCTTCAGCTCCAGGGGATGCCCTTCTCCAGACCTCCCCAGCTCAGCCCTCCATACCTTGGTGCAGTCCCTAACACACCCCCAGCTGTAGAACAAAAGTTCCAGCCCCAGGTCACTCTTGACTGCTGGCTGAGCCCTTGAGGAGTTATTTCTTTGGAGTCCCCAGAGACTTAGGGTTGGATTTTCATCTTTGTGCTGGGGGAGACTGCGTAGCTCCTGCAGCTCCCCCGGCACCTTTGCAAGCATTTGGCGGTGACCCTGTCCTCCTGGGGACCCACACGCAGAGAACCATCCTCTTTTTCTTGCAGACCGGTCTGGGCCTGCAAGGCATTATGGGGCGAGGTGCTCCTGCCTCGTGCATAATGTAGAAGCAGCTCCTCCGCTGCTCGGGGTGAGCCGTGCCTCCTGTGTTGGCAGCCGTACGCCACTTCTTTAAGCCGGTGGGGGCCCAGTCCCACCCGTACCCCTTATCACCAGGTGAGTGGACTTGCGGCATTGCAGCTCGGGTAGCCCAGCCCTGGCTGCTCCTGTGGCCTTTCGGGGGCCCGGTGCCACCAGGGCCCCTCACTTTTCCAAAGTATTGGGGAGCCACCCGAGGAGCCCACCCCGGCGGCTCCCGCTGGCTCCCCGTCCGGCCCGCACCCTTGTGTGTGGCCAGGGGAGCCCGAGTGTCCATTTTGGTCTGCCGGCTATGGCGGGCAGACACGGAGGCGGCTTCTCCCATGGTGGGTTCTCGGGGGAGTGCAGCCCCACTCCTCCCCCCTTCCCTCTGCTGTGGTGGAGAGTGGCGGCACTCCCCCTCCTCCTCCGGAGTTGGGGTCCCGGGCACCAGGAAAATCTTCACGGGGACCGCAACGGCGCTCCGCGGCTATTCTTCTCCGGTCAGGGGGGACGCACAATGGCACGGCCCCCATCCACTGCACTGCATCCACTGGGGCCCAGAGTTGGGATCCTGGACCCCGAGACCTTCACGGGGAGCGCAATGGTGCTCCCCGGCTTCAATTTTGGCGGGCCCGGAGTTGGGAGTCCAGGGCCCCAGAGCTCCCTTTGAGGGGGACGGGACTGCGCTCCCCTTACTCAGGTGTCTTAGGGGGCCAGGAGAAGCTCCATGCGCTTTGTCGTCGGTCCTCTTCAGAGGTCAAAAGTCGCCTACCTTCGGGGGGGCGTATCTCGGCCCCCAGATGACCGATTTGCACCATTTAGGTCTCTTGTTGCTCCTGGTGGCACACCCCAGCCACTGGGAGCCCTTTTCTTCGCCCTCCTGGTCTCAAGGAGGGTGAACTCATCAGGGAGCTGTCTTCACTGGCTCCCTGCACCAGCCTTTCACCTGGCTCTCCTCCTGGACCTCTCTTCTTCTTGCGCAGAGGCCCAAGCTTCTGCGCACTGGTCCTGGGCTCCCCTTCGGGCACAATTCAGGGTCCTGGGACAGTCAGGGGGTTCTTCCTTCCAACTGCCCATGGTGCCAGGCTCCAGCACCAATCTTCCTCAGCAGACCACACCCCAGAGAGAGCTCCTCTTCCTGTGCAAGACCTTTTATAAGAATTTGGAGGGTGCGGGCAGGAATGCCCCACTGCCCCATCGGGCAGCGACACATCACCTCTCTGCCCCTGCTCCCTCCTTCCTGCCCAGACCTCTGGGATTGTTCAAAATGGCGGCGGCCAGGGCCTCTGGGGTCTCTGAAAAACCCCCTTCCCCCTTGCTGCCTTCGCTCCAGAGCAGCTTGGTGCCTGGCACCAGGTGACAGCTGCTGATGGATAACCTGCAACCGGTTAACCCAGGCACTGCTCTTCCGTTGTATCGGGGAATGAAAGGCTTCACTGATACTTGCTCTAATGGATACGTTTTTTATATCAAATTTTCCCAACAGGGGTGTTATTCTAATAAATGACCATTTTAAGATTGTTTTGGAGTTTGAGAGCCCCATTTCGATCTCTGACCATGACTTCCAACAATTGCCTATATTAAAATCCTGAATCTGTACATACCCATTATCTTCCAATTTTTTTAGAATACTAGTCTCTAAAGAATATCTTTATATCTTTATAGTTGAGCTATTGATCTTGGGATACTATAAAATGTTAAAAATGTAGATTTTTGCTTAAGTACCCTTTGGAGAGTCTTATAACATACTTTCTTAGGGCACTTGATTATTCTTGTGGGGTCAACAATGTTATATTCCTTTAAAATCTTTTTCATAAAGAAGTTATCTGCCTCCTGAGGGTCCAAAAAGGAGAATCTGAAGCTATAGTGTGCAAAGGTTGCATGATAATAGTTCCTAATATTTGGAAGGGACAGCCCTCCTTCTGCAACAGGGTGGCTTAAAGTGCTAAGTGCCAGTCTTGGTATCTTATTCGACCATAAAAAAGAAGAAAACATGCTATCTATGTCTTTAAAAAAAAGCTGCTTGTAGTGCACACGGAGCGGCACTAAAAAGCAAATTAAAGAGTGGAAGAATAGACATAGGAATTCGTGCTACTCGACCTAATAATAATAGTGGGAGCTGGTTCCATCGTGCTAGCAGGTGTTTCACTTTTTTCAGCAACGGGATATAATTTAAATGGAATAGATCTTCTACTTTCTCCGTCACGAAAATCCCTAAGTATGTCTTTGGGCGAGTGTTATGTACAGGCTTGAATTCTGCCAATAGAGAATCGATAGAACAACTGCACAATATCATCTCTGTTTTGGATTTGTTTATTTTATATCCACCTATTGCTTGGAAATCCGAGAAAACTCTCATGATTTCCTCCTGGGTGTCTGTTTTCGAATCTAAAAAAAGGACAATGTCGTCGACATAGAGTTTTAAATTTGTCATCCCTTGAACAGGGACAGTGTACGCTTTTTTCTGTCTTATTGCTATTGCTAGGGGCTCTATAAATAACGCAGAGAAAGAGGACACCCTTTTCTAGTACCTCTGTTTATTGGACATGTGCCTATATTCACAAAATTGTTTAAAATTTGCACCTGTGAGTTCATATAGAACCGTCTTATTAAATGTATAAACAGCTCTCGGGATCCAAATTTTTCTAAAATCAAAAACAGACTGTCCCATGGAACTAGGTCGAACGCTTTTCCGTTTTCGGCGTCTAAAAACCAGACCTGTGCCTCAGTCTTATTTATGTAAAAATAAATCCAGTGCTTCTAATAAAAAAATTGTATTGGTGTGGAGCTGTCTCCCAGCTAAAAAAACACACTGATCCATCCCAATAAGTGAACCTATCATTCTGTTTAGCCTATTAGTGAGGAGTTTTGTAAATATTTTGTAGTTAACATTTAGACGGCTGATGGGCCTATAGAAATTAACGTTCTCACTATCTGGTTCCTTATTTAAAATGCTGACCACTACTGCTGTGCGAAAAGATGACGGAGGGTCACCCCCTTGTAGTAGATGGTATGCAAGATTTAATAATTCAATATTAAGAGTTGAGGCAAATCTTTTTTTAAATTCCATGTGAAAACTATCTTCCCCAGTTGCTTTACAGTTAGGCAAAGAGCTTATGACTAAGTTGAGTTCTTCCTTCGTGAAATTAGCTAGCAATTCCTCTAGAAAGTTCCTGTTTAGTATAGGAACTGGTAAATCATGCAAGAAACCCCAAACGGATTCCGAGGGTGCGTGATAGTCTGATTGATAAATTCCCTTATAGTGCTTAAGGAAGACCTCGCCTATGTCCAACATTCTGGTTGAACGTGATTTAGTCCAGTCATTCCAGATACTCTCGATCCTGTTACGCTCCTGTTTCTCTTTTGCCTGCCAGGCTAAAAGTTTCCCTGTATATTCGCTATCTTCATAGACTGTCTGAAGGTAGGTCCTGTTTGCTATATCTCCTAACCCATAGTAAAATTCTCTCATTTGTGGTTTTGCTTCTAAAAATTCTTGCTTAGTGTTTGGACCCCTGTTCATGATGTATTCCAGATTCGCTTGGGCAAGTCTTGTTTCGATCTTCATTCTTTCCTTTTTTTTAGCCCTTTGTTGCGCGATATCCTTCAAAGTGATTATGCCTCTTAGTGTAGCGTTAAATGCGTACCAGATTACGTTAATTGGGGCAGAATCTTTATTTATATTAAAAAGGCACTACTCTTGTCGTCTATTTCTGTGCACCATAGTTCATTTGCTAAATTAAGTTTATTAAAATGCCATCTTCTTGATGCACTTCCGTTTGTGCTCCCTACATCGATTTCCATTTTGATTAAGGCATGGTCCGAAAAGGCATTTAGAATATGTTCTTGTTTACTAATTACAAGATTATGTGAGGTCAGAAAAAATCTATTCTCGTTGCTGAATCGTATTTTGCTGAATAACAAGAGTACCCACGTTTAACTGGATTATTCAGACGCCACTTGTCTATGATATTTAGATCGGATTAACAACTAGACAGGGCGATAGAGACTTGAGGTTTATTTTGTTTTCGTTCTAGCTTTGTCGAGTCAACTGAAGGGTCCTGTAAAAAATGTAAATCGCCTCCCCATATGATCTGTCCAGGAATGCCCGATAAGGCTTGCTTTAATTGTAGACTAGGGAGTGGATCATCTATCACTGGTGCATAAATTGTGGCCAACATGAGGTTTAACTGATTTAGTTTTCCCTGAATAAACGTCCATCTTCCATCCGGATCTGAGTGTGATGCATTAACATGAAAATGAACAAGCGTCCCTACAAAAATGCCCACACCCCTCTGCGCAATTCCCGAAACAGATGAGCAATAGAAACCCGCCCAGTTCTTAAAAATTTTACTAGCATCTGATAAGCTTCGAAAATGTGTCTCTTGAAAAGAAATAACATTGGGATGGTACCCTCTGAGCCAGCTCTCTACTGCATAGGCTTTGTGCCTATTGTTAAGACCATTAGCATTAAAAGACAGAATTGTTAGTTTATTCCTATTCGTCATTTTTATGCTTTGTTGGATGTTTTAAGAGGATGCGTCCTGATACTTGGTAAGACTATTAATTAATTGGCTGTTAAGAATCTGAACACATTGAGATCGTCTAAAAGCTAAAAAATACATATCTCATCATAACATATTGAACATACCCCCTCGACCTTGACTCTGACCCTGTTAAGAATTTAGCAGCTAATACGTAGAGATCCTTCCCATAAAATCTCTTCCTAGCAGTTGGTAATCTAAAGTGCAAATTGTGCAAATTGTGCATTAAGCAGCAGCTCATAATAGCAGCTAAAACATAACATACAATAAAGCATAGATACCTAAAATACATTCTACAATTACCATTTATCTGACAACATAGCATCCTAAAAAGCCGCTTCCTAGAAGATGGCCATCTAGTGTGCAAATTTAACATTAAGCAGCAGATCGTAATAGCAGCTAACATGTAAAATGCAAGGGAACATATATACCTGAAAAACTTAAAGTGCCTAAAGTGCGTTCTCCACCTAAAGTGCATAGTGTATTTTAGTGAATTTTAGCCGTATATTGACAATTTCTCTGCAAAGTCTAACCATATTCTGACACAGTGAAATTTTGCCTAAGAACTCTCTCTTTTCTAAATGCTTCACCCCTCCACCTCCCCCTCAACCCCCCCCCCCCCCGAAGTAAGAAAATCCCTGCTATTCCCACTATTTCCTCCTTCTCCCTCTTTATGCTGGGTGCCATCTTGTTGCATCCTTTTGCATCTCCTGATTTACCTCATGACTGCCCTTAACAGCCCTCAACTGAGAGATCTCGTAACAATTCATGTTATAGTCCGAAGCCAACTTATGACTTCAGTGTCCCTTCTCTTATGCAGCACTCTGATCTTCCAGAAAGGTTTGAGCATCTGATGTATCCATGAAAATGAAAAATGTTCCTTTGGCCAGGACCTTTAGTTTGGATTGTTGAACAATCGATGCTTGCGCTCCTTTAGCCTTAAAGGAGTCAATCATTTAAAAAAAATCATTCCGTCTATGAGCAGAGGCTGGGGAAATATCAGAAAAGATTCTAAAATTTTGAATCTCAGAAGTAGAAAATAATCTCTTTGCTATTGCTGTATTTAAACATTTTTCCTTAATTCTGTAGTCTGAAAAGTTAATTAGGATTGTACGTGGATATTTGGCATTCAGATTTTTCTGAGGGGGTACTCGATGGGCTCTGGTGATTGTAAGATCTCCTTTCAGCTCTGGTTTTGCCTTTCTCAGAAGTGACTCAGACCACTTTACCATATCAGGTTTTTCCATGCCCTCCTTAATTCCAACCAAGCACAGATTGGATCATCTGTTATAGTTCTCAAGATCTTGAAGTTTTAGCTCCATCTGCTGCTTATTTTTATTTAGGACATGAACATCTCTTTGCATAGCTACAATATTGTCCTCTAGGTCTGAGACACGATTCTCATCTTCTATAATCCTTTTGGGGGTGTTAAATAAGTTTTCCTCGAGCTTAGACAGCCTCTCGTGCAACTTTGAGATTTCAAGTGCTTGAGATACTTTAAAGTCTCTTAATTCTTGTAAGATGATTGTAAGCATATTTTTTATTGAAGAATTTCCTTTAGATTCCTCGCCTGCTATCGGTAAGAATAGATCTAGTTCCGATTCAGATGAAGACTCAGACACTGGCGCTTCTATCCTGATTTGAGTGCCGATTGTTCCCCCTTGAGTCGACTGTGGGAATGTTTTGTCATCTTGGATGGGAGGGGGGTTAGCAAGGGGCATTCTTAGAGAGACATTCTCAGGTTGCGGATGCGATTGGGGCTTTAGATGCACTACAGGTAGAGCAGGCCGGACTGGTTGGCTTTGTAGAGTCTGATGGTCTGATTGATCTAATTGAGATTCTAATTTAGATTCGAATCTTGGACTCTCAGTGCTAGGGTGTAACGTATATTTTGACTTGCTCTGTGCGGAGAGGTGCTTAATAAAGAGAGGGTATTGCTTGGGGCTGAGCAGATTGTCACCTCCCCTATTAGGTTCACAACCTACTCCGCACTCTCCACCTGTGGCTAGAGTTCTTAGATCCGCAGAGTGATCGAATATATTTTCATCTTCATCTGAGGGTTCGTAGAGAGTATTCTGCTCAGACTGCTCAGACTGTTTATCTTTTTCGGCATGTGCTTTTGCCTTTAGCTCCATTCTCTGCTGAGCATTCCTTTGCCCCCTCCGCATTCCTCTAGGGGCAGGTGATAGAGTTAGCACTGTTTGACCAGTTGGCTCTAGGGGCTCTTTTCCCATACCTGCTTTGTTCTGTGTCCCATGCATTTTCCAAATCTTTTCCTTTTTCCTTTCCTCCCCTTTCCTTTTTTTCCCCCCTGCTTCTCTCCCAATCAGAGTTCAAGCGCCCAAAAGGTTGCTGCTAATGCCAGCTCCCCCAGGAGGAACCAAGGAGGCAAGAAGCAAGCAAAGAAGCAAGCAGGGAAGCAAGCCGAACAGACCGATCACAGATCGATGATTAATGTTATGAACAAACTCAAAGAGCTAATCCAGTCCGTAGCGGCCCAAATTTCCCCCCCGAGGTTAAGCACCATAGGAAAAGAGGAGTGCAATATAGTCAATAGCACACAGGGTACGTCCGGAAAGTAGGCAAAACAAAAAAACACAAAGCCTCCTCCCCACCTCGCCTCGTCTCCTCTCTTCTCCGCTCCACTCTTCCGTCACCGCCCTCTCAGCCCTTACTGCTACCGATGAGAAGCCAGTAGTGGAGTATCCGTGGGAAACTCTGAAGAGACACCTCTTCAGTGTTAAGAGCCAGGGACGTAGACGGAGATAAAGACAACGTTGGGCTGGACAGCAGTCTTTTTTAAGTCTGCGCGTAGTACACAGCGCACTGCAAGTGGCGGGCAGCATCCACCGATGAAATGCAGGTGGTGGAATGCCGGTGGTAAACTTCAGTAGGGACTCCTCTTCAATTAGCATGTAGCACACAGCACACACAGCGCACTGCAAGTGGCGGGCAGCAACCCCAGACCCAGGCGCTGCGAGCGTCTTGAGGCTTGGGGCTTAAGGCTTCTGGGGCAGACGAGCAGGGAGGGACTCGTGCAGATAGCAGACAGCAGAAACACTCAGCACTAGCTGCCTTGGACTGATCGGTGTAACCGTCGAGTGTCGCCGTGCTTACTCACTCTTGCTTGAAGTGAAAACCCCCACCAGCCCACCCCTGGTCTTTCTGCTCCATGGTTCACGGCTGTTGCCAGGCAAAGGTGAGTTACTTGCCGCAAAGGTTTTAAGATTCCAGGCTCATAGAATCTGCTTGAAACGTGGAGTCACCGGAGCCTTGAGGAGTGGCAGCCATTCCAGAGCGTCAAGTGCAAGCATTGCATGACATTGTGGATACTTGTTTGGGTAAAACCGGAAGTAAAAACTGCTATTTTTGTATCTCAAAGCTGGAAAACCTAGAATTACTGAGCTATTCCCATTACAGCATGTGGAACCCATAATGATGCAGCAGTACCACACCTGGGAAAAAAGAAAGTTTTGGTCAGTCCACGTGCAGGATTACGGTATCATTTTACCGTGTCACTTACAATGTGCTCCATGGAAGGATAAGGGTTTGTGTCACTTTAGACAGATTAATATCACTTAGAGATCATGATCCAAGCTACCAGCAAACATGTAATTGAACTAATGACCATAGCATATTTCAGATTGAACTAGTAAAATGTCTGTGTACATATTTAACCTCAAATGCACTAAGACCATTATGCAGCACGTTGGTATTCATGAAATCTGAATACCAAATCAATTTTGACCCAACTTCATAACCAAGGATTATACTCAAATTACACGATTATTGACTATTAAGAGAGGAATTCTAAATGCATTGTAATAACCTGTAAACCTTTGAAGGTTATTTGAAGTATACTATGGAAGTTATACCTTCCATAGTATAAAAGTACAATTTACCTATGGTTGATAACATAGCCTGTACACTTAATTAAAAAGTTCAATTTGATATACTTATGTTTATTTTGACATATTGCAAGTCACGTGCACCCTAGAGAGACCAATTCAAAAGTAGGAAAGAAGCCCTATGTGGACATGTCACTGGTGTCCCCTGAGCATGGTTTTCTGAATGAGCTTCAAATATATAGATTATTTTATTAAGATAATCTGGTTGCTGAATTACAGTGAGTTCCTCAGGCCCTGGTGTTGGTGACTGTTTCTTGTGGCCCTGGGGAACAATGGGTACTATAGCAGAGGGTGCAGATGCTTGTGCAGCTCCTTCTATAGTACAGGTCTTGTTGGTGCTCATTTTGCTTGAAGGTATTCATGAGGGGGCATTCCCTCCATGGCATGGGGACAAGGTCCCATGCAAAACAGGAAATACCGTACCACTGCACCCACGCTCTATTACAAATGCTGCTGGAGAGGCTAGGAAGTTATGGGGGGGGGGGCACACTGATTGCACACCAAATAGAGATGATTCACTCTGAATGCACCAAACGGTGACAAAGGGACTCCCTAGACATCCCCCTGCAAGTGAGAGCAGTCACTCCCTGCACCCACCTGCAGGGGATCTCAGCCTCGCTTTAAAATGCAGAATGGGTTTCCTTCGGCATAGGAAAAGGCAGATTGGAGACTTAAAACAGCCAGTAGGTCACTTACTAATGTGCTGCACGCTGGGCAGGTGCTAGCTTGTGGCTGTACTAGGGATATCACATGTACTGTAGAAGAGTGCACCATTTCTGCCTGCGCTGGATGCAACCAAGTGGGGCACAGTGCAAACAGGGAGAGAAAGCACAATTGGTAATAGAGATCTACGGCACTGGTTTTCAGTATTAGACTTCGTGTTGGACCTCATTTGCTTCATACGGTGATCAGGTATTGTTCCTATAAGCTATGTGATATATTTGCATGTACCAAATCTGTTTTGGTGCTAAGGTCCTACGGTCAGATACAATGCTACTGCATCCCTTCTTGACTGGGTGTGTGCTACAAATGTTGCTTGTCCTGGACCATGCGTTAGATAGAGGGGACAACTGTATATTGTAACTCCACCTGCCGACCTTCAGACGCCCCAGTGGAATGTTTTTCATCAATGTCACAAATAAGAATATTCCCAAATATCTTCAGGGATCCAGATAGATGGATGTGAACCTTTGTGTGTGTCATGAGCAGCTTTGAAATAGATTATCTTGTAATGGAAGCATTTTGTTAGCAGTCAAAAATATTTTGTTATTGAGCTTCTGTATGCTGAAATTAAGCTATTATCATGTTTTACGCACCATGTTGAATACTAAAATGAATATGTCTCTGAAAGACACAGAAAGAGAGCAACGGTGTTTCATAAACAGACTTATCTAAAAGGGAAACAATTAGAGGCTTTTGTAAGGCTGTTAAAAGTGTAACACAGTACTCTAAAGTTTACAACTTTGTTTTGTTCTCGTAAATAAATACAATGAATACATGAATCAAATCATGTGAGCATGCCAATAAAGCTGTAATCCACATGAAGCACATTAGACAAGTCAAAAGTATGCAAAGGATTTATCTAACAAACCATAATTCCATCTTCGATCTAATTAATCATCCATGATTGCACTGCAATTGTGTCATTGTATGTGATAGTGATTTATCATACAGGCAAAGAGTCTCCATCAAAGCCGACATAATTCTATTTTTGAGAATTCCCCAAGATAAAAGTATGGGGACTGTTGCTTGGCAACTCCTGAGAAAATAGGGCAAAATTAAGTAAAACATTAAAACAGCATTTTGGTTTTATATCTACCATCATCTTGAATGGTCAACACCAGGGAATGTAAATATGGGGTCATCTAAAACTTTTTGTGCCGATGTGTTCGCTTGTGTGACAAAACTTTCATTATTGGTGCCAATTAAAACGGGCACAAAACACACATGAGCCAAGCAGGTCCTGGTTAGTGCAGATTTTCCACAGTTTTAATGGGTAGAACATAAAATTTTTATTAAAGACACAGAGGCTAATATTATGCATAATCCCTTTATTGCCCGTATACACAGCAGCAACAATTGAACTCAGAATCAGAATTACAATATTAAACATTCTAAAACTTCTAAGAACATTCATTTAACTCTGGAACCTGCAGCCATCTTCCTTCTTTTTGCTGCGAATAACTCAAAGTTCAATCCAACTCATAAATAAAAAATAACTCTTCTGCTGTTTATTCATAATTGTCTTCCAAAATATTAGCACTCTTCTTTCTTTAGACACCTTCTTAATTGTATCCTGTAAAACAAAAATTAAAACACATCAATAGGGTTGGGAGGGTTATTACCCTGTGTCTTTAATAAAATCTTGAATTTCTACCAAATAAAGCAGTGGAAAATCTGCATTTTATGTCAAGTCATGGAGGCCAATATTATGCATGTTCAAACCCATCCATAATATTCTCTACAGCGTTTTCAACAGGTTTAAAGTAAAATCTCTTAAATGTTGTATGAGTAGACCAATCTACTGCCTTCATTATACCACTAAGACTACTGCATGTCATATAAGCCTTACTCACCATTGCCCCTCTAGCGGAATGTTCGCTATAATGACTCACATCCATTCTTGCCTTCCTCATTACCTCTCTAACCCATCTAGCTAGTGTAAGTGTAGACACTGAACAATAAGGATGTCTAAAAGATATTAACAACTGAGTACATTCATTAGCTCTCAACCCCTAAGTTCTATTATCATACTCCTTCAAACACCTTAGCACACATAAGCTATCATGAGGCTTCATTCTAGGGTAAACAATAATCCTTGACATTATCTTCGTGTGCTTTATTACCTCAAAACACACACCCTCTAGTTGAAAATATCTTGAAGACACTTCCAAAACTCTTATGTCTTAGTCCCTCCTAAATGAAAACAAAAAAAAACATATGTCATCTTCCAAGATAATAACTTCAAAGATAGCAGTATCCTCCTAGTTTCTAGTCCGATGATGAGCTAAAATACATTGTATTTCATTTGGTGTCAAGGTGTCTTTTACGCTGCTGCATTACTACTGGAGCCATTAAACTTCATTCTTTCTCATATGTAACAAAATAAATTCGATAAGATATCAAATTGCCAGTTAGATTCAAAATTGTTATTTTGAACCGATATCCATGCTTTTCCCTGATAAAGGCTCTGGGACTCATTTAGTTCTTGGCGGATGGGTTACTCTGTCACCACGGCCATCCCATCCACCGAAATATAAATTGGATAGCATATAATGGGATTTATATTTCGGAAGACGGGGTATCCGTCACCGTTGTGATGGAGTGACCTGTCCGCCAAGATGTAAATCAGGCCCTTTCTCCCTGTAATTGCATTAGTAGTCTACCACACCTTAACATTGATGCAGTTATGTTATGTTAAGTTAATTTGATCTTATTAGGCGCACAGCTACCCAAGTGTTTCCTGGCGCCGCCTGTCAGAGCAGAAAGAAGAAAGGAAAAGATATGTAGAATCTACATATTAAATAGCCAGGTTTTAAGCACTTGCAATAATTCTCATAACTGGTTTCAGTCCGAAGTGCCATCGGAAAGGAGTTCCACAGAGAGGGGCCAAGACAAGAGAAGGACCGACCGCCCATATGTGACAGCCTGATCCTAGGCACTGTAAATTTCGCCTGGGTGGCAGAATGTAAGGAGCGTAAGGGAAGGTAAAGGTGCACTAGAGCATTCAGATATTGAGGCGCTTTACAACTTTTAATTTTGAACATGTAGCTCAGGGCTTTGAACTTTATACGGTTCTCAACCCTGAGCCAATGAAGATCACGGAGGGTGCCTGAAATGGAAGCTGTTTTATTGACCTTACAGAGCAATCTGTCCACCGCATTTTGTACCAACTGTAACTTCCGTACCACATCCTTATTGGCTCCTAGATACAGAATGTTGCCATAGTCCAGCCTTGAAGTAACAAGAGTATGGACCACGGTATGTTGTGTAGACAATGGCATCATCCAGAGGATTTTCTTGAGCCATTTAAGGATCGTAAAACAGATGGACTACACTTTCACTGCTTGTTGCCTCATTGAAAGTTGGTCATCAATTATGACACCTAAGTTCCGAACCTGCTGACTGGGTTGGGGCAAGGTACCCATTTCAGGTGGCCAATGTTGGGGGCCCCATAGATCTTTATTCTTGCTCAATATCATCACCTCTGTCTTTTCACCATTGAGTTTAAGCAGGTTGGCTTGCATCTATCCTGCAATATTCCTCAATCCGGATTGAAGAGAGGATGATTTGGACACCCTGTCAGCAGATAAGGAAAAGAAAATCTGGGTGTCATCGGCGTGAGAAAAAAGAGACAGCCCCATCTCTTCAGCAATCAGCGCCAGAGGCCTGACATAGATAATGAATAATAGAGGGCTAAGGATCGAGCCTTGGGGGACGCCATAGGGTGAAGAGTACGTTTTGGAACTGGATGTGGGAGAAAAGACTTGGAACGTGCGATCCACCAGGAAATCTTTAGGCCAATTAAATGTCACCCCATCACACCCAAGGATTGCAAAGCTTGCAGGAGCAGAGCATGAGAAACCATGTCAAACGAGGCACTTAAATCAAGGAATATAAGAGCCACGGTATCCCCATCATCCACACGGTTACGTAACATTTCTGTAACTCCAAGCAAGGTAGTCTCCGTTGAAAATCCTGGTCGGAAACCAGACTGTGAGCCATGCAGGAATTTTTGGGATTCAACAAATGAGGACAGGAGGAGGAGCCTAGCGCGCAACCAAGATGGCCGCGTAGGCTTGTGGCTCCCGAGGGCCTCCGCAACCTCCCACGTCTATCCTGTCATAATCCTGATTTTTTCGATGGGCTTCTGTTTATGATCTTGCGCTAAGGTGCCACTTGTTTTCCGAATCGAAATTGGACTCCGGGAACGTGTTTTTTGGCGATCCGAAGTTTGTGACCTTCTCCGGCCTTGGTGCCGAACTCGGGTTGGTGAGGTGCCCGGCTGCGAATTGAACAACAGCGGCATGCCAGGCTGGGCTTGCCCCGGGCCCCGTGCTTTCACTTTCGGTTTTGAGTTGAGCCACTGAAACTGATGCGTGGGACATTGGGAGAGCTGCGTGGGGTACGGAGTGCAAGGCCTAGTCTTGAGCTGTAAACGGACCTCTCTCAGTTAGCGGCCCGGATCTCCTGGCCTTCCTCCGGGTGCTGGAGGGTGCTGACGTTGCTGATCGCTGACGATGACGATGAGAGTAGACGGCGACAAATCGAAATCCAAATCTACCCGGAGGGGAGCCTATTCCCAGGCCAACAATATGGACCGCTATGCACAGCCAAAGGGATCCCCCAGTGGATCGCGCAAGTCGCCTGAGCCGCCCAAGGAGGCCTCGGGCGCCTCATCCGAATTGACCCTGTTGGATGTCATGGGGGCCATTGAGGAGATGAAGGTGACTGTGAACCAGCAATTGGACACTCTGGCTAACAAATTGGACTCGGTGCTGATCGATGTCACCTTGGTCAGAGCGGACCTGTCGAAAACCAATGACCGGGTCGACTCATTGACCCAAGCAGCGTCGAGCCTAACGGTAGATGTGGCCGCCTTGCAGACGACGGTGCGGCGGCTGCAGCTCGCGAGTGACCTGACCGATCGTCGCCTTGAGGACTCCGAAAGGCAGGGCCAGACGGAACAACGTCCGCATTGTCGACGTGCCCGAACGGTCGGAGGAGTCTGCTGTGGATCTTTTTGTGGAGGATCTGGTGGTTACTCATCTAGCACCCAAAGGGCTGAGCAAGTTCTTCGCTGTGGAACGGGCCCACAGGATTCCGGGGGGTGCGCCCAAGGTGGGTGCCCCCCCGCGGCCTATCATTGCCCGACTTTTTAATTTTCGGGATAGAGACGCTATCCTGCAGGCGTCGAGGGTGGCTGGGCCACTCCGATTTGAGAACTCTAATGTTAGCTTTTACCCAGACTTTACACAAGCGGTTCAAAGGCAACGGATGGGGTTCTCGGCCATCAAACGGCGCTTGAGAGACATGGAGTTCAAGTATGCGATGCTATTCCCGGCTAGGCTGCGGGTCGAGTTGGATGGTCGCTCCCACTTCTTCGACCGGCCGGAGGCGGTGGTAGAGTGGCTGGATGCCCTGCCCAAGAGTCGGGATCGGGAGGGTCGGATGGCGGAGAGCGGAGAAGGTTTGACGGAGTAGGAATGGAACTGTGATCCTGGTGATGGACGGTATCGGTAACGTTTTGCACCTGTGGCTGCACTGGACTCCAGTTTGTAACGTTTTGCCCCGTGGTATTTGGAGGTTGCGGGGGGCTTGCTGGGGCCCTTTCCTCCTTCTGGGGTTTTTTCTTGTCTTTACTCATATTGGGGCGACAGGCACACTGCAGGTTGGGGGTGCTGTTTGGGCTCACGCAGGGGTGCAGGGAGGGGGGAGTTTTGTTGGGGTTGATGGGGGGGGGGTTGGGGTTTGTTTGTTTGTTTCACAAGGCGGGGTAATATTTTTTGCTGTGCTATTATGATTGTGCTCCCCGGGAGGGGGATATTTTGTGCTGGGAGGGATGGGGGGTAGGGGACTGAGACTTCTTTCCTGGAATGTGAACGGGCTGGGGGACAGGATTAAGCGGGGGGTAGTCCTGCAGTTCCTGAAACGTATCTCGCCTGACATAGTGTTCTTGCAGGAAACGCACCTCATAGGGAACTCTTTTCATGCCATGAACAGACGAGGATATCGCCTCCTGGCCCATTCTGGTTTCACCTCTGGCTCGAGGGGAGTGGGCATCTTAGTCAGGACCTCTCTCCCGCTGGTGGTGGATGAGGTGCTCCATGACGACAGAGGGCGCTACACCGCGCTGGTGGGGAGGTGGGAGGGTAGATTGATTTCGCTGGTCGCGGTCTACGTGCCGCCGGGCCTGCAGACGGCCACCTACGCTGATTTGGGGCGCCTGCTGCTTGGGCTCCCGGGGGGGTGTTGGTACTGGGGGGGGGACTTTAATGCAGTGGTTTCCGGTGTTGAGGATCGCTACCCCCCTAGGGACCTCCCTCGGGCCCAGAACTGGCTGGGGGGCTTTCTGGATACCCTAGGATACCCTAGGACTGATAGATTGCTGGCGGTTGAAACACCCTGGACAAGCGCAATATACCTTCCACTCCGGGGCCCACGGTAGTCTTTCGAGGCTTGACTATATGCTAGTGCCTGCGGCCCAGGCGGGGATGATCGGAGAGGTGCGACACTTGGCGCGCGGTATATCTGATCACTCCCCCTCTTTTGCTACACCTAGATATCGCCCTGGGGGCGGAGGGGAGGGTGGCCCCAATCAACCCCTGGTACCTCCGGAACCCCACGATTCGTGCAGACCTGGTTAAGTCTTTGGAACACTATTTTGATGATAACGTGGGGTCGGTGTCTTCCGCCATCTCCGTTTGGGAGGCCTTTAAGACGGTGCTCCGGGGCCAGGCCCTATCTCTCATTTCCCACACCAAAAAATGCGAGGCGCAGGAGGTTGTTCGGCTAGAAAATGAGATCACCGAGTTGGAGAGTGATTTGGAGCAAGGTGTTACGGATGACAGATTGCATGTGCTGGAGCTTAAGCAGGCCGACTATAAGGCGCTGGTTACTGAATCTGCTAAGAGTATGAGCAGGGAGCAACAGGGGCGGTTGTACGATATGGGTGATAAGGCCGGGAAGTTGATTGCCTGGTTGGATAAGAAGGAGAGAGCGAGTCGAGTGGTGCCAGAGATTGAGAGGGTGGATGGTGTGCGTGTGATGGACCCCGGTGACATTGTTGATTGCTTTGCGGAGTATTTTCACAGGGTCTACTCTTCGGTCTCAGAGCGATCGGAGGAAGACTCTCGACTGCTGCTTCGAGATATCACTCTGCCTTCCCTCTCTGATGAGGATAAAGTATTGATGGATGCGGCCCTATCGCCAGATGAGATTGCTTAGGCCATTCGCTCCGGGTAAGGCCATGGGTCCTAACGGACTTCCTATTGAATTGTATAAGCTGCGTCCAGATGCGATCGCCCCGTATCTCCGGGACATGTTCCTTGAGGCTCAGGCGGCGGGCTCCCTCCCTTCTGATCAACGTCTTGCTACTATTGTTGTTATCTATAAGGAAGGGAAGCCGCGGGATCGGTGTACTTCTTACAGGCCTATCTCTTTGTTAAACGCGGAGCCCAAAATCCTCGCCAAGGTACTGGCCAATCGTCTGATCCGGGTGGTGGGCGACCTGATTCATCAGGATCAATCCGGTTTTATACCCCATCGCAATACCGCTTTGAACCTGCGGCGATTGCATGGCGTCCTTGCTCGCGCCCCATTCATTCGAGAACCGGCCATCTTGGCGTCCTTGGACGCTACCATGGCGTTCGACACCTTGGAATGGCCATACATCTGGGCGGCGTTGGCGAAGTTTGGGTTTGGCCCGGGGTTTATCGGTTGGGTGAAATTGCTTTATGATAACCCACTGGCACAGGTAGTGGTCAACGGACGGGTGTCGGCTCCCTTTGTTTTGGGTAGGGGCACCCGACAGGGATGTCCACTGTCGCCCCTTCTCTTTGCGCTTTGTTTGGAGCCCCTTGCGGAATGGTTGCGGTGGCACCCCTCGATACGTGGCCTTAGATGGACGCCGGAATACGAGGATCGTGTTTCCCTATATGCGGACGATATCCTCTTGTATCTTGCATCTCCGCGCAAATCGCTCACTGTATTGGTGGATGTGTTGAGCTTCTTTGGGCGCAATTCCGGATTGGTAATTAACTGGGCTAAGTCTTGTGTCTACGTTCTCTCCGGGGAGGCCCCCCCCTTCCGCGGGGGTGCCCTATCCAGATTGCGGAGTCGGGGTTCACGTATTTGGGTATCTTTATAACTCTGGATCCGGTGGCCCGGTATGAACGGAATCTTCTCCCCCCCCTTCAGCGCCTACGGGCGGATGTGGCGGGTTGGCGGCGGCTGCCGCTCTCGCCGCTTGGCCGGGCAGCATTGTTCAAAATGATGTCGCTACCACGCTTTTTGTACGCCCTGCAGAACACTATGGACGTACTGCCGGCCCGTTATTTTCGGGAGGTGGAGTGTCTCCAGCGTCGATTGTTTTGGGATGGGCGGCCGCGGATTGCTCTTGCCAAACTGACTCTACCGTGGTATGACGGGGGGTCGCCCTCCCTGACATTAAGCGATATTACTGGGCCTCCCAGTTGGTTGCCGTTAATCACGGGATGTATGACCCTGCTTTGAACCCGGCTTTTGAGATGGACAAATTGCTACTGCCAGGCGGAGACTATAATCGAGCACTATACTCGAGATCCCTTGATGCGCGGTTGATGGGCCCGACGCGGGTCGCGGTGCAGGTGTGGCATGCAGCAAATGCGGCGATGGGGTGGAGGGATCGCTTGACCCGGGCTACGCCATTGTATGCGTCCCAGCGTTTGGGTTGTCTGTATACTACGAAAGGCTTTGAGAAGTGGGATACGATTGGTATCAGCACAGTAGGGGATCTCTGGAAGAAAGGGAAATTTAAGACGTTCGAGATGCTGAAAACGGAATACCAGTTGAATGATAGGGAATACTATCGGTATGTTCAAGTTCATCATGCCTTGTGTTCCGTGTTTTCAGACGTGGCGTCTATTCCGGAGCATTCCCCGTAGGAAGACAGAGTATTGGACGGCTATGTGCCGGATAGCACCATTTCGTTGATTTATAAAAAGCTTATCAATGATCGAATGGGTTTGCTGGCCTCATTGCGGGAGGCATGGATTGCCGACGGTATAGAGCTGGACGACGAGGATTGGGTGTCAGCGGTGGCCTCCCCGAAAGAGGTGGCTATCCCGGCCCGATTGCGGTTCATCCAGCTTAAGATACTGCATAGAGTGTACGTCACGGGGCCTGGTTTGATGCGTATGGGGTATTCGGTGGATGGTTTGTGTAAGCGAGGCTGTGGGCTATTGGGGACTTTTCTCCATATCTTGTGGGAGTGTCCGGAGGTGACTCGGTTTTGGTACAGAGTGCATGCGGTGTTGGAGGAAGTCACGCATGTTGCCTTGTTGCCGGAGGCACGTAGATGCTTGCTGAATGTCTGGGAACCGACTGATTATAATGTGACGCAGACGCAATGGGTGACTCTAGGCTATATGATAGCGAAGCGTGACATCGCACAATTGTGGGGCTCACAGAGGCCGCCAACGGTCTCCAAGTGGAAGGAACACATGGACTGGTGTATGTTTAGAGAGAAAACGGTGCATGTGGCGAGAGGCAAGCCTGGGAAGTGGATTAAGGTGTGGGGTCCCTGGAACTCCTATCGCGGAGGTATTTGCGCCCCACCCCAGACGCGTGAGATGGATCCCGCTCTGTCTCCCTAGCCCCCGCATTCCTGTATGCTCCTGCGACATGCGAATTTGTCGCTTTTGCCTTGCCCCCCTCCCCCCCCCCTCTGTCTACCCGGGTTGGTTTACTCCCTCGATACGAGGAGCACATGTTCCTGCCATTAACCTTCTCTGCCTTGTGTGTTTGATGTTTTCTGTTTTCCAAAAAATATGAAACCTTTCCTGTTTGTTTATGGACTGCGGCTTTGGCTGACTGCGATGATTAGCACTTTAGTAACTCTTTTGTTGCCTCATTGATGTACATATTAAGTCATGCCTAGGTTTACACTGCGTTTAGCGGCCGGCCTGTTGGTTGTAGGCCCATACTTGTATCTTTTCGAAATTGTAATAAAGGTTTTTTAAAAAAAAAAAAAAAAAAAAAAAGAATGATTATCCTAATGGGCACAGTCTTCCCACATGGTCTTAATAGTGATGCAGAATTGTACATCCATCAATGTACATCAATGAGACTCTCTTCTTTGTAACGGGTAATGTACTATGAGGATCTTGGATTGTAGACTCAAGATGAATAAAAAGGTGTTATTTGTATGTGTAAGAGAAAGTGGAACATCGATATAAGAGGAGGCAAGGGACAAAAACATGTTTTTTAAGGCTTTGATTAAAAAAAGTCGAAATGGGAAAAAAAAAGAAAAAAAAACAAACAAATGAGGACAGTTGAATGTTTACATGTTTTTCCAAACTTTTAGAAAAAGCTGGGAGCAGAGAAATGGGCTGGAAGTTAGACAGTTGTGCAGGGTCAGCGTTAACTTTTTTTAAAAGTGGAAGAACCATTGCATGCTTCCAAGCCGATGTTACCTTAGCTTCCATTAAGAAGGCATTAAGCAACTCCATAATTAGAAGCAGAGATGTATTTTCAAGTTTCTGGAGCACAGAAATAGGGACAGTGTCCCTGGGAGAGCCGGATTTAATACTATTCAAAATTCGCCTAAAGGAATTAATGTCTAAAGGCACCCAGGTTTCTAGATTGTTAATGTGTGTTAAAGATGTTCTAGCCTGTGGATCTGTACTTATGGTTGATTGATCAAGATTCTTCATATATTTTTGTCCATTAGCTAGTTGGACTTCATTCAGTGTGGCGTTTATATTTTCAACTTTATTGAGAAAGAACCTAGCAAGATCGTCACATTGAGATTCAGTGAGATTGGGAGATTTGGGTAGGCACATTGTGCCCGATAGTTCTTTAACAAGCTTGAACAATGTTTTGGCATTGTTCTGTGCTTTTGAAATAGTAGAGGTCACGTGCTCCGCACGTGCAGCTTTAAAAAGTGCATGGTAGTCGCTTTTTGCCAGCTTATAGGCTAATTTAGTATCTGGGGTATGGTTCTTTCTCCAGTGTTTCTGCCGCTTTGCATTTACTTTTCTCTGCTTTTAAACTCTCAGAAAACCAAGGGGTCGGTGGCCGGTGATTGTTAACCTTTTTAGCTGAAAGCAGAAGGCAAGCGTCAATGGAATTGAGTAACCAAGTATGTATTACATCCACGTCTGTTACCGAAATTGGGCAGGGGATGGGGGCATTCTCAGATAAGATCTTATTAAAGGTTTCAATATTTAATCTACCCCATTTTCTTGAGTTAGGCTTATAGCCAGACACATTGGGGACTGGGCACAAATAGACTTTGTTGACTCGAAAGCCCACCAGAAAGTGATCCGACCAGAGAACTGGAAGAGCTGGGAGGCAGCTAATGTTGGACAGATTAGAGATAATGGGGTCCAGTAGATGGCCAGTTGCGTGAGTAGAACTCGAATTACACAGCGGAATATTCATAGCTGCTAGATCTAAAATGAATGCAGCACTAGTGGCACATGCCGGGTCATCGAAGTGTAAATTAAGATCACCCAAAATGGTGAAATTAGCAGCATCAAGGAGATCAGGAGCAACTAGATCAGGGAAGGAGTCCGCCCATATCCCAGCAGGTCACCGAAGGGCGGTAAAGTAAGATGCCAGAAAAGGTGACCTGCGAGGTAATGGTAAGTTTAAATAATGCAGACTCACAACCCGGGAAAGATGAATCTTTGAATTTGCAAGTGTAGCAATCTTTGTAAATAATTGCAATACCTCCTCCCATTTTAAATGTCCTGTCTCTCCTGACTATTATATAATTAGGAGGCAATGCAAGCGCAGTATCAGGTCCAGAACACTCCTGTAGCAAGGTCTCTGTAAGAAAGATGGCGTCAGGCTGTTCATTGACCAAAAGGTCAAAAATGTCTGACTTGTGTTTAGGGAGAGAGCGGCAGTTAATATTATAAAATACATAGTCGTTTTCGTAATTTTTACAACGATTAATAGCAACGTTGACCTGGACCTTATCGAACCTTGAAGGAGTTGTCGGCGAGCTGCAACCTTTATATAAGTGTATATCGGATGCAAAGCTACAACACGGGCACTTATAAATCACTGAATCTGGGTTAAATAGCTCGCAGCCAATGGATAGGGCACTATTAAGATTTATCAGCTGCTCTTTATAATAAATTATAAAGGTCCTCTTGATCGGACCAGGGGTCGTGGCCCCTGGCCCCGGTCTGACGCGGACGGGCGCAGATGGGCTTGCCTTAGGTGCGCCTTGCACGCGTCCGCTGCACATCCGATCCTCGCCTATTATTTAAAGTAATGGCCGGACGACGTGCAAAGACTGACGCGCTGATCGGCAGAGACCGCGTAGAAAACTAAAATGGCCACATGCGATCGGCACCATAAAAAGGAAAGTACAGCTGTGAGTATAACACACTTCACAACAGTAAAAATGGATTTTCAAGCCCCTAGATAAAGAAACAATTTCAAGCCCCCGGAAGTTTTCAGAACCACAGTTTAAAAGTTTTCATTAAAACATAAGTAAGAACACATAAAACATGAGGTTAAAACCGCAGTTTAAATCTCTGCAAACCTGCAGTAATAGGAAAGAAGAATGTTGCTTCTAATACACAGAATTGGGAGAATTTCATATTACTGATAGTCCTATTGGAGAGATGATGCATATACACAATCAACCTCCTATTCTGATTACGGTAGCATTACATCATAGTCTTTATTTGTCTATATATGCTGCTGATCCACAAGGAAACCTTTATAGCAATGATGCTGTGATGTTCACAACTGTTATCCCCGCATAGGCCAAACTAGGCCTCAATTAGGACTTGACTTCTTGGAGCAACCATAATATTCATTACTTTTCAAAGCAATGCCTGCTTGCTCACTGTGGGCTATTCATTTATGAGTCTTTTCATTTTTAATGCACCCAGATTTGTTCTGACGCTTCGATGAGCTTAGGTCAGAGGGATCATTTTATTATTCATTTAGGGTGACAGTGCTAGGATGGTGGCTTTTTATAATGCTGAACTGTAATTTGATAATGTGTTTTGTTTTTTGCGTATCCCATGCTGACTGTGCATTTTCCATCGCTTTTCAATGTAAAATGTATTATATAATCGCAGTTCCTGGGGGAGAGCCAGAATTATTTTGGTTCTTTTGGTCTCTAATATATATGCTGCTGTGCTTCTATTGATTCACTGAACATTCAGGATTCAGTCTATTTTCCTCATTGCTGTGTCTATTTTAAAAGTGAAGAGCCTTTATGACAAATTATTTCTGAGCGCTGTGATTGATTTATTTAGACTAACTATATTTTTGTCTTCTGTATTGTACTTTAATATTTTAAATACACCTTTATGGTTTTCTACTTTACTGATCTTAAGCACTTTTTGTGTCTGGTCTTAATTAGTGATTGTATTTTGAAATGCTGTTTTGAATCTTATCTTTAGTAATGTAACACATTTCCTCATCTATGCTTGAGGACAACATATTTCCTGACCTCTGATCAGCACTACGACTATCATGTACATTTTTTGAGGGGTAGCAATGACTGAACAATTACCAGAATAACTGTCACTCTAAGAAGGTGATCTACCTTAAACTTAACTAATTTCATTTCATCTAAAAAAAAACTAATTTACACTTAAAGAAGTGCCATTTTGACTTAAAATGAATTGATGATAAAGCGAAGTAAAAAAAAAGCAGGGGGTTAGTAGAGGGGACACAGTGGCAAGGAGGCAGGAATGGAAGTAGATCATAAGGAGGAATGTGAATGGAGCCAAAAAAGGGCTCCTTCACTAAAACAAACTTACAATATAGAGATAGTTATTACAAACTCAAACACATTTTGTAAACATACCTGCTGCAAGATCCTTATGGTGCCCACCAGGGCGAACATCAAATATACAATCTGAGGAAATTAGTATATCTCTACATCCCTTGTAAATCGCACAGGGTACTAAGAGTCTGGGGAATACAGTCATTTTTAACCTCTATCTAAACTTTTCATCTTGGTTGGTCTCACAAACAATCTTTGGAACTTGTTCATTTTCTATGTTCCTTGTAATTCTCTTCTGAGTGGCTATGCCAAACAGTTTTGGGAACTAAGGGCAACATTTTTTAAAGGTTTGTGTTGACACTATCTGAGGCTAAGCTACGCAAAGTGCTGTGAAGCATTGCAGAGCACTTTAATCAGCAGTGACAGACCAACATTCATGGTCAAAAACTATTATGCAGTGAAAGTTGACCATGGTAGTGCAACTAAACCTTTTTACACCATTGCCCTGTTAATGTAATCAACTGGCTTATGTCTGGGGTGTGCCAGTACAAAAACCCTAGATTTTGGTGCAATGTCATATATATGAAAGTAGTGTGAGCTGGCATTTTCCTGAATCCCAATGCCAGAAAAACAGGTACAAGGAAGGGGACAATTGGTATAATGCCTGATATACTTACATATAGTATGTGTACGTTCCCCTTACATGCCTGAACCTGGATATGGTGTCTACACTTTGTTTGTGTCAGGATCTGGGATTAAGGGAAACTTCTCCAGAAAGAAGTAGCCAACAATCTAATTCATCTACCTTTCCCAGACAAGGTATTGAATAGTAATAATGAATATTTGGTTAATCTGTAGTTTAGAATTGCCTGAGAACCACTGCTCTGTAACCTTCAGAACGAAATAGACAAACAAACAATATGAGACTGGTGTAAACAAAATATACACACAATCTCTAACATAAGGTGTGTTAACAGTTTACCTCTCACTCTGCCAAGACGTGCCATGATTATTAGCCCAAGCCCTATCAGGAATCAAGCCTGGAACCAGGAGAGGAGGATCCTGCACTGCCAAGATAGAGTGAAGGCCGAACACAAATGCTGAATTATGCTTGCTGTGGTAGCAGAATGGTTGCACACCAACAGTGCTGAAGTATTGCTGTGATGGAAAAAGGCTGGTCGCTGATAGTACTTCTAGAAGTGAAGTAACAAGGAGGCTAGGGAGCGCAAAGAGCGGCAAAATATATAAATGAGAAACACAGAGAATCAGACATGAGTGTGTTCAGGATTATTAGGCAAAGGGACAGGAAACCTAAAAAGGGAAACATAGCAAGGTGAGAAGACGCAGATCCTGCTTGGCGAACTATTGAAAGTGAAATAACTGGGAGATGTTGCCAGGCAATACGTGAAAAGGGAAAAATAGCAAGGTGAGAAGACGCAGATCCTGCTTGGTGAACTATTGAAAGTGAAACAACTGGGAGATGTTGCCAGGCAGTATACCCAGTACCTGTGTGTGCTTTTTGAATTGTCTACCCATAAGGACCCGAAGGGTCCGCACTCAACCCAGGGGTAACATACTCGCATTGTTGACCTAGCTTCCTCATTTCTAACCTCCGTACTTTCTATGCCTCTCCTAATCCTAATTGAAGGTCTAAACCATGCAAGTAATGGAGAATGTATTTTAATACTGTGATGTTTCCTAATATTGCTAGTAATTTGTACTCAAGGGTGTACCTCCAGTGCACGAAGGACAGTAAATCTGAGCCTAACATACTGTGTCTCCTGTAAATTACATCTGGGTAGACCACAAAAACACTTTCGAACTGAGTATTTCAATACATTCCTTCTAAATTAGTGGTTTGGCTGCACATGAGCATATTCTTTACAGGAAACCCATGTGTTAATGCCTTCTGTAGTATGACTGTCATGCAGTTTCCACTCTACAGTAAGAACTGCACATGTGTGGACAGCATAACCATTGGGATGGTGCCAGACTGAATCCATGCCACCCCTCAGGATATGTTGTCCTATAAGCCAGCTAGCTTATAGTGCTACCATGAACCCCCTAACGCTGGGTGGACGGCAAATGGTCGTGGCAAGCACTAAACATGACAACCCTGATCACCGGGAATCATGGTAACAGATTTAGAACCCTTTAGCTGAGTCACTTGTGCTCTCTTCCTCTCAGAGAAATATACAAGGAATACACAGTGGAGCATCCTCAATATTTATTGAACCAATGTGACTTTTGCATAAAATAAATGTGCTGCAATGATCAACAGATGGAAGTAAATTAAAGTTATTAGAAGTATTAGGACAGTGTACAGAATAAAAAGTTCCACCATCATGCTAAACAATGTATATGTGCGAGCATGTAAAACAAATATAAAAATCTGGTGTACTCCTACTAAGTGTCTCCTAACTTAAGTGTCTAGGGCATGTGTGTTCTGCCACAAATCCCCACACAGAATGAGCCAATCTCTGTTACCTGAAGGGAAAGAATGTAGGTACCTGTCATGGTCACTAGCTGGACACCCCTCATAAGCATATCAGCAGGCTGCTGGGCCAAAGTATCAGCATGTAGAGACCTCGCCAATGACAGCAAAGCACTCCTCTGCCAACACCCAGAAACTAATGTTATTTATAGCAAAAGGCATCCTTGCCTTGGGCTGAGATCTTGGTCAGGCCGCCGTTTTATGTGTTATAGATAGCTCTGTCGCCATATGTACGAATGTATGTACTAACCTTGTACATGATGTGTCAAGGTGTCATGATAGTGTTCTTGTGAAGTTGGTTTGTAAGCATGTATAGTTTCCAAGAAACTAATCCGCACAGTCACAGTTGCAAATGTGTAGCAAAAGTGATTGTGTGAGAGTGAAGGCAACTTTAGGAAGAAACTTATGTACATGTAAAAATGGCAGTATTTCCTTCTAGGCCCAACTGTGACACATGGCAGCACCAGCTCAAGATGTTCAAGACAGCTTATGAGCCACTACTTTCAGCACATTAGCAATTTCTATAACAGGATACCAACGTCTACACTTGATCACAGCTGTCTTTTTCCTCCTGTGAACAAGTTGGTAAATAACCATATTATTTATTGAACCCATCATCTGAAACAGGGGCTCCTGCTCAATAATTGTATGATGGTAAGGCTTACATTGATTGTACTGTTTTTACATTTGTCAAACAGAGCATCCCAACAACCAACAAATTACAATAGAGCACCTCAGATATGCCCAAAACTCTCAGAGAAGCTATTTAATTGGCTGTCACAAGACCCACATTGGCACCGAACAGCAAGAAAGGCCACGCACATATCCAACAGACAACATTTTACAGATTTCATCATACTGCAGCTCAGATAAAACATATTATTGGTTATCACAGGAAACACAACAGCACTTACCATCTGGTAATTGAATCATAGTCAGTCAAGTCCAGATATACTTGCATGCCCAGACAGAACATGTTACAGAAACTTCCCCTCCCTTTCCATTCACAGAGAAAAGCACACACACAAGTAAAACAAATGTATGCACAAAAAATATACCCATTTGCATGTAGTGCATACAGTACACTACAAAAATCTCGGGGTACATACTGTTCTTTCATCAACTAATATTGGACCATTACTAAATCATTTTTACCTGGTTGATCTTCGGTGATCCAACATAATGTCATCAGAAAGTGGTGCTAGGACGATTTTCAGAGTGAGGATGCTGTCATCAATGTTCTTTAACTGAAGTCATCGGGTTGTGAAAAAGTACAGCAAATGAGCTATGTCCATTTAGCAGCAAAGTGGTAAAGGTGTGATATGTAGCCAGTGGTGCATTTTGGAGGTCACTTAGAGCATTATGTGATAACCCCTTGTCATTTAAGAACAGCACATTTTCTATAGGAATGGCCACATAATTCTCAAAGACATGCATTTTTACCCATTATACCATATAGCACTCAAACAGTAATGTGTAGAAATCGGGTTTCAGTAAATATTTAGCATTTACATATCACCGAGTAAAGTGCTTTGATTTCTTTTGATCCTAATAAAACGTTTGTTTCCATCACACTTCCAGATTTACAAAAAATATGCTTAATTTCTGCTTTACTATCTTCTGGTGTATTTTAAAGTTTTGTACATTTCATTTACAGGCATTTATATTTGTTGTGGGTTAGAAAAATAAATACATCCTACAGTCTTTCCCTTCACAGACCTTGTACCCCAGCAAGATTGGTAGATAGTTCACTTTACAAAATCCTCTAACTTTAGATTCAGAGAAAGAAAAGTAAATACCAATCTCAATGTTAAATAAACAACAGCAATTTGTCAGAAGACAAAGCATGACATTTGACCTCTGTCTTTGAACACACAGCAAATATGACCAGATTATAAAAGGCATCTTTATTCCCCACTCACCTTCTGAAATCCAGCGTGGCTCTATATGGGGTCTTGCAGCACCCCTACATCCTTACTTCCAGGGCCAGACCACCATGACCACAGTGAATGCCAATTCACAGAAAAGCATCCAAAGATAGACTAGTCTCTGAAGGAACTGTAATGGTAAAAATGAGGCATAAAAATGCTGTTAATACAGAAAGTGAGGAGTTGGGGAATCGGAACTTTTCCGTTGTCACTAGCGTTATTCCCAAATAACATTATCCAGAAAAATGGTGATTGGAGTATAATCCAAAACAAACCCATATATCTGCAGGTATGTCAATGAAGTGAACGAGTTTGCCCGACTTTGGCTGACCAAAAAGTGATCTGTATGAGGGTGAATTCCAAAATTAGCTGGGAAGCGGGTGGCAAATATTGAGTGGGGAGGATAAAAGAAGCTGGCCGGCTTGTTTACAGCAACCACATTCCATACTTTAGCAGCAGGCATTTCTAATGTCAACTACAAGAACTCCCAAAATTCTTTTTTTTGATTTCAGAGTATTTTATTAATTTTTTTAAAACAAGTCCATTTGCATTTCCGTTATGAGGTTCTAGCCAAACGTGGTTGGTGTTGCAGTAATTACAGGTACTGTGCTATACGTGTTTAGCTGAGCCCCTCTACATTGACTTGCTGGGAAATTAGGAACAGGATGGTAGAAAGAGAGAAGATAGGAGAGAAAGAGTGGAGATAGGATACAAGGTCGGGAGGTTTTTCTTTCTCCTTTTGAATCATAACCTATGGAATTCAAGGCGCCTCATCTTTAAAGCTGTAACGTACACCATCTTTAGGGGGGGGGAAACATCTTCTAAAAACTATAGAAAACGTGTTAGATTCTATTGTTGACCCTCTTCTGCGTCTTATTTTTGTTTGCAGGTTGAGTGCTTTGAAGCTTAAATTGTAAATTGATACTTGTATAGCGCACTACTCACCCGCAAGGGTCTCAAGGCGCTTGGGGATGCCCAGGAGTGGAATACTGCTGTGGAACCCATTCTGGATTTCCCTGTGAGGCATCCACTCCTGGGCACCCCCAAAGTGGAGGCCAGGCATCCTTAGCGTTGTGGGGGCCGTTGTGGAGATTAAGCAAGCTATTGCCCAGAGTTGCAGAGTGGGACTCCATGATTGGAATAGGCACCAAGGCGAGAATTATCATGTCCGTAGAATTTTTGCGCCCAAGACCCACCGAGGCAGGGAATTGAACCCTGGTCCTGGGCTAGACCTCTGCATCAGGGTCTGCTGCTCTAATCATTGAGCCACACTTCTCCACAAGCTCATAGACGTAAGAACTGCAAACATGAAATCTTTTGGGGTGATGAGCCAGCAAAGGAGAGATCTATGCTGCTCTAACAGTCACTCTCCTGTTTATAGGATGCTTATTTTTTGGGGAGTTCATTATTTGTGGTTCGCCTTAGAGGCATAAACCCTCATTAGGATATTTGGAAAACTGATGATTCGGCCAATAACGGAATTTACCTATCGGTGAAATCTGCATATAGAAAATGACCTGAAATGAAGGGAAACCACATGGGAACTGGTGCCAAGGGCTGATTCTTGCAGTTTTCCACTTCAGAGGGTCAGGTCTGTAATAGTGTGCTAATAGCACATCCATAAAGCAGCGCATCCTGCGGTGTCTGCAGCTCTTACAATGATGTAGTCAGTATTAAAATCAAAGTTTAAATGCTGCTTTGAGCCTGATGTCGCAGAAGCCATTAGTTATTTAAATTCAACTCTCTAGCTATTAAAACAAGAGCCTGGCCAAAGAAAGCGCCGCCATTAGCAGCCCGCCTGCAGGAGAGGAGGACCTCACGGGCCGAGGCGTTAAAGGATGGCTGGAGGCACGGGACTCGGGGGAGCCGGCTGGCCACAACTCACTTTTATAGCAATAAGTGAAGTTTAATTAACACTTGGAAAATATACAACGAACGCGGTTTAATGGAAACGATCCATTTTGAAAGCTCAAATCGAAACTATGAACAAGACGAAGAACCATTGTCAAATGCTGTCGGGCGCAGCGTGGCCAGATGCGTTCTGGAGTCTGCTTTTCTGCTCCAGGCCCGTGCTGCGCACAGAGAAAGACACTTGTCGCTCGCGCGAGGCCCTCAGGCATTCACATTCTATCCCCATCGCCTGTTGAGCAGGTTATAGCTCTTAGCATTCAGAATATTCTCGAAGCTGAAGCGCTGCCTCTTTTTCAGCATTTACCGTAACTAGATGCTCAAACGATGCCAGTCCACAAGGTGTTAATGGCACATGAAATGTATTTTGTTTACGGAAATATTGCACCCATCTATTTTATATGTACCAGGTGACGTCAGTGACGTCCCTTGCTGTATCTAGTTGTGCGATCATACTGCCACTCTTCACACTGTTCGTTGTTTTTGGTTTCGGTTTTTTTGCACATCCCTTTCAGCAGTTGTGAATCACTCAAAGTGTAGCTGGTGAGTGCACGAAACACAGGGAGGCGTTTAGTGGTGACTGCTGATTTGCATGATTTTGCAAAATAAGATGCACGGTTGTCTTTGACTAGGAATGTTATTTTTTTCCCCCTCATTTTGCGGCGTGAGAAATTATTTCTTCCCCTGAAGGAGGTCAAGATTCTGCCCTGTAATTCTCCTATGGGAGAAAATTACAGATTGTTTACAACAGCAGATAAATCTCTCCTCATTAATTCTTCTGCACTCTCTAAAAGAAACTAACCCTTGGCATGCTGGTGTGTTTTGTGTCGAAGACGTCTTGACTTGCCAAAGCTTTCTAAGCACAGAGAGGCTTATTTATGAGAACCCTCCGTCACTCTTGCACCAGTTAAGTGGTACATGCCTACAGGGCCGGCTTTCGGGCAGAGCGACTGGTGCGGCCGCACTGGGCGCTGACCTGGGAGGGGGGTGCTGTGTTTAGCAATCATTTATGATTTAAGAACACCTGCGGCATAGTTCCTTGCATGTCCATTTTTCAGGCAGCAATAATAATGTCAAGATAGCTCTTGCGATTAATGTTACTGCAAGAGAGATTAGAGTTTTGTTAAGTGGCAGTTTTGGCTCACCATAAAGTAACACAGAGGGTTAATATGCCTGCTGCAAAGAATGCATACCGGGTATATCACAGATCTGAATTTTATGTGGGTAGCTGAGTAGATATCTACTTTTGTCACAGGGATCCTTTTGTTACCACAGTTCATAAGATACAACCCAGATATAGAACAGTGACTGTTCCGAACGGATGTATGACGTTACAACGCACACTTTTACAACGCATGCACTTACAACGCATTTTTTACAACGCATAATCCATTACAACGCATGACATTACAACGCATGACACTACAACGCATTTTGAAAAATACCTTTACAACGCATTTCCATTACAACGCATACTACCTTTACAACGCATACCATTACAACGCATAATATTAAATTACATTTAAGGTAAGTATTAGATAGTATAGGGGTAAAAGTTACTATTCTAACTCCAGGGGGTGCAACAGTAGGGTAAGTGTTGGATAGTATAGGGGTAAAAATTACTATTCTAACTCCAGGGGGTGCAACAGTAGGGTAAGTGTTGGATAGTATAGGGGTAAAAATTACTATTCTAACTCCAGGGGGTGCAACAGTAGGGTAAGTGTTGGATAGAATAGGGGTAAAAATTACTATTCTAACTCCAGGGGGTGCAACAGTAGGGTAAGTGTTGGATAGTATAGGGGTAAAAATTGCTATTCTAACTCCAGGGGGTGCAACAGTAGGGTAAGTGTTGGATAGTATAGGGGTAAAAATTACTATTCTAACTCCAGGGGGTGCAACAGTAGGGTAAGTGTTGGATAGTATAGGGGTAAAAATTACTATTCTAACTCCAGGGGGTGCAACAGTAGGGTAAGTGTTGGATAGTATAGGGGTAAAAATTACTATTCTAACTCCAGGGGGTGCAACAGTAGGGTAAGTGTTGGATAGTGTAGTGTAATATTATGCGTTGTAATGGTATGCGTTGTAATGGTAGTATGCGTTGTAATGGAATGCGTTGTAAAGGTAGTTTTTAAAAATGCGTTGTAGTGTCATGCGTTGTAATGTCATGCGTTGTAATGGATTATGCGTTGTAAAAAATGCGTTGTAAAGGTAGTGCGTTGTAAAAGTTGCGTTGTAAAGGTTGTTCCCCGTTCCGAACTGTCATCAAAGAGCTGCATGCAGACTGCATAAAATAGTTTAGGAAGTTGTGTTTATTTCCGTAGTCCTTCATTATCTATTCCTAATGTTGCTGAAAAGAGTTTGTTTGGGTAGATATACATTCTTATTATTAAAGCCAGCCTTTACCAGTGCTTAAAAAAAATATGAAATGTATGGAGAGAGGGGCTATGGAGAGATGAGGGACCCTTTTGTCCGGTGGTAGTGAGAGAATCTGAGGAGGAGGTTGTGAGGGTGGGGGTGAGGGAATGATAAAAATGAATTTCGGAACAGGTGCCAACATCTCTAAAGCCTAGCCTGCATGCCTGATGCAGGGCTCTTATAAACATATATGAAACCACACAAAGCCACCCTGCTTGACTTTGAGTGGCCTCATAAATTATGAGTAAGGAGACACAGTGCAAATTTCTGCATTGCCTTACTCTGCGCCCAAGAGGCATTTAATGGGCGTTCCATGGGCATTCGGTGTCCAGGGCCTGTAAATTAAATAGTACTAGTGGGCCTCCAGCACTGATTGTGCAATCCACTCTGTAGCCCATTAAACATGGCTCAGGCCTGCCATTGCAGAGCCTGTGGTTGCAGTTTGAAACTGCCATTTCGACCTGGCAAGTTAAACCACTTGGCAGGCCCAAACCTTCCCTTTCATTACATGTAAAACACCACTAAGGTAGGCCCTGGCACCCCCATGGGCAGGGTGCAGTGTACTTAAAAGGTAGGACAAGTACTTTTGGGTTTTACTTTACCTGGTTGTGAAAAACTGCTAAATTAGTTTTTCACTACTGCAAGACCTATCTCTCCTATAGGTTAACATGGGGGTTACCTTAAAACATCTTTTAAGTGTAACTTCTCATTGGGAGTAGATGGAAAATTGGAGTTTGGTGTCTCTGCATTCTTAATTTTAATTTAAAAACACATATTTTAGTAAAGTTGTTTTTTGAATTACAGGTCTGAAAATGCCACTTTTTCGAAAAGTGGCATTTTCTTACTTTACGTAAACCCCCCCCTCCACCTCCCCCCGAATTGTACCTAGGGCAGGAAACTAGAGGTTATGGGGTCCCAAGAGTGAGCTGGGCGCCCAACACAACATATGCACACACATAGTAATAATGCATCCCTCGCAATACTACTCAATATAAGTATTGGACATATACAAAAATGTTACGGGCTGTCCTCACACACAAACAGGTGTCATGCTTCATCGTAGGACAACACACGCTCTCCAAAAACCCATTTTGATGGAGAACGGGCGTTTACCTGGAGTCAGGGAGGCACTTCTAACTAAGAATGGACCTGTGATTAAAGTGCATTAAGAATCGATGTGGCATCCTAAAAAACTTTTTATTTACTAGACATGACACTTGGTATTAAAACCAATTGTGGGGACAAGGGGAATTAGTACCCCATCACCACTTCGGGAGGAAGGAGCGCACTCGACTAGGCTGACAGTAAGGAACGCACATTAACGAAAGTGTGACTTCAGGGTTCCTGAGCACTCCCTCCATGGGGCCCAGGAGACCCAATAGTGGGGTACATGAGCCAGATATATAAGAGGTAGACATAGGTCACTCTTTTACCAGTGTCAAGTCTAAATGTATGGTTGCCACAATCTGAGCCCCTATTTCCAATCCTGAAGAATGCCACAAACTCACATCAGCCACAAGGCATAAACAAGTGGTGATGGGGTACTAATCCCCCTTGCCCTCACAATCGGTTTTAATACCAAGTATAATGTCTAGTGTATAAAAAGGTTTTTTAGGATGCCACATTTGCTTCTAGACTATCCTTATTTGGGATAGTCTTTTCTGTTACCTGTGTCACACGAGCAATTTCATTTTCAATCTGACTCACTTTACTTTTGGTGTTGTGCCATTTATTGGCAATCTACCTTGCTAACAGCCTCAGGTTGCTCTTACTATTGATTTTAGAGTGGAAACTGCTTGAGCTGCCACTAGCATTCTAGCAGACAGTGTACCAAACAGGGGTCTAACTTGGACCCCACTTGAAGCCAGAGAAGCACTCCTTTAGGTGCACGGATGTTGCCAAGTCCTGTCTAGGACCATAGTGCTAGTCTAGTTGAGCTACCAGGCTCTTTACATTTTCGCAGTAGAGTTTCTCATCATGTCTACTCAGTCAGTGAAAAGAATGTGGAGAATGGTGTAAATACACCCATATTTTACAATGTATGTAAATGATTTAAGTCCCCATCATTCACTGCAGTGGAATTGAAAACTACAGGAATGAGCCAAACTAAACTAAAACCTCTGTGAAACTCAGGAAATGGGACTTCTGAGCTTGACAAACATATAATATAGACATGGAATGTGGGTGTTCTTAGTGTGACCATTAAAATCTCAGATGAGTCCTGTAGATTTTACAGTTTGCTTTGGGATGAGAATGTCCCTTCACAGTCTATTTTTTGGGCCATAGCAGATGGGAAAACCGATTTCACAGGCTGTTTGGAAAGAACAAGTGAGGATGAGGAGTTCTTTTGTAGATTGTGGGTCATTTGGCCATTATATTTGGGGTCATTATTCCTCATGCTTTAGGCTGATTATTATGTGGCTTGGGTGTTGCAAACATTTGTGTCTTGACTAGTAGCCATCACAAAGGTTTGCTTACTGTATCTACTGTGGCTCAGAGGACTGATGTTTAGTCATATCTGTTTTCTATTCTAAATTATGTAGAATATTGCAAAAGAAGGAGGTCACTTAATGCTATTTCTCTGCTTATGTGGGGACTATTGATAGTTGTTTTTGAACCATGGTTCATGTCTTTGCAAGGAGGGTAACTGTTGATATTCTTTGGCGGTTTGCAACATTTAAATACAATTTTCTAGATTCTACGTTTACCCCGCAGTCTATACCGCGCATGGCCTTAACTCTGCAGTCTTTTACCATGCAGGTAAGTACCACACAGGTAAGTTACTTTAATGGGTTTTTACCTTTACCTCGCCTCCTTTACCTCATGAAACTTTACTTCACCGATAAGCATTTGTTTTAACTGTAAGAAATGTGGTTTAGTTGTGCTGGATGTGAATACTGCACAAGTAATAGGGCCACAATTGTCTTTGAACTGGTAACCAAGGAACCCATTGTAGCCCTTGACTATCGCAGGATAGGGTGGCAAAGCAGTCCATGGCCTTCTCAGCGGAGGTGGTGTAGGCTAGCAATTGTCATTCGTTGGTACGCAATAATAACACTCAATAAAATGATTGTCCAGTCAGTGCTTTTTCTTTGAAAAAGGAAAAGTACATTTATTACACACACACTACTAAAAACGATGCATTAATTTACACATATAGACATCAGACAGATGGAAATACCTTTAGTGACATTCTGAAATCACATTTGACCCCAAGTGGGCCATGACCCACAAAATCGCAGTAGCCCTTCCCCAAATATTTATACCAGATAGAACATCACATTGTAGGGAGGGTAAAATTTTAAACAAAGCAGTCCTATTGTCTTTGTTCTGGAATCACCACATCAGTGCATAAGGCAAGACTATTGGCTTTGTCAAGTGATCACTACATTAAAATATAAGGAAAGCCTATTGCCTTTGTCGAGGGGGGTCACTGCATTAAAATATAAGGGAAACCTATTGGCCTTGTAGAGAGGACACCATATTAAAATATAAGGCAAGCCTAAAGGCTTTGTCAAGGGGTCACCACAAATATAAAATAAAAAGGTAGCTAATTGGCTTTGTCAAGCGGTCACAAGATTCACATGTTCTAAAATCTTCATGATCAAGACTTATAGGTAGTTTTAAATCCTCTAAAAGGGGGCTGCTGCACTTTGTGCAGACACCCTAACAGTGGAAAAATAATGTTGGTGGTGCCCCTGTCCCTCCTTGGGGGCACTACAGGAAAGAGAATTAAGGAAGCAAAGCCTTGCAGGGAATTATGGGGTGGTCTCAGCACTAAAACAGGTTCTCTGCTGTGCTGCATTTCCTTAGTTTCTTCCTGGTAGTCAGTGTGTAATTCTTAAAAACAATAAGTGCAAGGCCCCTCATCAGGAAGCCACTGCTGCTTTCACGACCGATTGCCCCTGACAGTGTTGCCAATGACAGTATCAACACAAGTACTAACACTCACACTCCTACAAGTGTGATAATTCTGAATATTCTAGGCCCCCAAAGCTATAAGAATGGCTTGAGTGGCAGCTATTAGTCAATTGTAATGTATATTAAAGTAATAAACAGCAGTTGTTATGCTCACCTCTAAATTAAACAAATAGTAGCGCCATGTGGCAGGCTACCATCTCTGAATTAGACAATCAGCGCCACCATGTGGCAGGCTGTCATCAATGCTGGTGTTTAACAGTTATGTGCTGGTGCCGAGCACAAGAAACTACTGGCTCAAACTGAGTACTTCTGGTGGGAGCAGTCTGTCTTCTGCTCCTGTTCCCAGTGGGAGCAGCCATGTGTGGCAGGGCCACTTTGGGCTTTGTTCTAAGTCCTGGCTCCTGCCCAGAGAATGTTGCCCCAGGCCCAGAAGGAGTCTGGGGAGGGGTCCGCATACACACCACCTCCCTGAGCACAAAAGAATTAACCTTGTACCCCCCCCCGCCTCCCCCCCAGCACTGGCTTACCCTGGGGGTATTTTTTAGAAATTGTGGCAGAGTTCCATGTGCTTCCATTCTTGGCACAAGTTCATAAGTCAAAATATTTAAAGGAGCATAACTCTGGCCCTAATTGTCCACTTTCAATGATCTTAGGCTCATTTTACTCCTGGGGTTGTAAGCTCCAGCCACTTTCAGCAGGCCCCTGGCCATGTGGGGAGCTAGATGTAATGGTTCCCTGCACCAGCCATCTTTTCTCCTGGCTCCCGGTCTTCTCCTTACTGGTCTTCAGGTGGTTCAAGGGGGCCAGAACCACTGGCTCTAGAGACACCCATCTACTCATGGGATCAGCTATAGACAGAATCCTTAGTCCATCAGGGCATCAGGTGGTGTGTCCTTTCCAAATGTCTGCCATGATGTTGTCACCAGGCAAGTCCATGGTCTTACTCACCCTTTAGGTTCTGGGGATGCCAATGTTCTACCCAGTGCCAGCCTGTGGGTGAGGAGGACACCCCTTTGTCTAATCCTAAACCTAGTGCTGCTCAGTTTCTCCCCTAGGTTTGGCTCCAACCTGGCTAGTGAAACAAAAGCAGGAGCAGGCCTGGTGTCATGTTCCTTTGTACATGCTGGAGGCAGGTTCGTTTGCAGTGAAATCAGGGCAGCGTATGGCTACTTCTCAGCCATCCTGTCAGGATGATCCAGTCCCTCACAATACCCAGGCCCTTTTGACTCCTGTACGACTTTACCAATGGAAGAGCTGTCACTAACCCAGGCAATGGCCACTCTTTTTAAAGCCCCAGAAACTCTAGATAGGGAAATTCAGTGTCAAAATAATAATTACAAATCCATTTGTACAATTAAAGATTTAAAAATAAAATTAAAATGATTGGAAGAAGTATTTCTCTACCTGCTACCAATCCGCATTTACCATTGAATAAATTTAACAATGTAGGCCCAGTGATTAACCTATGGGAGCAGCCAGCCTTTGGTGGGTAGAAATAATTGGGGTCCTGTTTATAAGAGGTGAACACACTGGTTCATTTTGGTTGTGCTTATGATGTGATATTCACATTGAGCGGTCTTTTTAGGCATGGTGTCTTTTCAATTTAGATGGCATGTTCTGTAAATGATTGTAAGTATTGTGTTAATATTCGGGATTTTATTTTAAGTGAGTCACCTTTGTAAAGGAGCACTACCACATAATTTCAAAGATATAAAGGCAAACAAGACTAGAGTTTATTGTATGGCAACATTTGTGGAGAGGATGTAGCCTTACGGCTAGAGCCGTCGACCTCGAAGCTGGAGAACTATGTTCAAGTCTCGGCAATGACGCTCAAACATCCTGTGATTCGGGACAAAAATACTTAATCTCCCCGTGCCTAACAAAAATGAATGTGACCATCTGGATTGAAACTTGTGCTCATGTAAAACGCGCTGATACCCGATTTCTCGGAAAACTCTACCAAATAAAAATCTGGGCTTTCATAGACTTTCAGGTCTGCCTGTGCTACCCATTGGTGGGACCACATGTTAAAATGGGGAAGTGGAAGCCTTTGCCTAGAGTGCAATTGAGTGATAAGGAGAGAATGCCCTTGGACTGGCTTTGTTATTATGGAACTTTGACCAATATATTTGCTAGAAAACAGTGTTGAGCATGCTGCATTGAAACAGATATTTTGATGTATAGGTAAGTGAGTATGTTTTCAATATTTTGTGAAATACCTGCTTTTGCCAAATATTACGGCCTGTCCAATAACATGACATTATTGTTGACAAAATAATATTTGAATCTATGCTTGTGGAGAAATGTATTATAGTAATGTGTGATGCCCATGTTCTGTTTGGGTCACATGGGTTTTCCCTTTGTGTGTTGTAGGCTCTTTAACAAACAAAACATGTCGATTGTCTGCATTCAGAAATAATGCCAAGTCTAGTCTAAGAAACGTAATCTGGCCATTTTTTAAGCAGTAAAAAAATGTTTTGACTATGTGAACAAAAATATTTAGAGGAAGCACAGTAAAAAAATTAAAAAAAGAAATTCAAGAAAAATGTCAAAAAATGCAATTCATGTAATTGGAAAAAGTAGTAATAAATGCATCGAGGGAAAGAACATTGATGGTTGAAAGAGCTAAAGCATGGAAAAAATTAAGACGATTACAAAGTAGATAAAAAAAAATTATGTAAAAAGTATTCGGTACTATGGAATCAAAGAAAAGCTTGTGGTAAGAAAAAGAATGGGATAATCCTCATCATTCCTCTCAATCATTGCTCTGACGCACTTGATTGAGAGCATTTGATTTATTTTCTGGCAATGAGGTGCTCAATTCTAACCTAATTATGCAATCAGCAGTCAACAGACCTAACCTCTCCTTGCACATGTGGAATTTCAGCAACCACACCCAGCGCATCAAGTTAGGCCCTTTTATTTCTCCCATTGCTATCATTGATTATGGTGCCAGGGTTTTTTTCCTCTCCCTGATACTTTTCAGGACCTGGGTGGTCTTGCTAGCCTACTTTGTGGAATTCCTTCACAACAACCATGATTTGTTTGCAGAGGGTATCCAGATCTACCTCAAATTAAAAAAACAATTCAGGGGTCGTAGAGTGGCAAACTGAAAGATATCCAACATTAAACTGATCTCAATTGTCTCTGCTATGAAGGTCAGTAAACCAAGATCTTGCTCCCAGGGTCAATTTATCCCTCACTCTCACCCATGCGTTTACATGAACTGTTCTTGTGGTGTTTATCTGCCACCTGGACTACTAACACGCCATCTATATAGGTTACATAAGAAAGACTGAGCTGATCTCCCCAGTACCTAAATCCACACAGCCTGGCTCAGTCATGCAAAACAGTACTCTGACTCCTTGCCAAAGAAATATCACAGTTCAGAACACTGTAAATGATCCATAATTTGTTGCATGGCTCCTAATCATCTTGCAGCTCTACATGCCCTGCAGAAAGCTGGGCTCATCCAACAATAACCTACTTTTCAGCCAGCAATACAGATGTAGACGGTTTTGGGGTCAGGTTATTTTACATTGAACAATCTTCACTATGGAGCCAGCTTGCATGCTTACCTAAGACGCAAGAAAAAAATCCTAAAGTACTGGGGAGTCCTTTAGACCCTTTCTGCTCAGCCACTAAGATCTTACTATTTCAACTGCCTTTTCGAGATTGCACCTTACACTCTTGGGTCTGTCCATGTGACTAAAGACTGATGCACCACACAGCCAAGCCATGACAGTCGCAAAAGCTACGTGGTCATATTCAAATCTTTTTCATCATATCCACTGTGGCTACTTGTAGTATCACGTACAACCTGGAGTACAGCGGCTTCGCTGATTCTTCTTAACTACTCCTGCATCGGTCTGTTTCACCCAAAGCTTCTAGGTGTATGACACGATTTATAAATACCATAAATAAAGCACTGTTCGCCAGTGTTTTTATGGTAACAAAAAATGGAACCGATGTAAACAAATATTGATATAAATTCAAGGTCAGAAATTAAGAAGTTTGCCCATTTTTGTGCATATAATATATATATAATGTCCTCTGAAATGTGTACAGTTGGCCCTGGCACAGCTTTGTTACAGCAAAGGCGTCTTTTTAAAACTCTTGCAAGCATTCTTATTTTAATCTTATCACGGTGAGCGTCCAAGGATTGTCTTATCATTATTCACATCGGCGCTTGAGCGAGTGCTACTGTGTTTGTCACTTTTGAGTCGTCTTTTCCAAGCACTTATCTTTCTTATCTCTTGGAATGTTTTTAATGTGATTTTGAAAGGGTCTTTTGTCCTGAAAATGCTGTTATCTACAAATAATGGCTCAAATCGCAACTTCATTTCACCTTTGTATTCTCAGTTCATTTGGATACCAATCGTTATTTAAAATTGTAAAAGACATGTTCAGTTCTCAAGTTGTAAGACAGAGATTGTAAACATCCATGGATAGTTCGTGACAAATGTCACATGATCAGGCTAACCATGCTTCTGTAATGAAAACAATGGGCTTATTTCAGAATGAGATCTTTTTGAAAGACCATAAAAGGTGTACAGATGACAACATTGAGAGTTGTGGTTGCTATGGAAATGTTCCTTTCAGTGACTTCGATGCATTAGTAGTTTTAATGGTCTCTCTAGATGTGATAACAATGTCGTGAAAGGGAAGCGCAGCAGTGTCCGCCTCTGTAAATGCATTCGCCTTTAATTTAGCCTCCCTTACTTTGTCTGTAGCTTTAAGACACTGAATAGCTTCTTTTCGTCATTATTTCAGTGGGATTTCGTGTTTGAAATGAAAAAATTGCTTGATCCTAGGGGAAAGCAATAATACTGCTGCATTACCAGGTATCCGAGTGCTGTGCGGGAGAGCTATGCAGGCACGGCATTGGTTTTTAGAGGCAGACTGGCAAGTGTCTTCTCACTGATGATTGAGTTAGCTGAAGATGCCTTATAATGGCAAAAGAACATTTTGAATGGCTAAATAACACCTTTTCAGCTGTGATCATTTTAATTATCCAGCTACCTGAGCTTACACTTTCAGAGGCATGCTCATGACACTGTAATGCTACTAAAGTGTCTTAGATAAGTATATATTTATGTTGGTTCTTTCTGGCAGCAGTACAGATGGGAGGAGCACAATCATTAACCTATGTGGAGTTGTAGGTCTGGCTTGAAAGTGCAACTCTCACCTGACTTTTTGACCTACACCAGTATTATTCTACAGTTCTTTGCCTCCACACAAATCCATATTCATTCACATGCTATTTCTGTGTAATGCTTCACATTACCATACAACATTCTTTCAAAGCCAGGCCTATTGGCATTGCCAATGCGTGTTTACTTGTTACAATGTGCTTTCTTTCCGAATGACTGTTGAGATATCTTTTATTTGTTGTCGCTTTACAAAGTAATGGTTTCTGATGCCTTTCGGTCATAGTTCTCTGAAAAACTGCATAAAGTAATACAGTAAACATTAAATTAAACTCAGAATGTAATATTTGTCAATTTAATAAGTAGGCATTTAAAATAATATAAAATTAGAAAATAAGGTGTTTGCTGAAACAAACATGTATTTGATCTCAAAGCTCGGGGACCCGCAATACCCTATGCTCAATAACGAAAAGGAAACAAATCAGTAGGTGCTGAAAATGAATCAAGCCTAAAATGCATCAGCTAATGTTAGGTGGGATTAAACTAAGACTGGACGTCTAAAAACAAACTCCTCGTGGCTTTGCTTGGAAACTGCGTCAAGACAAATGTATCGCTCCCTTTAAGAAAGACTATGGGGGCTATTCACAAGGAACTATCGCCGAGTTAACGGCACATTATCGCAGCCAAAGTTGCGATAAACTTATCGCCCCATTCACAAGCTGGTGTTAACAGCCCACAGCACCAGTTTACACACGATAGCAGCCGCAAAAAACATCACCACAGATGACCCCCGCAACTATCGCTAATGAGATCTAGGCGTTCCCGTGCCAAAAGCCGCGACAACACCACTCCACAACATTCACAACGACCAGCCAGAACTGCAATAAGAACACAAAACAGGCGATAAGGCGCTTTAGCAGCAGAAAAATAACACTTGCTCTGGCCTGGTGCAAAGTCAGACCACAGCCTGCACCACAAAAGGGAGCCCAGCCCAGACCCAAGCCTGAAGAACAAAAGATGCACCCGGGCAACTGAACATGCAGCCCGGAGAACCGAAAGGGCAACAACACCCACTGCCACCACCCCAGGACCCTCCTCACCAGCACCCCCGACCAAAGACATGGCATATCAGCTACACCTAAACATGTACAAAATAATCTGCTTGATGTAGCACAATCACAACTGGTGACATGCATGTGTCGTCACAAAACTGAGCATCACACATGAAACTTTATTAAAATGAACACTGAAATGAAATGAAGACACATGGCGGCTCCCCACGGGACAATCTGTAGGTCACAGCCTGCAAGACAAAAATCATGATGAGAATATGTGTCCTGCGCATATCAAAGGACAGAGAGAGAGAGCGAAGGGGAGAGAGAAGAAGAGAGGGGGCAAGAGAGATAAGAAGAGAGGGGAGAGAGAGAGAAGAAGAGAGGGGGAGAGAGAGAGAAGAAGAGAGGGAGAGAGAGAGAGAAGAAGAGAGGGAAAGAGAGAGAAGACAAGAGGGGGAGAGAGAGAGAAAAAGAGAGGGGGAGAGAGAGAGAGAAGAAGAGAGGGGGAGAGAGAGAGAGAGAGAGAGACAGTGCCGCCCCTGGGCACCCAGGCCATACTGCTCACCTGTTGCCACCGGTGCGTATCCAACCACTTGCCGGTATGTATAGCAGTACACACATCTGAGACAGAGCTGTCCTCTGAAACAGAGTCCAGATACATGATTGGCACACTACACATACTTGCACAAGACAACATCGCCTGCCCACCCATGCACACCCCATGCCCATGTACACCAAGGTAGAGGCACCCCAGCCACTCCCGCCGCCCATCGGAGCATGCCCGCCCATGCTCTCTCAGGCCTCACTGCTCACCTTCCGCCACTGGCGTGTAGACAGGAGGTCCCACCATGTGCTGCTGCAAGCCACAAGCCTGGGGCCCGCGGACATGGCACCCTCCACACCATGCAGACCCGCTCCACAGGCTACCAGGTCTCACGTTTGGTGCTGGGTCTTGATTACTCCATGGCAAAGGACATACCAGTGCACCCGGCATCATTGCAGGCTGCACACCTGCTCAGCCCAATGGGTGCCACTAACTCTGGGATCCCGGAAGCAGTGCCATGTGGCGGTAGGCCCGCGCTGCCCGCCGAATCTGACCTACACTGCGGTCCAGCAGGGCACGCAAAACCTGAGCTGTCCGGACCGCCGGGACGGGGCATCATCGCAGGCTGCACCCCCGCTCAGCAGCTTAAGGTGCCACTTACACAGTGCACCCAAAGTCACCGTCCCGTGGCGGGGTGCCTTAGCCGGCCGCAATGCTCTGAGTGCCACTAACCCTGTGCAACCCCAGTCAGAGCCACGTGGTGGTAGGCCCGTGACGGGCGCAAGGCCTCGAGTGCCACTAACCCTGTGCACAACAACTCATGGGCCCTTTATGATTGAAAACCGTGGAGCGTCCGTCATCCAGTCACCACCGGCAGAGGGGAATGTGACGTCCTTGGCCCCTTATGTAGGCAGAGTCACATGGCCTGTGACGCCTGTGCTGGATGGGTGTGGTGTGCATGCAAACCTGCCCTCAGGGAGTGGCTGTAACATGCTGACAACTAGACCAGTGACCTGCACACCACCAGCGAGTACGCCTGCGATGGGTAGCAATGAGGGCCCCCCCTCGGAGTGTAAGCGGAGTGGTCCGGCCTGCCGTACACTGGACCAGCGCAGGGCTCGCAGCAATGACTTGTGGGCTCTGGGCGTGGTTCAGTCCATGTCCGGACATGGAAGTGACTGATGCATGTGTCCCTGTTGTAGTGTTCACGGGACCCGGTACACAATATGCAATGTAGCACACTCTGACTGGCATCCCACAGGATGAGCACCATTGACGCAAGGGAAATCGGTGTCCCTACATTCATCCACACATTCATACATGAATGATGAAAGACATGATACAGCAGTGCGTCACTGGATGTTTATTGCACATCCAGTGCAGTTCTGCAGCTGGAGCTGTACAGGGCAATGCCGAGCACACTACACAATATGGGCCCATGGAGGGCCAGCCATAATCCATCCGGGAATGACCAGTACTGCGGAAGAGGAAGGGTACAGTCCGCAGTCTGGTCGCCGTGTCATTGGTCATCAAACAGGATATGGAAGTCCATGTAGCTGTCCAAGGTGAGTGCATCGGGGTGTATTGGGGGCAGTGGAAGGTCATGAGGCCATGTGCGGCACCAAGCAGAAACAGGCCAGGTGGCGGAAATGAATGCTAGTGCCTCCTGATCACAAACCCATCCACGTCCTCATCCCCGGATGTGTGCTCTGCCCCACCTGTGGGTGTTGCAGTATCGGCTGAGGCACCGAGTGCCACTGACACATCAGGTGCCGGAGTGGATACGTCTGCCGCACTGTGAGGCAATGGCACACCAGGGGGTGGAGATGTGGATAGTGTGGGGGCAGCAGCATTAATCTGCACCACGCCTTGTGGCAGCAATGCCATGATGATGATCTGCAGGGCATGGTAGATCCCAGCTACATTTCGCTGATGAACAGCGGTGGCTGCCATCCTTTCTGCCTCCATCCGCATCATGTCCTCCATGAGCCTTCGCATGTGTGCCAGCTCACGGCTGGTATCGCTGGTGCCCCTCTGATCAGACAGGTGTTCTCTCTGTATCAGGACTCCAGCGATGTCAGTCAGGGCTCGTTGGAAGCCATGGAGCGGGCCTAGACACCCATGGATGGCGTCCAGTTTGGTGGCCATTAGGTTGAACCCCCACCCGCACCTGCTCAGCCGTCTCCCTCTGGGCTTCCAGCACAGGGTGTTGGAAGGCCATGTATTGTTCCTGGGGGTCTTGGGAGACTGCTGGGGACATGGATGCCTCCTGCTGGGTGGTTTGGGTGGTGGGTGGGGTCTCCTAGATGCAGCTGGTCAGCCCTGATCCTGGAGGTGAGTCACGGATGATGTCAATGATGTCTAGGAGGGCTTGTGCGTTGATGCTGGGGTTGTCCTCCTCGTCCTCAGTGAAGAGTGACTGGGACTGCTCTGCAGGGGATGTTGATGGTGGCCCTGCATTGTGAAGGGGAGATGGTGTATTGCAATGTGCGATATGTATGTAGCCACATGGTACATGTTGACATTCAGACAGCATGGCATTCTACATTGTGACTGTCTATGGATCTGGGCGATCGCCTAGAGTCTTTGAGGGTGTGTACTGTGCTATGCTTGATTGTGCATGTGTGCCATCGTGGCCATCTCCACCCGTCCGCCCAGTACCTGGTGGTCACTCACCCTGTTGCGGTTGTGTTGTATCCAGTCGAGCAGTGTCCGGTCGTCCGACTCCGGCCACATTATCCACACTGATGACTGTCGACACCAGCTCCTCCATGTCATCCAGCATGAGCTGTGGCGCTGGGCCCCCACCTCCAGTCTGCATTGCTGCCTTCTGGTTGGCTGCGAGTTTCTCCTTGGTCTTTCTCTTGATGTCCTTCCATCGCCTCTTGACCTCGTCCATTGTCCTCTTGTGCTCTCCGACGGCATTCACCTTGTCCCGCCATATTCCAGTTTTGGTGCCTAATGACACGTTGGAGGTGATGAACAGTTGTTGATGGTGTTCCATCACCTCAGTGACTATGATCCTGTTCGCCTGCGGACTGAACTTCGTCTTCCTTTTCTTCTTGTCCTTGCCCTTCCCTGTCCCCGAGGTCCCGGGTTAGTAGTCCGGGGTGCTTGTGGGGTTGCGCTCGTCCTCTGCACCTGATCCGGCTGACTCCATGGTGCTTGAGTGTTGGTCAGTTTGTGTTTGGGTGTTTTTTCTACTTTTATGGTAATTTTTCCTGCCTTCAAGGTGTGTGTTGCAGGCCTGGCGTTGCTTATCGCTGATTTCCTCATTGCGCTTTGGCCCATCGCAGGTTTGTGTTTTTATCTCCATCGAGGTGGTTGTATCGCGGACATTGTCCGCGGTTTAGGCAGACTATTGCATGGTACCTCCTTGTTGTGAATTCCACGTTGACACGGGGTTATTTTCCCACGATGGGCTGCGATGTTGAGAGTTGCGTTAAGCTACTCTTGCAGTAGTTATCACACGTTCTTGTGAATACACCCCTATGTTTGTTCTTTCTTTTCACGAAACCGGAAGCAAAGTCTGAGTGTGGACTATATTTCCTCAGAAAATTTTTGTACTTAAGCTAGGTTCAGATTCATTTGCAAAAATGATTGGAAAAAACTGAAAAATATAGAAGTCAAACTAGCTAATGTTAAATAGCTAATGATCAATACCTAAGTGATAAATGCCTGCGTGAAAATAAGGATATTAAACAAATCTTGCACAAGAGCATCCAAAGAACCGGAAGTTGCCGTCTGGGTCGGATTCTACCTTCAGCGGACATTTGCAACAGTGTCTCTGGAGGGTGGGTGGGATCAGGGCCGGACTGGGAACCAAAACCGGCCCTGGCAAAGTGCTTGGCCGGCCCCACGGGGCTTGGGGGTGCCGCCGAGCTCTTTGCCAGGGCCGGTTTTCGGCCGATTTTGTTACAGGGCCGATTTTGCAGCTATGCTGCAAAAACGGTCCTGTAACAAAAACGGCCCCCAGGGGCCCAAAACAGGCCCCCACCCGTGCGGCGCACCGGGGGATTGCCCGGTGCCCGCTACGGCCAGTCCGGGCATGGGTGGGATGTGCTCTGAAGTGGGCATGAAAGAAGTGTGCAGTAAAGAAATATATCACTGCGGCTAGATTATTCAGCCATCAAAATCATTATCAATGATCAGTGCCACGGACGATGAAAAAAACTGATTATGAAGATAATAATAATGTGTTCCCCAAAACCTGCTTTTAAAATATTGCACAGTAAAATATGAATAGAATGAACACGCGATGTAAATTGCCCGTACAAGTTGTTTTAACACTCAAGAACACGTGCACATCTGAATAACTACAATATTTGTGACTGGCACTCGAAGTTGCCAGTGTGTTCTGAGTGCCCGCTGGCTGCTATGTCCCTTGAAGTTTTAAAGCCAGCAGAATGATGATGAAGGCGGCCTGGATTGCCTCGTTGCTGTCTGCTGGGTGTGAGTGCATTAAGGAAATTCAGTCTGCTTGATACACAGATCGTTTGTGCTCTGTGTTACCCAGAGGGCAAAATTATAGAACACTGCTATTTGTTTAACCCCCAGAGTTCTGAGCGCCAGCCCCTGGCATAGTCTCTTGCTTTATGCAAGACTGTAATATTTGATTCCCAATGTAATAATCATTTTTCCTTAGCCCGATCAGTTATTTTCATTTCAATATGCTAATGCATTTATTGTTGAAATGCTCATTCCTTGCACAGTAAATATTTTATAAACGTTATCCCACCATCATATAAAGCCTTGCATGTCATGCTGAATTTTGCATCATTTAAGTGTCTGATAATGATGAATTTATATCAACCACAATTATATATTCCTTGTGGGTCGCATTGAACACTGCCACAACTCAATGAACGCCTTTGTGGAACGGTTACACTCTCTTTTGTGCAGTTATTTGATTACTCAAGCAACTTGCCAAGAGCTGCTGTTGTTTGACTAAGTGAATGGTCAACGAGATCCTGCAATGATGCTGCTATGCACAAGCCAAGAAGATGGATAGGGTGGGGAGTACAGAAAACAAACAATACATGTTACCCAGTGGCGGCCGCCGCAGGGTAGTTGTGGTTAGGATTGTGTTTCAATAGAAAAAGCATTTTTTGGTTTGCCTATAACTTTGTAGGCGGTTGACAAATTTGAAGGAATCTTTTTAAAAATGAGGTTCTTTCTCCTCCGCTCCTTTCTGGGAAATTTTGGGGGGATCTATCAAGCAGGGTGCCAAGAAAAATGGAGACCTTTGGAACCTTCCAAAAATGTTTGTTCTGTTTTATTTTAGACCCAGGGGTGCTCTCGGGAAAGAGAGTCCAGTACTTTCAGGCTATGATCCTGTTCTTTCAGCCTCAGCCCAGGATTTCAGTGAGGTGGACTCTGAGGCTGCTGGGGCTGATGGCCTCCTGCATCCTTCTGCTTTAGTAGGCCAGGCGCAGTGGGCCTAGTATCAAAGGGACCTCTCCAAACATATTGAGACTAGGGAGGAGACTGCAAAGAATTTGCAGTGGAAGCTATTGGACTGCGATTGGGTCAGTGGCAGACCCCTTTCCCTTCCCCCCAGAGCTCCCAGTGGGGACCGATGCATCGCTTCTGGGTTAGGACAGCCACCTTGAAGAAGTGGAGATCATAGGCTGCTGATTTGCCTACTCGGTCCTGCAGGACTTTCTGGTTTGGGTCCACTCCCAGATCCATCTCCAAAAAGGTACTGCTTTGGTATCTATTAGAAAGGGGAGGAATCTACAGATAGAAGTCTTTATCAGAAGAAAAAGTTACTTGCCTTCATTTATGCTCTTTCTGCTAGACACCCTATGTGGTCGCAGATTCCTCACTGACCCTCCCTTCCATCCCATTCTGTGATTGGTCTCAGCATGTTGATAAGATCTAAAAGAAGTCCAGGAATCTACACACTGCTTTCGATCCGTATTAGTCTTGGGTTTCAGCACCTGAGGGAGAGGACTGCCTAAAAACACTGATGTCAGTGTGCAGAAGTGGCACCAATATAGGCTTTACACGTTAATTTTGTAGCAGAAAGGCGTTGGTGAGGAACCGAAAAGCACCAATTAACGGCGCACTGAGGTACTGCTGAAAAATCATTTGAATCCAGTCTGATGCCTGGTGTGAATAATTTGCAGCTAGATATTCTCTACCAAAAAAAAAAAGTGTGACAAAAGGTAAGTAATGTCTTCGTTTCGGAGATGAGGCAGTGTTTATTTCCTGATTATTAGAGAGCAAAGTCACATTCATTTATTGCATACTTTGGTCTTAGAAAAATGTAGAATTGTTCTGAGGGAGACCCTAAGTCAGACCTCATTCTGCTTTACTGATTTCTGCAATTGAATGCGAATTACCTGTATAATTTAATATGGATGTTGACCGATTTTGAGAATAACTATATTTTGTCTTGTGTAATGAACGTTAATTATTTATTAAAAACCTTCATGGTTTCTAATTTATAACTCGTCTTAAGAAAGTTTATTTAATTGATTAGGCTATTTGATTTACTGACAATTAAGTATATGGTGAGGCACATTTCCTCATGTGTTATTGAAGGCAATTCCACCCCTAATTCTGTGGAGCCACTTTATTTTTAGATTATGTGAGAAGATAATATCAACAGTTAATACATGCAGATTCAAAGCAAAATAACATTTTGAACAAAATGTATGAATTTGAGAACACTTTGGGAAGATTTGGTTTATAAATCATACTTTTGTCAAAGTTCAGGTTGTTAATTTAAACCAGACAGATGGGTACTTTTCAAAATATTGCCTATTACGGACTGGTGTAGAATTATCCAATTATAATTGATCATTCTGGAAGGGTAGTGCTAGCCCATTACTCTAACTTATCAGTTACTCTTAGTTTGTGCTAGAAGAGTAGGGCAACACGAGAGCTACCAGGAAATAAAGATTTCTGCCATTAGAGATTTCCAGAGAATTTGAATTAGTGACAAGGAAGCGCCTTAATAAATCTTCAAATATTTTCATTATTAGTAAATGGGAACACAGTTCTGCTAAGTGAAGGAGTTTAATTAATGTTATGATGTATATATGCTCACGTGTGTAGAAGCTTTATTTACTTCTTGGCCTTCAAAATGTTACTATTGGGCTTAGTACTGGGGTGGCCTATGAAGGTCCAAAAAGTCCAGATCCATGCCAGATCTTCAGGATAACAACATTCTAAACTCTATTTCATTTTATCATATTGAATATATCTCATGTAGAAATTCCGAAGTTTTGGCCTGTACTCAGCCTTCCTGGATCTACGGTGAACTCACTTGGTGTGTGGTAGCACCAAAGGGGATAATAGTTTATAACACATGGGACACTGCAATCCCTGTATAGAATCCTGTCTCTAATTTTCTTATTACAGGCACCTCTCATGTTTCTAGTCACCAGTAATAATGAAAAGACATAGCTTCTCAACTGTCATAAGTTATTACAGTTTAGTTCTGATATCACAATGCCTCCCGTCAAAGGTAGCAGCCACGATAAAAGGCACCTCACAGAGCATAATTACAGCTGCAGTTTAAAGAAGAAAAACTGGAACTCGCTTTTCTTTTTTTTGGTACCTTTTTCTTGAGAGAAAGTGATCAGCAGAAAGGAGATTATGGCAACATGTCATTACAGGGACAGTAGAAGTTGTGCATATTCACACGCATCATGAAGTACAGCATTTTTGAAATCTGACTTACACTAATAAACCTGATTCTAAAATCTTTGTGAAAAAAATACTAACTGCTTTTTGCTATGATTAATTTCATACTACAGATTCGGTTCTTATTTTTCTTCTCTGCAATGAACATGAAAGATTAAGGAATCAAGGATTTAAGTGGGTTGAGGGAAGGGTGATGGTGTGACCATGTATTTTAGGGAATAAAATATCCTCTCCTTACATTAAAAGGATATTGCATGTCCCCTTGGAGTTCCATGATCTTAGGAAGGAACTCAGTCTTTGGCCTCATTATCATAGATATACTGGACATGGAACTCATTGGTGACTTGCAATATCCTTGTCATATATCCACAAGGGGGGATTTCATCCTATATATTAACCACAATTGACTACTTTTGAACAATGCAACTGCAATATGCCAATCTGATATGCGTAAACCTTTTCAACCAGTTACAGGATTTCTTTACCTGTAATTGTCAATCTGCTGGCATTGGTTGTTTGAGCTGCTTATAATGATCTAAAGTCTGACAGCTATCTTTAATATATTGTCTATAGTATATACTAGGCTGTATCCTAAACCTGAGTTTCAAATCGGGAACTAGCACCATCAATGACATAGTTATTGGATCTCTATAGAGGGAAAATGGATGCAATCGACCTACTTGTTTGATGACAGTACAAAGCTACTTTTAGCAATCGCTGTTCATACTGCGTATAGCTCAAAAGAAAATAATACTGCATTACCTTGTTAGCAATATCAACTGTTTATATTCTTAAGGTGCACTATAAATAGGATAAGCAATTTATGTTTGTACTAATAATTTTGTTGCTGCAAGAGGAACAAGATTTGGTATACACATGAGCGACACAAGTCAGGTACATCATTTCAATTTGTGTGCATATTTGTCAAGGGGCAAAATTGTATGGGACTAGCTAAAACAATTCTCTTTCTAAGTTGGATAGGAAACTTTGCTCTCCGCTACTGTAATATCTACTTAATGTAAGTACATCAAAACTGACAGGAAGATAGAAATCTATCCAGCTCACATTTCTCTTTCATTTGGTGTAAATCAATTCAACACGTTTAAGATATTTGCATGACAAACAAATGTGTGTCAGCTTGAAAGTGTTAATCTTTTGTATAGAGTTCATACATAGTCCAAGGATCTACATCCATGGACTGTCCGAGGGTCGAACAAAATAAACAAATAATTCTGTGTGGGTGAAAGACTTTCCTCCCACTTTTGAGATCCACTGATTTTCAATGGATTGGCTGGTCATAACAAAAAAGAATTACACCCACAATGCAGTGATTCCAGAGTTTAAAGCATCCAGCATTGTGAGAAACATCTGAGCAATATCGTCCTCCCAAAATAAAAAAAATTGTATTTTGGATACAGTGGTTCTGACTAGTAATCAAGGAGTCTGTGTCAGAAAAAATAATAGGGCAGGTAACTGATAATATAAGCATCTAGTGACACCATTGTGTGTGCAGATCTGAGGAACCAGACAAGATCCTCGGATTCAGACAATCTCTGTCATTCCCTTTGGAACTGGGAAAGCATGATGAGTGCCTTCCTGGATTATTGGGTCCACAATTCGATTAAAAAAAAAGCAAGGCTTCATTGACAAAATGGCCACTAAGAGTAAGAGACTGAGCATAGGACGTGCCCATCACTCAAGAACAATGCACAGAGTCTGTAAAGCCAAAGGGAATGCACAGTGGGTCATGGGGGCATAAAGGCTGCGTGCAGAGAATGGGTGGAGCCTCTCCCCTTCAGCTAGATTCTTCTGTACTGAATGTGCTGTATGTTCTGGGGCATGGGAGATGTGACCTTGCACATAGTCGGTTCTGTGGGAAGGATTGCGAGGCCAGCGGTCATAACCTTCAGCCATATTCTCCCGCACATCTGTATGTGGCGCTAGTAGGAGCGGGATGGGTGCTAGGGTGCATGATGTAGCTGCAGGCAAAATAAAACTCTTGGCAAGCACATTACTTTCCTGAACGGAATCTGAAATTTCCTCCAAGGGCAGAAGTAGGTGCATAGTTGCGACAGACATGGGCAGAGAATACAAATGTTAATAAAGAAATACTGAAGATTTTAATCATTTAAATCTTTCTTCAACCTTCAGATGTCATTCTGATTTGTTTTATGCGGATGTTACTTCATTACCAAATGGAATACATTTGTCGGCATATTGTAAATGGACACTACATTTCTTATTTCACTAAAACTATGTGAGAAAGTTGCAGTCCTTCAATTACATATTGCCCTTATTGATTTGTATGTGTCCTGCACATTTAAAGCTAGGCATCTTATCCACAACTGTTTTCATTTCACAGAAACTGTTGAAATGTTTATGACCCCGTTGTGATTCATCACTAGACGTTGTCAAGCTCCACAAGTATTCTGGTACTGGGGAGTAGCTGCGAAGGATAGTTTTACACCTTTCCTTTCATCGTCTATGCACAATGTAGTGGGTAAGAGGCAAGACAAGTACTTTCACTTTCCTTCAAGCATGCCAAAATACATTCGAAGCTTGGTTTGCAAAATGCTTCATATTCGTGTAGTATTGTATTATTACTGAAGGGTTTCTGTAGGTTGCTGTGACTGTATGGTGGCACCCTTGACAAAGACTTTTCAGAACTGCATATCTCAGGTGTGCAAACTGTTAAACATGCATCAGGCTTAAGGAGCCTTGTTGGCATTTAGGGCGTTATTTCACCTTTGTAACCTTTGCAAGCTGTTTATAGGGTGTTGGCTTTGGTATTTCCATCCGCCAGTATGTACATATTTGGGATTTTGTGCGTAGCATTCGGTTTAGTTATTATTAAAGTTCTTTTCCATTAAAAAAAAACAAAAGTCACTGAACATTGGTTCATTAAGTGTTGTTTGATGCATTGGTGAGTTGAAGATCTGTAGCCCAGAGTGGCTCACTGAGTCAGCCTTGGACTTCTCTGCCGCACTGCCCTGAAATGCAAGAGCTAAGCTAGGTACTCAATTCCTAGGTAGGTGGCTGGCACTATAAGGGCCCCAGGACACCAGAATCCAAAGACCCTGTTGTCACTGTTGGAGGCCACTCACCTCTGATTTTCCTGTGACCCTCAGACCAAGCTATCTCATGCGAACATTTAGAATTGTCATCTATTCTGTGTGCGCATGTGTCACCGGTTGTATATTCTCTGTATGAGGAACCACAGGGCTTCTTCCCTTTTCCTGGTTGTTGTTTACATGTAAGTCTGTTCACAAATATTATCTGGAGGCGCGGAGTGTGGTGTCAATGACATACATATTTCACACCTCTGTCGCTCACTTTGCTGAGCTAGACACCGTTACCTTTGCCATTTCAGAGTGCCTGCCTGAGACTCACGTGAGAATGACAAAGAGTGGATCAAACCTCATGTCATTGCCACTGAGGAATGATTGCCACAGATGAGCGTTGACACATAACTAGGCTGAGCGGCGTCTTACAAACACAGCAGGCTTTCATTCAAAAGTAATTAAACATTGCCTGCGTCACATAGGTGTAATCATTGGGAGACATTTGTTAATGATTTGGTACAGGTTTAATCAAAATAGCAATGTTTTATTGTCTCTGAATGAATTTGCACTAGCATGTCAGTTATAGGAACCGCCTCAAAGGAATATGTCAAGCAAGTATTAGCACAGAATGCAGATGCAGCCTGTCCAAAACTGTTCTGAGTCGGCGAATTACTTTTAAAATCAATTGAAGACTGAAAATATGATAAACTGTGTACAGCTGGAAATTTACAGTTGGCTGTTTAGATCTGGTTACGTTTTCAAGGGGTCATGTTTTCGTAATTCCCACTTCCAAGATTCTAAACTTTCTTACTCTGAGTGCTTGCTAATAAAACTCTCAACAGGCATAACTCATAGAATACAATTTCCTCTTATCTCTTATTACTTTATTTTTTTTTAAAGAAAATACACTAATGTGTTTATAGCTCCATAACGAAATTAAGGTAACCAATAACAATCATAGAATAATAAAGGTTTCTTGACAGGTAATTGAAAAGAAAAAGAACAGTGGGCTGAATACCGAATTACTAACCGTTTGCAAATCATAACATTAATATTTGTGGATTAGTCACCACAAAAAGTACATATTTGTCATATTCAATATATTCTCAGGATAAAAAGACCATTAAAATGACTTTTTGGGGGAATGTAATATTGGGAATGTCGTTAAAATACAAATACCAATAAATAAGGTTCTTCAGGGTTGTGATTGGGCGGGCTAGACTTCACTTCGTTTGCGAATCCTTCCTCAAAATACCTAATGAGAGTATAACATTGTTTTTCACTTTATTTACCCACTATCTTGAATATATGATAAGGAAAATGTATCATCACTTGAAATAAAATTAACAATATTAGCTTTGCTATGATCTCCTCTACGCAATGTTCTGTCTAATGGGGTGGGAGGATTATATCCATATTCTAATTGACTGCACTGAAATCTGACTCCCGATTGAGCATGTTTACATAATTATATATACTATGTTTAAATATTATTTCATGTGTAGAATGGTCTATGTGTCTAGATAAACATGAATCTTTTAAATAATTTGATTCTTAGTCAAACAAAGAATCAATTTGCGAAATAGGTTAATTTATCTTTCAAAATACCACATTGATAGTAAGACACTTAACAAGCCATCCATGAAAAAAGCAATTAGCTATTTAAAAACCATTGCAAATAGGTTTTGCAAACCTACATCTATCAGGCAAATGCTCTTATATGCATTATGGTGAATTTGTGCTTTTATTCAACTTTATTCACAAAACGTTTCAAACCTTTCAGCTAGGGGAATGTGTTTGATGTCACCTTAATTTATTGCATACGGATAGTTGACCAACCACGTGAAATATAAATTGATACAAAATAGATTTGCCCTTACTGTGCAATAGATTGACTATTTTTTTTAAACATGTTTATTCGTTTTCAATATGAATATTTGGTTACATTGAACTTCACATAATTGCACAATATTATTCGTCATGTTAGATGCACCAGCTTCAGTTATCTATTCAACCCATCCCACTCCCCGCACCCACTTAGGCCAAACTCAGATACTAACAGAAAACAATTGGACGATAGCTATTTAGAGTAATAACACAGCAGTACAACAGGTCAGATATAGTGAATTACCCGGTTGGGATACAGGATAAATCTGGTCTTTCTGTATTAGATATTACAGTCAGTTTCCAGGGCTGGTTGTTGTGGGTGCTGTGTATATGATGTAGCGGTCCGCTACTCGTCAGTGTGTAATGTATCTGGCGCTTGCGCCCCAGTCCGCAGGTCTGAGTACATCTGCCTCCATGCCCTCAAGTCTTCTCTAGTTTCACGTCTTTTCTAACATGCTTCATTCTGATCTCTTCGGCTGTTGCCCATTCCAGCATGTCATGGAGCCATTCTCTATCCATTTGATTGCAATGCACCGTTTAGCAAGTACTAAACCTAGGGTCCAAAGATCTGCGGCTGAGCTTCCTTTTTACTGGGGTTGGGAGCAGGCCCACCAAAACCTCGCGAGGGGTGCCCTCAAATTCCCAGCCTGTAGCATGTTTGATTGTCTGCAAGACCTCTCTTAAGTATGGAGTAATGCAGGCACACTGCCAGACCATATGTAGAAAATCCGACTCAGAGGCCCTGCACCTTGAACATTCAGCAGGTCGGGTGAGATAAATAGCATGTAGAGTCTTAGGGGGAATGTATTACTGCTGAACATAATTATACTGAACTAATTTAAATCGCGTCTTCACAGGTTATAAATTGACCACCAAGATACAAGTCCCCCAGTACCTTACAGCCACCAGTCTTCCACTTTCTCACTGACATATTTTGTTCTATGTCTGCAAAAGGGTTCAATTGCCCAGATCAGCATGTCACAGGCATATGGGGCCCAACATAGGACCGTTAAAACCACTCGCTCCCAAATGCGGCCCAGGGTCTAATTCAGAAAGAGCAAGTGTCTGGAATGCGGGTCCCTAGCATTAGGAGCTCCGGCAAACCTCGCTTCCAATCTGGGTGGTTTAGCAGTCGTTTTTCCCAATTGTCCCCCTCGTCCAACCAATGGATTGCATGCTGGAGGTGTGCTGCAAAATAATAGTACCCTAGAATTGGAACCCCTAGTATGCCCCCCCTCTCCCAGGACTGCTGTAGCATATGCAGCCCCATTCTTCTACGTTTCGTGGACCAGAGCAGTTCCACCAGGAGACTATCAAGCTCACGGAAATATAGATTGAATCTTTTTATATTACAGTAAACACGCTTAATATTCAAATATTAAAGGACAGCACATTCCATATGGGAAGATGTTACATTATTTGATAGTTTCACAAATACAAAGTGTGACTCAAAATTTCAAAGCCTTGCAGATTATGGAAACAAAATAGTTTAGAATAAACAATACCAATTACAAGATCCAATTATTGTGTGGCAGACGTGACTTTCGACGGTCCAGTTAACATCCAGCCCTGAGCGCCTCACCAGGATCTAATAGAAATAACACTGCTATGGGCAAAGTTTCTTCAGAAATAATACCTTCGCAAAGTGGTTAACATCTCAGTCTTCAACGTCTTCGATTAGCAAAATCCCAATGACGTTCTTTTCTCTTAAACTCTAAGCACATTATATGTATTGATGTTTATACATCACAAACCTTGCTGTGAAACAACAAAACACTGTACACTACATGATGAATTACATTTTACACACACATTTCACACAGCACAGGGAGATTAAGTGATTAGACCAGAATCACACAATGCTGTGTCTAGCGCTGAAGCTGTGATTCGTACCAGGATCACAAAGTTCCAAAGGCAGCAGCTCGAACCACATCTCCTCCCATGGTATTTTATTTACATTCCAATTTATTACATATGTTATGACCGTCTAGGTGCTACAGCAGTCACTAATTTAAAGTCCTTCAGGTCAGTTCCAAGAAAGTTTCTAAACATCTTAAAATGGTAACCAATGACCAGTCCATATAATTTGGTTCAAAGCATATGTACTGCTAACCAAATGGGTTGAAACACAACAAATGAAGTAGGTGGTCCATAAAAAAGTATGTATATAGTATTAGGTTTATAGTATGGGGTAGAGTGAGAGATAGGGTTAGGATAAGGATGAGGATAATATTTGTGTTGAGTAAGAAAATGGGTTACTGGATGAGAAGGGTCTTTACTCCACTCCAGCAGGAACCACAATCCTTGTGAGGGTGAAGTCACAAGTAATTCCTAAATTATCCTGTGATCCACCTACAGGTAGCTTAGAACAGAGCAGTCAGGCCTCACTCCAAGGCATTGTGTAAAGTATCTGTGCAACACTGCACAGACTAACAGAGTGACAGAGTGAAAACACACCACTAAAGGCTCCCACATCAGTGTACAAAAATAGAGTTACTTTTAGTAAATAAAACAAGACCAAAACGACAAAAATCCAATTAGTAGAGCCAGAGATATTCATATTTTAGAGATTTCAGTGAAAATAGTGCAAAAAGGACAAAGCGCGAACTTGGAAATCTGGTCATGCCAAACCAAGAAAAAAAATCACAAGTTCAGGCCAAATGTAATGGAGTGTGGGCCAGCTACAGGGACCCAGGTAGGCCTTTTGAACAGAGAACTGTGGATTCTGGTTGCGGCGCATTTTGAGGTCCCTCACCCAAGATGTGTTGTGCAGCAGAGACGATGCATCGGTTTTGAGGAGCTGCAGAGCTGCGATCTGAGATCCTGCATCATCATCAAGGATCCAGTTGCAAAGGGCTTGAGATGAAAAGTCTGGTGTTGGGGGTGCATTGTGCAATTGAGGTTATGCGTCGGTTCCAAGGATCTTCGAGACTCTGATGCGAGAACCTGCATTTTTGTCGAGGCTCCCGTTTATGAGAGATTTGTGGCGCGAGGGCCTGCGTCAGGTAAGCTTTATACAGGCAGCGGTTCCAATGCGGGCTGCAAGGTCAATGCAGAGTCCTATAATGTGGGAGCACCCTCACAGCAGAGACATTCTGCTTGGGTTTGCACCACCCAGCAGAGAAGATGAGTCAGTTCTGCTAGGTCCACAGATTGGTTGGTAGAACCTCTTCAGGACCCCTTCCAAAAGTCCAGGACTGGGGTGGCACCACTTGGCAGGGTTGAACACAGATGGCAGAGTTCAGGTGCTGGGTTCAAGGTTTTTGGAGCCTTCTGGCCCTGAGACTTCAGTCAAGGGGCCAGCCAATTAGCCTTTGGAGTCACTTTGGGGTTTTGGGTTTAGCAGACGCAGGTCCAGTCCTTCTCACCCAGGCAAGAGGGCAGCAAGCAGCTAGTCATCACAGCAGGGCAACAGTTCCTTCAGAGTAGCAGTCCAGCAGAGTCTGAGTCCTTTCAGCATCACAACAGTCCATCTTCCTGGCAGAGTATACACAAGTCCAGTAGTGCCCTAAAGAGGTGGTGTCTGAGGTCTATTATTTATACCTGGTGCCCTTCAACTGGAAGATAGGAAAAGCTTCTATAGTTTTCCCTTTGAAGTCCCCAGGTATCCTGCTTTACCCTCTCCTGGCTCCAAATGAACTACGGAGTGTATGCAGATCTTTGTGTTGAGGCAGGACACAGCCTATGCAAGTGTAAGTAGGGCTGTGCCCAGCTCCTCCCTTTATCTTAACAGTGATGGCCCATCCAGGCCCAACTAAGCACTCTATTGTGTGTGGCTGTCTGGGAGGAATACACAAATCCTCAAATGTCCACTACCCCCAGTCATATGACCCAGAGACAGGCTACAGGCAGTAAATGGCAACTTTCTAAAAGTTAACTTTACCATAAGAGGATTTTTCATTACAATTCCAAAGACACCAATTATTAACTGGTTACCTGCTCACATTTGAAAATTGCAGCTTATTAAATTTAATAAGGTCACTCCAATCATAACCTATGGGAGAGGTAGGCCATCCAGTATTGAAAAATCAATTTATCAACATATCAAGGACATATCAAGCTTAGCAATACATGCCTCACCTTTTGAATGCACTCCACCTTGCCCTCTGGGCTGTTTCAACCCTAGAGGTGACTTATATGTCCCAAAAAGGAAGGTTTGGGCTGGCAAAAGGTGTATTTTGGCAGGTCAAAATGGAAGCTTAAAACTGCACACACACAGGCTGCAATGGCAGGCCTTAGATGTTTAATGGGATACTTAAGTGGGTGCACACTTGTAGTATTTAATTTATAGGCGTTGGGTGCATTTGATACCACTTTACTAGGGGCATGTAAGTAAATTCAATATGCCAATTGGGGATAAGCCAATATTACCCTATTTTAATGAGTAAACATATGCACCATAATACTGATTAGCAGTTGTGAAGTGCAGGGATTCCTAAGGAATACAAAAATGAGATCAGGAAAACAAAATGGAGGAAGAAGGCTGTTTGGGGGAAGACCACCCTAAGGCTGACAGGTCTAACAGGTTTTAGCATTATTTAGTCTTAAAGAAATTGTTAGATGAGATTTGAATTAATGAAAGTTGGTGCTAGGAATACAATTAAGTGCCACAAATAGACGTACAGAATGGCTTAGGGCTAGAAATAGGGCTTACAGTTAGGATTATGTTTAGAGATAGGATTAGAGCAAAGATGACTGGTAAATGTTGGGGTTAAATTGTAGCTTATTTGGAAATCCAGGAACCTGGAGGTTTACGATACCTGATTGCTTGTGATGTGACCCCAAATCATGGCCAATTAGCTTACCCCAAATGGCATCTCTTACTTTTGTATAAGGCTATCGTTAAGGGGCATAAATGTTAAATTCCACATATGGGCTGCAAAAAAAAAAAAGAGCTGCCCCTTTGACTCTAACCTTCTGCAGACTCAAGCTAAAGTTTACCCATGCTAAAATAATTATTGGAGCCATATAGGTGTGAGAGCATACCAAATGTGGAGCTGGCATAGATCGACAGTAACACAATTCAAAAATGCTACTTATTGCGTAGATTGAAGGATATTTTCATTTTTTTCAAAGCATGCCTTACATATAAAGTCATTATATCTGTAAATTAGTTAATGAAAAAAATATATAATGCTCATATTCAGGCCAATTTTCTATTTATTAAAAATCGAATTGTTGGTGAGCTTTGATTTTTATAATGGAAATACCAAAAGGATGATCTTTTGTAATAAAATGTGTCCATTGCTGCTTGCACTTTGGCATCCCCTATTTTGTATTGGTAAGTCGCACAATCCATACACGTGCTTGTATTTCCTCAGCCCAGAGGGAAGGCAAGAGTGGCATGCATTAGGGACCTTTCAGGCAAGTGATGATCATATGTGCCAGGTGCATTGCTAAACGATTTCGTGCAGGAAATCAGGCAAAATTAATTACAGGAAATTCCACCCACAATTAAAGAATGTGCAGAGAGGGGAGAGGATATTGGCATTGATTGGCCATACAAAGTTCAGACATACGCTCCAATAATGGCATATGCATTCCAAAATAGGGCTATTGTGTGAGCATGCCTATAATGCTGGCATTTCTGTAGTCAGGATTTTTCCTATAACCCCAGGAAGTGCACTGAACAAGGAACCATTTAAATAGCTATTCCTGTGGTTTGAAGAAAGTGGTTCTTAACTATCATAGGCATGCCTCAGATGGACTCGTGGAGCTCTGGTGGTGGAGATGGCCTTCTGCCACCTTGAATACTTCACTGAATCATGCCCATTGGGAAGGCTCGGGGTCCTACACCAACTGCTGTTGAATTACTACCATTAATTGGAGTTCCCACCACATGCGGATCATATCACCACTGGACTTGGACAAAGACAAAAAGGAGAGAAAGCATCCAGTTTTTTTTGCTGAAAGGGGACTGAGGTTGTGAATCTTTATCTCCCTAGCAACCAAAGGCGGATCGCAGAGGGAGTGCTGCCGGGCGGTGAGGCAGGGCGGAGGAGGGGTAGGGCGGGGGGTAGTGGAGTCGGACATACAACGGCACAGAGTAAAGTAAGTAAATAAATAAAACTATTTACCTTGCGCTTGTCGCATCGCTGAGTTGGCGTAACTCACGCACACACACAGACACACACTCACTCACTCTATTACAAATTCTCACACATATGTCCACCACATACACAGGCACACACCCATTCACAGCATAAATACAGGCCCATTCATATATACAGACACCTATCATTACAAAAGAAAAATGGTACGCACCTTGAGTGGCAGCAGGGAAGCCTCTGTTCTGATGGAAGGGACAGAACAAGATCCCTCCACCTCCTTTCATTGGCTGACCTTGTCAAAGGTCAACCAATAAGAGGAGGACCTTCCTTACCTCCTCACAAAGTGGAAGGGGTGGGGGTCAATGAAACTAGCTGACTCCATCCCTCTCAGTGATGGGAATTACAGGCCACCTAAGGGTTAAAACTGAAGCACCCAGTTCCTAACCTATCGGTGACCCTGCCCTTCGTAATGAGGGAGAGGCTGAGGAGGTTCTGCCCATTGGGCACTGAAATCATCAGTCCAGCAAATTCGGCTCAGGCAGCGAGGCACCGCCGCATATAACTCAGGCTAACACACAATCTTCATGCCACAATTTTGAATCTACTTGCAGTGAATCAAAAGCTTTATAAAAAGTATATATTCAAATCATTTCATTTAAACTAGTGCCGATTTTATAGAAATCATAAATTATGAGCTAACTGCAAAAGAATCTCTAGATTAGAACTAAATGCTTGACTCACTAATGCATTTCAACTCTATACTAGAATCCGGAACAAAACATGCATTTGTGTTCGTGCAATCTAAATGTATATTTTTTCAGTAGTTTTGCAGATGGGCGGATGTGTTAGCTGCTTGTCTCTCTCCCAAGAGGAAAAGCCCATTTTGCTATGCATAACAAATGTGCCTGCCACTGAATAAGGTTCATGAGCTTGAGAAGCCGTCTCCGGATCTGAGCACCGTGAATCGGACTGCACTGTCTTCGTTTTAGAAGTACTTTAAGTAATATCCTGCTGCAATGTTCATTAAAATGTGACACAGAACACCCGTTTGTGGCTTTCTATATTTTGCTACAAGTTCGAATCTAATGTATATAAATTCATATTTTCCACATCACTGCTTGATCGAGCTTAAACATGGGTTCAGAAAGCATTTTATAAAATGCTCCTTACTAAGGTTCTCTATGAATTTCCTTATGTCTACCTGAGGTCGACCCCCTGCGTGCTCTTTACTGTGGTGGAATATTTTGTGCATGAAGAGGTCATGCCTTATATGGCATGTCTCATATTCATGCAAGCGCCTGTTTGTGTATTAAAATGCAGCCATCATTTATACGAACAGATATTGTTGTGGAACATCCAGTTAAAGACCTCTGCGGATCACACAGTTGGAAGAAAAATGGTAATAGAGGATGTGAGATGGCGCAGGGGAATGACCACATTAATTTACTTTCCAATTAACCAGAGCTACAGACATTGTGGCTCTCATATTAAGATATAGATGGTTCTGACAAGGTGTGATGAAGTCAGTGACCTGCAGACATAGAAGAGATAGGCTTAATGCATTGTATTTGAGCTCCCACATGGACTACATTCCGACATTTACAGAGATTAACATTAAAATCCCTTTAAGGTGCCAGGTTCTCATAGCAGTTGGTACTGTTGCTGATCTCAATACTTGAACCCTGCAGGTAGTGTATACTCCTATGAAGTAGATTGCAAAAATAACAATAGTTTGATAACTAAAACCTATTTGAGGAAAGGCACATGGGCCAATTCCCTCATAGTGTAGAAACGGCTCTATGTCAATTTGGATTCAGTTGGACATAGTTTATTTCTTAGAATCAATTATATATCTGTCAAAAATCAGAGTGCGTCACTTAGCATAGATTCAAATAAGGTAAAAGTTAAGATGATGATTACAAATTTGCAAAAGTGCACTAAAATTTCCCTTGAAATGTATTGAAAATGTCACTAAATTAAAAAATTAACCCATGTAGCATGAAATGCGGTTTGCCAGGATCTTGCATTTATGGAAGGGCAAATCTTGCATTAAAAAAATCACACAAGACGCTCTCGGAGTCTGAAGGAACAGCCAAGTAATTAAAAGTCAGAAACTTTGAGGCGGCATGGTCTCAATAGGGTGTGATGAGAAAATGCTGTCGTGCATAGTTTGCAAATTTGGATATGTTTGCAGTGAGGCAGGATGCACAGGAAGTAATTAGGGGCAAAGCCATTCACTCCTTTGCATCCCTGTGGCATCAGCTTGTATATGCCCAGGTTTTTGCAGAGAGGAAGCTAACTTGGTGACAGTAAGATGAGTTCAAAGCATGCTTCAGTACGTTTACAATGTTCTAGTTGCAAAGTTGTTTTTTTTTTTAGTAATTCAACAAATTAATATTGGAGGGGGTCCACTAGTAAACTATTGCAGCAGTCAACCGATGTCAACGCTGATGAGCACTGAGTTGAGTGTTTTTGCAGTGTTACCTGGGATGAGAGAACAGATCTTCGGTATATTCAGTAATTGGTGACTCTCTGTGCTTGCTTTGTTGACTGTGCAAGATCCCATTTTCATTGTTGGGTTTTAAAGTCCCCTAAGGATTCTTATCAAGTCAGCTCATTTTAGGCGTGTGAGAGGAAAAATAGCTAGGACACATTTTACTAAAGCACACTATACTTTAAATCGGTACGAACCTAGATGAATTTGGTCCATTTATTGAATTTGTTTTATTGGGGGCATCTCAATTTTATTGTTAGCACTTTTATTTTACTAAATACTCATAGAACTTCTTAATACTTTTACTTGCTCCTTGTGGGTTTGTGGGCGGAGTTTTGTTTTATGCCTTTTTCTTGGAGGCCTTCTTTCGGCCACCATTTTACCCCTAGGATAGCAGTCTAGTAGTTCATAGGAAGCATGGATGAAGCGGGAAATGGGGGATATGGTAGGCCTGTGGCATGGATTGCTGCTGGCGCACAAAAAGCAAGCCTGTCTGTGCCTGTCCGAGTCTGTTCTCTGGCCAGCACTAGCCTCCCTGTCGGATTCAACCCAGATTTTGTGTCGTGGGGGAACAGCACAGTGAGCGTTTAGAGAAGTTGCCTCACTGTAGCACTGCTGTTGATCTGCTATGTACTGAGGGCCTTTTTGCTTGTGCTTGCTTTAAGGGGGTTTTCAACTAGCAAGGGGGTTTTCAACTGGCAAATGGGTTGCTTAAATGGAATGGCTTCCATTTCCATGGTCTCTGATAAGGTGTCTCTCTGCTTGGCTTATAAATGTGTGCTCCATTCCTAAACGTTCCCAATAAGTGTTTGATCTCTTGAATGACAACCATCTTGTTTTTCTGTTGATCTCTGCATCTTGGCTCAAGCTCTGGTGTAATCCTGATATTGCTGTTGCGCTACCTCTGGGTTACTCCATTCATAAACGCGGTAGATCTGAGGGGGGTCATCTTTCGCAACACATTTCGGTTTTGTTCATTTGAGAAGGGGAATCTTAGAGGAGCTGAAAATTAAGTCATCTATCACCCACCTGGTATGTGTTCTAGTTTTTTTAAATTCTTTGTCAGATGCTCTTTTGCTCTATCTTTGGCAGTATTCAAAATTCACCTTATTAGGTGATTTTAATTGTCATTTAGACGACCCTGGGCACCTGGACTCTAAGAGTCTTAATGAGATATTATTGTCCCTGGGTTTTTCTCAATTAGTAGTGCATCTTATTAACTCAGCAACCCATACCTTGGACTTGATCTGCATAAATTCCCCTTAACTAGTTGAAGGGGTTCTGGAAGTTCAGTAGTAGCCTGACTATTGGTTCATCCCTTTGAATATTGCGGCAGACTCGCAGCTTCCAGCCAACCGCCAGTCAGATTCGGCTTTTTTGTGCACCCGGAAGTGGGGAAATATCACAGGTTCTAAATTGATTAGCCACTTAGCTGCACCCCACCCCCTCACAGGAGAGTTTCTCAATGATTTAGACTCATTTAAACAGTGGATTTTGGATGTGGTTGATGATCTAGGTCCTTTGGTGCATCCGGCTAATGCTGTTCTGTCCCTTCTACTCCTTTGTTTATGCCTTTGCTTGCTAAAGAAAAGCTTTAGTTGTAAGCAGTTTAAACATAAATGGCATCTGGCCTACTAATCTGACAACATTATTATATTTAAAATTGCCTTGAAATCCTAATATAAATTAATAAGGGAGGCAAAAAAGGCCTGCTTTACTTCTCAAGTGGCGATCGCCAACTATGATTCTAAGAAGATTTTTCAAATCTCCAAGTCCTTTTTACAACCTACACCCTCATCAAGAGATTATCTTACATTGCAATTCCTGTGTGACAGGCTGTTGATTTATTTCAAAGAAAAAATTGTAACGATCCAAAAGGATTTTGTGGTTAATTGTCCTGAGTCAAGTCACTCTTAAGGGGTTAATCAGGCTGTTCTGTCTGCAAAATCTTCTTTAACAGTTTTTCAGCCTATCGCTCTGTTGCAATCGAAACACGCTATTCTTTCCTGCAAATCTGTCTCTCCTCTTTATCCGTTACCACCTGTCATCTTCAGTATGGCTACTGAAATGGTGAATCTTATCATTATTCACATACTAAACACCTCACTCTCTCTAGTAGTAGTTCCAGCGCCCTGGAGAGTGGCAGTGGTTAAACTTTCAGCTAATCTTTTGATTCTGGACAACTTTAGGCCTATCTCGCTACTTCCTGCTCTAACCAAACTGTTGGAAAATAATCAATTGATGACTTATTTGGAAAATAGGAAGGCTCTCCACCATCTTCAACAGATTTTATGCCCAGACACTCTATGGAATTAGCTCTTCTGGAGGTTTCTGACACAATGAAGATGACGCTGGATAGTGGCAACAACGCTATCGTGATCCTTTTGGATTTGTCATCAGATTTCAAACCATCTAGTGTTCTATACACCTTCAGTGTCTCTTTGAAATTGACATCACTAGCAAGTCTTGGTCCTGGTTTAAGTCTTTTTTTTGCAGAGAGATGACAATTGGTATCTATTGGACAGCTTTCGTCAGAAGCGAAATTACTAAATTTGGCATTCCGCAGGGCTCTTCACATGGCTCTTCACATAGCTCTTCTTTATGTAATGTTGCATGGCCCTACTGGTATCGCTGATTATCTCTTTAGACATTTCAACTACCTCCTACCCTGATGGCACTCAATTGATTTTGTCCTTAGACAAAAAATCCTTCAGGTAAGAACACAATTTTTAAAACTGCTTTACTGACCTTATTCACTGGATGGAAAGCAATCATCTGAAATGCAACACAGACAAAACAGAAAGACTCTTGTTTGGAAAGCACAATTTGTTCTCCCCCATAATATGGTGGCCTGACTTTGTGCCGCCCCCAACTCATGTTGAGGTGGCCAGAAAAAAATTGTCAATCTGTTGTTTTTTCGGCCATAAATGTCCATTGTGGGCACATGTTTTTCCCATTGGCTACCAGGAAAACGGTAGCCTTTGCACATTTAACCTAATGGTTGGACTACTTTGCCTTTATCTATGTATCTCTAAACAATTGCTTCACAGGTTCAAGGTTGTCCAGACTTTGGCCTCTAGACTTGTGCTCAGACTTTAAAGACATAGCTCTGTTTCGCAAGCTCTCAGAGAATTGCATTGGCTGTCTATTCATAAGAGTCTGCTTCTGCTTTTCAGAACTTTCCACGCTGCTAGCCCCAAATATTTATCTGATCGCTTTTGGCACTATAGGACACAGAGGACCCTCAGATCTTCAAATTCTAATCTGTTAAATCGTACCTTTAGACTAAAATCTATAAGTGGCAAATCCTGTGCTGCCTTGGGTTCCACGGCTTTGAACCAACGTCCTCTTTTTTTGACTGATGACTAATGAAGCCAGCTTTAAGAACAACCTGAAAACCTGGTTGTTCTCGGCCTTGGGTGCACTGTCTTTGCCTAATCTAACGCGCTTATGCTAAGGGTTCTTCGTTCTTTACACCTTCTTTGTTTACTGTCTTTTTAAGTGTTTTTAAACTAATTCTTTTTTGCAACGGTTGAATTAAGTAATGGTGTTTGAGCTAGATCCAGGATGCTCTGTTTGAGTGACTATGCACTTTACAAGTACTGTTTTCATTCATTCATTCACAGTTACAGAGATGGGAGCTGGTGAGGCTTAAATGTCCAGACCGATTGTTTTGGATTGTTAAATATGAATGATCTAAGAGCCATCTAGAGACAGATGGCCTTGGGACAGTCTGAGACATGTGATTGAAATTAAGATTTTAAGGAGATAAAAGAGAAAAAGATTTGGGCGTCATTGCTATACAGGTGATACAATAACCCAAATGAGGATATAATATAACAAGGGGTGCTGTACAGTAAAAAAAGGAGAGTCATGTGGTATGTTGACTGGAAATAGGGTGGTTTCTAACCTCTTAGAGTCCCACTGATCTGTAAAATAGTGTCCCAAAAGGTACAATACGAGCCATTTGTGAGTTACACATGTGATGCAAAGTGATTTGAAAGAAGATGACAGTGCAGAATTTTGGAGGGCAGAGATACTTACATGTGGGAATTAAGTAGGTTGTTAGAGATGAAGTGGAAGGTAGTTGAAAACCAGTTGTTTTAGTACCTGTGGGAAGAAAAGGATTAGACAATGTGAGATAGTTAGAGGGAGCACATGAGTCAGTAGCATTGTTTTTCTAGAAGAGTAGAATCACTTTAGATCTGTAACAAGAAGAGTAGGTGCCAGTGATAAGATAGCATAGGGATCAGACAAAGGAGGCTAGGTCATAAGAACAAGAGCTTTATTGGTATGAGGGCTGAATGATTCGGATGAAGTGCAAGAAAGATTAGTAGCCTTTATAGCTGGAGTTCATTCGGAGATACTGTGTCAAAATGTGATAGCTGATGGGTGGTATAGACTGAGAGGGGATTGAATGACATAGGAGGTGGAGAAGATTATATATATATATATAATATATATATATTATATTATATATATATATATTATATATATATATATTTATATTTATATATATTTTCTGCTCCACCTCCTATCTCTTCATTCACCCATTCATTCTTTTTTTAAGAAAAGCACAAACGTCACTAACTGCTCTGGAATGGTCACTGTTAAGTCATCCTGGTGGTGCGCTCCAGTCATGGGTAAGGCTCAAGTGAGGTGCTAGGGATTTGAAAATTAATGGATTTTTAGTGTCCTCAGATAGTAAGCAAAGGACATGTTTGTAATGTGCCAGGTTTGTGGTAGTCCTGTTCTTGCACCACGTCTGTAGATGTTTTCTCTCTGGTTTTGAGATTTTGAATGTTTGGTGATATAAATAGTTGTGGATTTGAGGCAGTGGAGAGGTGGTGCTTAATGGATAGTGAGAGTCAAAGGCTAGCTTTAACACTTTTGAGTAGATCAAATAATGTTATGTTTTGGGGTGGAATAGAGTTATTTTTTATTTCATTCAGGAATATCGGAATTGAGTCAGGGAGAAATTAATTAATTAAGAAATCGTATATCCTGGTATCTAAACCTTTTATGATGCAGGCAAAAGAGATAGGAAAAATTAAGATTTGTATTTGGATAACCTTTTTAATACACAGTTGTTTTGTGATTCCCTGTTGACTTTAAGAGGGCTGCAGACAACTAGAGCCACAAAGGCACTTTTTCGGTTTGCTCCCATAGTGGGACAGAAACTTGTCAATCAATTATTAATTCTTTATAATTCAAAATGCCCTCTTACTGGCTGGAGTATAGGGGTTTAGCAAGAGCAATAAGCTTCAAGTTGCAGAGAATAATTTTATTAGAAGACTCATGAAGGTACCCAAAAGTGCCTCCATAAAGTTCTGCCATTCTGAAATAGGGCTGGAATATATGGAGGACCGTATTGGCCTTGCCCCTCTGTCATCTTGGGTAAAGATATGGCTATGTGAAGATTTAGCCTTTTCAAGAGACATCATCAGGGACTGTCTGGCCGTCTCTACTGTTGATAAGATTCCCTGGTTTCATTATTTGAAATTATGGTTTCTTGAGATTGGATTAGGGTACTTCTATGAAAACCCCCAGAACATGACCTCAAAAGCCAAAGACAGCATTAAAATGGCCTTCCCTATTAGGGCCAATAATCGTCATGGGCAGTCGTAGGAACATTTTGCAGTGGTGTGTCCTGTTAAGACTAGTCCTTTAGCCAATCATTTACAATGTTATCTAGTTTTTAGCACTAATATGCAATATAGATTTTGCCTTATATGTTTTTGGTTAGGCACAGTGCACTTTTTGGCAGCATTTCCACGTCAAGGAAGTGGGTCAGACCAGCACATGACATGTCCTTGTGACAATTTGTCTAAACACAGCCCTGTGCACTTTGTATTATTTTGTGCACTTTAAAAAACAACAAGAGCAACATTTCTGCTCCTATTATTATATAATTATAGTACAGCCCTGTACATATAGAGAAGACTTTAGATATCCGTATTCATTGGCTTTTATTGACATCTGAACTGGGGTTGTGAACTTTATCAGGGGGGGCTCTTGTTATTAGAAAGCGCTAAGGGCAGTATTGTTGGGGCAATGATGATCTAATTCATTGTTGTACAATTTTTTGAATAATGTTTACAATTAGGTCTGTTTTATATTACTTTTTTAGGGCTGCATCTCCCTTTTACAATACATTCTCATGTACATGAATTGTTTGAATGTTGGGTTCAAATCATTGTTATGATGACCAGACCTATTCATAGATTTCACCAAATCATTGCTATTATGATTGTAATGTATGAGAAACATGCAACCCATTTAGGTTTTATATGTTATATTATGTTACAATGATTTATAGCGCGCACGGCTACTTGTGAGTGTCCCGACGAGAAAAGTGTAAAAAAAAATTTATATTGTATAATACTGAAAGTGCACAATTTTTTTACTTAGCCATCCCAGGGAGTTGTTGAACTGCCCTTTCCAGAAATCAACACAGATAGATCTGGGTGACATAGCAGACCCCTTACGAGCACATTTTCAAGGTTCCTCTTTTTGAGTTTCTTTGCCACGATGATTCTGATCTTATTTTTGGGGGTAGCATTTTGTTAATTGATGTATTATGACTGGAGTTTTCTTTTAACATTTTTATACTGCCATTGGGATATGTTTTATATCTATGAATTATTTTTGTATTTAATATGTATTTGTACTGTGCACTTTTATGGTTCATTGAACTGAAATAAAGTTAATATGACTAACTGAGTTTGTTTTGGTGATAATTAATGGAAGAAGAACTTCAAAAGGATGTTTACTAAGATGTGTTTAAAGTCATGATTACATTGGAAAGGGTTAATAATGAGTTTTAAATAGGACTTTGAGATGATTAGAAGTACAGGACCCATAGGGTTCCCAGGCAATAGATTCGGGTGAGTTATACCTTGAACAAATATTTATTCTGGGAGGCCCATTAAAATATATAGTACTAGACAAATATTATTAAAGTGTAGCTGGACGTTTTTATCGAGACAAAGCTCTGTGACTGTGCCAAGCTGGGATGGAGCCTAGTTTACCCTCAGCAGAAGATGAGACATCCTGGCAAAGTTAAGATTTCCACAAAGCAAAGTGCTCTCAAGCTGGAGCTGGCCACAGCTGACAATTAAGTGTCTAATCCTTGGATCTATCCACAGACGTTTATGATCTTGATGTTTAGTGTGCGATAAATGCATCCATCAAGGGCCGAACTAGTGCAATCCAAAACAGGAGACACGATTATTTGATTTAAACTACTGTGCTCCCATTTGCTTCTCTTGTGCGCAAACTCTCTGGGCTTTGGAGTTATGGAGGTCTGTTAAAAACACAATGCCAATTCCTAGTACTTCTCAATTTTTTCTTGCCCAATTCTCACTTTCTTGATGAGCTTGTTTCCTGCACTTCTGTTTTGTGACTAGTTTTCAATGCAGAATTTCAGAGTGTTTAGAGTTCAAGAGTAACACATTCTCATTTCCCTTCAAGATACCTTGACAAGATTAATGTGTTTACCTCCCTGAGGATATGTGATGTTTTCCTTATCAGGCTTTACATAGCGAGATAAAACCATCAGTTGCAAATATGTCACCGGACAAAGTTTTTGTTGTCTAATACATGCATGCTGCCACTAGGCCCAAAGATGTTTGAGTACATGCCTACAAATATGTATCCAGAATGCAGGCAGCGTAAACGTTGGTCCTCTCTTGAACAATTTGGTAGAGGTCCGAAGGAGATGCTACACACTCCATCCGAAACCTGCCACTTGAATATTAATTTACCGATTCCATCAATGCTGCAGTATGTTGGTATGTGGTAGGTAACCAGCTGTGGAGATAGTAGTTTGTCACCGTGGAACTGGTGCTGTAAATGGCTCTGACAAAGGTTTTAGTTTCAATAAGCACTTGTTAACAAAGTGGTCAAAAAATGCCTTGATATTCAATTTGTTTGCTAGTGCATGTGTATGTTCACTAAAGCCAGGCAGTCCAGACTCTCTAAAAAGAACATTTGCCCAGCCCACAATGGTAGAGCCAAAATAGTAAATTCTGTATGCTGGTCCAATCAACCTGGTTGTTTTACCTGACCTATTTGGATGTTAGCACTATGGAATTACTGTACCACCTCTTCTCCACCACTTTAGAAGAACTCTGGCCTAGTTGGTGAAATAATTACACTCTAGCGCAGGCCTTGTTTCGACACAATAGACTCTTTTTGCAGTTCTTTGAAAGGATTTTTTTTAAAGGGAATAAGCAGGGTGCTGAAATTTCCGCTGTTGGAGTAACAAAGAACTGCTCTGAGTCAAGTAAATCTGCGAAAATTCCTATTCTTTGTTTCCTCTTATAGAGACAGAAGAACCACAAAATCTACTGACTATTCACCGAGTTGTCACACTTGGCATTTCTCAAACATTTTCTATGTGTAGTACAACTTTGATGTCAAACGCTTAACGTAGAAGCAATTTTTCCACAGAATTGTGACTGCAGATGGTAAAATTTGTTACATGATAAATGCCACCGGGAGAGATTCCTGCATAATGATCAGATTTGATTTATGGGGAAGAAACACTTGGATTTTTGGAGAGTGAATGTAAAATAGACGGTCACAGACTTTGCTCCCATATCTATCACAGGAAAAATGCACAGCAGTTTACTAAAACAAGTCTCTGATGATATTGCTACAGTCAGGTCTGTGCAGAATTGGGCGACCCCCTCACGTCAGGTCATTATCATTATAGACACTGTCTCCTGGACTGTACACCTAAAATCATTGATTACAGGTGTGTTAGTATACCTAGTTCAATGGAAGCAAAATAAGACTACAACACCCAGAATACATTAAGCTAGCGCATAATAGTCCAGGATTTGAAACAGTGTCTATAATGACCTGGAGGGAGATGGTCACCCTTGTGCAGACAGTTTGCACCACTGGCGTAACAAAGGCCTCCATAGCCCCCACAGTACAGGGGCCAGAGCTTCAGGGGTTCCCCTTCAGCACAGTACACTGGCCTGAGAGCTCCTGACTAAGTCCGAGGGCGCCCCTCCATGTACTTTGCACGAGGGCCCCCTCAAGCTTCGTTACGCCACTGTTTTGCACAGGCACTCCCCACAGATAGCCATTACAAGTAGGGTTTGAAGTGCCCCTGTTAGAAATGGGGTTTCTGGTCGGCTAGGGTATGCACCTAAGGCAGGCAGAACCCACCTCTCTAGTCAGGGTAAGGGAGTTACACACCCAAGATAACCCCTGCTCACCCCCTTGGTGGCTTTGCAGATCAGTCAGGCTTATATCAGAGGCAATGTGTAAAGCATTTGCGCAACACATATAAACACCCCCAGTGACACAGTAGGCACATCACAAAAAGAGACTCCACACAAGGTTATTTAAAAAAATCACTATATAATATATAACATAACATAACAACGTTCCATAACATGTGTAATTGTAAAGCGCACGTATCATCCAAGGGTATCAAGGGGCTGAATAACAGATGTTTATTATTATAAGACACATAGACCATAAATCAATTTGAAGTATGTAAAGCACATTGGACCACAAGCACATAAATCACTTTGCCATAGTCAATGGCCATTACAATGCATAGAGCATACATCCTTTCTGCCAACCAGGCAATTGTCATGGTAACACAAGTAGTGTACTGAAGTAAACCCTCATAACTTGTACCGGATATAAAAACATTGTAAAAACATCATACACCACATTAAATGCAATGAACAAACACTGCATGTGTCATGTAACATCATGAACACAGCATTACTGTATTATGTATTATGTCCCTGAACTATTATAGGGCAAGACCACCTATGCACTGGCATCAGGCCATAAAAATACAGCCACTAGGGTACACATCAGTTGAGGGACACATAAATCACCAGATATCACTGTGCTGCCAATATAACGTAGGCCCTAGGGGCCTTTCCGATGGTACTCCTGAAATTCGGCAAGTTTGCCAGGCAGGGGCATCCGTTGTGGATCCACCCCACCATGCCCCAATGTAGAACAAGTGCCCCAATTGTATGGACCCACATTAGCGGGGGATCCTTGCCCGGTCCTCCCCATGTGCAGACCAGGCTGCTGCTGTAGGCAGAACGGCCACGGCCAGTGAGGACACCTCTTCAGGTTCCCCCACACAGTTGCCCATGGTAGTGGGACTCATCCTAACTCCAGGAGAGTTGGAAACCCTCCCGGCGGGGTCAAACAGCACGACCCTGGCAACTACTGTCGCAGCTTCTCCTGGCTGCATGGGTGTAAGCCTCAGTCAAGCAGAGGCGTGTCTCCGGGCTCCTGGGGTGGCGACCGCCTCTCTGGAGGCTCAGCAGCTGCTGCAACTTCTTCTGGGCCAGAGCCTCATGCTCCAGGTAATGGATGGGGCTACACTCTGCTCCAGCAGGTTGCCAGGCAACCTTTTCCCAGTCCGGGGCCGCATCAGGAGACGCCGTGTGGCTCTGCAGGGCTTCTTGGCCCCGAGCGGGCACATGCGCTAGAGGCTGCAGAGGGGGAGAGTACCTTCACACTTATGCTCTCCCCTCCCAAGTCCAAAACATGTGGAGCAGCTTGTGTCACATGCCAGGCCTCTCGTGCTGCCACCCCAGTCAGTTAGAGGCACCGAACATGCTGATTGTAGTGGAAGGGGATTGGCCAATAAAAGTGCTCGCCGTGCGCTTTCTGGCACGTGGGGCAGCTTTCCTATCCACCAGATGAAGAAGTACAGCTCTCACGACATGCTGATTGGTCACATTCAGCGCTTCCCTCACACTTAAAGATCAAAGGAGGAAGAACAGTCCAGCCCTTCACCTGCTCTAGACAGGAGCAGCAACTGCAGGCCATCACACCCCACACACATCAGGGGCAGGTCTCCTCATACAGTTCCCCAGCCCTCCTTCCAGGCAGGTTCCTTTCAGACCCAACAAGGATCTTTCCTGAAGTCCTTTGTATCCCTGAGACTTCCAACAGGAGACACGCACAAACAAACCCTTGGAGATTCTTCACAAGCAAGATACCAAAGCAGGGCAAAAAGTGTCAGTCCTTTTCCTCCACCACAGACAGAAGCAGCAACTGCAGGTCAACCCACCCCTCAAAAGGCAGGCTCCTCAAACAGTCCTACCGCTCTTCTTCTTGGCAGGGTTCTCTTGTTCCTTGAAGTAGTCTAAGGTTCTGGGGTTTTAGGTGTAGTACTTATACCACAAATTGTCATTGTTCTCTTTGCTGTAAGGTTCTCTGAACCCAGTCCAAACCAGTCCTGTCCTCCCTGGTGCAGCATGACCACAGGAGGCAGAGACAGCATTGTGAAAAAGGGGGCACAGCCTATTCAGGTGCAAGCAAAACTCCTCCCACCACTTAAAATGCAGACCAGGTCTATTCAGCCCAGGGATAATCACCCAGGCAAGGCAGGACACACCTCAACCCCCCCAGTTACTGTCTAGAGTGAATGCACATCCCAGCTCCTGTCACTCAAACACTAGATGCTGAATACACAAACAGCCAGAGGCATACAGAATAGTAAAGCAAGAAAATGCCCACTTTCTAAAAGTGCCATTTTCAAACACAAAATTTAAAAACCACTTTTACCAAAAGGTGCTTTGAAAAATTCTGAGTTCAGAGAGCCTAAACTCAATTTTTTTGTCTTGTAACTATGGAAAGCTACACATGTCAGAATGTTACAGTGCAACCCCAATGATAAGCCTATCAGACAGACAGCCTTTCAGTAGTGAAAAACGAAATACACAGTATTTCACTATCAGGATATGTCACACACACCAGTACATGTCCTATCTTTCACAAACCCTGCACCCTGCCCATGGGGGTACATTGGGCCTACCTTAGTGGTGGCTTACATGGAAGGAAAGGGAATATTTGGGCCTGACAAGTGGGTGCACTTGCCAGGATGACATGGCAGTTTACAACTGCGTGCACAGACACTACAGTGGTAGGTCTGGGATACATTTACAGGCTACTCATGTTGGTGGAACAACCAGTGCTGCAGCCCACAAGTAGCATTTGATCTACAGGCCCTGGCACTTTACCAGGGACTTACCAGGAAATCAAATATGCCAATCATGGATAAGCAATCACATACCAATTTATACAGAGAGCATATGTACTTTAGCACTGATCAGCAGTGGTAAAGTGCCCAGAATCCTATAGCCAAAAAAGCAGGGTCAGAAAAGTAGGAGGCAAAAGGCAAACAGTTTGAGGATGGCCCTGCGGAAAGGGCCAATTCCAACATCCCCCCTTAAAGAACGGACTAGCTTGTAGCATGCCATCATGGACGGTCACATGGCATTTGCGATCCATGAGGGTGTTCTGTACATTCTGCTTCACCTACTTCTACTGTTCAGAATACAATTGCCTACTTTACATACTATAAAAAGCTCCTGAATTGTAATTCACGCTTCTCTGTTATATTTCCATTCAATGCATCGTCTGGAAATGGGTGGTGCGACAGAAAAAATGGAAAGTAGCAAAGTCACGCCATCGGTGAATTTACAAGGTTATTTTGTGTGCATCAGCCATCGCTGAAAAGCTTGTCTGGTTGCGCAGCACAGTGCTGTGTAATGCTTGTTTCTAATGACAGCATGCATCCGAAGCAGCTTTAACACTCTAGGCAGCTTGCCTCTTCACAGTATTGGCTGTTAGGAAGGATGAGCTGTCACCACTCTCGATTTGTGTAGTGAGCAGAGGTCTCCTGAGATAAGGCTGTTCATTATGCTTCCTGGAGAACCATTAAATTTTTATCAGTTCAATCTGATCTACTCCTGGGTCCCGACATTTTCTCAGCACTACTGTGGGCAAAAAATTCAAGGTAAATGCCACTTGAGCAATTTGCACTTCTCAGACGACTTTAATGATGAATTTCGTAAGTAGTAGCAGATAATGTTACTAAAGAGCAGTGCTGTGTCACTATTCATGTGCTGATGTGTACGCCACGCTCTTAGACTGATCAAAAGAACCATCATTTATTAAATGGTAATGTAGCAGTTGAAAGGAATTTCTCCTTGCAGAATAATATTGTAGTTTCCTATTTGCTGTCGTATATATTCCTTGGTGGAGTCGTTGTCATATCAGCTAAAAGTTTTCTCGACCGGTACTGGAGCACTTTACATGAACACCAATTACAGTACACAAGGACACTTATGGCAGATTAAGTGATTTTTGCCCAGAACCACAGGGTGTTGAACCGATGCAGAGACTTGAACCCTTGAACCTGTTTTCCTTGATCTAACGTAGGCAGCTCTGGGCGACAAGCCAAAACCTCTAAAAAAAAAAATATAACAAATATATATGTATATAAGTAGTGTTCAATGAATGATTTCAAATTTGGCGCACCTGAAGCCAATTGGATACCGGAACACGCAGGGGAAGATGTGTCGGCAAGCAGTCGTGTCCTGGCACAGTCCCTGATGAGAAAGCCCCAATGCTTTTGAAACGCGCCGGACCAAGAGACTTAATGCAGGACGGGGACTCACATGCTGACCTTAATAAAGTATGGTACACTTACCTGTGATGGAGTGTGGCTTCATTTCTGGGCACCTTGGTAGAAATGTGTATATATATTTATATATATATGTATATATATTTATATATATATATATATATATATATATATATATATCCAGACTTCACCCCCCGAAGAAAATGAAGGGACCGCACTCCATCAAAGGTGAGACTCAGTTATTTTATTAAACCGAGATAAAGCACAGGACGCGTTTCGGCTTCGCGCCTTTTTCCAACTGTATGTATATATGTAATGTTTTTTTCAGGGGTGGCGATTTCTATCCATCTGATATGCCTTGCATTGTCCTTATTACCTCGTTTTTTTTAGGGGTCATGAAGGTTGGGGCAAAAAAAGAATTCAAGTGCCATGTTTACTTTCTGTCGTTCTACGCCCTGCACTTCACATTACAGGAAATAGATGGCTGCAATAGAGACTAAGGGTGAGTTCGTGGGCAACTGTCTGACATCATGGGTGCTGCAAGGATGTACAATGTCAGAATCAGAGAGCCATAACAGTAAGGCAGTTGTAAAGTTTTGAAAAGAAGCATGGTAATTAAACAAGTCTAAAGTAAATGCAGAAGCGATAAGTATTTTAGTGAAGCTTTTTTCAATTGCGCAAGGTAAAGAATGTCCTTGGAGTCAAGTGTTGATTTGAAGGTTATTGAAGATTCCAATCAGTTTCTGTGTGTGTGTGTGTGTGTGTGTGTGTGTGTATATATATATATATATATATATATTTGCCTGCATAAATCCTAGTAATCTGTTGATACTAGCCTGGTTATTTTGGCGTACTAAATGGATTTTTTACTTTTTTACTTTTTTAAAGTGAGGTTAATCCCTTTTTTGCACTCCCCTTTTATATCACACTCAATAAACACTAATCCTGAAATGTCAGTTTGTTTTGTAAACACCACTTAAGATATGGTATTGGATTTTTGTATGATGCACAGTCTGCCGTTAGTATATTAAACATGTGGCTGGAGCAGGGGGTCTGTGTATGTATGAGGTCGGTTCCTCAGATCCCCGGCCGATGGTGGCAGATGTGTTTCTAAAGAGTGAATATAGTTAGCACATGCGACCAGCTTGGCGTCATTTCATTGTGTGTATGTAGTTAGTAGTAACCCAGGTTCTAGCTAGATGCTGGTGGGAGCTAGAGTAAATGCAAACTTTGCGAACCAAGTACACATTTTTAAGAAAGGGAAACCGTGTTTTGTTGATTGCTGTGCACAACTGCATCACAGGCCCGTTCAATAGTTTCCAAATTGTTCCCTTTACACCTCAACTACATAAATACAAGGAATTGTCATTTGACAAGCTCTCGTTTTTAATTTCCCGGTCGGCCTAATTTTTCTGTACAATAGACCAAAAGGATGGTTGGGGAGAGAGAGAGAGAGAGAGAAAGAGCGAGTGTGAGAGAGAGAGAGGGAGAGAGAGAGAGAGAGGGAGAGAGATAGAGAGAGAGAGAGAGAAAGAGAGAGTGCGTGTGTGACTCGCTTCTGAAAATCGCAAGATTTTAAGTGTAGTAGGATGTGTGCAGGATCTGACAACGTTACTTAGAGCTCATTGGCATAAAAGGTACTTTATCTTCACTTGCTGGGGTGATGAACACTCTAACGTTCACAGCTTGTCTGATGGCAATTACCAGTGATTTGAAACTTAGGGCAATATTTAAGGGGGAGTGTGGCCAGCCTTCCCAGACTTATCTCGAATGGCAGGGATGTGTAGCCCTTGTAAGATACCCCTGCTGAGGGTTTTAGAAGAGCTGCCTCCTTCTTGTCAGGGAATTTTGTCCCTATGCCCATGTGCACTAGGACACTAAATAAGTACCCTCGTTCCATCTGATTAAAATGCCTTTTGGGGGTGCAGTGAGATCGCTGTTTTTTCATTTGAATCATTACTCTCCTGCATAGAAAAAGAGCTAATGATCTCAAATCTGCCAATACAGTGCAGCACACTACAAATCCCACCTAGTCTGGGTGTACCAGTGACGACTGGGCAACTTTAAGCCTATTGGCTAGTACTTTGGCGATATCTTGACATCTGCGTTGGTTACAGAAATAGACCTGTAACTTGTGCAGCCTAAAGGGGTTTTGGCTGGTTTCAACATTAGTAAGATTCTGCTGGTTTTATTTGATTCCGGGGGTAGGGCAGCTGCTGGGTGTCCTCCATTCATGTATTTCCCCAAACATCTTTCGTAAGAGTGGGGTCCATATGTTTGTAAATGTTTTAAAACTCAGCTAGGTAACCATCAGTCCCAGGGGCCATACAAGTGGAGAGTTCATCTATGCCTTGTCCAATTTAAAACTCCAACAGCCAGACTACAGATGTTAGGCCTGCAGTCATGTGTGCGCGGTCACTGTAGTGGATGGCAAGGTTGCTGCTGCAGTCCATTATTTATATTTAACTTACAGGCCCTGGGTACCCTTTGCAACATATACTAGGGACTAACTGGTAAATGAAATATGCCAATCTGGGGGATGCACATTTCACCATGTTCAAAGGAGGAGCTCAAGCACTTTATTTCTGGTTTGCAGGGGTAAAGTGCCCAGAGTTCCACAGCTAGCAAACACATACGGTCCAGAAAAAGGAAAATAATCAGTCATTACCCTACAGAAAAGGCAAATCTCCTACAAACACTACTAGAGTTAGAAATCTCACATCCCTGAGATATTACTACAGCACAGTGAGGGTACGCTGCCTATTATTAGTGCCTACATTTTAGGGTTACACAGAGATTGAGTGGAAGCCTGAAAATAGTTTAAGGTTAGTAGTTTAAGGTTTATAAAGGGGCATCACGGTCATATGTGAGAATACTGTGAGTGATAATAACAAGAGCAGTTCATTGAAGCCTAGTGTTAAGCTGAGTGTTCAAATCCATGCACAGAAGGAGCTATCAAATTGCATCATTCTTGTCCTGCTGCTCCTAGCCACCTTTAGAGATACTGCTGGTTCTGTCCCCAGTGATACTTGTCCCCAGTGATACGCTTCCCATCCTTTTAGTATTAATTATTATATACATGTTTCAGATGTTTATTCAGCCTCGGTCTGGACCATAAATATATAGCTTTCTGGAACTGCTGGTGTGTGCAACATCATTCACCTCCCTCAGAAGCTATTTCTTGAAATGGGCTTGCATTAATAAAAGGAGTGTCACATATATTTGAAGCAAGTTTTAGCCTTCTGTTCTTAAGACCTGTGTATAAACAAAGCCTAAACATGAATCACTTTGTCGACACATTATCATACTGCTTCCCTGCAACCTAGGTGTGTTACAAAAGATTATTTTCCTTTTTAGCAACATGGTGGGCAATTTCCAGGATTTTCGTTCTTCCTTCTGAAAAAGTCATACCTCACCCAAGCCAACGTTGTTTGATAACAAAAGCATGAAACACCCTTAATTTCATATCTGCGTATCTGTAAGTGAGATCTGTATGTGTAGTGTATCTACATATGCATACAGTAGACACTCATGCCCTCATTTTGAGTAGTATGTTAATTCCGATGGGCCAAGTGGCAGGAGTCCCCATCCCTGTCAGTGCCTCCATCATTAACTCCCAGGGAGAGGGCATAACCAGGCCCCAGCCCAGAGGAATGGTCACAGAAATGCAATGCAAATGTGGTGTACATCCTAAAAGCAAAACATTCAGTCCATTTCCAGCCATCTATTTCTGATCTGAAATGTGCCAGTGTAAGTGACCTAGAAGTAGACTACACCAAATAGTGATTAAATCATAATGTGAGCAACAGGTGTCTCAGGGTATTTTGCGGCCCTGGACTCCATTTAGCTTGGCACCACAGTCGCTACACTACTTTTCAAATGGCTCTTGAGTGGTGCGCTTAGCAAGTGGTGCGATAAGTATCTGCCTTTGTGGTCTATCCTTAAAAACGACTCATCGTGGGCTTATATAGTCTGAAACATAAACAAAGAAACACTGTTAGGAAGAAAATGTAGATTTTAAAAAAACAGTGAAACACCCTTCATGTTCTAATTCTTTGCATTGGTACTACTGGTCACCGGGAAGGTTAGCGAAACAGGCTGAAGGCAGTGTTTTAGGGAATAACATCCACTTTCATTGGAATTTTAAAGCATGCAAACATAACACACACATGAAAGTCAATTGTTTTTTAGGATCGGCCAGACATTCTCAAATTAAAATGAATCCTATGTGCAAACCATACATGCCATAATTTGAGCAAGATCCTGAATAGGCCACTTGCTGTTTAAAAAAACACAAACCTTTAATCTTAACATGAGCTTGCACCTGCTTTATCTTTCTCCCACTAGTCATTGCATGCGACATACTTTGAGCATTATGGCATGATTAAAGTAACCTTACTGAGGCACATACAATACTGTTCAAAGAGATAGGTGGGTTGGCTACACCATCCCAAGGACAAATAGAATAACGAAGTGGCATTTACAAGGCCAAAGGCCAAATAGTACGTAATATCTGGTATTTATCCAAGGCTGAGAAAATAGTACAATAACTCTGCTGTTCGGCCAGCCCCAGGGTATCTAGTAGATAGAGATGATCTACATTTTGACAGGCAGCCAGATTAATAGTGAAGGAGGTCTTGATTTAGCTGGCCATGAAGAAAAAAGGAACTCTGGCAATGGTAGACCAGAGTGGCGAGGGCAACCAGGGCCAGGAGTTGCTGACCCAACTTGAAAGACCATAGAGGACTAACACCAGGAGACCAATGAAGAGAAGGAGCAGAAATAGGAGGGTCAGAACCAGAGAAATCACATCAAGGAGGACCAAGAGGCCAGAAGTAAATGGACCAGGTCCGGGAAGACCATGACCAGAAATTACCAGGGCTAGTTGGACCTGGAGACCTAGATTAGGATGCCCAGGAGTGATATAAAGGACCAGGAAGTCTAGGCCCAATGGCACCCGGATCATAAGGGCCATGAGGGTCAGACTCAGGGGAATCCTAAACCGGGGTGACCTACAACATGGGAACTAGGATGAACAGTGCTGGGAGGAATGAGGAAGACCTGGAAGACAATGATAGAAGGCAACAGGGTTAGTTGGGCACGAACAAGCTGGAACAGGAGGACAAGGATAGGGCAGGAGGAGGGCTAAGGAAACCAAGGCCAGTGAGTCCAATACCAGAAGACCTGATACAGGAGGACCAGACAAAAGGAGTACCAGAACTAAGATCCGGATTACATGGGCCAGGAGCAGAAGGATTAGGAACAGGCTTGATCCAATCAGGAAGGCAAGTGCTATAAAGGCAACGCCTGTGAGAATCAGGACACCAGTGGCCAGGTGAGATGAGGGGGCCAGCAGGACCAGGAACTGATGCACTATGGATCAGATGAGAAGGGTGAGAAAGATCAGTACCAGAACAGAAAGACCTAGGAGAAGAGGACCTCGAAAGACGAGGATGACCACAAGGACCAGAAACAAGAGGACTAGGCATACAAAGACTTGGGTCAAGGAGCACCAGAAAGAAAATGATTAAGCCTAGTGGGCACAAAACCAGGAAGTGAACAGACTGTGAGCATCAGTCGTAGGCAAACCAGACTGAGTGAGGAAGACTACAAGAACAGGACCTGGATAATTTGGAGATAGCCAGGCATCCAGATCCAGCAGTACAAGGGCTAAGAGCACCAGGGCAAGAAAAACCAGTAGGACCACAACCAAGGGGAAAAGTCACAGAGGCCCATGAGTATTAGGACCTGGCATACCAGGACGAAGAGGAGAAGGATGACAGGAGTCAGTATGACCAAGCCTTGAACCTAAGAACATTATGACCTGAAAAAGGAGGATCAGGACTAAGTTGTAGTTACAGGAAGACAAGGAGCAGGACAACCAGGGCCAATAGTATCATGGCAGGTTAGAGGAGGATCAGGAGAACTTGTCCATGTAGGAGCAGGTGGACTAGGGCCATAAAGATCAAGGACCAAATTGGGTAGGATTAGGTGGACTAAAGGGAAGAGAATAAGCAGGAAGATCTAGAAGGATCTGCAGAGTCACAATCAAGGGGACAAGGTCCTGAAGTACCGAGTGGAGCAGGCGGACTAGAAACTAGGGCACCAGGACCTGGCTGGTGAGGACCAGGGGAACCAGGACAACCAGAGCCACAAAGACAAATGGGACTAGACCAGGACCAAAATGAACAGACCTAATAAGGACTTAGACATGTGGACGCATTACCAGGTGGACCACAAAGACCAGGAGCAGGGCAATAAGAGATAGGATAACCCAAACCAGAAAGACTAGATATGTCACATGTAGGTAAACCGGGACAGCAGGGTTAGATAGAGAAGGACCCAGCAGACCAGAAGGATCAGGGTGAGGATCAGTAGTACCAGGAAGATCAGGAGGCCCAGGAAGGGCTCATAAAAAGAAGGGCCATGAAGACAAGGGCAAAGAAGAACTAGTACCAACAGATTAAGGAAACCAGTATCAGTGTGACCAGAACTAGTTGGCCAGGATGAGGATCAGAAGGAACAAATCAACCCAGAAAATTAGGACCTAGAACAGGACTAGAAGGAGGACCAACACCAGAAAGCACAGAAGAACCTGTAGGAGTAAAAAGAATACCAGAGCGGGTGGACACCTATGTGACTCTGTGCCACATGGATTAGTACATCTTTCCTATAAACAGTTCTTGTACATGATTCCAATGCTGTTTACCCCCGCAAACATCTACCATTTCAGCCCACATATAGAACTGATAAGTATTTGCTGAGAAATCAGAGCATGGAAAGGGAAAAAAAGGCTGGTCTGTTACATTCTGACCTCTGAGTGATAGCTGACAGTGTCTGATGCTGGCACAGTAATCTGGGAGTGGATCTGAGGGAATAAAACTAGGCAGAGGAGTATCAATTTAGATGGGTGAAAAGGAGTGTGATCTGTGAAGAATGGTAGAAAGGATTTGAGAAATCCACCTAGCTGAAGTCAGCAACAATGGTTATTTTCTACTATAGGGGATCAAAGGCTTTGGCAAATGGCAGAGGGGAACTCTGGGGCATAAGAAGACACAGATGATCAGAAGAGGGGAGGACAGAGGGTCTAGGCATCTCAGATAGTATACATAGGGATTCTGAGTAACAAAGGGCTCTGATTGCCAGCAGTGATAGCACTGTGAACCAAGACCAGCAGTGATAGCTTCAGCTTCAATTGTCTGTGAAACTCTAATGGTTAGATAAAGCATTGTGGAGATACATATGTGCAGCATCCTTTGGAAGGACAGCAAAGAGGCAATGAGTATCAAGACCAGTAGAATAATCTGTGTGACTTCCAGACCTTTGAGTTGACATTCCATGTGTGTGTTTGTGCGGTGAATATGTAGCAAGTGTGTAGTATGGAACAGTCGTGAAACTAAAAGGGATCATGTGTGGTTAAAGTCAATGTGCATGGGATGCATTTTACATAATGTGATGGAGAGAAAATACAGCTCCCCTAGACAGAGTAAGTGTAGTAACTGCATCCCTTTGGCTGGAGGGTGGAGACCCAGACATTGAAAGATGATGGATAAAAGACAACCCAATGAAAAATGGTGAGGTCCTTGTTAGCAAAGGGCTCCTGATTAGTCCTTTGTGAGTAACAACATAGGGCAGATAGTAGGAGTGAGGTGTAGGTCAAACGTTTCTCTTGTTAAAAGTGACTAAGCAAAGCTGCCCTTTTAACTGTGCCTGCTGAATGCTCTGGAAGGCTGAAGAGAGCCAGGTGCTGATATGTCACACTTCACTGTGTCCTTGTTTTGAATACTCTTGCTTGGAGGCAGCACTATTGCTACTACTATGTAAGACATCGCCTAGCACAAAAGCTGTGTCTGAACTACAGCCAGAAAATGACATTTGAAAGAGAATCACCCCAAATCAGTTCTGAAACCTCAACAGTGGATCCACATCCTCTGTCTGGAAAATGACAATGAAAATGGAATTGTGAAATAATGGATTTGTAGGTCGCAATAATGGAGGTAATAATGTAGGTTTATTCAGTGTCTTACTTATAACAATATTTGTAATAGTCAATGAATAAAATATTGCTAAGTTTCTTTTCTTCTGTGTCTGATGCCTACATGTCTTTCTTCGATTCTCTGGGAATATTAATTCATATTCCAATAACATTAATTTCAATTAACTAGAGTCTCATTCCTTTGCTTATGGCTCCCCAACTAAATACTTCATCTGTTGGCTCGACAGAAGAGGGTTCGTTGGAGGATGGACTTTATACCATCCACCCTTCTTAGGGTAAAATCTGGTTGTGAGGGACAGAAAAATAAATAATGACCCGAAACCTTAGGAAAAAAATTCCATCGCGAGGATCCTATTCGTTTTTCTTTTTGAAAAATAAACTCCCGCTTTATAAGTTTGTTTTTGTTGAAACGTTTGCCTTCGAGCGGGCCATCATGTCTGATGATATTGTTCGTCAAACTTTTCCTGCATAGACAGGAACCATCATGATGTCAGCTCCTGTTAATATGGAGAGTTGTCCACAGGGCCATCAAGCCACTCTAAATCTGACAGGTGTTGGTCCTTTAGTATGGCGTAGGTGTTGTCCTGTGCCATCCTGACATCATTAACTTCACCCCAAAACTGTAAATTAGACCCATGGTGTTTCTTTCTTCTATCATGAGATTGTAATCAAGCCTCTTAATTATACTGTGTTGGTGACTTCATAAGAGGCCCTATTTCTATGTTGATAAGATCACATTAAATATCAGATGGCACTATGTCACTCAGAAAACAACATTTCCAGTTCTGTGCTTTGTTTTTACAAATCATTGTTTTCAGGTGTTTCGCTTGATTTTTTTAATTGTACTGAACCAGAATTAATAATTCCAGAATGTACTGATCTGCTGTAGAAAAATAATTGTTCTGCTAACATGGATAATTTGCTAATCCTTTATCTGACCCTGGTACATTCCCAAGGCTTCACAAGTTAGAGGAAGTACATAACTGTAGAAGAGTAAACGGCATCAATAAGTCTAAAGGTTCTAATCATCTTAATCACTAGCCACCTTCTCTGTAAGTCACGCTAAAGGAATAGGAGCATGTGTGGAGCATGAGACAGCTGCATATAGTGTCTCCCGAGTTGCTGTGTCTTGGCCCATGGTACAATGAAGTGGCATTCTGTGTCATGCCTGTCAAAATAACTAGAAAACATTGAGACGTTTAGACCTCTAAGTAGGTGTGGGTGTTACTTGTGGAATCACAGCAAAATTATGAGTAATTTTGTGAGGAGCGTAAACTAACATTTAGCACTATTAGTTTAGTGTAAAATGCAACCTCACTTCCAAAATGGACCAAACTATGCAATCTCCACTAAGAAAATAACTCTAAATGCAACAGAACAAGAGTTGCAGAAGCCACTCAAGCTAGTGAAGTTTGTTGTTCCTGTGCTCCTGCAGTAGGATTTGTATCCCAAATTACTCCTAATTAAATGAGTGTGTATGGTCAATTAATTCTCAATAATTTCACATTGCAAAAGTAATGGGGAGTTACCTAAATTAATTTCATTCCTCCTGCTTAATTAAAATTTCACCCAGGCCTACCTATAACTTAGTGCATGCATCTAAGCCAGTTTTTCAGCACTAAGGGCTTCATGTCGCAAAATTACAGGATATGTGAACATAACAGTGTTTATCATTACATACAAAACCACTTTTGGGAGTTAGAAAATTAATTTGATTTGTAAAAGGTCTTTTGGGATTGTTTCTGAATTGCAGCATTTCAGGAAGGAATTTATTGATAGTTTAGTAATGCAGATGCTGTCACAAGCCATTGATGAGCTAACATAGTCGGAGTGGTAACTAATTTGTAAAGGGGAAAGGAGGAAAAGGTCCTCTTAGGAGCCCTTTCATTTTGGGAATCATGTTGACAACCTCGGGTGTGGGGGAGAAAACTTTCAAAAATTGAATGTTTTTTTTTTTAAAGCAGCACTTGTTTCTTTAAGGAGCAAGGGCTGCTTTAAAAAACTGATTTTCATTTTGAAAAGCAGTCATAGGGATGATGGTATGATTTCCCTTGAAGGCCACCATCCCTGTGATTACAGCTAGTAACAGAGGGTCGCAAATTGGCACTTACCTAATTAATATTTTTTAGGCATATCAACCTGGAACCTCCTGAAAATTAAGTATTTTGTGAACCAGCCTAATAGTTTATAGATTGGTTTGTAAAATACTATTCCATTTGCAAAAAGTATGTGTGCAAAGAAACATCCATTACAACGCAGTCATTACAAAGACCTACCTTTACAATGCAACTGTTACAGCTCAACTGCATTTACATCTTATGCCATTACAATGCATTTCACTACAACGCATGTCACTACAACACATGCCATTACAACGCATACCATTATAACGCATGCCATTACAACGCATTATAAGGTAAGTAATGGAGATTTGTTTTGTATTAGGTGGGTATGGGTTTTGGGCTACATGGGAATAGTAATTTTTACCCCTTCACTATCCAACACTTTCCCTACTGTTGCACACACTGGAGTGTGAATAGTATTTTTGACCCCTACACTATCCAACACTTACCCTACTGTTGCACTCACTGGAGTGGGAATAGTAATTTTTACCCCTACACTATCCAACTCTTACCTTACTGTTGCCCTAAAAGTATTATGCGTTTTAAAGGTATGCGCTGTAATGGTATACGTTGTAATGGAATGCGTTGTAATGGTAGTTCTTAAAAATGCGTTGTAATGGCATGTGTTGTAAAATCATGCAATATAATGGTAGTTGTGATGTAAAGGCTACGTTGTAAAAGCATGCCTTGTAATTGCGTGCATTGTAACGTCATTTATTCATGTGTGCAATCTGGACCATATTTAGCAAATTAAATAATTATACATCGGGACCCTAACTTTCCTGAGTAGATGGATGCCAATTATATTCACTCCTTGTTTGCAATTCTAACTGGTGGTAAGTACTTGATGAAGTCTGCATGAGGCATAATAACACACAGTTTAAGCTGTTTAAACACTAGTGGGGAAATAATGAAGCTCCTTTGTTATCTGCATGGCTACTGACCAAGTTGTGCATTCTCTCTGCTACTTAGAAAGCCATCAGTTAAATAATTAAGTTTATTTTCTATTTGCAAGGCCACCCGCAAAACAGTACATCATTTCTGCTATTTAGCCATCAGCCAGATAAATACTGATTATTTTTGCTATTTTTGTTAGTTGGCAGAATACCAGTGAAATAGTATACAATATCTGATATTTAACCAGCAGCCATGAAAATAGGTTAAATAAAATACAATATCTGCTATTTAACCAGCAGCTATGAAAATGATTACGTTATTTGATGTTTGCAAGACTGCCGGCCAAATTGTAAATAATGTCTCCTTTTTTTCTGTTGGGTAATGAGTCAAGTTTTTTTGTTATTTGCTTGACTGCTGGCCAAATTAGTTCAAAACCTCTGCTTATGACCCAGTGGCCAGGTTAATATTGAAGTGTCCTTGTTATTTGCACAACTGCTGGTCAAACTGTGCAGAATCTCTTTTTAGCCAGCAGCTGGGTAAATAGTGAAGTCTTTCTGCTATTTGCATGGCTCTTGGCCAAACAATGCAAAATCTCTATTAATTAGGCAGCGGGCGAGCAAATAGTAAGGCTTCTCTGCTATTTTTAAGGCTGCCAGTAATTTCTACTGTTTAGCTCACAGTGAAGTAAATAGTAGAAAACATTCACTATTAAAAAGCAGCTACATAATATTTGGTTTACATAACCAGTGTTACTACCAAGTTCAGTTGAACAATCTGGGAAGAATGAAAGGCTGAATCATCTTGTTTGGCCATCAGTTGGCCTGCAGTGATAGCCATGACCTGTGACTCCCACCCACCCACCCTAACAACTAGGACTGGTAGTCCAAGTGTGAGGTAGGGAAGCAGGTACAATCTGGAACAGTCGTGAAACTAAAAGGGATCAGAGATAGCCTGTGCTTGTGAAAACCAGACAACATATACAGAGACTGGTGGGGACAGCCGGAGATGGTAAAGAGCCAGAAGGAGTCTGTAACTTCAGAAGCATTATTGTGAACACACACTGAGAAATGCATAGGCCACAGACTGTACAGGACTGTAGGTGAAATAAAAACAAAAGACCATCATAGAGAGATTAAGATATCGCAAAGATGTGCAGGGATGGCCACAGGTAGGTGGAAATAGAGGCAGGGAGAGACCTGCATTTGAAGAGCAGAGACTTGAGCAGGAACTAACAGCACCAGGCAGCCTGTTATATGCATCATGCTCCAGCATCACTGTGGCAGACCCATAATTCTTCCACAACACCCTTCCTCCCCTGCTTACTAGTACAGTAGTTACCAAGTTCCCTTGACCTACAGTGAAACTTCAGTTGTTATCTGGCAACAGGCTTACTTGATCACAATGTGTGCTATTTAATCGGCGACTGCATAAATGGTAAGGTTTCTTCACCAAATGGTACTTAATCCCTGCTTTTTTGCCATTTAGTGGTGGGATGTCAGGGGATAGATAAATTGTGAATTTTCGTTTGCATTGCCACTGGCCACATAGTGCATGTTTTCTGCTATCTAGTCAGTTGTCAGGTGAATAGTGAGCCTTCTTTGCTGTTTGCACGCCCGTCGGCCATATAGTATATGTTCTCTGCCATTAGGTGCCAGCTGGGCAAATTGTGAACTTTCCTTGCTATTTGCATAGCCCTTGGCCAAATTGTACATAATCTCTGCTGTTTAGTCAGCAACCGGGTAAATAGTGAAGTTTATTTGCTATTTGCATGCTATAGACAAATAGAACATAATCTCTTCTATTGATTCAGAGGACAGGTAAATAGTGATGTTTCTTAGCTGTTTGCATGGTAGCTGGTGAAATAGTCCATGATCTCTACTGTTTTGGATGGTAGCTGGATAAACAGCAAAGTTGTTAGCACTGTCACTAGCATAAATAGTACATGATCACTCTTATCTAGCCGACAGCCCAAATAATACATGATCTCTGATATATAGTCAGTGGCCACGTAAATAATTAAGCTTTTTTGCTGTTTGAATAGCAGCCGGCCAAAAGTACATGAGTTCTGCCATTTACTTGGCGGTTGGATACATTTTGAAGTTTCTTTGCTATCTGCACGTCCACCAGCCAAATAGTAGGTAATCTCTATCTAGTCAGCGACCAGGTGAATAGTCAAGTTTCTTTGCTGTTGCACGTCCGCCTGCCAAGTAGTAAATAATCTTTGCTATTTAGTCAACAGCTGTGGAAATACTAGTGAAATTTCACTATATAACCGGCTGCAAGACAAACAACCTCTACCATTAATCACTGCCTATTGTAAATAAATCTCACTTTACCTGGATGCCCGATTTACTTAAATTACCCGTGTTGTAGTAATGCGTTTACATACTTCACTAAACTAATGACTTTATTTGAACATATTACTTATCTGGCAGTCCTAATTCCTTGCATTGACTGAGTAAGTAGAATGTCCTTCAATAATATATAGCCTGCATCCCTGTAGCAGCAAGATAAAACTAGCTGGAGCTTCTGCCCTGTTATCTACATGTGTACCTGGTAATATGCTCCTGCTTGTTTGTCAGAGTGACAGCTCTGCCATTGAGAGTGACCTGCGCCCTTCAAGCCGCTCACACTCTGATTGCTACATGTTAGGAATTGTGATGAGCAATCATACCTGTGAAGCTGACAGCTGTCAAGCTGAATGATTTTATTAACAGTCTGAATAGTGCACATCTGAAAATGCAAGACAAGTGGCAACAATATGAATCATGTGTTCATGAATGGAATTTACAGACCTAACTCGATGGTTAATTTGGTGTTTATAAGAATTACATCTGTTCAAATCTGACTTTTGGTTTGCGGTGCAGAGTACATCTATGTAGGCAAGGAAGTTCTTAAACTCAAATGTTTGTATCTGATTGGAGCAGAGAATTAAAGTCCAAATGTATCCCATTAAGTAACACTCATGGCCCAAAACATTTGGAACAGGGTGAATGAAATAGTGTGCTAGCCATCCTCCAAAAGGACCTATGCGGGACACAGTGCTATATAAATGCAATTGCATATCAATCAACGTAATGCAATAGAGACACACTATCGCACATTTTCAAAAACGTTATCTAAGATATTTTGTGGGGAATGCACATCAAATGTATTCTTTTAGATACCAATAATGATGATATGAAAAAATACAGAAATGTTACAAGGGGTAGGAGGCCCATGGAATGCATAATTGTGTGACTTAATGGCTTGCTGCAGGTATTGCACAGAGTGGCTCTACAAGTAGCAATGGCCAAAGAACTAGTACAACAATATCTGTTTGAATCTGAATTATTTGACTCCTGTTGATTAAAGGAGCCTCAAAGAATCAGGGATATGTAAATATATCTCAGAATCTTGACTACAATCCAATCCTGCATTTTTTTTGCTCTATATACCAGTTTTGTGGGACACCAAATAATAAACTGCCATGATAAGTCAGGTATACTACTGTATTTGCTCTACAAAGGCTGCATGTATAATTTTCATAGTGGATGAGTTTTTCAAAGTCATTTTTGAAAATAGTTTCAATTCTTGATTACCTCATTTTAAGGTCGAGCCTAGGCAGCAAATGCATTATCTGGAAGACCTGCTGTAATCTTTATAGTAGTGTTATCCCGCCTGCTGCTTGTCATTGGTTCACTCCTGCATCACTCTTCTTTGCTGACTACTCATTGGTTGGTGCTCCCGATATATCACTTCCGTTTCTCCCTCGACAGCACTGACCAACTACAGTGTCCTTGCCCTGTAAGTATTGAATGTGTTCCTTTGGGGACTTTTTGTTTTGTTAGCCTTGGCTCGTGTTTATTGTGAACAGCTTTTCACAGATGGGAGTTGGGCTGTCTACAATGCGCTTGTGAGAGCAGTCACTGAGAGTCGAAGTTGACTTTTATAATCCGGTGCTGCCCCCCTGCTGCTATGACTCGGGAACAGGCTGCATCTGTAGTGCACTTTGTATTTTCAACTGTGACTGTGCGATATCTGCCAGCCACTCTATATCTTTTCCAGCAGCATGTCACCGCGATAAACAACCTCTTCAAGGCGCGAGGCTGCCTTGTGGTTCTCCTCCTCGAGCCGATACAAGCTTGTGGCCTATGACAAACATAACCAATGGAAGTAATGCATTAACAATTGTCTGCTGCACTGCATTTTTTTGTAAGCAGGGGGAGAGCCAATGCTGAGACTCAAACCCAGTTCTTAAGTCGACAGTTGTATATGTTAGTCCACATACTGGTTGTATACAATCCTGCCTCTTCTCTCACCCTAACATTGCACCCCTTCTCCCCCACCCTCCCCAGTTTCTGCAGTCTCCACTGGACTCACACACCCTCAGAATTGGTATGCACAGCACCCTCTCTCCCCTAGCCCCTTCTCCTGTCCCCCTCTCTGCCTCTCTCTCTCCTCCCGGCTTCTCTCCCATGAAGTCTGGCAGGTTTAGGTTTCAAACACTTCTTGTCAATGCCCACGGGTAGCCTAATATGTACACACACACACCCTGCAGAAATCCACCAGTAATTGTTCCATGTAAGTACCTGTGGTTTAGTTATGCCATCTATCTCAATAGTCAAAGGGTCTTTCTGTGTGCAGGCAATACTTTGATCACAGTAAGGCTGTGCTTGTGCCAGCACTTCCATGATGGCACTGCATAGCATAGCACAGTGCTTATTTGTACATGAAGAAAGGCCTTGTAAAATCGTTCTACAGCAGAAATCTATTTATTGTAAAACATTCCTTTGCAGTTACCAAAGTTTATTGTAAATACAATCTGCATACCTACTCAGGGACATCTTAAGAATTTGGGGGGCTGGGAGGTCTTGGGCCAAACGTATTTTGTAGGCCCCCGTTCCGAACAGATTTATATTTATGATCCAGTTTCAGCTCATTCATGTCATCTTTGTCCAGGTCACTGACAATGCATAGGCGCACTGTTTCAGTTCCCAAGTAAAACGCATAGTAGATTGATGCACTGTAATCTAATGCAGTACTCTGTAACTCCCACCTAACCCTACAATAAATTTCCCTTTCCACAACACTCCCTAAACCAGCAACAGCCAAACGTCTGTGACTTTTCTCATAACCCAAGGTCTGTTTTATTTTCTACAGCAGCCCTTCCAGTCTCTTCCTCCTCCTCCCCACACTCCTAAGGTCCTGCTGTGTCCTGGGCTCAAACAGAACCTCTGAAAAAACATTAACACTTTCAGGTGGCTACTTTTTCACCACCATCTCAGACTTTTGCTTTATTAGAAGCCGCTTTGCTACCTAGACCTTTTAATCACTCTAGCACTTTCTAAAAGATTGCAATCCATCTAATAGATCTCTAAATTATATTAATGCACAACAGATACTTTCCACTAAACACAACATATTTCACTACACACAACTCCACTCACCACTCTTTCACTTGATACCACACAATACCACATAATAACCCTCCACATAAATACACTCCATATCATAACACATACTTACAATCACTATACTTTCATTCATTGCCCCACATTTTCACACCAGACAATTCAAATCAACACAATTCCATTCTACACCGCATACATTCCACAATACATACTTTCACTTCACAACATAATTATTCACTAAACACAACATAATTCCACTACATATAACTCCAGTCACCACTTTTTCACTCTCTGCCATACATTTCCATGCCACACAATTCAACTCCACACAATTCCATTCACCACCACATACATTAAACAACACATACTTTCAATGCACAACACATATTCCCGCTAAACACCACATGAAGCCACTACAGACTACATACATACAAACCACACCACAAAATTCCAAATCATACAACAAAATTCAAAAGCATACCACATAATTCCACACCACTACATAACAATACATAACACGCAATACCACTGCACATAACACTCCATAGCACACAAACCCATTCCACATAATTCCACTCCGCTAAATACCACATAATTGCTATCCACAGCAATCCACCAATCCACTACATATTATACTACATAGTTCAACTACACATAACTCCACAAAATTAAACTCTAATATGTAGCACATATATACACTCCATATATATCAAATATATATCACATAACATGCCACATAAATACACACACATTCACACTACGCAGAATTCCACTACACACTCCACATAATACACTCCATACCAGAACATATAATTATACTCAATACACTTCCACTCAATGCCACATATTTTTACAACACACAGTTCAACTCAAGTCATTCTCCACCACATACATTCCACAACACATACTTTCACTGCACAACACACTTTTCTACTAAACACATTTCCACTACACACAACTCCACTCACCACTCTTTCACTCCCTGCCACATAATACCACAAAATAACACTCCACAAATACGCTCCATACCATAACACATAATTACACGCAATATACTTTCACTCAGAGCCACACATTTTCACATCACACACACACTATTATTCTCTTATTTCACAATCTCCTCCATGCCCAACTACAGCATTTTTAAATCCTATAACATTCTCTCCCCTTCTATCTCTCTTTCTCACACACTATTTATAATATTACTTTCTGTAAAATCCATTCACCACTCCATACACAACCTACCTATCCCTCTCTTTCTAACTTTCTATTTTATACACCTCTTACCCCTATTTATTCACCATGCCACATATTTACAATACACTACACAACAATTCCAAACCACACAATACACAACTAACAATTCAAATTCAAACAACATAATTCCTCTCCACTACAAACAATTAAACATAAATAATTTTAAAAAAACACATTCACAATGCCACAAACTCAAACTTTCACAAATGCAAGACCAATTGCATTGCAAATGCTTGTTATATTGTGCTGTTGCGTGATGTGGGTCAAGTTTCACACCCAGTGTTTTTAATATATAGAGCAACAGCATTGACATATTTAAATTACATGTGCTCAGATGCTAATATTTAAGGATTTTTTTGTTGGGATTAGTGCGAGGAAAAGGAAGCAATGAGGGGACATCAGCACAAGCAAGATCGTCAAGGGGGTATGCAGGAGTGAGGAGGTAGGCATTGGGAACATGCGATTCAACCGAGAGGGTGTGAGATACGCCCTATGTAACACCATGCACTGGATGTTTTTGAATCTTGCATTACAAGATTTATTCGGGGGGTGGGGGGCTCCAGGGCCTGGTCAATTCAGCGTCATGTAGGGGGTGCACAAGATCTTCCTCCCAGATGTTTCAGAGGTGTGTCAGAAGGAACTGTGTGCTCTCTGATTGCTTTGTATAACCATGATACCAGGTGATGCCCTCCCCCCATAATGTGTAATGTATGCATTACGCCATGAGTAGGGGGCTCTTCGTCCACTGTTTGCCATCTTATCCGGAACTCTGCCAGCAGCTGCCCATGAAGCAGAAACTGGACGGAGATGTCATAATCCTGATGTAATTGGTCAACTGTGATAAGATGGGCATTTTGGAAAAGGTTATCCATCTTTTCCAGGGAGCCATTATGACACGCAGTCAACTGGTCAGCTGTAAAGTGTCCAAGGGGTCACAGAATTCCCTGGAGGGAAATATCTGGGAAGTAGGGTAGCACCTGTCTGGTCAGTAGAGTGATCCGGGTGAGGCACCTCCGGGTCACCCAAATATGAAAGGACCAGGAGCGATGCACTTTTATGGCAGGGTAGAGTAGCTGAGGTAGAATATTTAAACGAAGAGGGTCTTACCCAGTGCTAGTCTTGCATAAATTCTTCCCCTCCAACCACCGGGATACCCATTGGAGCTGCCTTGCAAGGTAATAAGACTCAAAAGAAGGCCCACCTGTTGCCGTTCACCATCGTACAAAAAGTCCCCCAACTTCTGGTCTAGATCCCAGAAGAACTGCCGGTGGAGGAACACCAATACATTTATAAAATAATATCAGAGGTGAGGGAGGATGATCATTTTGGAAAAAGCAATCTTGCCTGCGAGGGCTAGTGGTAAATGCTGCCAGAATTGCATTTGGGACTTGAAGGCTGTGAATGCCTGCAGTAAGTTGCCCTCAAACAAGTCCTGCTGCGAGTGATATAACCTGATACCGAGGTATCGGACTGCCTCCGGCATCCATGCTACCCAGGTGTATGGCCTGAGGGGTTCTGTCCCACTGGAATGGGAAGGCACACAACTTCTTCCAATTCACCCAAAAGCCTTCTGTCTTCTTGAAATCCTGGAAAGCCACACAGATCAACTACATGTCCGCTGCTGCATCAAGATGGCTATTTGGCGATCTGAGTAGGGACAAGTGGGGTCCCTATCCTGCTTTAGGAGAAAATTGAGGAGGGACTCCTGGAGGGAGGCAGGGAGCACTTCAGTGTTGAGTTTTTTTGATGTAAACATCAACCAGCTTGTAAACGAGGTGAGCTGAGAAGCAACCATAGTACGAGTACTCTATTGGGAGGCCATCTAAGCCAGGGGTCTTGTTACAGGCTAGATCATGTATCGCTTTCTTGACTTTGGCCACTGTAATCTGGGGGGGGGGGTGGAGCAGGTGGTACCCTACTCAGCTCGAAGTAGTAGGAGCTGACTGTCTGCAGTATGGCCATTTGGGAGCGCAAGACAGGACCTGCGTCCAGGGTGATTTTCTATTGTTGGGGAAGAGTGAGTTTATTGACAGGCTAGCATGTGAGTAATCGGCCAGGCTTGTCTCCTGTGGTGTGAAGTCAGACAATTAATTTACTTTAGCTTCGGTCAGTGGTCGGTGTGTGTCATTATCTAGGGGCAGTGCGATTATCAAGGGCAGTCAGTGCCACCTCAGCATCTTCAAGATCCCCAGTCAGTTCTCAGCAGACCCCAGCTATATTCTGGATACAAAATCCCCTGGTGGCAGCCTTAAAGGAGTCTCTCTTGATTGCGTGGGTGGTAGATGTTGCGTGGTTCTCCGAAAAATACTGACTGATGTGGGGCAGTTGAGCATTATGGAATATTGAGTCATCTGGCATGTCTTGGGGTAACCACCAGGTAGGGACCCGGGGATGTGGTGCTCCCCATTCCATTTCTACTATATGAGTGGCATGGTCAGAAAAAACATGGCATAGACAGAGTGCGTGAGTTGTGGGAGCATGGATAGGGAACACAAGACGTGGTCCAGGGAGACGTAGAAATCATGTGGGACTGATGAATGGGAGCACAGGCAGAGGTGTGGGTTGTGAGCCCTCCAGACATTGAGTAGGGGCCATTGCTGAGCCCGGCGGGTAATCGTCTATGAGTGTTGGTGGGCAGGGGCTTGAGGGAGCGAGGGTGGGAGCAGTCAAGCAAAAGGTCCAGGACGATGTAGTAGTCTCTCCTTAGTATCCAGGGGATTTCCACCCACTGGGCTAGAAGTCTGAACAAGGTGGTCCAAATGCTGCCTGTTCTGTGTTTGGGGTATAGATGCAGCCCAGGAGTTTGGGGTCACCATCTAACTGACCCTCTACAAATACATATCTCCCCACTTTGTCAATAAATGTGTTATGAGTTTGAAAGGACATGCCTGGATGAATCCAAAATAAAGTACCCTGTGCGTACCTAGTCGCTGGAGTTCACTACCAGTGATGTGGGTTTCCTGTAGGTTAATGTAGGAGTTCACCAAGTAATGGTGGTGTGCCGAATGCATCCCCGCATGTTTAGCATTAAGAATTTGGTAGTTGGTTGGGATGCATTTGGATGATGTGTGTGTTTGTGACCGGGGGCGGAGGGCATGGAGGGATAGCCCATCCCTAGTGTCCACCCCAGCCTTCAGGGAGAAAGATGGTGTGTTGCTTATGCTATGGGGCAAACAACCATGATTAACAAATAAAAGAACTCAAACAGGAACAAGAGCCTACAGCTGGTGGGTGCATGCCCAAACAGTCTCTCATAAACCAGTATGTGCAGCATGGGGGGGTGGCAAATGACAGCCATGTGTCAGATGGAAGAGGATGATGGATGCAGATGAACCAAGCAGTGGCTCAGTTGGGCAAACAGTCCATCGCTCATGGTAGAGTTGGGTGTCAATGGCTGATTGTCTAAAGAGGGAGTTGGTGAGGAGGGGGGGAGGTCCATCAACCAGGGGTCTGCTTCGATATAAAAAAATAGTAGGTAGTTCGGTGGTCAGTCTCTGAGGCCAGCTCCCCCAACAGTGTACAACTAAGCTGCGGTGAAGGGATGTTAAAGCTGGTTGTCCACTGTTTGCGGTGTGACCAAGGGGCTGGATAAGGTGTTCCCCGAGGTCCCTGATGCCGTGCCATCTTCGCTCATGGCCGCACTGGAGTCAGTACCTGGAGGTGCGAGGATTGACAAATTGCAAGTACTGCTGCGATGGACAATTGCTGATTCTACCCTAGTTCCTGTTGCAAGGGTGCACCATGAAGTCCCCCAGTCTTGCCACATGGTTGATACTGGTGATCCCTCTGTTGACCTGGGTTAGACGTACTGTTCCTGTCTGCTGGAGGGTGAGGGCCCCCCTTTAAATGAGTTTCCATCCAGTCCCAAGCCGTGGCGGGCTTCGTGGAAAAAGTGGGTCCACCGTTTATGGATGACCTTCAGCTTAACTGAATATAGCAAGGTGTATTGGATATGGAGGTCTTGAAGGTGGTGCTTTTACAGTGAGGAAAGAGGAGCATTGGCATTGGGTCATGGATTATCAAAATCCGTCAGTTTTCGTACTTGAGCAATATTGCCTGTTTAGCCGCTTGCAGGATATTGTCTCTGTCATTATAGTGGAGTAGTTTGGAGACCACAGGGGGCGCTCCCGGTGGGGGGAGGGCGGCACCCAGTGCAGCCTCTCCAAGTAGAAGTGGGGGGAGAGTGACTGGTTTGGCATAAATGACTTCACCCATTCCTCCAGAAACTCGACCATCAGTCGGGAGCTCTCAGCCCTCTCCACCAGACTAACAACTTGTATATTGTTCCACCAGGCCCCCTTTTCGGCATTCTGTGCTTGATTTTCCAGTCGTTGAACCCAGTCAAGGAGGTCCCACATTCATTTTTCTTTGTCTGCTAACTGTGGCCTTACGTCCTTGATGAAGCGTTTTGTGTCTGTAACCCTAAAGGCCAGTTTCTGCTGGTCATTGTGTAGTAGACTGAACTCCACTCGGAGCTCCTCTATTCTGGATACCACGGAGGTACGCAAAGTCTCGACTGCATGCCAGATGGTTTGCAGTTTGTCTGAAGAGTCCTGGGACTGGATGGGCCACAGATCGTCTGGTGCCATGTGATCCGGAGAACAGGGTACTGCTGAAGGAGGCCAGGACTGACCTTTAGTAGTTTTTTTGTCTGCCCATGTCTACTGGCAGTGACAGTGTGGGGGTGCAACCTAATTCGGATCCAGGCAGTAAATGTCACCATTCCCTCAGCCAGGAAACCCGCAAGGAGATCGGGTAAGGTCAGTGCAAGCAGTTCATCTGGTGTGGAATCCCCCAGTGTAGTGGTCAGGCGAGGGTTGAGTCCCACCGCGTTTGTGAGGCTCAAGGTGACATGGCCCACAGTAGGCCGTCAGAATGCACCACAAAGTAGTGATACAACAAACAAATGATGGACGGATTTGCTGACAATGCAGACATTCTCCCCCAGTCAAGAGATCTGGGTTAAATCCATCGTTCTTTTGCCCACTACGCCACCCCAGTTCAGACATGGCCATATGCAAATCAGTCTTGACCCTGTGCCTCAAAGTAGTGATGGCAGTCGCCAAGAGACAATAATGGCCAAATCTCAGATGTGCCTATGGATCAAGTCTCACTCCGCACAAGTCTGTAGGTCCTCCTGTGCCATCAGCCCCAACCGCATTCCAGCCTGATGACGTTACCAGGATCATAGACTAGCCCTCGAAGGAAGTCCCTCTGTGCCACAGAGAGAGCAAAGCCACACTTGGGGTCTACGAGCTATTATGGAGTCTCCTAATGATCAGGACGGGCCTACTCCTGCCCCCTTCCCGAAGTCAGCAGAGATTATGTTTCAGTGTTTTGGGGCTCCTCACACTCACTGGGTCCCGGGGGCACACCAAAAGGATTGAAAGTGGCGGGAGTCCCCTGCATGCCCCGCTGGCCACCAATGTGCCCTCACCAGTCTATGCACAGGTTCTTCATGATGGGTCCTGGGGTTACTGGCCCAAACCCTGGTCTCTTAACACACTCCTTGGCCTTAGCATTATCTCGGGGGCCACATTCCCAAGTGCAGCAGCAGATGCCAGACGTGGCGATAGGGGCAGTTCAAGTATGTCCAGATGGGTCAGAGGAGCACCAGGGAAACCGCCGCCCTCCCTTACTCTCACAATCCGGGGATCAAGAACTCTTCCCTGCATGCCGACTGCACACCAATTAGGATCCGCTGTGACTCCAGGTGAGGGAAACTGGAATGATTCTCACAGGCATCAGGTGACCGGCAGTTCAAGTGCACCCATGGGGAAGGGGGGAGCCAAAGAAACCGCTGCACTTCACAGCCCTCACAGTCAGGGAATCGGACACTCCTGCCCTCTTGTGGATCCAGGTGTGGAGAAGGGGATTAGCCTTGAAGGCAATGGGCACAGCAGCAGGCCTCAAGCCCACTGACACAGGGTGACCTACACGTTGGAGCCTAGCAGCTCAGACAGTCCTCCCAGCACCACCTACGGGGGCTTGGGTGCATCTCACAGCACCCATGTAATGCGGGCCCCTAGCCACAGAGGTCTCACCGAATGCCTGAGAAACAGGGAGAGGCCACCGCCCCTACGCTTGTACAGAGCAGACACAGTAGTATCTTTCTTGGGCACTGCAGCCCCACACACTAACAAGCAGAAACTTGGGCACACGTGCCGATCGCATGCCGACTCAGCCTGTCGTAGTGCAGGGCAGCTCAGGCAGACGAGCCCCATGGGCAGGCAGTGCAATCATAGGGAGGCAGGCCCGGTGGTGTGTGGCAACACCATCTGCGTTATCTGGCAGCCACAGTCAGTTACTGAAGCCACCTCACCCTCTGCACTCACCCTCTGCACTCGCACAAGGTAACAGAAAGAAATGTCATAGAAGAAGTTGATCTGGAGGATATCACTTGGGTTTCACAAACCAGTTATCAGCATCAAAAGAGACACAGTTGCCAGTATGTAAAGATATATTGAAGTGTGAGATGGAAAAGGGAGAAAGAAGTCATAAACCACAAAGGTCCTCAAGAGGGATGTTGAGTAAGCAGGGTATCCTAAAGTAGTTTCCCTAGAAGTGCATCCCATGTCTCATAAATTGGGTATTTATGAAAACCTTCCCTGTGTAATAGTGGTCTCTCCATCTGGGCCCATGCCAACATGCCAAGGAGGCCAGGGGGAGTTGCAGCTTTCCATTTATGGGTGATTAGCCATTTTAACAAAAGAAGGGTGAGGTCTACAAACCGTGTTGCGGCTCTGTATTTTCTTGCAAGACGGAAGAGTCTCAAAATACACACTTCCCAAGTGTAAGTCACAAAAGTGCCTGTGTGTGATGACATCCCTCCAATAATCTGTCAGTGACGGGTAGGACCAGAGCATGTGCTCCACCTCATGGGCCAGGCAACGGGTGCAAGCTGAATCAGTGCGATGAAATAACAATATATTTTGCCGGGAGTAAAATAGGCTTGGTGCAAGACATATAATTGTATTAACTTAAAACGGGCGTTACGGGATGCTAATGAGAGATAAAGTAAAATGGTTTGCCATTCGCTATAAGTGAAAGCGTGTCCAAGGTCTATGCAGTGTTGTGAGGGGAACGGCCATGTGTGTGCTTAGGGTGCTAGCCAGCCATCGGTTTGATGGTTACCTGTTCCTAAGATATACAGGTACAGAATGACAAGGTGTTGTGGGGGTTCCAGTTGTATCTCCCTCCATGACTGGCTTAGCACGCCAAAAAGTTCAAAGTCAGTCAGTAGATCCTCTATGGTGAGGAAGGTTCCGTCATGGTATGTCGCCTACACTGTTTATTCCCACTGTGTGCAGTGGTGCTAATTCCCATGAGGGAAGTCGACACAGTTGTCCACAGGGCATACCAAGTAATGGCAGTGCTGAAGTATAAGATCGAATTGACCGAGTAATAAATAGGGCCTTACGATAGCAGCGATAAGCAACCTGGAGGAGAGGTGCACTCCTCAGTAGTGTCTTAGCGAAGGGGTGGAAAATGGTAAGTAACCATTCCAAGTCCCAATAGAGTCCCAAGGAGTGTTGCTGTATCTGTCAGAATGCAAATCACAAGCCAGTGCGCAAGGCACTGTAATTGAGGGCCCAAATATTAATGTTCAAAGTTAAGTAAATTTCACTGCTTCATAATATAGTCGAAGTATGCAGTGCATAAAATTCATTCTTCCCTGTTGTAAGGCATTTCAACACATTTTCGTCTCATGGTGGCTTTCCATGATGACAGCAGAGAATTCTGCTAAAGCTAGCAGACAAAATTGGGCCAAACGATATGTGCACTATATTTATTTTAGTATTTCCAAATATCTGTCTGATAGTACTTATATACATGTTATGCATTGCCACATTGCATATGCTGTGAATTAACAAATAGGAAAAATAGTGCCCTAAAAGCAAAGAAAGACAATGATAGCCAATGATCATGGGAGACTGGGACCTAGGCACAGTTTAAAGCAGGCTGTGATGGACCCTGGTCAGATAGACCAACCAGGTTAATCCTAGTCAAAGATTTTACCTTCTGACTTAGGGCCTCATGTAGGTAAATAAATTTTACCGGTTCATAAATACCGAGCCGTACCGAATCGGTAAATTAGAACCGGTAAGTTATATGTAGGTAAAAATTCGGTAACAGTTACCGATTCGGTAACATTCGGTAAATACGAATCGGAAGTCACCGAATCGGTAAATACCGAGGTGGTATCCACCGAATCGGTAAATACCGAGGTGGTATTTAGCGAATCGGAAAATACCGAGGACACTACCACCTTCCCTTAACTAAGTAGCCAATATCACAATCATGTCATCATAGAAGGTCTCTCAGGCTTGAATAGGGGACCCCATACCTCAAAGATCAGCTTAGTGAAATCACATCACAGGAGCATCAGGAGTCTCCTCGCAGGAAGGCTCGTCTTCGGTCTGAATAATAAACATGACGTCTGAGATATGAAAAGCACCAACTGTCAGGTATGTGCAGCTGCGCGTGTGCCATGGCTAAATCGTGGGTCGAACAACCTAGAGTGGAAAACATGCATTGTGTAAAATTCCAGACTGTGTGTCACAGCATGTACAGACCAAGGTCGCTGCGCAGAGCTTGGGATGGGAACAACAGAATGCACTCGTCTGAAGGAAGTCTCGAGTCAGCAGTTTATTCAAGAAAGAACATGTAAACGCAGTGTCGTGTGCAAAGACACAAATATGGCTACAAAACATTCAACGTGGTAATGCCAACTGAACAATGCATGTACGTATTCAGGGAGAACTCACTACACGCCCCCTTGAGCGAAGCAATATGTAATAGGCAAGAAAAGAGAGAACGCAGAGTTCAGTTTCGTCAGAGCAGAACAGGGCGTAACCAATGCAGCGCCAAAGTCCTACAGTCCAATTAATTGCAGCATACAATTCCAAAAACACAATGCAAGTATAGTAAAAAACTCAAGCAGACCATCAGGAAGAGAAAAACGAGAACTAAAAGAAATGAATGTTGCGCCAGGGTGCTGTCCAGTAGCACAGGCGCAATGGACGACAATCCAGTTAATCCATGAATGTATAGGCAGCATATGTGGCCACGGCTTCCAACAAGCAATCGTTTTCAGGGCCACTAAAAGTCTCAGCCATCCAATTGAGTAAAGAAAAGGAACATACGTGTTCTCCAACCAACGGAGCCTCTAGCACAATCAGAGGGCACCCGGAATGTTCCTCCAAATAGCTCATGGACAAGAAGTCGTAGGCTGCCGCTGAGATGTCCCAATTACCCAGGATACCATGCGCCGCTCCACACGCCATGATCCGGACACCAGAACAGGACAACTCGTGAGACACTAAGGGCCTCATCAGTCGATCGAAATCCGGCACCGGAGACACCATGTTGGTCAAGCACAAATCCAGAGGCCATTCAAAGGGACAATCCAGGCAGTGTAATACAGGTTGTACGCAGGTGAAGTAGGAATACCTGAAGGATAATCCATAAGCCAGGCTCAAAGTCGCCAATGGCAAAGTACCATAGAAGTCAAGCATCCTATCACGAAGAAGATGCAGACGGGACAGGTGCTCGTGTGGCACAGAAGGAGCAGCCATTCCGGAGTACGAAAAGTAAAAGCAGCACACCTGCCACCAGCGCCAGAAGCAGCGGAACACCTCCAAAGATGCTCGAGAACAGTGAATGAACAAATGCCGGAATTACACCACAAATTTTTTGGAAAGAGGTCACGAGACCCGAGCCCCACATGTTAGAAAAAATTGAGCCAGGCCGGTCGTGGACGAGGCATTGATAATACTTTGGATCAAAGAGCCGAAATGCAGGGGGAGGTCAGTATTCAGAGGCGCCTGTTCCTCAGTGCGCGTAGTAGCAACGTGAAGGACAAATATTTTAACGAGAGGAAGTCAAAGGCACCTCTTTGTGGGACAATGGCGCTCTATTCTGCTCAACTTGTTGGACTCTGCTTTCAAGGTTGGAATCGAAGGCCAGATGGAAACATCCCGCCGCCCATGCGGGGGTGGAAAAAGAACAGTATTGCAGCAGACAACTTCATGCGAGACAGTTATGTACGGGATTACCACTCACATCCCGCAGCAAACTTCATTAATCATTATTAAATGAATACCGTTTGCAAGCACAGTGAAAGAAGGTGTAATCACAGGCACTGGGATACCTCGTAGGACGCACGCCAAAATCGGGGCTTGTACATTGCATGCGCCGTGTACTTGCATGTGCCTATTGTCTCATGTATGAATCCTAGAAGTGAGAGTGCTAGAGCTAATATCTATAACGGCTTAGGCCTTCTCCATGTTTGCTTGGTCAATAGCTCTCAGTCTGGAAGCCGCCTCACTGTGCGACAACTTGCAGACCTCGTTGTAAATAGCATACGCGCACCTTTTGGTTCTGCCACCCACGGGACCATTCACAATATCATTCCATTCGGTATGCACATTGATGGTGTGGGTGGACTTCCTGATCCTGTAGATGTGCTCTGTGTCAGCTGGTGGACAGAGTGGGATGTGTGTCCCATCAATGCAGCCAATGTAATGGGGGAAGTAATTCCTGAAGGAACGGGACAGGCAACTCTGGGATACACCACCCACCGCAGCTGTCACCACCTGAGAAATGCCGGATGCCAGCAGATGTGGGCTGCAGAGCACCTGCACATGTGGGGGTATGGCGTGCGCCCTTCTCATTGGCTGGTCCAGGAGTGGGTGCGGGTCCCTGATTGAGTCCATGATGGTTTCGGGGTGTAGCCTGTACCTCTCATGTATCTCTGCATCAGTCAGCTGGAATAGTGTGATGCGCTGTCTGTGGATGCGTTCCTTCCGTCGCCAAACCCTCAGTCCTGCTGCCTCTAGACGTAGGCGCATTGCAATGACGTACATGGCTGCCAGGGTGTCCACGCTGTTGCATTTTGGGATTGCTTAGCTGCACTGTTGTTGGTTACCACCTGCTTTCAATCCGTGTTAATTACCGACTCTTATTTACCGATTTTCTTGGATTTCTTAATTACCGAGTGCTCCTACATGTCATTTTAACTTTTTACCACTTCATATTTACCACTTCATATTTACCGATTCGTTAATTATGTATTCGGTAAATATGAATCGGTATTTACCGCCTCATATTTACCGAACAGTGGTTTTTGGTCTCCTACATCTCACTTGTCTGAATACCGGTCGGTAACGGCATATTTACCGAAATTGGGCCGTTACCGACCGGTATTTCGCTACCTACATGAGGCCCTAAGTCTTTTATAAGTCCCAATCCACAACATGAGTACACTTCTAGAGGCACCAGGACCTCAGGGAAGGCCCTTAGAGACTAATAGGATGACAAGCACAGGCCAAAAGCAGGATTCATTCCAGGTCCTGTTGCCACCGGTCAACTGGGTACTTCCAGGAAAAGGCCTCTTGAAGCTTAATATCTCACTGCAGCCACACAGGAAAATAGCCAAATGACCTAGGAGTCCACTTCTTTGCCCTGCTAACAAGAGGGAGCAGCACTAATCCTCCAGGGCTCCTCTCAAGTCACAGACCACAAGTCCAGTCCTCTTCTACATTTCAAGAGTCCATAAAGTGTTCTGAAGTGGGTGCCTGGAGATGCCAGTTTAATGCCTGGCATTTGCTTGTGAATGAGGGTGAGCCCTGGTCCCTCTTTATCAATCTGTTAAAGATTCTAGTTACTGGCCTACCCACTTTTGCAGTAGTTCCTTTTTGTCTAAACGCTGTTCATCAGGGCAAATCCAAGATGGCAAACGTCTTTGGCCACATTAAACCTGGAATCTGAGGGCTGGGGTGTGTGTGGTAAGTGTACTATAGTATTACTAGTGCCCTCCAACATCTAACACTAAAATCCAGTTTGAGATAGACACTGTACCCACAACAAAAAAAGAAACAGAAGTATGGTAGGACAAAAGCAGGGACCTTAAGCAACCAGAGAGGGAATATACACGAATTGTCTTGGAATCCTGTACTCAATCTCTCCATTATGCACCAGCTGTTACATGTGGCTCAACAGACCTGTCAAGCAGGATTTGAAACTGTAATATCATAAAGCATGCCAATGCCCTCAACCCCCTTCCTGCATATTCTGTTGAGTTCTGAAGAGTTGACCTTTTAGATCAGTCTATTGCTGCCATTTCAAACTTTTTTTTTCACACATTTCCAGGACTAATTACTTGCTGAGACCTGGCAGACTCTTATGGTAATTAGCATTCTGACAGTTCAGGCATGCAAAGGGTAACTTTCTAAAAGTTATTTCCACTTAATATTTCTTTAAAAATCAGACTTCACTATTGAATCAGATTTGTAATAACTTTTAAATATAGTGGTTTAATTATGTTTGGTGCTGGCCTCACTCTTGAGATATAGGACTAGTATTTTAATCTGTACTCTGGTTTTCTGCACAGGATCGTAAGGCCTATAACAGTGAAAATAGCTTTTAGTGCCTTGTCACTGTAGTGACATGGCAATATTAAGTTTCTACATTTCCATCTTGTAAATACCATGCTCCCTACCTTTTGGACTTCAAGGCTCACATATGGGTGGCTTACTAATATTTAAAAGGGAGGGTTTTAAACTATTAAAAGGAATAGGTCACACTGCAGATTTAAATTGCAACAGTCTACATTGGAAGGCCTGAACCCATGTTGTCCTTGTAACACTAGTGGATGGCACAATAAGTACTGCACTCCACTAGTGGCATTTAACTTACAGTCCCTGAGTTCATTTATAAGGGACATTATGGGCAAATTAAATATACTCATTATTAATATGCCAATTTGATCCTGTTTAAAGGGGTAGCACAAGCACTATGCTACTTGCCAGCAGGGATAATATGCACAGTTCTAAATCCAGTGAGACAGAAAGGGTAAAAATCTCAGGGGTCATCAGGCAAAATATGGTAAGTTCCTACAATTCATATCAGATTCTCTCTCTCAAATTTAATTTCATTACTTGGCCCTTCCCCCGTGTAAATGTAATTTAATCAAACATATGATGTCCTTATTGGGCTAGGAAGTATGTTATGTTCATTTTGCTTCATAATGCATATTTGTCAAATTTAACTGGGCATTAATTTATATTTTGGAATGGAGGCTTTTTTTATCAGAAGCCTATTTGAAACATAGAAAGTGTTAATTTCTCTAAACAAAACAATTCTACTTTGAGGCTTCTTTTGTGACTTTTAAGGCCTAAATGTAATACATGTATCATAGTTGGCAATCATAGACCTATATTTAAGATTTAAGACATTTCTTTGTTGAAGCTGGTATTCTTTAGATTGACATCTGCTAAATTGTTATTTCATAGTCAATGCCATATAAAACCTATGTATTCCGTGGTTTTCAACTATATAACTTGAGATTGAATACTGCTCCATGCATTTCCAGAAATGTCAAGTAGAAGCACTCGTGCTGTCTGCAAGTTTTATGCCAAGGCCCCAGGAGTGGCCCATGCAGATAAAAGTGGTGAGTCTGGGTGGGGGGAGGATTTCAACAGATACCCACGAGGGAAAATTAAATAAATAATTGATTTTCCCTTGTCGTCTGTCTAAATCTTACCCACCCAGACCCACTGCCACACCACTCTTACATGCACTGGCCGCTCCTGCAAGGCCCTCATGCTAACCGCCGTGTTCTAATTGGCATGTTGGTATGAGTTCTAGTCACTGTGGGCAGGTCTCTCTGGACATCCCATGACTCAGACTTGCACAGTTTGAGCACTTTCATGCCATCTTTGATGCTGTCACCAAACAGGGTGCTACTTCTATTGTGCGTGTGTACACACGCACACTCTCTCTACCTCCACACACAGCCAGCCCTTATTGCTCTGCCTCAGTGTTCCCACACACCCTACTTCTATTTCTCAGTCTTTACTCTGTCACTTAAAATACCAGCTGGGCATGGGACCCTGGAGACACTATAGTAGTCCGAAACCTTGGAATTATTCTGTAGACTTTGAAATCTACTTAATGGTGGCAGTGGCTGTTCAGCTTTTTTATGTTCAAAAAGCTTTAAATGACAAAGAATAAGCCATACAGATTATCTTAAATTAAAGTTGCAAAAGATGAGAAGGCAGATACTAAAGAAAGTAGAAAGTCATTTACACAGCGCAGGCTTGGCCACGCAGCACTGCACAGACCATCGTTCATAGACCCCTATCACCACAATTAGGACCGTCGGCCATTGATCAGAAGAGCTGGCCGCTTGGTGAGTCAGTCAGATGCCTCACTGCTGCTGACTGACGGAGTCCCAGCCGAGCGTTGCTTCTCGAATCCAGCCGACATCAACGGAAGGCTGGGTATCCATCTCCGACGTGGGCTGCTTGGGGACTGACCGAGGATGATCGCCCAGACTCCGAGGCATTGTGAGTCCATCCCCCCCGCTGCAGGCCATTCAACACCTTGGGCCACCGAGCCTGTGACCCGCCGGGAACTGGCAGATTAGCACAGAGCCCAAAGGAGAGTTTCCAGCTGGCGACGGGTACACCCAGCTCAAGCCAAGTCCCTGGGGAGCTGTCGCCGCCTCGCCCCTGATGCAGGTTCTCCCATACTGGGAACGATCGCGCTCATCACTGCAGGGGATACTACGGAGCTGTGTAATGGCTTGGACCATCAGAGCTAGCCTTGCCCGAAGTATTAACCTATAAGTGCATCAACGCTGCAGAGGAGAAGCCTCCCTGCCGGGAGCGTCCGTGCAATATACAGAGTTCAATATACCGATTTGCATACATCGATCCAAGTTCCTGGGGAGCTGTCGCCACCTCACCCCTGATACAGTTCTCCCATACCAGGAACGATCGCGCTCATCACAGCAGGGATACTACGGAGCTGTGAAATGGCTGGGACCATCAAGGGCGAGCCTGTCCCGAAGTCCTATTCTATAATTGCAACAACCCTGTAGAGGCGAAGCCTCCCATGCCGAGAGCGGCCGTGCGATTTGCATATACCGAGCATTTACTGAGTGGGCAGTGTGCACCATCAGGATCATAGCTAGGGAAACCCCTCGATGTCCAGGCTGCAGGAGTGGGTCAAATATCAGAATTGCAGCTGGCCAGCACAGCTGTTGGTCAGGGGCACAGCAGTTTTATTTCCCTCAGCCATTTTGAGCACAGAACTGCTCCTCCATACTGCCACAAGGCTATTCCCCATGAAAATGGCAGCAACTGGCACTGGCAATAGAAAGAGGACTGCGCCATAAAAACAAACTTCGATAAGGTGGCAGCCATCTTGGAATGACTCTGACCTGCTATAGTAGTCAATGAAAGACTTGTTGGAATTGAAAAAGTACAGGGATTTACTTCTTACTTACAACCTAGCCAACTTCTTAATATTTATTTCCTATAAGGATACTATCCAAGTGATCACGGACATAAGGAAATCAATGACAATAAAAACACCAACAGGGACTACAGTTAAAAGCGTAGATGTTTTGGGAAAGGCAGTGGATTGCAGTATACATCAAAGAGGGTGTCACTACTACAGGACCACCCCGGAGTAGTGTATATGGCTCTCAATATCTCAATCAAACCTCTCAATTTCCACTGCAGCCCTACCCTCGCGGACGGCCTCCTCCGACCATCACAAGTACTTTTGAGCCTCTGCCCCAATGCTTAGACAGCCCGCTCCTTCAAGACAGTCCACCAGGGGACACATGCTGCTGTGATGTGGTTCCCTGCCTCTAGCAGACCAAGTCAGTCACTATAGCTTCCCTCGCTTGGTATGTGGAGACCCATCCCCTTTGCTGCTTACTGACCCAGTTTGTTCCTAGAGTTCCTATAGTGCCCAACCCTAGCCAACATGGCAGGTCCTGGCCTGACTGCTACTTGGGAAAACTCATATACCCTGGTTTACCCCCCCAACCTCTCCAAAACCAATGCAAAAGCTTTCAAGCACTCCACCCTGAAAAATCACCCTGAGACATTGATCTCTGACCTGCGTCTTTAATGACCTTGTTTTCTACTCCAGAAGAACCCCCTCTTGGCGCAGTCCCTTTGTGCACCTCCTCAATGTACGTGCAACCAGGAAAATTCCATACGGCACTAAGCTCACAATAGCGCCCTCCTCAACCCTGCAAGCCGACCTCACCATCACCCTCTACAAAAGCGGCATCGTTTTGATAGAAGCCGCAGCCAAAAACCTCAATAAATTTGCGGACCTTTTCTCCCTCCTCAGAAACCATGTGCATGACACTGGCTGGGCAACCAACACCCGCCTCGATGACCTTCCGACCAGCCTGCCTAGCGTGACTAGCTTCCCACAAACCACCTCCCTAAGGGTTTCCAACACAGTTCCTGCTAACCCCTCTAGCTCGTCTCCCAGCCTTGCTAACACAATCGTCCCAAGACCTTTGGTCAACTCCCCACTAGCTCCCCACTCTGACTCCGAGACTGGAACGCCTCCAAAGACCTATGATACAGGTCGAGCTAGCCCTGCTAGCCCACAAACCACCCCTCCTAGTGTTCATAAAACACAGTTCATCCTAACCCCTCTAGCACGTCTCCCAGCCTTGCCAACAGAATTCGCCCTATAACCCTGGTCCCCTCCCCACCTGCTCCCCACTCCGACCGTGAGACTGAAACGCCCCCAAAGACCTACGACACAAGTCGAGCTAGCCCTTCTATCCTATACCGTATGCATGACAATAGAACTGCTTCTGAACCACTGTCCCCCTGTCCTTTAGCGCCTCCCTCCTATATGGATATCGAAACTCTGCACTCCAGAGCTGCCAAAATAATTCAGAGCATCTATTTCTCCATTCTGGATCTAACAAACCTCCTTCACCTCGCCAAACTCTCCTTCGCTAACCTCAAGCCCCTGCTGAACTCCACCCCCCCCTTATCACAGAGCTCCCCAAACACCCACTACCTCTATCCTTGAGACACCATCGCCTCACAAGCATCCCTGCCACCTCTCGGATGAGGAAACCCTAGCTCTCGTCCTCTCCTACAACTCTACCCTCGCCACACAAAGTCCGCTAGACCTCACTGAAAAGGAAACCCTTGCCATCCTCCGGGACTACAACGCAGCCCCAGTTATCCCTTGTCTATTAGACGTGAGTGCCAAACATCCCATCTGCACGGTCACTTTCAACCCCAGCAGATCAGCTAACCTCCGTAACAAAGTGTGATTAAAAGCAATCTAGTGCTTGTACACCTGTCCACCCCGACTCCCGACACTCCCTCCGACCTCTCTCTGAATGGCCTCTTAATTACCTGAAGATCAGCAATTAAGCACGCTGCCGATATTGCTGCTTTCATCCTGATCAAAAATTTCGATTGAGCAATTCTAACAGAATCATGGCTCAACAAATCTTCATCCCCATGCCTGGACCTCCTAGTCCCTCCCAACTATAACAGTGCAAGCCTGGACAGGCAACCTAGCAAGAAAGGAGGAGGCATCGCCTGCATCTATCGCTCTAACCTTCTTGTCACTGAACTTCTGGTGGATGCCACCGACTCCTGCGAATACCTCGCCCTCTCTATTTGCAGCAACTCCACCCAACTGTGCAACCTGCACATCTTTTACCACCCCCCAGGCATGAATGACTCCTTCACTGACCACCTCATGGAAATTTTCACAGCTAAGAGTTCTTCCAACGCTGAAGACATTTTCCTTGGCGATTTCAACTTGCACTGGAATGATCCCAAGGATCCTCATGTCAACACCATCAATGACCTCCTGGCCGATCAAGCCCTGGCCCAATCTTGCTCACTCCCAACTCACTCAAAAGGGGCCACTCTAGACTGGATCATCTCTAAGGAATCAACAGTCAAGCTTATCTCTATAGCCCCATGTGACTGGTCTGACCACCACGCCATTGCCTTCCTACTACCTGGCACCCCCAAGACAAGGGCACCGCAGCCGGTGATTCCTAAATGCTGGGTCAGAGACACCAAGAACCTGGACCACAGAGAACTGGAGGCTCGGTGCAAATCAGACCCCCCATTGCATAGCACAACGGTCAATGACCTCAACGATCACTACTCTGCGACTGTATCGAACATTCTGGATGACCTAGCCCCACTAAAACTAAAAAGAACCCAAATCAAAGATAGAAACCCCTGGTTCACTGGACCATTCAAACAATGAGAGGAGATCCCTCCAGCAATCTGAAAGAATCTTGAGGCAGCACCCCTCTGCAGCACATTTATAACCTATCCGCTAGGCCATAAATCCCTACAACAGGAACATCTTCAACTCCAAAAAATAATTCTTCAGATCGGAACTGGGGAACACCAAGAATAGACCCCGCAAACTCTTCAAACTGGTCAAACACCAATCCAACAAACTGGCCAAAACATCGAAAGAAAACCCCAAGTCGCTAATATCATCCGAGGAATTCTCCTCGGTTTTTGCGGAAAAAATCAAAGCCTTAGGTAACGAACTTAGTGCCGCCTGATACTCTCTACCCCCTCCTGACTTTCCTCCTCCTTCCATGCCGGCCCGACGGGCTTCACCTAAGAATCAAGCACACTGGACCGACTTCACACTCTACGACGAAGACTCCGTCTCTAACATCCTATCTATCTTAAACCCGAAAAACCATATTAACGACCGCTCCCCTCCAACTGCCTAGCTGCCGCCGCCCAATCCATTATTCCTAGCTGGACTGCAATAATTAATGCCTCTCTCCGGCAGGGATCGCTTACTGACTCTCTGAAAGCTGGCCAAGTCCTCCCCATTTTGAAAAAGCCGTCGCAGGATCGAGCCTCCCCTGACAACTTCAGACGTATTTCCAACATCCCTCTCTTAGCTAATGTGTTGGAGAAGTGTGTGCAACTGCAGCTAAGTCAACACATCAACAACTTCCACCTACACGATGACTTCCAGTCCGGATTCAGACCTGGACACAGCACTGAAACCACCATGCTCCACATAGTTGATTATGCCCTCCAAGCCCTTGACTAAGGCAAAATATGTCTCCTAATCCTCCTAGATCTATCCTTAGCCTTCGACACGGTCAACCATGGAAAGCTACTCAAACGCCTCAAACTCAGGATGCGATTGGATGGCTCTCTCCTAGAATGGTTTAGATCCTTCCTCCAAAACCGATCACAGAGATTTCTAATTAATGGCAAACTGTCTGCTCCCACTCCGGTCACGATTGGAATCCCTCAAGGATCAATGCTGTCCCCCACCCTCTTCAACCTTTACCTAGAACCGCTTGCCGAAGTCCTACGCACTGCAAATATCTCCTACCATATGTACGCTGACGACACTCAGATCTACATCAAAATCTTATCCCTCGAGGAGATTCTCTCCCTGACTGTGGCCCTGAAGCTGACCGTCCAATGGCTCGCCTCCAATCAACTCAAACTCAACGCAAAGAAAACAGAATTTCTCCTAATTTCCCCTCCTAAAACCAACCCTGAGATTCAGATATGGATTAAGGCCATCACAGCCTTAAATTGCCTACCAACCATTGTGGACTCTGCCAAATCACTGGGAATAACCCTTAACTGCAACTTGAACATGCGGGACCACATCAACTCGATGGCCAAATCAGCAAGATTCCACCTGAGCTACCTATGGAAACTGAAACCCTTCCTTGATGCTCCTGATCTAAAAATGGCAGTACAAGCACTAGTTATCTCTAGACTGGAATATGGCTGTTCTACCCTCTCGGGTTTACCCAAGATCTCCCTGGCACCTTTAAAAGCCTGCCTCAACGCGGCCGCCAGACTACTACAAGGAAATTCGATCACATTTCTCCACACCTGAAAGCGCTAAACTGGCTTCCTCTCGAGGCCAGAATACAGCTTAAGCTAGCATGCATCACACACAAGGCTTTATACTCAAACTCCCCTGCATATCTTGCACAGAAACTTGTGGTATCTGGAGGAATCAGAAACTCCTGGTCCGCCAGAGACCTCTTGATCCGTCCTGCATGTTTTTGGAAAAAACAAACTTACAATCGGGCTTTCGCTGGGGCTGCGCCAAGAATATGGATCTCTCTCCCACTGGCCATCAGAAGAATACCCTATTTGGCACGCTTCAAAAAGGAGGCCGAAACCTTCCTTATGGGTAAATTCCTCATTTAAACTTTTACCTTCAACCACCACAGAGACCCTGATCAATTTCCGGCTATTGCCTCCCTCTGATGACCCAGTCACCCCACCAAGAAACCTGGGGCCTTGTCTTGAGTAACTGTAATGTAAACTGTACATATGTATCCTTCTATCCCTTATGTATCCAGCACCCCGCCCCCTCCCAATCGATTGTATACTCTTATGATTCCATGCCTTTTGTACAACTCTATGATTCTGTAAAGCGCTCTGACACCCTAACGGGTCAAGTTCGCGCTGTATAAAACACAAAAATAAATAAATAACTACAAATTTACATTTTAACAATATCCTAGGCGGGGATGGGAAAAAAGATATAATAGAACTTTACAACTGGAGATCGAGTAGCAATGCACATTAATACTAAATAAAGAGGTAATTAACATACTTAAAGACAATGTAGTATTACAAAATAATATAGAGTGAAAAGCAGAGTAAATAACAATTTAGGGAGGTTTAAAATTTTCAGAACATTAAAAAGATGCATGTTTTTTTGCAACTTTATCTAAGTAACTAGTTAATGGTAACCAATATAAATCCCTATAAGCAAGTGGATTGTAAGAGGAGTTAAAGGGGGGAACAACCTTTACAACGCAACTTTTACAACGCACTACCTTTACAACGCATTTTTTACAACGCATAATCCATTACAACGCATGACATTACAACGCATACCATTACAACGCATTTTTAAAAACTACCTTTACAACGCATTCCATTACAACGCATACTACCATTACAACGCATACCATTACAACGCATAATATTACACTACACTATCCAACACTTACCCTACTGTTGCACCCCCTGGAGTTAGAATAGTAATTTTTACCCCTATACTATCCAACACTTACCCTACTGATGCACCCCCTGGAGTTAGAATAGTAATTTTTACCCCTATACTATCCAACACTTCCCCTACTGATGCACCCCCTGGAGTTAGAATAGTAATTTTTACCCCTATACTATCCAACACTTACCCTACTGATGCACCCCCTGGAGTTAGAATAGTAATTTTTACCCCTATACTATCCAACACTTACCCTACTGATGCACCCCCTGGAGTTAGAATAGTAATTTTTACCCCTATACTATCCAACACTTACCCTACTGATGCACCCCCTGGAGTTAGAATAGTAATTTTTACCCCTATACTATCCAACACTTACCCTACTGATGCACCCCCTGGAGTTAGAATAGTAATTTTTACCCCTATACTATCCAACACTTACCCTACTGATGCACCCCCTGGAGTTAGAATAGTAATTTTTACCCCTATACTATCCAACACTTACCCTACTGATGCACCCCCTGGAGTTAGAATAGTAATTTTTACCCCTATACTATCCAACACTTACCCTACTGATGCACCCCCTGGAGTTAGAATAGTAATTTTTACCCCTATACTATCCAACACTTACCCTACTGATGCACCCCCTGGAGTTAGAATAGTAATTTTTACCCCTAAACTATCCAACACTTACCCTACTGTTGCACCCCCTGGAGTTAGAATAGTAATTTTTACCCCTATACTATCCAACACTTACCCTACTGATGCACCCCCTGGAGTTAGAATAGTAATTTTTACCCCTATACTATCCAACACTTACCCTACTGATGCACCCCCTGGAGTTAGAATAGTAATTTTTACCCCTATACTATCCAACACTTACCCTACTGATGCACCCCCTGGAGTTAGAATAGTAATTTTTACCCCTATACTATCCAACACTTACCCTACTGTTGCACCCCCTGGAGTTAGAATAGTAATTTTTACCCCTATACTATCTAATACTTACCTTAAATGTAATTTAATATAATGCGTTGTAATGGTATGCGTTGTAAAAGTAGTATGCGTTTTAATGGCAATGCGTTGTAAAGGTATTTTTTAAAAATGCGTTGTAGTGTCATGCGTTGTAATGTCATGCGTTGTAATGGATTATGCGTTGTAAAAAATGCGTTGTAAGTGCATGCGTTGTAAAAGTGTGTGTTGTAACGTCATACATCCAGTTAAAGGCAATGTCTAGTCTGTTATAGTAACACAGATTATTCCACCAAGATTTAACTGAGAGTTTAGTTGAACATTTCCATTTTAGTGTAATTTGCTGAAAAACTAAAGCCAACATAAGGTCAAATAGCCCTTTTTCGTGTAAAGATAAACCCAGAGACTCTATCAAACTGCCTGCAAAAAGAATAGCATTAGATAAAGGAATATGTAAATTAAACATTTTGGACATAAGAGACCAAATATTTACCCAGAAGGAGACTACATTGGGACAGGAAAACAAAAGATGAAACAAATCAGCTAAAGTGGATTTGCAGGACCAGCAGGAATCGTTACTAGTATGTGAAAATTTAGCTATTGATAGGGGAGTAAGATACAGCCTATGATATAGAAAAAACATAGATTGAGTAGTAGAAGCAGATCTAGACATTTTTAACGATCTTGCCCAAATCTTGTTCCAGAAGTCGATGCTCCATACGCAACCCAAATCCGCTTCCCAGGCCAATTCCAAATTTGTTTTAAAGCGGACCAGGTCTGGGGTGAAAAGTAGCTTATAAATCTGTGAGGCTTTTGAAAATAACAATAGAACTTTTAAAAGTGGATCCTCTGAGGATATAGAGGCATCAGAAGGTAAAGAATAGAAAGCATCTAGAATTTTTTCCATAAGAGTTGAACATTTCTGCCAAAAAGAGTGTGGACATTTAAAAGTGGCTTGAAAATGATGAAAAGAACAAGGGGTTATACCATCAAACATATCTTGGACCCAAACTATTCCGCAGATTCTTCAAGATTTCCAATATAAAGATCTATTATTAATAGTAAAAAGACAGTTATACCAAACAGGAAATTGTAAGAAAGAATCAATCTCTTGCAGTAGGTCTTTATAAAGAGCTTGTGTGGCGAAATAGTGGAAGAGATGGAATATTAGCCTTTGCAGTAAAGGCAAGAACATCTTTTAATGAAAAAAGCGCGAGTAAAGATTGTTCCACTCTAACCCATGAAGGTGTAAAAGGAGAGGTGTCTGTAAGAAGCCATTTAGATGCTTGCTTCAGACAAAAAGTCTTATGGTAAAGTCGAAAGTCAGGAACTTTTACACCTCCATTAGACTTTGGTTTTCTGAGATGTTTCAGGGATATTCTAGCCTTCTTATCGTACCATAAAAATTTAGAGAGAAGAGAATCAACGTTTTTAAAGTACATAGAAGGAATGTGAATGGGGATCATTGAAAGAATGCATAACACAATAGGAGTAACCATCACCTTAAGAGAGTCAAGATGACCCCACCATGAGAGAAAAAGTGGGTTTCAGGAGGAGAGAAGGTTAGAAATACAGTCAAGACCCTCCTTCATATTGGCTGGTTTAGACTTGGAAGAGGTGCATAGCCCTTACTGAAGGCGGACATACTGTGGAGGGCAAACCTTGGGATAAGTATGTAACTAGGGGGCCCCACTTATGTTCGAAAGCCTTGTAATTGTCCCTAAAGATGTCCGCCAGACGTTCCATGGAGAGGATCCTCCATAAGCGGGAATGCCAAATTGATGTTGCCGGTGTATCTTTCTTTTTCCATGCAGCCGCTATGCTGAGTTTTGCCGTCCCCAGACAGATCCACATGATCGCCTTGTTGGCTTTCGTTTGGTGCTCCAGGGCCGGATCTCTAACACCCAGCAGAACCCCCTCAATGCTAGTTGGAATAGGGTAGCCCAGCATATCTTTGAGGTGGGAGACGATTTCTTCCCAAAAAGGTCGAATACCCGGACAGTCCCACCAAATGTGGCGAAAATCTCCCTGGAGGCCACATCCCCACCAGCATAAATCAGAGGTATCAGGGAAGATTTGTCGCAGTTTAGTAGGATATAGATACCAGTCAAGTAGCGTCTTGTAGTGGGCTTCCCTTAATGCCATCGATTTGTTGTGTTTAATGATGTCGCTCCAAAGGTGTTTCCATTCCTCCTCGGTGACGTCTCTACCCAAGACCTGCTCCCAGAAGGACACGTAGCGTGCTCGGGGATTGTGCAAGGTAGTCAATAGCATGTCATAAAGTGAGGAGATCACGCCTCACGAAGTGCCTACCTTATGTATGACCAGCCGCTCCACGGCTGTGAGCTCTCTAGTGGCCGCCTCTCTAACGTGTGGGAGTGTAACCCACTGTTTAAGCTGGAGGTAGTGAAAGTGTTCACTGTGGGGAATCAGAAATTCTCTTTTGCAAGTTTCAAATGTTAGAATATCGTAGTTATCGAACAGATCGGAAAGTTTCCGACATCCTCCCTCCCTCCAGCAGTCAAAGGGACCCTCGCGTAGGGCCGGTGGGAAAGCCGGGTTGAAATGGATTGGAGTGTAAGGGGAGGGAAATGAGGTCCAGCCCTCCGTCCCAGTAACCTGGTCCAAGACTGTCAGGGTGGTGCGTGTGGGGGTGCTAATATAAGCATTTGAGGATCTGTCCCTCTTGGGCTTCCATAAGACATCCCCAATAGATCGTCCCATTACCGAGCGGTCCATATGTAGCCAATGTTTATCGGACTCTCGCACAGCCCACTCTGTCACTACTCTGACCTTCACGGCCTGGTAATATAGTGCAAAGTCCGGTAGGGCTAGTCCCCCTTTGCTTCGAGGCCGACGCAGCACATGAAAAGGAAGGTAAGCTCTCCCCCCTGCCAGATGAAGTTGGTAATTAAAGAGCGCAAGTGCGGCAGTAATCCCAGGTCAAGGTCAAGAGGTAGGGCCTGAAATAAATATACATTTTTTGGCAGGACCGACATATTAACAGCGTTGTTTCATCGTAGCCAGGAGATGTAAAGGGGAGTCCATCTCTTAAAATCTTGTTATGCTTGTGCCACCAGAGCTGGATATTAGCCTTGTAGAGATCCCCAATACTGGCCGTAAGGTGGACTCCCAAGTAAAGTAGCGAGTGTTTGGCCCATTGAAGAGACGTCTGACTCCTCAATCTATTTACCTCAGCATTGGGAAGTGTAAGGTTAAGTATAGATGATTTGAACAAGTTTACTTTAAAGACGGCCGTCCGTTCAAAATGTTTCAACTCTCCCTGAACCACCCGGAACGAGGAGACGGGATCCCTAAGTGTGAGCAGGATGTCATCAATAAAGAGAGATGCCTTGTGTTCTTTACCGCTGAAACAGATGCGCCGTATCTCGTCATTAGTCTGGAATTTTGACGCAAGGGGTCCAATACTGAGAGCGAATAAGAGAGGGGAGAGAGGACATACCTGCCGGGTGCCCCTGCTTAGAGCAAAGGGGGGTGAAGGATAGCCATTGACTGTAACCCGCGAGTTTGGAAGGTGGTAATTGGCCTTGACCATGTTAAGGAAGGCGTCTCCAAAGCCGAACATCTTCATAGTTGAAAAGAGGAATGACCAGTCAACCCTGTTGAAGGCCTTTTCCGCATCTAGGCCTACCAGGATTGCCGTAATCTTGAATTTAGACACCTTTTTAATCAAATAAAGGGTGCGCCTGATATTATCGTGTGTTTGCCTTCCTTTTATAAAGCCAGACTGGTCTGGATGGATCAGATCTGGCATCAGATTTTCTAATCTAGCTGCTAAAATCGCAGAGTAGAGCATCACATGACGATTGAGAAGGGCTATGGGCCTATACGAACCACAAAGTTGGGGGTCCCTCCCAGGCTTGGGGTTTACCGATATCACAGCCTCAGCCATAGAAACAGATACTCGAGTGTCTTTCGCTATTGCCTGAAATAGGGCGGTGAGGTGTGGACTGAGCTTGGAGGCATAACATTTAAAAAATTGTGCCTTGAGGCCAGGGGCTTTGTGCAGCTTAAGCCCTGAACTTGCTTTTCTCACCTCCTCCGAGGTGATAGGAAGGTCTAAGGCTTCGGCGGTTGCAGGGGGGACCTGGGGGAGCGTCACAGAGTCAAGGTAATGTTGTTGTAGGTTCGTATCGGGTGGTACCATGGTATAGCTTCTCAAAAAATTCACCAAAAACGTTGGCTTTAGTGGAATCGTCATGGGTGAGTTGGCCCTGTTGGTCCAGTATGCCCCCAATTAATTTGTGTTACCTTTGCACCCTTGTGAGAAGTTGGCCTGGTATATGCTGTCCACTAGTTATAGTGGGCACCCTGTACCAGTCCAAACAACCCCTTATTGGTTATAGGTTAAAGACAACCTTTATTGAAAGCTATCCTAGTGGTAGCTATGGAGAGCAGCCTTCAGGCTAAGTCTTGAAGGAATGTAAAGCAGCTTGTTTTACCAGTCTATAATCTCTTGAGTTCCTAAATGAAAGATATCCACACCAGGTATATATATAACATACATATGTATTTATTGCTAAACACACCCTCCTAGTCTCTTTATGAGACTAGAGGTCAAAACACATAAGTTACACTTCAATAATCACAGTAAAATAGCACAAATACACGTCAGGCCCTACGGGCGAGCCAAACCATATACTAAAATAGTGGTATAAGAACCACGACTTAACTAGACACAAGGCCTAGAGCCTGTAGAATTGCTGGGACCCCAAGGAACCACCTGAGGTAGTGACACAGGGGACCCACGGAGGCCGTGTGCAGTGTGTGAACACAGCCACGAGCTCCCGTTAGATTCTATGGGGAAAGTCGCAGTTAGATTTTTAAAGATTAGGGACACTTTAGATTCTATGGGGATAGTCGGGTTAGATTTTTAAAGATTAGGGACACTTAGATTTGAGTCAGGACCAAACCCTGTTGGACTTAGAAAGTTCTAGGGCTAGCACCCACGGGAGCACCAGAGTACTCGTTTTACCTCACCCAGGGAAGCTGGGTGCATAGGTGTCCTTTAGTGTCGGGTCGCGTCGTCAATTTCAATGGGAGCTGGCGAAGAAGTGCTGCTGCCGGGAAGAGGCGAAGTATCCGAAGAGATCAAAGCCTGGATCGAAGATGAGAAGAACCTGAAAGCAGAGGGGACAGGGTCTGGGTTACTAGCCAGTGACCAGGAAGGCGATAGGCAGATGCCCACCTATGTCGGGTGATTTCAGGTGAAGAAGGTGAAGCTTGACTCTTCAGCCACGAGGACCAGGAGGCGTCGAGGACAACCAGGAGCTGGATTCGAGCTGTCCCACAAAGGATGTCGAATGCTGCAGTGTCGGTGCCCGGATTGGACACAACAAGCCTTGGCAACAGCAACCCACGCAGGAACGAGAAAGATACTTCGGTGCAGACCAGCAAGGTCTGCGGGACTTATCACTTGGTTGGGAGTCAGGGCACGTCTGGGGCAACCAGGGAAGCCCAAGGAAATACAAAGTTACCCCCTCAGGGACCCACCAGTCAACGGACCAGGGATCATGAAGGAACCTCGAGACGAACCACAAAATGGCAGCCCACGGGTCACTCGGAATGACCAGGCTGACAATCATCGGTGGATTCAGTGCCCGAGGTGGGGGCTACAAGTTAGCCCAAGCACGACTTCAAGACGCATCGAGAAGTCAATGCACTTGCAAAAGTGCACAGTGACCAGGAGTTCCGGTTCCATGCTACTCACGAGGGCTGCGGGTCTCAGCTTTGCTGGGGACTCGGGTCGACCTGTGAGATGTCGTCGGGAGCTTTGGAAATGCAGACCGGCGAATTGCTTCGCTGGTGCCTGCCAAGCAGGGGAGTCACTCCTTGACCCCAAGGGAGATTTCTTCAGTCCTCTAGTCTTGAGTAGAGCGTTGAAGTTCCAGGATTCAGCTTCAGAGTTTTGTCCAGGGATATCTAAAATTCTGGTTACAGAGGTTCCTTACTTATACCTAAGGAAGGGGTTGGACTAGCTGTGGGGACCCACCTATGGGAGGGTTTGAAAAGATGGGTGGCTACACCCATTTCCTTTGTCCAGTTTCACACCGGAGCAGGGGCTGGAAGCCCCTGGACCGGTTTGAGCTGGACTATGCACAGGGAATCCAAATGTGCCCCCAGTGCAGGACTTCAAAGCACTCAGAGAGTGCTCCCACCCAGCCCCAATATACATAAGCCTGTCTGGGAGGTGGTTACTCCTCCCTGTGATAGGAAACCTATTGTCCAGGCCTCCCCTGCCGGAGTTTTGGTCAGCAGCAGGAGGCCAAACCCATGTCTGTGGCTGCAGCATCCATTTTGTGATGCCAGGGCTCTGTTAAGTTTCTACCGGGTAACCCAGTACTTTCATGTCTCTCCCTCTAGAAGGGTGGAATTCTACCCCCGCCGCAAGAACTGGTGGAGGGGTAGGACTCCAAAGCGTTTGACACCAAACATGACATGTTTCTGTGCAGCCATCCCAAAGTTAGCACTTACCGCAAGGTTATAATGCACTTAAGAGTATATGGTCAGGCTGCATTACAAACAGCATCAGAGAAGGGTCTCTGAACGCTGCAGAGGGGCTATATATATATATATATAGTGATATAGGTTACCTATGCATGCACCACCTTACCCAGGCTGCAGTAGCAGACCTGTGGTGTCATTTTGGGTGGCTTTCCAGGGGTGGCATAATACATGCTTCAGCCCCTGGTAGGCCTCTGCCCTATGCCCTGGGTACATAGTGTACCATATACTAGCGACTCACAAGGGTACCTCAAGATCCAATCTGTGGTGTACCTAAAGTACAGGTAATCAATTTAGAGAGGAAGCAGCTAGGCTGGGGCCCTGAATAGCAGGGTCCCAGCCAGACTAAAGTCGAAAAACAGTGAAACACCAGCAAAAAGTGGGGGTATACATGTGAAGCAGATCCTACTCTCCTACAACCCTGAGCTGTCTTGCCAAGTGATGACCTACCTTGTCGCCTTGGGCAAAGGATGTCTGTTGCAGCCTCCAAAGGGTGAACTCCACTCGATTAGTGTAGATGGAGCGTAATTTTCCCCTGGCTGCGGTAAGTTGTCGCTGCAGCGCACGTGTGGGTGTAGCTTTGTGTGCCTTCTCAACTGTCTTTAACTCCTGTTCAAGAGCAGTGCGTTCCTTCGCTCTTTGCTTGTTTAACGTTGCGTTAAGTTGGATGCATTTACCCTGCATCACAGCCTTAAAAGCATCCCAATTATTCTGCGGAGAGGTGTCTTGCGGTTTGTTAAGTGTAAAGAAGTCAGATATGGCATCCCTTAGCTCCTCCCGCAGTACCTTGTCCCGTATGAGCGCCGTCGGGAAATACCACCTAGACGTACCAGACTTAGGCCCACTCCAGGCCAGGCTAATGGGGATTAGCCTGTGGTCATAGACTGAGATTGGTAAAATCTGCACCACCTGAAGCGGCCCTATCAGGGCCTGGCTGATGAATATGTAGTCTATTCTGGAGTATGTCTGGTGAACGTGAGAATAGTATGTGTAGTCTTTGGTGGTAGCGTGGAGGAATCGCGAGGCATCGCATAAGCCAAGTGTCTGCACTTTTTGTTTAAGCCCATTAGAAAAGGTGCCGGTAGACGTCCGGTTTGAGTGGGAGCTGTCCAATGATTCGTGCCAAGTCAAATTAAAGTCACCCAGTAGTATTACGGGGCCTTCTGCAAATCCACTCAGTAAATCAAGAGCCTTAGAGAGGAATGTGGACTGACCCGAGTTGGGGGTGTAAAGAGAAATTAACCTGCAAAGTGTGCTTTCAGCCCCCCTTGACCATTAGTATTCTCCCTTCCCGATCTGATTTGGTGGCCTCAGGTTGAAATTTAGTTGTGCTATGAAAGAGAAGCGCCACTCCATTATGTTTGGTGCTAGCTGAGGATTTGTATATTAAGGGGTACGCTTTGTGTCGGAGCCTGTTGTCTTCAGATTTTTTAAGGTGAGTCTCTTGGAGGACTACCACGTCAAATTTGTGGTCCATGAGGTATTTCCAAATTTTCTGACGTTTCTGGGGGGAGTTCAACCCCTTAACATTCCAAGATGCGACTGAAACCATTATTGTAGTAGACCCTACTCACTCCCCATGTGGACCACCCCTCTCCCAGGTATGTAGACGTGGTTGTCCCCGACAAAGTGGGAGCCTCCCTGCCAGCAAGCGTAAGGATCAACAGGCACATGCATCAAAAGAAAAACCAGTCGCAAACGGGCAGATTCTCAGAATCTGCCCCTTTGCGACCGGTATTTTTGCAAATTTGTTAAAGGGCAGAATTTCTGTCTTATCAGGATTGATTTTGTACCCAGAAACCAGAGAAAATCTGAGAACTCGTGCATTAAAGAAGGAATAGAGGTTTCAGAATTAGAAAGGAAAAGTAAAATATCATTTGCATAAGCAGACAACTTCAAATGAGAATCTCCATAAACAAATCCAGAGATAGACGTGTTCTGATGGATACGAGATAAAAAGGGTTCTATAGTTAAAACAAATAAGAGGAGAAAGGGGATAACCCTGACGTACACCTCGCTGTAGTGAAAAGAATTGTGAAATAAGACCATTAAGTAAAGAGATAAGAGGGATAAATGTGGGACCAAAACCATGCTATTGAAGGGATTTAAATAAAAAAGGCCAGTCAACTCTATCAGATACTTTTTCCGCATCAATAGAGACTGCCGCTTAAGAATAAGAGAGAGTGGAGGTCTTGTTTAGGACATTAAAACACAACCAAGAGTTATCAAAAGTTAATCTACCTTTAATAAAGCCGCATTGCTCTGGGGCGATCAAAGTAGGCAAAAGGGGTTTGAGACGTAAAGCAAGTAATTTAGCAAAGATTTTATAATCAACATTTACAAGAGATATAGGGCGGTAGTTTTAAAAAAAATTAGGATTGCAACCTTCCTTACGATTTAAGTATATTGTAGCTTCTAAAAAAGTACCATCTGCTTTGCCAGTTGTTGAAAAGTGTTGGAAAAGGCATACGAGTTTTGGGAGTAGTCGATTTGAAATGTGTAAATAAAATTCTACCATAAAACCAACCCGGCCCGGAGTTTTCTGTTTCTTCAGTACATTCAGGGATTTAGATATTTCTGTGATTGATATATCCGACTCAAGTACATCGAAATCTAGATTCCCACTCACAGAAGGGTAGATTGAGCAAGATAGGTGTTAATTAGAGAGGTAGACGCAGAGAATCCGGTGTGTATACATTTTTATAAAATTTCGCAAACTCTTACAAAATATCTTGTCCTTTAATAAGATGTTTTCCTTCAGATTTGTTAATTGAATCTATTAACTCACGCGCCTTACGAGCTTTGAGATAGTTTGCCAAACTTTTGCCTACTTTAGAATAGACGATCCATTATCCGTAGTTAATTTCTTAAAATCCAGCTTCACACAAACAAGTTCCTGTAAGGAAGAGTCAGATGAGGAAGAGTAAAATTTATGTTCTAGTCATTTGATATTGGCAAGTAAACTTTTATGTTGGTTAAGTGATTTTTTTTCTATTTCCTGGATACAAAATTTATAATGAAACAATGGGCTGCAGCTTTAAATGTATCTGATATTAATGAAGGGGTGAGAACTCGGATCCTCATTTAAGAAGAAAAATTCCTTTGCAAAGGAGATGAAGGAAGAAGAGAAATTAGGATCCTGTAAGAGAGAATTATTAAACCTCCATCTAGAGGATCTGGGTGTGCCCAGAGCATATCAAAATCCGCAACAACCGGGCATGATCAGACATTACAATCAGTTCAATTGAAGAAGGTTTGTAAAGAAACATTTTATCTAACCGTGTAAGAGAGCCATGAGGGGGGGAGAAGAAAGAAAATTCTGTTACATCTGGGTTACATAAACGCCAAGCATCAACAAGGTGTGTCTGGGAAATTATGTTGTGATATTATTTATGAGCTTTATGAGGGATAAAAAATTAATATGGGATTGGCGGTCAATACATGGATCTATAATCTGATTGCAATCACTTCTTAGAATAAAAAATTCATCTTTATATTGAATACATTTTTTGGGGAATATTAGGCCAAAAAGAGTGGTTCGGTTGAGTCGGACCGTAAACATTAAAAACAGTCAAAGATATATTGTTGATAAGCCACTTAACTAATAACCATCTACCCTCCGAATCTACGTCTTGCGAGAAAGGTAACAGAACAATGTCACTTTTTGTGACATAGGATAATTACACCATTTTTAGGTCTCGCCTGACCCAGTGCATGCGCTGGTCTGGCGAGACTTATTGAGAGGGCTCCAAAAAGTGCTACCAGGCCAGCCTAGAGCTACAGTGCATGCGCACGGGCGCGCGCCCCGAGTTTTACCGCGATTTACTTTCACTTTCGCGGCCGCACGGCAGCTTTGATGTTTGATCGCGATCACTTTCACTTTCGCGGCCGCACGGCCGCTTGGCATAGCCAATAGGTCTCGCTTTTGGGACCTTATAAGTAGTTAGTTATGCAACTGTTGCATGGCTAAACACTTATAAGGTCCCAAAGGCGAGACCTATTGGCTATGCCAATGCTTGTTCTTATTGGAAGTAGGGGAAACCACGGATAGGCCCACCCAACTCGGTTTGAGCTTCAAAGCCTCCAACTCCGACAAATGAGTTTCTTGGAAAAGAATTAAGTCTGGGTTATAGGAGACTAGATGAGATAACATTCTCTGCCTTTTTATGGGATTAATAAAACCTTTCACATTCCATGAACCAACTCTGAATGCAGAAAAACTTAACAATATATGAAACAACTCGATCAACAGTAATAAACAAAGGGAAGTGAACAGTGAAAAAGAAACATGAGAAGAAAGGTAAAATAGAAGAAAAATAAGAAAAATGTAAATAAAAAGAGGTTAAGAGAAGACAGTACATGTCAACAGCTGATAAAGTATATGACTGTAATTGAAAATAAATGTAGACAGGCGACTGTAATAAGTACCTTCAGGGAAGAACAGGAAGAAAAATACAAGGAGTACATACATGAAGATGACACATCCAACAGGAAGAACGCACCACAGTGGGGAATCATATAAAACGAGCAGAAAATGGATAAAAAAGAAGTTCCATAGATAAAATCAGTAAGAATATGAAGGGAAAAAGAACAAGGTTCACCAGTTATAAGACAATTATCAAAAAAAACCCCTGCAAGAGAAAACAGTGAACACATTTATAAATCAATCCTACCTGCAATAAAAAAGATAAATCAAGGTACAAAAGTCACAGAAGAAGGACCAGCAGTTTCCATCGACGATGAGGAGTGTGAGTGGATACATTTCCTCAGGTCTACCGGATCTTCAAAGGTAGATGTATTGTTTTGAAAAGTGACCTTAAACAAACATGGGTGAAATAATTCAGAGCATGCACCCAGTGTATGTAAAGCAGGACGAAGTTCAAGAAATTCCTTCAGTCGTTTGGCTATTGCTGAAGAAACGTCTTAGGCGATAAATAGTTTAGAACCCGAACATACAAGCTGTTTTTTAAGTTTGGCTGCACTTAAGACTTGTAGAAAGTCGGTAAACTTTAGAAATAGAAGAATCACACCCCGAGGCTTCGAGGGAGCAGATGATGAAGACAAGCGAGGACCTAATCTATGCGCACGTTGGATATTCAAGTTTGTAGATGTAGGAAGATCAAGAAGCTTTGGGAGAAAGGTAGTGAAAAACTGAACGGGGTCACCGCCTTCCAAACCCTCCGGAAGACCATATAAGGGGAGATTATTGCGTCTATTTCTATTTTCTAGATCTTCTGCAGAATTTTTTAACAGGAAGACCTCCTTCTGTAAGGTGACAAATTTGTTGGGTATATCCTGTCATTCATCCACATGCTGTTCCACCACCAATATACGGGCCTCCATAGATGACCATTAAGTATCCAGAATTTGCAGACGGGAATTTGTTTTCTAAAAAATAATGGACGTAAGGCACTTATTTTCTCTAAGACAGTGTCCAAAGACGCAGGAGAGACTGACTTCAGTGGAGAAGGAGGGTCCGGTTTAAGATGCTTGTTGGCAGAAGATGGCATTTGCAATTTGATTAAAGAGGTTGGTGAAGCCACCAAACGCGAAGAGTTAGAGTGCGCCATACTGCTAGCATTATGAATTGATGAACTAGTATGGGAGGAGTCAGATTCAGGAGCGTGAGCAGTAAATTTCTTGTTAGTAAGCAGCAATTTCTTACTCCTACCCATAAGTAATCCATAGGAGCAAAAGAAATCAACTGCATATACACCAAAGTCTATGGAAAGAACTCCAAAAATATTCTCAGAAACAATTGCTGCGCAAGAATCTCCATTAAAGTAGCGCAGCCTCTCCTGGTCCAGAAATAAAGAGAGAGGGAGTAAACACTAATTATACATGAAACAACAAGCACTGCATAGTATAATGGTGAAAGTCATTTCATAAACATTGTGCCTGAGGAAAAGGAAATCATGCCATCTCAGAGGAATTCCAAATGGAGGCCATCCAGTAGCTGCAGCAGTTTTTAGAGTTTCTCACAGGAAAAGGGGAAGAAAAGCCATTCCAGTGGAAGAGACCCACGAAATTCACCGCTGCATTTCCCGCTGCCATACGGAGCTCCGGGTTCGGCGGCCATCTTGGTTGTCACCACGTGCGCTCCCCCGCTTTTCAGCTTTTGATACTGAATAATCACAACACCAGGGATATTTGAAATTGTGGGTCTTATTGGCAGGCATAGAGGGAGGTCAGAATGCAGGATTCTTAAAAAGAGCAAGGTCCTTGATTGACCAATAAAGAGGCTGCCTAGAAAAGGTCAAATCATTTAGATCTGGAAAGTGAGTATAGTCCTCCCGCTGTGGATTATACACTGCAATATGACATGCTTGAAGCACTGTAACTTCACTTCCTTCTGCAAAGGGGGATCCTATGAATGATATCTCTGATTTTTCCCTCCGATCTGAGGACAATGATTGCACGAAATTCAGCTGATGTGTTGCAGAAGTAACCATGCATTCAGACGTCATATCCACCTGATCATGCTCTCATCTTTGATAGCTGTAGCTATGAATGATACACAGAGAGTTGAGTCTGTGGGAAGACTGAAACAAAAAATCTGGCAACTATACCTGTAAGATATTAATCTTTGCATGCCCCCAAAAGTAAAATGTTCTCTTAATAGTAGCAGTGTGTGTGAAAACCAGTCCCATTTCTTGCACTGTAGGTGTAAAATTGTGTAATAAGGCAACCTTTCAAAGCACAACTTTTTATGTGAGCTGGTTACAGAAAACAGATAAATTGTCAGTAAATTTACAAGCATCACTGATGGCTACATAGAATTAATTATGATACAAAAAAGATGGGGATTGATATTGTAGGCAAAACTAACTATATAGCTATGTTTCCTCAAAGTCATCCTGTCAATCAAAATACAGTTTGTGTATCAGCTCACCCAATTACCCTGCAACTCCTGTCTCAAAGAACTGAGGATGCTAACGTCGTCATTGTTAGGTGGGGGTAGCCTTTGTTGAAATGAAAAGATAATTCCTCATTAAACGGACTAAAAAATAAAGGAGTTCTAATATTCCTGGATCGAGCTCCAGGAAATTCAATAAAGGATGTTTGACATTCATGTAGACCTTCTGGTATCTTATTCAGTGGAAGCATTTTGAGGAGACATTTACCATTTGTGCCTGGTTTTTCTAGCCACAAATTGAAAAAACAAATACCCAGGGTTTGTGCACCCATTATAATCCTGTTTTGGGAGCATTCGGGAGTCTTTGCCTAAAATAGGATTTTCAGGCCCATCGTGGTTGGGCTTTTTAGCCCACATGCATCAAAAAGCAAATTAGCGATTCCTTAATAACAATTAATAAGAAATCGCTATTATCTTCAATAGCGATTACCTGTTTACCGAATCTGTAATAGTGAATTCGCAATTACAGAATCGCTAATTGCGATTTACCCATATTGCTGCATTGAGATGACATCACAACAGGAAGTGATTCACTGAATGCACACACCTGTACACAGGAAGAGTCTGAGGAGGAGGAGGAAGACTGGTGGAGCTCAGCTTGGAGAAACTGTGTTTGGAGCAGAAGCTGTGACAAAAAAATAGCATGGCGACATAAAATGAGAAAAGTAAAGAAGGCAGGAAGAGAAAGATAAAATTTAGTGAAAATGAACTTGAAATCCTCACTGAGGAAGTGGTGTTGAACCAGGACCGGCTATTTGGGAAACTATCCCTGCATGTTGCTGAGCCTGTCAAAAGAAAGATTTGGATGGGAATACAAGCTAAGGTCAATGCTGTGGGGGTAACACAGCATGCAATCCCTGACCTGCGCACATGATGGTACAACCTGCGCAGCCGAGCTAAAGAGAGGGTGGCTGAAAGGCTAGCCACTGCAAAAGAACTGGAGGGGGGACCATCTACGGAATGAGCAAACACCCCACTGGAGGACATGGTGGAATCCACTCTGCAGCCAGAGGCAGTCATCGGGATTACACAGATCGACACCTCTGACATCCCAAGGTAAGACCCCAGCTAAACATATGTCAATGTCAAATGTAACTAAAATAACCCCAAATGTATACCCTGCGTAGTGTAGCACACCTGAGTCTAGTCCACTTTTTACTTGCAACACCCAAATGCATTGTGGGAGTTGTATACGGACAAATGTAAGGGCAAGGCAAGGAGGGACAAACACAGCTTTACTGCAGCACAGGAAGTGACTACAGTAGACTTTGTACATTACATAAGTAAATTTATTAGACCTTTGCATGCGCTATGTTCCAAACATGTGCAAATAAAAAGTAAATGAACTTACACTGTTTTAAATCACAGATGCAGCACAGGACAGTGATGTTGCTGACGACCACGAGTCAGAGGGACCAATGGAACAGCCTGATGAGGGACCAGAACTGCCAGCATCCTCACCCATACCGGCTCCCACTTGTTGCAGGTGAATAGTCCAACTACTGCCTGATTTGGAGCGTGATGAGGACAGCCAAACAGGAGCTCCCACACAGCAGCCTGCCCATACACCACCACCACCACCAGAGGTAACAATGCGACGCCGTTCCATGCAGTTCCGCAGGCGAAGGACCAGGGCAATCCTCATGTCTGCTGAGGACAATGGTGCACCTGCCTGCAGTGGGCTTGAGGCCAAGATGCTGAGGGTCCAGCGCCTGCAAGGAAGGAAAATGCGGATTATGCAGGGCCAATTAGGGACAATGGCAACATAGATGGGGGAAATACGTGACTGCCTGAAAAGAGCTAACAACTGCGGTAATTGAAGGGCACAGGGCGAACACTGAAAAACTAGACAGTGTTGCAACAGCCATATAAGATATGTGCAGAGTCATCCAGGCTGAGCATGTATCACATGGCAGGAGGCATCACAATTCAATGGGGTGCATGCACAGTTACACCAGGGCAATAAATAGGCTGAGTACTACTACAGCTCAGCTTTCCAGGCGTGCTGTCAGCATGCAGGTAGAGTTGAGCCACTGCTGCGGGGATGTGGCCAGGGGCCTCATCCAGGTTACCACTGCAGTAAAAGGAGTCCAGACTGCAGCAGCTTGTGGAAAACTCATGCATGCAGAGGGGACAGTGAGGAGGCCTCAGAAGCCTACTGGAACCTGTTGCACATACCAGGAGGTGCAGTACCAGGAGTCACGCTGGCACAGAAGGCTCAATGATAGATGGAGCTGAGCCTACTGAAACGGCCACAGGAGTGCGTGGCAGGAAGAAACAGACATTTGGACAAGCACAATTCTGGTGCCATAACCAGAATCTTGTAACTAGTTCACACTGAAGTTTCAGTGCCAAGGCAATGACATTTAATTGTCTGTACCCACACTGCACTTGTCAGCACATGGTATGTGTGCATTAACACACCCACACAATTCTCACAATAAACCTTTGAGCAAATACTGTGTTGTTTTGTGATTACCCACCATAAAAGTAATGTTGCGTGATTTCTGCCCGGCTCCGTCTCCCCTCTGCTTCATTTGTACCGCATGCCGCTTGAGGTGGTTGCCTTGGCTGTATGTCTAGTTCTTGCTAGCTATCAGAGTCTTCCAGGGGAATGCCCCTATTAGTTGCTATTTTGTGCAACATTGCACATGTGGCGACAATTTCACAGCAAGTCTCCGGCCTATACCGTAAAGCACCACCGGTTTTGTGGAGGACGTGAAACCTTGATTTAAGTACAACAAATGTCCTCTCAATCACATTGCGTGACGAGATGTGTGCCTCATTGTATCACTGCTCCCTTTGTGTAGAAGGATTCAGATATGGAGTGAGGATGAAAGACCTCACAGCGTATGCGCTATCACCTACAGGATGTGAAAAATAAATATACATTAGTCACTGCTATGTGTCACCATGGCGGACAGGTGTGCAAATATCCTTCTCCAAATTCACCCACAAGTAGACGTCCGTGTATGCCACTATGCTGGAAGATGTAGGAGTCATGTGTACTGCCAGGGTAACTAGCCACTATGTCTGTGATTATTGATTTTGAATTGCAGATTACTTGAATGTTCAGTGAATGGTAAGATTTCCAGTTTCGGTAGATAAACTCATTCACTGAGGGGGGACATATGGGTACATGTGTCCCATCAATGCAACCAATGACATGTGGAAATTGTGCAACCTGATAAAAATCTAATTTAGTTTGCAGCAATTCCCGTGGTGTTGTGGGGAACCTAATGTGGTGGTGTATCCTCTGCAACATGGCATTTAGGAAAGAGTTAAAAAAGCACGATAGGGCACTTTGAGAGACACCTCCATCTGCAGCAATTACCCCCTGGAAGGTCCCTGAAGCTCGTAGATGCAGAGAACACAGGACCTGCACATGTGTCCTGTTAGACCTGGCATCATTGGCATGAGTCTCTCCTCCATTTTTTTTCTGTTTGCCTCCTCTGTTTACGATGTTTTTGCTGGATTATTGCTTTGGGCACTGTGCCACTGCTGATCAGTGCCACAGTGCAAGTGCTCCCTATGTTAAATTGTTACATTGATTGGTGTTACCATGATTGGCTTGGTTGACTTACTGTTCAGACCCTAGTCTAGTGCACTGCGTGTGCCAAGGGCGTGTAAGTTAACTGCTGCTGGTGGGCTTGCAGCACTGGTTGTGCCACCCACAGAAGCAGCGTGCAAAATGTGTCTCAGGCCTGCCACCGCGGCGCCTGCGTGCAGTCCCTGACTGCCATGTCGACTTGGTAAGGAAACCTACTTACCAGTCTCTAAACCTTCCCTTTGCCACATTTCAGACACCTCTATGGTAAGCCCTAGGGCTGGGTGCATTGTGGGTAAAAGGTAGGTCATGCCCTGATGTGTGTGGCATGACCTAATAGTGAATTACAGCCATTTTCGTTTTTCGCTATTGAAGGGCTACCTGCCTCCAATAGGCCAGACTGGGCAGACTGATTATTAACGCCATTATAATCTATCTGACTCAGGGAGCATGGTAGCAAGTCGAGTTTAGTATCCCTGAACTCAGAATTTAATAACACACCCTTTAGGATGGATGGTTTTTAAATTCTATGTTTGAAAATAGCACTTTTAGAAAGTGGCTATTTTCTTGTCCAACTATCTACCGGTCTCTGCTGGTTTGGTGTGTGTGTCAGGGGCTGGGTGGCTCCAGAGGTCTGAGTGAGTCAGTGTGGGGTGAATGGGGCGTTTACACGTAGAGTGAGGGAAGAGTAGCCTGCCCTGCCTGACACAATACTGGCTCCGCCTCCTGCTGGGCGACTGATAGCCCTGCTCCTGCCAGTGACAATACTGGCTCCGCCTCCTGCTGGGCGGCTGAGGACTCTGTCCTGCTCAGTGAATAGGCCAGGTGCCTCTGCCTGGCAACACCCACAACAAACCTGAGATGGTGGGAATCTCCCTGCTTGGACAAAGGGAACAAAGGGAAAAAGGGGTATAAGAGAAGGACCCCTGAACCAAGAACTCAGATCACTTCTGACAAGGAAACCTGTACCAAGGACAAGAAGCCTGCTGATCTAAGGACTTGCCTCCCCTTTCTGCCAGAGTGCTGTTTTGCTGTGGAGGAACCTGAAAGCTGCTTCTTTATTTTTGCCAAGGAACAAGGAGAGAGGAACTTGGTGTGTACTCTCTGAACACTTGCTAGAAAATCTCCAAGGACTGGAAGAGTGCCAGTCTCCTGTTGAAGTCACAGGGCCAAAGGACTTCACCATCTACTGAATTGCTGAATTGCTGGAAAGTGTTGTTTCCAGTACACAAGGGAAAATCTGCAGTCTCGACGCCAGCAGCAACGCCAGTGAGCAGTGGGTATCGGCCCCGGCTCCAAGTGACCCCGTCTCGACGCCGGTATCAACGCCAGTGAGGAGTGAGTATCGGCTCTACCTCCAAGCGACCCCGTCCCGACGCCGCTGCTGATCGCATCGACTCGACGCCCTTCTCGACGCCGTGAGCGCTGCTCCGGCCCGACATCCCTCGACACCGCTGCGGATTGACCCGACTCCGAGGCACGATCGACGCCGACCTCGACGCCGACATCTCGAAGCCGTGGATCATCGTTTTCTCCGTTTCTCAAGGTACTGTACTTGTGGGGTCTGTTGCGACTCCAGGCTCGACGTAGCGCTCCTCGCGGTCAACGCCGAACCTTGGGAATCTTGTAGACTCGACGTCGTGTGACTCCTGTGGGGGTTACATTGTTGCCAAAGAACTGTGCTCAGAAGAATACTTTGCTAAAGAACTATTTGCCAAGAAGAAACCTTACTTGAGCTATTATTTTTCCTTCCAAAGAGTATTTATTGAGACTGTGGTATATTTTTGTCGTTATTTGGTCTTGTGCTAAGCCTTATATAAAAATACTACATTATAATAACTTCTCTGTCGTGTCCATCTGTAGTGTATTCACTTTATTACCGTATGTGGTCATAAATGCTTAACACACTGCCTCTGAGATAAGCCTGTCTGCTCTGCCAAGCTACCAAGGGGGTAGCAGGGGTTATCTGAGTGTGTAATCCCCTTTCCCTGACTAGAGTTGGTAGGTCCCTATTTGTCGGAAGTGTATACCTCTGCCAACTAGAGACCGCCGGTTCTAACATTGGTGGTCAGCGGTGAGGATTTGAACTTTGCATTTATGACTCATGTGCAGTGATTAGTGTACGCTACATAGTGAAAGCAGACCATAACGCAGCCACAGTCCGTTTGGTAGGATATTCTATTTTTGTTCTCCGCTTTCCTGGAGCTTATTTTCTTAAACACTGCCAGTTTTGACCATGGAGAATGCCGGAGCTGCTACACCTGTGGAGAATGTTGTGGGGGAATTCGATAAGGAGAAGATAGATTCCTACACGCTAAAAGATCTAAAAGGATTTTGCAAGCAGTTTAAAGTTCCTACCACAGGTGTCTCAAAGAAAGAGGGCTTCCTCAAAGCGCTGAAGGCCTGGTTAGAGGCCAGAAATCCCTCTGATCCGGTGGTAGTACCGGAAGAGGAAGAAGAAGAGGAAGAGGAAGAGCCCACAGGTGGGCCAGTGTCATCTCCGGGCAGTAGTGCGTCCTCTAGGAGCCTTTCCCCCGAAGAATTAGAAGACAGGGAGAAGGAGAGGGGGTACAAGTTAGAAATGGCGAAACTTAAATTAGGAGGGCAGTTGGAATTAGAGAATGCGAGAAGCAAGAGAGAAGCTGAAATGGAGAGCAAAAGATTAGATTTTGAGAGAGAGAAATTAGCGTTTGAACGTGAGAAGATGGTGAGGGAGATGGAGCTTAAAACTAAGAGTTTAGAGTTGAATCCCTCTGGTGGCAGCACTCCATCTGTGCCTGCAGAAAGTAGGTTTTATTTTCCTAAAGATGTGATCAAGGATTACAGTAAGAATGAAGATATTAGCCAATGGTTTAAAGCGTATGAGTTAGCATTGTTGGCCCACCGGGTCCCTGAGAAGGATTGGGGAACGGGGTTGTGGAGCCGCTTTACAAACGAGGGGAGAGATACCTTGTTGAGCCTTCCTGCTGAGGATAGGATGTCTTATACTCATATGAAAGATGCTTTAATGCTGAGATATGGCTTAACTCCAGAAAAGTACAGACAAACCTTTAGAGAATGTAAGAAGTTGCCTGGTACTACGTGGGTTGAATATGTGTCTTTTTTCTGCAGAACCATGGATGGTTGGATAAAGGGTAGCAAGGTTGATAGTTATGACGCTCTTTATGATTTGTTTGCTTGGGAGCACTTGTCTAATAACTGTTTTCCAGAGCTACGCCAGCACCTTGTTGATAGCAAGCTATCTAACCCTAGAAAACTTGCTGAGGAGGCGGACCGCTGGGTCAGTACCAGGGTCCACAAGGGTCCAGTGGGAGACTCAGCCAAAGGTGGGCAGGGTCCCCAGCAGAAGAGTGGGGGGGACAGGGGTAAACAGAGGGAGTTTCAGAAAGGACCCCAAAGTAATCCCCAAGGGAACCAAGGGAAGGGTTCCCAGCCTCCCCCTGTAAAGAAGCCAGAGGCCCCGACAGGTAAACCTGTTCACAGGGGCCCCATGACCTGCTATGCCTGTAAGCAGGTGGGACACCGTTATTATGATCCCCAGTGTCCCATGAAGGATTCGAATGCACCGCCGCGTGCACCCCCTCGTCAGGTAGCGAGTGTAGCCCTGGGAGGGGAGGAGATGGGTGCCCCCGGTGGGTGGGGTCCCGCAGAAATGTCCCTGGTCTCTTTAGGAGACGTGGAAATGGTCCCTCCAACCCCTCTGCCTAGTAACACTAAGAAATATAGGCAGTGGGTGACCATTAATGGCCATAGGGTGGAAGCTCTCAGAGACACCGGAGCGAGTGTGACAGCTGTCAAGTGTCACTTGGTGTCCAGAGAGCAGGTGGTCCCTCATGCATTCTACCCCGTTGTAGCTGCTGACAACTCACAGAGTAAGTGTGAGGTAGCTCAAGTTCCTTTTGAGTGGGGGGGGGTCTCAGGTACTCTTCAGGTTGCTGTGAGGCCCGCCATGCCTGTTGATTGTCTCTTGGGCAATGATTTGGAGGACTCCCCTTGGGCTAAGGTGGAGAGAAAAGCGCATCTGGAAATGTTGGGTCTGCCTGAGTGGGTGTGTGCGACCACCCGGTCCATGTCAGTCAGTAAGGGTGTTGATGGGGGCCCGGAGCCTGGAAGTATGGCCCAGGTCCCAACCGTGAAGAGAAGAGGCAGGGGGCGCGGGAAACCGTCCCCCCTCGTTCCCGCGGTCCAGGAGGGAGCAGACCCTGAGGGGGATGCCCTGGAACCGACAGGAGAACAAGTGGCCGAACTGGGAGACCTGCCCGAGCTGACCCATTGGCAGCAGGATGGGGGTCCCTCCAGGGAGGAATTTTGTGCTGAACAGAAAGTGTGCCCTTCTCTTGTGGGTATGAGGCAGCAGGCCTCAGCCCAAACGACAGGTGATCAGTCAGGATCACATTGGGTCTACTGGGAGAACGATCTCCTGTATAGCGAGCCTAAGGCTGCTGAACCTGGGTCAGCCCGTGTGCTGGTGGTACCCCAGCGCTTCAGAGCCTTCCTACTGGGGTTGGCTCATGACGTTCCGTTAGCTGGACATCTGGGGCAGGACAAGACCTATGACAGGCTTGTCACCCATTTTTATTGGCCCCAGATGAGAAGGGATTCAGATATCCATTGTAGGACCTGTCAAACTTGCCAGGCAAGTGGGAAAAGTGGGCGGAAGCAGAAGGCTCCCCTCCAACCTTTTCCCGTCGTCAGTACCCCCTTTGAGCGAGTGGGAATTGACATTGTGGGGCCACTGGACCCCAAGACAGCCATGGGCAACAGGTTTATCCTGGTCTTGGTGGACCATGCCACCCGGTACCCGGAAGCCATCCCTCTCCGCACAGTGACGGCCCCCGTGGTGGGACGGGCACTGATGGGTGTTTTCTCCCGCATGGGGTTCCCCAGAGAGGTGGTGTCAGACCGGGGCACCAACTTCATTTCGAATTATATGAAGTCTCTGTGGAAGGAGTGTGGGGTAACCTACAAGTTTACCACTCCTTACCACCCTCAAGGTAATGGGCTGGTTGAGAGATTCAACCGGACCCTAAAAGGCATGATCATGGGTCTTGAAGAACCAATGAGGCGTAAATGGGACGTCCTCTTGCCATGCCTGCTGTTTGCTTACCATGAGGTGCCACAGAAGTCTCTAGGGTTCAGCCCCTTTGAGCTTTTGTATGGTCACCCGGTAAGAGGACCTTTGAGTCTGGTCAAAGAAGGCTGGGAGCAATCTCCCAGGAAACCTCCCCAGGATGTATATAGTTACATGCTGGCCTTTAGGAACCAGACTCGGCGCTTCAGAGATCTTGCTCAGGCAAATCTGGAGGCCAGCCAGGAAGAGATGAAGCGGTGGTACGATCAGAATGCCACTCTGGTTGAGCTTCAACCTGGTCAGAAAGTTTGGGTCATGGCCCCTGTGGAACCTTGTGCGCTCAAGGACAGGTGGACCGGACCATTTGAGGTTGTGGAGAAAAAGAGCGATGTCACCTACTTGGTGGACTTGAAGTCTCCCAGGAACCCCTTAAGGGTCCTGCATGTCAACCGGTTAAAGCCCCACTTAGAAAGGTCCGAAGTGGGCATGCTCCTTGCCACAGATGCTGGGATGGAGGAAGAGAGTGAGCCTCTTCCTGACCTCCTGTGTGCAAAAGAAAAAGATGGGTCAGTGGATGGTGTTGTCCTCTCTGACACACTGACCCCTGAGCAGCAGCAAGATTGTCGCCATCTGTTGGTACAATTCCCTGATCTGTTCTCCTTAATCCCTGGTGTCACTCAGTGGTGTGTCCATGATGTGGACACTGGGGACAGCACTCCTGTGAGGCACAAGGCCTACAGGGTGACTGAAAAGGTCAGAGCTTGGCTGACATTAATTTGAGGAACCCTACCTGGCTGATACTTCTGCCGATCCTGCTGAAGGTCTCTCCCCGCTGCCGCGTCCTCCACCAACAGCGCGGCCGCAGTGAGGGAGGGAGGAACTACATTACCCGTGAACCTTTGCGGCAGGAAGCCGTCATCGGGGGATCCCTTTTCGCGCCAGGAGGCGTTTAAAATTGAGAGGTCTTCCCCCGCGTCGCGGGACGCGCGCGGGACACGCCGGGCTAAGCCCGGGCAAAGGGCGGGCCCTCTGTGGCCCTCAGGGGACTGAGGGGGACGGGACGGGCCACCCCCATTGCATTCATCTTGCCACCCAGGACAAAGCTGTGAGGTGATTTCTGTATCTCATCCGTGTGCTATATGTTACCTTGCACTGATACGAGCATAGGTTAAGTGTAATATTCAGCTGTGTTTGAATATAGAGGGATAGTCTGCAAAAAATGACGAAAACCAGAAAGACTCCGGTGGCTACAAGATCATCCACTAGAAAAAATCTCACCCCCTCTACACCCTTGCCATCCTTAACAGCTATTGACCTTATGCTGCAGAAAACGATCAGTGTAGTAGCTGATGCGATTCAAAATACGGAGAGACGTCTCTCCTTGACTCCGAATATGTGTTTCCCAAATCTTTCAATGCACACCACTGAGCATAATAACACTGTGGAGTCAACTATAAATGTGGACGATTCGCTCTTGTTGCAATCCTTCTCGGGGTTACCGAGTGGTAAAGGTTGTAGAAATGAAACACCCTCAGGTCTGATCATTCTAAATAGTAATGAAAGAAGTCCTTCGTCCACTACTAATGGCGTGGCTAGCGCTAGCCCGTGTCTAGTACAACCAGGAAATATGTCAATAAACTCCCCAGGAGAGGTACTTGCTGAAAGTTCTCCCCTGACTAGCATAACAGTGACAGATAAGTCTCCTTCTCCCAAAAAGAAGAAAGGACGTAATGGGAGAAATAAAACTAAGTCTATTACGAGGAAGATTTATAAACCTCTGGGCAACCATAAATCCTCAGCCAAAGATGTATGGCTTAATTTTAAATTGGCTAAACCAATAATGAGTACATCTAACATGGCTACAACATCTACCAAACAAGATTTACCAATAGCCAAAGAAAATCAGCCAAAAACTAAAAAACCTCATATAGATGAGACAACTCAGACTGAAAGGGTGAGTTTAACCGATACATCTCACCTGACAGATCTAGAACGGCTGGTTAGACTTCTTCTCCAGCCTATAAATGAGAAAATCACTAATATAGAGTTAATGTTAGCCAAACTCGAGAAATATCGAGATAATGTCCAGATCGCAAACCCCAAATCCCCTCTTACCTTTATACAGACTGACAATTCAGAAACCGTTTGTTGCAATACGGCAATCATTACCCCTACGGGATCTAATGCTCAGAACGACAAACCACAACACATAAGAACACAAAAAGAACCATTAGTGTTGTCGAGTGTACCCCCCATGCTGGCATACTCCATAGCTGACAATGACGAGAGCGAATGGGCCGCAGAAGATTTATCCCAAGTATCATCTGCCGATCGAGCTATGCCCATTAGGACTCCACCAGCGGTACCCCTAGCCACAAATATACGACCAACACGAAACCTCATGCAACCCCCACAAAACAAAAAACCCATTCATATTCATCTCCCTCCGGAATCCCAACTACACACCATAGTAATGATAGGTGTCCCGCAATTAGAAAAGGATAAGGCGGAGAGATATGGGGACTTGAAAAATAAAGTAAGTCATTGGTTAACCACGCATAGACCGCTCCCCAGACACATCAGTGGCAAAATCTTAAATGTCAGGAGGGTCGATTGGGTGGGCCATAGATTTAAATCTACCGAGGGGGACTGCATTCTCGTTACTTTTGCTGATAATCGAGCAGTAAAACACATTATTGGCTGGAAAGATGACACGATCAATAGTTTGATCCGCACTAAAGATTTAAGCTATTTTTATCCCACAAGTGATTATGGCATTAATAAGTTGCCTACACACCCTATCATTGAGGAAAAAGATAAGTATGTCACCTACAACTCACATTTTAATGGAGAAATACCGATGAAGTATTCTTATAACACAGGACATTACAGACAGCATAGAAATGATATATTTGGGGGACCCAGAAATGTTAACTATCCAGTTGCTTATCATGAAAGACGGAAGACCCCAGATGACCCATATTGCTATCAAAATCATTTCCAACCAATACCTTCTAACACATATTATAATGTCCCAACCACAAACAGGTTTGATGTTTTTTACGAGCAAAATTGTCTAGAAGGGGTTGATTGACTGTATGCTGCAGCAGCAATGCCTACGCTTGCTGATTCCCCATTAAGTGATTTTAATTGCGATGCTTCCATTTGTCATCCAAATAAAGAATTAGACAACATAAATTTTGTAGAACCAGATATAGATTGTTTGTTATCCAGGCCTGTATCCCTTGATTGTGAATATCCTAATATATTGCATCATCAGTCTGACGCACTTAACGTTGACCTATCTAATGTAGAATTAAAATCCTCTGCAGTAGAAACTTTGGGATTTACTGTCAATGAACAACAAAACCAGTTATCAGAACTTACTAGTACTGAGGCTCCCATGAACACAGAGAATGATGATGGTTGTAAAATGAGTTTAGTTTCCTGGAACATTGCAGGCCTGGCAGACAAGATATGCGACCCTGCCTGGCTTGCTTTTGTTAAAAAATATGCGATTATATGTCTCCAAGAAACATGGTTAGAAGAAAATACTGCCTTCATCGAAGGGTATCAAAGCTTCCTTAGGCCAGCATCCCCCTCTATTAGTGGCAGAGCAAAAGGGGGCCTGGCCATTTTTATAAACTTGGCCCTGTCTTGTGATATAACCATTCACCAATATGTAAATAGTAACCTTCAAGTGCTTATATTGAAGAGAGGCAAAAATGCTCTGACTTTAGTCAATTTTTATAACGCCACATCTAGTCAAGGGGAATGTAACATACTATTATTGAATGAAATGTTGAAAGAAGGAACAGACATATTACCTTGTAAAGTATTGATTGTAGGTGACTTTAATGCACATCCGTGCGGTAACCCAAGAGACACCCCAATGGGATCCCTCGGGTGTAACAACATGGATGGTTTTCACTTTGATCATACTAGACGCGGTTCCCTTCTTAATGATTTACTCAATGAATATAATTTGTTTGCAGCCATGTCTTTGGTCCCAGAATCCAAAGTTTTTGATGTCCCGACGTTTAAAGGGTCACGTTATGGGTCTTTTATTGACCATATATTATTATCTGCTGACCTTGTAAACCAGATCTCCTGCTTTACTATTCACATGAATATTTACAGTGATCACAACCCCATTTCTATCAATTTGAATGGTGGTATATTTGAATTACGTAAACAATGTAAAGACAGGGGAATTCTACAATGTATAAATGGTAAACGTCGTCTGAAATGGCATAGGGTAAATCAAGAAAACTTTTATAATGATATTAATAAGTTATGTGGTGAGGAATTGGCGATCTGTGCCTCAACTTCTATGTCTCCAAAGCAAACTTTAGTCACTTTTGAAGGTGTAGCGTTAACAGTAAGCTCTATGTTACTGGTTCCAGCAAATGGGCAAGTTGATAGTCACCCTAAATGGTTTGATCATGCATGCTCTGTTGCAAACAAAAATGTAAGGATGGCGTTAAAAAACGAACCTAGAGATCTAGGCGAAATCAGGATCCTCCGCTATACCTATAAAAAAACATTAGACAAGCGGAAAAAGGAAATTAAGGCCAGTACTTGGGAGTCCCTGCTTGACCCAGCTGTCCTGGGAAATAGCAGCAAATTTTGGGAGATTGTCAACAAACCTTTGTTTGACAACCCAAGTGATACTGCAATAGGCACAAATATCCCAGAGGCAGATTGGGTGTCCCATTTTAGTGCAATTTTTAAAAGTCATGATCAACTTTCAGATCATGAATTTTTAATTCTAGAGGAGAAGCCTCCCTGTTTCTCAATCAACGAAGTAGAAAAGGCAATCCAAGGTTTAACTAGCAATAAGGCACCTGGTCCGGATGGCCTCCCTCCGGATCTTTTTAAATCCAGTATTCAGTTATGGGCTCCTATCCTTACAAATGTAATAAATGCAGCTGTAATATCTGGGTGCCCAAAATCCTGGGGACAATCAACTATTGTCCCCGTGTTTAAAAAGGGTGATCGCGGCAGCCCGACACGCTACAGACCAATATCCTTAATTAATTCTGTAGCAAAAGTGGTAGGGGGTGTGCTTTTGAACAGACTTACAACATGGGCAAAAGAGAAAAATATTCTATCTACAATACAATACGGCTTCAGACCAGGCCACTCAACAGTGACCCAGTGTCTGAACCTGTATTTAATTGCAAGCAAATACACTCTAGCCCGCCAGGGAACCATACACATGGCCTTTATGGACCTATCGTCCGCATTTGACTGTGTGGACAGAGGTAAATTATGGGACATTATGTTAAAAATGGGCATTGATCAGAACTTAGTTTATGTTCTGATCGATTTGCACTCAGATACAAGAGCCAACGTCCGTTACTCACAAGACCTGAAGGTGACAGGGGACATCAGAATTAATAGGGGCGTCCGTCAAGGATGTATTTTAGCACCATTTCTCTTCAATTTGCACATAAATGAGCTGGAGGACTGTTTGTTGAGAATAGGTGCAGATTACCCCTATGTAGGCAAAAAAGGTATCCCAGTCTTACTCTATGCGGATGACGCTGTCCTTATTTCAAGGACCGCAATTGGTCTTCAGAAACTTCTAAATTCTTTTTATGAATTTATGGAGTCCAGAGGCTTAAGTATCAATAATTCAAAGTCCTACACTATGAAAATAGGCCAGGGGTCACGTAAACCCAACTCTTTTCATACAAATGGGGAAAGAATTCCAAATTCCAAAACCTTCTCATACCTCGGGGTCCTTCTCGACGACCAACTAGAGTGGGGCCCAGCTATTGCTAAAAAAAAGGGCGAAGTAATACGTGTCAATGCAGCAATACTTGGCTTTGCTAGAAAAATGGGCAACAGTCCGGTGGCCGCCTTGCTCAAACTATATCAAGCCAAAAGTGTCGCCATCGCCTGCTATGGCAGTGAGATATGGGGCTACTGCCAGACACGAGCCCTGGAGGTTACAGAAAATAACTTTTTAAAGAAGGTATTGAGGCTGCCTAGGGGCACCGGAAATTTCTCGGTACACGAGGAATTAGGGGTACCATTCCTGAGTGACAGAATAGCAGCAAATCCCCTGTTATGTTGGTTGAACTCCTGGCTAAATGATGATATACCTCTCACTCATGCTATACTAGAAGAAGCTCTAACCTGGGACGGTAGGTTTAAGGTTCCGTGGCTGAGGTACATTAACGACCGCCTCATTGAAATGGGACGGCCGGATTTGTTCTCATCCCCAAATTTTATAACCAAAGCTGATGTAATTTTTGTGAAAAAGACATTCATGTCTACTAGGTATCTTGCCCGGGAGGAGGGCGAGCTGACGAAAGATAGTGTAAGGAAGCACGCCCTACTTAAGACATGTTCTCAAATGGAACCATACCTATCCTGGCCTATGTCAGGGTATGAACGCTATCTTTTGATAAGGTTCCGTTTTGATTTATTTCATCTCCTGTTGGCAACACCAAAAGGAGCCCACCGAGGTCAAGTGTTACCTGCTTGCGGCTGCGACGGGAAGTCTCCGCAAGATTTGGCACACTTTTTATTTGTTTGTCCTTATTATCTAGTACCTCGGAAGTTGTACTTGAAGCCTTGTTTAAAGGATTTACAATTTACTCAAATCAAACCAGCACTTTATTACCTCCAACTCCTGAATTGTGACTATACTCTGTTTATATGTAGCTTTTTGAAACTTGCTATCACCTTCAGGAAAAGTATGGAAGGTTAATTATGCTGCTACTATCGTTGTATTTTTATCCCTTTTTAACTCTGAATAATTATTTATATTTTTAACTTGATGTATTTTATGTGTTATCCTGGTTTTACAAAACTCTTGCACATTATCTTGCGTCTCATTGATGAAATGGATGGTTTCTTTTTATATGAAAGGAATATGTTATGTCTGTATGTTTTAAAATGTACTTTTATGGATGTATTGTATTACATTCGAATAAAGATATTTGAACGAAAATGAAAGGTCAGAGCATATATCAAGGAGGAGGTCTCCAAGATGTTTGCCTTAGGGGTGGTTGAGTCCTCTAGCAGTCCTTGGGCCAGCCCAGTGGTCTTGGTCCCAAAGGCTGCAGCGCCTGGTGCTTCACCAGAACTTCGGTTCTGTGTGGATTACCGAGGACTCAATTCGGTCACCAAGACTGACGCGCACCCCATCCCCAGAGCTGATGAGCTCATCGATCGGTTGGGGGCTGCCCGGTACCTTAGTACGTTTGATCTAACGTCTGGGTACTGGCAGATCGCCTTGACTGATGGGGCAAAAGAGAGGTCTGCATTCTCCACACCAGATGGGCACTACCAGTTCCGTGTGATGCCCTTTGGGATGAAGAATGCCCCTGCCACATTCCAGAGGTTGGTTAACCAGGTATTGGCCGGGCTGGAAGATTTCAGCGCCGCCTACCTGGACGATATAGCAGTGTTCAGCGCCAGCTGGGAGGAACACTTGCGCCACCTCCAGGAAGTGTTGTTGGCCCTGCGCAGAGCAGGCCTCACAATCAAGGCTAGTAAGTGCCAGATTGGGCAGGGTTCAGTGGTGTACTTGGGGCACCAAGTAGGGAGCGGCAAGGTGGCCCCCCTGCAACCCAAGATAGATACCATCCTGGCTTGGGAACCGCCCAAAACCCAGACTCAGGTGAGAGCCTTCTTGGGTCTCACGGGTTACTACAGGAGGTTTGTCAAGGGGTATGGCAACATTGTGCACCCCTTGACCTCGCTGACTTCCAGGAAGCAGCCGAGACTTGTGATCTGGACTGACGCCTGTCAGAACGCCTTTGACACCCTGAAAACTGCAATGTGTACGGCACCGGTCCTCCAGGCACCCGACTTTTCAAAAGAATTCATTGTCCAGACAGACGCTTCAGAGCATGGTGTGGGGGCTGTTCTAGCACAGATGAATGAGGAGGGCCGAGACTTACCTGTAGCCTTCATCAGCCGGAGGTTACTTCCCAGGGAACAAAGGTGGAGTGCGATAGAGCGTGAGGCATTTGCTGTGGTCTGGGCGCTGAAGAAGCTAAGACCCTACCTGTTTGGGACTCACTTCCGGGTTCAGACAGACCACAGGCCCCTCAGATGGTTAATGCAGATGAGGGGTGAAAACCCAAAGCTGTTGAGGTGGTCCATTTCCCTACAGGGGATGGACTTTACGGTGGAGCACCGCCCTGGTACAGATCACGCCAATGCTGATGGTCTGTCCAGATTTTTCCGCCTTAGTGATGAGGACTCCCTGGGTGAAGGGTAGTTCTCCCCACATTTCAGCTGGAGGGGACACGTGTTAGACCTGGCATCATTGGCATGAGTCTCTCCTCCATTTTTTTTCTGTTTGCCTCCTCTGTTTACGATGTTTTTGCTGGATTATTGCTTTGGGCACTGTGCCACTGCTGATCAGTGCCACAGTGCAAGTGCTCCCTATGTTAAATTGTTACATTGATTGGTGTTACCATGATTGGCTTGGTTGACTTACTGTTCAGACCCTAGTCTAGTGCACTGCGTGTGCCAAGGGCGTGTAAGTTAACTGCTGCTGGTGGGCTTGCAGCACTGGTTGTGCCACCCACAGAAGCAGCGTGCAAAATGTGTCTCAGGCCTGCCACCGCGGCGCCTGCGTGCAGTCCCTGACTGCCATGTCGACTTGGTAAGGAAACCTACTTACCAGTCTCTAAACCTTCCCTTTGCCACATTTCAGACACCTCTATGGTAAGCCCTAGGGCTGGGTGCATTGTGGGTAAAAGGTAGGTCATGCCCTGATGTGTGTGGCATGACCTAATAGTGAATTACAGCCATTTTCGTTTTTCGCTATTGAAGGGCTACCTGCCTCCAATAGGCCAGACTGGGCAGACTGATTATTAACGCCATTATAATCTATCTGACTCAGGAAGCATGGTAGCAAGTCGAGTTTAGTATCCCTGAACTCAGAATTTAATAACACACCCTTTAGGATGGATGGTTTTTAAATTCTATGTTTGAAAATAGCACTTTTAGAAAGTGGCTATTTTCTTGTCCAACTATCTACCGGTCTCTGCTGGTTTGGTGTGTGTGTCAGGGGCTGGGTGGCTCCAGAGGTCTGAGTGAGTCAGTGTGGGGTGAATGGGGCGTTTACACGTAGAGTGAGGGAAGAGTAGCCTGCCCTGCCTGACACAATACTGGCTCCGCCTCCTGCTGGGCGACTGATAGCCCTGCTCCTGCCAGTGACAATACTGGCTCCGCCTCCTGCTGGGCGGCTGAGGACTCTGTCCTGCTCAGTGAATAGGCCAGGTGCCTCTGCCTGGCAACACCCACAACAAACCTGAGATGGTGGGAATCTCCCTGCTTGGACAAAGGGAACAAAGGGAAAAAGGGGTATAAGAGAAGGACCCCTGAACCAAGAACTCAGATCACTTCTGACAAGGAAACCTGTACCAAGGACAAGAAGCCTGCTGATCTAAGGACTTGCCTCCCCTTTCTGCCAGAGTGCTGTTTTGCTGTGGAGGAACCTGAAAGCTGCTTCTTTATTTTTGCCAAGGAACAAGGAGAGAGGAACTTGGTGTGTACTCTCTGAACACTTGCTAGAAAATCTCCAAGGACTGGAAGAGTGCCAGTCTCCTGTTGAAGTCACAGGGCCAAAGGACTTCACCATCTACTGAATTGCTGAATTGCTGGAAAGTGTTGTTTCCAGTACACAAGGGAAAATCTGCAGTCTCGACGCCAGCAGCAACGCCAGTGAGCAGTGGGTATCGGCCCCGGCTCCAAGTGACCCCGTCTCGACGCCGGTATCAACGCCAGTGAGGAGTGAGTATCGGCTCTACCTCCAAGCGACCCCGTCCCGACGCCGCTGCTGATCGCATCGACTCGACGCCCTTCTCGACGCCGTGAGCGCTGCTCCGGCCCGACATCCCTCGACACCGCTGCGGATTGACCCGACTCCGAGGCACGATCGACGCCGACCTCGACGCCGACATCTCGACGCCGTGGATCATCGTTTTCTCCGTTTCTCAAGGTACTGTACTTGTGGGGTCTGTTGCGACTCCAGGCTCGACGTAGCGCTCCTCGCGGTCAACGCCGAACCTTGGGAATCTTGTAGACTCGACGTCGTGTGACTCCTGTGGGGGTTACATTGTTGCCAAAGAACTGTGCTCAGAAGAATACTTTGCTAAAGAACTATTTGCCAAGAAGAAACCTTACTTGAGCTATTATTTTTCCTTCCAAAGAGTATTTATTGAGACTGTGGTATATTTTTGTCGTTATTTGGTCTTGTGCTAAGCCTTATATAAAAATACTATTTTTATAATAACTTCTGTGTCGTGTCCATCTGTAGTGTATTCACTTTATTACCGTATGTGGTCATAAATGCTTAACACACTGCCTCTGAGATAAGCCTGTCTGCTCTGCCAAGCTACCAAGGGGGTAGCAGGGGTTATCTGAGTGTGTAATCCCCTTTCCCTGACTAGAGTTGGTAGGTCCCTATTTGTCGGAAGTGTATACCTCTGCCAACTAGAGACCGCCGGTTCTAACATGTCCTGCGAGTCCGACGCTGCAGTCTAACTCCGCAATGAGATCTAAGATTGTGGCAGCATTCGGCCTATATTTATCGTATAATCTCTTCCTCCATCTGCCCTAGCAAAGTGACACGCACTCTGAAAATTCTCTCCTGTATCCTTCTTCTTCTCTGTGCTGCTGCTCTTAGCCTCATCCTCCTCGCCATGACGTAGAGCGCTGCCATTGTGAAACATTCTGATGCATTCTGGGACTGTTTAAGTAGTTTGCTGATGATTAACACCTTATTTTTTTTTTATGTGAAATTTTTACAACCCGATTTTTTCTTATTTAAGAAATGCAATTTGTGATTTTTAACTGATTCTGTATTTGCAAATTCTTGTTGCATAGGATTTTGCGATTTCTTAATAGCGATTACCTAATACGGAATCGGTATTACAGATTCGGTATTTAGGTAATCGCTAATTTAGCGAAAAATAGTGATATTCTTCGAATTGGCTTCATGCATAGGAACAAGCTATTTTGCGATCGCAAATGGCCTTTTTTAGCGATTCGCAATGTTGGCGATCACAATTTAGCTTGATGCATGTGGGCCTTTGTGTTGTATTCTGTCAAAACAGAGTAGCATGTGTTGCAGTTCATAAATAACTAAAGTACGTGTGAGGCTTTTTTCTTGCAAATGGATTGAATAAAGAAACATATATGAAAAACACTGGTCCGTAGTACATGTTGATGCAATAATGTATAATGATTCATAATGAAACTGTACGAAGACTCAACAATTTCATATCTGAGATTAGAAATCTATTTAAATTCAGAGTATCCCAAATGTGCATGTAGTAATAAATCCAAAATGTATTTCAATTCAGTAGTTCAGAACTAAAGTGATATTTTGCGTAACTAAATGTTTATGGGTTAGATACCCCTTCCATGGAAATTAACATTGCTCTATTAAAGTGATTCAGGCACTTTACCCATCGGGTGCTGGATTCCACAAGTGCTCCTGGAGGTCAGTGAGCATTTCCACCTGTTTAAGCTGTTGGGGTACTTCTATTTTACAGGAAAAGCCCCAGATGCACCTGGAGCTCTTTATGCATAGTGTGAAGTGGCATCCCAACTTTAGTATGGCGCAAACCTGTATTCCCCTCCCCTCCCCCAGTTGGTGCAAACCTGTATTCCCCTCCCCTCCCCCAGTTGGTGCAAACCTGTATGCCTGTGACGAAACAGTGACAAAAGTTCACTGGCAGAATGGTCGTTGGCAATTCACCAGCTTGGTGAAGTCTGCTTCAGACATCCAAAACCTCAAATAGTGCAGGCATATCATCCAGACTTGTATATCCACCTACTTGCAGCTCAACCCATGTCCACCTACCTGAAGCCCAACCCATCCAAAACAGAATTCATGTTATTACCCTAGAACGAGCAAACAGTACAATCCTGCCCCAATGACATGGGCCTTGATGGCTTTGAATCCAGCTTTCATTCAATGGCAGGTCACTTGTATTCACCCCAGACACTGACCTCACTCAGTGAACACATTCTCAAAGAACAAAGATGGCCTAGTTCCAGCTCTCCTTTCTAAAAAAAAAAAGAAAGTGAAACTGTTTCTTCCAGAAATCGTCTTCAGAACTGTTCAAGCCCTCATACTCTTGAATCTGGATGGTGGTTTGCCCTCGCTTTAAGTCCTGCCATACTCCACTCTAGAATCCCTTAAGGGCCTCCTACACAACAAAACACATCTTATCTAGGGTATGAAGAACTATGGATGATCACACCACCCCATCCTGGTGGAACTCTGCTGACTCTTCTTGCCTGCTTACACCATCTTCAAAATCAGCTGTGTCATTTAAAACCCAATCACAACCAGGACCTCCCTTATCATACAGGCAAGTGCATCGACTCTGATGGTTCTTGCCACACTGTCTGCCAGGGCACTATTTAACTCCAGACTAAGAAGTGTAAAAAAGGAAACAAACAAGACAGCAGGCCTTTTCCATCTATGCACTCTGGCTCTCGAACAATATTCCACTATCCATCATGAATACCACAACACTGCTCTTATTTAGGAAAATGTTGCACCTCTTTAAAGAACAACACAGCACAATGCATTGGCAGACCATGTAAGAAACTGGAGTTTGACTTGAGGGGGTGTGAACCCATGTCAAATAATAATCAAAATACTTTAATGGTGACCTACTAATGTCACTTAATAAACCTGTGCTTAACACTCTGGTAGTTTCGCAAAAGTAGTGAGGCTTACCTTGGAGAAAATGTATTAAGTATTTATGCAGAACTCAAATGGTTGAAAACACAAGAAAACTCCCAAACCAGTTTAGAAAACACAGAGTAAGTTTGAGTAATTAAAATAACATCAAAACAACAACAATCCAATGAGTAGAAGTGGATTTGAATTAAAAATAGCACCAAAAAGCACAAATGGTTATCTGGTCATGTTAGAATGGGACAAAGCCAAAATTTAACGCTGACTGCAATGGGGCATCGGACCAATGCATGGACCAGGTTTATCCCAGTGGAAAGTTTACCTTCTGATTTAGAGGTTTATATGGAGTAAAAAATTGTTATTTTAAAAGAGTTTCAAAAGTGCTCAACTGTCCCAGGAGAAGGACCTCCTGGCCCTGAACACTAATGAGACAAAAGCAGCAAAACGTGTGCCAGTGCATCGTAGGGTGAACAGATGCAACCTAGGCTGAGAACAGCCAGGTCTTTAACTGCTTCTGAAAGTTCAAGTGGTTTTGGATCTTTCTTAACTGAAGAAGCAGAGAGTTTCATAAGACTGGAGCCAGGACTTGAAAGGAGTGTCCTCCCATTCTGGCTTTTCCAATGTGGGGTATAAGGGCCAAATTCAAGTCTGCAGAGCGTAAGACTCTAGTAGGCAGATAGGGTTGCATCAAGGCAGCCAAATTGGGTGCCCCTGGCTTGCAAAGGATCTTAGGAGCAATACATAGATATTTGAACTGCGTACGCTTCTCGATAGGCAGCCAATTACGTTTGTCCAGGAGTCGAGAAATGAAGCAGAATTTGGGGAGGGAAAAGAGTAATGTGGCAGATGCATTCTTGACAACTTGTAGCCAATTCAAGATATATATTTTAGTGCCCAGATATAGAATGTTACAATAATCCAGGCAGGAGATAACAGATTGTATAAATAATTGACGGACTTGTCGAGTAAAAAATTCCATACTGGGTTTAGGACTTCTCAAGGTTCCAAAGCATGAGCCAGCTAGGATTCTGACTTGAGTTGCAAAAGATAGTGAGTTGTTCAGCCATACGCCAAGATTGTTTACCACAGACTGTCTGTGGGGGAGCCCTAGCATTTCTGGCCACCAATGATCTCCCAAAGGTGGGTATACCTGCCCAACAGAAGGATCTCAGTTTTATTAGCATTCAGCTTTAAGCAGTTGTCATGCATCTGGCTGGTGACAGCGTAAGGCAATTTTGAAAATTAGGTCCACAATCCGTCAACTCCTCAGATAGAGATATAATTGAGTGTCGTCCGCATAGGACACCAATGAGATCCCAAACGACTTCACCACATCAACTAATGATCTGACATAGATATTAAAAAGTGGTCATTGATAAGTCGTAGATGTGGCAAGCTGGATCCAAAGTGGAACTTGACAACAGCAGCAGGGTCGGTCTCGGTGTGGTCGTTGCTGAAGGTGGGAAAGCACAGAGCAGGCAAAGTCTGTATGCAGGGAGCCCTTGATATCGATGGGATGCTGCTCCGCATTGGTCTCAATAAAGGCTCTACTTTCGGGCTTAAAAACTTTTCTGGAAGTCAGATCTCCTTCAGCATGATAAACCAGCAGTCTGAGGAGAACCAGCATTTCTACTTCTACTGCAATCCTAGTTTGTAGATTTTCCAGGCAGAAAGTTCGCAAAAAGTTTCGAAGTCCCACTTCCTGCAGTTTGGGGGTAAAAGGAGTACACTGTAATACCAGCCAAGGTTCCAGTACCTGAGAGGCACCACTTAGGGGTTGGGACTCAGTGCAACAGAGGCCAGCAGCAGGTTCAGCTTGTACTGGGCAGTTGCAGGAATAGGGCGGCGGGAACCTTTTTGTGTTCCTGTAGGTCAAACAGGAGGCCAACCAACTGCCCCTTGGAGTCACTTCTGAGGTCTCGAGTTAAAAGTATGCAGGGCTGTTTACCTTCAAGTTTGAAAGGGGGCAGTCGTCCTGATCCTCACAAGCCTAGAAGTGTTCTGAGGAGGGATCTGTGAGGTCCACTTTTATACCCCATGCTAGCCTGTGGGTGGAGGGCAAACCTTTGCCCATCCACTAAACCAGTTCTGTTAAGTTCCTCTACTCCCACTGGGTTTGGTGCCAGCCTGGCTAAGGAGAAAAAGGGGAGGCAGACCTAGGTGTGAGCTTCACCTACCAGTGACAACATAAACATGCTTTGAAGCTCAGGACGGCACTTGGCAGAGCCAGCAAGCCATTCTGTCAAGAGAGGAGTCCCCCACACCCAAAGCCTTTTGTCCATGATCTGGGAGCCATACACAATTCACCACAGTGGAGGCTTCTGTGCTCAGCTGACAGTTGGACACTAGCAGGAAAGCCTTTTGGTATTAAGTAGGAGAATTAGATCTTTCTAAAAGTGTCATTTTCAAAATAGCAATATAAAATCCGACTTGACCATTAAGTTGGATTTTAAATTACTATTAACATTTTTCCTTCAAAGAAATTTCCAGCTACTCCCAAACTGGTTTTGCACTTCTTAAATGTAATAGTGTAAGCTAATGGGAGAGCGTATGAGAAAGCTGGCCTTACCACAGAGAAAACGACTTTGGAGGTTTCACTCTGCCTTGACATGTAAAACAATAAATATACATGTCCTACTTTTTAAATACTATGCACCCTGCCCTATGGGCTTTTAAGGCCTACCTTAGGGGTTACTTAGAAGTATTACCTGGCGAAAGATGTGTTTTGCCAAGAAGAAATGCTAGTCTAAAACTGAACACCCAGGCTGCAAGTGTAGGCCTGATGCATGTTTTGCAGTGGTGCTTTAGTGGGTAGCACAATGAGTGCTTCAGCCAACTAGCAGCATTTAATATACTAGTTCTAGGTGCAGTTAGTAGAATATACTAGTGATTTATAAGTGAATTAAAGGTGTCAATCAGTTGTTCTCCAATTTCAACATGTTTGAAATGGAGGGGGCAAGCACTTTACCACTAATTAGCAGGGAGGAAATGTAAAGTCCTTTGGCCAGCAAAAAACCTGTTTAGTAACAGAATGAAGAATTCTAAGGTGACCCTGCAGAATGGGCAAATTTCCAACAGATCACAAACCAGCTGTCAATCAATCAGGGATTTGTAGTGCGCACTACTCACCCGTGAGAGTCTCAAGGCGCTGAGGGGGTGGGGGGGTTTGGGCAGCTCCGGTCGTCTGAAAAGCCGGTCTTGGGGCTCTTCCCGAATCTGGTCATCCAAAAAGCCAGGTCTTGAGGCACTCCCTGAATGCTTGAAGTGTGGGGCTTCGTCTGATGCTGAGATTGAGTTTGTTCCAGGTCTTGGCTGCAATGTAGGAGAAGGATCTGCCTCCCGTTCTGGTTCTGTGGATGCGGGGGATTTCAGCTAAGGCCAGGTCAGCGGATCGGAGGTTTCTCTTGGGGGCGTAGAAGGAGACTCTTTCGTTGAGATATTGGGGTCCGGTGTTGTGGAGGGCTTTGTGGGCGTGTGTGAGCAGCTTGAAGGTCACTCTTTTTCCGACGGGGAGCCAGTGGAGGTCTCGTAGGTGCTGGGTCATGTGGTCTTATCGTGGGATGCTGAGGACGAGTCCGGCAGCGGTGTTCTGGACGGTCTGGAGTTTGTGGAGTAGAGATTTGCTGATTCCGGCATAGAGGGCCTTCCCGTAGTCCAGCCTGCTGGTGATGAGTGCGTGGGTGACCGTCTTCCTGGATTCGGGTGGATCCATTTGAAGGTCTAGCTGAGTGTGCGGAGGGTCTTTCCTATCACTTATTAACTTTATGAATGTAATTGACCTAGTACAGCACATAACTACCTTTTGGCTAAGTTTGTGTTACAGAAATACACATATATACATACTTAGGATGAGATAGAGTTAGTGCACCCCGCAGCTATCTTTTGGTAGAAGTCTCAGAAACGTCTTTTGCTGTTTGTCAAAAGCAGATCAGTCTGTGCTTGCAATGAAACACGGAGCAAAGGTTCGAACTGTGTTTCCATCTCTCATTATGGACTCTCTCCAGCATTTTGAACTAAGTCTGAGTTAGCACACTAGCAGAGCATGTTTTTGATGTAGTTAGGTACATGATCTGGTCTGCATAGGGTGCGTCAACACAATATGCAAAAATGTGCTGCTTATGCAATCTGGCCCTTAGCTCCTCACATGTTGTTTCACTTTTGCACTTCTATAGAAAATAGGTTATTTGCTCCGCTGATTTACATTAATTAAAATATTCTAATATGTAGAAACCGTCAAAAATATTGACAAAGTCTAGCTTACAGGTAGCCATTCAACTGGATGGTGTTTTCAACAAACAGGTACACTGGGGCAAATGTTGTTTTTCTGAATGAAATGAAAAATACCTGTCAACGGTTACAAATTGGCACACCTTGTATGGTAATTAAACATTGTGCTAATGTCTGATATGCTGCAGAAATACAACTGGCTATAAATAGTGTTGTTGTCAAGGCAGAGATTGGTTCATTAAGATCTATCTGAAACATTCCTATTCTGAAAACGAAAGGCTGTACTTTAATCTTCATAATGAAAACTCGATGCCGGAAATGTGCTAATCGATTCTATTATTGATACTACAGAAGATCTGAAGTATCCGGTTTTGCAATGTGATCTGTGTAGCATTTGAGAGGGTTCTACCAAACCCAGACTTGCTTTGATTGATCAACCACGATCAAATGTTAAATTAAAATTAGATCGGCAACCTTTGATTGTGAACATTAATTTGGGTTTCTAATTTATTTAACATTATTGGATAAACGAGCCTGGAATCTTTTTAGCACATACCGACTAATATATATATATTTTTAATTACTTTGGAATGTAGGGTTAAAAATAGAACTGTTGGTTAACAACTTAAGGTTTGCAAATAAGTCAGAAAGTCCTAAAATATTTCTCTGGATTGTAATTTCAGTTTGGAATTATTAATACCAAAGTTTCTCGAGTACTCTACCATATTTGTAAATGGTGACAAATGACACTGGTGGATGTTATCCCACTCAAAACTTTGTCACACCTGTCGTACTTGGCCACAGTGATTTTTACTTATATATATATTTGCCTAACATAAGTATGTTTGAAAAAGAGATGTGAGTTGTATTCACAAAAATCCCACATATATTTGGTTTCCTGGGTGTATTTCAGTGGTCTGTTCATTGCATAGAATACTGATGTGGGGGAATTGGACATTGATATACATTTCACTTTGGCACTTGAGCTCTCTTTCTTTGACGTTTTAAAATATTTCCCTAACACCACTCATTTCTACACATGAAATATGATATCTTGGGGAACTTTGGTACATTTCTAAACTTCATACACTTTATGCACGCCTACAAGTTGTTGAAAAGTGTGAAAAATGTACTTACAACAGTTTTTCACTATAAAGTAAGTTAGACTTGGAGCAGGACCTCTGATCTTGGCCAGGGACCTGCTCTCTCCCACGGTAGGTCCGCTGCTGTGCCTCTGCCCTAGGCAGGTAAGGGTTCGAGCCTCTGCTCCAGACCAGGCTGCGCCCGTTTTTATTTCACTCCGTTGTCTCTCGGATTGCCTCTTCCTCATTGTGCCTTTTTTTCTTTATTGTACCACTTGTTGTGCCTCTCTTTTTCTTTATTGTACCACTTATATTGCCTTTTTCCCCTACTGTACCACTTGCTGTTGTTGAGCCATTGCTTGTTTGCTCTCCTTTGCCCGTTTTCCCACTTCCCCACCCGCTGCTGCTGCCCCCGCAGCCCCTCCCTCCCAGCTGTGCCTCCCTCCCCTACTTAATGGTGCTGAAGGTACTCCAAAGGCAAGCCCGTCTGCACCAGTGCGCGATCCGACCGCGACCAGCACCAGGAATCCTGGATCGCCGACCATCCAGTGCTATGACTCAACTACCCTCCTCGCACTCAACCCCGGAAGGAGGAACAACTGCCAGCTGTCCACACCATGCACCTCCCATGGACAGTTCTCCTGCTGTCACAGCCGCCAAACTTTCACCACCGTCTACACCCCCACAACCACCGCCCCCATACCGAACATTAACACTTCTGAAGTCCTGAAGTGCATCCTCCTCAACGTGCGCTCCCAGCACAGACACACTGTAGAGATCTGGGACCACCACGACACCCTCTCACCAGACGTCACCTTCTTTACAGAAACCTGGACCAACACCTCCTTCGCCCCCGACATCACCATGCCATCCCCGACTGATACAAGATCCAGAGGAAGGACTGCCCCAACCACCCTTGAGGAGGACTCGCCATTGTACACAAGAGCTCCCTCCAACTCTCCACCACGAGTGACCCCTTCTCCACCACCGAACACCTTCACTTCCAGATCCAGACCAGCCCTAGAACCACACTTCGCAGCACCCTCGCTTACTGACCCCAGGGACCTCACGACCCTTTCGCCTCTACCATCCCCGACCTCATCGCGCCCCATACCATTGACTCCATGGACTACATACTCACTGGAGACATAAACTCCCTCGGGCTGGTCGCTCCCCCCGCCGCTGCAGCTCCACCTGACCTGTGTCCTGCTTCCTGGACTTTCCCCTCGGCGCTCCTCAGCTCGTTTTCCTCCGCTTCTCTGCCGTTTCTCCCGCCGTTTTCCCGCCCTCGCCCCGTGTGACTGACCCTTTCTCTTTTTTACCCCCGTGTGCTGCTGCCTGTCTTGTCGCCGTTCCCTCACCCCTTTTCTCTTTTGTACCCCGTGTGCTGTTGCCTGTCTTGTCGCCGTTCCCTCGCCCCTTTTCTCTTTTGTACCCCTGTGTGCTGTTGCCTGTCTTGTCGCCGTTCCCTCGCCCCTTTTCTCTTTTGTACCCCCGTGTGCTGCTGCCTGTCTTGTCGCCGTTCCCTCGCCCCTTTTATCTTTTGTACCCCCGTGTGCTATTGCCTGTCTTGTCGCCGTTCCCTCGCCCCTTTTCCCTTTTGTACCCCCGTGTCCTGTTACCTGTGCTGTCGCCGTTTTTCGCCTCCACGCGCCCGTGTTTTTCTCCCGCCGCTGCTCCCCTGCGGCCACGCCCACCTGCTCTCCCATTGGAGGGCCTACCCTCCCGCCTCCCATCTGCCCCTCCTCCCCTTCTACCCTCTTATGGCGGCCGCTGCGCGGCCGCGCCACTGGCGCCAGAGGCAAGCCAAAGGCAAGCCCGTCTGCGCCCGTCCGCGCCTGTCCCGCGCCCAGCGCCAGACCCCCTGGCCCCCGCAGACGCCAGCCCACCCGCCGGACTTACGACGCCGCCACCCTCAACGCACTCAACACCGGCCGGATCCCCGGTTGCTACCGAGCCACCCCAAGACGCTCCCACGGGCCCTTCACCTGCCAATCCTGCAGGTTCTCCTGCATCCGGACCAGCAACGCACCCGCCAAGCCGAGCACCAGAAACAACCACCTGAAGTGCATCCTGCTCAACACCCGCTCCGTCCACAGACACGCCGTGGAACTCTGGAACCTGCTCGACACCACATCTCCAGACGTCGCCTACCTCACGGAAACCTGGATGAACGCCTCCTCAGCGCCCGACATCGCCATCGCTATCCCGGACGGATACAAGATCACCCGAAGGGACCGCATCAACCAAACAGGAGGAGGCATCGCCATCGTCCACAAGAACACCATCCGCATCACAACCAACTCCGACGACACCCTCACAGCTGCCGAACATCTTCACTTCCCGATACACACCGACCCCAAGACCACACTCAGAGGCACCCTCATCTACAGACCCCCAGGACCTCGCACACAATTCAGCGAAGACATCGCAGACTTCATCAGCCCACACGCCCTCCCCTCCGCTGACTACATCCTCCTGGGGGACCTCAACTTCCACCTGGAGAACAACAACGACAACAACACCACCACCCTGCTGGACAACCTCGCCAACCTTGGACTCAAGCAACTGGTGAACACCCCCACCCACTACGCCGGACATACGCTTGACCCAGTCTTCTCCTCCAGCAAGTACATCTCCTTCAGCCACTCCACCGGACTCCACTGGACAGACCACAGCTGCGTCCACTTCAGCTTCAGAAGGACCACGACTCACCACCACCCGCAACAGGTTCCCCGCAGGAGCTGGAACAAGATCACCACCGACCAACTCACCACATCACTGAGCCAGAACCCTCCCGCCAGCTCAACGGACCCCAACCAAGCAGCCAACAACCTCACACAGTGGATCACCAACTGCGCTGACGACCTCGCACCGCTGAGAAACCATCCCAGCAGGCCCGGCAGCAAGAAAGCCTCCTGGTTCAATGATGACCTCAAGGACTCCAAGAAGAACTGCCGTACCCTCGAGAAAGCCTGGCGAAAAAACCTGACTACAGACAACATGACCACCCTCAAGCACGCCACCCGCAAACACCACCAGCTGATCCACACCACCAAGAAGACAGCATTCAAGGAACGACTAGACAACAACGCACACAACCGCAAGGAACTCTTCAGCATCGTCAAAGAGCTCTCCAACCCCAGCGCCGGAAACAACGGCATCACTCCCTCACAAGACCTCTGCAACTCACTTGCCTCGTTCTTCCACAACAAGGTCACCAACATACACAACAGCTTCGGCGCACAGACCACGCACCCGACCACCGAACCGATGCCCCCCACCACCACCCTTTGCGCCTGGACCCCGGTCAGCACCGAAGACACCATCCACACGATGAACACCATCCACTCCGGATCTCCAACCGACCCATGCCCCCACCACGTCTTGAACAAAGCCGACTCCGTCATCGCACCCCAACTCCGGGACATCATCAACTGCTCCTTCCACACCGCCACCTTCCCGGAGAGCTGGAAGCATGCCGAACTTAGCGCCCTACTGAAGAAACCATCAGCAGACCCCACCGACCTCAAGAACTACCGCCCCATCTCGCTCCTCCCGTTTCCTGCCAAAGTCATCGAGAAGACCATCAACAGACAGCTGGCCGCCTTCCTCGAGATGAACAGATCCCTTGACCACTCGCAGTCCGGCTTCCGAGCCAACCACAGCACCGAGACCGCCCTCATCGCAGCCACTGACAACATCCGAGCCCAGCTCGACAACGGGGAAACGGCGGCCCTCATCCTCCTGGACCTCTCCGCAGCGTTCGATACTGTCTGCCACCGCACCCTAGTGCAGCGCCTCAGCAACATCGGAATCCAAGAGAAGGCACTAGAGTGGATCATCTCGTTCCTCGCCGGAAGAACCCAGAGAGTCTGCCTCCCCCCGTTCAGATCCGAGGACACCGAAGTCATCTGCGGCGTACCACAAGGATCTTCACTCAGCCCCACCCTCTTCAACGTCTACATGAGCCCCCTCGCAGCCATCACACGCCAACACAACCTCAACATCATCTCCTACGCCGACGACACCCAGCTGATCCTCTCCCTCACCAACGACCCAGCCACCGCCAGAACCAACCTACACGAAGGGATGAAAGATGTAGCCGAGTGGATGATGAACAGCCGCCTGAAACTGAACTCAGACAAGACGGAAGTCCTCATCCTTGGATCATCACCCTCTGCCTGGGATGACTCCTGGTGGCCCCCTGCCCTGAGCAGCACACCCAAACCAACAGACCATGCACGCAACCTGGGTTTCATCCTGGACTCCTCCCTCTCGATGACCAGACAAGTCAACGCCGTCTCGTCATCATGTTTCAACATCCTACGCATGCTCCGAAAGATCTTCCGATGGATCCCCACCGAAACCAGGAAGACAGTCACCCAGGCACTCGTCACCAGCCGACTGGACTACGGAAACACCCTCTACACTGGAACCACAGCCAAACTGCAGAAAAGACTCCAACGCATCCAGAACGCCTCCGCACGTCTCATCCTGGACATCCCCCGACACAGCCACATCTCCGGACACCTGAGAGACCTGCACTGGCTCCCCATCAGCAAGAAAATCACGTTCCAACTCCTCACCCGCGCACACAAGGCCCTCCACGACCTGGGCCCCAGGTACCTCAACAACCGCCTGACCTTCTACACTCCCACTCGCCAGCTACGATCAACCAGCCACGCCCTCGCCGCCGTTCCACGCATTCGAAGAACCACCATGGGAGGAAGATCCTTCTCCTACCTGGCAGCCAAGACTTGGAACTCCCTCCCCATCCACCTCCGTCTGACCCAAGACCACCTCTCCTTCAGGAAGCAACTCAAGACCTGGATGTTCGAGCAGTAGCGGACCCCCCTCCCCCAAGTGCCTTGAGACCATCCGGGTGAGTAGCGCGCTATACAAATTTCTTGATTGATTGATTAATTGATTGATTAAACTTCCACCTCAACAACTCCAGTGACCCCAACTCCACCACCCTCCTGGACAACCTCCCCAACATCGGACCCCATCTTTGCAGGAGGCATCCACTTCAGCCACACCACACAACGCCATGGACGGACCACCACTGCGTTCACTTCCACGTCGACAAACCCACATTGCCCAAACGTGCACCACGCCCTCCACGAAGGAACTGGAGCAAAGTCACAGAGAAGCAGCTCAATTCCACCCTCCATCGAGACACCCCCCACCTCGACCGACGCAAACCTCACAGCCAAAGAACTCCACAGATGGATCTCCAACTGTGCAGACCAGCACGTACCCCTACGTAACTCTGACAGACAGCGCCCCAGAATGGCCACCTGGTTCACCACTTAACTCCAAGAATCCAGACACACCTGCAGACATATCGAGAAGAACTTGAGGAACCCCAAAACGTCAGAAGATCGCACCACCTCCAAGGACGCCATGACAGAATACCACCAACGCATAAGATCCACCAAAAGGACCTTCATCCAGAGCGGGATCCTCACCAACTCCAGCAACTCCAAGGAAATCTTCAGCTTCATCCAGGAATTCACCAAGCCCCCCAGAGAAACCACAGACATCACCCCCTCTCAGGCCCTCTGCAACAAGCTCGGATCCTACTTCCATCTGAAAGTCAAGAGCCTCGGCGACCATTTCAATGACCAGACACCTGAATCCAAAACAACTTCCCCCGTCAGCAATGCCAGCCAGCCCACCATCTCCTCCTGGACCCCGGCCACCACCAAAGACACTACCTCAACCATGGAAGGCATCCACGAAGGAGCCCTCACGGACCCCTGCCCACCGCACATCTTCCACCAAGGCACCACTGCCATCGCGCAAGAACTACGACGCACCATCAACGCCACTTTCAAGACTGGCATCTTTCCCGACGACTGGAAATGTGCAGAAGTCAGACCCCTGCTCAAGAAACCCTCAGTAGACCTCACGGACCTCAAGAACTACCGACCCATCACCCTCCTCCCCTTCGTGGCTAATGTCACAGAGTAGACCGTCAACGCCCAGCTAACAAAATTCATAGAAGAAAACTCCATCCTCGACCCCTCCCAATCCGGATTCTGCAGCAACCACAGCACAGAGACCGCCCTACTCGCTGCCACAGATGACATTCACACCCTCCTCGACCAAGGACATATCATGGCCCCGATCCTACTCGACCTCTCTGCAACGTTCAACAGCGTCTTCCAACGCAACCTCACCACCAGACTCCACAACACCGGCATACAGGGAACCACCCTCGAATCGATCTGCTCCTTCCTAACCGGCAGAACCCAACTAATCAGACTGCCACCCTTCCTCTCCGAACCCTCGGAAATTAACTGCGGAGTACCCAGAGAATTTTCACTCAGCCCCATGCTCTTCAACATGTACATGGCCCCCGTCACCTCCATCGTCAGACAGCACAGACTCAGCATCGTATCCTACACCTTCGACACCCAGCTCATCCTCTCCCTCACCAAGGACCCCATCACCACCAGACTCTACTTCCAGGAAGGTATGCAGGACGTTGCATCCTGGAGGAGGAGCAGCTACCTGAAACTCAACTCGGAGAAGACAGAGGTCCTCGTCCTCAGACCCTCCCCATCTGCATGGGACAACACCTGGTGGCCCACCACCCTCGGCAGCCCTCCCACGCCCATAAACCACATTCAAAATCCTCTGCATTGTACACGACTCCTCCCTCTCCATGACCCGACAAATCAACGCCATCACCTCCAGCTGCTTCAACACCCTCTGGAAGACCTTCAAATGGATTCCACCCGAATCAAGAAAGGCCGTCACCCACGCACTCATAACCAGCAAACTGGACTACGGAAACGTCCTCTACATCGGGATCAACAAGTCTCTGCTCCACAAACTCCAGACCATACAGAACACCGCAGCCAGACTGGTCCTCCGCTTCCCTCATCACGAACACGTCACTCGACACCTGCGGAACCTCCACTGGCTCCCCGTCAAGAAGAGTTGCCATCAAGATACTCACCCATGACTACAAATACCTCCACAATACCGGACCCCAATACCTCAACGAGAGAATTTCCTTCCACGTACCCAAGAGAAACCTCTGGTCCATTGACCACACCCTTGCCGAAACCCCATACATCCACAGAGCCAGAACGGGTAGAAGAACTTTCTCCTACATTGCAGCCAAGACCTGGAACAAGCTTCTGATCAACATCAGATGCTCCCCCTCACTGAACATTTTCAGGAAGGCTCTCAAGACCTGGCATTTCGACTGAGCGGAGCTGCCCCTCCCAGCGCCTTGAGACCCTCACGGGTAAGTAGCGCGCTTACAATTACCCCCCTGATTGATTGAAACTTGAGTTGGTTGTTCCTCCGAATTTCATTGACCAGTGACCACTCTAACACAACCTAGATACTGCCCATACATGCGGGCTGTTTCACTGAATGTGCTTTACTCGATGGATCTACATTCTTTGCACTCTGTGATTGAAAAGGGCTATGTTCTGATTCATCTTTCTGTTTAAAAATTGCTATTTTCTAACACCTGTTCACTACGTTACAATTTGGGTATTTTGGTAAGGTCTTCAACATTTAGACAATATTCATATAGATTAAGAAAGTTTAAAAATCGTGTTCTTGCTCATCTTCCGTGATTGAAGGTGTTTTGTCTTTCCACCTAATCTACGTGTCCAATGTCTGTGTGCTAAGATGTTTCTGCCTTTTTAGTTATACAGGGCACAATGAGGCCTTGAAGTAATAAATGAGGAGTTCGTTTTTTTTATGAAGTTTTGACTTAACTTGAGGACAGCGCCTCCAGGCTGAATGCGACCTGACTGGTTGCAGTAGTTTAGACTTGATGGAGTTGCTTAGTATATATTGGTGTTTGGGCACCTAGTATAAAGCCTCGGTGCAAGTTTCCACTTGTATAATGGAACAGTGTCTGCTTCTTATTTTTGGGCGTTGAATCTACCAAACTGTTGCAAGCGGCCTCGTCCAGTACATTTCCATTTAGTTAAGTGGAATTACTACGATGAAAGCCTTAAGCACGCATATATTTTGCATATGAATAGTTTGGCAGCCAGTTGCATTCTGACACAGCTGTGTGGTTTCTTTTATGGTGCTGTGGCTGTGTGGTTGCGGTCAGCGTTGCGTCACCAGGGGAACTGTCTCTGTTTGCTGCTTCTCTTTTTCAGACATTAGTAGTGGAAGCTTTTAAGAGATAATCATTTATGCTTGTCCAAGCGGTGTCTTGGAGTGAGAGAATTTTTTTGCCATCAAATGTTTGTTTTTGGTTTAGGGGTGCTTGAAAGTCATTTGAGAGGGTTTCATTGCTGTTTGCTCTCCCCCGGTGTAATATTTAATTAACAGTGGAGTATCGCAGCAGCGAGGCTACTGTAGAGAGACGGGAGTGCTGTTTGCCAACTTCCGCGCCGGATGTGCACTCTGTAATTTGAAAATGTAAATAGCAGAACAGCAAAGCAGTGTACTCATTTAGCTGCCCGCGCGCCGTGCTTCCTCTCAGAGCTGCTTGACAATTCGGGTCCGCATTTGTTTATATTAATTACGTTAATTGGAAAATGATGTGCTTCACATGTGTTGAATTGCGAAACATCCAGCCCCCTGTGAATTGGAGCGTGCTGGCTCAGCAAAAAAACTCTGCTCGTTTCCCAGAGATATCGGTTCATCCCGGGTGGTGCAGCCAGACTAGTCACGGGCAATGGATTCTTTTTCTGGTACGTAGAGCAAGAAAACATCCCTGGCAAAAATAGAACTCCTTCTGGAAGCATCAAGGGGGGAATTAACTAGGAGAGAAGATGTATACAATTTTGGAGTACATAGCGTCAGGGCTTTAAGTGAGAAAAAAAAAAACAGGGGGGGGGGTTAATGCTCGAAGGGGCGTGGCCTATGTAATTAAGTGCGTGGTTTAAAAACACCTGAGCTAAAAACCTGTGCTTAGCATAGTATGCCACCCGACTGGTATTTTGCTGTTTCTGTCATTGCATCCAGATATATAATAGACCAAGTAACATTACACCTACAAGAAGCCAGGACTATTGGCTTTGTCAATGGTTGTTGGTCACATAAGTCAAATAATCAACAACAATAGCTTCGTTGTATATCATATTGAAAACGCTTCAGTTTTTAAATGAGGCTGTGAAAGAACTATAACGAGTTTCTTTGAAGTTTTAATAACATGCAGTGAAGGGTGGTACTGCTGCATAATTAAGATTTTTCCATCCTGAGGGTGCGGGCAAAAATGGAGAACCTGATAGGGACCTGTCTCAGCACTTGCTTTTAAGAACTGCAGGTGCTGAGCACCAACAGGACCCGGCCCACTTAAAGCCCTTCATATCGTATTACACAGACAGAAGAGGTGTGGCGCCGCGGCCAGGGCGACTGACGCCAGACGCTGGGGCTCACGGTTCGATTCCCGGCAGGTCAGCCCAGCATCATGCGACTCTGGGCAATAGCTTGCTTAAACTTCCTGACAGCCCCAAGCGCCGGGATGCCTTCAGGTAGCTGTGCGCTTTACAAATACTGGATTTACAGAGATGCTAACACCGGAGTTATTTTGCGGAGGATTTGTAAATTTTGGTGGAAATTAATTATAACTGTCATGTTGCAGATGGTTTCTAATGGATCCAGTGCTGGCGCATTGACTGATCCTTTGCACTTCTATGCAATGAAAGGAGTTTGATAAATGGCAAGCGATTGGGACAATGCCCTGCCTCCTCACGGTCAGGACAAACGGAACAGTTACTATGATGGCATTGTTCCCATGGTGATGGGCTCACCTTGCCAGCCAGCACCATCTTCATGAACAGCACCTCCTCTTGGGCATAAAACTCACCTTCTCTGGTGGTTCTCGTCACACCCACAGACAAGGACACTCAGACTCTAGGCTAAGAAGGTTAAAAAAGAAACCAACATTTGCAAAGCCAATAGTTCTTGCCTAGCAGTGTGCTATAGGCTTTGTCAGTCGGTTGTGGTGGGTAACGGGGTTGTGTGTGGGGGTGGATAATGGGATGATTAAAATAGATCCCTATGAAGTGGCCCGCGCTGGGTGCTTCATAGTGCTTTTTTTCCCACCTTCTGTTGGGAGGTGGAGAATAAGCAGATAGGGACAGGTGGGAAAAGAAACAGGAATGGGAGGGCAGGTGGATCGTGGGAGAAGGGACAGACGGGCAAGTGGGATCTGTCAAAGAAACAGTAACGGGAGGATTGGGTATAGGGGGAGAAGAAGCACGCATTGGAAGGGAGGAAGGGGATTAAACTGGGACAGGGTGGGGAGAAGGTAAAAATGCTTTGCGGCAGCCAGTGTTGAGTGCATCATAGCACTTTTATTTCAGAAGATATATTACCCGAATCACAGTGCGAGCAGCAAATGGCGAGCGGACGGACACTAATAAAACATAATTAATCTTTGCTTGGTCCGAGAGTCATGAAAAGAAAGTGGCGCATGTCAAGAGCTGCCCAATTAGAAGACAGTAAAGAAGAGCGACAATGATGACAACGAATGGTAATTCATGAACGGGTTGCGGGCCCATTATTGAACACAAGATTCTCGCAAGCAAGCGGGCATGTGCTAGTGCATGCTCACGCAGGTGAGACCTAAAAAACAAGAGAACACGCCTTTCCATCTCTGCACCCAGGATCTGGAATAACATCCCCTTATCCACTCGGACTGCCCCAGCTGCTGCTCCAATTTAAAAAGAGTTGAAGACGCACCCCTTTGAAGAACTCTGCATCATAATGCATTAAGAGACCACAAAGAAGTCACCTCCGTTGACTCATTTTACTTTATGCTTATGTTTAACCCTGTTCAAGTCTTGGCAGCCTTGTACATTTATAAGATACATATTGGTTACCATGTAAGAACGTAAAGCTGTCATTGAGGGATTATAGAGTAACATAAACCATCAGGTCGAAGGCAGAATATTTTATAAATATAATCAAAACCCATAGATTTCAATATAGGGACTTAATTCAAATATTCTCCATGATTTATTTTTTAGTTACATGTTTAATTTCAGTTCAAAAACTTTATTTGGGTGCAAAAGCCAACCATAAAAGTACACAATCCAAGAATAAAACATATAAATAGAAACACAATAAGTACACTTTAAAAGTCAGTGACAGTGATCTTGTAGCATAACAGCACATTGCAATTTGGGAATTACACACACATATATCAAAGCTAATAAAACAGGAGTGCTAGCTTAATCAAAGTGCATTGTGCTTTGGGACTGAATGGCGGATCTAAAAAAGAATATATACTTTTACTTCGCATGCGTTACACTTCATGCCTTTACAACGCGGTCGTTACAACGACTGCGTTGTTACAACACAAACTATTACATCGCAAGTCATTTAAATGACTTGCTATAGGGGGCGGGCTGGACTTAGGAATAGTATAAATTACTATTCCTACTCCAGTTTGTGCAACAGCAGGGAAGGTGTTGTATTTTAAATCCATCACCAGTGCGCCCCCACAGCAGGTTGTTGAAACGACTTGCGATGTAATGGTTTGCGTTGTGTAACAACGCGGTTGTTGTAACAACTGCGTTGTAAAGGCATGCATTGTTTTGGCTGTTTCCCCTAAAAAACAGAAGACAACATGGAGACTTGTCTCATCATCAGTCATATGTACCAAAACATTAAGGGAAGCCTGGGTTGTCTAAAATTCAAAAATGTAATAAAAGGAATTAAAAATGGTTCAGTGTATTTTATATAAAACTTGCTGAAAAAAGCAAAGTTCAGCGTGGTTTGCCCAGACCTACCATCACATGGACAGGGGTTGGTGTCAAGATTCTTCGATAACCCAGCAGAAACACAGCAGATAATTAACTTTATCTGCTCTAAAACAAAACAGATTGCTTTCCTAACAGCCCCATGCACTAAAAAGATAATTTTAGTTGGTAGACTGTCTATGGCCCTGCTAAAATAAGCTGCAACAGTGGGCTTACTCATTTCCACAATGAGTCTCAGGTAGCGGCTTAGATTGCATAACAATAGTTGCGCATGTTCTTATTTAAACTTCTACAGGACCCAGGCTCAGAGAATGCATAGGGCAAATGGATCCTGTTATAAATGGGATTTCTGGTTGGCTAGGGCATGCGCCTAAGCCAGGTAGAAACCACCACTCTAGTCAGGGCAAGGGAGTTACACACTGAAGATAACCCCTGCTCCTCCCCTTGGTAGCTTGGCACAAGCAGTTCGGCTTATCCCAGAAACAATGTGTAAAGCGTTTGCGCAACACACACACACACAGCAGCGACACACTAGGCGCACCACAAAAGAAACTCCACACAAGGTTATATAAAAATAGCCTTTGTATTACTCATTAAACACATTAGAATGCAGTCACATATATACACTGTGCAACCTGGCACTAGGTATTACTTTACAGGGGATTATATACATTACAGGGCCAATCGGGCCACTGTCATCACCATTAGAATCACACAAGTAATGAAAGATCAACACAACCAGTTACGACTGGTAAAGGTACACTCATCATACACATATTAGGCAAACCTCCTAATTAGCAACAGTGCACCAAATCATTAGCATAACTCAGTCACTACTGGCAAAGACTGTAGCTAACAAAACACATTAAGCACATATCATGATCAGCAGTGTACCTTAGTCGATACTTCTCAGAGTGCGCACATCCATAAAATCACTGTCACGGTACATAGTGTGCAAACTTGGACCATGTAACCCCTCCTCCATATAGGTATCAGGCAGTAGGCATAAACATCATTACTGCCCATAATACTCCTAGACCACATTCCCCGTAGTCCACCATTACCTTGCTACTAGGCAATTGCGAGGAACACAATTAGTGCACTAGTGCATATTTGCAGGTTATACCAGTCCTGCCAAAGGCGCGGCGCGCCTACTCTGGTGAATACTATACTGACGGCTGGGAAGCTCCGTAGTTCACAAAGTGGAGCCTTCGTCGAGGATTCACCCCGTGATGTTCCCAAGATTGGGCTAAGTCCGCAGGGAGGCAGGATCCGGCCCTCCCCGGTTCCTGGCTGGGATTGCAGGGCCCAGCCCACGGCCACACTAAGGGGCTGCTGCTACGGTCAGCGCAGTCACAGCCAGTGGCTAGACCCCACCTGGGTCTCGTGCAGCCACTCGACTCGGGGCCTGAGCGCGCTGGCTCTACACGCCACTCATCCGCTTCTCTGTTTTTGGCTGCGAGGCGGCCCCTCTCTGCCAAAGACCTCCGGGCCGCCCCACAGCAGGGTAAAGCCCTTCTGCTACTTCTTCGGCCGCTGCCACAAGTGATCACGTGGGGCTCTCCTTTACTGGTGTGTGGCGCCACTCTGTCCCTCAAGTGAAGAAAAGGGGCAGGACACGGAGGGAAGTCTCCGTCGGTCCTGCTGGCTTCTTCTTCCTCAGAGAATGCGTTCCCTCTCGGCCCGCCCACTTTCAGGCTTGGCCACATGATCTGTCACTTCTGGCTATGGCTCCTCCACCTTGGGGGCTGGTTGCCAGGCGACGTCTTGGTGACGAGCGGCCACTCCGGGGCGGGTCGTTTCTTCCAGCCCCAACCTCCTCAGCTATTTTTAAATGAAACGGGCTGCAGGACACAACGCTTTTGAGTGCCAGACAAAGAAAGTGCCCCACCCGCTCCAGAGCAGTGTAAGACCACAACTGGGGGTCAGGACACAGCAGAGAGTGCAGAGCCGTCCATGCTGCAGGGCAGAGAGTGCCACTCCTTCAGTCCTGTGCAAGCCCTTTCTTTGGGCAACAGACTCCAAAGCGCAAAGTCCAAAGCACTCACCACACGCTGGGTTAAACCACCCAGGGCAAGCCAAGCAGCCCCGGTGGATGACTGGGGGCCTTGTGCAGGGGCAGGCTCAGGCCAGCACACTGGCAAAGCCCAGATGGTGACCGCCGGGCAGCCCATCAATCCCCCGGGTCCCCCGCAGGCTCAATTCCCAAAGTTCAGCAGGAGACATGGGGTCACAGCCTCAATATTTATAGTGAAAATGTCTTTGTCAGTCAGTTCTGGGGCACCTGCACATGTGCACAACAGCCTCCTTTGTCAGTGTAGGTCCTGGCCCCAGACACGCCACAGTGGGGCGGAGCCAGCATTGTGTGAGGTAGGCCCTGTCCTATTCAGGCCCAGGTGCTACTCCTCCCACCACTCCAAATGCAGATATGCCTATTCGGCCAAGCGCTGACTCACCCAGCCCCTCTGGAGCCACTGCACCTCCTCAGCCCATGTTACTCCAGAGCCAGACTTGCAAAACACATCAGGTAGGCACAAAGTCACATAGCACACAGACATGCCCACATCTAAAAGTGGCATTTCTAAAATAGTGATAATAAATCTGCTCACACCATTATGCAGCATTTATTACCACTTTTCCAAACATACCAAACTTGATCCCGCTACTCCTCTCAGATCAGGAATTACCACAGAAACACTCATCAGGGAATCCCCAATGCATTCCTATGAGAGGGCAGCCTCACAGCAATGAGAAACCAAAATGACTGTTTGTCACTACCAGGACATGCCACACAGGTAAGGCACATGTCCTACCTTTTACCTACAATGTATCCTGCTCATAGGGGTAGCTAGGGCCTACCTTAGGGGTGACTGATATGTAGTAAAATGGGAGTCACAGACGTGGCACCCACTTTATGTGCCACGTCACCAGCGGCAGTAAACTGTGCGCCCAGGCCCTGCAACGGCAGAGGCCTGAGACAGGTTTGAAAGGCTACTTTGGTGGGTGGCGTAAACAGCGCTGCAAGCCCACCAGTAGCATCTAATTTACTGGCCCTGGGTATATGAGATACCACTTTACAAGGGAATGGTAGGTAAATTAAATACACCAAATAGGTGTAGACCAATCTTACCACATTTATCATATAGAGCACATGCACTTTACACTGGACAGCAGTGATAAAGTGCCCATAGTCCTAAAACCACCAACACCAGGTCTGAAAAAATACTACGAGGAAGGCAAAAAACGTTCAGGGATGACCCTGCAAAAAGGGGAAAGTCCAAAAGATCCTTTGAAAGATTTCCTTCACATATGCTAACCATGAAATAAAGAGACCTTTATCACACTTTAGGCAATCATTGATAATGTTTCTAGTTAAGAATGCCTCCTCAGTTCTCCAGATGGCTAGTCGCAGCAATGCGGGACGTGTTCTAATACGATCTCCCAGATAAGTCAAATCATGAAAGATAAAATGAGTGGACGATACCTGGGCGAAGAGGGCTTTTCTGCAGAAGTGAATTTCTTCAACCTGTATAGCTTCACAGTTTGCAATGCATCATATCTCTGCCCCAAAGGCTGTAGTGGGACACATTGAGTCACAAATCTGTATTAATGGGAGAAGGGCTCTCCAACCCTGGGGGGGCTGGGGTAAACTATATGGTGAGCCTACTTCCCTAGAAAATCTCATCCTGCGCTGCACAGTATCAGGGGCCAATGATCAAGCTGTATCAAGTGTGACAGCTTGGTAAGAAAAAGTGCTTGTGCTTTTTAAACAGTTTGTGCCAATAGAGTGATTGGAAAGCTGCTTACACTTTGAGCCATGAGCCATGATATACGATTTAGAAAAATAGGTTTGTAGGTCCAGAGCAGCCATAAAGTCGACAAATGCATGCACCAATAGACGTAGTTCTTTTGGTGTTTAGAGCCATCAGCACTGGGTCATCCCCTTATAATAGTGTGGTGAACAAGGCACCTTTCTTTAAAATGTTTGGTACATCCAGAGTAAGGGTAGTTAAGGAAGGAGAAAGCTCATTAATATATAAATAAACCACAAAGGCAACCTTGCCACACACCTCGGGAAACTTTTATTTTATCAGAAACTTTGCAGTTTGAGCTGATCCGTATCCTAGCTTTTCATGTTCTTGTGCAAATATGCTTAAAAGTGCACCAGTGCCTCATGCATCCTTTTGAACAGGAAGAGTCACATAACTTTGGACGATTTACACAGTTGAACACTGAAGTCAGGTCCATGAATGCCAGGGTGTTTGCTTGGCTACTGTATAATTGCCTCTGATTAAATGTAGGTTCAGGCATTGCTCGATCGTACCTGCACAATTTCTGAACCCATTTCATTAGGGATATAAAATTGCCTTATCTTGAACCGACTCTTTAATAATATTATATAGGACCCTCTCCGGTATTTTCTAACAGCTGTATCAGTAAAATGGGCCTGTAACAACTTGGCTGAGATCAGTCACCTTTTTGTAATATGGGCACGATAATTGAGTTGGGCCATGTACTAGGTAGCGGGGAATAAGCAAGGTTATTCAAAACATTTGTCAATACCAGAGCCCAAAACTCAGCATTGCATTTCATCCAGTCAACTGGGACTCCGCCCGGGTCAGGAGCCTTGCCACTAACATTCTGATGGATAGAATACTCAATATCATGTCGGATAACCTGAATGCCCTGCTGGTGATTGACATTCATTCAGAAGTCGGTGGTCGATACTGTAGGAGAACATATTTAGAAAAATGAGCCACCCATGCATCGCTTGTAAAATGGCAGCTAATCGAGGACACAATTTGATTTATACCTCTCATAGCAGCAATAGCAGACTAAAAGGATTTGCTGTCTTTCATAGTTGCCGCTAATGAGACTGAAGCCCAAAGTTGTGTAATGACCTTCTTCCAGCACTTTGAGGTAACCTCTTTATACTGCTTACGTAATGAAACCACCACTGAGGGAAGCCTGGGGTTAGCAGCAAGAGCCCTACGTAAAAGATCGATTAGCTACTTAGCAGTCGTGATTAAACCATTTTGGAGCAGCGTGTGCAGACGTTGGTGGTTTAATAGGGGCTTTTTTTATATTTGAGAAGAGATCAATAAGGGCACTGACCGCATGATCTTGAGCGGCCTCTTCCATCGGAAAGCTCCCAACCAGCCCTTGCTTCTGCTTTATTATTTGTTCCTACAATTGGGCTCGGTCTAGGACTTTCCACACCAATCTAAGATTGGCTGTTGAGTGCTACAGTTTATCAATCCCCCTGTCTCCTTTCAATTTAGCCTTTGATATTACTGACAATGTTACTTCAATGGGATTATTGTCCTCAGTATTTGAAGGTATGGTGGATCTGTATTGAAATATCTCAATTAGACTACTTATAATGAAAATATAGTCTATTATGTTGGAGCGACCTCATCCCCTGAAGGTAGAAAGTCCCATATCACTGTACCTGCCACATCAATTACATTATTCAGATCAAGTGAAGCAAAGTAACTCAACAGCTCCTTGCCTCTCGGGTCAGCACCCCCTAGGGGCCCTTAACGTAAGCTGATTTGGGGTGCTGGGGACCCCTCACATTAAAATCGCCTGCTACACAGAGGTAAGCCAGACGTCCCTTGTTAGTGACCTTGTCTAGCAGTGAATCAATGTAGTCAAAGAAAGCTAGAGGTGGTCTCTGTAAGTATGTTTAACCCAAAGGCTAAGCCTCCAGAAGCACGGCTAAACCGAGATGGCACGGGCAGAACTCTGTAGCACTGAAACCCGTCAAGGCCCAAAGGCTGAGGTCCAAGGTTTCCTAAAGCAATAAAATATTATGACGTCTTACAAAAAGTTGTCACTCCAGGAAACGTATTTTAGAACGGAGCTCTGCCACATTCCAGTTTAATATTTACAGTAGAGGAGCTTGTGGATCAGCAGTGAAATTCTTAGATGAAAGAGCACTGGATTGAGATATTGACGTTGGGTGATTAAGCAAGGCTTCCTTATTAGCAACCATGTGTCCCCCCAATCAATCAATATCAGTTCAATCATTCAAGGCTGTAAATCTATTCCTACATACAAAGGGAACCTGGGTTTGGTGTAGCCGCATGAAAAGCAGTGCACTGAGTACACCTTTGATTTATAGAAATACCCTAGCAGTAGTGTAACAATCCTGGACTCAGCATGTTAACCATCCTCAGTCATCCAGAGTATATTTCTTACGCAGGACGGCTGTCTGAAATTCTTCACAATTATGTCACCCTCTATATGTTTACTTGAGAGCCCCACCCAACCAATTCTCTGTATCATTATTATTATTGATTCGGATTGATCTCGTTTCAGAGGGGGCACACCCGCTAAAACCAGTACATATGGTCATGCAGTTAGGTCAGTGTCTCAAAATTGGGAGCAAGCTCCATCCATGTGTTCTCTCTACTTGTTGCATAGCGCTCTTCCATTGATTTACCAGTTGAATTGCCATTACCGGTGGTGTCAGATCGATAGGTACCACCAGCTGACTCACTGTTGGGTGTTCCTAGGAGGTGGTAGGAGCAGATACAATCCTAGCAGCTATTTCCGGAGGATTAGTGTTCCCTAAACGACAGCAGATATGAGTGTCGTGATCAGGGGGAGAGCGATTCCCGCTAGTAGCCATTATTTGCTGTTTCGACAATCCGGCCAAATGACTCTCTATACGATCTATGCTGTTGACAATGGGTTTCAGCTGTTCCTGTTACATAGCGTGGAATTTCTCACACAGGTTTGTGAGGCATGACAAGCCCAGATTCAAGTTCTCGCTGGCCATCGATGGCTGTGGTTGAGGATCAATCCAAGCTAAAAGCTGGCAATTTTGTCGTCCATTTTGCTTCCGCTTGAATGCCAATTCTTTGTTTTTTCCTCTTAATGGCTGGACCTAAGGGTGACCGAGTGTTCATAGGAGTTAGTTGTTCGGTTGCGACGCTCCCCCCACATCTATTAATTATTATGAACTACTATTAAATATTATTGTCCATGTTAGAGCAGCCTCTAGCTTTATTAAATGATGGTTGAAGCTCAAGCAATAGCCTGCTTTCAGTAAGCTCAATTTCGTTTGATATTATTCCCACGGCTCTCTCAGGCATACTGTCTATAGTGACCGTTGGACGTTGTGCAGAGACAGACCCAACAGCTTTACGTTTTCCCACTAATTAATATGTTTAGAAGATCGCTGATATCTGCACGTATGGATGAGGCAACTGCTGCTAACAAGGAAGAAAGACGTGGGCCCGGGCCAGCCTCGTCCTGCCGCAGACAGGTGCAGTGTATATACTAGGAGGGTAGCTGTTCCTCAGAGGTGCAGACCAGACCTCCCTTGGCATTGGCTTTGTCTGAGCGTATCTCATAGGAGGCCAGTGAGCGCTATGTAGCGCTAGGGGAACAGGCTCACCTCCCCTTGCTGGTGCATTCGGGCGCAGAGATGCTGGGACTTGAAGTCCATCCCTCTCCAGGCAGTTACAGGCAGCATATGCTGCAGAATGAGCTTCGCCGTGGGAGGCGAGTGAGCGATATGTAGCGTTAGGTGAACAGGCTCCGCCTCCCCTTGCTGGAGCTCTCGAGCACAGTGATGCTGGGGCTTGAAATCCCGCTCCAGGCAGTGACAGACGCAGATGCAGCAGAAGGGATTACTTGTTTATTTTGGGGGGTAATTGGTTTGAAAATGAAAATTGGCTGTCAGCGATTTTTTTTCAAACTGAGTTATTTAAAAAAAATTATAATTGAAATACTGGACTTAAATTTAGAGAATAATACTTAAATACATAGTTATCTTCAAGGTATTGCTATCAATGAACACTGTTAAGAATTACAATATTTAGATTTTGTTTAATTTTCATGAATAGATTATTGATAAAACAGACAATGGTCATGGCTAATTGAATTAAGTGATTCTGCGACAGTTACCATATAATTATGCATTTACCACACTTGCCACATAATTTGTAGATTGCAATACAAACTTCTTGCTTAAATGGATCAAAATAATACTGCCAGAGAATGTGCCACATAATGCTGAATAATTCATCTTTTCTTGCCACTTAATTTATATAACCTGCGCCATAACTTGGTTTTCTATTGCAACATAATCCTTGTGTACCTGACAATGTTTAAGTTGTGCAGAGAACCATGAGGGCTATCACTAAAATTATGAAACACATCTGACAGACACCCATTAAATATTTCACAAGCCCCTAATAGATAATGGTTTTCAAGCCAATACATTTTGTGCAATCAAAGCAATTAAACATTTAATATATATGAAAGTGAATCTAGACATAGTGTACATTGCAAAAGTCAGTATCCCATAGCTAAATCCAATAGCACCCTGCTCTAACTAGTCAGGTCAAATTTCCACCAGCAAGTAAATTTGAATATTTGTTGGTGAGAACCTAAGCATTTAATCATATATACCACTAATTAGCAAGATGAATGGGAAGTGCAAGTGAATGTTATGTGACTTATTCAGCTGCTCTTCAGCACTTATGAGCTGTGCACAGGCTGCTGGGAAGAAACCTACCACTCAAGATAAATGGTACTTTGAAGAGCATGCCAGCCATCTGGAGATATATCATCAGATTTAGTCCAGTTAATATTGGCATCAATAATTGCTATACATTTTTATTCTCATCTTGTACACGTTTTATGTTAGGCAAATGTGTCAAATTCATTATTTTTGGCTCCATCGCGATAATTATGAGAAAAATAATTATGCCTGCTAAAAATATACTTGTTACAGTTACAACTCATGGAGCAATTAGTGACATGTAACCAGGCCAAGATAGAATCCAGCTAGAGAGAGAGTTAATGAAGGTAATGAGCTATACTACCATGAATGGTATTAATATACATGGCTGTTTTAGCAACTGAGGATCTTTTAATATTAAATGATAAATATTACCAATATTTATTACATTTACAGCAAACACAGTTTATTATGAGAGATTTCTCAGTTAGAATGCTGGTTGAAACGCCACCACGGCAAGTTAAAATAATGCTCAAAATGCTGTACCCGACTTTCAAATTTATAATTTTACCAGTAAATACGTTTGAAATGTATGCTACTTTACAGACAAAGTAAAATATCTGAAGAATTGACCATAATCTGAATAAAAAAATTAACAACACTTTCTAATTCAATTTAAATCTGATTATTGGCCTTTTCAGTCGAATCCTCTTTTTACCTTTACTTGCAACGGTCAACATTTGTGCAAACCTCTCTGCACAACTAACCTAAAATCTCTCTGGTGACCTAAGGGGTCACCACTTTGAGCAGAAGTTGTGTCTATCTGCAAACACCAAACTTCGTAACAAAGAGGCTCTTATAGCTTATGCTTAGAACCAGAAACATTTGCCTGCATTTGCCTAAAGTTACCTCACTGTTCATCTGTAATAATCTAAACAAATCCCTCTTATATCATTATGTTCGTGACAGGAAATTGATTACTCTACCCATATGAAAGATCACTCCAGGATCCACACACTGGTTTATCCACAGAAGTACTTACAATTTCTGTACCAAGGACCTAGACAGAAGACAGCAAGGTACTGTACAGGGGCAAAGAAAAGCATGAAGTCAACACAATTCTGCTCACATTAGTTTGCTTTTGCCTCCTTCTCACAATTGTTTTATCCTTTATTCCTCTCATCTTCCTGTACCTTTCACACTGCTTCCTTCTTTTCTATATAATATGTATTAGATTTTTGTGTTAATTGCAAGAGTCTTGGAGCCTCATAGACAAAGGTGGTTGGCATTCACAAAGACTGCGAGTCTCATAAAACACTGGGTTTGTGATAATGAAACACCAGGTTTGAATGTATTCAAGGAAATTTGAGTCGAAAAATTATTTGTGATTCCTAAACGGGCTTTTGAAATTCATTACAATTTGATAATAGGAAGGAGCATTAAAAAGGCATCCCAGTTTGGATTTTTACAGTGCAATGTCTCAATGGTTTGTGAACACAATTGCAGTTGCAAATTATTAGTTACCAATACTCGAGATGGAGTGATAACTGATTTCCAAAGGAGTAGTTGTCCTTCTGTGACAGATATTCATATCAGAATTGTATTGACAACCTAGGGTATAAGAGGGGTGGGTAGATGAGACCAACTTCAAAGACTAATAAAGTAAAAACACAACACAAGCAAAATCCCACAGCAATTTAGAAAGATAGAGCAAAATGTAATAAATAGTTTGACACAAAAATGACAAAAATCCAATCAATAGCATCGAAGATATGCAATTTTAAAGACTGAAGTGAAAATAGTGCCTAAACGCCTCACTGGTGCTGGACTGGTCGTGTGAGACCGGGAGAAGGTATCTAATTCAGGCCAACAGCGATGGAGTGTGGGTTGAATACAAGGACCAGGTTAGTCCTACTAAAAGTACGTTTTCAGTCTAGCGCAGAGTCCCATTTGCGGTGGAGTGGGCCACGAGGATCTGTAAAGTGCTGCGGGCCGTTATCTCTGTTGTACGAAGATCCTATTCTCCTCATGAACGGACAAGACTGAACTTTGCGGTTGGGTTCCCCAAGACCAATTTATGCCGTACCGCAGAGTCGGGTTGACAGGACTTTGTTTTGGCGGGCTGTGTGAGCAACAAGGTTTGGCACCAGTAGGCCCATTTGTGGTTGCAAAGAGCCCAAAAGCTTCAATTTAGCTCCACCGAGGCCACATTAAAGTTCCAAAACCAGAGGGGCACCACTTGCCTTCATCTGGATACGGGTGCTGGTTCAGGTGGTTGAGAGGCTGTTATGTCCCAGTGGGTCTGGACAGAGGCCAGCAGACTAGCCCTTAGAGTCACTCTGGGACTCCTGGGTTCAGGTGCATTTCCAATCCCTCTGACTCAGGTAGCAATCCAGCAAGCCAGCAGAGTGACAGTCCTTTCAGCAGCCTTTATTCCTAGCAGAGTCTCCACAGGCCCAGAGTTTACTAAAGAGATTGTTTCTGAGGTCCAATATTCATACCTGGTGCCTCCTTTGAAATGGGACAAGCGTCTATATGTTTCCCTTTGAAGTGCACAGGTTTCCTGCCTCCCCTACCCGGGCTCCAGACTAACTACGGGGTGTACTCAATCCTTTGTGTGTAGGCAGGATACAGCCCGTTAAAGTGTAATTAGGCCTGTGTCCAGCTCTGCCCTCTCATCCTGATGGCCCATCCAGGCACATCTAAGCTCTCTATTGTGTGGGGCTGTCTAGGAGGAATATACAAAGCACAACTGTCAACTATCCCTGATTCAAGGTTTCAAACTCATGTTGATTGTAGACGAAGACCGTCTGCATATGTCGCAGCTTCTCTCTAAATAGAAATGTTAAAAACATTGAACCTATTCAAGGTTTCAAACTCATGTTGATTGTAGACGAAGATCGTCTACATATGTCGCAGCTTCTCTCTAAATAGAAATGTTCAAAACATTGAATCTACCTTACTAATTAAAGGGAGATCACTTATTATATGCCGAGTATTTTTACCTTGCCTGGTTCTTCGACAAGGAACAATTGATTAATCAGAGTCACCAGTTAACTCACCAACTGAGGGGATCTTGGATCTAAACACAACTACACTGTCCTGAAGATGGTCATGCAGATATATGACAACAGAGACCGAAACATTGATGCTTAACCCAACTTTCCCTTTAGTCATTGTTAAATTGATATCTCAAGTGTAGTTCTCATGTGAGAAACAGATGTTTGCATTTTGAGTTGGAAAGTGGGTTCTCACATGCATTGACAATCAGTATGCCAAGATAAAAAGTGATTGTTGTGCCTTTTGTCAATGTATGGGAAGATTTTCTAGTAGATGTTCTAATGAACTCCTATTTTTATTATTCTGAATATAAATATAAATTTATTATAAAGACATAAACCTTTGTGCTGAAATTCATTTTCTTAAGAAATAAAGAGTATAATTTGCAATTAATTTACAATACCATGTATAGACATCTTAAATGATTGCTAAAGTATTCTAAATATTTCTACAAAAACGAAACCCTTGTTGGCCCCCTTATCTATGTGACTTTCAACACTCAAGCCCACATATTAACATTGGTTTGCTCATATGTGTTTAACTTTATAAAAGTAGCATTTTCAAAATTATTTTAAATCTGACTTTACCACAAGATAGGATTTTTTTATTTCAATTCCAAAGGCACGAAACATGAACTGATTATCTGCACCTAATTCGAAATTGTCACTTATTAAATTTAATAAAGAAACTCCAATGTTATCCTATGAGAGAGCCTGAGAAGAAGGATTTACAGTAATGTAAATCTAATTTAAGACTTTTTCACTGCCATGACATGTAAAACTAGAAATTGCTTATCCTACTTTTTTAAATACATTGCAACCTGTCATCTGGTGTCCAGGGCCTTCCTTAGGGATGATTTTAGTGTACTAAAAAAGGAAGGTTTGGGCCTTGTAAAAGCTTTATTTAGCCAGGTTGAAATTATTGTTTAAAACTTCACCCACAGGCTGCAATTGCAGACCTGAGACACATTTAAAAAGGTTACTTAAGTGGGTGACACAATCAGTGCTACAGGCTCTGGGCCCTGGGCATGCGTAGTACCACATTGCTAGGTCCTTATAAGTAAATTAAATATGACAATTGGGGATAAGCCAAATTTACCATGTTTAAAGGAGTGAGCACATGCACTTTGGCACTGGTTTGCAGTGGTAAAGTGCACAGAGCCTAAGGCCAGGAAAATTAGATCAGTTAAAATTGAAGTTGATGAAAAATATTTGGGGGGAAACCACCCTATGGCTGACAGGTCTAAAAATATATGCATACATTTATAAAATGTTGCTTCTTGCAAAATTGGACAATGTGGTCATTCTACTCCAAGGGTGAAATCGCACAATTCTTCCTGACTGCTCTGGCCAAACACATAATTTACATGCTTTTATCTGCAACATATTATCCTATTTATTTTGCTAAATGCAATATTCGCCCTGGTGAGAAGTCCTTGGTGCTTATTGCAAATTTGGTCTAGTTATAAATTATATTGGAAGCACCAGTCTTGAAATTATTCTGGCGACTAAATTATAATTTAGTAGAAAATCAAAATTGGCAATTGTTAATTATAAAATTGGAAGTGCCTGACTTAAATTTGTTCAAAACACAAATATGATTCAGAGGTTTGAAAAACAGAGCTTGTCAACCAACTCAATTGAGAGTAAAATTGTATTGACCGTACGGAGCCAGGTGCGACATTACGTCCCAATGGGGAAGAGAACTGTAAATGGTTGCAGGGAGATTAGTTCCTCTAGGCTCTCAGCTTTTATTTCAGTTCTGGTTTTTGAACTGCTTAGACTTTAATCATTGAACAGTGCATGAGGACAACTGTCCGAATTCAGTGCAAGAATAATTGTACCAGCCCACAGGGTAAAGAACTTGTCTGTCCAGAGAAACAAGAATTTTAGGAGAGTGTGCTCTTCAAACTATTAAGATGCAGTCTTTAATGACAATCCAGTTTATGATCATAATTTAATATTCGGTGCCTGGATGCAGGTTTTATTTCAGTCAAACAAAGCATTTGTTTGGCTGAGGGCTGAATTCTAGTTTTTGTTTTTTTTTCATTTTATGTACATTTGGCATCTCAATTTTTTGATGATTTGATGCATTTCTGTTAATCCTGCATTCATGTTACAACATCTTTAGATCTCACTCTGGCTTTTCATCTGAGTCCTGACAAATATGGGTGTAAAGTAGCTTGGATAGAGTATTTAGAGGTTTTTTTATACTTTCACTTAATGGCATGTTTTGTAATTCTATTAGGTAAATGCCCCATGGAGACTTTAGTATGAATTAAAGGGCAGCTATACTAAGCATTTTAAATGTCGCAAACACTCTAATTCTGTGTTTGTGACTATTATAATTGGTACTTGGAAGAGACTTATTGTATGTGTCCCTTCCAAATATTGAGTCCGTGGGATATATATCAATTTGCTGCGACTGAAATCTGCTTGCAAAACATTGAGAAATGAATGTTTGAAGGTGGGATGATCAAGCATTTGCAAAAGAGACGGTATCACCCCAGCATCCCTTCATCTTTGTGAATTAAAAAAAAGTTTGTTGTGGAGTAGGCAGTGGTCCAGGGAACCACTATCATCTCTCAAGCAAGGTTTGAATAAAATAAACTTTTATTTTTAAATGCAGCTCCACTTCCTTTAAGAAAAAGGGACTGTATTATTTTAATAAAAGTTTACTTTATTAATAAGCAATCACAGACTGAGTGGTCTGCTGACTCAATCATAGTCAATCGCAATTTGCGACCTGCCTCATTATTATTCATGAGGTTGCCCAGGTTATGACTCACTACAGTGTGAAATTGCGCAAACCGACCTCCTGGTAAATAGATGCATTTATAAAATTCCATACTGGTCAAAAAAATTCAGGTCAGAATTTGCAGTCAGCAATTTGGGACCAGATTTTTTGGAACATCTGGCCCTCAGCACTTCATGACTTCAGGGTGGGGCCAAGTGAAGATTTATAACTTAAAATACCCTGAATGGCTTTTTGAGATTTTGATGAGGAAGGATGATCTGGGTTAACTGGGTTTTACCCCACTCCATAATTTATCTCCTGTGAGAACTATTACAAAGAACCCTGCTCACGGCTGTGGAGATCAAATGGGACAACTTGAGACATCTTGTACCATGACAAGTGGCTTTGAAGGCTATAGCTATCAGAGTAAAAAATGACTGTGTTCTTTGAGTTTCTGAGCCTTTCATTTCCCACCCTGTTTTCCAACATTCAACAAACCAATTGTTTGGGTTTCCAAACATTACAGTAAGAAAGATTATGATTCAATATTCTTGTCTTTTTGATTTTTTTAGTCAGTGGTGTGTTTTCGCTTCATCATAAAAAGATCAACTTTTTTCCAATGAAGCTCTGCTTCCAAACATGCATTATCCTGTTTCTAGAGAGCCTTTTCCTCACTACTCCATAGGGACATGTCAGTGGGTTTTTCCACCCAGTTTTTCCTCGTCTCCGTAATTTAATTCCTAACAAAATTATTGCAAAGAAACTTGCTTAAGTCTTTGGAGGTGAAATGGGACAGCTTGAGAAAGACTCACCCATTGTAGGTGGCTTTAAATGCGGTAGCTTTTAGAATGAAAATGATGATCTTGTGGTTTTAGAGGCTTTGTTTTCCCACCTGCTATGTAGCAAATGCCCCTTTTCTGCATAGTCATACATGTTTTTTCCACCTTTTTCAGGACTGTATTTTTGCTTGACTTAGAGCTCTGTGCACTTTATCCCTGCTAACCAGAAGTAGACTGCCAGGGCTCCCCCTTTAAACAAGTCACAATTGGCTAACCATAATAGGCATTCTTTACTTTTCTGCAAATCCATAGTATATGGTGTATAAATACACCAAAGGCTTTGAAATTTAAATGCCACTTGTAGACTGCAGCACTGCTTGTTCCATCCACTATAGAGACAGTGAAGTCATGGCTTCAGGCCTACCTTCTGTAGCCTGATTTCAGCAGCTTAAATCCTCCTGTACCGACCCATCAAAATAATGACTTTTGACGGGTGGGAAACCCTCTTTTAAATATTGATAAGTCACCCCTAAGCACACCTTGTCATTCACAAGGTAGGGTCCCTGATATCTAAAAGTGGAACATGTGTGAAAGTAAAATAGTCATGCTTCTTCAGTGACTAGGTCTCAAAAGCTATTTTCACTGACAGAACCGTAGCTGAGTCCTAGAAAATGTCAAAGCACAGATGATAAACTTTCATTTGTATCTTTTGACAGGAAATGGCTACAACAGTCCTTTAAAAGCCTTATATTTCAGTGCATTGGTGGAGTTATTTTAATAAATACATGCCTGAAGCTTCTGGAGGATAATTTACAGTAGCCATCCAGCAACTGCCCAGCAAGTGCCTAGCCTTAATGGGGAGTGTATACTGTTCCCAGAGCAGGAGCAATGGCCTGGGTGTGGGAAGTGTTTTTCTTCCCCTTGAAGACCAGTTGGGTGGACCAAGAACTTCATTGGCTCGTAAAGGGGCATGTCCTTTCACAAGCAAATGTAAGGTAAGATCTGGAGAATGCAGCGACTTTTCCCCCCATTCAGGTCGGCACCAAGCTCCGTGGGAAGGAGCTACTCCCAGAACCAATTAGGCATGATCACAGAAGAGGGGACTGCTTCTTTCCATGGTCATACCTCTAGGTGGGCACACAATAACTGCACAGGTGACAAGGCCCTGGGTTTCTCTAGAGTAGTACCTTCTAATGCCCACCTTCCGGCAGCACAGAATTTGTAGTTGAATTTACCAGAGGGTCAAAGTGGCTGGATGAGAGGAAGGGTTTTTAGGGAGGGAACTGTGGGGAGTGAGACTTGGAACAAGATGGGGTCCTTAATTAGGAGGTTGATTCACTAATTAGAACTCACAATAATAAGAGCTTTATAATGTTTACTAGTTTAGGTTAAGCCTTACCTGTGATAGAAGAAATGGCATAAGGAGACCTTGCAAGGATATGTAGGGTACAGCTGGAGTCTGCAGGTGAGTATCAAGAGTTTTGTCATTAGTCAGAAAATGTCCAACAAGTTCTGCATACCATCCAGTGCTGCATACTTAAACAAGAAAGTTGCACAGGACCTCCTCAACATTCACTTCTTCAGTCTTGATCAATCCGTATTTTCTAAGTCACAAATTCCTACATTGAATCAGGCGACTTGCAGCTTAGGACAGTTTTTCAACAAACTTCAAGATTCTCAGACTGGTGCTGCTCTGGATCATGCTAATTTCAAGTGTACGGTTCAGGGCATGGCTGATATTTATAGCAGTGGCTTTTCAAAATGGCAGCCGGGAATTGGAAAGTCTTGTGAGATCTCGCCATTGTGTTCTCTCGTGAGGTCTCGCTTCTACTGGGCACTTCAGCGCATCTGTCAAACCGGGAGCGTACTGCATTGGAAGTGCATAGTTAGTTCTTCTCTGCTAATCTACAACTAGAGCAAACAACATTACATACTGCACATGAAAGATATGATTTAAATAATAAAACTCTGCATGAACCTTGCACCATAACAGCAGTATGTGAGATTGTCTTTTGACATGAGTACAACCTAAACACATATATTCTTGACCAAGTCACTAGTATCTCTTTTGGCCCCAGATGCCAAGGGCAACAGAGCACGAGTCTTAGAATGGTTTCTCCGTGAAGGATGACTTGACAACTAGTGTCTCTGTAACTGGGCATAGTGTTACTGGGCATACTCCATATCATAATATCATATATTGGCATTTTATGGTAGAAGAGTATTTTCTTGCTAAACATGAACAATTCATTTAAATAGTGTCTCAGGCACTAGGTAGCATCTCTGGGTAGTGTTTCAGGCAATGTCCTTGGCACCTGACATTGGTTGATGAGTCAGGCTCAAGAGATGTCTTGGGGAGCTGTGACAACAAGGGAGGAAGGGTTCCTGTTGAATTTTAGGAGTATGTTGCACTGTGGGATTGTTTACAGCAGGGTAAACAGGAACTGTTGCAAAAGAGCGTAGGGTTGCCCTAGGGATCATTTACCTCATTGGTGAGGGAGGGGCAAGGACTCAACCCCAGACACTAGCTGGTGCCAGCCATAAATGTGGCACCACAAGGCACCCTCCTCAGAACACTTTCAGGGCCTGTGGGAGAACAGGAGAAGACTGGATCCTCCTTGCTGTGACCTGAGAGGAGACCTATAAGATTGGATCTGCTCCCTCTTGTACCAGGACAAAGTAATGGACTGCAAGGATCAGTGGGCTGACCTTCTGTTTGGTTACGGGGGCACAATAAGCTGAAAGAGGACTTTTTCCTAAAGAGACCTGTACCAACTGGACCTTTCTGGTGACCTCTGCTGGAATGAGTCTTGGCCCAGAAGTACTGTTTCTGAAGTAGTGGGAATCTTAGAGACCCAGAAATCCTGAAGAGCGGGAAAATTTTTATGACTTTAAAGACCGCCAGAGTCATCAGAGGACCTAGCAGCAAAGATGTCCGATTTTTATGCACCTTTCTCAGTAACAGTTTGAGGCTTGCTCCAGCTGGAAGATTTTGAGCTCCATAAAAAAGATAGAGTCAGAAGGTAAAATCTTGACTGGTAAGAACACACTTGGTGTTTCCGAACCACAGACCATCATGGTCAGCCTGAAATAGCGCTTTGGTCCTGGTTAATCACTTCCATACACTATTATTGGTGCATAGGGGTTTTTGGTGCTATTTGTACTTCAAATTTTGAAAGTTCATATCCCCATCTTCCCTTATTGCATTATTGTCATTTGGCTGTTTTCTTTATTAAAATTGAGCCTATTTTTTATTCGGTTTGGGAATTTTTATTGTTTAATGTTTTGCCTATATTGCTATTTTGGTACCGCATAAATACTTTATACATTGCCTTAAATTAAGCCTGTCTGTTCTGTGCCATAGCTGATAGGGGGGTTTAGCTCAGGTTAATTTAGTGGATTTTGAGGTTCACCTCAACAGAGTAGTGTTATTACTCCATGAGAAGGTCAACCGTCCACTCCAAATAATAATTCACTTTCATAAAAGCTGTTCTCAAACTTTGAATCGCTTTCTCTCATTTTCCAAACCTTTGAGGAAGTCAGGTATCAATTTTCTTGTCTTCGTTTATGCCTTTAAGTGGAGGCCACATATTTTCTCTTCTTTGATATTTCCCTTTTCCTCTACTTTTCTGGACAGTACTTCTTGCAACAGTGGTCGAAGAACACAGGACAAATCGAAGCAAGTCCTAATCTACCTGCTTCTCTCTGGGATGGGAACATCTCCCCTTGATGAGTTGATTGCATCAGCTCAACATTGGCACTTGGAGATGTGGTGGCAGCTTTGAGGTGTTTTATGAGATTGCAAATCAAATCTTTTCCTTTCAGTTGCATCTTAGGGATGATTGCAGCATTTGGAGTACTTGCTGTAATAGTGGGGCAAGGGCAGCTGATATCCGTTCTCACTCGCTTCTCTTGGCTTAAAGGTGGAATATCTAAACTGCCAGGAAAGTGGATTTTCTTAACAAGGTGTGATTGACCCAACTAATGCATGTACTTGACTGAATGCAAGTGTAAAAGAGGTGGTTCCACACAGCATGCTTTTGGGTCATTAAAATGCCCACAATCGAAAATCCTAGAATCATTCACAGATTTCCTTTTTTTCTACTGACTTTCTTTTCCCAATTTCAATAGCTGAAGAGTAATTATTTGCAGTTGCTGTTATTCCTATCCATGAACACTTTCAAAGTGGAAAATATGCACTTACATGATAACTTTTTACTTTATGTGGTGCAATGTTTTCAAGATTCCAGAGCTTACTATCTAAGGTGAAAATGTATCATCTTTGTGATACCTTGCTGAAAGTGCTTCTGTTCAATTGTCTTAACATGAATATTTGTATGATTGAGATTTAGTGGATACCCAGAGGACTCCTCAAGCCAGGCACTTTCATGGGAATACGTAGATCATAGAATGAAATATATTCATTGGTGTCGATAAAACAGTCAGTACAGCCAAAGGTGATGTTGCACCCAGTGCAATCATAAGTGGGCTGATCACTATAGCTATGTCAGCCATTAGAAGCTTGTAAATTGATGGGTTTCAGAGAGTCCTTGTTAGCCCTGTCAGCCTTAGGGTTGTCTTCCCACAAATATTTTTCTGATCTCATTTTTGTTGGCCTTAGGACTCTGTGTACTAAAGTGTGTGGGCTCACTCCTTAAAACATGGTAACATTGGCTTGTCCCCAGTTGGCATATTTAATTTACTTCTAAGTCCCTAGTGCAGTGGTACTTTATGTACCCAATGAAACTAGTGGTCCTGCAGCACTTGTTGTGCCACCCACTTAAGAACCCTTGCAAACCTGTCTCAGGCTTGCTATTGCAGCCTGTGTGTGCAGTTATAAAATGCCATTTCAACCAGGGAAAATAAACTTTATGCCAGGCCCACTGCATGATGCATCTCCGATGCAGTCCCTCGCATTGCAAACGTCTCCGCAAATGACAAAGTTGACTATGATGCAGGACTTCGCATCGGAAGACCTACAGTCTCTTTAGATCTCACAGGTGTGCAACGCATCCTCAACTCAGGACTTTGCGTTGCAAGCTTCTCTCATTGATGGCCTCCTCAATGACAATTCAGGACCTTGCCTCACAACTCCCCTGAACCAAAGCTGTGTGATGGTTCTCCAACCTAGACCTCGTATCGCCTTGACTAAGCAGCGCATTTTTGACGCAGGACCTCTCAACACTCCGCAAACAGGATTTGAGGTACTCTTATTTAGCTGGCCTAACTGGGTCCCTGTAGCTGGATTTGAGGTACTCTTATTTAGCTGGCCTAACTGGGTCTCTGTAGCTGGCCTGCACTCCATCACGGTCGGTCTCAACGCATGACTTTGTTCCGCTCCGGCACGACCAGATATCCATAGTTGGCACTTTGTGCTTTATGGTGCTATTTTCACTGAAATCTTTAAACATGAATCTCTCTGGTTCTACTAATTGTTTTTTGTCCACTTTGGTCTTGTTTTATTTAATTAAAATGTATTTTATTGTTCTAATATGGTGTGGAATTCTTCTTGTGTGTTTTTAACCCTACTCAAACAGCAAACAAATTATCTGTCAGAATGATGAAACACAAGCAAACCCCTAATTAACCTGTGCTTAACCCTCTATTAGCTTGGCACAGAGTAATCAGGTATCACTTGGAGGCAATGTGTAAAGTATCTGTACTGTACTTCAAACAGTAATAAAGTGAACAAAGAACACAGGAAAAGTTCCATACCAATTTAGAAAAATAGAGCACTGTAATAAATTATTTGACACCAAAGTGATAAAATTACAATCAGTAAAACTGGAGATATGTAATTTCAAAGTTTTTTGTAACTGTAGTGCCTAGATTCTAGAAGCACAAAGCTGTGGTTATCTGGTCATGCCAGACTAAGACAAAGTCACAAGTTCCGGCCGACAGTGATGGAGCAGGGGCCTGATAAGGGACCCAATTAGGCCCTCTGAACAAGAGTACCTTAAATTCTGGTCGTAGAGACTTGTGAGCTCCCATGTCGAGGATGAGTTTTGCAGAGGCGGTTCTGAGGAGCTGCAAGGCTGCATTGTCAGGTACTGAGTTGTTGTCAATGATTCCATCAACAAGGGCCTTGCGATGAGAAGTCCTGTGTTGATACCGGCTGGGTCCAAAAAAGCAGCAGGGCTGCAATGCGGAGTTCTGTGTCATCATTGAGGACAGCACCCGAGGTTTGACTATTCACCGAGCGCCTTCTTGGTTTTGTGTCCCTTGTGAGCTTGCCTATGTGCGGGACACTCTGAGGGGCTATTGATGATCCACCTCGTTATCTCCTCTCCTCCTCCATGTTATAACACTGTTCCCATGTGAGCACCTAGGGATGTCATTCACTTACCGATCACCATTTATCTTTCTTTATATTTTTATTTTCTTTCAACAGGACACTAACTGTTGGTGCCCCTTTTATTCCGCTGGAAATTGATGAGGCCATACTATTTAGGCCCTTAGGTGAGCATTTCCACAACAATATGCTACACTGCTGCTTTGCTCATGTTTTTATGTTGTAATTGGTTTTAAAACACTTAGTGCTTGGTCCTTCCACTATATACAGCACCTAGACACTATAACTGCGTGAGACATCACTTGTATATGCACACCTTCTAATATGTTGTATGCTATTGTCACTAAGGCGTATAAGGCACATTATGAATGTCGAGTAAACGTACAGCTATTATAATATCTGTCCTTTTTCTGATCTAGGTTCCGTGACATCAGTGGGACGTTGCCCACTGTATTACGATATGGGAGGTAGGTTTTCCCCTCTCATTTTGTGTAGATAGCATTTGATACCCTGGTCCTGATGAATTGCCCATGATCTTACTGACAACAGAGGCAAGAAACATGTCGACCGAATTAGAGTAAGACGTAGGCATCTAGGCACTTAACCACTAGCTTTACGCCACTCTATTGACTTTTAATCAGGCAATTTACCTACCAGGATAAATACAATTCAAGGAATAATTTACCTGTTTTAACTCACTTACACTACATCCACACTACTGGGCGCCTCACCCCCACTGCATCAAACGGCAGGGACAAAAGATCTCCGACAAAGAGCCCCATTTATGGGAGCCCGTCAGGCATTGCAGCGCCGGCCCGACGAGGAGCAAGCCCAGATGATGAAGCATGAAACCTAGCTTGCTGGGTGTGTGAGGTCTCCAGTTCCGAAGAGGGGTCTCCCCCTCTCACTTTGAATAATAGGATTCACTTATTGAACCTACATATCGAACCTAGTACTCGCTGACCTTATATGTCTCCTCACCCTTAGGAACTGCATACCCATCTTTATACACATTGCCCTGGGCACGTATGCTGGACCTGAAAAATGCCCTATTGTCCCTCCTCTTGTTGTTACATATCATCATCGAGGATGCCATTGGCTCGGTGCTTGCGATGCAAAGGTATGCACTGAGTATACATCACGCAGTGGCGGTTCCGAGGAGACTGCAGACTGCAATGAGGACTTCAGCATTGGGAATGCGTTGCACTGTGATGATTCCGGAGAAGTTTCAAAGAGATGCGAGGCATAGGTTCTACTCATCGGACCACAGCTGGGTTGGCAGAGCACCTTCAGGCCATTTTCCATGGTTCCAGGAATTGGGTGACACCACGTAGGATTCACAGCAGACAGAGTCCAGGTGCTTGGTTCAAGGTAGCTGGAGCCTTCTGTCCCTGTGGCTCTGGTCAGAAGGCCAGCCAACTATCCCTGGAGTCATTCTGGTGGTCCTGGGTTCAAAATGCAGGTCCAATCATTCTACTCGGACAGCAGGGCAACAGAGTAGCAGTCCTTCTTGCAGAGCAGTCCTTCTGAGTCTTCCCCAGGTCCAGGGTATACTGAAGAGTTAGGTCTAAGGGTCCAATATTCATACCTGGTGGCAATATTGAAGTAGGAGAAGTTCTGCAGGGTTTCAGCACCAGAGGTGCTTGAAACTACCAACCTGCGTGTCTAACCCCAGAGTGTCTGGGGTCACAGTAAACTGGTGTCTTACCCATTGTGAGTGTGCCCAGGCAGAGCCTTTGTGATGGGCAAGTGTAGTAGGTGACAGCTCTTCCCCCCCATCAAGTCAGATATGGCCCATCCTTCCAACACCTATGGCCCTTCCCTTTGTTTCACTGTCTGGGAGCAATATACAAAGACCAACTGCCAGCTACACCTATTCATGTGTCCCAGTGACCAGGCTGCAGAAACCAAATGGTTAGGGTGAAAAAATGCCAACTTCCTAAAAGTGAGATAATAACAGCCGGCATGCACTCTACTTAACTGTTACTCCAACTAAACTAATTTTGTTGTAACTATTCTAACTTGGTGTGCAATTCCTGTGGTGGTTCCCCCCTACCACCAATTCAAACAAGAAATATCAACTAGAGCAATATGTTCTAGACAGGACATGCACAACCTAATACACTCATGTGTGAGTGTGCATTATCGATTTCTCGAACACTTAATTGCTTTAACATGCGGTAAACACATTTAGAATCACAGAACATAAAAGCAGGATTCGTACTAGAACATTGAGTTCCCCTCTAGAAAGTCATTGGGGTGACGCACATCACACAATAGCACAATTAAGATTCAGTGTGATAGAAGTTGTACAGGTTCACAATGACAGAGACATGTCGAGATTTATCGCTCAGAGGGAGACATTTTGGATCAGGCATCTGGATACCATGAGCCCAAGGGCTTAAATGATAAAATGGAGTTATCATGCTTTTTATAGGATCTGTGTTGATAACATTGGACTGTTTTTAACTCAGCTAGAGGGCAAGGCGATACCGGTAACTCGCAGGTTTCTGACGCAGCCATGTGTATTTTGTTTATTTTGTTTAATCACTCACTAGACACTCCAGCAGCACACAGGAATTCAGCCATCATGATAATACATGTGTTATTTTAGTATGTACTCACCTTCATGAAAGCAGGTAATTCTAGACATAATAGGGACAAAGACCATCAGCATAAATTGGCATATATGTGCACTATGCTTATAATGACGGCATGGAGTTTCATGCTTATGACTAAGCATATTATATAGACAGGATTTTCATTTGTTATTTGATACAATATATCTATCAGTAAATTGATGTGGATTTATGCATACTGAGACAAATAGGTGATTTTAATGTGACACACGAGCATATATTTGTAAAGCACCGTCAGTGCTATTATCATTAGGGTTTTATGGTTTCAACAAGGTATTCAAGATGTTCATGATTTTTGATACAGCATGTAACACATCACCATTACTGCAAGACTATTTGCATTTATGCGATTTGAGATAAGTGATCAGTCTTATATAAATACTTGTGTACAATTGTAATGTACTAACAATTGATCCAAGACTTGTTTTATAACAGTAAGACATGTTGCAACTAAGACCTGATGAGGAGATTCCTTTTTTGTGTAACCATTACTCGTAGTACATACATTGTAAACTTTGTCAACTTTTATGCAGATGGTCAAGGTTTTAGCATGTATGAAATCTTGTCATTTTGGGTATATGTTATGCAGACATAATTGTGAATAATTGTCTCTTTTCAAAAATTGTGACAATCGTATTATTGGTGAACAATGTTATACATATTATTTTTTCTTTCAACACTCCATTTCCTCATCTTTCCACCTCTTTTTCTCTCTTTGGGACCATTACTCTTGTGATCTTTGGCACATTCTGAAGCACATTTGATTAATTCTCGCACTTTGCAGTGGCACTTGGGGACATCATACATTTCATCATAGCCGACACTTTTTTAGTGTATCACTATTCAGAGTCCCTTTTTTATATCTCTGACATAGTTGCTGCACGTATACGGCAGCAGCGTTCGAATTCATTTTTAGGCGGCATCCATTATCGGACGGTCACAACTTGGCATTCGGGTTAATTCGTAGGAGACACAGCAAGACGGCATCTGTAAGTCTGCTTTTGATGTGACTTATCAGTCAGTATTCGCGAGGGTAGGCCAGCATTCTCATCAACTTAATGCATTTTACAGACACACCTTCACATGTACCAGTGGCGTTCTGTAACAACTAACTGGAACTAATCTCCCAATTGTTTACCACAACTTCGGTATCACGTTAATTGAGTCACGGATAGCGTCTCATTACGTTCGCCACATTACAGAAAGTTGGATTCTCTCTGCGTTTTAGACGCTCGGTGAGTTTGTTTCTCGTTTCATTTCCCCTACATTTTGACATGATTCCCGGGTGTTTGCTTCACGCGGACACTTCCAGTTGGACACCTCCAGTTTATTTTTATGTTTGATCTCACAGGTCCTTATTGACCCGCTTGGATAATAGTTTCGGGCTTAGACTCAACCTCATATTTGGATCTTTTACCAAGGTAGAGACGGTTTCATGCATGATATCAAGCACAATGTTTTTTGGCACACTTTGCACATGTGATGATTTGGGACTTTTGAGTTTCCTACGAGCCCCGGTACCGTCTTTTCTCACATGAACCCCACTTTGTGGCTAATTACCAACCAGTTTATTCTAGTTTACTCAGTCTGTAGCTTTTAACCCTCCTGGACTATAGAGGCCTATCACCCCAATTTTCATCTTTGTTTTTGCTTCATATTTCAGTGTTTATTGAATGTAATGAATGAGATTAATTTTTGTAGATATCCCTTGACGAAGGGTGGTGCATCCACCCGAAATGCATTGGGATTGAGATTTGAGTTTCCTCATATTGTTTTGACTCATCGTATGTACTTTTGAAATTGTTTATGATTTGGATCTTCAACAGACACGCTAATAAAAGAAGCACATCAGGAAGAAGATTTTGTTTGTTCCTGGTTTACTGTTTGAACATCAACATTGTTCTAATAGATTGTTAATTGTGTACAATCTTCGTTCTTTATTTGTTTTTACCACATGTTAAAGCAATTAAGTGTTCAAGAAATCGATAATGCACACTCACACATGAGTGTATTAGGTTGTGCATGTCCTGTCTTGAACATATTGCTGTAGTTGAAACTTTCTAAAAGTGGCATTTTCGGATTTATTACTTAAAATCCAACTTTACCATTAAAGAGGGCTTTAAATAACAATTCTTTAGACACCAATGCACAATATGACAACACACAATTTAAATGTAACAATAAATGTAATAAACTATCCCAGTGATATCCAATGGGAGAGGTGGTGAAAAACAGTATTAAAAAACGAATGTGTTTTTCACTACCACGACATGTAAAATGTAAATGTGCATGTCCAACTTTTTGGATAAACCGCACCCTCCCCCTTTGGTCTGAGTAGGGGCTACCTAAGGGTGACGAAGGTGTATTAAAAAATTGAGGTTAGGGCCTGACAAGAGATTTATCTTTTCAGGTGGAAATGACAGCTCAAACCTGCACACACAGGCTGCATTTGCAGGCCTGAGACATGTTTAAAGGGCTACTTCAGTGGTAGCACAATAAGTGCTGCAGGCCCACTTGTAGCATCTATTTGACAAACCCCGGGTACATGTAATGCCACTTTACTAGTTTCTTACCAGTAAGGTAAATGTCAGTTGGAAGTAAGCCAATTCTATCATGTCTACAGGAAGAGAGCACACGCACATTAGCAGTGGTAAGCAGTGGTCAAGTGTGCAGAGTCCTAAAAGCCAACAAAACAGGTTCAGAAAAAAAGGAGGGTAAAGCCAAAATCTTTGGGGATGACCATGCAGAAAGCCCCTAGTCCAACAATCTCACTTTTTTAAAAAACATTCAATGGCAAAACCAGGCTTTTTGTTGGGGGGAGTGTTTGGCAATAGTTAGGGACTTTTGTGTGTCTTCTGGAAAGAAAATGCAATAATGAAGCTACCCTTTGGACCACAACAATATGGAAGCTGGGAGTATGGCCCCCTTTGTTGAAGCTGTACCCACAAAGAGCTTTGTAATGAATCAATAATTACTTTTAGTTTGTGTTGAGTGCGGAAATTAAAATGGCATACACAGCAAAATGCTTCATAGTAGTTACTTTTGACAAAGGGTTACTATTTGCAGTGCAGCTGTAAGAAATATTATGTGTATGCATCTTAGATTTGTGAACAAAAAAGCTGCACAATCAACAACATGTTATCTAACCACAAAATGAACTGGCAAGAGTAATTAGCGAATAGCCTTAGCCTGCCATAAAGGCAGTTTTCCTAAACAAAAAAGCGATATTCCTGCAATTTAAAGTTTGTCATGTCAGTAAAGTAACTGCATCAAAGAACGCGCACTGACTCTGAATGAAACACTAAACACCCTGCCCCTTCGGTATTTTAATAAAGGGACAACATTAGCGCCACCACCAGTAGGAGCACAAATGGGATAAGGTAACAACTCACAAAATGCCACGGCCTTAATGGACAGCCCTAAAGGCAATGTCAAACCAAGTAAAGCCATGCAAGCCAGAGGCTGGAGAGGCTGACTGAAAGCTCTCTCTTGTAATGCTTTCATGTACTTGTAAAAGTATTAGGAACATGGTGCCTCTCAGACAGCTAGAGATGTCTTTAGTGAGTCATAGAAAGCTTCAGGCCTGCTGGGAATATACATCAATCAATCAATCAATCAGGGAATTGTAAGGGCGCTACTTACCTGTGAAGGTCTCAAGGCGCTGAGGCGGAGGGGTCTGCAGATCTGTTTAGCCGAAGAACCAGGTCTTGAGGGTCTTCCTGAAGGTATCTAGGGAGGGGGCGCGTCTGATGTCTGCTGGTAGCTCGTTCCAGGTCTTGGCTGGCTCTGGGGATGCGCGAGGTTTCGGCCAGTGCGAGGTTGGAAGATCGGAGGTTTCTTTTGGGTACGTGGAAGTTGATTCTGTCGTTGAGGTATTTGGGTCCATTGTTGTGTAGGCATTTGTAGGTGTGAATACGAATTTTGAAAGTGACATGGAGGGGCATACTGTGGCTGGATCGGGAAGAGCGGTAAGATTGTGTTCCTTTCATTTATTTCCATCATGAGTCTGGGTATAAGTTGTATGTAGCTCGGAATGAAAAATATCAATGTTTATTTTTTACGTTTTTAGGGAGTGAGTACAAAAAGACAGGTGAGTGTTTTTTTTAATAGCATCTGCTGCATCTAACAGGTCTGGTCATCGTTTGCTGGCTCTCACCCTAGTGGATCATGTGACTGCACTCAGGTGTAGCCATGCAATTTTTAATAGGCTGCTGGTGCACTGGTGATGGTAAGGACACCCACCGTGTCAATGTCACGTGACAAATGGAGCACAGACATTTTTAGCATGTGGTTTAAATGGTGAACTGCTTTTTTCTGGAAGAGTTCCTGGAGAATGTAATGTAAAGGCGGGACGCTAGAAACTTTACTGCTGATTATTAGGTTGGGAGAGGTATTCTAGGGTAGTTCCTGTAGAGCCAGACACTCGCTGTTATGTGCAATGGCTTTTACTGACCTCACCCCCCCCAATGGAACCCAGGAGCAGGCGTGTTCTAGCTATGCCATGATAAATTAAAACCCCAAAAAACAGACAGAGGCTAGTGATCACACAAAGTAAAGTTCTGCAGAGGCAACACATGCTCAGTATCAGAGAATGGATTCTAAAGGAGCAGCCAGGGGTACAGAAACACTCGCAGAGTCGGAGCGAGCCGATGTTCCACACAGGCAGTCAGGGCTGAGAAACGAAATGAATGGGCAACCGGCTGGTGAGAGGGGCATGTGAATAAAAGGTTCAGCTAGTCCAACAGCTGAGAAGGTGAAAGCCAATTAGCAAGCAGTACAGCAGAGGAACTCTGGGATAGCTGATGACGAGTGAGCAGTTCCCACTGATGGGGCATTGGAAGGCACTGAATACTGACTGACTCTGGATTACATGCATCAGTTCTGTACACAAACATGCTTTTGATCATGTATTTGCAGAACAAGGACTGTCAGAAATCTCAATCAAATTGTAATCCCAGAGGTGCACATGAGGCAGCAAACAACCGAGTTGATCCTCTGATTGTATCGCTATTTAAACACACCCTGAATGCGTTCATTATGCACAGACACAAATGTGCATTTGTTATAGATGCACTGCAGGACGCCTGCACATTGAAGTACAAACACTAAGGCACTTTATCATCCAGTAAGTGTTGTACTGTGCAGAACAACTTTCCAGATACTATAGGGGTTACCAGCTCTGCCCCACAAGTGAATCGTGCAAACTGACTCTCCAGGAACTCTGGGAAATACCGGACACCATCAATTTACGAACTTACTGAACAAATGTCAGACACGCTCACAACCTCACAGACTCAAAAACGAGAAGGACAGAAAAGAAACGTTGGACTTGAATCGAGTCATCATTTGCACAACTACAATAACTATAATGGGTAATTGTGATGACACTACTTGTGCATTCACGATTCAGCCTACATCAACCAGTACAAAAATCAGGGTAATGTCCTGGAGTACTGGTGAGCTAGGTGCACCCCAAACAGTGAGCTCCCGGGTTACCATGGGCTGTCTCAGTATCGCAATCCAGTAGAGTTTATTCCAGAAGACCATCGGAGTGCTCGACTAAGAGGCTCCCTTTGGCTGTCATTACAGTGAACACAAGGGCTAATTATCACGTATGCCCTTGGATTACCCAATTAGTCCCAGTTTCTGAGATAAATTTCAGAGAAGGAATCATCCTCATCTTCTCGATCAATACCCCGCACATCACAATTTGTTGTACTGCAGTCTCCTACCACCAGATCAAGGCTGACAGCTGCCTTAAAGTCTCTCCTGGTCCCTGAGAGGATGCTGGTGCCTTGGATCATCACCCTTGGTGGGCCTGTGTGTCATTCTTCTGATCCCTCCTCTTCACTGTGTGCATAAGCAGGCCATTGCTGTTCATGTTAGGTGGTGTTCGTTGATTAGCACTCCCTTGCGAACAGAGTGCCTTTTGGTATTACTAATGTGACTTTTACCATAAACTAAAATGAAATTCTATTTTGTTGAATGTTTTGCTTTTGTTCCATATACCTAGAAAAACGTTTGAATTTAAATAAATACATTGATAATGCTGCTCAGTGTACTCATTGTTAGTGGGTTGGGTAATTATTGCATTTTCCAAAGTACTTGCCTGACAGATGAGAATGAGTATTCCTTGTATACCTGATGAGACGTGCTCTAGCAGCGAGTATCGACATCTTTGAAACCTGGGACCCAGGTCCACATCCTACTCTTGAGTCTTAACTCAACATCGTGTGATTCTGGGCAAGTCATTTAACATCCTGTGCTTAAAACGGTGAACTTTATTGTGTGTGAAACGTGTTGGTGTAATTCCCACGTGAGGTAAACAGTTGTCTCCCAACACCCCACGCACAATACACAGCACTCTGTTGCTTCGTAACTTGGAACGCTCTGTAACAATACATACACCTGCGTCACTGGATTGTAGGTTGCGTTTTATGTTTGTTTTTGCATTATTTAAGCTATTGATTTTGCCCTTTGCAGAGGAATGTGCCGTGAAAATGAAAGAAGGCAGAGTACAAAATACAACTATGTCATGCTCTTTTTTTGTTCTTCTTCACAGATTCCTTGACAAGTTGTTATCGTCTTCCGAGATGGCGAGGTGTGAAGAAGGACACAGATAGCGGCTGCTGCGGAAGGCCTGTTCACCTCTGTGTCGCGTGACGCGCCAGCCGTGTTCAATCGCGATGCAGATGCAGCCGGTCTCGAGAGGGAATTGTAAAGTTTACTTTCTCCGTCGGATCAATGCGGTTTTTAATCATTGCCTGGAGTCGATGAAGTTCAGAGGAGGCGTGTGATGGAAGGACCGGCATGTTGGCGTGTTGGGCTCCTCTGCTCCTCGGATTAGCCGGCTGCCTCGCTGAAGAGACCCCACTTTGAAGGACAGCGGGCGAATGCGATGGATTTATCGTCGGAGATGAGCAAGCATGGGCGGAATCCAGTCAGTCACAAACTGGAAGATCAGAAGAAGGTAGGAATACCCGGGTGCTTTGCTTCAAATGTCTTTTGAAGACGGCTTCAATTATACTCGTGAAGTAATTGCAATGGGCACCACGCAGGGCCGCCGCCGCCTATGCTGGATCGATAGTCCGTTCCAAATTGGCAATTTAAAATAATGGGCATTGTGCTGAAACCACGGACTGCAGTTGTTTATTTCATTTGCTGGTTTTCTAAAGCGCACTTAGTGTCCGAATTGTCTTCGCCGGGCTGTGAGATCAAACAGTGGAGAGAAGGGGCCGCCGCTCTGTCACTCCTCTGGTTTGCTGCTGCCTGGCGGCGGCTGTATGTTTGCAACGCGCCTCTCTACATTGACAATTGTGTGTTTCAGGGTCGCCTCTAAAGTCTGCATTGCCTCATTAAGTCTGTTTGTTTTTCATTAATTAGAGCCTTCCGCATAGGTTTTTGATGGCCCTGTAAGGAAGTAAGCTGGGAAGGTCCATCTTGACTCGGGACAGCATCCGAGGTCAGCTGCCGTCATGGCAACAGCGAACAATCGACAGCAAAGCTTGCTTTACATCTCAGAATACTTAGTTATAGAAACAATTCTTGGAAAGTTTGAAGCGGGTGGGAGCTCCTGTGATTGGTCGTCAGTGGTGCCTCTGACATTCCTCAGTAATGTATTTTTGCAGGTGTGCAGATAGAAATTGACATTTCCGCAGAGCTAATGATCACTATTCATATTGAGCTGCAGCCCCCTCAAGCAGTGAAATGACGAAGTCTGCATTTATTGCAGCTGTCCATGTAAACAGAGTAGTCCTTGGGGGGCTCTGATGTGCTATGCGTGTATCAGTTAGCCAGGTAAGATGTTGTCTATTACATGCACTGCACCGTTGGCTGTTGTGATGGCAGCATCATGATTTGGTGAGATTGGCTATTCACTTACCTAGGCTGAAGAGATGACCGTGGACAATATTGAAAAGTGGGGATGTACCACACACATTGTCTCTTTTGCTGAAGTGCTATAGTTAAGCAATCAGAACAGTGGTCGGTGGTTTAAGGTGTAGTTGCTTCAGTAAGAAATGTGACTTTTACTTGCTTAGCTTATGATTTGTGCATGTCAGTTGCATTTTCAGCAGTGTAGTGCAGTTGTTCACGGATATCTGGAAAACACATTCTTACGAAATACAAGAAATAGTTTCCCTCAAGCTATGGAAACCTTTGGAGATGCATATATTCGTAGATATGGCACATCTTTTACGCCTCGTGTTTTCATGGTGCAATGAGAGTTTTTTTGTGATGTCATTGGAGATGCTTTAATTTGGAGTTATGACACCTCTTTACATCGAATGTTTTCAATGTGCAGTAACACCAACAATCTGTTGTTTCAGTGGCCAGTTTGACAAACCTCACTTTCAGCTAGACATAAACGATCGTAAACTAGACAGTAATGTAAATGTCTGCATTAGAGTCAGATGAAACGGCAGAGTTTTGTTTGCTTGTAGGTACTTCCGTGCCATCTTAGAATGAGCCTGGCTCTAGTGTACCACCATACTTGAAAAGCTGTTTGCCTCTTTATACTTGTTTTATGTCTGTTTACACTTTCTTTAATTACTGCTATTTCTTTCCAGTATTCTTACCACACAGGTCCGCCTTGGGAATGAGGAAGGGTTGCTGAACCCCAGTTAGTGCATTTTAGACCCCCCCCCTCCATTGATTATTGAAGTTTATAGTCCAGCTTCAGAGCTTGGCCTCGCCCCGTCATGCCCCTATTGATGCCGGCCCTCTTAAAGGACGTCTGCGTTAGAGTCAGCTGAAACAGCGGAGTTTTATTTTGCGGTAGACACTTCCATGTCATTTTAGGAAGTTCCTGGCTCTTTTTTGTACTGCCATCCTTACAAGGCTATTCAACTATTTGTACTATTTGTACTTGTTTTACGAGTTTTTAAATGTTTGCACATTTTCTTTCATTCTTGCTATTTTTTGACCAGTATTCTTACCACACAGGGGAGCCTGTGTAGTGAGGAGTGGTTGCTGGACCCCAGTTAGTGCATTTTAGTTGCCTGCCCCCGTTTGATTGCTGAAGTGCATAGTCGCGCTTTGTGTCTTGGCCACGCCCTCTGTCATGCCCTTGATGGCACGCCAAAGGCACGCAAATGGCAAGCCCTTCTGCACACGTCCGCGGCTGGACTGTGCTCTGCGCTATAACCCCTGGCAGTTTTATTTTAACCCCAGTTGGATTCAAGGTAAAAGCTCTTGGAGCTCAGCAACCAAAGCAGGAACAATCTCTGCAATTCTTTTAAATTTGATACTGACCTTGATTGTTTTGGCTACAAAAATTGCAGATACCCATTCAAGGTAGATACTGTGTCACCAACAGAGGCACAAATTACCTTGCACCCCCCTCTATCAACCCTTGAGACTAACACACCGGTACACATGCTCTTTGATAACAAATAAATATGATATTTGGAGTGAGGGTCTACGTGTATTCAGAATTTGGCTCCTCACTCTGCAGATCACCACAATTTGAGATTGGATAAACCAATCTTTGGATTCTCCTCCAACTGCATGTACCATTGTGGTAGGGTTATATTATGTTTAGAGAGGATATTTGTGCAACACGTTAAAGCAAATATTTTGTAGACAAACAAATGTTACTGATATTTTTATATAGTCATAACATTAGCTTGCTCATGACATAGGCAGATTAGTCAAACAAATGGGCTATTTGAACTATTTAAGAAGGTGAAATCTATTTTTGGCAAATCAGAGAGCATGTTACTGAGAGGGAGCCAGTGAACAAAGAAGTACAGGGAGGCGTGTGAGTGACGAACAGTGTCTTAAAATTATTTACATGACTAGAGCATTATTTACATGATACCATGGCTATGGAGTAATTCCGTGTGTATGAGGATAGTCAAGTACTGTGCTATCTTCTCCTTACCTGACCACATTTGCCTGCTCTTGGACTGTCTCAGTGCTGCTTAGTGATGGGTTCTTAGTGTGCATTTTGTGTGAAAAACATAAATATACTATATCTCAGGTACACATAATAATTGTGTGATTTTTTTTTTAACTTGTGTATGTCTACTGTTAAGCCTATGACTGCGCTTTAGCACATTGCACAATACCTGTTTAAGAGATACAAGCAGGGTGCAAGGGGTCTTTGGAAAGGACTTTGGATACATTCCTTTGATTTGTTCCCACCATCTGAACTTAGCGAAAGTTCTATTACTGGAATAGTGAGAGATACGGCATGTCAGATGTGAGGTGCGTTGGTAGTGCTGGGTGCGAGTCAATGTACTAAAGTAGATATGGGAGTGCTACACTATAGGACTGTGATGATTTGGGAGAGCTCTTTGTATTCAAGTTGGTGTGTGTATGCATAACTCATCACATCATATCACCACACCAAACACAAACCATTGTAGCCATGTTTAAAACATAACATCACACCTTCACTACCATCACACAAATAAACATTACACACCTTCACATTGTGAGTGAAGCTTGTACCGCTGATACCCCTGGGGAATGTGTGCTGTATGTGGGGAAACATGCTATGTTCATTCCTGCGGTGTACCTGTTCTCTGTATTTGGTGTGTCTGTGTCTGAGGGAACCTTGAATTGCAGTTGCTGTTCCCTTACCTGCTTTATTTTCATTATGTTAATACATGCACTACTAATGCCAAACTGGTTCTTTTGTTCTATGATGGTGAAGCTGTGTAAAAATGTATTTCACTTTACAAATGTGGGAACAACAGGCAGTGTCGCAGCTTGTTTGAAAATGTCTCACTGATTTGACAATTTGTCGAAAGTACAATAAAAATTTCACACTGCTACGCACTCCTTAAATGTAAATGCATGAATTTACTGAGGCATCGCAATGCAGAGTTAGAGAAGTGTGTGTGTGTGTGTGTATAAAAATCCAAGCAAAGTGCACTCTTTCACAGAAACATTTATTTATGGGAGCAGCCATGGTGAGTCACATGATACAGCAGTTCAAATGCCGGACGCGTTTCGGTATACAATCCCTTGCTCAAAGGCAGCACATACTAAAAACCAGCAAACATTTCCTACCAATATGTCCCCAAGTAATCATCATCCCGCTCAGGGGAGTCCCGGCCAGTGCTATGCATCCTGGGAAAGATAGTTTCAAATTTTACCCATGTGGGTTTCACCTCACAATTGAGTGCCAATGTTCTTCCTCCTGCCAATGCAAACAAACAGGGCATTGCCCCCGATGTAGAATTCTGTGAAACCGCATCACGCTGCCCCAAATAAGGCTGCCGCGGCCCGCAAGGATTCCGCGGTGGTGCTCTGTTTGTTTGCATTTGCAGGAGGAAGAACATTGGCACTCAATTGTGTGGCAAATCCCACATGGTTAAAATTTGTGTTTCGGTGCTACCAAGCACCTTGGTCACGACACTGACCGTTACACCATTCACCACATTTAACCTTCTAAGTGAATAAACAATGAAAATGGACAAGTACAATGCATTTAAAACATCTCGCCATTTTGTAGTGGCTATCTTTGCATTATATATCATCAAGCAGCAACAGTCTTTTGTTTGCTTCACAACATTTTACGTTTTCTTTTTATAACACTACAGTATTTCATTTAGCTTAAATATTTCCTTCATTTTTTTTCATAATCTTTACTTTTATTGCATTCAAGGTAAATATATACCCCGACTTTATATTTTGTGGTCGCCATTTTTAAAGGTACACTATGCACGCTGTGCAGCCCCAGTGGGCAATATTTGTATTCATATTGCTATTTAGCATGTTATGCCCTAGTGGGCTATGACTTCCTTCAATAATCAGCGCATGATATCATATTTCTTAATTTTCAATATTACTTCTAAGCATTTAACAAACCAATTCAACTTCTTTGATGTTAACTCAAAAAGATCAAACCAGCCCTGTTGCTGTGACTCTGTAGTAGAAGTAGTCTATAAGGTTTCAGCTATGCGACTTCTTAAGCTGAAATGCATATAATCTTTTCCTCCTGTATAAACAAAAAGTGTACAAACAAAATATTCAAACAAAGCTAGAATTTATCAAACGATCTCAAGAACTGGCAGCTGCATTTAAAAGAAGTTAGGGGTTATAAATGTACAAAGAGCTCTGCGTTCATGTTTAACCCTAAAGGTTCTTCGCAATCCATTTCTAAAATGTACCTTGACTCCAGTCTTCTAAGCTCTTTTTCTCTGCCTCCCCCTCTGTTTTTTAGGCATGTAGTCAATCACACTGCGTAACAGTACCTTATGTTCCCCTGCATCGTGTTTTGTGAAAATGCTGTGCTACTCAATATGTGTTATCATTGTTTTTTATTGCTCTAAAGTGCTGTAGAATGCATTTGTGTACTGGCAAGATTGTACTCCCAACAAACCATTTGGGACAGGAACATGACATGACATATACTGCATAGTCAGTTTTACAGTTCAGATCTTTATGAATTTTCACAAAATATTCAAAATTGATACGACGCACTATTCAGCTGCTCTGTGAAAAGTTTTGAGGTGATAGGTCAAGTTGGGGCAGAGAAAAAGGGGGGGGTACCAAAGCACATTTTCCCCATGTTAATTCCCATAGGGATTTTGAACACGACTGCAGCCAGAACTGCTGAATAGAAGTACACTAAATTTAGCAGAAAGCTAGCACTTGGACCATAAAGCATGTTTTTTGTGATTCAGTGTAAATTCAGTCAGTAGTTTTAGAGCTATTAACTAAAAACCAAATGTGTATATCTAGGGACATAATAATAATAATACTGGATTTTATACAGCGCGAACAGCTACCTCACAAGGAGGTGTCCCGGCGCTAGTAGAACACAAATGACCTGGGCTAAAGAATAGGAAAGCTAGCGTGGCTGGGTGAATAGCCAGGTCTTAAGTAATTTCTTAAAGCAGAGTTCAGATGGGGCCTGTTGGATTGTTTGAGGCAGTGAGTTCCACAGAGCGGGGACGTTTGCTGAAAAGGTCCGACCGCCTAGTCGGGCCTTTTTTGCGCGCGGGACGGCCAGCTGGACACGGTCGTTGGACCGTAGTGCGCGACTTTGAAGGTATCTTGGGAGGCGATTTTTCAGGTATTGTGGGCAGGAGCCATACAGAGATCTGAACGCCAGCGTCAGAGCTTTGAATTTAATTCTGTTGGTTACTGGCAGCCAGTGCAGGGTTCGGAGATGCGGAGAGACAGACTGCTTGAACGGGATTCGCAGTAGTAGTCTCGCAGCCGCATTTTGAACTACCTGAAGCTTGTGAGTCAGGCATTTTGGAAGGCCAAGGTATAAAACATTGGCATAGTCCAGCCGGGAGGTGACAGTCGCGTGGACAACCGTTTTTCTACAGCTCACAGGTAGGAGTCTTAGAAGTTTTCGGAGGTTTCTCAGCTTACTCAGGCAGCATCCGGCGACTTGTTGGATATGGGATGAGAAGGCCATTTTATCATCCCATCTCACACCAAGATTTTTTGCCGAGTGACTGGGTGAAGGGGGCGGGCCCATCTCCGTTGGCCACCAGAATTCTGGGGGGGGGGAGGGACCCTTGCCGAAGAAGATGACTTCGGTTTTATTGGCATTAAGTTTTAATTTATTAGTGTTTATCCAGTGTGCTATATCCTGGAGACAGCCTTTGAAATTAGAGAAAGACTCCTGCGTCATCTCAGAGTAAGGAAATACCAACTGGGTGTCGTCGGCATATGAGATTGCCTTGACGCCCCAGTTGGCAATTAGCGTAAAGAGAGGAGCCAGGTAGATGTTGAACAAAAGGGGGCTGAGGGCCGACCCCTGCGGGACTCCACATCTGAGGGTTTTAGGTGTAGAAGAAATCGTTCCAAGTGCCACCTTTTGCGTTCTCTGAGATAGATAGGACTTTATCCACCCCAGCACAGTGGATCCTCCTTGGATCCACTGTGTATTTGCAAATCAATGCACCAACTACAATGCTGTGATTGACTGGCCGCAACCTGAGAGGAAAGTTGCAGCCACCATTTTGTTCACCGGGATTCTGTTCCCGGCGAGGAAAATAAAATTAAAAACTGATAGAAGGGGTCAGGGTTGAGGTAACCTGACCCCATGAGACTAAGGGAGGGGTCTGTAAGCGACCCCTCATGGGCAAGACATTGTCCAAAAACCTTCTTTTTTTTTTTACCAAGCAAGGATCCGTGGATCTTCTCAAAGTTGGGTGAATTCGGATGCGCAGATCCAGACCCCAATTAAAAAGAAAATACATTCACTCACAGACCCAAACACCTACTCACATACTCACACAACCACTCACACATCCATACAACCACTCACACACCAATACAACCACTCACACACCCACTCAAAGACTCTTAATACCACTCACACATCCACTCACAGACCCACACTGTTTTCACAGACCCACACAACCACTCACACACTCACTCCAAGACCCTCAAAAGCACTCACACACCCACTCACAGAACCACACAGGCCCTCACATGTGCACTCACACACCCACTTACATACCGCTCACGCAGCCACTCCCTTACCCATACAGTCACTCACACACCTACTCACAGACCCACAAAACCACCCACACAGCCACTCACACACATACGCACACACACCCAAATCAACTCCAACACCCACTCAGCCAGTCACACATGCACTCACACAACCACCACACACACACACCAATGTGCACACCCACACAACCACTCACACAGCCACTCGCACACCCAGGTTACAGGGATGTTATAGTTAGGAAATAGCATTAAAAATAGAAGTTCACTGAAAAAGACAAAGGTTACAGAGACGTTATAGAAAAGAAATACAATTTTAGAAACGTTAGAAATTATCTGACAAAAATAAAGGTTGCACGAATGTTATATGTAGGTTCAGATTTTACACACACAAAACCATATAAATTCATAAGTTATAGTTGTAGTTATCTCATAGTGACTATAACTCGTGCCTTAAGGTAACTACAACTCACACCCTCACCATGCACTGCTGATTACCCCACTTATTGTTATGTTAAATGAACTTCTAGAGCGCACGTACACCCAAAGGTTTCATGGCGCTATTGCAATATCGTACTAGATCGAGAGGTTACTGGTAGGCTTGAATGAATAAAAGAGTTTTGAGGAGGGATCTAAAGTGAGGATAGGATATTTCAAGTCTGAGTTCAGTAGGAAGGGAATTCCATGTGTGAGGTGCTAAGTAAGAGAAACTAAGCCCGCCGTGTTTTTTCCGGTTAAAGCGGGAGGGGGTGAGGAGGTTGGCCTGTGACGAGCGGAGAGCACGCGTGGGGAGGTAGCGAGTCCTTAGAGAAGAAATGAAAACAGGCCCGCTACCAGTTAGGGCTTTGAAGATGGTACAGCCCAATTTGAACAAGCAGCGTTTGGCAACTGGGAGCCAATGAAGAAGTTTCAACAAGGGGCGGACGTGTTGGGTGCGAGATTGGTGAGTAATGAGACGTGCAGCCTGATTCTGGACTAACTGAAGACGGTGAAGTTGATAGATAGGAATGCCAACATAAAGAGAGTTGGCATAGTCAATCCGGGAGATGACTAAGGCCATAAGTATCACAGTAAGGGCCTCGGTGGTAAAAAATCTAGCAATCTTCCGGATTCTACGCAGATGGAAAAAGCAAGAGGAAGTAACTGCACCAATCTGGGGCTTCAAAGACAGATCATTACTGATCACTACCCCAAGGCTCTTAACCGATTTGGAGGGTGTAGGAGAGATTCCTAACGAAGGGGGCCAAAAGTTGTCATTCCAGGGGTTCGAGGGGCCGGTCAACACCAGCTCGGTCTTGTCAGGGTTGAGTTTTAGTTGGCTGGTGTTCATCCAATCCCTGATAAAACATAAAGTGGCCTGAAAGCTGGAAACAGACGCAGTGGTGGGGTTGATGTTAAACACGAGTTGAAGGTCGTCTGCATAATTGAAGCAGACTACTTCAAAATTACGAAGTGAGTAGATTAAGGGAGCCATATATAGATTAAATAATAGAGGAGATAAAGAAGAGCCCTGTGGCACGCCACAGGTTAGAGTGTTTTTTTTGGCTGAGAAGGTAGCAAGGCGAACGGCCTGCGAGCGGTCCCCCAAAAATGAGGAGATCCATTTTAGGGCAGTGCCCTGAATGCCAGCATCTCTGACACGGTCGATCAAAAGTTTGTGATCGACCGTGTCAAAGGCTGCCGAAAGGTCCAAAAGGACGAGGGCCTGGGAGAGATTGTTATCAGCTCCCCTGCGAAGTTCATCCATCACAGCGAGAATGACCAACTCTGTAGAGTGCGCAGGCCTAAAACCGGCCTGGTGAGGGTCAAGAAAAGAGGAATGTTCAATAAAAGAACTGAGGCATTGTGTCACATGGGCTTCCAAGATTTTGCTCAGGTAGGGAAGGAGAGAGATGGGGCGGTAGTTAGTGAGATTGGTAGGATCAGCTTGGGGTTTCTTCAGGATGGTAATAATTTCAGCAACTTTAAAGGAAGTGGGGACAACTCCTGTTTGTAATGAGTTATTAAGAAACGCAAGCGGGGGATCGGGATAAGAGAGAAAGGCATCTTGGAGGAAAGGGGGAGGGCAAGGATCTGAAGGGGAACCCGAGCTGACCTTTTTAAGAAGTGTAAAGAACTCTTCTTTGGAGATCAGGGGAATAGAATCAAGGAACTGAGTATTTTTGGGTGAGGTCCCCAAAACTGATTGGGGGATGGACGGAGGGATACTCTTCTTGATAGTAGAGATTTTCTGGATGAAAAAGTTATTAAGAGCATCACAGAAATCCTGGGTCGGTGCTGATTTAATAGTGACTCTATCAGGAAGAGATAATTTGTTAACAATGGAAAAAATATCTTTGGTCGTAGTAGATGAATTAGTGATTTTTTGTGAAAAGTACGAGGATTTAGCTGTTAGAATGGCTTTTTTGTAGGCAGTTAGCAACTTAGTGAAGGTATCTTTTGTGTTAGTAGAATAACTACGTCTCCACCTACGTTCTGCTTGTCTGAGGAGAAGCTTTTTTTGTTTAAGATCCTCTGTAAACCACCTCTGGGCGTCGTGAGGCCGCCTAGCGATGGAGAATTTACAGGGGGCAATGGTATTGCTGGCCGCACATAGCCAGTTATGGATAGCCGTTTCTTGAGTGTTAAGGCAACTAGTGTCCATGGGCAAAGAGGCGGAGAGTAAGGTGCAAAACTCCTCTTTACTTGCTCGGCTCCAGTTTCTGGTTAACAGTTTTTCCAAGATTGGGAGTTTAACTGGTCGAGGTAGATCCAAAGAGAATTGGATAGAGTAGTGGTCAGACCAGGAGCAGGGGGAAATAGATAAAGAGGAGATGGACAGATTAGCTGTCCATAACTGATCGAGGATGTGTCCTTTAATATGAGTAGCAGTGCGAACATGTTGGGTACAATTGAGACCCGAGAGAAGATCTGTAAATTCACGGGAGAGAGGAGATTCATTGGGATCAGAAGGCCAGAAGTTAAAGTCGCCAATTATCATTAATCTAGGATTATTTATTATAAGTTGAGAGATAAGATCACCAGCTAACTGAGGAAAAGAGGGCATAGAGTATGGAGGCCGATAAAACAGAGCACAAGTGAAAGAGGTCAGAGAAGACTCAAGCTTGATAATAAGGATCTCAACAGAGGGAATGGTAATGGCAGTAAGAACGGAAAACTGTAGCTGACAATGAATTATGGCTGCTACACCGCATCCTACTTGCCCAGCGGGTCGATTGGTTTGTAGGATATAATATCCTGTGGGAATGGCGGCCAGGATGTCTGGGAGGGAGTCATCCGTAAGCCAAGTTTCGGAGAGGAAAAGAACATCGGGTTTGAGAGTGTCAAGGAGGTAGAAAATTTCTAGTTGATGTTTTGAGAGTGACCGTGTGTTCAAATAATAAAAATCCAGTGATTTTTTGGAGGGGTAAGGAGGATTGGAAGAATTTGGAGGGGGAACAGATAGGTCTTTCCTAGTCAATGAAGTGGGTGGGACACAAGGAAGAGGATCGAGGGACAATCTTCCACAAGGGGAAAGAATTCCACAAGAGGAAAGTTTCTGTTTAAGTCGGGGCATAATGGGCCAAGAGTGGCGGAGAGAGCATAACTCGCTGGAGGAATATTTTAACTGTTGGGCTGCGCGACCTGGCCCTTGTCCCGGTCGGTCGCGGACGGGCGCAGACGGGCTTGCCTTTAGCGCGCCTTCGGCGCGCTAAAGGCGCGCCCGCTGCGCGCGTCCGCTGCGCGCTTGCGCTGGCATGCTCGATTTATAGCCAGAAGGTCGCGGAGACTAGAGCGCCTCTTAACCCCTCACCCAAGATGGCGGCCACGCTGGTGACTGTCAAGTCCTCCGGCCGCGAAAGCGCGGCGGTTAGGAGCACAGAAGGCAGAAACGATAGCGAGGCGGGCCCTAGGATGCAGGTAAGGTGCTGGCAGAGCGGATGTATTTAAAAACAAGGCAAACAAAATTAGAACTAAACAAGATGCGTGATAACAGAATATTTTAAAATAATACACCTCCCGGCTTCCGCCTCAGGAAGTACGAATTATGCTATCACTCATGACATCTTCTATGACATCTTAATATCTCTGCAACATTTGCAATGAAATTATTGATGAGAAAACTGCGCACGATGGGGGTGTGAGTTATAGTTACCTTAGGGTATGAATTATAGTCACTTGAGATAACTACAACTATAACTGCTGATTTTCTATGGTTTGCATGTGTAAAATCTGAAGATACCTATAACGTCCCTGTAACCTTTGTTTTTTTCAGTGAATTATATATATATATATATATAATCAAATAACAGATGCTTTACATGCATATGTCCGGTATTGCTCAAATGGGTGACTACTTCAGTGAGCACTTTACTTCATATACAGTCAAGTATTTCCTTTCCTGTTAGGGTATGTTACAGGCTATGTAACTATTTTTATACTTTGTCATTTAACATGCACTTATAACTCGGTATATGTATATATCCCCAAACAAAATATGCTTTTTTTGTGGGGGCAACAATGTAACTGGGGCAGGCTTGGAGAGCCCACCATGTGTATTTCATTGTCTTCAGTTCAGGCAGATCTTTTAAGAATGCCAGGTTTGCCTGACTGGAAATCTGCAAACTCTGATTGCTCCGATGCTACTGTGCAGCCGCTGGTGTTTTGTTCTGCTGCTTTATAAGCTATTTAGTCACAGATGATAGGCTTCTGTACGGGTTGAAAAGTCTTGGAAATACGCCAGGGAAAACATATGTGAACCTGTTGGTGCAGCGGGGAGAACTGTTCTTTCAGACACACGTCTCCAGGAAATGCTCTGCGATGGTGTAAATGGCGTGTTTGACCTACAGCATGTACCCCCTTCCCCATTTAACTGAGTGAAGGAGTGCAGTAAGATAGACAACCGCACGCACACAAGAAGCACACGCCCCCTCCCACCCCGTCCACAAACACAGTGATCGAAATCTATCTATATGGCACACAATGGTAAGGTTTCCAACAATCTTATACTCAGTAGGCAGACGTCATATGCAAATAAACACAATGGATAGCAGCTATTTCTTTTGAGAAAGGGTATCGTTAAGACGCTCTTCCTTAGAACCAGGGGTGATTAAACCATTCGTCCTAATTAGGTTACCCAGGGATGTGTTTTTCCTCCTAGAGCTTTAATGAAATATTGAACTTCTGGTAAGTCAGAAAATGGGAGCACAAACACACCTTGTTCGCACAACCTGCAAATAAGAAACACTGTATTTTAACTCTCCCAGACTCTGGCCATCTCCATACAGACTGTTTTCTCATTAAGAATGGCTCATGCATCTGCAAATGCTTCTCTTCGCCCTTACAAAGGTCCAATAGCTGAAGGATGTGCTGAGAAAATATAATATTAAATCAGTAAATTGTTTCTTAAAGGGCAATGTTTGTTGAAGCATTGTTAATGTTCAAGAAAGCTAAATCCTCCCTAAGAATAGAATTTTGATGACCTTGTTCCGAGTTCCACATAAAGTTGGAGTACACAAATGTGTCCTTTGACTTTTTGTGGCGGATTTGGATATTTCGATATTTGAACAATAATTTAAGATAATATATCGGTCCCATTTGCATACTATGGATGTGCAAATTGCAAAGTGACCTATGCACCAAGGGCCAGAGATGTAAAAAGCTTTTTTGAGGTCGCAAATGGCCCGATTCACAACCGCAAAAAATTTTTTTTAATGTAGAAACCTTTATTTGCAATTCGGTAACCTATTACCAAATCGCAAATTGGGTTTGCAAGAATCAGAATTAGAAAGGGGCATGTTCAGGGCAAGTCATACTGAATCGCCGTGGTATGTGCAAAACAGTCACATGTTACCGACTGCTTCAAGTAGGTGGTAACCCATTCGCAAATCGGAAGCGTCCTTCCCCTTTGAGAATGTTTGAAAACACATTTTTTAGGGGAAGAAAGTGGTCCCACAGACCACTGCCTACTTTAAAAAAAAATGTAATGAAAGCATTTCATTTTCTTTTTGAAAAGCATCCCGTTTTCACTTAAGAAAAACAGGCTGCATTTACTTAAAAAAAAAAAAAACCGTTGAAAAGCGAATCCCAGCACGCCAGCATTCCTGTCATTGTTGCTAATCCCAATAGGTTGCAAACCAAGTCCTACCTCGTGTATATTAATAAGGTAGGTCTATTTATGACCCACTGGGAATCAGAGAAGGCGCAAAGCACACTTTTGTACATTGGTGTTTGCGGTTGCCAAATAGCAAATCGCAAAAATTAGCTATTTGGTAATCACAAACATTTAGCTGATTACATCTGTCCCCTAATCAGTAATAATTAGGCAGCTTGCAGGTTGTGTTTCGCGTGATTGAATAGCAATACCTGTATTTGCTTACCGAAATGGGGATTTTTTTTTTTTTAATACAGCCAGTGTCGATTAAATATAGAGGTTCTGTCTTAAAAAAGAAGTCTTTATTTCTTTTGGGAGGAGAACTGGGGAGCAAGCAATGGTCTTCTGGAGCACTGGCTGCTCATCCTGATGCCGCCGAACACCTTCCCTTTGGGAATCAGTTATTGCCCCAACCTGGGTATTCAGTAACTCATTAATGGTTTGCGGCTACATTTGCTGTCACAAACCATTTATATATACATTTCCGAAATAGATATGAAATTGCATAAAATACATTTATTGAGTCAGTAATACCATAGCTATTTGTAAAAGGTTTATTTCCTTGAGAAAAGTGCTTTTTCAGTCACAAACCCCGTGATTTTGAAGATCGCATGGTTTATGACCACAAATGGGCTTTGTATATTGATCTTCGCGTTTGCAATCAGGGATGACAGTTTTGTGTAATAATTGCAAAAATGGAATGCACATGTTATTAGCACTGCACTCACCTTTAAGTATATCTGTGAAAGTAACAAGAACAAGCATACAATGTCTTTATATTCTGGGATGATGAGCACATAGATCAATTAACTCTACTGATGATTCAAAATGTAGACAACAAGTAGGAGACCCTCTCAGAATTGATTGAATAAGAACTTTTGCCTGCAAACAATTGCAAGCACGGTTAATGAAGTCACAGCCCTAATGATTCCCAAGATCACGCGATCTCGGATAGGAGGACGGTCGTTTCAGGTTCAAGCCGCTCGCCTGTGGATCGAATTGCCCCTTTGTCTCAGATTGACTCAGGACTTGTTGTTTTTTAGGAAACAACTCAAAACTTGGTTGTTCCAACAGTAACATTATGGGTGTCGGGGCGTGGCTCTTTCTGTTCGGGTTTTGAGATTAGCACCAGGACACTCTTTGTGAGTATCCGCGCGCTTTATAAATACCCCATTTCATTTTATTTCAATGTACACAGTGAATGAGCTCCAAAGCTGCCTAAGCAGAGGGAACCACAGACGTAAACAAATTTTACTAAGAGAAATCTCGGTTCATCTTTGATGGCTTGGCCTGAGGTCCTTTGTAGCCCACAGCGAAAGAGTCAATGCTTTGCGTGAAATATTTCAACCTAACATCTATTCTGCTTAAAGGAAGAAAGATCTTAAATGTCATATAATTTTTAGGTAAATGAGAAAATATTAATTAAACTAGTAAACTCGTAAAGCAGAAAGTCAGTCAAGGAGATATTTAGAAAAAAATCAAAATTAATACACAAAATAATGGGCTAAAAATAAAGTGCAAACCGGCTGCAAGTTAGCCTGGCTTTCGAGTACCTGACATTTTTCTATGGTTAAACATTAGTCTCAGCCATTTAAGCCATGTGGCTGTGTCAGTCAATCCCCACTATGGGGTATTTGAAAAGTCAATGAACAACACCTTCTGACAGGTAAACAATTAAATAAAAAACTCTGTACAATTTCCTGAGACAGGGAAGAGCTTCTCCTCTATTGGTTCTCCTACCTTTGAATTGGCGAAAAATGAGTTGATGATGGTCAAACCATGATGCAATGCACACAGGGATGGCGGCATGCCAGATGCATCCGTTTGGTAAATTGGGTATTATGACCTTGGCGGATTCTCCAATCAGATAAAGTCTCCTTTTACAATGTTACACTTTTACCTGTATCGTCGCGACCCCGTGACATTTGCCAACCACTGAAAAACTATTTACAGTCCCACACTATTGACCCCTGATTGACCGCATTGCACTTGTTCACCATTAGCTAGTCTGTTCTATATACCAGCCGCCATTACTGTACATTTTATGGTGGACTCCTTGTTAGAGATTGCGCCTCTGTATTGATATTAATGACTTGATTGTAGTTATCGAAACTGCTACTTGCTATTTATTACTTTTTTTTTTACCCGGCTGAAAAGAAGAATATACTCCTGCATTAGCTTTATTTTTCTTTTATTGTTGGATGTTGTTGATTGTAACTGAGACGCCTCCATTCAACATACTGGTGGCGACTGGCATGAGCCAGGTTCACCCACTATCTTGCTCATCATTATGCCTGGTTGTAATGTCTTTGAAAATCTCAATAAACACAATAATGAAAAAAAAAGATAAAACCTCCTCTTGCGGCTACACCTCGATCAAGATTTGATAATGGGATTTGAACATTTCTCCAATTCAAAGTGGAAGACATTGTGAGTTTGATTTAGCATGGGGCATAGGCAGATATACCAACTGTCTCCAGCCACTCTCCATTGCAGTACAAATGCTCAATGCTCTGGGGGAATGATGTGTCTCTCTATCCCACAATCTCCTGAAGCAAATATTCACACTGAATGAATGTTAGAACAAAAGAGGTATAGCTATCTTATGCCTTTCAACTACTCCCCCGGTAACCACTGAAACCAGATCTACTGCAGCGGAATCCAAGCACCTTTTGATACCACTACAGAAAGTGAGGCCAGAATCTCTGAGGTGGACCCTCAGATGAGAAAAACTATGTAATGGGAAAGCTGTACAATGCACATGGTTAGGAAACAGTCTAGGCCTGCCTGCCCCCTCCATTCTCCTAGGTAGCTAAGCTATGTTTTGCAAGATCAAAATCACACTTTAATTTAGCCTTCTCATGCCAAATTCCATACGAGTGATTAGTATCATAATGGTTGCTATCACCAGGCCTTAGGTAACAGGTTTCCTTAAATATAGTATATTTTCATATGGAGTAAGGATTTGGACTTCTAGGGCATCACTTCAAGGAACATTAGGCATGTTTAGCCTCCAATTTTAATCAAGTCTCTCCTACCTCTCCTACAATCACAACACCAATCAGAATAGCTTGTATACTAAAATTAGTTTAAATATAAATTGTGAAGTTTACTAAAGTTAGCTTAATTTCACAGTTCTCAGCTTTAACCCGGTGTACCGTTGCAGACATACAGTAGCAGGCGCTACATTGGCAGTAGAAATGGAGATCTATTTTACAGAGTATGTGTAGGTGAGACCTGTTCAGCAATCTGCAGGCCATAACATGAGTTACTAAAATCTAGACACCCAAAAAGAAACAAAACGACGGGGAGACATAGGTAAATAAAATCCCTCCAGAGGGTGACAGGGCAGGCGTGTCTATGTGCTTCACTGCATTGCCCAAGTTGACGGCCTGTTTCTCAGTGTGAATTGTTCACCAACCCCTCCACCACGTCTCATCTACTCGGCCCTGCTTTCCTCTTCTGAGTTAGTCAACAGTGCACCAGCCACCATAATAATGGGGACCCATGGGACTATTTTGGTTTGCCTACTGTGTGCTAAGTGGGGCTAGAGGGGCCACATATGCCATTCTCCCGCTCTGCTGGACATACACTTCCTGCTGACACTCCGGCGCAAATGCCCATTATCCCACCAGCAAAGCAGGATTCCTTTCAGTAACAAGCTGTCTGCAGACATCTATTCCCAAGCGAGAAGAGGTGTCACTCTACCTCTCTGACTTTTCAAGGCACTATTTTTCTATATTTTTACCCAACAGCCACAAGGTGTTTGAAAATCTTTGTGTATTCCTTTGCAAGCTATAGGGAGGAAATTGTATCACATAACCATTTATTTTGTGTAATTTCAAACGTAGTAATCCACTACAAGACACAAATTATGTGCATTGCATGTTTCACTGAATTGCATGCTCTCCCGTTAGGAGAGTTACCATGATGCAGTTCTAATCATTCAAAAATCTTTTTTTAATGCCAGAAATATTAATTCAGTATCTAACCAGTTTTTCTATTGGAATACCTAGGAGTTAAGCTGCAAGCTGAGACTGGCAATGTATAATGTGACAATAAAGTCATTAATGTTTCCTGAAAGTCATAGGTGATAGCCTCAAAATACATACCCTCTAAATTTGTGTTGTTTCAAATTTCCAGCGTGTGCACTGTGGAGGTATCTGAGAACCAATTGTAACCACCCACATCGTATCTGTACTACAACCAGACATCTTTGCTTCATGATATTCTCTGGCTTTGAGTCCTCATTTTCGAAGCAGACAATTAAAGTCTAACAACAAAGTTGTAAGGGGCAAAATGAAACTGAGTAAAGTTCTATGTAAACAGGAGAAATGTTTCTAAATAGGGCCCCATCTAAATTGCCACAGTTCATCCTGCAATGCGTGGGCTGATCTGCAAAGGCATACAGTATTTGAGAGTGCTTTGAGATAGAGTCTGATGACCTGGCCACTGTGAAAAGGTCACTGTGCTGACAGTGGTGTTTAACGCTAGAGCAATCTGGCTAAACGTAACCTACAGTCCTGCATATCATTCATAGTGATGGAGCGGGGCCATTAAACCTCAATCTCTTGGTATAGTCATTAAACAGAATCGCACACTAGTCGTGTGGACCTTTGGTATGTAACTTGAAGCATTTAAGGAGAGCTGGCATTCAGAACTCAGTTACATTCCAATGAATCAAATACAGTTCCAGAATAATGACATATAGGATGGTATGCAACCATAAAGGTTTATTCTTGAATTAGTAAATCATAAAAAAAATCAATACATTTGAAAGAATTTATAAGATTTATTATTACAGGAAAAAACAATAAAGTGCCCGAACACTGACTTTAAGTTTTAAAAAGTACAAGGTGCAAATATCCAATATACAAGAATGCAAGGTATCCAAATCAAGTGTCCCATGAAGAAACTCTCTCTTACTGAATTAAGTAATGAAAGTGTGAAGGGGATTTATAAAGGGCAAATATGGAAGGGTCAGCATCATGTGATCCTCAGTAGAAATTCAGAGACATGCGAAAAAGTGTTTAGCATGAATCTTTACACTCAGGGAAATCAGAAAGATAGATAGTTCTGCTCTTTTCCAAGTTGGGAGAGGGTCTCTAGTCCAATTGCTATAGAACAGAAATTAAAAGCACAATCGAAAGCCCCAGAACATCAATATCTCGCACCTATAGTCCAGAGCCAATCCTGTAGTGGCATGTGCGGAGAGCCAGCAACTCCCTAAATGCCCATCCCAAAACAATTGGGTAAACATCTGCTCATCCTTGAAAGTTGCATCTCCCTTGTACACCGGATACAGAACACTCCTTGAATCATAGTTTCTCCTTCCTTGCTGCCAACTTCTCATATTCATGCCTTTGTATCAGTCTAGTACAGAATAATGAGCCCTTCTCTAATTAACGAGGGACTTGATATCACACCTGCAAAGAAATGAATAAGCAGCATATTGACAGCTCAAAATGTGCAACACTGCTAAGGCCTAAACTTATTTAGAAACTCAAATGGAAGTACAATATAGCATTAGTAACCATAAGGAAGCAAGTTATTTTCCTTATAACATGGGTATTCAACACATAGTTATTTATTCAACCCACTATACTGCATGTAAGTTCTAAATGTGTACAATAATGTTATCTATGATAATGCATAAAGGTGTAACACACACATTAATGAGATTATATATCATTACATATGAATGCAGAATATGTAGAGGGTGAAGTCTAAGTTACACTGCAATAGCATAAGTGCAAGCCCTAGTTTTCTCATGGTCTGACTGGAAATGCCTTATACTCTTTCTATCAGAGTATACTGCACTGCCAAACTAAATGTAGCATTGATCCTCCTTGGTAACAGGAAAATTGTATTCTATTGTTTTATATTGCAGTAACATATCATACCCATGATGTGGCCGCACCTCTGAATCTCATCAGTTCCAGGCCTGCTTGGAGGTGTTTTTAATGTTTTTATACAAGTGTTGATTGTAGAGTGACCGAAGTGGGAGGTGTTGCTGGAGTTGTGTGAAGTTTGAAGATGTGTGCCAACAATGGTGCTGCATATTTCACAGCATATTAACATGAAGATTTTGGAGAGTGTGAGAAGAGATGCAGCTGTTCTCTTACTTACTAATTTGCATGGGTCTTAGTCAATGACTTCTGTGTAGAATGAAGGGAAGATCCATGTCTTTAGTTCTATAATGCTTTTTCAATTGGAAGTGATTGATAGTGCATCTTATTTGAGCAGTCATTGAATTCCAAAGTTTCTCTGTGAGTGCAGAGAAGAGTTTCCACTAGTTCAAATCTTTCTGAATGGGAGCTAGTCAATAATAGAGCAAGCCTTAAATGCAGAAATCGTGTTTGTCATCTCAAGTGAAGCTTGTGTTGAAGAAAGAGTGGGGTTGTCCAATGGATTGTTTGGTGAGCTGTATATGGTGCTTTAAAGGTGATTTTTCTAGCCACAGTGAGCCACGTGTAGGATAAAGGAAAATTAAGGTATGATTTAGATCCACATGGGTAGGTGAAGGAGCTGTCAGGTGGCTGCATGTTGAATACTTTGTACTTTATGTAGTATTAATTTTGGACCATTATAGTCCATTGGCATACTCAGAGTAGGGAGAGTGCTAGACACACTTTGTTGAAACACTTCTTGTCATGTGCAAGCTTTGTTTGGCCACTTCATCAAGCAGGAATAGTTAGATGTCCTTCATTGCTTATAAATGTGTATACTTTCACTGACTGTGTCTTAGTTCCTGAGGCCATACGGTTGATGACTGATGATTCATCCAGTTTCCCAATGGAATAGTCTCTGTTTCTGGTTGTTGATCTTAAGGTGGTTAGCAAACATCCAGTGCTTAATCTCATAAAGCTTTTTCATATGGCACGAGTTGAGGTCAAATGAGCTTTAAAGATTTTAAATCATCAGAGTATCATCTACAGAGTTATGGAAGTTGAGGTTAAAGGACGATCCTAGCAGTGGAGTCGAATGGTTTAGAGGAGAAACTGAGAAATGATATGGTGATTATTCATTCAGATAGGTAAGATTTGTTCTTCGAATTGTTAGGTAATAAAGTCTTTGAACGAGGGTAATGTGATGAACTGCATCGAAAACCAACAAAAGTTTGCATAGAAGTAGAGCCAGTACCCTATTAGAGCCAGCAGTTCTCCTCATTTCATCACGTCTCAGTCAATAACACCTCAGAACCACTGTGTGGACAGAATCCCTTTTTTAGTCTAAAAATAGGTTTTCATCAGTGAATTTTGATCTTATTATAATCAAGGAGCTTTTTCTATTAGTCATTAAGCTCTGAAGGGTCAGAACCAACTTTTAATGAGTTTATGTCAATTTCAGATCTTTTGGGAAGCTTCCAGTCACTAAGGAATTATTAAATATGGCAAAGCCCAGTTTACATTTTCGAGGGGTGTAGTCTTGAAAATGGGAAATGATTACAGGTCCACTTGGAATCTTGATAATCCGAAGACGTTTGTTTTATTCAAAATGCTTTCGCTGTAACCATTTCACACTGCCCATCTCTTTAGATAAACCACTTTACACAGATAGATGGATAACTTCCAAGAAGCAAGTTCTTGAAGCATCAGTCTATGGCAAAACCAAGACTTTCACACAATGGTGTTCAGAGGTTTGTGATTCATCATGTGTGAACTTAGATCCGTGTCCCCTCACAATTTAACGATTCTACCTAATTAGTAAACAAATCATTCTAATCTCAATAAAAATTCAGCAAGTTTGCAAGATCAAATCTATAAAGGAATAATCCAATTTATATAATCAGCTTGACAAATATGACACGTCTGAAAGCACATCTCCTTCAAGGCCTACCACAGCTCAGATAGGGCCATTTTTAAAACCGGGCAGGTGTTTCTGCAGCGCAAACTCTGCACTTTGAAATCAAACAGATTATTACATTCAAGAATTGGTGGGCTATTCTTTATGGTACAGGCATCCGAGCTCTAGCAACCACACGTCAAAATCCAAAGCCCTTCTAATCACCTAATTACCCAAATCTGTCAAATAACAGCTGATTGACATCCTCAACCATCCAAGCTTCTCTAACAACCTAATCTCTAACAAATGAGCTGACCAAGAGGTCAGGCAGGTATCTCAACTACATACAAGTGCTACAGTACTATAAAATGTGTCATAAGAAAAACACCTGGTCTGTAAGAACATAGCAAGAAAGCCCTCTAGCCATCACACAACACCCACCCTCCTGCTATAAATATGCACTGTCCCAACATCACATTACGGGGGGCTTTGTGACAAGTGTGTGTACACTAGACCACGTTTTAATACCACAAATGTAGTTTGTAAATGATATCATTTAGTGTAACACAAGTATGAGGGCAAGTAGGTCAGTTGCTAGGTCATCACTTTTAAAACATTGTGGACATTTCTGCATTAGTTTTAGTCTTCCTATGAATGAGTACCTTTTCAGATGTCCATATTATTACATAATCAAGTAGTACATGTGGTGGTTGACAATGCAACAGAAGAGTGGCCAATATATTTGAAGGTCATTGCAGAAATTGCCCAGTCATGCTCTTGTTTCTCTTTTGCTAGTTTTGAGGTAATTACATTATATTTAGAACAATGTTTATTCATTAAAACCCTCCAAGCATGAGGTAGCATTATAATGAAACTGCTATGCTAGTCTAGTTTAAGCTATCAATTTGTTTACAGGCTTCAGAGTTTTGCGTTGTCTGCTTCATTTCAGGCAATTTTCCTAAATGCATCTTTTGTAGAAAATGTAAATACAAACTGCTTCTTTGCTGCTGATTGTTTAATCTACATTGTTGGCACATAAAGCTTTAATCTGACCTCAGGGATTTGCCCACAGTAAACTGAAAATAACTCGGCCATTCTGCACCAACTTAATAAAATGAAAATACAATTAAATGTGTTTTTTCCCAAAATGGAAAGTATTCAGCAAACTTCCCTCATTGCCACCATAGATGACATCCACATGACTCTGGATTCAGGAGACACAGCAGCCCCCATCCTCCTGGGCCTTTCTACAGCATTTGACAGTCTCCCGCTCTATCCTCCTCCAATGCCTACAAGACATCAGAATCGAGGGACACATGATCCAATGGATCTGCTCCTTCCTGACTGTCAGGACCCAGTTAGTTGCCTGGTACCATACACCTCGGATGCCCGCAATTTGATGTGTGGAATTCTGAAAAGATTATACCTGAGCCAGACCCTTTTCAACGCTGACATGATACCCCTAAACAGTTCCATCTGCTCTGAAGAGATCCATATTCTCTCCTATGCTGATGACACACAGTGCAATCTTTCCCTCAAGGACAAGATACCAAGTACCCAGATCAAATTCAATGCCTGCATGACTGAAATCTCCCACACGATGAAGACCAATTGTCTGAAGCTGAACACAGACATGACAAAATTGTGAGCTTTGGGAAGAGCACTTCACCGAGCAGGCCACCCGGTGGCTAACAGAGCTGTGACTGATGCCCCCCTACCACCCATGCCAAGGACCTCAGAATTGTCATCAACAGAAAACTCAACATTACCACCCAGCTCAACCCCATTACCGCTTCGTGCTTCCATGAAGATGCTCCAGAAGATTTTCAAATGGCTCCCAATCAGCACCCGGAAAACCCTCACACACGCCCTCATCACAAGTAAGCTGGATTATGGGAACACTCTCAATTGCTGGGATCAACAAAAGAAAACTCACTTGAATGCTGCGGATTATTCAGAACACAGTAGCCACAATCACTCTTAATCACCCCCACTGCACTCGCATCACACCACACCTGAAGGAGCTCCACTGCCTCTTAACCAACACACACAACATACTTCTTACCAACAGTTTCAAGGCACTACATAACACCGGCCAGCATAACCCAACAATCGCATCTGCTTTCCCAAACAATCCAGACCCCTCCGCTTAAATAGGACTCCTCCTTGCACATATGGAGAAACAGATCTGGTGGTCTAACCTGCTACATCGCTTCTAAAGCGTGGAATAACCTGCTGCTACACATAAGATGCTCCTCCTCACTTCTTGAATCCTGCAAGAAGTTGAAGACCTGGCTTTTCGAGTAGTCCCACTAGGCCATAGCTTTGGTCAAACTCACACTTGCTAAGTGCCAGGATACCCCCCTGGGTGATAATGCGCTATACAGATCTGAATAACGTAACATATAGAAGCTGAAATAAGTGTGGCCTCAGCACAAGAGCTTAGGTGTTAACTTTAGAAGCAGTATCGCGAGTGAGCTGAATTTTATGGTACGTCTTTTTATCAGGTACATAAATGTAGCCTCACTAAAAATGCTGAAGTTAGAGCACTGGAAACAAAGTACATTTACTCTAGAGCAAACATAAAGGCAATGATGCCCATCTGCATCAATTCTTTGAAGCCTAGTGGATTCAGAGTGGGAATTCTCATGGTGGTTTTTAGGACTACACCTCACTGATGACTAAGTAAAGGCAAGCAACTGATTTCACTTGGTATCATGGCTGGTGCTATGTTATGGCCACGGAAAGCATTTGTCTGACGGAGTTACCACTTCAAGGAAAGCGAGTGTGCAAATAGCAAAATATTATTGTGCCTGGGGCTGTTGAAATCTGCACTGCAGCTCTTTGGACATTTTACTAAGCTGTATGATGAAAATCAATTTTGATCGCCAGCAAAACAGATCATTTTGCATCATTTATAAAAACCCATTTTTGGAAATATTAATTTCATTTGTGTTGCAGTGACAAGATTTTGGGATCACTGCGAAACTGCAAAATCTGTGACAGTGGAAGCATATTTTTCTGATTGTTACTTTTTTGTGGTAACTGGTTTTAAGGTTTTTAAAAGTGTTAAAAACATCATGCGTTGATTGGGACCAGTCACATATCTATTCAAAACCTTTTACTTATGTTGTACAAAATGGCTTTCCTTGCTAGCACGGGAGTCATTTAGAGTTGGGGAGGGGAGTGAACGCAGGGCATTTGTGTCCTGCAGACCTTATGCAGTCCTCCGCAGTTGAACTTTCAGATTTCAGTTGAACCATTTCCTGAGTCACTAACCCTGTGAGAGAGGAGGTATGGGACTCCTCAATGACAGTGACTCGAAGGACGCGTGTCAAAGAAACTGATAGCAAAAGCCTCAAGAGGCACCCGCTAATCAGGGCTCACAGCTAAAAGCCTGATGTTCCTCCTTTACAATATTTATGAATATTTCAGTGAATTCTTATGCAATTTATATCTACTGCAGTAATGTCTTTCCTCTTCCAGTTATTTCATTATGGTCAAAGTCTGTGTGATGTCACTACCCTTGATTCTGTCGAAATCAATAGCCATTGTTCCTCTGGCACTATATGCGATGTAATGGATAGGTGAAAAGATGCGCGACTCCCATACTCCACATATTTCTGGACTGCTCCAAAACCTTCATTGGCCTCCCATAAATAAGCGGACCATTTTAAAAATCCCTTACTTACGCTACTTGGCCATGTAGAATGCTGGCTTGATGTGTCTGCATTACAGATGAACTCTTCGGAAATCTTAGGTCAGTGACTACCCACCACTCAACGATCTGATCCCTCAAGTGCGAAGAACTAGAATTGGAGGCAGAATGTTTCCTTATGAGCGCACCCAAGATCTGAAACTCATTGCCAAGCCATCTGCTTTCCCTTACTAACCATCTTTCCTTTAGTAAGCCTTTCAAGAGCTGGCTCTTTAGCATATCTGTGTCACTCTAATTATTTGCTGCCCACACTCTCCTTCCTCCCTCTTGATCACAAGTGCTGGGACACCTTTCAAGTTCCAGGCCGGGCTATATAAATTATACTCCTATTTGTATCACTTCTCCTACCACCGTGTTGTATGAAAAGTGACTTTAATATATTCAAAATGATTTCATTTGTCTTCATTTTTGCAGCAATTTATTAAATAGATGAGAAATATGAAAGAGTGGAGCATAAAAAGATTATACCCTGAGGTGACTACTCATGTCTATAGTGGAATGTGCCGGTAGTTGTCACAAATAAAGATGTAAAATGTAATTACATTCTTAAGTGTTCCCTTGTTGCCAAATGGTGCAGCGTATGTTGGAAAAAAGCTTACCATATATCGAGTGAATTATCTTATTTTAAAGCCTTACATGTTATAAAATATAAGACATTCTCATGAGCTATAACTTCAAATCCCCATTTTGCAATAAAATGATCTGACATGATTCAAGCTTAGTTTGACTGGAATTGACATTGTGCACTTTGGGCATTTCAATGCTAGGTTCTCTCCCCCAGTTTGAAATACACTGGATGTACTAGCACCAGCTAAAAGGAAGATGGAGACATAGATACCACCAATTAAATAGTGAGTACTCCATCTCTACCTGTGGCTTGGGCAATATCTGTAATATCGGACTGAGGTGGCAGTAATCGCCACCCAATTCTTGCATGCGGGGAGGAAGGCTGATGATGGTGCCACCCTGCTCTGAGCTGGTGGTGCCCTTGTTTCCTCATTACAGAGGCCCTGTGAATCCCCTGGTATTACCCCGCCTGTTCTATGTGCAGCAGGCCAGGGGAGGATCTCAAGTGGCCTTCTGAGGCAAGAGGATGGGGGGGACTCCTTTTTCACATGCACCTCAGGTAGCAATGGTAATCCCTTGGATTGCTTTCTGTGGGAAGTGGCAATAACTGTGTGGCAATGGAATTTTTGGGTTTCAACTTTTGCCCCGGTTGTGTGTCCACTCCAAGGAGGGGTGTTTGTATTCCCCCATGCCATGTTGAATCCCTGGGTTTTTCCCCCAATCTGATGCCAATGTGGAAGCTTCACGGTACCTAATGTGTTTAAGAGCTACAGATCCACCAGACGGGATGGGGTATCAGCATGGACGCACCACCCTAAGGATGTTCCACCAGTACCTTGTCACTCTCTGTAATGGCCAGTCTGCCCCTCCAATGAAGAGTCATTTTGTCGGCAGCCATGATGGGAACAAAGGTTGAGCGGTGGCAGGAAACAAGCTTGAATAAGACAGCGACTCAATCCAGGTCTGTGATTTTGGAGTGAAAATATGTAATCTTTCCATCACTCACATAGAGCATACATTAAAATCTGAATGGGCTCCTTTTGTAAACCTTCCATGTACATGATCGTTCACTCATTCGTCTGTGTTTTGATTTTCACTTATCATATCATCTAAGATGTAATAACTTATGGGTTTCATGTATATCATCTCAGGAATGTGAGAGCAGTTCATATATTAACGCAGGGCATACACACATGATTTGACTACAAATAGATAATAACAGAAATATACATTTCCAAGTACACACTCCAAATTCAAAAACTGTGTTATGGCCAATTGAAAATAATGGAATGTCTTCTGCAATGTATCAGTTCTGACTGTTCTATGAATATATCTTAAATGCCTGCTGGCCTGTAACCTCATGCACTATGGATGTGGGTCTCAAGATTGTGATCTGAAAGCTTTAAGAGGCATTTAGTGGAGCATGTGGCTGGAAGCAAAGTCGCCTTAGGGAAATAAGAAAACATTATTTTGAGCATGAGCTTGTGGAAGAATCGTAGGTTCCCCTTTTACTAAGGGATACATTATTTAGGTTCTAAATGTATAATTTCCTGAACCCACAGAAGAATTCGACAGTGCTTTGCAAAAACGTGCAGGAAGGTGCTAACAAAAACTGGTCTAATATTTCATGCTCGGCTTCTTCTTGTGGCAAGAATGTAAGTGTACGGTGCATGCAACAGTCAAACAGTAGAACACAATATTAGCACAAGAGAATGGACAGGTTAACCCTCCTCCAGAAGGGAATTTCACTCTTTGGGTGCAGCTAGTGGTGTTCAGAGTGGCTAATTAACGAATGGTGATACAGTAAGTCTCAAAACCCAGGCAGACACCAACAAATGGACATTCATGCATCCCATTTGTTGGTGATACAGAACCCAGTGAAAAGAACTGGGTATTTCTCTTTCCATTAGCTAACCCCCCTCCCCCTTTGCATCTTTGATAAAGCAGTCAATGAATACAATGTCGCAATTTTTAAGACGCAGAAGTCACTGCATGACATTAGAGGGCCTCTTTTAGGGTTCCCATCCAGTTTTTGTCAATATATGCCTTCGTTGTCTCCACACAAGTGCGACCTTATGCACTATCCACATCTAGGCCATATTACAGAAAGTGCCCTGTAGTCGCATAGGCTGTGCGCCCACCTTTTGCGCCCCACTTCTTTGGTATTAAAGAAGTTGACGCAGACCATTGTGCGGTTCCTTCTGTAATACTGATAGCCCTGCCGTACATGTAACACCAGCACTACTGTGAGTGGACGATCCCCATGCAAATGAGGGAATAATTTTGCCTCTGCACCCACACCGTATTACAGGTGTGGATGCAGAGGCAAAAATGCCTTTTTGAGGTGCATTGAACGTGTGCCACAAAAAGGTAGCACACTGTCAATGCGCCCCGGAGGGCAGCCCTCTCGAGGGTTGCAGGCGGGTGTAGTCATTCACTGCACACACCTGCAGGGGGACCTCTCTCCTTTTTGCAATGTGCAGGCAGGTTACCACCTGCACAGTGAAAGATGGAGTGGCTTTGAAGTAGCCACTCAGTATTTCACTGCCCTTAGAGCAGTGTGAGTTTGCATCTACCCAGAAGGTTGCCACCTGCACAGTGTCACACGGAGTGGCTTTGAAACAGCCACTCTGTTTCACTTGAAAGCCCTGACCCTAGGGCAGGACAAATTTGCGGCTACCAAGAAGGCAGTTCATTCATTAAAATAGGGCACATTTATCTATTTGTGCCCAATGCATCTGTTTAAAGGTGCACCATTGCACAAACTGGGAAATGGTGCCCCATATGTAATAATGGCCCTGGTGGCTAAATAGTTTTTGCAACTCTGCCCTAACGGGTTCTGCAAAATACATGAAAGTTTCCTAGTCTAAATATATTTGTAATAACATAAATAGAGTAGTCAACAAAAATAGGTGTGTCAGATGACATTTCAAATATTAAGGGATGGCTCACATTAATTTAGCAGTTGTTATGCTTGTTGTTTAGGTTTGCATACTCTACAAGCATTTTGGGTTAAACCTAATTTTGGGGACATTGGTATAGATTCACATGCACATAAGTATCTATCGTTTATGAATGCCAGTCAGTATAAAGCTAATTGTAATCCGATTTATGTTTGTTGTAATTATTATATTGTTTAACCACAGTCAATAAATAAGTTCCATAGTCCATGATTTTAGGATCAGGAGCGTCAGCTTGGATCAGATGGAAATGTGTCTCTGGCCATGCCTGGGCCCCTGCATGCACCATGCACTGGGCCTGCGCAGACCATTTTCTGCTCATTCTGGACCTATTCAGTAGAGTGCTGCTTGAGTTCTAGGACAGAGTGAGCAGAGGACCCAGTGTGGGCATACCGGTCTCGCTAAAGAAAACAACAGTGATGGGAGAAACTAATCTTAGCTACTCCCTACTGACGAGGCTCAACTAGGCCAGCACCATTCTGGGGTTTCACATACTCCTGTTCAGAGGAGACCTCTCCTGGATGCTCGTTGGACTGTCACTGCAGCATGGTGAGAGAAACAACTTGGACTATAATGTGGCCCAAGTAATTACCAGTGGCTGAGATTAATTCACGCAATCCACCCATCACTTTTTGTACATCTGAACTTGATACCTTAACCCCTTCAGTGCCCATGACGAGATAGTCTCGTCATGGAGCGCGGTTGCGCTGTGCCCATGACGAGACTATCTCGTCATGAACCCCGCCCGCTAATGAAACGCCCGGCACAGGGCGTGGAAAGGGCGGGGCACTGAAGAGGTTAAGTGTGACGAGTATGCCCAGACATGGTCCTGTGCTCAGTGTGCCATAGTACTCAAACTACATCCTAATGACAAGGGCCAAACAGGGCAAAGCCAGTCTCAGGTTGCTTGTGTTCCCATTCCCAGAGGGTCTTGCCTGGCAGCTAGAGCGACTGTTACTATTGTACCAGGACTGAGGCTGTTGTGCATAAGGCTGGCTCCTGTCTGAGGTGGCATGGTGGATAAAAAACCAACTGGGATGCAGCCCTGAGTAATTACAGGTGACTGAAGGCAATTCAAGCTTTCCATCCATAACTTCTCTTTGTAGCCCTCATTATACTTCCTTGTGCACATCGCCCTCTCTTTAAGGGATATGTGACATTGTGTGCATGCATAGATTTTGGGCCAGACTGGAAACCAAAATCATTCCTGCCAACATGTTTCAACCTTCACGCTCTGCAGGAGGCAGCAAAAGGCACTGGGCCAGGAGATCACGTGTGGGTCATCGCAAGCCCATCCTGATCTAAAAGCAGTATCCCAGTCTGCCAGGGAAATGCCAGACTGGCTAGTCCGGCCTGAAATATAGTCGCCCATGCTGCTTCACTGTCTTCACTGCATCACGTGACTTCTGTGCTGTTCTACATGGCCACATCCCTCTTTGGCAGTTTACTCGAGGTTTCCTAGTTGCAGAGCAGCTGGGTCTATAGCCGCAGTGTATTCATAATGTTGGCAATGAACTTACATAATTCTAACAAGTTACGCCTTTATCTCTTGGGCATTGAGGTGAATGCACTCCTGTAACAGTCAAACTGATTATGAATGCCACTTGCACCCTTAATATAAAAGTGAGGTTAATGGTCTTTGAAGATTCTTGCTGTGGCATTCCTGCATGCCCGTCTGAGCTGTCAGAATCCTATTTCTGCCTTGGATTCAGTGATGTTCACTGCCACAGTGACACATTACCTCAGGCCTGTGGGCTTTAGCTTTCAAAGACAAATGCACTCTCCCTTCATAGCTGCAAATTGAATGAACACTGAAAGGTGAATATTCAGAGACTAAATGAATAGCACGGAGAAACAGCGCATCCTTATTCGAAGAGGCACACCACTAGACAGGCACATCACTAGCCTCCTGTTCATTGCACACTTTGGAAAAAGCTCTTAGGGTGCCTTTTGAATTGCATTTGCATCTATTGAACAATTTGTTCCCAAAACATTTGACAACAAATACCGATTCAATGACAAAACCAAATAGTGGCCTAAAGAGACCTGCATTGTGAAAGAGGATTTATGTTTTTGAATAGCTGGCTTAAAAAAAAAAATGATGCCCCCAAGAAGCAAAGCAATACAAATCAGAGTGTTAAAACTGCAAGTTTTAAAGATTGATATTCACATCAGCCTCATTCATATTTTTCCTCTTTTCACTCCCCCCTCTCAGACTGCGAGTGAGTATTTATAGCGGTGAATAATTTATATTTTTAGATGTGTTGCTTGAGTGATCTTTTGTTGAAACAGCTTTCATAAATGTGTGCAAAGATATTGAAACACAGTGACTTTTAAAATGATACTGGAAAACCTTTGTATAATTTTACATAGGTTTAGAAAGCGTCCTCGCACAGTGATGACTTGACTTGGTATCAGACAATATAATTCTCGTGCAGAACCCTGAAGGAGATACTTTTTATGATTCCATATCTTCAGTCCCATAAGTAAAGGGTTCATTGAGTCTGTGTTGTGGGCGGTATGTGGGTATGTTCCCAACATCTTATCAAGAGAGGAGCTAACAGATCATTTATGTATTTGTGTAAAAGATCTGTTCTAAGGAGGTGTGCAAGCATACTATCATTTAAGGGACATATCTGAATGGATGAGTTACTTGTGACTAGTGGCGGCCGCCGCCCATCTACAGTGGTAGGACGGCCAACGGGTGGATAGGGCAGGGTGTTAGGGAGGAATAAAATACAAATAAAAAAATTAAAAGAGTCGTACCTGCCGCTCTGCTCCCGCAAGCGGCTGCCTAGCTGCTCCTCTCGGCGGGCCGGAAGGGGATGGCTCTCAGTGCACAGGTCCACACCCAACCCAGACACTGGTCTCGTAGCATAAGAGCAGCGCCAGACTTGGTCTGAGTGGCCGCATTTGCCGCTTAGATGGTGCATTGGAGCCTGTGGCTTTTCTCCAACCAGGCTGAGTAACACAGCTGGGTTGGAGAATCTTAATTGCGTATGTGTGCTTGGCCTGCGTTAGACAGCTAGCCAAACACACATGCGTACTTATAAGTGCACACTACTCCTCCTCCCTGCCATGCCCGTCCCTGCCCTATACCTATTGCATCGCTGGGCCCAGATAACATAAATAAAATTATAATAACATTGTGTTATCATCATTTTATTTATCGTCTCCTGGCGCGGTCTGTGGCGCGATGCTCCGCCGTCATTACGGATGAGCTGCCGCTGCTTGTGACCACGTTAGTGCCGGGGAATTGAAGTGAGCAAGATAGCAGCAAGTTTATCTTGCGTTAGTATCCGCAAGGGCTAGTCCATGATGATTGCATCTCATCTTAGTTGTTTTCTCAAGGTAATGTACATTTAAACAACAAAACAAAATGCCAGCCGCTCCTACAGCCTGCACCTTGTTATCAGGGGACAGCAATGCAACAATACATACATTTTAATTAAACACAAATTGTGTAAACTATGTTCCCCTTTCGGTGCTAGTGGATAGCCTGAGGTTAAACTGTTGTGAGATTTGTCTCCCTGTTCTTGAACTCAAGGTTTTTGGGAAGAAGGATGTCCATTTGACTAATGTTCCATGTGTTCACACCGATCTTCACCGAACATTTTTGAAAAAGTGATGCTAAAATTAATTGCCCAATATTATGAGTAATTTTGTTTGACAGAAAATGTAAGCACATATTGATGAGTAAAGTTTCGGGAGCAAACTAATTTTGCACAATATAAAATGGATAAGAAGAGATGTGTAAATGGGTAAAGTTTTGGATAAGAAAAGATGTGTAAATGGGTAAAGTTTCAGGAGCAAACTAATTGCACAACATAAAATGGATAAGAAGAGATGTGTAAATGGGTAAAGTTTTGGATAAGAAAAGATGTGTAAATGGGTAAAGTTTCAGGAGCAAACTAATTGCACAGCATAAAATGGATAAGAAGAGATGTGATACGAGCCAAGCAGAATTCTCCAGAATCAAAATGTTCACTTCCAAGAGGCCATACAATGGGGCTCAGAGACATGCGAGTGGATGGAGGGATTCAGAAAGGTGCTAAATGTGTTCCAAATATAGACAGCAGAATTTAAACAAAACACAATTTTCAATTTGTGGAAGTATTTCAATTATGTTGCTGTATTTTCATGAGCTTAAAATGTCTACAGTAGCCTTCCTATGAAAATGCCTTCATTTAGTCATAATGTGTGCAGTTAAAACTATAAATATGGTAGAGGGGTGTGGTCCCCATGGTATAAGGTTGAATACATCCTCCTAAAACACTTTTGCTGCCAAGGTGTCTGACTGTTAGAAAAGCATGCTTTGGCTGTTTTCAGTTTTCTAATCTCTCCCATCTGGGACAAAGTAAATATGTCGCTATAGCCTAAATCTGCCTTATTCGTATCTAAAAATTCCCACCTACACCAATTCTGTGGTGGTGCAGGAGTGCTTAAAATCAATGTTTCTCAATTTCTAAATATATTAATATAATTAACTTTTTAAAGTGTAAAGCTTGATATGCAAGTACAGGTATATATTATGTATAGCACATCACTCTGCATCAAACATCAAGAAATATGCCCTTCACTATAAGGTGAGAAACAATCATGGGCAAGATTCACAAACTATATTATGTAGTAAATAAATTACTAACACGGAAGTACTCAAATACTACAAAATGCAATTCACAGAATTGCACATGTCCTATCTTTTTGGCACTGTTAGAAATGGGGGTCTCTAGTTGGCAATGGTTTGCACCGTTGTCCAAGTAGGGACCCTTGTTCCTAGTCAGGGTAAGGGGAATACACTTCTAAAATAACCCCTGCTCACCCCCTTGGTAGCTTGGCACGAGCAGACAGGCTTAGTTCAGAGGCAGTGTGTAAAGCATTTGTGCACACATACAGAAATACAGTGAAAACACTACAAATGGACACCACACCAGTTTAGAAAAATAAGTAATCTTTATTTAAACTAAATAAGATCAAAACGACAAACATCCACAATACAGTAATCAAAATGTAATCCCTAGAAGGTAAAAACAGTTCTGCCCTTAGCAAATTATAGATGCAACACTTTCAACACAAAGTACCTTGGATGCTTCACAATCGTAAACAAAAAAAGCCGGAAGTTGATGCATTGGTTCCTTACACCCAGGGAAGGTGATGCGTTGGTACCTTACTCCAGGGGAGGTGATGCGTCGGTTCCTTACTGCCACACAGGGGAGGTGGTGCGTCGGTTCCTTACTGAAGGGGAGGAGATGCGTCGGTTTCTTACTGCGGCCCCGGTGTCATTGTAGACTTGCTGCCCTGGTGTGATGCGTGGGGATCAGGGATGCATTGGTTCTCGATGCAGCTGCGGTGGCAACGGCGCTGTGTTGGTCTCTCCAGCCGTGGTCTCACGATGCGTTGGTTCTTGCTGCCACACAGTAGGGCCTGCGTCAGAATCGGTGCGGATGCATCATGCTTTTCGCAGTTGTGTCCCTTTTCCAGCTCCCAACAGCAGGAACAACCTCCAGAGGCCCAACTCAGCAACTGGCACCTTTTGGCAGGTCAGAACTCCCAGCAAAGAAGTTCAAGGAAGCTGGTGGTGAAGTCTTTGTGTCCCTGAGACTTCAGAATAAGATCTTCAAGCAGGGGACACAGCACACAACAAAGTCTTTATACTCTCCTCTGCAGAAACAGCCACTCCAGGCCAACCCGAGACAGCACACAGCAAAGGGGCAGTACTTCTCCTTCAGCTTTCCCAACTCTTCTCCTTGGCAAAGGTTCCTCTTGAGTCCAGAAGGATTCTAAAGTTCTGGGGTCTTGGCCCCAATATTTATATCCCATTTCCCTTTGTTCTCTTGTGGCAGAGAGGCTCTGTGCTCAGTCAAAACCAGTTCTGTCCTCTCTGGTCCAGCTTCCCGGCAGGAGGTGGAGACAGCATTGTGTAAGGCAGACCATTCCCATGCAGGTGAAAGGAAATGTCCTCCCCCTACTCTAAATGCAGCCCAGGTCTATTCAGCACAGCCCTGACTCATCCAGGAGGGACAGGGGACACCTCATCCCCCGGTGGCTGTCTACAGTGAATGCACATCCCCAGCCCCTGTCACAAAGCCAGACAGTCAATCCACAGCCCAGCAGGGGCTAAGCAAGAAAATACCCACTTTTTAAAAGTGGTATTTTCAAACACACAATATAAAAATCATGCATTTTTATATTCTGAGTTCAGGCACACTAAACTCCTTGTTTCTATCTTGTCCCAATGGGATGTTATGCTTATGAGATGTTATAAATAAACTCCCATTTTATCCCATGGGACAGATAGCCATTCAATAGTGAAAAACGAAATTCACGGCAGTTCACTATCAGGACATGTTATACACATCAGAACATGTCCTACCTTTCACATACACTGCACCCTGCCCACAGGGGTACCATGGCCCTACCTTAGCAGTGGCTCACATGTAAGGAAAGGAAAGGTTAGGGCCCGGCAAGTGGGTGCACTTTCCAGGTTGACATGGCAGCACCAAACTGTGCACAGACACTGCAGTGGCAGGTCTGAGAACCTTTTGCAAGGCTGCTTGTATGGGTGGCACAATCACTGCTACAGGCCCACTAGCAGCATTTGACTTTAAGGCCCTGGGCACACACAATGCACTGTACAAGGGGCTTAGTAGTAAGTCAAACAAGCCAATCATAAAAAACACCAATCCATATTCAACAATTTACACAGAGAGCATATGCACTTTAACACTGATTACCAGTGGTAATGTGCCCAGAGTCCTAAAACCAACAAAAAAAGGGTCAATAACAGGAGGCCCAAAAGCAAAACGTCTGGGGATAAACCCGCTGAAAATGCCAGGTCTAACAGGCAGAGATCTCCACACGCCTAGGTATACAATTTAGTATTAAATGTGGCGAGGACCAGGGGGAGTGGTGGGAAAATTGGGAATAATTAGTCAACATGGGTGGGGTAAAGGGACAATTAAAGAAGGGCTGGGGAGTTAAATGCTATTACAAAACATATACCCACAATTTACAAAATACACTTCTAACATTACTACAGCCCGAAAAGCTTAAATATAGGTGTAAATGGACTCCAGCACAGCATTGGAGTAAGCCAAACACCACCCATAGCCAACCACTGGCACTGCAACACACTCCCATAGAAAGCAACGGAGGCAGGGAGTAAAGTAACACCCAATAGGACCTAATATTGCCTTAATCAAATGAGTATGCAGATATCTCATCTATATAGATATAAATGAATACATGTGATCACAAAATTAGGTATAATTATTGATTATATTTTAATTTATTATTAAACATGATTTAGAAAATAAATTAAACTTTTAAAACTTTTCTATAAAGCTAAAATGTATATTAATTAATTTCATACAAGTTAACTAAATTTACTAATAATTAAATAAACATGAAATTGCGAGTGAGGGTGGGCATTTTTTTTTAAATGCAACAATATTTATCATTTAAATTACTGTATTTAAATATTTTATTATATAATACAAATGTATTTTGATGAGTTAATGTGCTGTAACAGTTAATTGTATTAGTTCCAGATAAATAACGATCTAAATATTTTGCATTTATGTTACACATTAAAATATTTACATTTAAAAAAATATATATACAGTTTATTAGAGTTCTCCTTTCTTCCCATGTTGAGATTTCTACCCTGTTGGCAAAGATTTCAGGCAACAAATAAAAAGCTACTTGTAATAACTTTAGACCACGGGTACTCATAGTACGGCCCGCGGGCCATCAGCGGCCCGGCAAGCCTTCCTTGGCGGCCCGCGGACCTTGCAGACATAGTGCCTGTGCCCTGTGCTTGTCAGCGAACACCGCCGGTTACAGCAGCGCGGAGCTGTGAGGCCGGGCGATTCTTTTAAAGGCCATTTACTTGTTAATGAGGCTTTGTTGTATTTCACCTCTTCTTAGCGCCCCTGCATCTCCCCTCTGATTGAGTGGAGATGCAGGGGCGCTAAGAAGAGGTGAAATACAACAAAGTCTCATTAACAAGTGAATGGTCTTTAAAAGACCTGTGAAGTACTTGGGTGCGGCGGCGGTGTGCGTTCCAGGGAAGCTGACAGCGCGGGGTGAGGTGACAGAGGACAGCAGGGTGAGGTGATGGAGGGCAGCAGGGAGTGAGAGCAGGGGGTGAGGTGACAGCGGGAGGAAGACAGAGTGCGACAGAGGGAGGAAGAGGGAGGGAGAGAGAGGGAGAGGAGGAAGACAGGGAGAGGAGGAAGACAGGGAGAGGGGGGAAGACAGGGAGAGAGAGAGGGAGACAGAGGGAGGGGGAGGGAGGGTGGGAGACAGAGTGAGGGAGACAGAGGGAAAGAGAGAGCAATAGAGAGAGGGAGGGAGACAGAGAGAGGGAGGGAGAGGGAGAGAGAGAGGGAGGGAGGGGGACAGAAAGAAAGGGAGACAAACAGTGAGTGAGACAGAGGGAGGGAGAGAGAGGGAGGGAGACGGAGAGGAAGGGAGGGAGAGAGGGAGACAGAGAGACAGAGAGAGGGAGGGAGAGAGAGGCAGGGAGACAGAGGGAGGAAGGGAGGACAAAGGGAGGGAGGGAGACAGAGGGAGGGAGGCAGACAGAGGGAGGGAGACGGAGACAGAGGGAGGGAGACGGAGACAGAGGGAGGGAGACGGAGACAGAGGGAGGGAGACGGAGACAGAGGGAGGGATAGGGAGGGAGGGAGACAGAGGGAGAGAGGGAGAGGGAGGGAGACAGAGGGAGAGAGAGAGGGAGGGGACAGAGTGAAAGGGAGACAAACAGTGAGTGAGACAGAGGGAGCGAGAGGGAGACAAACAGGGAGGGAGACAAAGGGAGCGAGAGGGAGACAAACAGGGAGGGAGACAGAGAGAAAGGGAGACAAACAGAGTGATGGACGGAGAGAGAGACAGAGAAAGGGAGACAAACAGAGTGATGGACGGAGAGAGAGACAGAGAGAAAGGGAGACAAACAGAGTGATGGACGGAGAGATAGATAGATAGAGAGGGCGGGAGACAGAGTGAGAGATAGATAGATAGATAGATAGATAGATAGATAGATAGATAGATAGATAGATAGATAGATAGATAGATAGATAGATAGATAGATAGATAGATAGATAGAGAGGGCGGGAGACAGAGTGAGAGATAGATAGATAGATAGATAGATAGATAGATAGATAGATAGATAGATAGATAGATAGATAGATAGATAGATAGATAGATAGATAGATAGATAGATAGATAGATAGATAGAGCGGGAGACAGAGTGATAGATAGATAGATAGATAGATAGATAGATAGATAGATAGATAGATAGATAGATAGATAGATAGATAGAGAGACAGAGATAGATAGATAGATAGATAGATAGATAGATAGATAGATAGATAGATAGATAGATAGATAGATAGATAGATAGATAGATAGATAGATAGATAGATAGATAGATAGATATGTGTGCATACCGGGTCTGGAGGCTCAGTGGATGAAGGCGTCCGCTGCAGTGGCCTGTGTTCAACCTCATGGTCATAGTTTTTTTTTGCTCTAGCCCCGCCCCCTCCCCCACTGGCCCCGCCCCCACCGGTGCGGCCCTCAGCCAGAAACCACACTGTAAATTTGGCCCCCGAGAGAAAGTTTGTGAGTACCCATGCTTTAGACTAATACATTCTGTGTAATTGGGCTCCACACTGCACCCCTAATACACTTAAAGCACATCTGTCCGATCCCTGATTCTTCAAGGTCAAGTAAATTGAGCCGATGTCAATACATCCTCTGTAAGAATAGGCGGGTACATTGGCACTGCACATGCCCTCCTGAAATAGCTTCTCCCTTTACCTGGAAGTTGCACCTGCACAGTTAAGCCAATGGAAGGCTCGGGTAAACTCACGAACATTTAATGTTAAAGCTTCCGAGTTGTTTAAGATCATTATTACATTGCTGGAAAGAAACGAAAATAAGCTGAATGTTATTGTGTACGTTAAGGAAAATATATTTATTCGTAATCCTCTCCAAAAGGCAACCCATGGAGCTTGGTAGTCTATGAGGAAAAAGATGTCCCACAGGCTATGGAAATGTAATAGGTTTGTTTATACCTCTAATATTTGACTAGCAAAGTCATATAAAGTGAGTTCTATGTGAATGGTACGGACAGCTTGACTCATCAGTCGATGCACATGCGATGCTGTCTCCTTCAACGATTACTGTTACAGAATATTCAGCATCATTTTGCTTGGAGGCGTGGTACATCTGTGTGCGTGCGCATCTGTGCGTGGAGATGACACATTCTGTGTACCACAACTGTAGTAAATTGCTACTGAGCGCGAGGACGCTCGCCCTTTGTTGCTGATTGAACTGGCTTGCAAGAGGTGACTGGTTCAGTACTAGTCTTCTGATTGAAATTATTCTAAATCCAATCCATACTTATTCATTATACAATGTACTTTCTTTTTATTAATTCCAAGTAACAGTTTACGTTTTCTACACATTTTTCACGTGTTTTTTTTCCTGATTTTAAAATTGGAGCCGGCGACGAACAAACTTGCTCTCTGATCCGACCTTTCAAAGAGCCCCTGGGGATTCAATGTTCTATTCCGAATGAGCTCCCAGGGCCTGTACATAGTGGTAACAACGTGGGCGTCAGATTTCTAGGCGTGTACCTCTTTAAATCTCTTCTAGAGTGATGGGGAAAGGTTATACCCTTTTTTTTTAGACACTATGTACTTTTATTCCTTTAGTAATACTGCAATAAGTTCATGATTAATAGCCCTCATGTATCATGTAGGCAATAAAGTGTTTACAAGGAGCTGAGTTTGCTTGAAGTAATTTGGTGAGTGGTGCGCTGCATATACTAAATAAAGAAACACAAACTTTATCACCCCACTGAATCAATGTTTACAGTGAAGAGGGCTTTTATGCTACCTTAAATTGATTCTTTTTTTTTTGTATTTTGAGAAGTGGTATGGCTTTTTGCTTTGTGTATTGATCTGTGTACATCACTACTTTTTATAAACTGTTCTCTTTCTGCAATTTGTTATCTGTATTGTGCAATGTAAATTATATCAGAGATTGTCGCTTCCAGTGCCAGATTCAATGTTTATTATGATTTGGAACTCCTAGCAGTCATAAGACATACAGAGTAAGCTCCAAAACAACAAATCATACAGTTTTTAATAACAAAATACGTTCTGGAACCTAACAGTTAAAAATCTCTTTATACAGTGCAAGATTCATAGCAGCACTGATCAAAGTAAAACATATTCCACGTATGTCCATGACGTATAAAGTGCAAGTGCGCCAAACAACATATATGGGAATAGATGCACAAACCAATTACAGTACCATGCAAGGTCAGTACAAGTGGCTTTAAGCCATTTAAATATTTCAACAGCTTCAACAGTACAATTCATAATTCCCTGAGATTTCACTTATGTGCAAATTATGCTACCCAAAAGTGGCCACATTCAACATACCAGCGATAAACACGTTGTAATAATCCTCTCTAAAAGATATTTAAAAATTGTTTTAAAAAGCTAAAGATTTTAAAACATGCTGATTCAGAGGGAAGGGCCAAATGACAATTCCGGTCTTCCTCTGCAATAAAGATGTTATACTTTAGAAACACTGGTCTAAGTAATCATCGACGTAATGGCTGTAGTGGGGGACAGACAAATAACACATGATTTAAATCCTGCACCCAGTTTCCACACAGGTCGCAGAGTCTATCCTCCCTGGCTAATCCCTCTCATGCTCTTGTTATAATTCACAAGGGGAGCAAATTCAGCCTTATTAACAGGATGGTTCTATGCACTCCATGGGGAAGGTTTCATGCAAAATAGGGTTGTGGTTGTTTACACATGCTACTCTCCACTATTATGTCATTCATAAAATGCCTTAAACACTCTACAGTACCTCTCGTGCGACTGACTTCATAAATTGTTTTTTTGATTATAGTTTTCATCACCGGCATACTCCACTTGGTCCAATTTCAAACAGGTCTAAGTCTTTCTCATATTTTATAAAAACAACACTTTTTTCTCTCAGGCAGGGAAAGATCTCCTGTTTTAGCACAGACAGTATAGAACTTACATCACCATTCAGTATGGCATTACCCCACCTTAGGCTTGGTGCCACGACAAACACATAGGTCGAAAGGAGCCCAAATTTGAGCCGAAGGGCCGCTGGAGTGGATGCAAGATTCAGGTAACAGATTTGGCACCAAATGCACCCTTCCACCTTCTCAAAAAAGTCCCAGTGCTGTTCATCCACTGATTCACAAGCGTAACTCAATGACGGCGGGATTTTAGTTTTGTAAACAGATAAAAAATGTGCAAAATGTTTTTGCCCACAGCATCTATACAGCTTGCCAATCGTGGAGGCCTGATATATTGCCTTACTTCTACACTGGCCAATGATCACTGCTAGAGCACTTGCTAGAAAAACTTCGACCTAAATATGGGTACAGATTCACTGCATCAGCTTATCTTTCCCCAAAAAACAATGCATATTTTTCCTAACCCTGCATACCCGGGACCTAAATACCATGATTTTACTTTTGGAGTTAGTTAAATATTCATCTGCATAAAGGCCTAGCTCATTAAGACGCCTTTGTTAACCTAAGAGGGTTAAATCTAACAAGGTCATTAGTTCTCAGACAATCCAAAAAACTCAATCCTCGGCTATCTGATCTAATTTGACCGGGTAAAGTTGTTTCAGGGATGGTCCATACATCTTCCAATCCCCGGATATCAAAAGCCAAAGAGGAGCAATTCGAGATTTTGACATTAAAATCTCCCACCATAATTATCAATATGCATTCTTCTGTAGAACTAATTCTATGCACAAAAGAGAAAATTGATCCAACGAGAGAGTCAGAGGCCCTCCCAGGAGGCATATATACATTTACCAGTAAAAAGGTTGAGTACTGGCCTCCTACAACATTACCCAAGGTCAGTTTTAGGCACATGCAGAGATTTGACGGATGGACAAAGACCAAAGGATTCCAATTCATACTGATGCTAAGTAAAATAGCAAGAACTCCACTTGCATGACCTTTAACTGAAGGTTTTGCTGCACAACAGTCCATAAAATAGTTCTCAAGGGTAAAATCTGCACAACTCCATGTTTCCTGTGAGCAAATTATCTTTGGATCAAATACCATTAGTGAGCTTAGCTTAGAGCTTGGGTGTCATAAGCCTGCCATGTTCCAGGACAGGACCGCTTACAATGCCATATTTTCTGTATCGTCAAAAGGTTTAGAATAGAACCAACCTCTTATCCGGACGCCTATGAAAGCACTCGTCCCTGTGACTCCTCTGCTGTTCCTTGCTCCTGGAGTAACTCTTCATCACACTGTAAAAGTATGGTCACTTGTCCCATCCATAGATTCTCTAACTCCCCACTCTACATGGACCACTATACTTCACTGACCTTCCTTGCCCATATCTTCTCAACGTACAAGGAAAACCCCTTAACATCTGCTGTGCTACTTTTTCCAAACCATTGTCAACATTTGGCCTGCAACCCTAGGGCCACTTCTGTCAACCATGTATTCTACTCTTTCTAGAGTAATTTTACTCTCTACTTTCCTTACTCTTTTGGAAGACTGTGGTCCCCTGCTTTAACCTTCCATGTCCTTGTCCCTTTCCTGTACAGAGCAATGTTGCCTCATAGCTACATTATCACAGTCTTGATTGCCTAATATAGAATGTTACAAAACGATTAATTTAAAGTTTTCAATAAAATTTGTATGAGCCAACTTTTAACCCCTTCCACACGCATGACGGAACCACGCCGTCATGAGCCATGGGCGGCGTGTGCTCATGACGGCGTGGTTCCGTCATGCTGCGGCCGCTCTGCCCATGTGGCACTAATTCCCCACCTGTGCAGGAGAAATAATGAGTGGGCGGAGTCGTGACGGAACCACGCCGTCATGAGCACAGCTCGCCAGTGACTCATGATGGCGTGGTTCCGTCACGAGCATGGTTGCGCCGCGCTCACCTCGCACCCCCCCAGTGCTGCGGCGGAATTTGCGCCACGGTGAAGGGGTTAAAAAATGTAGGTCCTCCAAAAAACATACGCTAGAATTGTGTGACTTTGTGTCCTTGCACTTTGATGTTACAGAAGAGACAATATGTAGAAATAATACTTTAGTAGTTTACTGGATGTTTCCTGATTTGGAAGGACTAGTACACACCAGGTCTCAAAACATATTTCAGAAGGTCAAAGGGTAAGCACAGGGGCTAGGGTGCTTCTCTCCTACTTTCTGCTGTCAGTGGGATCAGCGCGAGGTGTGGTTGCAGGCAGTGATGGTTTCTGGGTGCTGCTGCTCCTTCATGGTTCCTACCGGTAAGTCGATGAAGCAGTGGTGTACCTCCAGGTGGTTTCTGGACTTGTTCCTAAAACCTCTGCTGGCCATTTGAACTCTACTGAAACAGTGATGGCCCAGTGGTGCTTCTGTCATACAGGGATCTCAGATACAGCAGCAGTCACAATCAGGTCTTATCCTCAGGGTGATGGCTGCAGCAGTCTCAGTGGTCCCCTCTTGGTACAAGGGGGTCACAGACACAGGCAACGGCCTACAGTCTCGTTTTCATGGGTGACAGCCCAACAAGTCCAGTGGCCCTTCTCCCGGCTCATGGGAGAGGTTCATGGAAACTTGAACTGCACCAATTACATCAGTGCTATGGGTTGATAACCCGCAACTTCATAGCAGCCCCAACAGGGTGTACTGACTTCTGCAAGAGTGCGGGCGACTCTCTATCAACATCAGTTCTGTCTTGACTAGATGCCTTGCACTGTGCTCATTGAGACCCACTTGCCAGGATCCCCTATGGGTCTCACTCCCTCCAGGCACTCTCCTTCTCCTCACAGGGCACACTGGTCTTGGCAGGCAGAAGTCTTGTGCGGCAGGCACAAGGCCAGTGTTCTGGTCACCTGGGTGATGGCCTCTAACCCAGATGCAAGACAGTCAGACCTTGGTCCCAAATTATGTTTCAAGCAGCAAGAACACTTGGTGATCTTCCCTTTACTGATGACCAACAAAGAGTGGACCCAAATCCAGTTACAGTTACATGTGCGATTTAGTATCTGGCCTTTGAAAATTGCTTTGAGGGAGTTCACTTCTTTGCAGTGTTCTCCCCTTTTCACTGCCATTATTGAAAGATACAGTCTGCCACAACAGTAGTGTCTCTAATCCTGAGTGGCCCACAACACTGGCCAAGGGAGTAACAAGTGATCATACCTGGCTGTCCGGTTCCAATGAAAATGCGGCATAAAGGTTCAAAGGATTAAGCCTTCCTCTGTGTCAGATTTCCTGATGGCGCCAACCTTATAAGTCCCAGCATGTCTCTGACAATGAGCACAGGCCCCATTGACCAGGAATCAATTAGCACTTTAATTTGCACAGAGGATTGTCTGCTCTTCTCCCTTTACTGTGCATGTCCAGCTTCAGCCCTCAGGAATTTCTGCAGTATACAACTCCTGTCTGAGGATTGCAGTCCTCACCTTTTCAGCCTCTACAGGCCCACAGCTTCCAAAATGAAACCCACAGGCCTCCATGTTATGTACTATCTACATGCACACACATGCAACCCAGCATGTATGCGCAAGTATTGCGCTCTATCCAGTCCTGATGGTCTTAGTGCACTCTTCCTGGCATAAGTAGATTGCATTGCCTTGAGAAAGGCCTATTTCCTGATGCACACACCTGATACATTTTTGCCCATTATTAACAATCAGTAACAGGGACAGAGATATCCATGTTTCTGGGGCACTCGGGGTAGTGGTGCACATCCATCACCATCCAGGGAACATTTTTGTCCCAACACCAAGGAATACCTCCATGGCGCATATCCTAGAAGAAATGAGCAGACTCAATTTCCAGTACTTTAACTCAGCCTTTAATCCTTCTGAGGTTGATAAAATGAATACCATTGAGCTAGGTAACAATTAACACCTGGTATTAGTGTATGGTGATGAGAAATATGGTATGACTATGCTATGGATGTCCCCCATGGTGCTGTAGGAGGCAAGGTGGGTCACAAAGAGCATCATTCCTCCCTCCCATGAAGTACAGTAATCCCCTTCCACAGCCAGTACAGGAAGTTTCTAATGTAGGGCCAGCAGGAGTCGGCGGACCTGTGGACCCTATGGGGGTGTGTATATGTAGGCCGAATTATCCCTCGAGGGTCCTCCTCACATTTGGTATGACAGGTATGATTGCCTAACCTTGACATGTGTAGGACACAGGTCTGAGCAGATGGCCACACGCTAAGGGAATGTGTAATTGCTGCGATGGCTTGGGCACTGGTAATGTAATATGATTTCTCAGCCTGCTGTGGTGTGGCTGTAGAGAAAATAGTTGTTTGCCCCTGCTACAATTGCTTCAATACGTCCCTAAGAATCTGCCCCCATATGATGCTAAATTTGAGCAAGTGCAATTCCTTGTTTGGAAAATTGTTTTTTTCTACCTCTTCTTAAACAATTTTAAGTAACTCCTCTTTTTTAATTATATATGTATCTCACTCATACTTTATGTGTAATGAGGCACATCTTTCAATTGTTGGTCCTTTCAAACATGTCTTCTTGCCTCTTTGCACTACTGAATAACCTGTCTCCAAGGAACTTATTTTGGACACGTCCTTAGCTGTTCTTTGGGTACTAGTCACGGGGGCACAGCTCCTCAAGGTAACACGCATGTGCATGAATGGATGTGTAAGGTTTGTATCTCTAAATACACATCCACATGTCCATGCCTGGTTCACCTCTCCCAACTTCTATTCAGTGCTTCATTTGTAAATTAATAAGTGCCAGGGCCATGACTAGGAGGCCACAGCAGCTTGCACCAACCATCGCCACTGTCATAGCTGCGAAAACAACTACTAACCATCTCTCTCGCCTGCAGATGCAACAGTTCTGATTATTCTGCTAGGTCCCCAAATCTAAAGGAATGGCGGGAAGGCAGGTATTCGTAATTTTTAATGCATTATATTCATAAGTGCCCGTTTTCCTGCCCATCTCTAAATTAGGTGAGCAGTGTCACTATGTGGCAGACTGTCCTAAGTGTGGTGTTGACAAGTAAGGGCCGGTGCCGAGCCCCGGAAATCAATTAAGTGCCCGTGCTGAACACTGGAAACCACCGGCTCAAATTAAGCACTGTGCTATATTCAATCTAAAAAACAGGCACCAACATGCTAAGCTATTTTCGGCTACCCTGCTGGCACGCAACGTTTTAGCAAATCCATGTGGAAATTCCATTGGGTTGGTCAGTCCTGGAAGTGGTAAAATTGCTATTATATAAACACTCGAGAACTCTGAGAATCATTTATTTTACCTGTTCTCAACGAAGTACAGTTCCTTCCGAAGTTATAATTGAACCACAGGCTCCAAGTTTAAACTAGTTAATCACTTACAGCTTACTGCATGTTTGGGAGCAGACGAATGCCAATATCTATTTCTTAGTGTTTGTGGAGTTAAACCACATAATACATACCCTACCGGCACTTATTCGTCGTTATGCATTCTTAGAAGTGGTTTTGAATCATAATATGTCTCTGAATATAGTAATCCTTTTTCAAAAGTATCAACATTTCACACCTTGTCAATCATGTTAGGAGGCCCTAAAGCAACAAAAAAAAAAATCCAGACACATCTTTGATTCTTGAATTCATTTCTTTTTAACAAACACTTTCAAATGTATTATTTAAACACATTTGCTGATTCAGACTCCAACGGGATTTGATTGGAAACTGATGCATGAAATATATTAAAGTAAATACCCTTGTGTGAGGGAATTTAAGGCATTGTGAAATCAGAGACGTTTGCACAATTTGTTGGGGGATGGGACTCTTTGGGACTCTTTCAGAGTAACCATTTTTTGTTTGTTAGAAGTCCAGCAGCTACTATCCCAAACCTCAAGTATTCGTTTACTTTCAGATGGGCTTTAAACTTCTCATGGGTATCTTCTGCCAGGTTCTGTGCAATGGGCACTGTGGGAACTGGCTTGCACACTGGGCTCCAGTAGTCTTTTAGGGGCTACGCCTATCAATGGACCAAAACTCAGCCCCAAGTTGCACCTCGTACTTCAAACTCAGGGAAGGGAAGCAATGTATTCTACAGCTAGCTCAGGGATGGTCACTGTCATCACTTCCAGTTCTTCTCAGCCCATTCAGTGAATAATAGTCACTCTCAGAAAGGAGGGGTACACTTCTTGTACCTATCCAGACTACAGAACCCCAATGCACACCACAATCTCTTCTCTACAGATCCTCATGGTATACAAATGGTTTTGTGTGTGCTGAGGCAAAAAAACATAAACGTGCACCTGCTAGCATGGGGATGCATGTTAGGGGTGCATGCTCCACTAAGACATGCAGGGGACATTCCTGTCCCAACAATTACGATTTGGTGTGTTTAGCCAGCTTATTTGGTGACCTGCACCAAATGCTGTGGCATAGTATTGTCAGTCTCTTCAGCAGAAACTATTTCTGCCTACTTCACGTTTATTGGATTGGCTTACAGCCTGTGTATTTTCAGGATATTTTAGACATTTTTATTATTTTTTATTTGAAAAAATATATGGCAAATGCTCAAAAAGAAAAAGGAAAATCCTATATAAAGTGTTCTAGAAAATGTCTCCCCAGAATCTCTCTAATGCATGTACTATGCTGGTGGTGAGATTCTTGTAGTGTTTTCCCTATGCACAGCCTTTATTGGCAACCGAGCTAAGCAATGTCATTTTCTTTACTTTACTGCCCCTGTGTGTACCTTGTTTAAAATTCACATATTTTCTTTTATGGGAACACCTATGTTGTGTTGAGATAGAGCAGCGTATTCCTGCCTCTGCATTGCAAGGAATGCAGTTTCTTGAATGTGATTAATTGTCATGTAGTTGCAGATATGGCTACTCAGTCCAAGCACATACTGGTCTATCATTGTCTATCCCTTTCAGCTGCAGGGTGTTTACAGCACATCAGAGAGGGGTGGGCTGTGAAATTATCTACATGGATATTGACCCAGAAACAACAGTGTTTGTTTGGGTTTGTGTCCCACTGCCATGATGTTGACCTTTCTGCTTTTTTAGGTCTCGCCTGACCCAGCGCATGCGCTGGCCTGGCAAGACTTTTTGAGAGGGCTCCAAAAAGTGCTACTAGGCCAGCCTAGAGCTACAGTGCATGTGCCCGGACGCGCGCGCCGCTCCTTACCGCGATTACTTTCACTTTCGCTTTGCATAGCCAATAGGTCTCGCTTTTGGGACCTTATAAGTATTTAGTTATGCAACTGTTGCATGGCTAAACACTTATAAGGTCCCAAAGGCGAGACCTATTGGCTATGCCAATGCTTGTCTGTTTTCATTTTGCCCTAAACCGTGCACCTTTTTCGCTACAGTATTTGTAGCCCTGGGGTGAGGTTCTGGTCGGAAGTCTGTCGCTGTGAAGAACACTTCATTGAAAAGTGTGTTTACCCGAAAAAGAATCGTTACTTTTTTAATCAAGATACAAAGAAAGAACAACACGTTAAATTCAATAGTTCAATTTTGATAAAAGAGAAATAATACAGAGTGAAAAATCTGAAACTGACAAAACACAGAATAGGGGAAGAGAGAAGGTCTCCATTCCATAATAATGCAGATATTCTAAAAATCCTTATGAGGGAGTGGAAACTGGGAAAGGATCACTAATCATAAAAACAGTGTTTCCACTGTCTCCACTTTGCCATCTTCCTCTCGTCCAGTATTGGCCTATTGTGGGAATCCTTTAGAGATAACTTTCCAGTAATCTCTACCGCGACACTGTACTCAAAGATTTCTTCCATCAACTATACTTGCATGTCTTGGGATCTGCAGCATGGAAACTCCAATAAAAGCTTCACATGTTTTACACCAGAACCATGTCACAAAAGAAACGCGCTTATACAAATTTCTGATGAAGTTACCATTTTCCTATGAGCATTGAGCATATTTGGATCCTAAGAAAACACACTTTGTAGTACATAGCCCGTTTGATGGTCTGGCTTGATAGCACAGCAGTTGCTAGACAATTATGTGAGCATCACTAGAGAGGGGCTTTGGCTCCGCCCACATGTTGGAACACAGGAGTTCGTGTTTTGAATTGATTGGGCAGAAGTTGTGTGCTTCCACAAAAAAGTGAGTGCCCGCCCCACAGCTGTGATCATTTCCTTTATTTATCTTTTTGCCTGAGCTTGAATGTTCAGGAGCACATACATGATATTGTAATGCTATTAAAGTGTCTTAGATAACTAGATCATTTATGGTGTTTTCTTTGGCAGCAGCACAAATGGAAGGAAGGCATCCATTAACCTACATGGATGGGAAGGTATGGTTTGACAGTGCAACCGTTACCTGACCTTTTAACTCACACCCGTATTATGCTAAAGTTCTTTGATTCTACACAAATACATATTCATTCCCATACTTCCATACATTCCCAATAATTCACGTTCCCACACAACATTCCTTTAAAGCAATTCCTATTGGCATTGCCAGTGCTTGCTCGTGTAGTAGATAAACTGGCCTGCTAGGAGAGAGTCATAGTCAATGTGTGTTTGCTAGATATTTAAAGAAGGAAGACATTTTTTGTGTTGGCCCTGATGGATTATCCAGTGCCCTTACAGTTTCTCAGAACCAAAGAAACACTTCTTAGCTCCAGACAGAACACTTCACTTGGATAGAATTGTGGACCTCTGTTGAAAAATCTGCTAATGCATTTATATGTTATGTGTTTATTCAATTTATAGAAAGAAAGGATTTCGAACGTTGTCAAGCTATTAGAAAGCATACAGCTTGGGAGTTAGAATACTACACAACAACGTGAAGGCAGGCCAGTTCATTTGCAAAATTTGGCGGCCAAAGCTTGCCATGAATGTATCAATCATGTTTTCGGGCCAATAATCAGTGTTCCAGGGTGGCAGATGATCCAGCGCTGGTCCAATGTTTTTACCATTGTTAAACAATGGGTCTTTTCTTTGTCGACTGAGAGGTGGAATGGGGTTAGCATTAGTCAACCACATCAAATTAACAGTGTAATCCATTTGGCTTCACAATGAGGACTCGGAATCAGAGAATAAAGTTAAGAAGTTTTATGCAAGTTAACAGTCAGGTTAATGTAAATGAATCATAATCCCATGCTGTAAAGATACAAGATAACAACAGGATAGCCAAACCTCCTAAAGAAGTTCAGGCACTTCAGCATGAGACAAACAAGAAGTTCAGTCACCGCAATACAGTGAATTAATAATAGAATCAGATGCTCAAAGAAGAGTCTCTGATTCTCGCTCCTAAACATGAGTAATGTCTAAACTTATCTAAATTATGGTCTGAACTATCGAAGGATGGGATGATTACGTTTAAAAGGGTTTCAAAAAGTTGGGAAATTGCAGATAAAGAGAAGAATATATGCGGGAATGTGTCAGCATTTGCAAAAGCTCAGTCAAGAGTCTTCTAGGGATAGGGAAATAAGTGTTAGCCTAAGCTAAACTCATCCAAAGGAGAGAGCGTAGAGGTCTGTACCTTTCAAAGTCCAAAGAGATAGTGGCCAACATCCATCTGTGAGAACACCAGTTAATACTACATGAATCTTCTGGGTAACACCCCTTGTTCATGCCATCACAGACTCAGTTGTCCATTACATTCTCACTTTGTGAGCTGCAACATGTGCAAGTTCTCCCAGACAAGTCATGCAAACGATATCGACCTCGGATACCTGCAACTCCTTGATACATTTTTGAATAGGGACTGTTAGTCAACGCTCTGGCTCCCCACATTCTTTGTCAGGATATTCTTCTCAGTCTATCACAAGTACAGTGTTACATCTATTCTCAAACTAACAAACCATGTGAACATACCCGCAAGGAAAAAGGACCACGAACAGAAATGGAAAAGTAGTATTTTATGCAGAAAGAAAGATGGCGTACTCATGTCAAGCTTAAACGCATGGTTCAATGGTGCACATTAATACATGTCATTTATGAGCATAAAACTACAAATAAATGAAAATGTCAGCACATAAATACAATACTTGACTCATAATGCAGTTTAAGTAAATGTAATGTAACTTTTCATTCATGAGTATAAACATAAGGGTGAACTACATTCTAAATTGAAATATGAAAACATTAGTGTACACGTTTACATACATCTTTCTCGTTTCGGAAGTAAATACATTTTAATTGCGTGAGGATGGTTTTATCCAGCCTCTAAAGACTACATTTCATTTTAATAAGGTCAAGGCAAACAGTGTATTTGAATTTCTAGTTCTACCAAGAGTGCACTTTAGTATTGAGTTTACGTTCAACACTTTAAATTTATAACGTTAAGACACAAAGAATGTAGTGCTAAGTGCACGTATATATTGCATATTTGTGACTTCCAAGGTTGGAACCAAAAGTACGCTGCTCCACAGACCGTGAGTCATTAGGCCATCTGATGTAATCCAAACCTACAGCTCTTCAGGCACATTGGTACCTTGTCCCACCTTACACTGGAATCATTAGAAAACAAGCATTTACGCGAGTTTCAGCTATTGGCATTGTAAATGACAATGCCTTTTATTTATGGTTTAAACACAAAAACAAAAATAAAAGGCATTGTTATTTGCAATGTCAATAGCTCAAATTCGCGTAAATGTGAGACCAATTGCATTGCAAGTGCTTGTTATTTTTTTGGTAGGCACAGGGAGATTAAGTGATTTGCCCTGCATCTCAGGATGTTGAGCCAACGCCAAGCTCTAACCTGGTTCCCCAGCTACAAAGTCGGTAGCTGTGACCATTAGGCCACATCCTCTCTTTGTCACATTAAGGGGGTTCACTAGACCCATTTCTGCCTTCCAGGAGGTGGGGGCGGTATGTTTTCTATAGCAGGGCCCTACAGTCAGAAAGCAGCGATTTACACAGAACCAATTCCTAGTAGCCAGCACTGAATAGAAAATGCGCAGCTTATTATTGCCCATCTTTTAGTGGATTTATTTGAACCTCTGATTACTTATTGAAAAAGAGTTTAGGAGAGAAAGGCAGGGTATGTCTTTTGAGATGTTCACTCTGGAAGCAATAAATAAACGTAAACATTGAGTTGAAACACTGTCCTGAGAAATGGCATGTGCCCTTTTAATGAGTATTAAATATCTATGTGTGTGCTTACGTGCGTGTGTGTTTTATGTATAGTTTTGTAGCAGGTGCGTCTTAAAGAGCACAAGGTGCAGGATGTAGAAGAGAAATTATATGCAGGACCAGGTTAATCCGTATTACTAAAACTAGGATGTGATGGGGGGGGGGCATGACCTTGGCACTTTGCACTATACCAAATTGCACTGCTGTTTTACACAATTTTTACTGTTTCAAGCACATCGATATGAAGTAATCTGCACAGAATCTCATGATGTTCCTGGCTAAGTGGCAAAGCCATGATTGTACCCAAGATCTCCAGGTTCCCAGCTCGGATTTAAGACAGTAGCCCGCATCTACCATTTAAAGAAACTCTGCCATTTTACAAACATTGGGAGATCCGGTAACTGCAGAGAATTAACAAGTTAGCTCCCAATACGAAACACCATTTCCTCTGATGGTGGGGAATGTTTATGTTCTGTGAAAGTCAAGTCCTATCCAGCAAGAACAATCCTGTACTACTTTTTTCCGATTCCAGTTCTCTCACTGCGCTCTAGCCCTCAAGTACACCTTTTGTACTATATTTATAGCGCTTTCCCATTTTGCGCATACCTTCTGAAACAAACAGAACTCAAACGTAGACTTTTTTGTCTCAGTGCATAAATGCTTTCTTTGATTTTCTGGGCCCGAATTACATTCACTGCCTGGGTGGTACTGATTTTTACTGAGGCGCTATTTTATATAAGTGCCATATAACATAGGTGCGCTATATAAAAATAACGCTGTGACGCCGTGGCAGAAAAGGCAGGCTGAGATCGAGCGCACAAAAGTGAAAGCGCGTGGTGGGAGCGCTCAAAAGTGAAGAGACGCTGCGCGCGTGCCAATGTGCTGTCCGCGGTGGGAGCGCTCGAAAGTGAAGAGATGCCGTGCATGCGCCAATGTTCTGTCCGGGGGCAAGCTGATAGGGACGCCGTGAGCGTGCACATCTCCTGTCCCCCTTCGCCCACCAAACCGACGACAATAGGTCTCGCCAAGGCGAGCGGCGTATGCGTTGCGTCGCTAGGCGAGACCTAAAAAACATTCTGGCATATAATGGTTTGAAGCTGATTTTGCCTTGTGAGGCTCGCCCACCAGGTGAAACCAGCCCGCTGTCATGCCTCTCCTGGTGTATCCAGACTGCTGAGCAGTCTAGATGGGTTTGAGTCACTACCAAATTTCAAGGGTTTGTAACAACTGAAAATAATTTGCAGATTCTTGTACTCATGAGTATCAGCAGTTAAAATCTTGATGAGCTTTTGCCCGCAGAACTGGGGCATCAGGGAGGATGACGGCTAGTCACATCCAATTAAACCAAAACCGATCAACGGCCAGTGTGACGTTCTAAAGCCAAGCCTTGAACCTGAAGAAAAAATTAAAGAAATGTTGGGTAAAAGCCTTTTTTTTGAAACACTGCACATTCACGCTCGTGTGAAATAAAGAATTGGCCCTAAGACCAAGAACATAGAGTTACTTCGATGACTATTTTTCCGATTTTTGACACCAACTCATGACACAACTAAAGGGTGTGTGTAAGACATTAGTATTAAGGAATGTCCACATTTACATAGCTGCCTTTACTCTGTATGCAGATAAGCATTGTTTTAAATTGATTGCATTTTCATGATTATTTTTAGTGTAAATCATAAATACATTATTGGTAGAAAACCTATGATGCTAATATGCAGTGAGGTTTAGTCATTTGATTCCACTTTACCATAAAAGGACGCCTCAAAACGAATGAATCGAAAGTCTGCTTTGTGGATAGTGGATTTCACTATTAAAGAAAACACGTAGTCATATTTTGGAAGCATTCTGCTGGTCTGAAACTAAATACATTTAATATTAGGGATGTATAGAGATACCAGTGAGACTTAGAGAGTTGAATTTATTTTGTGGAAATATTTTTCCCTGGTGTACGAGATCTGAATAATTAACATAGTCTATCAAGGCATAGGCACAACACTGAGTATCACCAGCCATTTTGGATTAGACATGTCTGTGTAGATGATTTTTTAAACGAGGATGCTTCGTAAAATGTGTAAGACGTGGTCAAAGTAATGCAGCGGAAATTTCAATGCTCTCTTGGGGCAGACTGATATCATTACATGTTAGGTTTAATATTCTAGACGCATTCAAGATATGGATGTTCTGTTTTGAATTAATCTTCGAATTTAGTGTGTGTTGGAACAGTAGTTTTTGCCTTTACACCATAAAAAGAGTAGTAAAGTATTGAATTGAATTACTAACATCATTTTCTTTTTTTGTCTGGCTTCACCACACAGCTGTTGCTTATCCTTATGTGATCAAAAGAAGCACTACTCAGAGAGGGGCTTTGGCTCCACCCATATGTTGATCTATAGGATGTGATAGGGCTCCATAAGACTAGAATAGTGTTTAGCCTCAAATTCCGCCTAGGTACAACCAGATAACCAAGGATGCACTTAACACTTTTTGGTGCTATTTTCTTTTAAAACTTTTACAGGTCATATCTTTGGTTCCTTTTATTGCGTTTGTGTTGTTTTATTTGTTAAATTGTTCCCTATTTTTGTGAATTGGAGTGGGATTTGTATTGTGTTTTCTCTGTTTTGGTGCCTCTAAAGGCTTTACACATTTCCTTAAGTTATGCCTGTCTGCTCTGTGCTATGGCTACCGTGGGTTGAGCTTTGGTTCACATTACTGAAATCTTTTCTTGACCAAACAAGCATAGTGACGTTATTACTTGAGATGGACTACCATCCACACCAACTAATACTCCACTTTCTCACAATTCTGATCTGTGTTTTGTTGTGTTAGGATGTCATTGGAAGTATCTGTGCAGAAAACCGAGTCATTCACTGCTGTAATGTCATCGACAATCAGTTGGCCTCATGCTAACATAGTTACAACCTAGTTTCTGAAGCCAGTGCTAGGACAAATGGATATCAGTCTTCTATGGGTTGCCATAGATCTAAAGCAGTCAGTTAGGGGTCAGATGTCTCCTCTGCTATCTCCAGCCTACACTCATGTAATTTCTCTTTCCACAGATTCTGTGGGAGGAAGGGGTGGGTGATGCTCCGATGCCACCAACCACCATGTTTCCTGTGTGAGTCCTGTGCAAATGTGAGGAAGGAAGTGTATTTATAATTATGAAGACAATAGATCTGAAGAGTCCTTTCCAGCACAGGGCTGGCCTTTGCTGTCATTTTAAGGGTATGAGGTTGTGGGTTCTGCTCAAATGTATGTTGAAGTGGGTGGCAGGTCTCCGTTATGCCTCTCTTTTCAGAAAAGGACGTTACTAGTAAAGGAAGGTAAGCGGTGAGTATCAGAGTTACAAGGAAGGTAGGAACATGGGAGATGGAGAAGAAAGCAGTATGTCAAGCTTATTTATCCTGTTTTTTTGGGTGTGTCAGTCAATTGAGGGTGTTGGGGGAGCATGGCAGGAAACATGGCACACCCTTCTTTTAAAATTCATTTTAGGAAAGAGGGAGGTAATATAAAAAGCAACTATGAAAGCAAATTGGGTTTCTATTCTTTAAAGCATGACATGTAAAGTGGGGGAACATTTGCAGGGTAAGAAGGACAGTGTTGTAAAAGGACATCTCTCTCCCTGCTGATCTGAGCCATGGATTGAATGTACAAGTGGTGTGCCCATAGCAGTGAGCATACTCTTCATACAACTACAGCTTGTTAGCTATCAGTAGGGAGGTAGTTTTCCCTGAAATGGTTCTAAGTAACATCATGTACCTTTAACCCTCACACTCACTGTTTATATTGTTGCTTAAACTCCATGGTGGAAACCAACTCTAGAATTCTAAATATTACTATATATATAATATATATAATATATATAGTAATGAGATGTCATCAATGATGTCACTGACCATGTCATGAGTGATACAATATGTGAGGTCATAAGCAGTGCATTGCGGGGGCATAAGTTATAGTTAGCTCAGGTAACTATAACTGCTGAATTTCACTGTTTTTTTATGAGTGTAATTTGAGCCTGACTATAAATTTAAAATTTTATTTCCTAACTATAACATCCCTGTAACCTTTGCTTTTTTGAGTGAAATTCTAAAGCTTTTTAATTGTATTTCCTGACCATAACCACTATCCTTTGACAATGAGTGTGTGAGTGAGTGCATGAGTGTCTTAGTTGGTCTGTCAGTGGGTGTGAGTGTCTGAGTATGTCTGTGAGTGGGTGTGTGAGTTCATGAGTGAGTCTGGGAGTGGGTTCATGAGTCTGAGTGGGTCCGCGAGTGGGTGTGTGAGTGTCTAAATGAGTCTCTGAGTGGGTGTGTCATTGGGTCTGTAAGTGGGTGCATGAGTCTGAGTCAGTCTGTGAGTGTCTGAGTGCTCTCTGCTTTGCCCTCTTCTGCTCTGTTTTGCCTTTTCTGCTTGTTTCTTTGCCTTCTGTTTTGCCTTTTCTGCCGAGCGGCCCCCCTCCCCGGGCCGATTTTGGTTCCGTGGACCCTAATTTCCCAGGTCCCAGCTGAAATTAAATGGGGGGACAGGGCCAGCTTTAGGGTGGTGTTAATGTTACAGCTCCTCCCGGCGCTGGGTTCAGTGGTATTAGGAGATAATTATTGGTTTAAAAGTACCTGCTGCAGAGTTCCCTTGTGTGTCCACCAGGTTTCAAGCAACAATAAAAATGCCAAGATAAGGCTAGTGATTAATGTTCCTGCTGACCTAAGAGTTTTTTCTGGTGACAGTTTCCATTAATGTAAGGATAAAGTAGCTCCTGAGGTTTGGTATGTGTCCTTCAAAGAACATTTGCCATGCAAATCACAGAACTGTTTTTACGTGACTAGCTCAGTGGGTTACTGTTTAGAAGGGGGGATGGGGGGAATTGTCCCACCGGGTACCACCAGTTCTACTGCTGAACCTGATGGGTGGGCCACGCAGCCCCCATCCGTGGGGCGATTTTGGCCCCGGGCACCCCATCCCCAGGGCATGGCCTTAATTAAAGGGGGGATAGGTAACAGTGTGGACCCCTCCCTGAGCTGCTTTCTTTCATGGGGATCCCATCCCTGGGGCCCAGCCTTAATGCAATCAGCCCTGCCAAGTACCACGCATCAGGTATAGAACAATGCATTTTAGTTCTGGTGTCTGCATCACCACAATAAAATGCATTAGTAATCTATAATAGCACCTCTGGGACCTTTGGGTATGAGGTGCTAAACAAGACTGGCTTAATTTCACAGAAGCAACTAGGACACCTTTTGCTTGTTGTGGCAGTAGTGCCTGCTTTGCTCTGTGATGCTGCTGCAGAGCCATCTGACAAATTTGCTCACTTATTTCAGCTGAGCTGGCTGGGAGGGGCAAGTGCTGATGTTCATTTTCTTTTTCTTTTTTATGTCATCAACTCAAAGCAGGCTCAAATTTTGATCAATCAAGCCCACTGCCCGGCCACCTTACCGGCTGTCTGGCTGGACCACATGGCCAAGAGGCATTGTCAGGCAAATTACTACAGCACTTGAATCGGAGCCCTGTCTGTGCAGTCCTCATGTGGATCCGTTGGTACCTTGCTTGATGTTGCATTGTTTATTTTCAGCAAGGCGCATGAGACAGTGGTTACTGGATAGCAGCAGATGAACGCTGGCTGGGCTAACAGGTTTTGTTTTGCCTAAGTTGTAGCACCCACTCACCGACTCATGCACGACCATCACAGGTTTGTGTGCTGTGAAGAGCTTGTGCTGACAGGTTTAGGTTTCACATATGTTGCGAGTCCTGCCGGCCCTCGTTAGCTGGCCGAGCCCAAGCCCCAAGCATAATTTCAGATGCCCTTCTGGGGCGGAATGTACATTTTCTTCCTTGCAGGATGGGTCACAGAGAGAGGTAAAGTGTCCCCCCCCCCATGCTCCTGCATCCAATCCACATACATGCCAACATTTTAGAAGAGGAAAATGGGAGATTCTTAAAAAATAATCAGGAGAATGGATTGCTCCCATTGACTTCAATTGAAGGCGGGGCAATTTCATGCGGGAGACAGCCAAAATAAAGCCATTTTTGGCTTCAAAAATAGGCAATCTCCTGCCTCAATCGTGTCCATTGGCTTTTACAGATCCAGAATGTGGATACGTGAGTTTACAGACTTTGTATCTCACCATGAGGGTTCCATCCCATTTTGGCCTCCGGCGGGTGGCCGGGCCGGCTATAGAATTAGCAGCAACAGCCTTTGAGTGGGAAGGAGGACCCAGAGACCAGGTCATAATACACTGAGCCCAGTCTACTCTTCTGCCAAACCACCAAGTCAGTCACCGTGACAGGAAAGAAGTTGAAGCTCCCAACGAGTGCTGAACTTTTGCACAGGAATGGTTGTAACACCCTTAGGGTAATCCGTTTCAGCGATGCAGCCCCTGTTCACATTTCACATGTTTATCTACATCTTGCATCCCGAACACTATTTGCTTTTACCAAATATTGTGTATGTGTAGTTTTTTTTTTACAACAACAGACACCGCATTCTGTGAACTAAGTTGGCAGGAACATTCAGAATGACAAAGTATAAAGACAGTGATGAAGGGGATTACGTGTGAGATGTACATATGCACAATTTCAGAAAGATGTGGGGAGTAAAATAATGTGAGTGGCTAAAAGAGAGAGAAACTACAAAGGACTATGAATGGGAAAACGTGAACAATTGAAGCACTCTGAAGATGACTTCCTTTCCACAGACCGTAGTAATGTTTAAATAAAAGCCTAATGTTTTCAGAATTGAAGAAATTGTATTTCTTATTTACAGCAAATTCGATTATAATGACTAATTTTTTTGCTACTGTTAACAGACATTGGTACCACCAACAGGTGTAGCTTGTTTTATGGGTATGAGTATTGTGGTATATGTCTGGCTATAGGAAAAGAATACTCATGGCACACAAATACTAGTCATTGATTTGATTTACTCATGAGTAAGTGTTGTTTGAGGTATCACACATTCAGCATTATAATGTTACTCATTCACACGCTGAAACCATAGAAATGTCACACACAAGTGTAAACGGAAATGGAATATTTCCTTTTGCTTGGCGGGAGCTGTTACCTCCCGCCAAGCAAAAGCAAACAGCTATGTTCCGGGGTGGGCATCACGAGACATAGCAGGTGCCGGCCCTGGGGGGTGGCAGTCCCTAGGGTCATATTTGCCTCCAGGTGGGGGCTGCACGGCCCCTTCCTTTCTTTAACTTGGCCCCAGGGAGGTGGTGGTACCCAGGACAAGGGGTCCGTACGGACCCCTTTTTCAATGTTAATTGTAACCCCAGGGAGTTGGTGGTCCCCCCGCATTAAATTTAATACCAGCCCTTGGGCTCGGGGTCCATGTAGCCCCCCCTCTTCATTTTATTTAAAGCCCCCCGGGGTTGTGGTGTACCTCGGGGCCCCGCAGGGGCTGCGCGCACCACCTTTTACATTAACAAGAGCCACGGGAGGTGGTGGTCCCCGAGGCATAAAAATGCCCATGGAGGGAGGCCTCGGGTGCTCCTCTTCTTAATTTACTAAAGGAGGCATGCCTCGGGGACCTGGCCCACCAAGGGGGCCTAATTAAAAACAAATGCGAGAGCCTACGATTGTTTTCTTGGACCCCAATTCCTACCCTGCCCCCTTTAATTTTTTGTTTACGTTTTGTTTTTTGGGACTCATAGATGCCTGCCACAACTTCCTGGTTGAAGTGTTGGCAGCCAATCAGGGCTCTGCAGTTCTCTGCACGAGCTTATCATTATTTGCGAAGACTTCTTGTTTGCAGATAAACAAATTTGGAATTCTTTTAGTATCTCACAAACTACTGAACAGATTTACACCATATAAATGCAACCGTGATCTCTTAACCAAAAGCTAGCTTTCTTAGAAATTTCATGTAATTCCTTCCAGCAGGCATGTCTAAAGAGTTGTTGGGAATTATCATGCAAACTCACTTTTTTTTACCCCGCCCATTTTTTCTCAACCCCTGCTTGATGGATCACCACAAAACTTAACATGCACAACAAGAATCACTGGCACACTTATTTTGGAAAATGTTGTGAAGATTTGTCTAACAAAGCAAAAGATATAGGCAAGTTATAAAACACTTTTCATATGGAAACATGGTCATTACTATAACTACCTACTGGCTGCCACCGGTGGAAGATATAGTTGAAAAAATGTATTTCTTCAAATAAAGGATACCTGACTAGGGGTGGGTGGAGCATGCGGAAATGAACTACGTGGAATTCAGCGGAGTTGCATAAAAACTCTGTGGAATTCAGTGGAGTTCCGCTCCTCCATATGAGCACTGTTAACAACAGCTGCTGGATCCAGGGCTGCATCACGGAATGGCTCCCTCATGCTGACTTTATAATTCAGCTGTTGAGGGACTTACCACAGTGCACACAGAGAGCATTGCAGGTGTGGCTAAGGACCAAAAAAGAACTGGACTTTGTGACTAAACAACTGAACAAAAACATTGAAAGCGTAAAGAAAACAGTGAAAATCTCAACAAAGACTTATGAACTGGTTGCATACTGATGTTAGCGTGTGCTGGAGGATATAAGTTCAATAGCAAAAAACTACACAACATAGCCAATGTTCCTAGTTTCTACTCAACATTTTTCGATGCATGATCAACACATTACCCAACTTAGTAGAATAACACATTTTATTCATAAGTTTCAAGTGAGCCAGTCAGGTTCTGGTTACCTCTTGGCTTGGCACATGAAACACAATTCTGACTGGTCTCTCATCTTCCAGCCTTAGCCCACTCTGGGGAATTATTGCTTACAGGTGCTCAGCGTATCACTGTGCAAGACACCACTTTGTGCACCACACCACTTAAATGTAATGCCAGCTGTAATACCAGGACAATTGTATAAGTATATCCAGGTCGACACAACCCAGAACAAAGCAAAGCAAAAAACTCAATCTCACTTGATTGTACCATTAGGGATTCAATAAATTCTTAGGAATTATACTCTAGAAATGTAAATTACTACAGCATTGGCACATATCTTATGTGGGGCAGAAGCAAAAACATCAAAAGCACTCCTCTAGAAATATTTATAATTGTGATACTTATACTTAAAGTAGTCCATTTTAAAGCATAAATATTAGTCAACTGATGTTTTATGGGCTACTCAGTGCTAGGCAATATGATCATGTAAATAACCGCAATGAAAAAGAGGCAACCTATGCACAAGTAACATGACTACACCATTTTGGCAAACTATATAGGCGCTCAGTTAAGTGGCCTTCAATCTATGGCGATGCACATTTGAAATGCAAGTGATTCCTGACCGGTCTTAATTTGCAGATCTTGACATTAACACTTCTCTTGGATAAGGTTAATGCGAGATTCCAAAGTTTGTTACATTTAAATATTTTGAAGCCCTCCATTTAAATTTCTAGTGGAGGTCTAATTTTTCATTTGGTAGAGTTCCACTCTAGCAGTCCACCTTCTTGACAGAAGCGAGTGCTCACAACCTAGGCACTCACGTGTTGATTTCTGTGTCATGCCTCTTTCTGCACCCTCCCAAATTGACGTGAAACAGGTACTATGTAGAGCTTCTTCTGGGTGATGTAAGGAACTGATGGTCTAGAAAATTCTAAATTTAAATTATTCGCACCAACATGTTCCTATTAGACAGGCACCAAATTAATAATTGTTAAGCAGCATTCTCAAAAAAAAATTGCTGGTATGTTCTTGAAAAAGCACAAACCATGTTTTAACCATAACAGAGTCTATGCGTTCACTTTAAAAACACAAACTCCTCACAAAACCGATGGTGAAAATGAAAAGTGCACTGTCCTGAAAAATAGGCCACGTTGGGAGGCAATTCAATTGTAAAAGCTCCATTAACTGATTCAATCACTTGTATTGGTGAGACCATCTATACTATAATATTATTAAAAGCTTTAAGGATGTCTTTTGTTTGAAAGATATATATAATCTTTACCTGTGGTATGTATAAGCAATAAGCTGGGGCAAAGTAACATTTCAACTCAAATGATACAAATTTACAACATTGTTCGGTGTCTCTTTCAAAATCTAAGAGCAGTATAATATGCTAGCTTGTAACTAAATATTCACAAATATTCAAAGAAGTATTCAGCCCACCCATTAGAATATCGTTCCAAAATTAGGGCTACATTTTGACACACAATTCTTCGCCTGAAGAAGGGGGTTATAAAAGAACCCATAGCCTCCACTCATGAGAAGGAAGTTAGTTCTTCTACAATACTACTGAAAGTAATGCTATTTTTTTAGGTCTCGCCTTGGCAGCGCATGCGCTGCATGCGCTGTCTCAGCGAGACATAAAGTAATCTGGATGTTGGCTGAAACTCTCTGTAATTTGTCATACCACTTGCGATTCGTTTAACTGTGGCATTGCTGTTCTTATCTTGCTTTCTGTTGGCTGTTGATCCGATACCTAACTTCCGTGTAGTTCGGAAGCAGCGGCGCCTAACTACAGTTTTCGTCTGCTCGCACTTGTTTTAATTAGCAGCGGCCGCCGCGCTTGTTTAACTTGTTTGTATTACATCGATCTTCTGGAAGGCAGGCTGTTTGTATCTGCGCAGTGCCCTTTCATGAGAGCTGTGCTGGATTTGCTTTCCCTCTTGTGTCTTCTCCCTCGCCCCTCCACTCTACACTCTCTGCTGTCCCTCCCCCTTTCTTTCCCCTTTGCGAATATTTCCCTGATGCATGTTCTAAAATTTCAAGGCGTGTTCCTCTGATTAACATTATTGTTGCTAACTGCTGCTGGATGCCCTTTTTCAACTCTTCTGCCTGCTGTCCCCTCTCATACCCCTCCCCCATGGATATCTGGACTTAAGCTGGCAGGAAATATGAGATATTGAGAAATAACTGCAGAAAGTGATGCTGCTGCGCATATCCCATCCCCAGGACCAGTAATGTGGCTGCAGCGCTTTCTGGAATAAAATCTCGTGCACCTTCCCGGGCTCACGGGTGCACGTGCAAATTTGGCACCACGCGGTCACGCTGCTTTGAGTTTACATGCAGCTGAAAAGAAGTAACAAATGATAAACTTAACAAGAAGCCACCACCGGGAGAATGGTCTGTATGTGTTCATAGGGTAAGAAAGAAAAGCGAAGTGACTCAGCAAAGTATGATCAAACAAACCAAATACGCAGCATAAAATGTGCTTTTTGCTTAGATGTAATCCTCACTACTCCAAGATATGATATGAGATCACTGAAAAGTCACAAACTCCGTTCACATTTTTTACTGGATCAAGTGCTTAATTTGTATTAGTCATTCCCACTCAGGTTATGGACGCGTGCAAACATATTAGGGATTTATTTTTCATCGTCAGAATCTGACACAGAGCAACAAATAGAACAAGCATTTGCAATGCAATCGGTCTCGCATTTACGCGAGTTTGAGCTATTGACATTGTAAATGTCAGTGCCTTTTATTTTTGTTTTTAAAAGATAATTGAAATGCATTGTCATTTAAAATGTCAATAGCCTAAACTTGCGTAAATGCGAGACCTATTGCATTGCAAATGCTTGTTTAGTTCAGTTTTCATTTAGGACACAGAACACAATAGTGTGCACACACTAAGACAGTAAATCTGATATGATTACTGTCCTTTAGTTTGACCTTCTCCTTTGACCCAGGGCTAATTTCCTGTCCCAGGCTCCAGTTGTGCAGGATGCTACAGATTATGTTACTGCAACTGCATAAAAGTCAAAGGCTCTCATTAGGTTTACCACTGGTCATGTATCTATGATCTTCTAGGAACCGATAAGCTAGAATGATTCTGTGTGCAGCAGCAGTAAGGCGTCAATAAGGACTGAGCTATCGCAGCCCAGATATGTACTGCCACAAACAGTTCTGTTGATAAGCAGAGTTTACAATCGGTTTCCTAATTGCCATGCAAAATCATTATGGAATAAAAGCCGCTCTTACAAAGTATTCTAAAAGGCCTGAAATACGAAGGTGATTACACTGCATATATTACAGATAGCAACGCTTCGCGCAGGAAATATTTAATTACAGCGAGCACTTCATTATCAGAGTAAGGGGAAATGCTGCCATTCACTGGAATTCCATGTGAAGCACAGGCTTGCAAACAACCTTCTCTCCACTGTTCCCCCGCCCCCCAGTTCCGATTCGAGCACACAGCCCTACGATCGAACATGTGCAGGTTTAATGTACATCATGTGCTGCCTACTTGTGCAACACCTAACACTGAACCAATGACCTTCGTGGATGCGCATCAATACTCCACCGCCAAGGACAAATCACACCTGTACCGTGGGCTATATTTGAGTGACTAATGTTTGTTTGTTTGTCTTTTTGTTTATAAGTAAAAGTAAAGCAGGGTCAGAGATTTGAAAATTATATTGTACTGCAAAGCTCATTTTTATTGAGCTGCAATATTGATGGAATGTATACGACACAGTTTTATGGGCACATTGAGACCAATTAAAAAAAAGGTGTGAATTTAAACAAACCTTAATATATAGAATGCATACCAAAACCATTAAGTAACATATTAGAACACTGCAATATGGAGCAATTCACCTTACGACCAATAATTGCTGGTACAGAACTTCTAAATCAACTTCCCAAATATTTCCCTCTCTCTCGCTTTTAAATGTAGACCATTCTACTCGCAACATTTGAAGTGTTATAGCGGCATAATAACCCCTTTGCCTCGGGTTATGCAGGTTGAAATACGTACATACGTCAAATGTTTGGTAGGTTATGTATATATTTATATCTTTAAGGTGTTCAACATATGATCTCCTATAACGGGAGTGCTTCTAGAATGAATCAGTCCAATGTTATGTTATGTTATGTTATGTTATTTCCACTTGTAACGTGCTCGGCTACTCGTAAGTGTCCCGGCGCAAAACCCAAGGGGAGAGGAGAGCCAATCACGCGAAAAGATGTGTTTTGAGCTTCCTTTTGAATGCTGCAATCTCGTGAGTGAGGCGAAGATCTAGGGGAAGTGCATTCCAGGCCTTGTTGGCTTTAACCACCAGAGAACAGCCCCCGGCCCTCTGGAGTTTAAAGCGCGGAACCGAGGCTAGGCATAGGGACAACGAGCGCAAGGCCCGCGCGGGGACATAAAAGGAAAAGCGCCTCTGGCCAATGTAAATTAGTAGCCCCAAACTGCACTAATATACCTGTAGAATGTTAAACCCACTTAGCAGAACAAAGCTGATTTAAGGACACAACTAATACTTGCATTAATGTCCATACAATAAGACAAATATTTGTGCTGTCACTTTGCAAAATTTAGGTCTGGCGTTAGCGAAGACCTTTTCATTTTACTAACATGATATGTGTAAAATACTTACCTATAGAGGCTTTCACCCAGCCCCTGTGAGTGTCCGCATTTTGCCCTTGCACAAGGAAGACACTCACTCACAAATGCCTTTCCTTCTGTGTCATACTCTACTCAAATGTGGGCTTTTTCAGACCAAAAATATATTTGTTTTTAAGCATGTCTTAATATTGTCAATTGGCGCAGCAGATTCCCTAAGTAGAAGGTTTTGCAAAAATCTTGAAGGAAAAAAAAACAGCATTGACAAAGCCAAACGACTGTCAGCCAACACAGAACCATTGGGTTTACCAGTGCTTGTTTTTAGGGCTTCAATTTCTGAAGCAGCGTTGATTACGGTAGTTTTCGAGGTGAGAACTTTATTATACATTTAAATAAGTAATTGGGAGCAGTATCAGGGTACATCTTTTGAATGCAAAGGCAGTAGTGTCAATAGCAAAGGAGGCACAGTGGGGGTTATACTTCCCACAAAGGGACATTACAATGCATACAGCTGGAGTGTGTGTTGAGAAATTGAATTCTATGGAAAAGGGACTATAATAACCATTCATATTTGCAAGAAGGTTGGTTTTATTTGAAAACGCAGGGCCATATTATTGAAAGAACGTTCATAAAAGTGGCAAAATGCCTTTTCAATGCATTTTATTTATAAATTGGTACCGTTAGCATACCACACTAAAAGGCATCAGAAGATAGTGCATGAGCAGATCAACGGGATCGCGAGTGAGAATTCATGCATAAGTATATCCACTTTATTAGACTGAATCATTCCCTCTCTGGCTCTTAACCTCAGGATGGCAGCTCCCTAAATGTAAATGCATGCACTCATGGTCATAGCTACAGCTGGAGTGTGATTTTCATTTCAGGTTGCTTAGCTTGAAAGAAGGGAGAAACTGGTGTTGTTTGCACACACTGCAATATGGCTGGTTTTGTTTGCACACACTGCAATGGAGTTAATGTGTTCAGGTAATAGCCTTTTACATAGTGCACCATATTACACCTTTTACAGCCTCTATGCACGGTACATAGTTGTTTCTCAAAACCTGCAAAAAAGGTTTCCCTTCCATCAGGAATGGAATAAAAATGTCAGATGTATTTGCAGTAGTGGCCGGCTTGAGGGCAGAGTGGTGGGGCAGGGAGTGGAAAAAAAAGAAGAAAAAAAGAGAACGTTCCTGCTGCCTGCTGCACGCCACATCGCTGATCTTCTGCTCCTCTAGTGGCACCACTGCAGGCAAAGGTAACCCAGTAGCTGGGGTGGAGACTGCTATGAGACGGCCTGCCGAACCTCCATGTGCACTGAAAGCAGTGCTGCCCACCACTCCCTCGCCTTACTGCCCCAGCGATGGCCCTGCCCCCAGGACACAGCATGTAGAAGTTGACAAATAAAACGATAATAAACTTGGTTTTTTTTGTAACTTTGAAGCTGCTGGCGGGCTGGGGGTTGACATCCGTCCTCCAATGCGGAGGAGCCGCCGCTGGTTATTCGGACCAAGTCGGCTAAAATTCAGTTTTCTACTAAACATTGGGAACATAGATTTAACAATTGCAAAACAATGCTTTCAACTCAGAAATGATAATTTAATGGTCTTAATACCAAAAGTCGTAAAGTTAGGATTTTGTCTCAGTTTAGTAGTAGTAAAGTTAGGAATCCTAACTTTACTACTACCAAATGCCTTTGTGAATACCGATAGTCGTAAAGTTAGGATTTTGTCTCAGATTACTTTTGTGAATCGGGCCCATTATGACTATTAGTATAACTTAGCCATATTATGTCACACAACCATAGCAGAGCTTTTTCTAAACTCTTTAGCCTGTGACTCCAAATGAATTTCCCAAAAATAATTCAACCTCATTACAAAAGTCATTTTTGTGTATCCAATCGCGGCATTCTGAAAGAGAAATGGTGGTTTAGAACTAATTGGCACTGAAAAGTAGATCTGGTTGAAAGCACAATGTAAAAGAGCTTTTTCTTGGTGACAGCAAGCCAGTGCAGTGAAGAAATGGGAGATAAGGCGTGCAATTGGATAAGAAAGGTCTCTTCAGCATCACCATTGAAATGGACCACATTTCATATTCTTGAAGAAACTGTAACCCTCAAAAACACTGTTTCAAAAAGTGTTCAGTGTTGTTTAAATATTTGGACTTGAACATTTAAACAACTTCATGCATAAAAGGCTGCAAAATACATTTTTTTCTTAATATATATTTTTTTGCGTTTTTGTTTAATTTGGTCAGCCAAGTATAGGGCTTCATAAAACAAACTCTTCAGGCAATGAGACCTGCACCAATCAACTATTACATCTAGAAGTAAATGACATTTTTTAATCTGAGCTAATATATGTCGCCTGCATAGTTTTACCACAGTTAATTAAATATTTAACAGTGATGAAATCGGCTCATTCACTTCTAAAATGGGAATGCCTTTCCTCTCATAGCTCTCATTCCACCTGTTTCAGGTTATTTCAAGGTTTGCTGCTTTCAGAGTCTAATTTCTGTTCCTGTAATTGCTTCCTAAAATATCTTTTTCTGGCTATTTGCATTTTTATGATGTTGATGGTGTTATATAATTAAACTCGCTGAGGATGGGTTCGGGTTCGTTTCACGATAGCATGTGAAGAGGAGGCTGAGCTTATCCCTCAGTCGCTGATATGCAGGCTGTGGCCGGAGGGTGCTCGGTAGGTGTAGCCAAACGGATTTATGTTAGTAACCACAATGTTATATTATTACCACGGCAGTTCGAAAATGTCAGTTTTGATTGCAAATGTCATGGTGCCCTGGCTGAAGTGTCAATTTCCTCCTCAGCTCAACTTCCGTTTTTCCTCTCCTTCCTTCTGACAAAGCAAGCAATCAAAGGGCCACCTTCACATGACTCAATCATTTTCTGGAGCTTCATTGTGCTCGCGGGCTTGCCACCAACCCTACTTATAAGCATTTACTATGTATTTACCATGTGTTGGTTTGCAATATTCAAGTATGAGAGGACTGTACAAGGCAAGCTTTCGTCTACTATCATATTCTGCTACGTTGGCTTGCAAAGTGTCCCTTTTATCTTGCCTACTCAGATACTGCCTGAATTATTCTTTTATCCTTCCCCCGCCTTTTGGTAGTACCAATAAAATAAAGACGCGCAGTGAAGTGACAGCCAATGATCATTGAGTTACTCTTGGGGGAAAAACAGGCTAGGGATGATGATGGCAGCAGGTGACTGAGCTGATTTTGGTCGGTTCTGATTTGATATTTAATTGGCATAAGTTGATGTCACATTCATTGTGCATTTACTTGGGACATATTGTGACAAATGCTACTGGAGTGTTTATAGGGAAAAATCCTTGTCGAACAGTCACATCAAATAGTCATAATGAAATTGATAAAGCCACCATTGATTATGAGGTCATTGGGTAGAAATAAATCAATGCAAAAGCTTATTGCAATAATCATTACAAAAAAATGGGGGGAAGATGATGGCCAGCATATGTAGATTAAGGAAAGAACTTTCAAGAGGAAATTACATCAAATGTGAAGAGTAACTGAAGTGTAACAACGCTAACAGAGCCATGACAGGGTTGGTAATGTAATGCTAAAGATAAAATATTCTACATAAATGATGGATAGGTGATGCGTATAAAGTTGATGATGAAGTATTAATTAGTGAAAGGGAATGTCTGATGGCACAAAATGTAATCTTTCCAGTTTGCGGCTGTTTTACATTAAATGTTGCCATGTTTATTGTAAAGGACTATGTCTGAGGAGATATCTGGAGCTAACAGCAGGGCGCAAACCCACAGAGCATTTTGAGTTAAAATCATAACTCCATCACTAATACGTCTCTAGAAGTTTGATTTTCCCTTACAGAATTTAAAGCAGAAACTCATACCCTTCTAGATCTGTCCAGGCTGACATACATTTTCTTAGAGATTTTCCATATTAATGGCAAAGCTTTGATCAGGTAGGCTGGTGTATTAAGTATGCTACCTACATACCCAGATGAATTAGAAAATACTATCTGGGTCTTGCCTTAGGGAACCCTTGAAGAACCCTTGACCATATTCTACTGCAGATGAAGTCATGGTCCTCTCTCAAATTACTTCAAGAGAGCGAGAAGCATACAAGAGTAAACAAAGCTAGGGAAGTCATCTAGTGGTTAGAAAGGCTATAAAAATGTAGAGGAAATAAATGAGGTGTAAGAAGATGATCTCAGGGACAGAGGGGGCAGAGGCAATACCAAACAATTAATTGGAATTAAATGCCTGTTTATGTTGTCATAGGTGCAGAATTCATGAAATGTCACTTTTCAACAATCACATTTCCAGAATGGTTGAAGGTACAAAAAACAAAGACATGCAAATGTCTGCAAAAATGTTTTTAACCGGTTGCTGGCCAATGAATCACTCTCTATGGCCTTACCCTGCTCCACAGTGGACCACTCGAACCTCAAATGAGTATGGGTACTGTTAATTGTAATGGCATTAACCAGGTAACTATAGACCGGGTATGCATAATCAAGACCCTGAAAACAAGGAGCAAGAAAAATCAGAGGAAAAAAATGTCAAGATAGTAAAACATTACTATATAACTCTTTAGGCCTTAGAAACTTTTCAGTAGAACCGTAGCCAGCAGGGACCTAATTCTCCAGTGCGTGTGGTCGGTTATGAGTGAGTGAGTCTTGCTCTAGAGTTAGTTCCGGTACTAGAGGTAGACTGGATATAATATTATCTATGGTCATTCTGGCAGGGTCCTCTAAGTGGGCCCTCAGGTTAGCTCTGCTCTAGAGGCTATTTTAACTTTTTTAACATAAGCAGGTTGAAATGACACATATTATTTATTCTCATTGGTATGACCATGTTTCCTGGCATTGATGATTTGATACCCTAGATAATTGTTTACATATATTTTACACCTATTTGTAAAGAGAGGTCTTGATATGTTGCCTGCTGTTTGATTCCTGCTAAATATGAGGGACAGTGAGTTTCTCTAGCTCCTCTATATTAGGGGGCATAACTCAGTTACGTTTTATGATCTTAGAACAAGTGTCACAAAACAAGTTTGTAACTCTTTGATGTTCTTTCCTTAATGTATTGTAGAATAATGTAAATGTGTGAGATATATAGAATGTTACATGTTATCTACATATTTAGGTGTATGCATGCCGATGTGTTTTTGATTTGGGAAGAAAGACGCGTTATACTGATGAATGCTCTATATAGAATGAATAGCCGAAACAATACGTGAACAGACTTTAGCTTAACAGACTGGTGTTAACACATCTTTGTGGGGAAATTATCTATGCTGAAATGCCACAATTCGGAATGCCTTACCAATATCTAATATTTAGCAATTTAGCATGAAAGATGTTTACAGATATGATTTGGCTTGAATATGCACTTCATACAATGGCTATGATGAAGTTGTAAGGAAGGTTGTTGAGACGAAAGTTTATGAATATTAAGAGTGAAAATAAAGGAAATATATTTACAGCATCACAGAGCAAGAGTGATGGATGAACATTTTTCATAACACTTGAGGCAAACAAGCAAGAACAAGTGGGATTGGTTTAATTAGAGCTTGGCCCAATGAACAAAGTTACATTCTGACATGGTCTCTTTTCTGAAAAAAAAATATTCACCAGCAGGATGTTTTCAAATGCTCGTCTACCTAGAATGGGCGCAACTAATGCACCGCTTTACTCACGACACCACACAAACACCCTCAACAACACCATCCCCCTCGCAGTCTACACAGGTATCCCCTCAAAGGCAGACAGGCGAGAACATAGGCCCAGATAGGGACACATACGACGGGCAACATAGCGGGATAGGCACGTGCTCCGATAGAATGCATGCAGCATGATTTCCACGGTCCCCACCCAAGGAGCCGATACAGTACCGCGTGTTATACTCACAATCAACTACCACCCACCAGTAGCTCCGCACTGGAAACCCCCAGTTCACCCCCAGTTTTCCCCCACGGTTAAAGGTTTCCCCACCACAACGAAGATCTAGAATTCGATGACATCTTGTCGGAAACACGAATACTAAAACACCCAGCGAGAGCGCACCACGAGGGAACAAACTTGGGACACAGGCAAGTCTCGGACCCGATCTCTAATGTATGCAGCCGAGGACATATACATGTTTTTTTCACCTTACCTGAGGTCGGTTATGATATAGCTCCTGCGGCATCTATTATGTTATATCCGAAATGTAAAAACATGCGCCAGAGATTTTCTGTTTCTTCTTAATTGTGATTTCTCGCCGAAAATTAGTCGAAGATCTACGTGCTTGTAAGATGCAATGATTTCTATTGTTGATTTACTCAATGTGTGGAAATGTGAAAACCAAATAAAAAAAATTGAAACAAAAAGAAGGGTATGCTCACTGGGGGATCAAAGAGCAAAACAAAAAAAATCATGAAAATGCTCTGAGCAGTAGAAAGTGCATCTTGCTCTTCGAGTCTTGAACTGAGGAAGTCTGTGGTCGTTTTTCTGTGTCAGTTGTACATTTTCAACTACAGGTCTATCTTCAACTGCAACTTGTAGAAGCTTGTGCTGGAGAGTTTTGTGATCAAATCTAAGTCTAGAGGAAAGGTGCTTTGGGTGGACAAATATTTTTTGTTTTCTAAAATCGATGCTAGTATGTTTCCTCAGTATTCTGCAAGTCAGAATAATTCTCTGTTTTCATAAGTACAAAAGTCAATCTTTTGATAAATCACAATTGCAGTAATATTGCAAACTTTGAATCTCTAAATTATACTGGAATCTTCAGGTTCTTTCATTTCTGGTTAATTTTTATACAGTCAGGAACACATAGGATAGCAAGTAGTCTCCCATGCTTACATGAAGAGGTGGAATCCCTGCCATCCTTCATTCTCTTTTGACTTCAGCCTACCAGACCACCACACCAAATGTTCCCCTGAAAGCAGAGCGCAAAACAGTAGGTGGAGTACCTCACTGGTCTTAGGGGTATGTTGGGAGGTTGAATCCCAACCCTGGCAAGCACGTTCATTTAAATAGGGGTACTGACAGGAAGGAGAACATGATTTGTTTCTTCATGGCTCCGAAAAGTTAGAAAGGCAATTGACTTCTAGGCAGGCTCTTTTACAGGAACAAGATTGATTTCTGTTGGAGCAATGTGTCAACCTAAGCCCTAACAATTTAATTTAAGGATCCACAGTTTTACCCCATGTGGAACCTTACTATAATATGACTTCACAAAACCTCTGTATTAGAAGACTTTTGTCCACTCAAATGTCACAGGCTATATCCTCTGAAATCCAAGATAGAAGCAAGAACTCTTCTGACCTTAGTTTTGTTTTCCCCTTTCAGTAAAGGAATGCCATGTGAGGAGGCAGAGCAGGTGGATTGAAGCACCCGCTGGGCGTAGAACCAGCAGATCTGTCCTAATTCAAGTTCATAACAGCTGATGCACTGCCTGAATGCATCCACAGAATATTCTCAACATGTCTTTCATCCTAGGGATATCTCCACTCAACTCAAAGCAAAGTGTTTTGAAGCTTGAAATTGTGTGTTGACCAATGGTCAAAATATAATTAATATAATTCAATAGGACTGGTCAGTTTATAAATTAATACTCATACATTATAGTCAGTTCCCTGCTGCATCCCATTACCTGCCTCACTGTCTGTCAGAGTCTCCAAACACATCTCTGAAGACCAAGTCAGAATATTATATTGCCTTAGCCTTTTCCTCTTCAAATGCCTCTTATGCTGGGTAAGTCTTAAATTTATGTGGGGCTAGTATGATGGTTCAGCAGTGGAGGTAACACCTTAGAAGTCTTTTGGATGGAAAAAGGTGAAACTCTGGGCTACATGTTCCTGCTGCAATACCAGTAACTCCGTATGAAGTCACCCCTTAATATTTTATACCTATAGGATCAAGGATTCTGCTGTAGGAAAACCAGATAGTCTTCTAATTCTGAATATTGTTCTGAATGGTGAGTTGCACTTTCAGAAACAATGTACAATCTCCCAATTTTGTGTTTCCACAAAAGTGGGATACATATACACTTAGGATGCATGTACATTCCTCATCATTTGTGCAGCACAGTTGCAGAAACGTTGCATGTCAGCCCAAGAAATGAGGAACAGTTCACTTTAGAATACTATCCTTCGAATTTGTATCTTAGTTCCTTTAATATGTGTTGCCATTTGCCACACACCCCTCTAAGAGACCACAGAGCAAACTGAAAAATGATACATGTGTGATGGGCTAAAAGAAGTCATTTATTAGGGTCAGATCACTAATACCTCTGTCCAATAATAGAGTTTGGGGCTGCAGCCCCAACTATTTAACCAAGTGTGTTGGTGCTTGCCCCAAATATTAGCCATCATAATAACATGACCATTAGTAGCATGTGATTAGCAGGGTGGCGAGCTCCATGCGAATGACAGCACAGGGCATGCAAACCTTAGAATGTAATAAATGGCATGGTGATTATCCCAAGACCCATGATGGAAATCTCAATGTGCGTATATGTGGTACCACCACAAACCTGAGCTCAGAGAAGATGCTGAGGTAAAGAGCAGACTTGGCTTTTGTTGCTGCCAGAGTGAGGAATTGCTGCAGGATTTGCAAAGGAAGCTTAGCAAGATGTTATGTGAGTGAAGGGGTATCTCTGACAGGCTATCGCAACACCACAAAGGTAGGGCAGGGAGAGTAGTCAGGTGAGAAAGGGCTATGTGTGTTCATGTGTGAGACCGTGTATGTTTTAGAACATGAGTGTCAACTAACAAAATAGCTACAAAGAGGAGGAAGCACAGGTGCTTGTTCGTCTCCCCTGGTCACAGATATATATAAACAAAGAGAACGAGCTAAAAGCTGCGCTCTAGGGAACCCAATCAGCAGGGTTATTGAAATGAGGCCTCCTTGACAGAGAACCCAGCTGTTTCTTTAGAAGAACCCTCACCCACCAACCTAGTTGGCGGCATGCTTCATTATCGGGTTCCCACCCAGGAAGCTGACTGCCTCCTAGGTGTGCTTCGACCCCTGATTACAGTGGAGCTGTTTTTTGACGTTTTTTGTGAATAGTGGATTTTCTTGAGAGTAGAAGGTTAAAATTACCTCCAGGGTACCCAATCCTTTATTATATGGTCCCTGGGGTAGGGTTAAAAGGTCATTAATTGGACGTGAGTGAGACAATGGACTCGCACATCTCCTAAAAATATGTGAAGAGTGAGAAATTTATGTGAGGTGGTCTATATGTTCCAGCCAAAAGTGTCAGATTGAATGGTTTTCTTTAGGACCCGTGGCTCAGAGTGAATCCTGAGCTCATGTAAACCATGCACACACGCTAAGGTATGCATGGGTTTGTAAGGTGCATGACTTATGGTTTTCACTGTCAGAATTTCTGTACTTCAATCACAAGCACTTCTCATGACATAGATCCCGGCGGGAGGCAGTGCCTATTGTCACACTTGCATCAAGATCGGCTGCCTACGTTGGTTCCTCTCTTCCGGGATCTCGGCAAAATGAGTGTTCACAGACATTTGATGTTGTATACAAAAATGTAAGTCTGACTTTATGCATATGTGACAGACATTCATATAAGTAGTTGACTAAAATGGCAAAATCATAATTTGGGCCAAAGTGAAAAAAATGACAGTTTAGCTTTTTGGTAAAATGTGTTGTTTTCACATAATTGCAAATCTTTTCGTGGAGACCAAATGACAAACAAGGACGAAATGGTTAAATTGCCAAAATATATTTAAAGCTGATATTTGATAATTCATGCAAGTTTGATACACTTGTTGAGTGTGCCAGATTATTGGTGATAAAAGGCACTTGATTCTATATCTATTATTTCTTTCCATTAGTGTAATATGTGTCCTTTAAAATGATGTGCTATCGCTAACCAAAGCAGTATTTCTTTTGTGAGAGACAAAACATGGACGTTACAGTGCAGAAACATGAAAACGAGTTGAGTAGAACTAAAGAAAGATGGTAGCTCGGGTTTTGAAACATGATATGCTATGGGCAAATGCCTCTAAATCCTATGAGCTTCTTGATAATTTTGGGGAAAACTGTGCTGATATTGCAATGTTTTTAAGGAGAGGATGAATCCCTACTATAAGCATTGGAATATTTCAGGAATGGTCTTTCAGAATCAATGTTTTTAGCAAATGTATGTGAAAATTATGCTGGTAAGTTTCCTTTTGGTCCATTTTTACAAAGCTGTTCATAGGGTGGAACCCCAAGAGGCTCCAGAAGAAGTTTTGATTGTTCATTTCACTTTCTCACTTTTCTTGCTCACTCTCTCCGATTCTAGGTAGCTATGAACACCCCAGCACATTAAAAGGTAATGAGCTGCTACTGCCGCAGTGCATGACTACTCTTTCTTCCTTTCCTGGGCATGCCAATTTCAATTCAGCAGTCGCCATACCAGTCCTTCTAACCCATTCCAATCACTATCTTGAATATGGATGCCTCATAGGCCTGTGTCTAGAGTAGAAATCTTCAAACTATGGGGCAGGCCTCCATGGGGAGGCCTGATTTATTCTCGGGGTTTACCTGGCCAAGGGGACATCATATTGAATACAGTGCCGTGTTTTTAGTGAAAAACAGAATGGCCGTGTGTCAAATGTATATAAGACAATCAATTAACTTTGATGTCACTCATTTCCTGGCTGGGAGTAGGTATCGAAGGAGAGGAGAGGTGAGGGCTTGAATTAATTCTCAAAGTCCCTCTTCCATTTCTGATAAAGGATAGCAATATGGATTGTTTTACACTTTAGGGAGACCAGTATGTTGGTAGACATGCATTTGGTTATATTTTTTAATGGGATAACTGAACATAACTGTAATGTTTGAATTGTTAAATATGTTTACAACTGCCACGTTTATATAATAGTTATGAGAGAATATAATTGCCATTCTGGGAGGGAGCAATTTCTTTTTTACTTAAGTGGGCACAGTAGCAAAATGTTTGGAGTCCACTATCCTAAAGCTACATGATATATAAAATCAGCCCTACCCTTGAGCAAAACCCCCAGCAATCATTTTCCCTAATAACAGTGAATTTTAATAGTCAGATAAAACTGTAAAATCTAAGCTTTTACAAACCAATAAAAGCACAAGATCTCACCTTGAGTTAAGGTTAGAATTATTAGAATGATGGCTCTTAGCCTAAATTAGGTAAATCACAAGTGGCCGATTACGATGTCGTTCGGAAACTGTTCCGAATGAATCGGTCTTGGAATCGTTTCCGAACTAATCGGGTCCTGCAAGTCCAAATGACCGATTACGATGCTTCCCAACATCGTTCGGTCGGACTCGCATTTACTTGAGTATGGGGGTATCATTTTGGTGTTGTGCTTGAGGTTCAGAGTTGAGTTCCAAAGCCTGTAGGGGTAATTTTGGGCTGCACAGAAGTGTCGATAATGGGTGTGAGCTACTCATCAAGTATGTGAATACTAGCCGTCTTCGAAAAGTTGGGCAGGACGGTTGCCGGTTCTTTGTCGGTTTGTAGTCTTTCCCCAATGGAAAGGAGATGGTAGGCAGGAGGGCATGCCAATTGACATGTGGCGAGATAGTAACTGCACATCCTGCAAGGGGTGTTGTATGACTCAACCACGCTTTCCATTCCCATGCGTTTCTCAACTCGGGCAGAACAACGAATGCTATTGAACCACGCATTCCATTTACAACACAAGTTGTTACAACGACTTGCCTTAAGGGATTGCTGTACTTTGAAACAGTATAATTTACGATTCCAACTCCAGTCCCAGCAACAGTAGTGTAAGCATGGACTCTAAAGTCCAACGCTGCTTTACCTCTTGCATGTTGTTGTAACGATTTGCATTGGAAATGGAATGCTTGGTTCAGACGAATTTGTTGTTCCACCCACTTTGCAAAGGCAACGCGTTGTGTGGTGGTCGTGGTATTTGCTGTTTCCCCTGCATTGCTCTTTCTGCACACATTTCCTGAAGCTCCAACAGTACCTGCATGTACTGGAAATGCCTACATGACACTCTAGGTGCAATAAAAAACAGTCATCCATGGACAACAAGGAGATATAGATTAGCTTCTTTGCTGTGCTTTTGTGCTACGAACCACGTAGAGGGACAAGCATGGACATTGCAAAATCACCTTCCACCCCTGTGTTTAAGTGAGGCCATTTCAAAGTGTGAAACATAAATGGCCTGTCAAGGGATGTGGTGTCAAAATCATTTATATAACCCACTTAGGGGTGGAAATTAATAGAAGTGAACCAACTCTTGTGTTCTCCTCAGCTTTGTTATTGCACTTTCCCTTAACCAGGTCCAGGACCAGGTCTGGAGATCGAAGCTCGGCACACCCTGTCTGGTTTATTTATGTGGCAATAAACACACTCCCGTGCCATTCCAGAACTCAAAATAGCATATGGCCTCTATGCATCCCTTTAACCCTCTCACTCAAATGTAGCACCGTTTGTGCTAGCACAATATTTATGTAAATCTTCCTTTGCGAAGACGGCTCTTTTTCCTAATCACTCACCTGTCGATTTGAAAAGCTTGGCAAGGAGAGCCGAATACAGATCTCTGTACCAACTCTTTGAATTCTAGTCCTACGTTGATGGAAGAGCAGAGGAAACACCTTCATTGAGTCTTATAGGGCATCCTCAAGTGTGATGACTGTCTGCGCTGGCCCCAGTTGATAAGGCATGGTAATGACACGTACTCAATATGCAAAAGACAAGTTATCTAGAAAACTCCAAAACACGTTACCTTTCAAAGTGATGCTTCCACGGCGTGACAGTAATTGTACACCGACCACGTGACTCTGCCCTTACAAAAGTTTAATCACTATTAACGTTGAACATTTCCCACCCTTTTAAAGTTAGAGGAACGGCTAATATCAGTCCCTAAGATATATATTTTCTGTCATGCTCAAGTGCAATGATGCACTTCCTGGCTACAGAAAATAACAGAGACATTCAGGGATAGTGTCCTTTGTCATTCGTATATCTCATTAAACCACCGCCACTCAGCCTCAGAAAAGAAGGGGGCACAAATGCAAAATGAAGACACCTACAATTATCTCCGAGAGCGTTTGACAAACAAAAGCAATATAGAGTTGTGCCTGTCATCTACACACTGAGGCTGCACACAAAATGTATGTATTCATCTGTCAATCACGTTTGCATATCCCCCAAGGAGAGCATGATTTCTTTCTGTTGAGTTTTCCTTTAACAATAAGATTTAATGAACCTGCATAACTTGCTCTGCTGCTTAGCCAATGTTACAATGAACATATAGAATGAAGGGCTCATTCATGACAACCAAATAACATTTGGGAAGACTCAACTCTTTAAAGTCACACAGGTCGCGTGCTTCAACAACCGGGTGCACTCTTTATTTGTGGGTAGCTGCCTCAGTAAGGCTGTAAGAGGAAGAACACAGAGCGCTGCAGCTCTTGGACCTCTCTAATGCACTCTACCCAGTGCCCACTACTGATGTTGATGGTTTCAGGTGATCCTCTCAAAAGCAAATGATGCAGAGCAGGGCGTGCAGACAGTATAGACTTAGTCCCACAGAGACCATAATCAGAGCTTCCAAACACAGATACATCCCTTCAAAATAAGCACCACCCAAGAAGACTAAAGACAAAGAACAACATGGATGAAAATCACAAGTACATTTTGATCCCATGCCCAACGACGCCTTCTTTTATCAAGGATTAATGAGATGCCCTGACTCCAAAAAGGACCTCAATTGTCAAAGATTGACTTGAAGTGAGAGATCAGGTGGCATCTGAACAGCATATCCAGCAAGCTAGAATTTCAGTGCAGAGACAGGACATTGCAGAGCACTGATGGAGCCCTGCATCATCCATTCCGCACTCCCACTCCGTGAACAGCCGTAGACACAGGAACATGCAAGTCAGTTTAAAGGTTGAACTGATGGTAGCTTTGTGAGCTTTGATTGTGTGGCTATCCTGCCAGCAGTATAGTAACACTGATAATAATGTATGCATGTTTTTCACAAACAAGATGTTAAATTGTAGAATTTTAAGGATTATTAAGAGGAAAACTATGGGTGGAAACGCAGTTAACGGTATTTAATTATATATTTTCATAGTTGTCTTCTATGTCACTTACAAATGGACATTTCTATTTCATGTTCCTTAAGGGCTTAGAAGTCAGTATTAACCCTTCTGTTTATATAAATACCACTATTCCTTGTGACTGTGGTGCTGTTAAGTGTTCAGCTCCTAAATATAACAGGAGGGATTCTTGAACTATTTGGAATTTATGAAAATAGAGAAAAGCCAGCCCTTACTAACAAATCGGAAGAGCTCTGCAACCAAAACAAAATAAACCTCAGCCTAGCCAAGTACACCCATCCCACACCTCCCATGCCCTCCTTCTGACAAATGTTTGATTGGAGACATCAGAGGACTAAATGAGATTATTGTATCTGACATAAAGGACCAGTTTACGCTGGGTTGTACTCAATGATGGTAGAGTTTTGCGCTAACATTTCTGTAATACATGGGTAGCACGCATGTCATTTGTGATGATTAACTCATTTATGCACTGCTCTTTCACAGATTTTCAAGTGTGCTCTTTCCGTGCAAATGTTGTAAAATTGTACTGACATTCAAGCAACCGCATAAAATTCATAGAAGGTGGTGCAGAATTACACCATCACTGGTGCAGTCCCATTAATCAGTCCATGGTATTTATTCTGGGTGTGCTGCAGAAGCAGTGATCATCTTGTGGAGTTATCAGCACTAATAAAACGTCCTGAAATAAATTAAAGTGGATTTGGGAAATCACAAAGGAGGAACAATGGGAATATAGGAATATAGTAATGTTCATTGGTATATACCAAATGAGTGATTCAATTATTTTTTTTAAATATAATCATTTCTAGGCATCATGAATTGCTATACATATATATATATATCAGCAAAGCGACTCCTTCATGTTTTCTTCCTCATCAAAAAGAGAGTCACGGACCCAAAACTTGGTGGCTGAAACAGTTTATTTAAAAAGCCGTATGACGCGTTTCGGGCACTCCGATGCCCTTGATCACATAATATATATATATATATATATATATATATATATATATTTGCTTTTCTTAAACCCAACACGAACTAAATAAACACAGTTGAGTACTCAATCACTCTCGCCAAGAAACCTTTGGAGAATGGTGGTGCATCATTAACATTTCCTTATTTGTTGAAATCAAATGTATTGCATGCAGGTAAAACATCAATCTTAAAGGTACACGCCTTCTACAGCTGTGGGTATAAAACTAAAAAAGAAAGCTTTATCCTTATAGATACTGACATTTCTCTGTGTGATTCGTGCTTTACCTGGCAAAAGATTATGGTTGTAAAACTCCAAGCAAAGATCAACCATAATAATTTTCGTAATATCCGTATGAAATTTCACTCACATTTCTCCTTTGAGAAATTAAGGTACTTGGAAACTGTCATCATTTAGATAACCTCAAAGTAACCTCTTAGAAACTGAGTGGGCCTGCAACAAGTGAAATTCTCCTGCCGTGGAAATAAGTAGTTCCTTACCTACTATTTAAAAGCAAGGAAATCCAGATCCTTTGTCAGTGGTGTCAGATCGAAAGATAGGCACGTTTCCACTAATGATAAAATATTGCCACCATTGTTATAGAACAAGTTCGTAGAGCTATACACTATTAATAGTAATCCCGAACCATCTGATATTAAAAATGTTATTGACAAACCTGACTTGCCTGTACTAAGGTTTGAACAGATGCACGTTCTTAATTCAGTAGAAAGGGGATTTAAAGGAGCAATCGACGCCCTTTACATCAGTACATCAGGCCGCTATCTCTGGTGGCTTTCGGAATGTGTTTTATAAAGCATCTGACATAACCCAGAGTAAATATTACAAAATATGGCACTACGTCTGGTTTCTCTATAGTTTGAAACTGGGAACAAGGCAGGCAGCCCAGCCCTCTCTACCCCTTCTGTTTTTTAATTGTCGTATATTATTTGTTGATTTCCCTAAAGAATGACGGTTTCATGGGATTATTTGTGAAACAACATCGATTCAACTGGTCACTGATAACTGTAGTATCATTCTTTTTGTTACTTCTGCAGGGATCTCTTGCCAGTAACGCAGGATGGGAATAGGCGACTACTCCATAGTTTACAGCGATAGCCTCTGTACCTTCAAGTCACAACAAACGCCACTGAAAACCGACTGCTCAAAGTTGGTGACCAATACAACTCATCTAAGATGGCAAAAAGGTCTAATTACTAACCTAGGTCTGGCTTTCGTAAACAGCATCTTTTACACCTTTTATGAATGCAGTTAAAAACTCATAGGAGAATATTGGATGTAACAGAATTGTTGCTATCCTGCTTGGGAGGTCTCTGGTGACAAAATGATTTCGAAACACATTTTGAACTGGCCGATATCTGTTTTCTTGCTGGTTAATCATTGAATCCATCCAGCGGCAGGGCAGGTATAGGGCCAGATTGAAGGGGCTAATGCAGTACTCCCCTTGAGACCGCAGGTAATCGTCGAGGAGGCACTCCATTCTTTTGAAGGGGTATTAAAAGGAACACAAATGAGATGTTCCCATAAGCGCAATGAAGCTTCCAACACCTTAATAGAGGTATCATAGGAATATAGGGTGTTCTTTTCCCTGCTCCTATTTTTTATTCACTCAGTTTCACATTGCATGGTCCTGATGAAGTGCACCAGGATCCATTAGGGACCATCCTTCCAGCGCGAAACATGTCGACCAGGTTTCATATTCACCTACACACACGGGTATTGAGAGCAGCAGAGTAATACCTCGCCCTCTACCATATTTGTTATTAGAGGTGCCTCATCTCCCCAGGCTAATTCTTTTACATTTACCTCTCGGACCTACGAATAAAAAGTGTCTTCAGGGTGCCGGTGGGGTAATTTTAACACCCTTGCACCTATCCCTTTTAGGCCCACACACCCACATGCACAACTACAGCGTCTCCTAAAAGATCTCCGATAAAGAGCCCTCTCACGGGGCCCTTGGAGGACAGCAGCGCCACCCCCATGAGGAGCAAAGCCCGATGATGAAGCATGACACTCGTAAGAGTGTGTGAGGACACTAATTTCTAAAGGAGAAATTCCCCCATCTTCATCAGATTGGAACCACATATAAAGACTTAATTCTATCTTATTTTCTCTTCTTAACCAAAGGTTATTTCTTGCAGTATAGGAACAGTTACCAACCAGGGAGTACATGTTAGTTCTTGAGAGCAATGGTACTGGACCTACCTTTTTCCTTAAACGCTCCCTGTCCCCCCCTCATAGTGTTTTGTAGTCATTGAAGAGGCCACAAATTGGGTCTAGTGACAGGCATGGTAGACATTAGAAAGCTATGTTTGCTGATTACTAAACAGCCATCTTGCCAACCAAATGCATCTGGTGTTTATTTGACAATCATCACTCAAAAACTCCCCCTCAGTATCTTGTCATTGTACAAGATCTAATCCACTTGGTTTTGATGATACCTTTGCTGGTACTTAGAAGCAAATCATTGAAAGCCAACTCCCAGGTAACTTATAACACTGCCATGGCATGGATTTACCAGTTTTATGCTACACAGCGGTATATCAGGGGCTGTAATGTCAGCCGCATGCCTAGGATGCACACAATACAACACACATGGCCACCATTATGGCAAGGCCAGACTCATTGACCGGGACTAAGAATGTCTAGCTTATGTCAATAAGTCGTGCCATCATTCTGGCAGTGGACATTACATGCTAGATATGTCAAGGTATGTGGAGGGACGCAATCGTTAGGGGCTCAGTTGCTGAACACCATGGAGGGACACTGCAAGTGACTCCACAGATACCAGGCACACCGACAGCATTTTCCGGTCCTCATGCAAACGCATACATCCAGTTTGCACAGCCATCATTTCATTGCTGTACATACCTGTGTCCGCTCAGACTCGACCTAACCTACGTTCTGCTCCTCCTTATTGAAGTGGGGCATGCAGGTAGTCAGGCTCTGTCTCTCACACACCACATACACACACACATACCGCTGCACTGTGACTTGCAGCACAGGGCATACTGTTGGATAGCTGCAGTAGCGGCCACTACCGGAGCTGGGTGGTAGGCAGGAGGGAGCGGGGGACAATGAAAAAAGTGAAAGAGAAACCCCACTTACCTGTGACATCCGGCTGCCACCTTTCCTCCGTCCTCTTCTTCCTGTCTCCGGTCCGGAAGCAGGAGGAAGCACCTGGGCCCCCAGGCTCCCCAGAGCCAATCATCACGCTGCAATGCAGCATTGTGATTGGTCTGAGCGCTGTGGTTCAGCGCTCAGACAGAGACTGGGAGCCTTTGCATGTTCTTCACCAAGCTGTGTAATGCAGCCTGGTGGGGAAGATGCAAAGTGCGCATGACTGTTTAGCCGAGAGGGCTGACCAAGCAGTCCTGCGCACTTAAGGAGTGCAAACCACTCCTCTCCCTGCTCTGGCCAGCCCCGCCCTGCCCCAAGAGCCACTGACTTCAATAGGAAAACTAAAATGATAATAAAGATACATTCATTTTCATTTTATTTTACCTTTTGAGTAGTGGAGCAACGCTTCTCCGCCTTAGCGGAGGAGCCGCCACTGGATAGCTGCCCTTTCAAGCCTGGGGGTGCAATGCTCGTCTTAAGAGCGGGGGACTGTAGTTTCAGCCTCCTGCTCTGTAACCAGGCCCGAGTGTACCTAGCCTCCCTAAAGCACAGCCGCATGAAGAATGATACGCACGGACACATCCAAGAGAGGTTGAGTTTCTACTGGCTCTTTGTGTAATAGTGAGAATATGGCTCTATTAGCTATCAATGAAAACCGCAGCGCCTTACAGATCCATACTCTCAGGTTGACAACACACATTCCTTGTGGATGAAGCTCAACGTCCTCGTGGGCTGCTAGTTAGTCCATAGTCTTAAACAAGGATGGTTCTATTGATGACATGTTTCGCTGGCAAACTTTGAGAGCACACCTTAATGCATTTAATTCAAAATGAATGCGATATAAAAGTCATTGCTGCTTAAAAAACATTGTGCCATTCATTCTTCCAATATCACCTCATCTTTTTTAAAATGGCTTTACTTCCAAATCATTTACATTTTCTGCTCCATTAACCTTAGGTTGGGGTGAAGATGAAGTGCTTGTAAAGTGCTTGCAATCCAAACGACCTAAGAAGAGTTTTGAATATTGTTACGTTGTGTTGTTGCAGTTCTTCTACTTTGATAAACGAATAAATTATGTGCTTGAACTATACATCCATGTTGTAACTTCGAATCAGTATTGTAGCTCATTATTTCTCACACCGCATGTCTAAGTGCCTAAAACTGTGCGTCCAGGGTGCGGTCACTGCTGCTGTCAATCACATGGCTTGAGCCGCCACTTTCAAGGTCGCTCAGTTGGCACGGTTGAGAATGCATTTGAGTAGCCGTACATTATGCAGCCAGACACCACAATATAAATTATGGCCCCTCTGCTACTTAGCATTCCTCCGGGTGTTTACTCGAGCACAGAAGCTGGCACCACTTAATGAATGTTAGAGCCCGTTAGTACACAAGCATAACCTTTTCTATCAATGAGCAGTGATGTACCGAGCCATCCATCAGGCTGAGGAAACGAGCCTGAATGGAGTGGACACTTGTGAGTGGGACGGAATAAATATTGCCTGCTTATAAGCCCCAGTGAAATTGTCAGACGAGAATTCATATGTTCAGCAAAGGGTTCTTCACAGAGAATCAATGCTGATAAGTCAACAAAGTGAGGATAAAAAAATGTAGCTTCAGGCCAGGGCTGTGAATGCAATTAGAAGGAATCTAAAGCCGAGGCCAGCTGTCATTCTTCTTGCTTAACTATATGATACTTCTCGGTGTCCCTTAGTTCTGACAGACCATTTTGTCCTTTACATTAACAACATTAACAAGTAAACACATACTTATATGCATACATAGAGTTTTTGGGTCAGCCTTCTTCGTCCATTGTCTTGTTCAGCTGTCAATCACATTCTGCGTCCAACCACCACGGTATGCTGCATATGGTACTGGCTCTGCCCACTTTATCCGTTGACTCTGTTACACTGTAAGCGATGGCATTTTATATTATCTTAACTGCACAGCAGCCTAAAAGGAAGTACACTTCTGTACCAGGGCCGGTGGATCAATGTCATTTTTTGTCAATGTTTCTTTCATTCAATTCTTTATTATCTTAAACTATTTCAACAGTCTCGTGTAATCAATCTCATAACTTAAAATAAGTATATAAATGCATCGAGGGGTTCTTTGTCAGCCTTTTTCTCAATTTGTGTTTTAAGCAGCTTCTACCCACCACAGCTGACAGCATAGGACAACAGGTCAGTCCAATCCAGCCATTGGCTTTCCTCTTACAACATTTTGCCTGGCCATGTGCACATGTGGAGAAATGCAGTTCAGGTCCAGGGATGTTGGCTAAAACTTGACTTCGCCAATGTCTTTTTTCTTTCCATTCTTTATCTTTTTTTGTTGTTGTCATTTTTGCGTTCTTAAATTATGTCTTAAGGTTGTCTTTAGATCATAGTAATTCAAAGCTAATGGCTCCTTTAATTTGCACCAATAAGAATCAGATTTTCTTGTGATGTGCATTATATCTATAAAAAAAATTCTATACCTGCTGTAAGTACAAATGCCTGGTAGGAAGCACTCCTTGTGTTTGATTAAAATTATTTATGATCGAGTTTTTTTTAAATGTAAAATTTTTGTCCCATACATAGTGCCACCACTTTTATGTGATGGCATGTTTTCTCTCTTTCTTTTGTTCTTCATGTTATTTTTGTGGCATATGTTTGCTTTAAAATCCCACCATCTTAACGGTGTACAACAGATTTCTTTGACAATGCTAGTGTTTAATGTTTCCTATCATAAAAAATGCCCTATGCTACTGAATGTAGCACTAAGATTTACAGTACATATAGGTGCATCAGCATGTTGTGGATACAAGTTAATGTTATTGAGTAACGTGAAAAGAGTTACGCGATTTACTATAAAAAAGTAAATCTTTATCCACCATCAAACAAGCCTGACTTTTTAATAATTCACAATTATTATATTATTGTGCACAGATAATGCCATCATGAAAAAATCTGAAAACACTAATGCACACACCAAATGCAAAAGGTGGTATCTGGCAAAAAGACACAGAATCTCAGTTTATTGTGATGACTGACAGTAGGCGGTGTACACTACAGTCCTTTCTAAATGACATGGAAGTACCTCCATCACATGAGCATGTCACTGGTGCTATCCGAGCTCATATGCAGGTGATCTGTATGTGTGAGACAGGGCATTTTGATTCAGTGTTTAGGCCACTGCTTATTTTCCCACACCACTCACCTGTAGGGACGCTTCAGTCAAGACGGGCATTGGGCTGAAACTCCACAGATAACCTTTCTGACAATAATCCTCTGCTCAGTTCAGCAGCCGTGTCTGGGTGAATTTGTGTATCCTCCGTGTCTAGCTGCCAGGTGTACCTGAAGCACTAGAAGAGGATTGCAGCACTATTTGCTGAGGTGAGTTTCTACTGACACATCTAGATGGGAGCTTCTACGGTGGTGCAGAGGCGCTGAGTGACACAAAGCAGCTGCAAACACTTAGAATTTAGAAAAGCAAAAAGACATAGAGATATTTCAATAGATGGTAGGAGATACCCCACTGTACATTAAAGGATTAACAAAGAAGCAAAGTACATATTGTAGGTGGTTTATAATACATGTTTTGAGAAATGTGATTCCTGGTAGGCTGAGGTGTGCACCAAGGTCAGGCACGAACCACCACTCTAGTCAGGGTAAGCTAGATACACACTAAGAGATAACTCATGCTCAGCCTCTAGTAGCTTGGCACAGAGCAGGCAGGCTTATCTAAAGAGGCAATGTGTAAAGTATTTGTGCAAAATACACACACGCAGTAACACAATGAATACTCCACAAAAAGACTCCACACAGGTTTAGTAAAATATAGAATATTTATCTGAGTAAAATAAGACCAAAACAACAAAAACCCAAATAGTAGAAGTTGAGATAAGAATTTTTAAAGATTAAAAGATTAAATGCAAAAATAGTGCTTAAAAGTCCACAGCAGCCAAAAGGTTACTTGAGGTCACGAAGGACTGGTGCAAATCCAAAGTTCAGGCTGACCGCGAAGGAGGGTAGGCCAGGTACAAGACCCATGCAGGGCCGCAGAGAAAGTACCTTGAATGGAGCAAAGCATCAATGCTGAGAGCTTGATATGTCTATCTTTTCCACCAGTCGGGTCGTCACCGAGGTTCGCTAAAGTGAAGGCAGTGTATTGTCCTCGGGCCATGCAGGCTGTAGAACCACCGTCATCGAATTACCTCTGCATCTGTGTCGAAAAGCAATACATCAGTTCCAATTGGCACAGTGGTGACGATGCGTCGGTTTTCAAGAAAAGTGCTGCAGAACCCACTTCTGAGGCCCAGAACTTGGAGGAGGCACCTCAAGCAAGGGTGGGACTCGTGGAAGGCAGAGTCCAGCAGCACCAGCAGAATTGCAGGAAGTCTTTTGTATCCCTGAGACTTCAGAAAACAGGAGGAAAGCCAGCAAGCCCTTGGAGATCACTTGAATGGAAAGTAGAGTCCAGTTCTCCTTCAGCAACGTCAGGGAGTAGCAGGCAGCAGGGAAACATGTAGAAAAGCAGTCTTTCCAGAAAAGCAGTCCAGTTGAGTTCTTTAAGCAGCACAGCAGTCCTTCAGGCAGAGGTTCAGTTCAAGATCCTTAAGTGTCTGATTTCAGGGGGTCAGAGTCCCCCCAATACTTATACCCAAAATTGGCTTTGATGTAGGGGATGTCTTCAAAGCATCTCTCTGAAGTGCACAAGGATCCCTTTCAACATATCCCTGTCTCCAAGGCTATATGTGGGGGTAAATCAGTGCTGTGGGTGTGGACAGGACACTAGGTATCAAAATCTTAGTGTCAGTCCCTCCCATTCCTCCCTTCCCAGGAAGACCCATAAGAATGCAGATGAGTGCTCAGAATGCAGATGAGCCTCACCTTCCTACCTTTGTGGCTGACTAGAGGGAAGGCTAGAGGGTGTAGCTGTCACCCAACCACGACATGTATTAGAGACAGCCTTTCACGCACCACGAGCAGTAAATACGGAATAATGCCCACTTTCTAAAAGTGACATTTCTAAAACAGTAATGTTAAATCCAACTTCACCAGTAAGGAGGATTTATCATTACCATTCCAAACAAAAGAAACATGAAAAGGCTGCTTCTCTCTGATCAGGACTTACAGCTTAAAAGTGTATTAAGGAATTCCCAATGCTGGCCTATGTGAGAGGTAGCGACATGCAAAACATAAAGGTACATGTCTTTCCGTTTACTTACATAGCACCCTGCTCTTAAGGTCTACCTTAGGGGTGACTTATATGTAATAAAAGGGGAATTTAAGGCTCGGCAAGTAGTTTTAAATTGCAAATCGAAGTGGCAGAAAACTGCACACACAGGCCCTGCAATGGACGGCCTGAGACAAGTTTGAAAGGCTTCTTCTGTGGGTGCCGCAATTAGTGCTACAGCCCACTAGTAGCATTTGAAGTACATGTCCTGGGTATATGGTACAACACATTACAAGGAACATACCAGTACAACAAATATGCCAATTAGGTATACACCAATAACAGCATGTATAGGGGAGAATTACATGCACTTTAGAACTGATTAGCAGTGGTGAAGCCCTCCTAGGCCTAAGGCCAACTAAAAGAATCAGCACAATGTGGAGGCAAAAGGCAAAATGCCCAGGGGAAGACCACACTAAGGATGCCAGGTCTAACATGTCTACTTGACTCCTATTTTAAATTATCAGATTTAATATTTAAAGATGCAATTTACGCATGATTATTTGAAGAGCTAAAAGAAATTATGCAGCTGTGATGAAAATTACTGGTATTGTCCCTGTTAGAACCGGCGGTCTCTAGTTGGCAGAGGTATACACTTCTGACAAATAGGGACCTACCAACTCTAGTCAGGGAAAGGGGATTACACACTCAGATAACCCCTGCTACCCCCTTGGTAGCTTGGCAGAGCAGACAGGCTTATCTCAGAGGCAGTGTGTTAAGCATTTATGACCACATACAGTAATAAAGTGAATACACTACAGATGGACACGACACAGAAGTTATTATAAAAAATAGTATTTTTATATAAGGCTTAGCACAAGACCAAACAACGACAAAAATATACCACAGTCTTAATAAATACTTTTTGGAAGGAAAAATAATAGTTCAAATAAGGTTTCTTCTTGGCAAATAGTTCTTTAGCAAAGTATTCTTCTGAGCACAGTTCTTTGGCAACAATGTAACCCCCACAGGAGTCACACGACGTCGAGTCTACAAGATTCCCAAGGTTCGGCGTTGACCGCGAGGAGCGCTACGTCGAGCCTGGAGTCGCAACAGACCCCACAAGTACAGTACCTTGAGAAACGAAGAAAACGAGGATCCACGGCGTCGAGATGTCGGCGTCGAGGTCGGCGTCGATCGTGCCTCGGAGTCGGGTCAATCCGCAGCGGTGTCGAGGGATGTCGGGCCGGAGCAGCGCTCACGGCGTCGAGAAGGGCGTCGAGTCGATGCGATCAGCAGCGGTGTCGGGACGGGGTCGCTTGGAGGTGGAGCCGATACTCACTCCTCACTGGCGTTGATACTGGCGTCGAGACGGAGTCACTTGGAGCCGGGGCCGATACCCACTGCTCACTGGCGTTGCTGCTGGCGTCGAGACTGCAGATTTTCCCTTGTGTACTGGAAACAACACTTCCCAGCAATTCAGCAATTCAGTGGATGGTGAAGTCCTTTGGCCCTGTGACTTCAACAGGAGACTGGCACTCTTCCAGTCCTTGGAGATTTCCTAGCAAGTGTTCAGAGAGTACACACCAAGTTCCTCTCTCCTTGTTCCTTGGCAAAAATAAAGAAGCAGCTTTCAGGGTCCTCCACAGCAAAACAGCACTCTGGCAGAAAGGGGAGGCAAGTCCTTAGATCAGCAGGCTTCTTGTCCTTGGTACAGGTTTCCTTGTCAGAAGTGATCTGAGTTCTTGGTTCAGGGGTCCTTCTCTTATACCCCTTTTTCCCTTTGTTCCCTTTGTCCAAGCAGGGAGATTCCCACCATCTCAGGTTTGTTGTGGGTGTTGCCAGGCAGAGGCACCTGGCCTATTCACTGAGCAGGGCAGAGTCCTCAGCCGCCCAGCAGGAGGCGGAGCCAGTATTGTGTCAGGCAGGGCAGGCTACTCTTCCCTCACTCTATGTGTAAACGCCCCATTCACCCCACACTGACTCATTCAGACCTCTGGAGCCACCCAGCCCCTGACACACACACCAAACCAGCAGAGACCGGTAGATAGTTGGACAAGAAAATAGCCACTTTCTAAAAGTGCTATTTTCAAACATAGAATTTAAAAACCATCCATCCTAAAGGGTGTGTTATTAAATTCTGAGTTCAGGGATACTAAACTCGACTTGCTACCATGCTCCCTGAGTCAGATAGATTATAATGGAGTTAATAATCAGTCTGCCCAGTCTGGCCTATTGGAGGCAGGTAGCCCTTCAATAGTGAAAAACGAAAATGGCTGTAATTCACTATTAGGTCATGCCACACACATCAGGGCATGCCCTACCTTTTACCAACAATGCACCCTGCCCTAGGGCCTACCACAGAGGTGTCTGAAATGTGGCAAAGTGAAGGTTTAGAGACTGGTAAGTAGGTTTCCTTACCAAGTCGACATGGCAGTCAGGGACTGCACGCAGGCGCTGCGGTGGCAGGCCTGAGACACATTTTACACGCTGCTTCTGTGGGTGGCACAACCAGTGCTGCAAGCCCACCAGCAGCAGTTAACTTACACGCCCTTGGCACACGCAGTGCACTAGACTAGGGTCTGAACAGTAAGTCAACCAAGCCAATCATGGTAACACCAATCAATGTAACAATTTAACATAGGGAGCACTTGCACTGTGGCACTGATCAGCAGTGGCCCAGTGCCCAAAGCAATAATCCAGCAAAAACATCGTAAACAGAGGAGGCAAACAGAAAAAAATGGAGGAGAGACTCATGCCAATGATGCCAGGTCTAACAGTCCCATTAAATGTATAGCCATTCTGCTGAGAAATGCTAGTTCCACCCAATGTAACGATGGCCTGCTGAAAAGAGTTGATACTGTCCACCACTGCACTTGGACCTTACTGAGAAGTGCAAGAACCAGACACTAATATACCAGCCGCCCTCCTGGGGACTGTCCGTAATGTAACATAAACTAATGTAACATAAACATCTGATAAACGGGTTTGTAATTGACAACATAAATATACTGGAGATATGATTGGTCCCTGAAGTACATTTCATATCTCGACTACATTTGTACCGTACCATATATTTGTGCTATCGTTTAGCAACATGTCACATGACCTATTTTCTGTTTCCAGCAATGGCTCAAATACAATGTTCAAGTGTCATCCTCTAGTCTGGCGGCAGCTGTGTGTGTTCCTTTAGTGACAGCAGTTTCAGCAGGAATCCACATTTAATATTCGACTTGTCCAGCACTTAAACCAGCTTGGCATGCACTATTTAATTTTCAACAATGCCAAACACAATTTTTCTACCTACGTGACTCCAAAAAATCTGTATCGACCTTTCCCGTGTACTTACCTTCTTTTGTATCCTGAATATTTGCCTTGCTCTGTCTGTTACGATATGGGCAGCAGAAGACTTTTAGAGTGGAACAACATGCTTTGTAAATAGTGTAGCCATAGGGTAAAGTAAAGTTCTTAACATAACTCTCAATGTCTCTAATCGCCTTTGCTATCAGCAGTGAAATATTACATGTGGATATTTAGCAACTATTTGCATTTTGAAGTTATTTTTTCAGAGATTAATAGGGAAAAATGATCACAAGACTATGTTTTACCTTTCATGCAATACATAATCATACTTCGTTTAATTTAGGATAAGAAGGAATATTTGACAATAAATAGAAAACCTGTAAACATAAACAGTATATAAGAGAAGTACCGACAAAGTAACAGCCCAATTACTTCTCCAATCACGTATTTATTGTAGCTTTGGCACTACACAACAATATGTACGGCGAAGCCGTTGAGCTACAAATACGGCATACATACAATTTAAGATCTAGACATAAAAAATGAGGAAAAATTAATCCAGAAAAATTATAATAGTGAGAAAATATGAGAATTGAAGATTTTAATTATGTGACATATTTAGTAATTTAGTTTATCGTAATTCTCATTTGATCTCTTCAGACAAATGTGTTCTTTTAACTTTCAACACAAAATGGGACAAACATGCGGCTGTTGTGACAGGGAAAACGCAGGGTAAACCCATCAAAAAATCTGGTGCTCCAATTGGCAGGTAAATAGGCAGACTAAAGGGACCCATAATTGTTTTCTGAGGAGGCTGGCGAAAGATCTCCACCTAGTCTTGCCCTATCAAGTGTAACGGCTTATAAAATTATATCAAACTCTCTTTAAACGCATTATTATTCTGTCGCATTGTAGGATTTAATGTGGCTTCTAGTTCTGGACGGTTCTGGTCACGGACATCAGGAATATCAGCAGCAAATTCATTAACATATAACTAAAAATGATCTATGTACCGCACACCTATTAAGAACCCATACTGAATATAGTGTTCACACTCCGATTTCTAGCCTATCAACCTCTCGCCATTAATTTGCAAAAACCTCACAGTTTTCTTTATCTTTTTAAGATTTTCATGATCAAATGAAAAGAATTAACGCGGCCATACCCAACAGAACCTCCTTGTCTATTGATGGTGTCGGACAGAGAGCCAATCTGGGTTACTGATTCGAACTTCAGACCTGTTTTCGGGTATGTTTTGGGGCAACCAGTGCATACTCATTGTTCCCAGTACTTTTCAGTCAAGATTGGGAGGTTTGGATAGGACTGAGGTCATCATTCTAGGAGTGGCTCAGTTGCTTTCTTCAGAATGCTGACCTCTGTCTAGGTGTAGTCAGTTCTAGGCTGTCATATCCATCCTCAAATTATGCAAGTTCCATTGTCTATATAGGGACACAGTGCACGATCCAGGCCTGGAAAAACCACGTTGTCCCCAAACCACTGTTTTCTTCCACCGAGCAATGGAAGGGGGTCATATTTAGAAGCCCAGAATCTAAGACACATATACTGCTGACATCCATTGTTTTTGTTTTAGCACTTGTGGAGCACACAATCTGCCATTAGCAAAGCATTGCAACATCTTTCCGTAGTCAAAGGCATGACTGTCCAGACATTTCCGTCACAAACCAGTCTGATTCTGATTCTGTTTTGTGGAGGGGTGTGTTTACTGTGTAGTAAGCAAAGCGTCCGTTATAATGAGTTGTGAGTCTTTTTGGTTGGGTGAGAACACAAGGCAATTGTCTTAAAAGTTTCTTTTTTTGTTCCTAATGATAAGCAAAATGTTGGCAGACTTTAACTCCGCAACCGATCAAACTGCAACTCCCCCATGGTCTCTACAATTGTGAGTGTTGTACGTGGACTTGGGTGCACCAGTGGGCATGATCTTGGCTTGGCCCAGAGCGTTGATGTGCACAACTGGCACTTGCAGCTAGACAATGTCTGCTCCATCTGCTCGCATGTTATAAGCCTGTGAACATCGACCAGCAAGTCAGTGTCTCAGATGTACTCATGCTAGTTTTTGCCAGTTATCTTGTATCATCATAATCCAGCAATGTATTGGAGGAATTTGTAAGTACTTTGCTTTGTAATGCATTATATGTATCGACGTGTTAAGGTGTCACAGTCATTAATTAGTTCAGTGCACCAACCGATTGGGCAGCAACAGTGAGAAAAAAAGGAGAGCCTTTGGCATGGAGAAAAAGTGTCTGTTGCAGGTAGAAAGTCAACAAAAATGTTTCCAACTCACTAAAATCATGGCTTGGCGGGAAAAAACACATTGCCACATAGCCCCTATGTCACTGTATTGAACTTCAATATCTTTGTAACATGTACCGAAGGTTTTCATAAATCATTGTACATTTTACACATCTCATAAAGCTTTCTTTGTTTCACAGTTACATAATTTTTTGTCAAATGTTATGTTATGTTAGATTAATTTTATACAGCGCACAGCTACCCAACAAGGGTTTCCCAGCGCTAAACCTGACAAGGGACCAAAAGCAATAAAATGAAATCAGAAATACAGATCTATCAATCCCTGGTCATACACAGTTCCTCCACACTGAGCAAACTTCGGGGGGATTGGGTGGCAGATGTGGGCGCCCCAAGAGGAGGAGGACTGGAGGAAGGCCCTGGCGGCGCCGTGAGGCGCAGCCATTGCCGTGAGGCTCCGCCTGGTTCAGTTTAAGTACCTCTACAGGGTGTATTTTACAAGAACACGACTGTGGCGGGCGGGATTGATTGCATCCCCGGAGTGTTTGCGTTGTGGTAGGGAGGAAGGCACATTCCTACATACTATATGGCAATGCACATCTTTAGATACATTTTGGAAGGGAGTGTTGGCGTGCCTCTCGGAGGTACTGGGGTGGGAGCTCCCCCGATCGCCGCGGCTGGCTATACTTCACGTCATGGAAGACATAGGGGGCAACATCTACAAACGACATCTTATGTTGTTAGGGTTTACACTGGCCAAGCGGGATATCGCAAGGGAGTGGAAGGCGTCACGAGCACCTTCCCTGACGGTATGGAAGACCGGATTAGATTTTTGTATGGGATTAGAGCAGCCCGTCTTTGTGGCCAGGGGGTGCCCATGCAAACATTACAAGATCTGGAAACGATGGGCGGACTATCGGGGAATATGGCTAGAGACACCGGTGGAGGAGGCGACCAGTACATTGGGATAGCTGTTAGTAGGAGCCAGTGGCCATGGGGGGGATACGTGGGGGTGCGAGCAATGCAAGTGGGAAAGTTGATTGGTGGAAGTGGGAGAGCAGGATTAGGCGGAGGTAGTGCGATAACAGGGAGTTGGGGGTGGGAGGGGGGAGTTAAGGGAGGGGAAACTAAGTGTTCTCGCATATAATTTGGTCATTTGCCTGTATGTAAATGTATAAGTGATATGGCAGACGTCTCTGGAGTACAGAGCCCTGCGTTCTGATGGTCAAATTGACAGAATAAAATAAAATATGTTTTTAAAAACAAAAAGAAATACAGATTAAAATTATTGATTAAATAGCCATGTTTTTAAAAGTTTACGAAAAATCAGAAATTGTGCTTATTTACTGATTTCTCAGGTGATGTTGCCAAATTCACTCAGCATTGCATGTCAAAGTTTTACCTTTACATGCCCCCCTTTAAAAACTGGACTTAATACATAAAAAATTACTATCAGAGAGTGCTTGGTTTGTAGAAGGGTAAGTGCCGGAGTCCAAGTCTTGTCCAGAATCCCACGGTCCGCACTATTGACGGTAAGAGTGCCATGTGCCAAGGCTTCATAGTCTTGAGTGCACCTCTTGCCTCTTTAGTCCACCACCAGACACTCACTGCTTCTTTATCTCACTCTAGCAGATACTTCTTTATCCACGCTTTCTCCCTTTGTCACTGTTATTCCATCTTCCTTCTCCTTTCATTCTTTTCTGTTCTTCTCTCTTTTGCTCTAGATCAAAGTCTGTTGAAGAAAAATAAGTGCTGGCAGTGGCGTAACGAAGCTTGAGGGGGAGGGGCTGCAAAGTACATGGAGGAGTCCCCCTCTGGAGTCAGTCAGGAGCTCCCATGCCAGGTTACTGTGCTGAACGGGCCCCCTGAAGCTTAGGGGTCCCCACAGTGCAGGGACTGCAGGGGCCTATGTTGCCACTAAGTGCTGGTTCTCAAAAGTGAGTGCTGGTGGGCCCCACCTGCAACCGCCAGCTCAAGTTAACCACTGATATCAGCCCACCTTCTACACTTCAGGCTTTATTTGCAATTGAACTGATCCACAGAATGTACTCCCTTCGTGGTTCAAGATGTGCTGTTTTCTCTCTGAAGACCGTGAGATGGTGTATCAGTTATTAAACCCTCAACTGTGCCTTGGGCAGGCAGGTTTACATTATATATTCCGTGTGTTCCAATCATAGTATCAACTGGGTTTGACGTCAGCCCGCTGACTGTGTGCTACAGATGTGAACACTGCAAAGCACACAGGCTGCTGCCCACGCCCCAAAAATAAATACAAATATTTCAAAATGGTTCGGGGGCTCCGAGAGGAACGAAGGAGAGTGTGGAAATATAAAAGCACTACAAGAGATGAACAGGATAGGGAGAGAAGGGGAAGCAACAGACAAGCTGGAAGAGGGAGAAGAGCAAAACAGAGTGCGGGGGAAGGATGTGAAGGGAAGCAGCGCACGGGGAGAGAGCAGGAAAAGGCGTGAAGTGCTGAAGAGAAAAATAAGAGTACATTAAATGTAAGTAACGGAAAAATAAAAGTCGCCCATTCAAAAGGACGGTAAAGAACTAATGCTCTAGGGAAGGGAAATCACTAAAAGAGGAAGGAAAGCCATTTGAGTACAATGCAAGCAACGAGAAGGACTGTGCTAAAGTGGATAATGTTTTCGATTCCTAAAAAAAATTCTCGCTTGTGCCACAGGCCATTAATTCTCCATTGTGTGGCGTGACAATGGGTAACATCATTGCATGTGACCAGACATAGTACTTGCATTATGTCTACAATATTAGTTCTTCAAACACAGTGTATAGTTTGTCCCCAGCAGACCATGCCCTTGGAGGAAAATAATACTGCCGTTGTTTATGGATAAGGAATGAAGTGGCAGAGGATCGCCGAGTAGCAATCAGCCTTGTATGCAGCTCACTATAATTACCCAGAAGGTACCTCTCGCTGATATATGTTTCACGCTAAGAGCCCTATTAATTCATCTTTTAGCATCCCCCTCTGATGGATTGTAGAGTAGCTGTGAAAATGAACGCAAGCCTGCATCTGCAGGCGCGTGGGCGAGGATATTAATAATACCAGGCACTCACCATAATTGTTGGACACGTCAGAGGCGCTGAATCGAAAACAATTGCAAAACAACTTTAAAACTTTTGTTCCAAACTTGTTTATGATTTTCCAACAATTGCCCTCTTACATTTGTGACAAAAGCAGGCCACCATTTCTTTTGAAGAAAAATAATCATTTCAAACTATATCAAGCATGCAGGCCTTTAATTGTAATCTGTCAAATCTGTTTCAAAACGAGACCGTCGGGAATAGATCAGTGCTTAATTTGAGCCGGTGATTTCCGGTGCTGGCACTTGCACTTGACTCTCATCACGGGCGCTAATGCCAGCCCACTACAGCGTGGCGATGTCTGTCATATTTTGAAATGAGAAAAACAACATTGGTTAATAATTCAATATACACTAAAGTGACTTTTCCACGCAATTCTTGTAGCTTTGGGAGGCCTGGAATAGAGTGCAATGATTATTGGTTGTGCTGGAACGGTTATTGGCAGTTGTGGCAGGGCAAGGGGAGGTGCTGGTTGTAGTGACCACCCGAGAATGGGCGCTTACATATTTTCAAATTAAGCACTGGAATAAATGGGTGCCAAGGGAAACGAGAGGTAGCAAGGGTAAACTAGCAAGAAGTGTTTGCCTCTGCCATGTAGTTTCTTGCTCTGTTGTCTTTTATCTAGTGTTATTTTAAGGGCTGGCTTTTAGTTTGACAGATTAGATGGTAGGTGTCTTCCACCTGTCTTTATTTATTTGTTATGTGTGCTGCCAGCAGTTGGGTCAGCCTAATAAAGGGACCATAACATCTTTTGACTCGACTTCTAGGAGATCCACCCCCTGAACCTCAAGTATTTGTTTTCCTTTTTTGTGACTCCATTTCAGACCTCAGCTATGATTTTAATCTTCTTGGCTAAATGTGCATATGTAAAGCCTGGCCCTCTTAACTATTGCTAACATTTTCTTTGGTAGCTAGTTGTTTGCTGGTACGCCTGTCCTTTGTTCACCTCTTCATAAGGTAGTTGTCATTTGGAAGTCTGTCTCTTGTTTTCTTCTCTGGTGGCTAATTGTATACTGATTAACATTCTTCTTGTTATTTCCTCTACGAGCTAGTTTGGTTCTGGCTAACCTGCGCTTTGTAGTATTGCTTATAAGCTAGTCTGGTATTGTTAAGCCTGTCTCTTTACATTATTTTCTCCCCTAATTAGTTGTTTACTGGAAGGCCTGTCTCTTGTTGCAGTCTTTTGCGTGAGCCTAGCTAGCTGTGTACTGGGGGAGTCTTTCAATTGTTTTTGTTTTAGGGTCAGATAATGCAGGACACTAAAAACAGAAGTATAGTACGTTATATGTGGTTCCACTCAAAGGCCTGTCTTGTATTAAGAAGGTTCGTGGAAGGGAAGCTATTCTGGACGTTGCATGGCAGTGGTAAGAGTTGTCAAAGGTGGCAGTGGCCTGAGGCTTCGAGGATTGGTGTACTGTGGCAGCGGGGATCGGTGATGCTTTAGGACAGCGTTGCTTCAGTACCAAGGGAAGGAATGCAAATGGTACACGCAATGCTTTACGCTTTCTGCATGCATTATTACATGCATTGCTTTGGATAAAATATATGGTAAAGTGTAGTTTTTAAAATGCATTTAAACCATATGAAAATCTGTTCATGGCTTGTGATGTAGTCACTTGCATTTCAAGCAGGACTTCATTGGAGCTTTGTCACGTGGTGTCCCATGTTAGGTCATTCCTTTTAATCAGGATTTTGTATCTGATCATTGGTGACTCAGAACATTTTAAAGCCTTCTTTCTGCCTGGTGTAATATCTAACAATGTTCTGAATCTCTTGCACAGAAAGTGGCTGGAGGGCGCTCAGGTCTCCACGGTTCCCAGGTCCACGTAAGAACCTCTTGCAGGCCAGGTTTCTTGTTGCATTCTGGCACTTGTAGTCCTGATGTTATGATGGACTACAAGCTTCAGGCCACCAAGGGAAAAATGAACTCGATGCGCTGATACTGGAAGCAGGAGTGCTCTGGGCACAGCAGAAGGCCTTATGGGCCATTGACATAAACACATGTTTCAAGTTCATTTTCAAAGTAGCTACAGAGCGGAGCTATTTACAGCACGCAAATACGTACTCAGTCACAACCCACGCTGCTTTCATTCAGCACAGCTGCTCTTCCACTATCCCAAACGTACAAGTTTGTATTTTTTAAGTAGGAAACCCCTGATTATTCCTGCATCTCCCTTTATCTGTTCTCCACATTTCCAATTATTTATGCCTCATTTGATTTATGACGAACTATTTTGTGTAAATCCAGCTGGGCCAGGCCTAACTGCAGTTAACCTTTATTACGATCGTCACGGATTAAAAGAAACAAAGCTTGGTTGAATGCCGCACCTTGCTGCGCGTTGTTGCGTCGTGTACCTCCGTGTGACCTTGTACCGATGAGCTTTCAATTCAGAATGAATAGACTCGTTTAACAACAGTTCACAATAGGATTCTCTTCCGTCCCTAGGCATGCGGCTCGATGTTGGTCTTTGTCTGTCTTGTAAAGACAAACACCCGTCCTCTCTCTAGTTTATCACTGAAAAGGTACGGCTTGTGAAAGGCAACCGTACCATATGCTTGGTGATAATTAGTAGCATGCATTTTCTCACTTAAGTGACGTGGGGCGTCATAGTTGCCATGGCAACATGCATTCTGTTCCATTGACGTCGTAATGTGCACTCACGAGCTCCTGTGTTTGTATGGGAATGCGGCCTTGGGGTGAGAGAGAATGCATCCTTTAAAACGTCCGTTTTTAAAATTGAGTCCCGGATGATTCGCTTTCAGACAAAGGGAAGAACCATAATTGTATTTCTGTCGATAAATGACATTTTTGAAAAATAAGATTTGATTTATAATAATGTATCTGGAAAGCATGAATGCTGGGTCCCCTTTAGAGTCTTGGATCTTAGCTCTTCATGGCGTAACAACCAGAGTTACCGATATTCTGCTTTGCACCCAGTGTTGCATGGCTGACTGTGGACAGCATCGTATCAGGAATTGGAAAGCCAGTTTAAAAGACGAGTGACAAGCGAATGCACGTGTACCACACTAAAGCATCTGTCTGAATGGATTTTCAAAATATGTGACAAACTGGCAAAGATTTGCTTATTCAGACTTCACTGTATATTTTTATTCCAATTTTATTTAATGTGAGCTTGACCCAATGTCATTAGAGTGCTTTACAGGAGCTCCAGATTGCATCACACATTTTTTTGGTATGGAGAGTACATTGTTTGCCCTGAATCACAGTATATTTATTGAGTTGAGTCAAACTTTGGTGCCCAGTTCCAAAGCCGCAACTCTGGCCCTTAAGATACATATCCTTTATAAGTAATACCGAACATCTTTGGCATCATTCAAAAGAATGTGCCACTGAGTAAACCTAGTGCTGCTTCTATGATTTAACATGTTGACTTAGCAGTGGCATTTGCTCCTACTGAGTTTAGACATAACTGTGCACTCAAAGGTAGTCAAAAAACTTAAAGGAATATTCGAGGGAAAATCTTTGTAAATAAGAGCTGGGATGTTCTGCATTTATCCAAAGATGAAACAAAAATCACTATTATAAAGTACAAAAACTTAATTCTTACTTTCTTTTATAAGATGCTCCTCCATTGACTGGACCACAGGTGATGCGTCAATCCAAAATGTGATATTATATAAGAGTGAGCACCTGTCTCCTCTGTATGGGATGGAGGTAAAAACCGGTTCACAAGCCCAACCACAGGCGCAGCATTATCTCTTACCTGAGGTCAATTTCGCTTTCAGAATAACTCATTTTCAACTCTTAGGTAGAGGACAAATTTGCAGACAATTTCTAATGTACTTGTCCTATACTTCAAAACATATTTTAAATGATGAAGTTTGTACCTTTCCATTTCCAACAATAGTTAAAATCCGAGGCCTCTTGTCTTAAGATCCATAGAAAGACCTCAGATGGTCTGGCAATGAGTATGGCTTTCAAGTAAATTGAATGACGAGTAGCAAAATTGTTCTTTGCAATTTTGGGCCAGATCTGTAATATTTAAAGATACATTTTCCCAGGAAACCGAATGTATGCCAGTGTTTGAATACTTGTGTTGGATAACCTGTGGTTCATATGTTTTTGATTTATGTGGCCTTAATTCTGGCACTTCGTGGTCTTCAGAATTTGGACAGTGGTTTTGTGTTTGTTTCTGGAGACTTTAGTGGAGGAACGATTGCTTTGACTGCTTCATTCTCGGGGTCCGCTGACTCATCCTGATACTCTTAACTGGGCCGCTTTGCTGGTTATGGAGAATGTTTCATGGTCTTGAAATGGTACTTATCAAGCACAGCTTGTGCCTCAAGCTGATATGGAGGTCATTTTATCTTCCTAATGCCCCTCCTTGCTGTGACTGACAGATTAAACAGGGTAAAAGAGGTTCCTTAGGGTTCCTTGGTTCACCTTTGATAACTGGGCCACAGCATTACCATAAGCACCAGACTTAATGTGCCAGGTGTTACCTGTAGCAGACCTTCCAAACAACAATATAGATAAGAAATGAAGGTTCAAGGCAACTTGATCTCCGGTGGGGATTAAAGTTTGATGGACAAAAAAACATGATTTGAATAATCCAAAACATACACTAATGTGAAGCAGTACAAATGGACAATATTTTAATTGAGTCTTTAAGAAAACCTAACTGCGTACTAGCCTTTGCTTCGTGAAGAATAAAAACTGTGAATCCAAAATGTTATTATGGCCACAAATTAAAAATATGTAAGAAAGATTAGTGAATAGCTCGGTGTCTTTATAAAACCAAGCACCATGTACTTCCTAAATAAAAAGTAATAAACAAGCAATTAAAATGTACGCCTGTCAGCAAACAAGATACATCATGGAATGTCCATTTACTCTTAATTAGAAGATACGTCACTTCAATTCTGCAGTCTAACAAACAATGCAACATTGTGATTGGTCTGAGCGCCGTGACACGGCGCTCAGGCAGGGCTGGAGGGGTGGGCCTGTTCCCCATGCAGGCTGTAATGCAGCCTGCATGGAGAATGCGGAAGTGCGCCTACCTGTTTTGGGCGGCCCGAGAGCAATGAGCAAACAGTCACTGAACACTTAGGATTGGACAAACCACTCCTACACTGCTCTGCAGCCCTGCCCCACCCCCTCACATAAAGCTCATGTAGCAGGAGGACAAAATAACATGATAATAACATTGTTATTATTATTATTATTTTTTTCCTTTCTTAGCTGCTGAAGAGTAGTGGTGCGACGCTCCTCCACCTTAGTGGAGGAGCCGCCACTGCAAGCAAAAGGACTACTTGGTTGCACTGTCACCAAATGTGGAACACACAAAGGATAGCCATCCACAGAAGGTCAATGGCTAAAGAAGACTGGCCCAAAAAACTCTCTCACTCTCTGTACTTTCCATTATAATTTTTTGAAGAACTGATGACATGAGTCTTCCAGAGAGTTAACGCAGAAAAAGGATGATGAGAAAAAATACATTATTTGACAGATTTTCCCATGTCATGAGTTTAGAAAGACAAGCAATAATAGCACACTAATGATAGCATTGGAAAATGATTTAATAATTGCCTCCAATGTATCTAAAAACAATAGGAGAACATTATCTCAAATAAAGGCATTAAATACAGCTATGCATCGCTCCAGGGCTGTGCTTTACATCTGTATTCATGGAAAAGCACAAGTCTGTGGAAAAATAGTCTTGTTGTTGATCCGAATAGGAGAAGGTAAAGTCTGTTGACATTACCAACGTATTAATATAAAAATCTGAAAATAGTTATTATGTGTAATAATGGAAGCAAATATAAAGGAACATGGCAACATTTATTCTGTGAAAGCCCAATACCATGCCAAGAGATATGAGAGGAGATTAAATGTTCATTTTATTTGTTTTGTTGTATGCCGATAACATTGTTCGTTGTCTTCAAAAGTGTTACTTGAACAATGCCCTCTATGGACGTCAGTATCAGAAAAGTTTAACAACATGAAGAAAACAGCAAGTAGAAAAATGATTCTTTCCTGTGCTGGCTTAACTAGATAATAGAAGATGATTACCTCTGTGTAAAAAAATCTTTACGTATGATTGACTGATGTTTCTTCACTGGACAATTGAAGAGGAAGAAATGAAATATCTCTTTGAATCCACAATTCTTTTCATCACAATCTAACATATCACTAAAGAGAATCAAAGTGTCTTGTTACACCCTGACTATGATGATTTGCATCTGTAGATGCTTAAAAACAATGCGTTCTATAAGAAAACCAAAGAATATCACAAGGCTTTTCCTAGTTGTTGGGACGAGAATGTTTCCTGATTGATAAACAAATTGTAGCCATGCCCTTAGTGACATATCCACAAGTGTATCGGCAATCCTAATTCTTTGTGTGACTTGCTAACATGGTAATTTAGAGTTATCTACACCTATCCATGGTAAAACCAGGTTCAGAAACCGACAAGGTCTAAGCAATCCCACGGTGAGGGACTGATGAGTGGCAAGAATAAGGGTTCATGGCCCCCAACGACCCTCAGTAGCCTAGGGGACATGGTGAGCAAACGAGCGATGGATGTAACTCAGATCTATTGACTACGGGTGAATGACTGATTTGTTCTGCATTTCTTCCATCATTTGTGTGTCTTTAACTTTGTAAAAGTGGCATTTCAGAATTGCAGTTTAAAATCAGACTTTACCATAAATTGTGATTTTAGATTGTGATTCCAGAGACACCAAACTTGAAAAGTCTATTTCTTCGCAATTGGTAATTACACTTCCATGCATAATATAGTAATACCGATGTTACCCTATGGGGATATAGGCCTTGCAGTAGTGAACAAGTAATTTGAGAGTTTTTCACTACCAGGACATGTAGGACTTATAAGTATATGTCCTGCCTTTTAAATACATTACACCCTGTCCTGTGGGTTGTCCAGGGCCTACTTTAGGTGTGACCTTTATGTACAAGAAGGGAAGGTTTGGGCCTGCAAGAAGTTTATCTTGCCAGGTCAAAATAGCAGAGTAAAACTGCACACACTGGCTTTGCAATGGCAGGCCTTAGCCATGGTTAGAGTGCTACTTATGTGGGTGGCACAATAAGTGCTGCAGGCCCACAAGTACCATTTAATTTACAGGCCCTGGGCACATTATTGCACTTCATTAGGAAATTATAACCAAATGAAATATGCCAATTGTGGATGTGCCAATATTACCATGTTTAGGGGAAAAAGCACAAACATTTTAGTGTACAGAGTCCTAAAGCCAGCAAAATGAGTTCAGAAAAGTAGAGGAGGTAGGCAAAATGTTGGGGAAGACCACCCTAAGGTTGTCAGATTTAACACAGACATTATTTGTAAACAATTATAAGTGACTCCTGTGATGGACACTCAAAATGAATGGTCTAGTAAGATATATAACCGTTTATATAACCGTTTTTCCACAGTGTCTGGGTGCAAATCCTGGAGAAATCGTGAATAACTATGAGGATTATTTGCGATTCCACCAGTAGTTCCCCAATGCTTGGTGTACCCCCATGGATAAACTTGTGATCTTGCGATATGCTTCCTCCTCTGGTGTCACTGATACACCCAATATCACTAAGGGGTGGGAACTATCGGTTCGATTTACGACCATTTTGTAATTGCCCTTAAATATCTACGGTAAAAGGGAAAATTATTATGGACACAGACCCTAATTTCTCAAATTACTAAAAAAAAAAAGTAACATGTTTATTTGACCGCAAATTTTAAAAAATACAGCCCTTCTTGACAACCTGATCTAATTTAGGAGCAATACATACCTAAAATGAATTGGATAATAAATCTGGACCAGAATAAAAGGCAATAGCTCAGCATTGGATAGTCCAGCATCTACCTACAGTTGGAAATAGTAAGACCAATCATGTTTTCTTAGCCTATTGCATAAGTGTGCTAAACTGCAGATCAGACTTTGGAAATTGAGCAAATTGTATAAGGAACTTTGGTTAGATATCTGTTCAATTCAGACTGAGTAATTTATTTATTTATTTTGCATGAAATTATGTACCTTTTAGGCTAATGCTAGATGACAAATTAGATTTGCTGAGTCCAATGTAGTTCTAAATTGTGATTTTTGTTTATTTGTAATGGTAAATAAGGATGCTCGCACAGAGGCTAGTAGTTGAATTTACAACTCTTAAATTCAATTGAACTACTTTTCTCACTGTTGTAAGTGTTCTCAGTTGATTGGTCTTGACAGTGATTTAACACTTTGAAATACAGTGCACACCAAGTCCTGAGCAGCAGCTGTACTTTCACACTAAGCTATTACTCAAGCATACATGCCAACACTCCTGATTCAGGCGGGAGATAAGCAATACCTGCATGCAAAAACTCTATTCCTCGGTGGGCTTTAGACTGCAGGGACTGGCCTTGTGTGACTCTGATTTTGCACTGCCAGTAACCTGCTCCTGCAGGTCTGCGCACAACATTTTTGTCACGCTCTGTCTGCAAAATGAATATTTGCATTTCTGATATTCGCTCCTGCAGCAGCACACTTGCAAGTCCCATACATGCCAATAGACCCGATTCAGGCCGCAATAGAAATACATTCTCCTGATTATTTAAAACAAATCTCCTACTTTCCTCTTCCAAAATGTCAGTCTGTAGGCATTCAAGCTAAAAAAACATTAACATCTTAACCTCTGATTACAGGGTGATCTGGAGAGGGCTCGGTTGCAAAGATAAGTGTTTACTGTAAGATACTTTATTCAGCCCACAGAACTTTCTCATACAGTGACCTTAATTATTTTAGAACTGCACTCAAAATGGCACATGTGAGTGTAGGGAGCTCACAAATGTTTGCAGAAGAACACATAAAAAGCATGACAGCCACAGGAAACCAGCCATAATCAAGGAAAACCCTTCAATTATCACTTGTGACTAGAAGGAGGCATTACCTCATATTTAATAGCCATAGAAGTTGTGCATTAATGGCACCTATTTGACATTTCATCAGACAAACAAATATTTTAATTGTGAAGAAATTATTTACCAATTTCTCCACTATTTTGCGAGTGAAACCGTACCATGTTCGCTCTCAAAGTGATTTACTCTTGCCCTTTGCAGGACTAAAAATCACTTTCCATTTCCAGGCTTGGTATGGATATGAGATATCCATAAACTCTTAGGTAGATGTTTAAAAGCATTACTGGTGTGGGATTTACTTACTTACAGTCAAATGACACCATTGTGGAGAAATACTGAAAAAGTAGCGCATGTATTTACAAGTGTATTGTCATCTTTTGTAAGTACCTTCTGCTCATAGATCGAGCCATTTGTGCATGTAAGTTGGAGTTAAAGATGATCAAAAGCCTTTATGAAACGGGCAGTTAGACCCGGCTTCCTGGGCACCAGGGTACTCAGGGGTTACTGCACTCCAATCGCATCAACTAGAGTGTCCCCCACTGGTGTCCTGGGGCCTCAGTAATAGTGGATCCAAAACTGGATAACCAAGTACTCATCTCCAGTGCTTGACTCTCTCAGGGTAGCGAGACAGAGCAGTCTAAGGCTTACTCAAGGAGGTGAGGTGAGATGAGGTTAGACATTCAGAATACAATGCACACCATACTACCAGCTGATAAAATCAATGTCCAGTCAGTGCTTTACTTTTGATAAAAGAAACTTACTTTAATACACACAAGAGAATTATACAACACATAAAACTAGGATAAACAGTGAAAAACAGATGTCTCTACAACCCTCTGGGACAGAGTTCTGGCCCCAAACAGTATTATAGTGCCTAGACACCAAGCACTATAACATGTAAGTTAAAATGAAAACACACGATTAGCACTGCATATTACAGACCATGTTGCACCGGGTTGCTTCATTTGCTAGAGCCTTGATACCAATCTTTGGATTGAAAGGATATAGTTTCAGCATATGATGTGAAGTCAAAGGTTCTTGATCAGCGCCATAACCCCCACCCAAAGCAACGGAAGTGCCCTCCCATCCTCAGTGAGGACACTACTCTAGTGGTGTCAGGGATCTGATCACAGGTGTCTGATGTCGTGGCACAGTTTACTGGAGTCCCACTAGTCCAGTAGCCACTGGCTAGCTGTAGGAGGGTAGTGGCTGGACAGAGTGCCAGTTCAACCTGATACCTCCAGGAAGCACAAAAAGAAAGGTGGGGCCTGTTTCAGTGGCCTCTATTCCCCAGCTATTGCTTGTACAGGGACCCTCAGCACAGGGGAGGAGTTTAGAGGGGATTTGATCTCACCTTCAAGGACTAGAATCAAGCTTCCCATTCTCTGGCTCCCTTGATGTGCTACAAGTTTCCTTCCCACACCAGCTTCCTTGATGTGCTGCAAGCTTCCTTTCCACGCCAGCTCCCTTGATGTGCTGTAAGCTTCCTTTCCGCATCAACTCCCTAAGTTCCAGACGCAGTGAGCAAGTGTCTTTATCTTGCCTTCACACCGTGGGTCGCAGCTGGCTTTCTTAGGACGGACCTTGTGTGGCTGCCTCTTCAGTCACAGACCAGCCTTCAACAACAGCTGACCACTCAGGCCAGATTTCTATCACCTCTGATTGATAGGCTGATCCAATCAGAGGGTCTGCTACTTTTGCAACCTGAGACCACCTCCAATCACAAACCATTCATGGTGTGTTTAATGCCTGACCAACTCATGCACAGATAACTTTCCTGGTACCAGCTTGTGCTATTCCCTAAAGAGGAATTTGAATTAACTCCAGACCAGGGGCTGCGCCTCCATTAGGGCGGAGGAGTGTCGCCCTAAAGCTTTCTCGCATTGCGAGACGCAGAAACATAAAATGGTAAAACTACCATTTTATGTTTCTGCGTCTCGCAATGCTCTGTCCCCTCCCCCCCCCCGCACTCTAGTCATGCCAGATGCGACTGGTCATCCTTCTGTAACCAGCACTGGGTTTTTTATACTACTATAGAACAAAAGTACTTTCTGAAGAGGTTTGGTTTCTCTTCCCCTCCCATGTATCATGGAAACTTATTTTCTGTCTGTGGGCTGCAGAAAAAGAAACAACATTTTACGGTACTAAGCTTCTACATTTTGTGAGCTCCATGTTAACTGCAACTTTGAAGTTTGGATGGCAACAGTAAGATGATTACTCTAAGGGCTTGGAAGTCAAATTAAATACCTACATGATACGGGTGAGAGGGAATTTTACCGTCAGGCCCTAATGCTTTTTATGCGTGATTTGTTACTGTGGGTAATTCTTGGGGACTCAATTATACTCGCTGCCATGAAATATTTTAGCAAAAAAGTTACGGTTAAAGGGCCAGGTGTACTAAGAACTCTTCACAAAATACTTGTTGCAATTTGTAACCAGTAGTTTTGGATCAGTGTAGTAATTTGCAAACTGAACTATGTACAAAAATGGCGGTTCACAAATTAGCGATTCTTAGTGGGTCGCAATTCGACCTACCTCATGAATTTTGTTAACAAGGTAGGTCACAAAATGCGAACCTTTATAATGGCAGCCATCACAGGGATGGTGGGCTGCTTAGGCAGTAGACCACCATATATATCTGTGATTCACTTTAAATGAAGGAAGACATTCACAATGGTAAAAAAGGTCCCTTGAGGTCCCCTTCCCATTTGTGAATGGCTTACCACCTCCTTTGAGGACATGGTATGACCATAAACCAGTTGCAAAACATTAACACATACCAATCCGATTCGGTATATGGAAGGGACAACCTAAACATGCTCCTTCCAAATACCAAAGCTGTATTTGGTCGCAAACCCAAATTGCGATTTGGTAATTTGTTACTGAGTCGCAATTTGTTATGTGTACATAAGAAAATAGATTTTTGCGATTGCAAACAGCCCAGTTCGCAAAAATGCTTTGCATATCTGGCCCAAAGTTCCTTTGCCCAATAAGAAGGATAATAGCATGAACCTATCTCTTTAATTGTGACTTTCAATCTCAACATAGAGAATGAATAGTAAACCAGTTCCTTACCCATTCGTATGGTGATGGCGCATGAACAGAGGAATTGTTTTGGACTAATCATAACTATCCTAGCCATGAAACATTCCACTTTTGCATCTTGTCTCTTGACACAGCCAAGGAGTAGTGGTGAATGAAGGAGGGCCAGGAGTGTTTTTGTGAGCTAAGTGTACACTATTTCTGAGTCAAACGGGGACAGTGTATCTACCTTCCTACTTGATTTTACGCTGTAATGTACTCATTAAAGCATAGGGGGTTTCGAATAATGGGTATTGTGCTGTCTTTAGCCATCAGGTACTCCCTGTTGAATGTAGTCTTGTGCTGTCTGGAGGAAAGATTTGGTGTTTTGGATCCTGGGTAATTGTACAGCAGCTAACCAGTATGTACAGATTATTTCAAGTTCACCATAGAAGCTAAGAAACTACTACCGGTATTCAATCAATAGCAAACCATGGGCCAGATAGACCCCTAACTCTAAATTATGTGTTTATTCATGGATAATTTTGTTATAGCACCGGCGCTATATGAACTGCTGGAAATTAAGATCAGGTGAGGGAAAATTAGGCAGGGAAGGTGCCAGCATTTGAGAAGCTTGGTCAAGAGTCTTCTATGGATCATGAAATAAGTGTTAGCCTAAGCCACACTCAGGAAACAATCAAAAGGGTCTAAAGGTGTTTGAAAAGCATCTTAATGTAAAGGGGTTGGGAAGAGTTCTGAACTCCAACTATGTGAGCACTGTATTATAACACACAATTATTCAAGGTAACACTCCCTTTATATGCATGCTCAGGGGTCCATTGTTCTCGTCCATTTCTCATGTTGCAGTTGGCAACATCGAGGAAATGTCTTACACTGAACATGGGAACAATATCTCCTTCTCAGGCACAAGCTAGTTCTCAACATTGCTGAATAGGCCTTTCAGTTGACGCTCTGGGTCCCCATGTTCTTTCATCAAGGTCTTCTTTTCAGACTCTCTATCACTGGTACGGTAATGTATCTATTCTACATCTAACAATGCATGTGAATACCTGCTAGAAATGTCACGTCAGTAGAAAATGGAAAACCATATTTATGCAGCATGGTGAAATACAGGCCTTCTAAAGACAACCAACAGCATTAAATCAATGGTACACATTTAATATGCGTGTGCACATTTAAACACAAATAAATATAAATATCTAGTGCATGAGATTCACATGACAATTTACATTCAGCAAATCTTTAAAATAATCATGTGTAAGTATGGCTAAGAACTACATTGAAATCATGTATATGAAAAATTAATACACACATTAAATAACTCTTTTATCGATTTAAGTAAAGTCACACTCTACATATGTGAGGATGGTTTCTATATAGTTTGCTAATCAATAAGTCATTCAATTATTAAAGCACACATTATGAAAGTTGAATGTCATCTTTATAGTAAGTACATTAGTTACTAAGTAATGATGGATTATTAATTACTCATTATATTCAGTTATAACACATGATGTGAGTACATTCTCTAATCCTTCAGTGAATACATTCTTTAATAATGATGTCAAGTGCAACACTTACATTAATTTGTTAAAACACACAAGAGACATGCAAAGTGCATGTTCATGCCATGTATCTGTTAAATATCTGTGACGTATTTGTGATGTATTAAGGGTGGGCAATTTTGCACTGCACCACCCTTTTCCCGTGCTAACTTGGACACTTTTAGTGTTTCAATTTGGGGCCATTATTATTTTTTAATAAAAAACTGCCAGTGCAGTCATGTCCCATGATGCTTTAGTGCATTACAATACTGCATTTGGATTTGTGAATGCAGTCAAGTGGGCACATGACCCTTGTGAAAAATACAGCAGAGATGCAGTTGAGAGCTTGGCCACTTTTAATGATGTCAGCAGGGAATCAAATGCGCAACCTGATGAGCACTGATATTTAACACACTTACCACCGAGTAACAGATTAGTTGAATGCACCCAGTGTGAATGCACCACACATTACCATGGTGACTAGGCACTGAAACAGTATCATCAAAGTTTGCACAGCTGTGCACTTTTTCCCAACTGTTGTGCACATCATCATCATGTCCAGGCTGCGATGCAGCTGTTTTAAGCACTGAGTAAGAAGAAATGGTGCACTGTTCCTGGAAGAAGATGTAGTGTTTCGTTTTGTGCAAGCTGGCTTTCTCGTAAGGGACTCTGGTGATGTTGTGCCTTGGTGGGTTCTCGAGAGGTCCCTTAATAGTGCTCCTTTAGACAGGCGCTTCTTGAAGGCACAAACGAAACTAAAATGTAAGTTTTAGCACTATATAACCTCAACTCAAAATTCCTTTGAATCTATCTGGATGTTGGCTGTGTTGAAGTGGCGGGCTGCACTTTTGTATGTGAGTGTGTGGTAGAGTAAGGTGTTCCTGTTGATATGTGTGTGTTGCTTGTGGAAGATGAATAAGGTGTAAGAGATTTGGGGGTGTCTGTAACCTGCATAATTTCAGTACATGTGCACTTATGCTAACAGATTTTGTGCTGGAGTCTAGTCAAGGGAGTACCGACTTGAGTTGATCTAGGATTATTTTAGTTTCGTTTGTGCATTGAATGTGAAGGCTTAGGGTCAATGTGGGAACACTTTGTTTAAAGAAGCCAATGGATTCCATGCCCTGGCTTTTGTCTGACTGGGCATCTGTGACTACAGGCCCTGCATTTAAAATGTTGTATACCATCATTGCGAGTGAACAGACATGGTGGTAGGGCCTCATGCTGAAGAGGGTCACAAGTGTTGCAGATTTTGGTCTATTGTGCAATGTTATTCACAACCTAGGTGCTGCCTCCTTTTCTTGTTTAAGAAGTTGTGGGGTTTTTCTTGTCTTGGTGACTCTGAAGGAGTATTGAAGAATTTAACAGTTGTTTTCAGTGAATGTATAAGCTGCAATTGCTGGATGTTGGGTGATTGTGAATGACGGTTCTTTGCAGTTGTTTGTAGTATCCTGTGGGTACCCTTTCCCTGTATTTCTGAGCTGGCATCTTGAATTCTGAGAGTGAGTGATATAATTGAATGTTGGCATGGGGTGAGGTGTCCACCTAGGTGAGAAGCACAGCTGGAGGGAGGATGGAGTCCTAACAGGGCCCATCTGCTTTTGCTGTAGCCTAGAGGTTTAAGGTGAAAGAAATACCCTTCCCTCTAAAGCGAACAAAGTTATTATTGGTATCATTTGCAGGATCCTTTAAATTCCTATGGACAGCACCAATTTGAACTTACATGCATAATATAGTTTTACAGTTTCTGTGATGCAAAGGACATCCACTTGAAGCTGATACTATGTTACATTTGATATAAATTATGCTGTAATAACTGTGTGGAAAATCCAAGACCAGACAGTGAAGAAATGTGAAGTTCATAATGTTAACCATTACCAATTTGAGATAGATTTGAAGATGAACATCAGAACGAGTACTGTAACACTTTAACCACTGCACAAATGTGCAATTTATGCAGTATCCTACCAAATGGTATACTCACTGTGAAAAACAGGCACACTTGTGTTATTTCTACAGATCCAAAACCACACGCCTGCATGGAATTATTTATCTACTGCACTGAAGGCACAGATTCCATGTATGTTCAGAAAAGAGTTTGCCTTTGTAGCGAAATAAGGAAATACATTAAGAATGGCTGAGTGCATCTCCATGATATATAAAAACTAATAAACAATTCCCCCGACACCCTTCTCCAACTCCGTGTTCGCTGGGACCACGACGTAGCGGGGTTGGATAATGGGAAATGGCTAGAAGCGCTGGCATCCCCCAGAGAGACGGCATTCTCATCCAGTCTGAGGCTTTTTCAACTTAAAATACTACATAGGGTATAGTATTCGGGGTCAACATTGATGAAGATTTGATTCAGGGAGAATGCAGATTGTATTTGGGGATGTGGGCTGGTTGGTACATTCATACATACACTTTGGGAGTGTCCATTAAATCAGAGATACTGGGAAAGGGTCACGAGCTGTATGACAGAAGTCATGGGAGTAACCAGTGACTGCAATATTAAGCTGTGTCTTTTAAACATCTGGGGCCTACAGACCTAAATGTCAAAGATAAGATATGGGTGTCATTGGGAATGATGGTCGCCAAACGCAATATTGCAAAGTTGTGGGGAGCAAGTGAAAAACCGTCCCTGAGACTTTGGGAGAATGACATGGATCATTGTATGTTCACGGAAAAGACTGTATACCTCTCACGAGGCTGCCCTAACAAATGGTCGCAAATATGGCAGAAGTGGAACACTTACAGGGGGACATATGTGAGCCGCCGAGATGCCTACCACTATCCGACACTGAGTAGTGCTTGCCTGTCTGACGTCTTGTGCTCTCTTCTCCCCCAGCAAGGGATACGCCTTTGAAGTGGAGAGTTGCCGACTGCAATATTGTATATGATATTGTCTGTAATGTGCTATTTCAAGCGTTAATTTATTATTATTCATCGATTATCCACCAGGCGCCACAGACGGCCCTCCGTCCCCCAGAAACACCAGCCCACCATCTCCAACTGGACACCGATCACGGCCGAAGACACCGCCTCGACCATGAAAAGCATCCACTCGGGGGCCCCACCAACCCCTGCCCCCCTCACATCTACCACAGAGCCGCAGCTGCCATCGCATCCGAACTACAACGCACCATCAACACCACCTTCAAAACAGGCACCTTCCCAGACGAATGGAAGCGCGCAGAAGTCAGACCTCTGCTCAAGATGCCCACAGCTGACCCCACCAACCTCAAGAACTATCGGTCCATCTCGCTCCTCCCCTTCGCAGCCAAAGTTGCAGAGAAAACAGTCAACAGGAAACTGACACGATTCATTGAAGAGAACGCCGTCCTCGACCCGTCCCAATCCGGATTCCAAAGTAGCCACAGCACAGAGACCGCCCTACTCGCCTCCACAGATGACATCCGCACCCTCCTGGACCAAGGCCACTCCGCAGCCCTCATCCTACACGACCTATCAGTGGCCTTCGACACCGTCTCCCACCGCACACTAGTCGCCAGACTACACAATGCAGGCATGCAAGGAACAGCCCTGGACTGGATCCGATCATATCTCACCTGAAGAAGCCAAAGGATCAGACTCCCACCCTTCCTCTCCGACCCCACAAAAATCACCTGCGGAGTCCCACAGGGTTCATCCCTGAGCCCCACCCTCTTCAACATCTATATGGCCCCCCTTGCAGCCATTGTCAGACAACACGGCCTCTACATCGTATCCTACGCCAACGACACCCAGCTCATCCTCTCCCTCACCAAAGACACCACCACTGCCAAACTCAACATCCAGAAAGGAATGCAATACGTCGCAGTCTGGATGACCAACAACTGCCTGAAGCTCAACGCCTAGAAGACAGAAGTCCTCGTCCTCTGTACCACCCCTTCTGCATGGGACACCACCTGGTGGCCGACCGCCCTCGGAAGGCAACCTACCCCCTCAGACCACGCCAAGAACCTCGGCATCGTACTCGACTCGTCACTCACCATGAACCAACAGGTCAACGCCATCACCTGCAGCTGCTTCAAAACCCTCTGCATCTTCCGCAAGACCTTCAAGTGGATCCCCCCTGAGTCAAGGAAGACAGTCACACATTCACTCATCACCAGCAGACTGGACTATGGAAATGCACTCTACGCTGGCATCAATAAGTCTCTACTCCGTAAACTACAGACAATACAGAACACCGCCGCCAGACTCATTCTCGGCATCCCCCAACACGGACACATCAGTCAACAACTACGAAATCTCCACTGGCTCCCCGTGGAGAAAAGAGTCACTTTCAAAATCCTCACTCATGCCTACAAATGCCTACACAACAACGGACCCAAATACCTCAATGACAGAATAAACTTCCACGCACCCAAAAGAAACCTTCAATCTTCCAACCTCGCACTGGCAGAAACCCCAGGCATCCACAGAGCCAGAGCAGGCGGAAGATCCTTCTCTCACATTCCAGCCAAGACCTCGAACGAGCTACCGGCAGATATCAGACGCGCCCCCTCCCTGAACACCTTTCGGAAGACCCTCAAGACCTGGCTCTTCGGCTAAACAGATCTGCGGCTCCCCCTTCCTCCGCGTCTTGAGACCCTCACGGGTGAGTAGCGCGCTTACAATTCCCTGATTGATTGATTGATTAATAACAATAAAAAAAAATTTAAAGAATGGCTGAGTGCTATGTACCAAATGAGAGCTGCCTGCTAATTAAATAGCTCATGTTTTGACTGTAGTTTTTCTTTTAACCATAATCCTTTCCATCACTTCACAGTTTGTTAGTTGTAATGAACACTTGATTGAACATTGCCATCTACGGAACAAGATGTCATGATCAAAGAGCACACGCTCTTTTGCAAATCTATCAATTTATCTGCATTTTGGAAATACCGCAGCCTGTTTCAATACCTAATGGGTAAATGATGTGGAAAGCACAATCCTACAAAATAACAGTGATATTTTAGGAATACAGCCGATGTCTATCTCACATGTCTACCTGGACTACACTTGCTCAGCAAGTGCCAGAGAAGCAATTAGATCATTAAGGTAGTCGTAATTTGCATACACTAGTTAGCTACTGACAATTTACCACAATGTATTTCTAAATAAATGTGTGAACCTACACAGTGGTTTCAGCCAGGTTTTCCTGCAGTTCTTGGGACCCGATTGTTAGTCACCTACACCATTACAATAAACTAACGAGCAGCCATCTTATTGCATTAAGTCCAAAATCCCAAAAGAAGTTACTTAAATTTGCTACTTTTGACATCAAAAGCCAGATCACATAAAGTAAGCAGGGGAAGTGCTAAATTAAGGTAAAATCTGCAGATGGCTTAGGACTGATTGGCTTGCATTAACGTTGATGGGCTTAGCCTTGGTATATTACCACTTTTTCTCACATGAAGTTGAATAAAATGTGCTGATTTTGGCTAAAACCATCAAAAAGATTTGTTGAATTCTGAAAAAGACTTGGAGCACACAAGAAAACACAATAATGAAGCAAAACAAAATAAGTACAACAGAGCATAATATAACAAAACAGCACAACGAATGCATCACAAATAAGAACACAATATCAAATAACAAAAAACAAATAAATACAACTCAGCATACCAATTACATAAATTGTGCATAGTTAAGGTGTTGTGCTAGTGTGATGTTTAATTGTTTTATTGTGCTGCAGCCAACTTATCTTTTACAAAAGAACCAAATTTAACCAGAAAATAAAATAAAACATATATTTCAAAGCAAATGTTGTAGCAGGCAGTCATATTTAATCATTATACGCATACAAAAGAAATAATAATGTGCTGATTTAAGTTAGCTCAGCTGACAATGCCATATTAATGATAAACTAATACATTAGCGTTGAAATGCCTGTTTTCCATGTTGAACTGTTTTGCACAAGAAGATTTTTCTCTTTTGCTGCAGATGCTATAACTTTCCAGAAGCCTTCTGTTAGTTAGTAAATAGTAATTTGTTTTGTATTAGACAACTTGTATTGAGGTTCTCGCCTGGAGGAGAAGAGCCAACAGGAAGTGGATGATGAATCCTTTAAAGGACCAATCTCTGTAGAGTTTACCTATTCCCAAGGGTTTACTGAAATCCTACTGGACATTGTGAAAGAATAAAAGGAAACATGTTACCATCTAGAATATGGTGTCTTTATATCAGAGCATGTTCCTGGAGATCCATCTCTAGGCTTTTTAATACTATCCCTTTCTACATGGTCGGATGCTTAGCCCATTTTTTGATGTCTGCTGATTTATAGCTGAGAATACTTTCCAGCTTGAAATGTTCTTTTAATTAGCATGCAAAGGCTTTATCCCTACTCATTTATATCTCTCATCAGAACTCTTTACTGGGATTTTGAAATTACACCTTATTCTATTTTCAATGCAATTTATTTTATATTAGGAAACGTCCTTTATGGAACAGGATTGCTTTATTATTTCAATGATATCTATTATTTTGACAAATGTTGTATTCTTTCTTATATTAAAATATTGATTATTTGATTATATTTATTTCTAACACTGAATTCTTAAAAGACTAATGATTATTGAATAAATAGTAATCTTAAAGAATTGAAAATAAAATCCTTTAACTCACACAAGTTCTCTTTATTGACTGCACTAAAAGTCGTTTGATTTTATTGCTATGTGTTTGATGTAGATGATTGCTCCTTTTCACTTCTCCAAGGTTCATATGTCCAGTGGTGGGGGTTATATAATGATTATTCCCGAAGATTAAGATATAGAATACCCTGCTCCTTAGATTGTGTCATGGTGTTTCCTGTTGTTGTTTTAGATGGATTATTGTGTTGAAGTGTGTTGTATTCTTGGGGTGATACTATGCTATTCTGTTGTTGCATTTTGTTGGTGTATTTTGTTGCTACTGTGTTGTACCTTGTTTTTGCACTGTTGGGTTGCATTGTTGTTGTGCTATTGGGATTGAAATAAAGTATTCATTTACTGTGGTGGCTGTGTGCTGCCACTGCAGTCAGCTTGCTTGTTTTTATATGTACAAACATCCTTGTCACAGATTACCACCACCACCAGAAATCCACTTTAATGACAGAGCGATAGAAGCTGTTTGCTCCTAGCACAGCACTATTTATAGCCATTTACATGTAACTGCCCCATTCAAAAAATGTTATGTGACCCGTACCCAAATGTATTTACTTTCATTTGCATCAGTATTGCTTTGTGCCACTTTAGAGTTCAAAACTGTGAGTGAAGCATCTCACTATTCTGAGTCAACCCCCATTCACCTCTTCTTGTCATCAAGTATCTAGCACTATTGTGTGGATGCAAACACTGTGATCAGAAGTGCATTAATGCACATCATGGTAAAGTTTAGAGCAATACAAGAATTCTGTATTCCTTTTCATGATGGCATATGTTGATCAACCTGTTTTTTCTTTCTTATAGTTTTTGTTTTTATGAAATTCACTACTTTCTAAAATTATTTCATTTTGTCTCACATCCTTCGCAATCTTTGTTTATAATGATGGCTCTTATCTCTTAATACTTGCCCTTTTTCTTCAGGACAAGGTTGCATCTCTTCAAACTTAAATGAGGGGATTATTTCATCCTTCAATTTATTTTTTTAAAGTAGCTGAGACATGACTTTTTGCCATCTCAAATAAAGTTTACTGTTAATGCCTTCTTTAATGCATCGACTGTAACAGTTTTCTTTGGAGTGATCAAACTTGATTTGGGTTGAGATGTTGTATAGTGGCTGCACTTTTCATTGGCCACCTTGCATGTGCTGGAATATGGGCTTGCATGTCTGTTAGATTTGTTTGCCATACCTGCTGAATCTTTCATCAGCCTTCCTTTTGATCCACAATGTGGTGCTTTCCCCATCTCTTCCATCTACATCAGGGGATAGTGTGGTATAATTCTTGGAATACTTTTCATTGTTTCAGACTGATAAGTGTCAATTTATTTAATTCTCATGTTTTAATGGATGTTGATGTCTCTTGGAATTACCATATTTCTACAAATTATGAACTGAAAATGATGGCAAGTCTTTATTATGAAATAATCAGTGTTTATCCATGCTCTTTCTCACAAAGATGGGTGATTTTTAGTTGCCTTCTGTGACAGTGCATACACTGCATATACTCTTGTTTCCATTCATTGTTGTTTACAAGAAAGGGCTTGGAGCACACCCATTGCATACCATTTGTTGGCTTCAGCGTCACTATTCTTTGTAGCCACCTAATTGGCTGGTGCAGGCCGACCATCCCATCCGTTCCTTTCTGTGGAGCATAGAATGATTCAACTCAATTAGTGTTTGTTCGCTGTTCTCCCTTTGATTGAGGTACTATTTATTAACCCACCCCATCCAACTCCCCTTGTCTGGTACTCTCTATTTTCTCCCCTACACCTCTCTCATTTTGTTCTTCCTTTAGCCGCCTCCTACCGCTCTCGTTATTGCTACTCCCCCCTCCCCCATGTTGCTTTCTTCACCTCCTGCTTTTTTAAAGATATTGCACAGCCGTTTGGCATGTTCAGCTATGCTGGGAAACCCTTCTGTGCTTAACCTATCTCTGTGTACCTGTCTAAGGGGATCACCCTATGGTGTTATACGGAATCTCACTCACTGGGATTCCAAGTGGCATTCTTTATCCAAGAGTCCTCATCTAGGGGGAAGATGTGGAGGGGAAAAAGGAACCAAATAAGTCTATGACCGGGAAGAATCCTTTGATCAAAGGTTGACTACAAGGTCCACTTGCCTCCTTACCCTCATGGAGCTCTAAATAGGACCCTACTAAACAAATGCATGCATAGAGACCAAATGGGTCGGTATGTATGGCATGCATGAGTATGGTGAATGGAAGTTTCACAATTGAATGCACACAAATAGGAGACTAACAGGATCCTTGTGAGGTCCTTACGAAAGCCAACTAGCCTGGGGAGGCATTGGTGTGATGATTGAAACATATTGATCCACGTATACGGAGGATACTAATTTCCTTAGAACATCCCCACCTGTTTTTAACTCTTTCAGGGTGCCCTTTGAAAATAAGATTAACTCTCAAGGCACCCTAGACTATTTTTAATCTAGGATCCCACCCAATAACCAAAAAGTTCCCTTGGTTACCAAGATTGATCCTGGACAGATACACTATGCATCTGGACTGGGACTCTGTGTTGAAGTATGACACTTTGAATCCCAGTGTGTGAGAGTTCTTTAAACACTATAGAATGATCCCCTTGGGTGGGTACAGTGATATAGGCTAAGCACTGTAGGGGTTTCCCCCTGCTGTCTTTTTACCAGTTAGATGTTGGGGAAGGTGCGCAAACCCTGCATCACCTCTCACTCCCTCCCTCTTTGAATATAGTTTAAGCCGTGTTGCCCATCAGCTTGCGGTGTTGTGCAACATTGACAAAGCCAATAGATCTCTCATAGGCGAGACCTATTGACTTTGTCAATGCTGGTTTCAATTTGTTCCTGCTAAGGTGCCAGAATATCCTATTACATAACTTCCTCTCTCCACAAGTCTGCACTGCCAGTTCACAGAAACATAGAGCAGGCGGATCCCCACGTGTTGCAGACTCAAATCAGGGAATCTGTGTTTTTTTCCTAGTGCTGCCTATTGGCAGTTTTACATCTGTGGCAATGCATCAGACAACCATTCTTCAGTTTCCTATAAACTAATATCTATATGTTGGCATTATTTGCTTTGTTGGGCTTGTTTTGTATACCTTTTACAAAGCACATCCATTTGCCTTTTTAGCGTGAACAATTGTGAATAGCAATAGAAAAAGGAAAAAACAGGTGTGAATTTGGTTGCTATTTATTACACAGATTACATTAGTGAGAATTCATATTTCAGTTGTATGCTTCTACATTTCTGCCCTGAGAGTTCCTTATTTGTCCTGCTGTTTGTCATGCAAGAGAGAGAGCTGATTAAACGGGTTTAATGTTTGGAGATGTTTCCAGGTGTCATTGTTTTAAGCTAAATGCTGCTAAAAGTTTCTTTATTTGTGTTGAACTTTTATGGCTCAGTGATGTGTGCACACCACTGAGCCATAAAAGTTCAATGATGATACAAGTGCTATTGTAACAGATGATACAAGTGCTATTCTAATATTGATAGATAGTATTGCCCAATACAGTCTGGTAAAATCAATTCAGTAGTTTTTCTAGGTAAACAAATGCTCTGCCTAAAGTTTCAGGATTACATTAAGGGTTTACACGCACTATCAGTTCGTTGGTTTCTTAGATCTAAATATAATGCACAACTTTGCTCATTCATTCTATATTTAAGAGATTGTCAGCATCCACAAAGTGTTAGTTGCTTTTTATTACCTTTAGTAGCAAGCTCATGGTGTGCCTGCCGTTGTGGGCGTGCTGATTATTGCTAAGTATTTGTAAATAAACCATTCCAAGCAAATAACATGCTTTGGTAAAAATGAGTACATTTAATTTCCGCATCAGACCTCAGTCTGCTGCCTCTGATGGTTATGTATTGATTCCCTGTCAAATTACTTGGCTAAAGATTTACAACTGCCTCTCCCTACCACATACTCAAGGGTGTGTCATGGAAAAGTAGAAGACCTGGATATGCCTTCCACATGACTGTAACATTATAGCACTCAATCTGATCAACAAATGAACAGCAGATTAACCACATTTTTACCACAGGGATCAGTTCTAAAAGAGCTCGCTCATAACATATATTTAAGATCTACCGAATGGTCATTTTGTGTATGTTTTTACCTGGAGCAGAATGCTGAGGAATTCTTTTGGCCCTAGAAGACTTGAAAAAAATGCAATACAGTTTATTTATTTAATTGTTTTTATTAATTTCAATTTGACAACAGCAACATAACATTTTAATCAGAAATGTTGTACATTGCAACAGCGACGATACATACTATTGTTAGTAGCATTTATAATACTTTTAGCATTCCGCCAATTGACTTGGCGGTTATACATGAAAGTGCAGATATGCTTGCTATATTGAAAAGGTCAGGTTTAGAATTTCAGCCAGTGATATGTAGGAGTAATTAGGGACACCGACCAAGAGGCAGTCGTAGTGAACCCCAGTGAGGTGATCAGTGATTTTAGATATGCAAAACAATGACAGTTTAGTTAGAAATATTTTGGGTAAGAAAACAAAGTGAATATAATCCGTTTTGATGACGTACTAACACCCAGAAGGAATCAGTGAGTACTTTAGTTCAAAGCTTGATCTGTTAAATCTCGATTTATATGCAAAATAATATTTTTATGTAGAGTATTGTCAAGTTCTGTAAATAGTGTAAGAGAAAAAACAAACTAGCATATTACATTCACAAATGAAAGTAAGGCACAGATCTGAACAAAATGGCCAAGGTATTACATTTAATCCAATGCATGTAGAAAATCAGAGGAGGAGATTTATTGGTTCAAATCTACTTACTAGTGTGTTTTAAAATACAGTACATAATCAATTATAGTTTATTTTATTATGTAATTAATCATATAACCAACTACAAAATATCACTTCCTAATGCTTTGTTGAAGTATTAAACCTAGAAAATCTTCATAGCAAATCTTGATGATGCCCTTGATCTGATTGCTCTTCAAGACATCTTGTGAGAGGCTTCGTTTGATGGAGCCATACTTGTTATGTTATACAGGTTTGTAGAGCGCACTATCACCCGGGAGGGTATCAGGTCACTGGAAGGCATGAGTCTGGTCCAACATAGTGCCTAGTGGGACTAAAGCCAGGTCTTCAGCTTCTTGCAGAATTCAAGAAGTAAGGAGGAGTATCTTATGTGTAGTGGCCGGTCACTCCATTCTTTAGGAGCGATGTAGGAAAAGGCTTGACTGATGGATCTGGTTTTCCATATGCATGGGATGTATGTAAGTAGAAGTCTGGATGAGTGAAGTGGTCTGGCAGTTTTGTTAATGCATAAGCGATTGTTCAAGTAGTCTGTGCCAGTTTTATGTAGTTCATTCCTGGGTGAGGAGTTTGAATTGTGCTTATTTGCGAGTTCTTAAATGGTCTGCAGCCATCTGGTGATTACTTTCTAGATCTCGGCATATAGGGTGTTTCTGTAGCCCAGTTTGCTTGCAACCGAGGTGTGCGTGACAGTGTTTTGGGTGCTGATAGGAAGCAACTTGAAAATATTCCTCAACATTTTCAGGGTATGGAATCATGAGGTGACAATGGCATTGACTTGGTTGGTCATGTTGAGTTTGAGGTCAATGACGATCCTGGAGTTATTGGCGTGGATGGTGGGTGTCGGTCCTAGCTCTGCTGGCCACCAGGGGAAGTCTAACAGTGAAGTGCTCTTCCCAAGGATTGGTGTATGAAATTGAGTTACTGATTGAGGGGGATGAAACACTACTCAAGCAACAACCACAATCCTTGTCAGCGTGAAGTCACAAGCAATCCCCAGATTAACCTGTAGTCAACACTCTGGTGGCTTGGCACAGTCAGTCTTAACTTAGAGGCATGGGACATGTTCCTGGAGGACACGCTGCTGCATGCCCTCACACTGGGCTCTCTCTAAGTGGGTAGAGGATCTCCCTCCTCTGAAAGCTCCTGCTGAGGGCCCACAGCCAGGTTGTCTAGATGCTCACCACTGATCACCGATGTAAGACATTGGGTTACTGTTTGAGGGAGGTGAAACCCTACTCAAGCTACAACCACAATCCCTGTCAGGGAGAACTCACAAGCAAACCCCAAATCAACCTATGCTAATCCCTCTGGCAGCTTGGCACAAGGGCAGCCAGGCTTAACTTAGAGACAATGTGTAAAGTATTCATGCATCACTTCAAACAGTAATAAAGTGAAAACTTAACACAAGAAAAATCTTATACAGATTTGGAAACATGGAGTACATTTTAATAAATAATTTGAGACCAAAAGACAAAAATCCAATCAGCAGAATGGAGAAATGCAATTTTAAAGATTTAAGTGATAATAGCATGAAAAAGCCTACAGTGACTTTGTGGATATCTGCTTGTGCTAGACCGGGACAAAGTCACATGTCACAGCTACAGGGACCTGGTTAGACCTCCTGAACAAGAGTTCCTTAAATCCTAGTTGCGGAGGGTTGTGGAGTCCCGCATTGAGGATGCATCGTGCAGCCGAGACAATGCGAGGTCCTTGTGGAGGAGCCTGTTGATGAGGGGACTAGTGATGCGAACTCCTGTGTCGAGGATGCATCGTACACTGACTGGTTTTTAAGAAGCTGCGGGGCTTGCAATGTGGAGTTCTGTATCATTGTCCAGGCTTCTGCCGAGAAGAGGCTTGCAATGCAAGGGCCTTTAATCTGGGATGCATCTTTCAGCAACAGTCCGAATGAGGCTGAGAGGTTGATGCGAAGTCCTTGCGCCAAGGAAGCCCATGCAGCAGAGGAGATGTGTCGGTTCTGCTGGTCTACAGATGGGCTGGCATGGCACCTTCAGGCCCACTTCCTAGGGCCCAGGACTAGGGTTTCATCACTTGGAAGGTTAGTACTCAGAGAGACCAGGTGCTGGGTTCCAGGTTGTTGGAAACCTCTTATGTTAGGCTTCCGATCAGGAGACCAGCCAACTAGCCCTTGGAGTCACAACGGGGTCCTGGGTTTAAAGATGCAGGTCCAGTCCTTCTCAAGAAGTCAGCACAGCAGGGCAGCAGTCCTTCAGACTAACAGTCCAGCAGAGTGGCAGTCTTTTCAGAAACACAGCATTCCCTTCAGCAACACAGCAGTCCTTCTACCTGACAGAGTCCACAGGTCCAGAAGTGTTCTGAAGAGTTTGTGTTTGCGGTCCAATATTTATACCTGTTGCCCACCTGTTCAGAGAAGCTTCCAGAGGATCCCACCCTATTGGTGCTTGGAATTTCCCGCCTCCCTGACCTGGCCCCATATTTTCCGGGGTCAAAATAGACAAGTGTCAAACCCCTTAATGAGAGTGCTGAGGCAGGGCCATTGTAATGTGCAATTATGGTATGTGACAGCTCCTCTCCCATAACAGAATATATAGTTTTTCACTACCAGGACATGTAAAACTTAAAAGTATGTGCCCAACTTAAAAAAAAATACTTCACCCTGCCCTCTGAGCTGTTCAGGGCCTACCCTAGGGGTGACTTACATGTATTAAAAAAGGAACACTTGAGCCTGGCAAAAGATTTATTTTGCCAGGTCGAAAAGGCAGTCTAAAACTTCACACACAGGCTGCAATTGCAGGCCTGAGACATGTTTAGCAGGGCTACGTAAACGTGAGGCATAATCAGTGAAGCAGTCCCACTAGTAGCATTTAATTTACAGACCCTAGGTACATGTGGTACTACTCTACTAGGAACTTATAAGTACATTTAATGTGCCAGTTAGGTATGTCAGTTCCACCTTGTTTTAAGGAGAGAGGACAAGCACTTTAGCATTAGTTAGCAGTGTTAAAGTGTGCAGAGTTCTGAGGCCCTCAACAATGAGGTCAGTATAAATAGGAGGGGTGAAGGCAAAAAGGTTGAGGGAAGACAACCCTAGGGCTGACGGGTTCTTGTTAATGTTCAGCTTCAGACGGATGGTCTTTATCCAGTCAGCAATATCAGTCATGCAGGCATTGAACTTGTTCCCGGTACCAGGCTGACTGACTGGATCCTCCCAGTCAGAAAGGAGCAGATCCAGTAAAGTGCATGTCTTTGGATTCCGATGTAATGTAGGCATTGGATGAGAATGAGTGGGAGACCCTGTCAAAGGCTGCAGAGAAGTTCAGGAGGATGAGGGCTGCCATGTCTTTTCTGTCCTGTGTAATGCGGATACCATCTGTGGCGGCGATGAGGGCAATTTCTGTGATGTGGATGGTTCTGAAATCAGACTGAGTGATGTTGAGGAGTTGGTGGTCATTGAGGTATTTAGTGGGGCATCTGTTGATGATTTTCTCCAAGACATTGGCCACAAATGGTAGCAGGAAGATCGGTCTGAAGTTGGTGAGCAAGGAAGGATCCGCAGAGGGTTTCTTCAGCATTAGGAGGGAAGTTCTGTGTTTCCAAGCATCTGGGTGGGTTGTTGAAGAGGTGGTGGCATTCAGAATCAGTGTGAGCATGAGGCAGATGGATTGCAGTCCTCTGGAGTAGGCATGGTGTGGGCAGAGGTCTTCTGGGGGATGATGGGTCATGTGGTTAGCATTGGTTTTTTAGATACAATTGGGAGGCATTTAGTGAGGACTATTTGGGCTGGTTTGGGGTTGAATTTGTTGTAAATGGCGGTGATTGTGTTGCTGAAGAATTGAGAGGTATTGTTGCAGAGGTTCTGAGGTTCTGAGTTAGAGGCAGCTGCTGGTGAGGTGCAATCCTTCACAATGTTGAAGATTTCTTTGCTTCTCTTGGTGCTAGCATTGATGCAGACTGCTAGATCAGTGCATTTGGTACTCCAGATCATTTGGTGCTAGCATTTCAGGTCCAATTTGAACGTACTCCTGTCTGTAATGTCCTGGCTCATTCTTCCTTTACACTCCAATTGTTTGCAGTGTCTTTTCTTGGGGGGTCTACATTTTGTAGTATTGCTGTGTTTGAGGGGGCAGGTAGCCGGTACAGGAAGTGATCCAGTTGTTGCAATTATTGATGGGGAGAATGTTGCTACGTTCGGGTCGGTGGATGTTGAGAGCAGTGTTCCAATCTTTGTGAGTGATGCTGTGCCAGTTTCAATGGGCTGGTCTTGCTGTGGTGCATGTGTGTTGAACCAGGCTAGAGATGTTGACCTTGATGAGGGTGCAGTCTGTCTAGGAGACTGCTGTGGGCTCATTTACTCTGATGTTGTCAAGGGTGGTGAAAGTAGTGTCCAGGAAGTGCTCTGTAACCTGGGTTTGTTCCTTTATTTGTTGTGTGAGGCCCAGGCTTCCAAGGTCTTCATTGAATGCTTTTGAGTTGAGTGGCGCGATGAAGTCCATAATAGTTTAAGTTAAGATGGTGCATAGTCTGTGTGGTCTGCAGATGAGTGCCGCTTAGGTTGAAGTTGGCTCTGATGTGGAGCTTAAACTACAGGTATTCCATATTGGAGCATGACATGTCTGTGGAGGTGGTGCAGCTGATGGTGTTCTTGTGGGTGATGATGATTCCGCCTGCAGGCTTGTGAAGTCTGTATTGCCTGAAGATCTTGTAGCTGGGGGTGGGTGATGGCAGTTGTGATGTCACATGCTGATGCAGGGTTGAGCAAGGTAACAGTGAGGGAAAAGTAGATCCAGGCATTGTCATTCAGGTGGTCCCATATTTCTGTGGGATGTTTGGTGATTGAGCTAAGGAGCATGCATGTGAGTGGGGAGTGTTGTCTGGATGTTTAGAGGACTGGGTGAGTGTGAGAGAGTGGAGTTTGTGTGCTGTTGGTGTGGTGAACATTGTGGTCGGGTAGGAGCATGAAAACATGCAGGAGAATGCTCCCTCAGTTTCGTGAGGTGTGGCGAGGCGGCAGCGTGTGGATTGGTGGCCGGGTTTGAGGGCATGGGAGATTGTAGTGTGTAAATGGAGGAAGTGGAGAGGACCACGGTTCCTGGCGCTTGACACAGTCACGGCTAGGATGGGCTCAGAAGGGCTTGCCTTTGGCGCTGCGAATGCCATTAAGTTGGTCCTACAAGGGAGGAGGGTTGTCACTTCCTCCGCAGATGGATGATGGAAAATCCAGCGAAGTCCTTTCTGTGCAGATGGATGAAGATTGATGGTTAGTTTCAACCAGACTTGCCATAGACCATGCTGTTGGCCTCTGAGCATTGAATCTTAATTTCAAGAGGTCTTGGAACCTTGGTTGTGTCAAAGTGTAGCTCTTCTCACATCCTGAGAAATCTAGAACTTAGAAACATTTTAGCTCTCAACACCTCTGGAAGACCAGGGCAAACCTGCCATGAAGGTCCAACCAAGGCGCATTGCCACAGGGCTGAAGATTCAATTTTCCCCACTCAGAGCTTTTCCACAGCAGCAAATCCAATTCAGTGAACCTTCACATAGAAAGGTCTCCAGCCTCTTGGAGCCCTCTTAGGATACAGCCTGCAGCCATACCCTGTGGAGGAATCTGAGCTCCAAAAAAGTGACTAAGTGCAAGCATAGAAATCATCACTGAGTGAATGCACCAAAAGTGAGGGATCCTCCTTGCGTACAAATTAGAATTTCTACCATTCAAAGCTTTTCTGCCAAAAGTGATCAGCTTCACAGGGACCTCATCCAATAACTTTCTGACCTAGCTGCGGCCTGTGCAGGTAGAGCAGTGGGGCCATGGGGCCGGATGGGGTGGGGGGATTTCGACAGATGGCATCGAGGGAAAATTAATTATTTATTTAATTTTCCCTCGTCATCGTCTGTCGCAATCACCCCCCCCCTTCCCGGCCCCACCACTCTTACCTGCACGGGCCGCGGCTGTTCTGACCTGGTGAAGCTCTCTTCTCCCACACCCTGCGGCCTTGCCCCACTAAATATTTTTGACTTCCAAATTAGAGGTAAATCCTCTGACTGAGTTGAGCCTGGTTGCAGTTTCCGACCCGTGCGCCAATGCAGTTAGGAGCAAGTCAACACCTAGGCCGTGGTACACACTTAACTGTTTTTGGTGCTGTTTTTAAATTCCAACTTTAAAAATGTATACCTCCAGTTCCGCTTATCACATTTTTTGTCATTTTGGTGTAATTTACTTATTAACAAATGTACTCTGTTTCTAAATTGGTACTGCATCAATACTTTACAATTGCTTCTAAGCTAAACCTGTCTTCTCTGTGCCATGGCAATCAAGAGCATTCTCCTACATCACTACCTGCCAAAGCTACCACAAGCCTTCTCCTACATCACCCTAAAATCAATTTTCTAAAGGTAGTATTTGTCTCCAGGATGCAGCATAACAACACCAGCTTCAAAAGTACCTATTTTTGTTTATTTCAGAATTATTTAAACTTAAGGAACCTGTGCTCACTTCCCTCCCTTCAGATATAGATTATTTCATATAGTGTACGGTGGAAGAGTTGATGCGCCTAAAATGAACATCACTGAAGTAATTTTAGGAGACTTATTGGAATCAAATCGTTCCAGGTTCAGTGCAGAAAGACACAGTATTTTTTTATTTGCCTCAAAATCCGGTGCATTTAAATTGAGAATTACCTCAATGTTTCATTTCATGATTTAAATGAATAAAAATCGTTTTATTGTGAAATGCACTACTTAAACACGTTGTAAAACATAATCTGTTGTCAAATTGGTTATCCTGTGGTTCATATTGAATATTTACTAACGGCACAGTTTCCGTAATTGAGGAACATTTGCATTTGTTCATGTAACATTGGGGGTTCGCTAACAGGCACGTTGCACATGGAAGCTCATGACCAGTATTGACTACATCCGAGAGATCCATGGCTCGATGCTGAAAAACGAACTGGTCCTAAACACGTCTTAGACCGAAGACTTGCGTTTGGGACGTCTAGGGCTGTGAATCTGTCATTCAGGTTTGCCAAAGGCAAAGTGAAAAATGTTCAGCTATATTTCATTTGGTAGAGGGACTTCTAAATCTCAATGTTTTACCTGTACCATTGAAGAACTTAGGGGCATATTATCAAGGACGGCGTTAAAAATTATCGCCGGTTTAGCGGCAGAAAACTGCCGCTAAAGCGGCGATAATGGGCTTGATAATATGCCCTTAAGAATTCCAATAGAAGCTCATGTTCTGGTGTCAACATGGGCTTCTATTGGAATTATCCAGGGCATATTATCAAGCCCATTATTGCCGCTTTAGCGGCAGTTTTCTGCCGCTAAACAGGCGGTAATTTTAAAGCTGTCCTTGATAATATGCCCCTACTTTTTCTGTGCTTATCATGCCACATAGTGTGCAAGGACAATGGGGTCCTTAAAGCTGTCACCTAATTAATGAAACCTATTAAACTAATTTCAGAGGTAGTTATGAATCCTATCAATTAACACATACAAGGTTACAACAAATCAATGGAGACGTGTTTCAAAAGAAAGGTCTTTTGTTTTTATGTCTACATATATATACATAAACCGTAATTTGTCCAACAATGAATTACATGTAAACAAGTCTGCAATAATCCTAGTTCTCTAATAAGTGGTCACATGGTGCAAATTGTGCTTAAACATCACTTGCCTTGTCCATCATTGGTCTATAGTTAGCTTCAATTGCCTGTGCAAATAACCTTCTCCAAAGAGCATTTTGCAGTCATGGACAAAGAGACCACCTTAGCACTAGGGAGCTTACGCTAGAGATAGTTTATCTCGTGCCATCAGACAAAAGACAGCATGACTACTAGTGTCCCTTAAAAGTTAAAAAGAAAAATGAAGACTGATGGCTGCACTCTTGGAGCCAATGAGTGAGACTCATTAGACTGGACTGAGTTAGGTAACGGTTTTGCTCAAGTTGCAAGACGTTAATGAACGCAGAAAGGTTTTTAGATTGATGCAGGTTCTTACAACATATAATAAACAACAGCTCCTAGCATTTAGGGGCATATCAGCAACGAGGCGATAGAAAATTATCGCCGCTATTGCAGTCGTTTTCGGCTGAAAAGCGGCGATAATTTTATAGCCTAATTAGCAAGGTCACGCTAACGTGTGAAACCTTGCTTTAGTGTACGAAATCTTAACGCCCAGCTAAGCATTTCTAATGAGATGCAAAGTGGGCTTTCCTGACCTAACATGACAGGAGAAATGTCGCTAAGCGACATTTCTCCTATCATCAAGCACCACGCTATGAAGCATAGCGGCAAGAAAAGTATCGATAACCCCTGTTATCGCTACTTTCCTTACGCCTGCTTCAGGACTGACTTAGCCATGATATCCTATGGAGGGTGGATATCATGGCTAAGTTTGTGAGGCCCTATCAACAAGCTAACGCCACATTTCGTGAGATTATCGCTGGGTTTCCAGCGATAATCTCACGTTAGGCAGTTAGCGCTAGGATTTTTATCGCTTTTATAGATAAGCGTTGCTAATAGCACGCTATCTCAGCGATAAAAATCCACTCTAGCCGACGATAATTATCCTAGCGCTAAGTGCGCTTAGCGATAATTATCGCCGGTTGTTGTTGATATGCCCCTTAGTAATTACAGATCTAATACAAAATAGCATAACACATGAATAGTAATCTAGGAAAAGAGTGGTCATCTTTTACAGACATTATTAACATGTCAGTATATTTCCTTGCAGGGCCGGACTGGTCGTGGAGGGCATTGGGCATTTCCCCGGGATGCTGGATGGGGGGTGGGTTGTTACTGGAGGCCGGTTTTGTGGCGGATCAATTGAGATCCACCTTTGAGGAGGTTGGGTCAGTCTGGCATGCCAGCCCTGGCCGCGCTACTAACACACTGAACATAGAGGCAGCAAGCTTACGGCTTTTGGAAATGCTGCTTAATGCCTGGAAGAAAGCAGTAAATAAACAAGTCTGTGAAATATCCTTTGCTCAAGATTTTAAGGCCCGTCACTCAAGTCCTAACCTAGAGTCGCTGAATAAATCATACATGCCGGGAAAAGCCCAACCCTACCTCAGCGAGGCCCTGACACCGCAAGCCCGAAGTAAAATATATTTTATGAGATCTACAATGTTACGTATCACTGATTTTAATCCAGCATGGGCACGGAAGGGAGAAAATACAGAATGTAGGCTGTGCTCTTTACCAAAGGAATCCTGGCTGCACCTCCTGTGCTGTTGCCCCAAACTGAATAATGAATGTCGGCCCCTCCTTCGCCCGATCTGAACTGTTAATGGAGCAAAGACCTGCAGAGAAGCCTCAGCCTTATGTTTTTTTTCCAAATCAAAGACAATGAATTTAGCAAGATTGGGGAAATTCACGCACCTGATCAGGATTGCCTTAAAGCATTCACAGGAATGCAATCCTGATCCTGTAACTGACATGCCAATTCTCGCAGAAGGAAGCAGGCTGGTCCCTGACAGGCACCGAGGAGAGCCGCCCTTTTAATCAGAGCTATTAAGTCTGAGTATTTTTATAATTTTGTATCAATTTGTTTTAATCAAAAATGAATTTCAAGTAACACTGGGGACTGCATAATGTACCTTTGGGTAAACGGCTGAGCACAAAGCCAGGATATGGATGGGTAAGGGAGGGTGCTGGGGGCAGGAGGGAGGAACTGTTTAGTTCAATTATTATTATTGTTTTACCAGTGTGATTGCTTTTACTGTAATGATTTTAATTCATTGAACAGATAATAAAATTAATTCACTCAATATCGGCTCCCAGTATCAAAAGCAGCAGCGCTTCAAACTTGCAGCAGCACCTCCCCCTCCCCCCACCCCCCTTTGAGGAGTTGGTCCGGAAACATTACCAGGGCTGCTTTGGGTTCCCAATCTGGCCCTGCCTTTGTTGCTGGATTTCCTTCATGATCCCACTAAAAGCTCAAACTCTCACTTTCTCCCATCTGCTCTTGAGATGCACATCTCTATCTCAGAGTAATCTGTTTCCAAGAGAACTCCCAAAAAGGTCAAATTCTTTTGACGTTTTATGGAGCCAACACTAACAGTTGTATTCATGGTCTATCAACACTTTTCTTCCTTCACCAATTAATTACATCTATCGAGGCAATGACCAGTTTCCCACATAGATAAACAGGGATGGCAGATTTGTTTTTCCAGCTCTACCATTTATGAAAGACCCTCGTATTCATAATCCATGAGCTCTAGGCAGTGAAAGCTGGGACTTCGACTATTAACAAGGCAAACTACACAGTTACCCCATAAACCACTTTGTCCTACCAGAATAATTACAAGATCGGGTGAAATAACTTAAAATTTGTTTTCCCAATGTGCAACTGATTCAGTACAAAGAATCTCATGTGACTAAAAGGCTTCTTCCCTTGCTGTATACTGTAATTTAAGTTTGCATTATTTCAGTTTTAAATGAAGTAAGGATTTACAATTGGAATTTCATTTGGTGTATGTTGCATCCATGCTAGTTTCTGTGGTGTATGGGGTGCCTTCTCTGTGGTGTGACCAGTACTAGTCTCTACACATCAATCCAGTGGCAGGGAAGGCGTCGCCGATCATCGGGTGTGCTGGCCCTCACTCCATCTGTGCATACAATGTGTTAGCTGTACATGTGGTCCTGCTACGGGCCTATGCCATGGCATGATGATAGCAGAGAGTAACTCATTTCCTCTGATATTAGCTACAGAATGCCAGCACAAGACTGGAGAAACCCAGTAATAAGAGCAGTGGAATCTGGGTAAAAGAATTCCTACCTCTTGATCTGCTCCATGTTTTCTTCTTCCAACTCAATGATGGGCATGGATAGCCGCCTTATTTCCCCCAAACAATGATGGTTATCTCTTCTTCATAACTATATGAGTTTACCAATCCAAGACGGCTCCTGGGGAAGATTTTCTGACATCATTTTCGGTTTGAAACATATATTAGTGAGTCTGCACTGGGTATTGGTTAGGCCTCAACGAAATTACTCTGGCGTAATTGAGGTTATTCCAGACATTTTGTTCCATACTTTTTACATGAAATTCCCTAAATTACACCATTTGTCCACATCACACAACTCCATGCAATTTGCTTAAAAATTTCACTGCATGAGGGAATAACATGAACAGCCAGAATGTGAGCGGCCGGTGCTCGCTGAAACTTGTGTTTTTTGCTCTATTTGTAACAGTGAAATGAGTCCTTGCATCAAATAATAAGTATACTGCTAAACAATAGATTTGCTTTTTGTGTAACTATGCATAAGTTCACATAACATTCCTGAAATAAAGCTGCACACATTTTGCACACCACTACTATGGATGCCTAACATGCAAGTTTTTTGTTATGGTATTTTCATCACCCATTCAGCTTCTATTTTTGTCTCCACATTTTTATTCGGTGTTTTCAAGACCTGCATCATGGATATTGTGAACCTGGTTCTTTCCTACTCAATCTTGTGTAGTTCAACACCCAGCATTCTTTACTTCTTCTGAATCTTCATTCCCATCAAGATTCCAAAGCCACCATGTATCACCTAGCAGGGCTTTTCTACTGTTGGCTTTCCTGCTTTGGGAATGATTCATGAAGACCGGTGTCACCTTCACATATCTGTAATATGTAGGGTGGTACTGAAGTTATCAAACTAGCTCACCCTTACCCCAATTCACTCACCTGGAAAAGAGTGATTACTGCGTCCAGCCCATGACAGGGTAATTAATAAGGAGTGGGGATTCAATTTATGTCATGGCACTGCAGACTGAAAACACACACCAAATAGCCAGTCAAAACTAAATAGGTATGAAGACCAACATTTTGTAAGGCTGGGATAGATTGAATTACCACCATTTGAAACACAGTTTGAAATTCATAAATAGAGCTTTGTCGTGGCTTTTGTTGGGATTAATAATTTTCATTAGCAAATAACATATTACTTTATAAGAAGTATTTCTGTCACACATTTAGAATGAATGACCTTAGCATAGAGGGTGCTGAATGATTATTCGTGTAGGTGGCTCGTGCTAAAGTGCTAAGGTAATGTGCAGTTTATTTTTAATGTGCTCTAATTTGCTGAAGAAATTATACATTTGCTCGCACCACTATGGTTTCACAAAAGTTCTTATTTTCTATGCTAGAATTGTGAATAAAAAAACAACTTTGGGGGTGAGACAGAAGACTTGCCAGTTCTACTTGGGATGCTGTTCGATTCTTGTACGAATTTGCTGTCCATTGAGGCTTAGAATATTTTCTGATTTTGACATATTCTGTGTAACTCTGCATTTGGGAGCCTTTCTGGCATTTATTCTGTACCGCTTATCTTTGAATGTTGCAATAAAACCCTTTGACTCTTTATTGATCTAGAACGCCATTATTGTTTAGGCCCTCTCAATTTCCATTCAATCTCAAATTGATGAATTAACTGTATATTACTTCATTTTGGTGGTTTGGGAGCTGCCTTTCTGTGGGGACAAACTGCCTCATGTAAATTGAGGTTAACACAGCCACTTATCCAGTAACTTGTGGGAACCAGCTCGGGGTGAATAGTGGAGTGTCTCAAATTTGGGGTACCCTTTCCTCCCACATGGGCCATGAAGGGGGAGGGGAATTGGTGGTGTGATTTCATAAGGAAGCCAAATGAGTCTGAATCGTTTATAGCGCTATAAAAAGAAATGTTGTTTCAGAGCTTGATTCGCCAGTTCTTTCAAGGAATAAAACTAATCCAAATATCCTAGAATAATTTTACGTCTTTGAGATGTTGTTGGGAATGAGCGCCTTTCATTTTAGTCACAAAGCATCTGTCGCCTCAGGTAGGGCGTGTGAAGATGATCGCCTGCAGAGAGAAAGAATGGAAATGGTGTTGTGACTTCAAATAACGGCCACAGACAATGAAAAACTGTCTGGATTTAATCAAAATAATTAACTGCGCTCAACAGCTGGCAGCGGAAAGCTCCTTCCAGGTTGACATCATTCACACGACAAAAGTACACAAGTAAGCTTTGCTGAACAGATTCCTGCAAACATTTATTACAACAAAATGGCATGCGTTGCATTTTGCTTGGGGCCTGCACATGTTATTTGAAAACTTTTCAGATAAGATTATGATCAGTGAACAGCAGCAGTCTCATTACATAAATTTAGAGCATTTGTTTTGTAAAGCGTTGTTACTGGGCCTCTTATGTGTACTCAGGAAGGCCGTAGCACATCACCTTCTAATGGTGTGGTACCACCTGTTCAACGTTTGCCTCCAACGTTTGCGCGAAACATAATGTTAAATCGGCTGTTCCCTTTTCACGTTTTGTTTGGCAACTGGTTACTCCCTACCAACGGTACTCTCAGTTCAGAGGAATAGAACTTAAAGCAACCAGTTTTGCTTTGTTAGATATAAAGGTGTATTGCCTGGAAATGTCTTATCAAATCTCTCTTCGGTATTACAATATGAACCATGCTCACCCGGGTTCAATAACACACTTTGGTAATGTCTCCGTGTTTGCTTTTGGAAGATACCACCTTTGGAATCTAGGGTCTTGTTCTGCATTTCATGTGTTTCCAGTTGTGCAAAATAACTTTAAAGTGTCAACATATTTAATCTCCAGTTACATTTTAAATATACCAAAAACTAAGAGGCACTTTGCGGGTTGCTTCGATTATGTTATTTGTAAAACTCTTATACCCAATAGAATTGTTTCGCTAACATCTTCTGTAGACATTTTAGCTACTCCTATTTTCAATTAATCTCCAGCTATTCAATAACCGTGTGCTCTCTGTCCAGTTCAATAAAATACCTACTATTATATTAAGCATTATTAACCGTGCTTCAGGTACTGGCATTGCTCCAGCGCCAGCTGCACAGACAGACAGAATGCTGTACAACTTTAAGTTCACCTTGTGCTGTTCCACAGGTGCACACTATTTTTGTGTTGGCTTTGTCTACTCTTTAGGTCTCGCCTGGCGTTAGCAGCACGCATGCGCTACCCTTGCCATGCGAGGTCCTTTCGGAATCGATACAGATTCCGAAGTAACTTAAAGCCACGGCCTTGTTTTCAATTGGCACGCGTCATCGTTTATGTTAAGCGCTGGCGCGTGATTGAAAACCGTACTTTTGGGTTACCGCCTTGTCTACTTTTAGGACGGCCCATCTGGACAGGCCGACGCCGTTTTGGTTTCCCGTGATGTGGAAGGGTGTGCTCCTAACTTGTTTACTGGCTCCCTCCCCATCCCCCATCCCAAAGCAAACTTCACAGAGTTGCGCTCTTCCTTCTTCATTGTCCCGCACCAGCTTCAGCATGTCCGATAAACTGCCCTTCAAAGTCGATAAGTTTTAGGCTGCTCTTTGTGCTTTTTTTTTTATGATTACAGTGGGCCACGCCATTGTGGCAGCCCAGTTGCGCAGGCATCTAGTTATAACTATTGCTGCACTTTGCCCTCTGGTGCATTTCCCGGCACTGAACCAGAGATGGTCTGGACGACCTGTAGATCAAACATGCCCACTGCTGCAGGTGTGACTCATATCAAGTGAACGCCACGCGGATAATACTGCACCTTGCGGCGGAGGTGATATTATAATGCTGTAGATGTTGGCCAGTCTTTCGGCATGTCTGCTGTGGTCTGCGTTTACTTCCGCTAAAGTGAGCTCCGCCCCCGCCACCACATCCTGGAAACACTGCTCGAGCACATCTGCAGGCTGACGCTGTCAGATAGAGAGAGTTACTAGTATTAGTCTCGTGGTCTCAAACCAGTAGTCCGTGTGTGCAGCAGACATAAGCAGCGCGTGACACACTCATCAGGAGCAGAAGGTGCTTTGGTTTCATGTCAAAACATAACATGCCCAACAGACATACCACAGCCAGTAATTTACTCCTTGTGCTTTCACCTACATCAGGAGTACATTTCTAAAATGTGAGACATTAACATTTTTAAAGGAGAGGTTGTGTTGTTGTTTAAGCTGCAAACACTTTTGGGAGATTCTGCCCAGAGAGTAGACAGCGTTACCAGTGCCACCCTCACAGGAAACACCCTGTCCAGGGTAGTATTATCGGAGACAACAAGTGGAATGGCGTGTCTGGGAGCGAAAACGCCATCGAGCTCACTACGATGTCTCTGGCGACCAGGGACGGGCGGTGCAGTCAGTTACAGCTTCTGGGTAGCTGTGCTGGCCTGACCCTCCGAATTATTGTGCCATTATGGTTTTTTTTAGTTGTATATGGCGCGACCTCGCCCGGAAGATATTGGAGCGCTTTGCATAGACACATATTATGTTTTTTAGGCGCTGGGATTTTCAAAAATTTGCCCACGATCACTAGATGTTGAGTTCATTGTTTTAATGTGCCTTGTTTCTGTCTGGTAATAGCCGAGCCCAGAGGAGGAAAATGTATGTTGGAACATCTACCATGGCCCCTCCCACATGCAAACTCGTCCGCCATCGCATGATTCAACATGTTATTGTTTAAGCTGCAACAGCTGCTGCCACTTCAAGTATCTGGGTCGGTGACCTGTCCCTCTGGGCGCATTCTTCGCCTTGGCCTCTGCCCTTAAAGAAGGCTGTTTCCAGGGGCCTCTGAGCAGGTCTGTGGCTGCGTTCACTTAAGTCTGTGGCTCCCACTGCCCCAGCAGTATTTCCGCCTTTATCTTCAAGAATAGCTTACGCGCATTTCACTTCTCTGGCGCAGCTTGGTTAATTAAAATGTTTATTTTACTTCCCCAGTAAGTGAACGGACAGACTATTCCAATAATTAATAGTTTTTTTTTGTATGTACATAATATAAATGCATATCCATTTACATTTTGTAGTCAATATTTCATAACAGTGGTATTTTAGGGGCACGCGCATTTTCCTTTTTTATATGTAGAGCATTACTCTGTTCCTCCTCCTGCCCTAGCATTACCATTGTTTACAAAACATGGAATTGACGCTCAGGGTGATTAAATGACTTGCCGAGTATCACACATTTTAGGCAAGTTGGAAAGCCGAATTTAACACTGTAGCGCCTAAGTCAACAATTCATTGCCAAACCTCAGGTTTTTCCACACATGTTCACCGTATGGAAGGAAATATTGATTCCATTTTCTTCCCAGTCGTATTTTTCGTTTTTTGGTGTGAGAACGACTCGATCACGCCCCCCCCCAAACAAAAAAGCCAATGGGCTTGTTTATACATAGCGAGTTGTACTTTAGCTGAGAAACAAGGAGTTCAAACACGTCAAGACCGGATCCGTATTCAATCCTTCCGATGTAGATAAAACTGAGTGATTTTACATTTTCTAAGTAATACCTATGATTTCAAAACGCTTAGAAACTGCAGGAGCACTTTATGAAGCGCTATAGAAAAAGGCAAATTATTATATTATACCTGTTCAATTCATATTGCCAGCTATAATCTTATTTCACTCTCAGTCACTTTTCAGAGAATAGTTTCTCCAGTTTTGTTCTTTTACGGACGACTGCTGTCGGTGTTTACTAAGGTAGAGCCCAGGAGCAGCTTTGCCACCGTCCCATTGTCCTTACGCCCTGAGGGGGGTCGTGTGCGAGTGGACACCTCCCATCCTGGGTCAGGGGGAGATGCTAATCTCCAAGGCAGGCATTCCACCCTGTGACGTACACCCACGTGACAGCCCTGCGACTCAAGAACAGATAGCTTTAACTTGAACAAAGGCGAGACCTATTGCACTTCCAATACTTGTTATTCTTACAAGCCAACAACCTATGGTGTATATAATGCTGTGCAAGGGCGTACTGTCTTAACCACAGTAGCAACTGCTACTGATCAGGAGAGGAAGGGCGGGGGTGCAACGTGCAGGACGGAAAGGAGAAATAATTTAAAAAACACTTACGTAGGCTGGCCTGCCGCCGCCTCTTCTCCATCCTCTTCTTCCTGTCTCTGCCGGCTGCAGGAAATAGCCATGGTGCTCAGATGGGGACTGGAAGGCTTTGCATGCTCCTGACCAGGCTGTGTAATGCAGCTTGGGTGCAGTCCTGCACACTTGAGAAGTGCAAACCACTCCTCTACCTTCACTGGCCCGCCCTGCCCCGACAGCCTCTCACTTCAATGGGAAAAAGAAAATGATAATAGCAATAGTTATTATAATTTCCTTCTTCCTATTGAAGTCAGTGGGGCGACGCTTGTCTGCCTTAGCAGAGGAGCCGCCACTGCTTAACCAGCCCTCAAAAAGGAAGGCCGAGATTTCTAACATTGGTAGGTGATGCCTATGAATTCAGTCTCACTGAGCAAGGACAGGGCCTCTAGAATGTCTCACTGGACAAGTGCAGCAGTTGCCTTGTGCAGAGCTAGGCAGGCACAATGTTTACAATGAATAGTTTAATAAACCATATCTTTTGCAAGCAATGCTGAAAGCACATTTCAGTGTCTAACTCAGGACCCAGGCCAAAATATGGATGCACATCATAATTAGTGCCCTCTTCTATTAGTTATATGTAATAAAAGTGACTGTATTTATCACATTTTTGGAACCAGGTTATATCCATTTTATGCTGTTTAGTGTGTTCTTACACCAGCTTTTGCACCTACTAAATCAATACAAAAACTATATTATACTAAAATATATGTACATAGGGTTGTCAAAAAATTGTGTTTTTCTCTGACCTGCATTTGTAAATGATGTTTTTTTCCAACCAGTGGGTGTTAATGCTGTTTTACAATGGCCAGGCTGGTCAAATGCCAGTTGAAAATGTATCTGCACCAATACAAAGATGCTATCGATTGTAGGTTACACCTCTCCTTGTTCCTTATGCTTATGGTTTGAGGTACCATAGATGGATTGACTTCAACGAAATTAACTCTCTACTATATCTTAAGTCATTAGGGAGACTATAAAAGCCTGGGCTCGATATAATCTGTTCTGTAAGGAAAAGAGTTATGGAAGATGTTGATCTACGTTCATATTTTTTATTGGTTGATTGTGTTAGCAAAAATTAGTTTATGTGTGATTATAGCTATTAGAAAGAGTGGTTTGACATCTCATTTTTGTAATCGGTGAATATGATTAATTTTTATTTATTCATATATTTTAGTGTTTCTAACCCATTTTTGTAGAAATTGTGAACCTTGTCTAGTGTTTCTTGCTTAATAGAGACTGAAGCACATGAAAATTGAGAAATCCTGATCATTCCATATTTGACTGGTCTTAAAGGTTTAACCATTTAGTTTTGTATCTGATCTAAATTGCAGCATTATTCAGCTTAACTTGTGTTCAGCTCTGAAATGAAAAGATGAAAACAAGCCCAGCCTTCCTATATGTATTTTGATACAGCATGTTCTGGGCCCACTTGCTTACCATTGGTCCTCCTATAGATCTTTCTATCTGACTGAGAAGTCATGAGAGTTAGCATTAATCATCACTCAAAATCACTTAATAATGCAACCTCTTTTGTTCCACAATGAGGACCAGGAATTGGTAGCTAAGGATTAAAGGGTTTATTACAAATTAAAAATTAAGTTCAAACACACAACTCTTAAACCCATGCAACAGAAATACAAAATAGCCACAGGCAAGCCTAGCCTGCGAAAGTAATTAAGGCAGACTAGTATAAAACAGACAAGCAATTCAGTCACAGCAATACAAAAGACTAAAAATAACACTTGATGCTCAGAGAAGAGTTGCAAGTTCAGTTGTCTATGCATGAATAAATCTAAACTTCCTGAATCTAGTCCAAACAAATAGGATGGTTGGATAACCTAAAGGATCTCAAAAATCAAATAATTTCCAGGAAGGAAATCAGAACAAAGCAGAATGTATTTGGCAGGGCAATTTCAGCATCTCAGAAGCTCAGTCAAGAGTCTTCTATTGGACAGGGAGTACATGGCAGCCTAAGCCACACTTAGGAAAATCAAATAAGTATTGAGGTCTAAACCTCTATAAGTCTATAGGCAGGCAGGAAGGAAGAAGTCTGTAAAATCTGCATGAATTCGGGAAAGATTCTGAGTCTCTGTTTGGGTGAACACTAAATTATGACACCCAAAGTCCACTAGGTAACACCCCCTTGGTATGCATCATCAGGGGGCCATTGTTCTTGTCTATTTCCACGCTGGACATGGTAACGTCATCTCCAGTTATCGATATTTGCTCCATAAGCCTTTCAGTTGATACTCTGGTTCCCCATGTTACTTCGTCAAGGTCTTCTTCTCCTGCTCTTTCTCTAGTACAGTATTTTATCTATTGTACAACTAACAATGCATGTGAATACCTGCAAGAAATGCGACATTAGCAGTTATGCAGTACAGTGAAATACAGACCTACTTAGAGCAAGTTAAAGCATTAATGCAATGGTGCATTTATTATGCATGTGCACATTTAAACACAAGTGAATATAGGTTTTTAGTGCATTATCTGTATGGCTAAGAACTACATTTTAATCAAATATATGAAGTATTAATGCACACATTACATAATTCTTTAATTTTTTTTAAAGTAAAATCTCATTCTACATTGGTAAGCATGATTTCTATCCAGTTATCTGAGCAGAAATTGTTGTTTAAAATATCAAAGTACACATTATGAAAGTCTAATTTAATTCTATAGTGAGTGCATTTTGTACTAAATGAGAATGGTTTAATTTTCACAATCATTTAGGGAAGAACACATAGATATGAGAAAGTTATCTAATCCTACTGGGAATGCACTTTTTAATAATGATATAATGTTCAACACTTACATTAGTTTGTTTAAACCATTATAAGAAAACATGCGCCAAGTGCACTTTTATACCATGTGTCTTAAATATTTGGGATGTTTTTGTGACATGGAAATGGTAGGCACTTTTGCACTTCACCAAGTACCTCTACCAAAAAAGTAAGAATACGTCAATTGTTGCAGCATAAGATGGCCTGAACATGGTAGGCCAGTTCAAGACAAATATATTCAATCACTTTTTCCCATCTCAATTAAAATTGAAATGAATACCTAGAAACTTCAAGAATAAGCTTGCGGTCTGGGGGAGATGAGGCATTGAACAGCCACATACTTAATAAAAGTTTTGGAAAAGGAGATTTTACACAAGAAAACCTTTTCTCTTAGAAAAATATTTTCTTCAAGGACAAAGACAGTGTACAAAATGCAAAATGTACAATAACACAAGACTTAAAACAACAGATCGTTGGCCTGCAGATAAATTAATCCTCTTAGGTTTAACCTGTTCTACACATGGAAATCTTCATAAGTCCTAATGGTGTAGGCTGGAAATATCAAAACCAGAATATCAATGGAACACAATATCGGTACATCAATATCGAGGGGCAAGATATTGAAAGATAACTTTCTGTACATTTCCTATACCTCATTGGTGGTGTATATATCTTCAAGATATATAGATGTGGAAATTAAGAATTGGAAACGGTTTCCTTCCTCTTTGTCTTTACTTACCTGTCGATATTTTTTCACTTGCTATTGTTGAAATGTTATTCAGTCCCATCTATATTTGGGACTTGATATTCCCAGCCACAATCATCCTTTTGATATGCACATGGCTGCTTTGGGTAGGTATAAGTCCTCGCAGGCATAGAATACATGTTTGCTTTATGAATCAGCCTTAAAGTCTTCCATATAGTTGCTTAATAAACATGTTCAGGAAATGAAAAAAACAGTTAAAAGATTTAGCAGCAAGAGAATGCAAGCAATGGGCCTTATCTAGAAAGCTGTATTTGACAAGTTGATAGGCATTTAAACAATTTATTGATAAAAAATGTATGATTTCAGTATATTCTTTACTTTCAGACCATTATACAAAGCTTAGCTTATTTATCTGTTTGTGAAATACCTTAAGTTGAATTTAATTTGCTGAGGCTGTCATGATTATCAGCAGGAAAGCAAACATCATTTGATTATGTTTAAAAGAGTAAGCACTACTTAAAATTGGCCCAATTTAATTTTGGAAAATAAATTAGCATAATATCTTGGTGAACAACGTACATTGTACTTCTTTTAGTTGTTTGTATAGTGCTACTAAGCTTACAAAAGGGGCAAGGCTGTGTCCTTCTGAAGCAGAATGGGTGTAGGATGGGAGAATATGAAAGATGGAAGGGACAGAAATGGTGGATGAGATTAAGCAGACATCAGGGGTAGTGTGAATTTGCATTGAACACCCTTTGACAGAACGTGGCATATTCTGATCAAAGGTGAATATGAAGCTATTTGCTTTAGCTGTGAAAGGTTTTTCTGCATAAGCTGAAGGATTCTGAAAAGGTTGATCACAGGGTTTCCCTTGAAGTCAAATTAAGGTTGTGATGTCCATGTAGTTCGAATGTTGCTCCCCAATTATGTTAAAATGTGTGGCACTCATATTTGGTATTTATATGGGCAGTATTGGCTTTAATTGGATCACATTTGGATTATGCCAGCTCATTTTATATAGGAGCTCTCAAATCACCTATAACTTCAGGTTATTCAAAACGTTGTTGTTCACTTAGTCCTCAGTTCATCCAAATGTTATTAAACCTGTCCCTTACTTTTCCAAATGCTCTAGCTTCCTATAAAGGATCAAGTGCAATTTAGGATGCTCTGTACTGTCCACCGATCAATTCATGACACATGTCTTGCTTTTATCAGCATTCAGCTTAAAAATGATTCACCACATAGAATCTGCAATGGACCATAATAGATTATGGTGATATAGTATGAGGTCAAAATGGTCAACACAAAAGATTGGGAATCAGTCGAGGACCTCCTCTAGAAAACTATATGCTATCCAAAGTGATATGGATCTTAGCTTCCGAAAAAGTAGTAGAAGTGGGCATCCTTGACTTGAGAGAGCTGGCAGATTATACAACGCTGGATACCTTGGAAGCCAAGGAGGTGCTGATTGCTTTTGCTCAACTGCCGGTTCCTTGGAAAGGCTAAAAAAGACTTTCCCTTGCATCAATTTATATTCCGAACATTGGCTTTGAATGATACCTCAGAATTATTGAAAGGGATAAAAAGAATAAAGCTGCTGGCCCCCTCATGTTATGGGAAGATCTCCTTAAAAAACAAGACATTTGTATTTAAATCTTTAGGATCAACATTTGTATTGGTTCTACAAGAGTTTACTTTATCTGCTGAACTACTGAAGATTTTAGGTATATATGGTATTTCTATAGAACAAACCTGGCCAAAAGGCAGAAGAGTGCTGTATATGGTTAAATACAAGCATAAGTCAGTGAGTAAGCTATTAATGCATTGTAAATGTTGTTGTCAGGTGAGTCTTATTTTCTTTTGCTAATTGGAGCAGCATTGGGGTGCTCCTGACGGACATGGGAATGTTGTTTTATATCCTGGGTGGATAGATGGGAAATGCATCTTGTCTTTTTTTCTGTTTTAACACTTCTTAGTATGCAGTTCGATGGCTGCGGGTGTGCTGAGAACAGTCACAGAGGGTGAGCATTTCTGCAAAATAAGCTGGGGTGTTTCTAGTGGCTTTGTAAATGATTCAATTGGTTTGAAACATGGTGCGGGTTGACAAGGGGAATATGCCAGTGATTTGATAATATTTCTTCAGGCCCTGAAGGAGATGTCCTGTGGCATGTAGGATGCCCCTAGGGTGGGAGGCCATGTTGCAGGGCTTTACCACCATCCATATTGGAAGTATGTCTGCCTAAACAGCAGTTCTGAAGTCACTTTCTGGTAGAAAGAATTTAACTTTCTTTAGAAGAGAGAGTTGGTACCTGAATGCCTTTGTTTTTGTCAATGTGTTCCACGAGGGTGAGGGTCATGTCCAAGGGGAATCCAAGTGGCATGGCATTCGGTAAAGGTTTGGTTTCAAAGCTATCACGGTTCAGGTCATTGAGCCAGATTTGTACTGTATCTTGTTTACTGTTCTTGGCAAATAACATGAATTCTGTCTTTGTTGGGTTCAACTTCTGATATGTGCTGCCTATCTAAGTCTGGATGACATGCAGGCATTGTTTGTGGCGTTGGATGTTTGAAGCAGAGGAGAACATCAAGTAGAATTGTGGGTCAAGCTGTCATTGGCATATTGGCATATTTTGATGCTGTCATCTGTTACAAGAGCTCAAAGAGACTCCATGTAAAAGTTAAAGATGACAGGAGACAGTATAGAACACTGGGAAACTCTATTGGTGATTCGGATCTTTTGTGACCTTAGGAATAAAAGGTAGGAGGAGATGGTTTAATATAATTTTGATATGGATGATGCAATATGTTGTTGCTGTTGAACAATTTAATCATGGAATAAAATAAGGAAAAGAAGCCAATATGTTTAAAGGCAGATTCTAAATGGAACTAGAGAACTTTACTAATGATTCCCTTAGAACAAGAAGTTACAGAACAAACAGAAGATGACAACCTGTCAATATTCAGCACAACTCTCTCAGGAAATGTCAAATACCTGAAGCTGAATCGATGACTGATTATGCTTTTGAAGAGTGAAGAACTGGCACGGCTCAAAATTAGCATTTGTTAGTTTCAACACAAAATACCCTGGATCTATTAGCACATAACTCGACAGGTGTTTCTGGAAAAAGCTGTTACAAATGCCAAGAATCATAAAGGCTTATCAGAACTAGGGATCAGTTCCAGCTAAAGTGAGAGCCTGATGCTGAGAGAAGTGGGAATGTACTCTAGGGTTCATAGTGGGACAAAAGGTTATGTTAGTGTAGGATGTGACTTCTTTGTGCCTTCAGGTGCCAACAGGCACCAGAGCACTGCAACAGATTTCACAAAACTCTGCTCAAATGCCTTCTATAGTTTCCATATATTGCAGCCTTCATTAGATCAATTCTAGGGATAGTTTTGCTATTACATGCCTGGGGATTGATTGAGGGTCGCTCTCAAGGGGCCTATTGACAATTATATTTTCACCGTCATTTCCTGTGCCTTTCAACATCATATGGAACTGCTGCTTTATCCTTTCAAGCCGTAGGAGCATTCCACCCATAGACTAGCAAGTAAGTGTAGGATGATGGCTACTGAGATTTTAACCCCACCCCCCTTCCTGTAGCAGAAGATTCTTAATCTAAGCTGAATGAGCCTATTGATTTCATGGCCTTAATCCGCAAGCCGATACAGCTGAGTAGTTCATTCATACAGCCAAGCAGCCGAAAGGATTAGTCTCTTTAAGGTATGCTGCAAGAAAATATGACAAATCATAAAGTCTATTAAGGAGGCCAGGTATATCCACAGCAGACTTCAACGAGACTCTGTCCTTGTGCCAATCTGGATGTGAAGATTAAATACAATTCCGCATATAATGTGTATAGTGAAAACATCACACATGACACACCTTACCCTGGAGAAGTTCTGTACGACCGCCCATTCTCCAATTAAGTCATATTTTGTCTGGACCCCATTTCTATTCCACTCCTTGCTGTGCGCAGATACCTGACTTGAGTCAGACAATAGTCTTGTTTACTCAACCTACATATGTGCACACGTGTGCAACTTGTTCAGGGACCCTTACCTGAGCGGTCTGTAGCAGCTGGCCTTATCTGAAAAGGTGGGACCGGATATTACAGAATACAATAATTACAGTAGCGTTTTCATGAGTGAAACACCAATAGTGAAAAAAACAAGAGGTGTTTCTGGGTGGGGCCCATTTCCTTACAAGTGACAGACCGGTTTATACCTTTGTTGCAGAGCTCTAGTTGTAAAAGTTCCAGTCCTTTTATCATCGCTCAAGGGGGTTATTCACCTGATATATGTGCTCACAGCATACATTTTAATAACTGTTTGGCTAACTCAGTGTTCTGAGAGTCATAAAATGAGTACCAATGAGTTGAAAATTAATGTTGACCTACTATCAAGGGTCAAGGAACAATTCTCTTTGTGATGTGTGTTGTAAAAAATGATCATTATTGGTATACGTATTCATTTACACCTATAGTATGTTACATGTACTGTACATTTAGTAGACATTGTGGTGCCGATTCGGATCCTGGAAAAATTTTCCGCGTACGAATCGTATCCGGATTTTTTTCCGTACGAATCGTACAAGTACCGTACAAACTGGCAAGTACGATTCGCATGGGAAAAAGTCCATACGAATCGCATTGGGAAAATTCCCCCACAAGTCCTCGGGTCGGAAAAAGTGTCCGACACATCCCCGGACGATTTACCGTACGAATCGGAAAAATGAAGTCCGACCGCGCAAGTACGATCAGTCCCGTCCTTTCGAGTTTACAACCGTATGGAAGAAACACCGTCTGGGCCGAACTCCCATAGCAACCATGAAGACATGTGCCCACATACGCGCCGAACCACCCCCCAGCCCCCACATGTACGCCCCGAACGCCACCCCAGGCCCCGCATGTACGCGCCGAACCCCCACCTGTGTATGTACACCCGTGTACGTACACGCCGAACCCCCACCCGTGTATGTACACCAGTGTACGTACGCACCGTACCCCCACCCGTGTATGTACACCAGTGTAGGTACGCACCGTACCCCCACCTGTGTATGTACACCAGTGTAGGTACGGACCGTACCCCCACCCGTGTATGTAAGGCGCAAACCCCCAGTGCGTACCTACACTGGTGTACATACACGGGTGGGGGTACGGTGCGTACGTACACTGGTGTGCATACACGGGTGGGGGTATGGTCCGTACCTACACTGGTGTACATACACGGGTGGGGGTACGGTGCGTACCTACACTGGTGTACATACACGAGTGGGGGTACGGTGCGTACGTACACTGGTGTACATACATGGGTGGGGGTACGGTGCGTACCTACACTGGTGTACATACACGGGTGGGGGTACGGTGCGTACGTACACTGGTGTACATACACGGGTGGGGGTACGGTGCGTACCTACACTGGTGTACATACACGGGTGAGGGTACGGTGCGTACGTACACTGGTGTACATACACGGGTGGGGGTACGGTGCGTACCTACACTGGTGTACATACACGGGTGGGGGTACGGTGCATACGTACACGGGTGGGGGTACGGTCCGTACATGCGGGGGCTGGGGGGGTATGGCCCGTACATGCGGGGGCTGGGGGGGTGTTCGGGGCGTACATACGGGGGCTGGGGAGATACGGCACGTACCGGGCCCCCTATTCCGCTGGCATCGCGGCGTACTTAGCTTTTCCGGCACTTTTTGGGTGCCGTAAAAATATTGCCGTCCAGACTGCTGTCGGTTCGAATCGTACTTCCTGGTTCGTGAAACGCAGCCGGAATGCGTCCCGACGTCACGTCGGCGCTTTCCCGGATCACATTTGTATGGATATTTTCGTCGGTCGATGTTTTTTACGGTTCGTACGGAAATGGTGTTTCCGTGCGAATCGTACTTGCATGTTTGTAATGTTTTTCCCCGGGTACGACTCGGACGGAGAAAACACTCCGACCGACGGTTCGTACCCGGTTTCTCCAGGATCCGAATCGGCACCTGTATATCTTTCAACAATGTGTACTCTTGTTGTTCGGTGTGTAGTTTGTTGGCTTTACTTTTGAAGAATGTTTGCCTTTTAATTGAGTTTTAGGAAGTAGCTCACTTTCATATCTGTCAGTGGACTTGTGAAATAAGTCACAATGTATTGTGGAATAGGGGTAATAGCATCCAGATGTGCCCACTTTGACTTATTACACCTAAGCCCAGGCTGCACCTCAGCTACCAGCTCAGCAATTATAACTTTTGCAGAGAGTCCTTGCATTTCTTTTACTGTTTGCCCCCAAGTTAAAATTAGACCACTTTATTTTGGGAGGAAAGTGGAAAATCTGAGAATGTTTAAGGGCTCTGGTGGGGCTAATTCTTCATATAAAATGTTCAAGCTATTAAAGACTAGTCCCTGGGTTCCTGATTCTACCTAAATCACAGGACATTGGTTTGGCCACTGGAATCTTTTGTAGGATGTTAATATGGAAGTTGTGAAAATGATTGGAATAAAGAAATCTGACATAGAGATTAGATCCCCAAGTTTCATTTGTAACGTTTTTTTCAATTTGCTTTCAGGAGATGGCACTCTGAAAAACGGAATATGTTTTTGATTCTGCCATGTTGTCAGTGTGCCCCAAACATTCAGAATCACAGTCAATAACACAAGAGTAATAGCATTTTGCCAGGTTTGTTTAATGATTGCTGATTGTCCTCTCAAGCAAGATGTCCCGGTGGCTGTAACCACCTAATGGTGCTGTCTGCCACAATCCATTCTATTTTGGAATGAATCCCTATTCCTCTGTAGAACTTTCACAACCTAATATTTTTTTAAAGCACAATCCGCCACAGCCAGTCTTGATAGCAGATTACATAAAAAGAAACAAAACAATGTACTAAACACCAAAATAGGCCCAGGACCTCATTTCCACTATCACAGTAATCCTGATTTATGTGGAAGTAAATTTGTGCCCAAATCGGGATTACATTTTGTGTTAATACCACTCTTTTCCTGTTCAATTTATTTTGTGGAAAATAGCACACATTACAAGATTTGCGGCTTGCAGGGGAGGGGGGGATATGCTTTATCACTAAGACACCCCACATTCCTTTGTGCTGAATTCTAATTACAAACTTAATACCACACCTTTGAAAGAACCCACCTAAAAGCTAGCGTCCGTTGTACCAGTACATGCATGAGGTGTTGTGTAACATCTCAAACAGCAGTAGCAAACAATTAAAAATATAACAAATGTAATTAAAAAGATAAGTGTTATAAGACAAAAATGAAGGATAATGAAAAACTGATAAAAGGCTATAAATATATGTGTGTGTGTGTTTGTACATGGATATACATTTATATTTATGTGTATGCATATATGTGTGTGTGTGTATATATAATAGTATCCAAGAAAATGAGCAGCATTCAGTATGTAAAGTTCTCCTTGTTTATTTATTTAGCATACCACATCTATAGCATCAGTATCAGCTAACACATTTCGATCTTGGCCACTGTTGGACTTGGCCCTTTTTGTAGGGCCATCCCTAAACGTTTTGCCTTTCTCCTAGCCTTTTTTCTGACATGGTGTTGGTGGTTTTAGGATTCTAGGCACTTTAGCACTGCTGTTCAGTGTGAAGTGCGTGTGCTCTCTGTGGTAAATATGGTAAGATTGGTCTACACCTGTTTTGCCTATTTAATTTACCTGTCAGTCCCTTGTAAAGTGGTATCTCATATACCCAGGGCTGGTTAATTAAATGCTACTGGTGGGCTTGCAGCGCTGGTTGCGCCACCCACCAAAGTAGCCTTTCAAAGCTGTCTCAGGCCTCTGCCATTGCAGGGCTTGTGCGCGCAGTGTTACTGACGCTGTGACATGGCACGTAAAGAGTGCGCCATGTCTGTGACCCCCTTTTACTACATGTCAGTCACCCCTAAGGTAGGCCCTAGCTAGCCCTATGGGCAGGGTGCATTGTAGGTAAAAGGTAGGACATGTATCTTAAGTGTGTGACATGCCCTGGTAGTGACAAACAGCCATTTTGGTTTCTCACTACTGTGAGACTGCCCTCCCATAGGAATGCATTTGGGATTCCCTGATAAGTGTTTCAGTGGTAATTCCTGATATGAGAGGAGCAGCGTGGTCAAGTTTGGTATGTTTGGAATAGTAATAACAAATGCTACGCAATGGTATGCGCAGATTTATTATAACTATTTTAGAAATGCCACATTCAGAAGTGGGCATTTCTGTGTGCTATGTGTCTGCCTGCCTGATGTGGATTGCATGTCTGGCTTTTGAGTGACAGGGGCTGGTGAGGTGTGTGTGGCTCCAGGAGGGGCAGGGTGAGTCAGCGCTAGGCTAAATGGGACATCTGCATTTGGAGTAGTGGGAGGAGTAGTCCCCTTGTGGAAATATACCTTTTTTGGGGTACACTGGTGCAGGGTCACCCTTTTGTCCACGGGTTCAAAACACCAACAAAGTAGAGATCAGCACTGGAGTTGGAAATAAATAACAAGTTTATTAATCACTCATGAGTGGGACGACGTCCACACAGCACTCTCAAGTGCTGCCTGAGGTAGTACACTGAAGTCACAGAACACAGGGCTGTTATACAGTTTTTCTTCAGTGTAAGCATGTGAACAGAAATAGGAAGGAGAAGTTTTTGAAATAGTTTTCAACAAACAAGGGCAGATGAATAACCACTTGGTCAGCAAAGTGGGAGGGGGAGCAGGAGTGCTTATGACAGCTCTCCCTCCCACAGTTAACAGGTGTACTGGCAGCTACAAACTCTCAGCACGTACATTGCTTTTAGCTGAGTATAGAAGTCAACTAAAATAGATAGCACAGGCAGAGTAAAAAGACGAAAGAATTAAGAAGGAAACTTAAAGGGACACCACAGCCAAAATGGCTGCAGCCTATGCCAAGTAAAATATTAAACGTTTTCAACAGACGTCCCTTTTGGCATAAGCTAAGACATTTTCTTATGATTCAAAATAGGGGTACGATAAATATCATGTATATTGATCAGCATCATATCGCTGACTCCTCGGTCTATTGCTAAACGGGCATTTATATTTTGGACATTTGTCTTAGATGGTAGACAAGCAGTACAAGTGAAAATACAGAGGGAACAAAGCATTGGCCCGCATTGGATACATAAACAACAAGAGAAGGGAATTGCTATTATTATCAATAAGGCTGAAAATATTTTTAAGCCCCATACAGAAAATACACTCCAGAACCATCCAGCCCAAGTCCATGTTCCTGAATCTTGATATATCTCAGTAGCTATTTTGTGTAGTTTGGAGATGGCCGCATATACAGAAGGTGAATTGTCCGGTGTGAAGACACAACAGCTGGATCGGATGATACAGCATGCTCCAGTCTATTTGGTTGCCATGTGGTCTCTGTCTGGTCGACTACAGAGACATCGATTGCACGCTTTCCCCTACTACCAGCATAGTTATTGAACAATTGCAAATCTTGATGGTAGGTTGGGGGAGCTAAAAACACAGGTGGTAGAAGGAAGGCTACCAGACCAGCCTGGAGGTAGGAAGTTGTATGCCTTAGTTCCACAAACAAAATAAGTGTGACGTGATGCAAGGAAGCTGCTTCGGCCTCTCGTAGACCTCTGCAACACTGCAGTACAGTTACTGTGGCCCGCTGGCACATCGCCTGTACTTTGTACCCAAAAGGGGGCCAGTGGTCATGGTAACAGAGATAAAAAGGGGTCCATTTACTTTAACCAACCTAGACTTTGGGTACACATAGTTTGTTGCTGCACTTCCTTAACTATATTCTTCCATTTCTAAAGCAGTGCCTTTTGCTTATGGGTCCCCATCTTCGTTGTGGTAACAGACTTTGTTCATTAGAGGCATATAGAAGTTTGAACCAAGCTGGGCATGAGCCATTGTGAGAGAATGGCAACGGTGACAACGGAATTCCTTTTATTTTCTGATGAGGAGGAATCCTGCCACAAACCCAACAGTTAGTAGCATTGCTTAGCTGGTGTGTCTGATGCAACATTTGAAGAAATGAATTGTTTCTCAGCTTTTGCCGGTATCCTTGTTCATGTTGTGGCAAATCAAAATGATTGTGCTCTTTTGCAGCAAGTGACGTAACAGTAATGTTAGGTAAGGAGGCTCCAGGCATTACTTCCTCCACTACCCACATTACAGTAGCAATGATGGCAGGTGTCAAAGTCAGACCAAGGATGCAGATTGTACAGCCGTTACACATTGTCGCAGCGATCTCCTTCTTCTTAAGCGAGCTCATTTTCACCTGCAAACAACAAAATAGATGATGCCCTAAGGTCCTGGGCAGGCGTTGGTTTCTTCACTAACATTGAGACGAGTAGTCACTAATAGTCTACCCCCCTTTGTAGTCAGTCTTTAACCACCCAGGACAGTGGCTCAAACAGTCTCTTTCTGTGCTGAAATGTCTTTCTTCTTGTATCAAAGCAGATATCTAGATGTACCAGGGAGAAGACTTCCTCAGGTGATTCATGTGACGCAGCTCGCCCTTTCTCGGTAATCAGAATGTCGTGGTGATCTGTCAACGCAGCTGGGCTCACGAGGGCATGTACCATGGAATCACCAGGCTGCAGATCGTGGTCTTCACCCTGAGACCTGTCTGGAAGAACTTCCTGTACCTGCTGATAAATAGAAGACAAGCTATCAATTAACTGTGACAAATAGACACTCATCAACACATGGGGTACATCATGAATAGGGCGAGGCTTAGGGACCCCACAAATATTCATGGGCCTCCCAAAGACTAATTCATGCGGTGTAAGGCCAGACTGTGTATGTGATATCAATCTGATGGAAAACAGAGCTAGGGACAGTGCATCAGGCCATTTCAAAGACGTGGAAGCCTGTATTTTAGCCAATTTCAATTTCAGGGTGGAGTTGTAATGCTCCACCAGGCCTCCTGGCTGTGGGTGAAAAGTGGCATTAAATTTCTGCATAATCCCCAAACCTTTCATGACATATTCTACAACTTGCCCAATGGAATGAGGTCCGTTGTCCATTTGAGGACCTCAAAAGGTGCAGTTAGTGTCGCAAACCCTCATATTTTTAGCACTGCCGGCAATATCAGGATGATCCCAAACCTGCTTAAGTTGTTTTGCTATTGAGGATGCATCAACATGTGCCGGCCCATGTGCCATGTGAATCAAGGGATATAAGTAGGCTCTGGGTAAGTTCCATTTGGTCATATCTTTATTCCTAAAACAGCCCTCATCATCCAGTGTTCCCTCCTTAGACCATTGATCTAGTTCATCAGCCGAGGCAGATTGTTGCATGTCCAGCACTTCCTGCCTGGCATCATGCCAATGTTCAGCTTGTGACTTCACCACATACATGGAGGTGGTACTTCGCTGCATTGTGGTCTCACGGGCTGTGTGATCCGCAAATGCATTTACCTGCTCTTATTTTATCAGTCACTTTCTTGTGTGCACTACATTTAACAATTGCTACTTTCTTAGGATAGGTTAGGGCAATAAGAAGATTATGCACTAATTCTCCATGCACTATCTGTGTCCCATGTGAGGTGAGGAAACCCCTTTCTTTCCATAAGTGACCAAAATTATATGCCACCCCGAATGAGTACTGGCTGTCGGTAAAAATATTGACAAGTAAGTCTGTACTAAGCTCACATACTCTTGTTAGTGAGTGTAGTCTGGAGTTGCTAATACTGGTTCAGAACAAAGAGCTTGGCATGACTGTTAGAAGGCATTCTGACATTCAGTAGTCCATGCGAAAGGCATTGGAGTGTCTTTAGTCAAAAAAAGGGCCAACAAAGGTTTAATAGTGTGCGAAAAACTGGGGATCCACTGCCTACAAAAAAAAGTAAGGCCAATCAGTGCACGGACATCTTCTGAGTACGGGGCACAGGAGTATCTAAAATAGTCTGAATGCGATCTGATGTGGGTGCACGTCCCTCCTTAGACAGGAGTTGACCTAAATAGGTAACCTGCTGTCTATAAAATTGTAATTTCTTTCTAGAGACTTTGTGACGATGGGAGGCAAGAAATAGTAACAATAACAGTGTTCCTTCTTCACACTAGGTAAGGATGCCAGAGCGGCATCCTCATTGATAAGACAGGATCTCTCAACCATTGGATAATTGTTAGATAAAATAACACACACACCTTCCGGAGAACAACGAAAATATTTAAGCATATCGATACCCACAATATTGTCAGGTGTGGTAAGGGAAAGCAAAAAATGGACATGCTGCAGTGAATTTGTCAAGTCCAAATTCAAGTGACTGTGAAAGTGGGCTAGGTTAGTGTCCCATCGAATCCTATCAATGTTATTATTGTGCTAGACAGGAGAGCCCTAGGAACCAATTTTTTAGACAGAGCACTACGAATAGCCCCTGTATCAACCAGAAACCGATCAGTAGATCCCAAGAGGTTTGCGTCAATATAAGGACCCTATTTGATCTACTGACAGCTCAACCAGTTCCTTACCCCATCCCAGGCATCCCTATGCACAATTTGAATCTGCAAGGTCATCAGCAGAATAATCAGACATTTGATATTGATTTCGTCTATCAAAAGTATTAGAGTAATTTGGTCCTTTTTCAACTGCTTCAAATCTGGGGCGAGCTCCTGTACCTCCCCTGTTTCCTGAATTCCCTGGGCGTCCTCTCATACTTCCCCTCCACCGCTCATACTGCTGACCTCGCAAAAGAGGGGACTCCAGGCAACTCCCTTGCCCTGACTAGAGTGGTGGTTTCTGTCTGGCTTAGGCGCAAGCCCTAGCCAACCAGAAATCCCATTTCTAACAGTCACGGCTGGTAGTCCTTATTCGGTTTTTGTATTCATACCCATCTTGCTTATAATGAAGAACTCTGGGAAATGTAGAAGTAACCAACTGTATCTAAAAACAATTTAAATGAAAACTTTTACAAATGTAATAGAAAAACAGATGCTATAAACAGAACAAATTGTTAATCTGTGGTGGAATTTCTGTTGTCCAAATAAATTCCTCTGCTTGAGGTCATCTTGCGATTTCTTGGGCATTCGATACAAGTAATTCAAATCATTCTCCTCGGAGTGAGCTGTTTGTTGAAACGAATCTTAACACCAGTTGCTCACACTAGTTTTGATTTTTTCATCATATTATCCTCTTAGGGCCATATGTAGGTAAATTACATTTACCGATTCTTAAATACCGAATTTTACCGATTCGGTATTTATGAATCGGTAAATGTAATGTAGGTAGAAAAATACCGAATCGGTAAGTGTCGGTATTTTAGAATCGGTATTTACCGATTCGGTAATGGCAACTGGCATCCCATTCATTCCTATGGGCCTGGAGGCCCATAGGAATGAATGGGAAGCCAGTTGCCATTACCGATTCGGTAAATACCGATTCGGTAATGGGGGAGGCAGTATCATGGGTGGCAGGGTGTCACATTGACACCCTGTTGCACCCCTTATTCGTCCATGTGTGCACATGTGGCGCACATACATGCCCTAAGGGCATGTATGTCTGCCACATTGCACACTGCAAAGTGCACAAAAATGCTTTTTTACAGCTATTCGTCATTTATCACCAACTTTTAGTTGGTGGTAAATAACAAATCCCCACACCCACGACACACTCCCCCTACATCTCATTTCATGATTCGGTATTTACCGAATCGGTAAAATTACCGATTCGGTAATTTTACCGATTCGGTAAATTACCGATTCATGAAATGATCCCCCTACATAGCAAAAGCCTAAATACCGGTCGGTAACGGTATATTTACCGAAAATCGTCCGTTACCGACCGGTATTAGGCTTCCTACATATGGCCCTTAGTGAGGTATTGTTGTTAGTTGGTTGTGTGCTTTTGTTTTCACCTCGTGTTCTGTTGTATGTGGTGAAGCTTCCTCTTGCATGGTCATTTGCATATATTATTCCACATGAATGTGCAATTCTTCATCATTGTTAAGCCCAAATGGGGTCTTAGTTTGATGTCTGATGATATATCTAGATTATTTTTCCCATTTGCCAAACTCTATTGCCGCCTCTTTCATCTTCTTTAAAGTGCTCAATCCCATTGTATTCAACTTCTTTCCAGGTACCGCCTTTTTGTTCTTTCATTAAATGTTTGGCAATTTCATATGGTGGATCTCTGTTCTCAATTGCTCATATATGCTCTTAAATTCATTCCTTACGTGGGCAGATGGTACTTACCACATATTTTAGGCCACGTTGGCATTCAAGAATGTAGGCAGCACTTCTTGTCTCACATGTTATTCTCTGTTTGATATTAACCCCTTCCATGCTGCGCAGATTCCGCCGCTGTGCTGACGGAATCTTGCGCGGGCGTGGTCATGACGGAACGGTTCCGTCATGAGCACAGCTCAACCGTGGCTCATGACGGAACCGTTCCGTCATGAGCACCGAAGGGGTTAATGATGTTCCCGTGTTCGTCCTTGATTTCTTTCATATTTTTGCCTATTTTGCATTCTTTGCATGTCATGCATTTGTTGAAGCCAGTCATTGAGCTGTTAAGCCATGTATCCTTTTGTTTTTCTTCAAAGTGACTTTGTATTTAATTCATCTTTAAGGGGAAGAATGGGAACATCATCAAAATCAACAAGAATACCATTTCCTATGAGTGATGTGTTATTGTCCTGTCTTTTGCAAACTTACATTGCAGTGGAATAATGCATTACTTTAACACTAACAAAAACACACAGTGTGTTATTATGTAACGTGACTTGTTTAGACCCGGCTGTGTATGTCGATGTAAAAACGAGCTACTATTTTATTCATTGTTTGAGTTTTGCCGTCTGGTCATTTGTGAAGTATTTTGTTTATTTCAGACATTCCCTGCTTGTCTCAACATATGGCAGTGCCAGCTGAATCAAATCAGTGCTCACTGAGACACGGGAGGGCTACATGCTGAAGCAGTTTAAAGACTTCACTTTTTGGCACACCATAATGTTTTTTTTATTCTAATTGCAGACAGAGCATATGTGAACCGCACTCTTTCATCTCAAAATGTACTGTATAATCATTTACATACAGAGGAAATTACAGTATACCGATCAGTTAGAATAACATTCTCAACTATGCTAGAATTGTAATCTAACACAATAACTCATATGTGGAAAAAGACAATATCTTTATAATGCTTCTGAAATGAAAAAGACCCATGCTCAATTATATGAAACAAGCCAGCCTATTTAACGTACCGGTTGGTAACCGGGGGTATATGCTGGTTTCTTGAGGCGTTCATGCTTCGTTTGATGAGTAGACTGCTGTAGTGTGACCTGATGGCTATTACATTCAGTCAAGTGTCATGAATATTACTAATTAGAAAAAATAGCCCGAAGAAAGACTTTGATGATCGAGATATCATTTTTGCGCTCAAGGACCTAGATTTCTTACTGTAAGCCATTATGATTACTCTATCTGAAACTCTGAATTTTCAAATAAATTCCTATTATTATCGGGCACGCATTGTACTTTTATAAGAAAGCTGTTGTTTTAGTTATGCTAACTGAACATATAAGAAAGTGTAAAAAAATAAAAGTAAAAAAACGTAGAGATCACATTGCAGCTTCATGCACAAGACAGAAAAGATGTATCATTAATTTTCGAATTTTAGAAAGTGCTGAAGTTTTGGAATTTATTTTCTTTTGTATACAAAGATAATCATTTTGTGAGCATGATGACTTGAACGTCGTTATATATGAAAGCCAAAATCCTGCTAACTGCATGCTCCATTTTCGATTAAATAAAAAAAAAAGTTAAAGGACAGGTTTTATTTTGGTGAAAAAGTCATTTAAAACATACCATGTTAAATAAACAAAACCAGTGAAATGCAGCAGTTTTAGTTATCTTCTTCTTAAATCTTTATTTCGATTCAAAGAATCATAAAAGAAATCATACAAATGCGTTTGAATGACACAAATTATCTTAAAAAGAGCAATCTTATAATAATAATAGAAAACAACTATAAACTAGGGTGGATACAATTGCAAATACAGGAATAGTTCAGCATAATCCTAGCCACAGGTAAGCAATTTTACATTTCATTTCGGCAGGTGAATTCTTCTGATATGCCATGCTGCTGCTAGATACTTGCTAATAGCAAAAACAGTAGAAGAAGATAAATCACTTTTCAGCAGCCTGTAGGCATCTAAATGTCGTCTGAAGCCCCAATTCCTGCAAATAGGAACGATCCACTTCTTCCTAGATTTAGTGTACATCGGACAAAAAAACATTAAATGAATATCGTCCTCCAGCTCACTAGAGCATGCAGGACAGTTTTTTAAGGTAGGCGGGTGCCATTTACTGGTGAGTGCTCTAACTGGGAGTGCGTTATATCGCCATTGTAGAAATAGTTTTCTCAAGGCGACGGGATTTATATCGTTCAGGACGGTTTCCAATCTATAGTGGTCCTTAATGGTTAAAAAAGTAGTGGTCATTGATCCCAAATTCTCGCTTGCAAAAGATGCCGAGAGATTAGAGTTATGGTATAGTGCAACAAGTTCTTTACGAGATATAGTCGCACAGGCCTCTAGGGGTTTTGTCCAGTGGTCCCGTAGGCCCAGCCTAGTAAATTCATTTTTGACATAATTAAGCCATGGGATTTTGCCTAGAGCTGGATGAAGGTAGAGTTCCATAAGTTCAGAGCGATAGCTCAAAAGTTCAGGGGTTGTCCAGAGACGCCTCCAGAAAGTTAAAGGCTTCACACCAAGTTCTTCCCTTAACGGTCTCAGTTCCATATCGAGCCTTAAGGGAAGTAGCGGCGTGCTAGATGGAAGGGCAGACAAGTTCCGTAAGAACTTGTTTTCCGTAGCGGCAATCTCAGGGGCACAGTCAATGCCCCAGAGTTCGCCGCCATAAATTAAAGCCCCACGAGCCTGCATTTTGTAAATTTCCAGAGGCGGACCAATCGGATGAGTCATGGATTGGTTCCATAATTTCAGGATTCCCCCTACCCTTTGAGTTAACTTTAAATTTGATTTTATCTGGTGATGGGACCAGGTCATTTTCTCATTCAGAGTTAGACCCAAATACTCGAAAGTGTGGACTCTTTCTAGGCTGGTTCCATTTATAGTGGGATTAGGGCGAAGAGACCTAGGGGGGTTGAAGATCATAAATTTGGTCTTAGCCGTGTTGATCTCCAACCCCCGGTCAATACAAAAAGAGACAAAGCCATCCAAGACACGTTGCAACCCCATAGGGGTCTTAGCTAGAAGCAGCGTGTCATCGGCGAACATAATGGCAGAAATGCCAATACCCGCAAGCCGTGGAGCATCTCTATTAGGTACATCATTTAGATGAGAAATGAGACCATTTACATAAAGACAAAACAACGTGGGCGCCAGAACACAACCCTGCCTTACCCCTCTTTCGACAGGGAAACTAGCTGAGAGGCTACCATCTCTACCACATCTTACCCTCGCATAGTTATTAGTATGGAGGCGCACCAGTATGTGCAAGAGAGGCCCTGGGAGGCCTAAATCTTGTAACACAGTCCATAATTTTGTGCGGGGAACTAAGTCGAAAGCCGCACGGAGATCGACAAAGACTGTGTAGAGGGAGCCCCCCTCTATCTTTACTGTTTTCCAGAAGAGCATACACAACCTGAAAATCTGATCAGTTGTGGAAACGCTCTTTCGGAAGCCAGCTTGATAGTTGCTCAGAATCTCAGAGGTCTCGACCCATTCCATAATACGATCCAGGATCAGCCTCGAGAAAAGTTTCTGTGCAACATCTATCAAGCTAATGGGCCTGTAATTCCCTGGCAACAAGGGGGACCCTTTTTTGAAAATAGGCACAACTTCGGCGCCTAGCCATGTAAAGGGAACAGGCAAACCATCAAGAATAGCATTGAATAATAATGTAAGATATGGTGCCCATACTCTAGGTTCGTGTTTGTACAAATCACCTGGTACCCCATCCAACCCTGGTGCTTTCCCAGCAGGAAGTTGGGAAATTGCAAGCTGGATTTCAGTTAACGTAAAATTTACCTGGTCCTGGCTTGGTACTGCGTATGATGGGCTCACTAAGGCAGATGTCAGACCCCTATAAAGAGTGCTAAAGTGAGTTTCCCAGGCTTCTGGGGCAATGTTATTAATTACAATTGCAGGAGGTTCGGTTGTACCAGTAGATACAATCAACCAAAATCTCCGTGAATCTCTAGATTTTAGTGCAGATGTTAAATTCTCCCACTTTTCAGAAGCCCACTTCAATTTAGCATAGTGTATCAGGGATCTGTAAGTCTGTCTCTTGTGTTGAATGTCAGACTTAGAGGCTTTCTTCTTTATAGCATCGAGCAGGTCGCTCTTGGCCGATCTACAGGTCTTGTTATACCAGTTGGGCTGGTTTACAAATCCCTTTTTACAAGGAACGGTTGGGTTGAATAAACCAGACAACATATGAAACAATTCCTGATGGGCAGTAGCCAATTTCTCATAGTAGTTTGAAGGGGAATACTGCTCTAAAATCTCCACTACATTGTTTAAAACCGAGGCAGCTACAGCATAAACTTGGGATAATTCTTTGTGATTTCGAACCAATTTGGTCCATTTAATTCTCCACTTATTGTTTGAGAGAATGGCTGAGTCTGATGGCTCCGTGTTGGGTGGTGACGCTAAATCTAGAGGGCACAGACCAGATAGGGAGACATCCAGTATAAGAGGATTATGGTCACTCTCCCCCCTTGGAATGACTTGAAAATCAAGGACTGTATTCCATTCCTTGGCTTGGACAAAAATATAATCAAGTCTGGCCTCTCTGCCTAGCTTATTAAATGTGGGCCTAGGGGGATTATCTAAGGTGGTTCGTCCATTACAAGCCCTAATAGAGTGGACCATTGTCAAGGAAGTAATCTGGATAGCCAGGGGTGCCCAGGCCCTAGCCATTGGGCCTGAAACCTGGGGAATAATCCAGATTTCGTCCTCTTCTAAGTTTATTTGGTCCACCAGGCCCTCAAGTGGTTCAAAATGAGAATTAAAATCACCAGCTATAAGAAGCATTATATGGTCGGGTATTCCAGTTAAGACATTTGAAAGGGCCTCAATCACCCGGGATTCCGCACAAAAATTCACAGGTCTGGCGTATACATTAATCACCGCCAGTTTGTTATCTAAGCCCCAATCCAGTATCAAACATAGAATATCATCAGACCCAGTTTCAAAATTAGTAACAGTACATCCCAAGTAAGTAGCAACCCAAGTAGTCAAACCACCAGATGGACGGCCACGACCACCCCACACCGCCGGAATTGAGTAAGTAGCATAACCCATTCGATGGTAATCTTGCCTTGCTCAAGTTTCTTGGAAGCAACATATTTGGTGAAGATCTATGAAGGAGCCCCATATTGGACAATCAAGTTTGCTGGGTAAACCGGCTATATTCCATGATAGCACTTTGTGTTTTGTTATACAGTTGGAAAGAGCAGCGGGAGTTTTACAAACGGGAGGCTCACACAAATTTGGAAAAATAGGAGTAATAATAGGAACAAAAATGGAAGCGGGGGAAGTGGACTGGTAGTTAGAAAGTGGAGGCACTACAGGGGATGAGACAGAAATAGGGACTTCCTGAGGAAGTCAATCGACATCCTCAAGACAGGCATACCTATTGAAAGTTGAGTAACCAGAACACAAGGGCTCATCAATATGGAAGCGCCTAGGCCTACCTCTAATCCCATTTCCCCCAACTTTAGACCAATTAGCATCCATGTCATCCTGGAAGAAAGTGTGAATTGGGGGATAAAAAAAAGACAGAGGTAAAGAATTAATAAGGGAGGTAATGTTGCTACCGATCCAATTAAGAATATAGGGAGCTGAGGAGCCTAGCGCGCAACCAAGATGGCCGCGTAGGTGCGAGGCTCCCGAGGACCTCCGCGACCTCCTGAATTAATCCTGGCGATATCCTGTCCTTGTTGAGGGGACTGTGTTGGGGAACCGGAGCTGAGGCGCCGCCCGTTTTTTGGGCTCGAATCGGACCCCGGACGCCGGTGGGAGCATCGATCGAAGGTTGTGGCCTTCTCCTCGCCGGCCCCCCGGATTGGAGTAGTGGGGCGATCCGGGGACAAAGTGAATAACAGCGGCGATCGGGGCTGGGCGACTGGCGTACCCCGCACTTTCACTTTCGCTTTTGCGCCCTCCTAGCTCTCAAGCGGGGTCGGACTGCGGAGCGGGGTGTGGTGGTGTGGCCTTGTCCAGGAGCCCGGCTGACCCGCCGGCGGTGGGTTGACCCGCGGTTCGGTGGTCGCCCCTGCCCCCCCCCTGGCACCCGTGACTTGGTATAGCGGCCCGTTTGGGGTGCTTGGCACGACGGTGGAAGAGCCAGCATGTCCACCAAACAAGATGGCGACCGGGCGAAGGTGAAGACGACCCGCCGTGGCACGACACACCAGGCCAACAGTATGGACCGCTACACGCTCCAGAAGGGTTCTCCGGAGACATCGCGTGCATCCCCGGTGGGCCCGACGGAGGCATCCGCTCATCCGGTGGATCTGACCCTCCGGGACGTCATGGGCGCCATCGCAGAGATGAAGGCCTCGGTGGACCAGCGTTTCGACACCTTAGCGTAAAAAATAGACTCGGTCCTGGTGGATGTGAGCCTTGTGAGGGCAGACTTGTCCAAAACAAACGACCGAGTCGACTCCCTGGCCCACACCACAACGAGCCTCACGACAGACGTGGTGGCCCTCCAGAAGGAGGTGCGCCGGCTTGGCCAGGCGAGCGCCCTGATGGACCGGCGACTGGAGGACTCCGAGGGTCGGGCCCGGAGGAATAATGTCCGTATTGTGGGGGTGCCGGAGGGACGAGAGGCGGAGGCGGCGGATCTTTTCGTGGAAGAGTTGATCCTGACCCATCTCCAGCCCCGGGGGCTGAGTAAGTTTTTTGCGGTGGAGCGCGCTCACCGGGTCCCCGGGGGCAGACCTAAGACTGGTGCCCCGCCGCGGCCTCTCATTGCCCGGATTTTTAATTTCCGGGACAGAGATGCTATCCTCCAGACCTCCAGACAACAGGGACCGGTCAAGCTTGACAACATGGAGGTACATTTCTACCCAGACTTTACCCCGGCGGTCCAGAAGCAGCGGCAGAGCTTTCTTGGTGTTAAACGTCGCCTAAGGGACCTGAACCTCAAGTACTCAATGCTCTTTCCAGCTAAGCTGAGGGTAGAGGTGGATGGTCGCACGCACTTCTTCGACCGGCCCGAGGCGGCTGGGGACTGGCTGGACACTCTGCCTGGAGATCGGGGCCGGGGGGGCGGGGGGGGCGCGGCTGGCGAGGAGGGCCCGCCGGAGCAGAATTGAGGGGTGACTGCATAGGCCGTGCTCTGGACGTTGTTCCTTCACCATTTATTGATTGCGTATTTTCCCCTCCTATGGAGGTCGTGCGGGGTCTGTTGGGGGCTTCCCTCCTCCTCTGGGGGACTAGTTAGTATTTTAGCTATGGGGCGACAGGCACACTGCACTTTGGGGGGGCTGTCTGGGCTCATGCAGGGGTGCAGGGAGGGGGGAGTTTTGTTGGGACTGGGGGGTGGGGGGGGTGTGTTGTTTGTTAGCACCGCAGGGCAAACCCGCTACTATGTTGTTGTTTTTAGGATGCTCGATGGGGGACGACCGATTGTTTCGACGTATGATGGGGGGTAGGGATTTGGCTGTGTTGTCATGGAATGTTAATGGCCTGGGGGATAGGATTAAGCGTGGTGTGGTCCTGCAGTACTTAAAACGTATTTCACCAGATGTTGTCTTCCTGCAGGAGACGCACCTTATAGGTAACTCCTTTCATGCAATGAACCGGCGGGGATATCGTTTGGCGGCCCATTCTGGCTTCACCTCGGGCTCGCGGGGGGTGGGTATTATGATCAAGAACTCGCTCCCGTTGGAGATTGATGAGGTGCGCCATGATGAGAGGGGACGTTACACGGTTCTGGTGGGAAGAATGGAGGGTAGAGTGTTTGTCTTTATATCAGTGTACGTCCCGCCTGGGTTACAAGCCACCACATTTGCGGACCTGGGGCGCCTCCTTCTGGACCTTCCGAGTGGCCTGCTGGTGGTTGGAGGGGATTTTAATGCGGTAGCCTCTGGGTCTATGGATCGCCATCCCCCTAGGGACCTCCCCCGGGCACAGGCGTGGCTGCCCGGCCTTCTGGACACGCTGGGCCTGGTGGATTGCTGGCGATTAAAGCATCCTGCATTGCGACAATACACCTTCCACTCGGGTGCCCATGGTAGCCTCTTGCGGCTTGATTACATCCTTGTCCCGGCGGCCCACGCAGGGAGGGTGGGGGAGGTGCGCCATCTGGCGCGGGGTATCTCAGACCACTCCCCATTGTTGTTGCATCTCGATGTCTTCCCGAGGGGGGATGGCAGGGTGGCCCCAATTAATGCATGGTATTTGCGCGACCCCACCATTCGTGCTGATTTGACCAAATCCTTACAGCGATATTTCGATGAGAATGTGGGGTCGGTCTCTTCGGCCATCTCCCTGTGGGAGGCTTTCAAGGTAGTCCTTAGAGGGGAGGCCCTCTCCTTTATCTCCCATGCCCGGCGGCGCGAGCGGGAGGAGGTGACCCGGGTAGAGGCCGAGATTGCAGAACTGGAGGGTGACCTGGGAAGCGGGGTAACAGACGACAAGTTGCATGTTCTACACCTAAAGCAGGCGGCCTATCGGGCCCTCGTCACGGAGGCGGCCAGGGGCCTCAGTAGAGAGCAGCAGGGGCGATTGTATGATGTGGGTGATAAGGCTGGCAAATTGATTGCGTGGTTGGATAAGAGGGAGAGAGCGAGCCGTGTGGTGCCTTTGATTGAGAGTGTTGATGGTGCGTGTGTCACTGAGCCGGAAGCCATTGTCTCTTGCTTCGCGGATTATTTCCGCGAAGTCTACTCCCCGGTTTCCCCCTGCTCGGAGGCAGACTCCCATGCCCTGCTTCGGGACATCGCACTGCCCTCCCTAACGGTGGAGGACAGGGATTCGCTGGACGCCCCTCCCACCTCGGACGAAATTGCCTTGGCTATTCGCTCGGTTGCATCCGGCAAGGCCATGGGCCCCAATGGTATTCCCATCGAGCTCTACAAGCTACGCCCGGATGTGTTGGCGCCCCACTTGCGCGCGATGTTCCTGGCGGCCCACTCGCGGGGTTCCCTCCCGCCGGACCAGCGTCTAGCCACAATTGTGGTGATCCACAAGGAGGGGAGGCCCCGTGAACGGGTCACATCCTATAGGCCGATTTCGCTTTTGAACGCGGAGCCCAAAATCCTCGCCAAGGTGTTGGCCAACAGGTTGGTTGGCGTGGTGGGCGATTTGGTCCACCAAGACCAATCTGGCTTTATACCGCACCGCAACACGGCGCTCAATCTGCGGCGCTTGCACGGGGTGCTCGCGCGTGTCCCATTTGTGCGGGAGCCGGCCATCTTGGCGTCCTTGGACGCCACCATGGCGTTTGATACGCTTGAATGGCCATACATCTGGGCGATGCTGGCAAAATTCGGGTTTGGCCCGGGTTTCATTAGCTGGGTCAAATTGCTATATTCGGGCCCATTGGCGCAGGTGGTAGTGAATGGGCGAGTCTCGGCCCCATTCGCGCTGGGGAGGGGTACGCGACAGGGCTGCCCCCTGTCGCCTCTCCTGTTTGCCCTGGCCCTGGAGCCCCTGGCGGAGTGGCTGCCGTGGCACCCTTCTATCCGTGGTCTCCGCTGGACCCCCGAGCATGAGGACCGTGTGTCCCTCTATGCTGACGATATCCTTCTGTATCTCGCCTCCCCGCGTAAATCACTGATCGTCCTGGTTGATGTTTTGCGTTCATTCGGTCGCAACTCAGGCCTGGTCATCAACTGGGCGAAATCCTGTGTATATGTGCTTTCCGGGGAGGCTCCGGCCCTACCACGGGACTGTCCGATCCAGATTGCCTCCCAAGGTTTTCGGTACCTGGGTATCTATATCACTCTTGACCCGGAGGCCCGCTACGAGCGGAATTTGTTACCCCCCCTTCGGCGTTTGAGGGAGGACGTGGTGCGCTGGCGGCGTCTGCCGCTCTCGCCGCTCGGCCGAGCGGCCTTGTTTAAAATGATGTCCCTGCCACGCTTCCTCTACGCCCTCCAGAATACTATGGACTTGGTCCCGGCACGCTATTTCCGTGAGGTGGAGGGCCTCCAGCGGCGCCTGTTCTGGGACGGGAGGCCGCGCATTGCTCTGGCTAAATTGACGCTCCCGTGGTACGATGGGGGGGTCGCCCTCCCTGACATTAAACGGTATTACTGGGCCTCCCAACTAGCTGCAATTAACCATGGCCTTTACGGGCCCGCCTTGAACCCGGCATTCGAGATGGATAAGATGCTCCTGCCCGGTGGCGATTACAATCGAGCGCTCTACGCTGGCGCGCCCGACTCCCGTTTGACGGGACCGACGCGTGTCATGGTGCGTGTCTGGCACGCGGCTAATGCAGCTATGGGGTGGAAGGACCGTTTGACCCGGGCGTCACCGCTGTATGCGTCTGAGAGGTTGGGCTCCCTGTGGACGTCGAAGGGCTTCGAGAAGTGGGACACGATCGGAATCAGCACGGTGGGAGATCTCTGGACGAGGGGGGGATTCAAAACTTTTGAGACGCTGCAGGCGGAGTTCCAGCTGCAGGGCAGTGAGTACTTTCGGTACCTACAGGTCCGCCATGCGCTGGGCTCCGTCTTCCCAGATGTCGCATCCATTCCGGAGTCTTCCCCCCTGGAGGACAGAGTCCTAGATGGCCATGTCCCGGACAGCACGATCTCCCTCATATACAAAAAACTGATCAACGATAGATCGTGCCTGCTGACTAGTCTCCGCGAGGCTTGGGTTGCCGACGGGCTGGAGCTGGACGATGAGGATTGGATTTCCGCGGTGGCCTCTCCGAAAGAGGTGGCCATCCCGGCTCGCCTTCGTTTCGTCCAGCTCAAGATCCTTCACCGGGTTTACGTGACGGGGCCAAGGCTTCTGCGTATGGGTTTTGCTGGTGACGGAATGTGTAAGCGTGGCTGTGGTGCGTTGGCGACTTTCATGCATATACTGTGGGAGTGCCCGTAGGTGGAGCGATTCTGGCGTGGTGTGCATGAGGTCCTGCGTGTGGTGACGCGTGTTGCGCTGCTGCCTGAAGCGAGGAGATGCTTGCTGAATGTATGGGAACCGAATGACTATTCGGTCCCGCAGACGCGGTGGGTGACTCTGGGATACATGATAGCCAAGCGCGACATTGCTCAATTGTGGGGATCCCAGAGGCCCCCTGCGGTGTTGGCCTGGAAAGAGCATATGGATTGGTGTATGTTTCGTGAAAAGGTGGTGTATGTGGCGAGAGGTAAGCCTGGGGCGTGGGTGAAAATCTGGGGCCCCTGGAACGCCTACCGCGGGGGTATTTGTGAGCCACCACTGCTACAGGCGGCCTCGCCTGCTCCGTCTCCCTAGACGGCCCCCCTCCCTCAGCCGCGGGCGCGCGGTCCCCCAGTCCCTGATCTATTCCCATTCCCCTCTCCAGAGTTCTGCTGCTGGTTTGGATCCCCCACTTATGGAGCACGTGCTGTTATCTTGGATCGCGGGTTGCCTTGCGGGTGTGGTTTTTTGGTGTTGTTTTGTTTCAAGAAAAGGGAACCGTACTGTGGGCTTGGAGCTGTGTGGCCTGCACCATTGATTACTCCTGTTTCACTGCTCTACACTGCCTAGAGACTTTTACTGTATGTGTGCAATATGTTTTGGTCATTCTAGCGGCCGGCCGGATGGTTGTAGGCCCATACCTGTAACTTTTACGAACTGCAATAAACGGTTTCAAAAAAAAAAAAAAAAAAAAAAAAAGAATATAGGGAGCTGTTTGGCGATTACTAAAATTGACCAAAATACAGTCACCCTTAATATTCTTTGTGGTGCTACCCAGCCAAGGAACCCTTCTAACCATTAGAACCTGTGACCTAATATTTGGGGGGAGAGGCCTATGCTTGTTAAGCCAGTTAATGACTTTGTTTTTTAAAGATGCATAGGATTCAGACGCAGAATTAGTAAGTTCCGGAACGCCTGATAAAACAACAACATAAGGTGAGGCTTCTGGTGGAAGATTAATTATGTTTCTCCTGTTTGCTAGAGCCATATTTGAATTAGTGTTGGCTCCTGGATCCTTAGAGATTTGGTCCGAGTCTATATATTTTGGGTTAGGTACTGTGATTGAGTTCTTAGTTAGGGTTTGTGGTTGACATTGGGCAGACACAGAGGATGTATATTGAAGGGCAGAGAATGTCGGCAGAGAAATGTTTGGTGTAAGTTCTGGTATACTTGGCATTGGATCTCGAATTCCAGGTGGAAGGATTTCCTTCCTTTGAAGAGAGTTTGGGGAGCCTAAGGGGATAGGAAGGGAGGGAAAATGTGAATCCGCTTTGCTCGCTTCACATACAGCGCACGGTTTGGCTCTGCTCTCTAATAAATTTACAGGGACTGTAGCGGCCCTTTCTATTTCCTTAAGCCTAATATCAATTGCATCAAACCTAACAATCAGTGAAGTAAGAAGTCCCTTAATAGCAGTATTTACAGTATCAGTAAATCGGCAAAACCCCTCATCGGGTTCCAAGTCACAATCAGAGGCATGTGTAGAGGTATTAGACGTCAGTAAGGTTTGTTCCAATGGGGGTTTAAAAATGCCATTGTTGACTTGGGCAGGCCTAGTACATGTTGGAATAGATACATTAACAGTACGAGTCTGGGTTTTTTCCCTCTCTTGGTGGCCCCCACTCGTTTTCTTTTTGGGAGAGCACCCTCCTCAATATACTGTGCTCGATTTAACATCAGGTCCGGCAATAGGGGGTGCGTAGTCTGATCAGTACCCTCAGGGATGGATTGAAGAGTGTCTCTGCATGAGGGGGAGCTAGATCTTAAGTCACATAATACAGATTCAATTGTACGATCGATACTGTCCATCAATGCTGCCTGTGAGTCATCGAGGTTTGAAGGGGAGCCTGCAGATGCGATTAGACCCAGAGACGACCTGCGCGTACTGGCAATCCCATCAGATAAGCGCCTTTCTAGCATGTTCAATTCCCCTGGATTACAGAGTTGGCCCTGATAATAAAATTATCCAAAGTACCAGATACTATCGGTTGGGATCTCGATAATTTACTCCGAGTGTCCATAGTGACTTACTTCCTTGGGCGCGGTGAGACAGTGGAGCAAAGGGACAGGGCCCGGTCCGGTCTTGTCCGTGCTTGAATGGGCTTAAACGGGCCCGCCCTTTGCCCGGGCTTCGCCCCGGACTACGCCCCGCAACGCGGTAGTAGGCGCGGAATTTAAATAGGAAGAGGAGGAGCCGGGAAGAGTGTCCAGGTGCGCTCAATCAGATTGCACAGCAACGCACCCTGGACCTCGCAGTCCCAGCAGGAAACAGGCTCCAAATGCACCAACACGAAGACGTCGTTGTTAAAACTCCTCGTTTTTAAAAGATGAAGAGAAGGGTAAAATTCACCAGTGTCCACGCCTGCGAGCGACTCCCGCGAAGCGGGGGCCGCGAGGTGTTATGTAGGCGAGAGAGGAGAGGGAGGAGCCGGGAGGAGTGTCCAGGTGCGCTCAATCAGATTGCACAGCAACGCACCCTGGACCTCGCAGTCCCAGCAGGAAACAGGCTCCAAATGCACCAACACGAAGACGTCGTTGTTAAAACTCCTCGTTTTTAAAAGATGAAGAAAAGGGTAAAATTCACCAGTGTCCACGCCTGCGAGCGGCTCCCGCGAAGCGGGGGCCGCGAGGCGTTATGTAGGCGAGAGAGGAGAGGGAGGAGCCGGGAAGAGTGTCCAGGTGCGCTCAATCAGATTGCACAGCAACGCACCCTGGACCTCGCAGTCCCAGCAGGAAACAGGCTCCAAATGCACCAACACGAAGACGTCGTTGTTAAAACTCCTTGTTTTTATAAGATCAAGAGAAGGGTAAAATTCACCAGTGTCCACGCCTGCGAGCGGCTCCCGCGAAGCGGGGGCCGCGAGGCGTTATGTAGGCGAGAGAGGAGAGGGAGGAGCCGGGAGGAGTGTCCAGGTGCGCTCAATCAGATTGCACAGCAACGCACCCTGGACCTCGCAGTCCCAGCAAGAAACAGGCTCCAAATGCACCAACACGAAGACATCGTTGTTAAAACTCCTCGTTTTTAAAAGATGAAGAATAGGGTAAAATTCACCAGTGTCCACGCCTGCGAGCAGTTATCATAAGTAAATATAATTTGTCCCCTAAGGTAACTATACTTCATGCCCCCTCCGTGCACAGTGTTGTCATCAATCATGTCATTTCAGATGTTGCAGTCATGTTAAAAATGAGAGAAGGTGTGGTCTAACGGCTAAGGTGGTCGACCTCAAATCTGGGGAACTGGGTTCTATTCTCAGCAATGACGCTCAACATCCTGTAATTCTGGGCAAATCACTTAATCTCCCCATGCCTAGCAAAAATGAATGTGTCCTTATGTTATGCAACTGGTGCTCATCTAATATAAAGAGCTCTCATACCTTCGGGTCAAGTATGCGCTATATAAAACTCTGGAGAACAAAAATGTCATAGAACATGTCATGAGCGATCTAAAATGTGAGCTAATTAGCAGTGCCCCTCTAAAAACAAATTACCTACGGTCCTCTGGAATGCCTCACCAGGCCTAAGGAGACTGGATATCACTACCCTACTCCCTTATATATTTTTTATTTTATTTACTTTTTACTAGGACCGGGGACTGGCTCATGCTACATCTTTATTGATGTGGTGGTAGCCAATCAGATCTTATCTACATATCTGATGGCTCCTTGGATCTTTTACTGTAGGAAATTTACAATGTTTTTCAGCGTTAATTTCTCTAAAACTATTGAATGGGTTTTCACTAAATCACAGAAAGCATGCTTTTTTTGCCAAGATCTAACGTTCTGCAAATTTGATGTTATTCTGTTCAGCAGGTTTTGCTGTACCGTATTCAATTTTCCTATGGAAAATGAATGAGGAAACACATTTTTTAGGACACCCCCTTTTTCTCAGCCCCCCCCCCCCCACATGTTTTAGAAAGTTTTATGAAGACGTGTCAAATAGTGCCAAAGTTATAAGCAAACCAAAAAATGCTTTTCCTATGGAAACTGTCTCTACCTACCTAGTGGTGATATATAATGAACACATGAGAACGGCCTCTGAGGAAGATTGTTTGAAGATTGTTTGAAACGCGTCAGGCTGCAATTTATGGGCTGCGAAGTCTGTAGGGCATTACTGGTTCTGGAGTGCGTCCTTCCTGCCAGCTGGGCAAACCTTGGAGCATTGTACATATATATATATATATATATCTTCCTCCGTTGTTTGCCCAGATACGAGGACGCACTCCACACCAGGTAGGTAACAACCTTTTATTACACAAGCAGACGGCTTCCCATACCCATTAAAAGTCATGTGGCATGACGTGTTTCTGAAGCATTTGTGCTTCGTCTTCATAGGCTGGGCGTGACCAGCCATTCACTGAGACAAGTTTACACATACAAGACATGAAAGATTGAAAGTACATGTTGCACACATTAGACACAGTGACACACAACATACAGACAAGTGTAATAGAAGCATTGTAAAAGTGTGCTTTAAAACTTGAGATAAAAAACAAATTTTTAAGACATCACTAATACATATAAATGAGTTGTGATAATGAATTGTCATGCATACATTGCTTATTAGCGTATATTAATGAAAATTGCGATGCTACGCAAAGTAGACTAGTGATTATCATGCTCTTTGCTGAGAATGCACCAGTTAGAAAAGATGGTGCACAAATGTGTAGCAATGAAGTCCAAGCTTGATACTTTGTATTATGATATTAGAGACTCTATTGTTTATGAAATATTAAAAATAAATTTTGTAGGATGAAATTTGAAAAACATACATGTATATTTAATTTTGTGACAGTATAGCATTTCTGACGTTTGCCATTTTCATGTAATAATAATTTGTGAAAATGTATACATTCTTCATTTGAATTGATTTCATTTAATTATATTTGAAGTGAAAGTTAAAGCTCATTTCATTTAAACATGCGATGCTAACTTAAAGGCCTTCTCTAAAGGTTTTTTCTCTAGTGCCGATCTTTCCCCTTTTTTAACACAATGGATAGTTCTTTGCAAGTGAAATGTTACCTATTTGTCCCGTATATGTCTACACCCTGACATTCCTGAATGTTTCTTCGTTGTGCACCGTTTAATATTCCTGTGGAAATAGAATTTCAGCTATGCCTATGGACAGACTACTTTGTATCTTTTTATTTGATACTAGGCTTATGTGGACTCACAATTTTTCATTTCTTCTGACTAGCATGGGCAACCCTCTTGATATTTCAAGTGGCCTAGGTCGCACCACGTGAACATGGACATGTGATAGTCTCTCGATGGTGGTGTGATGCCACACCACTGAACATTGCTAAAAACTCTACAAAAGAAGAAACCCCAAAGGAGGGGGAACAACTTCCATTCTAATTTTTCCTACAGGAGACCCAGATGCTATGATGATTGATCTTTTACTTTGGACTGTTTGTGGATGCTACAATCGGTAGCTGATGGACTGAGACCTTGTTTGCCAAACATTTCTATTTTTCAATTTTCAATTATATCTTTAGCTCTAAGTTAATGAACTCGCCCCTGATGGACATTAAGTCTGAACCTTCCCCTTTTTCTGCAGGACATGAGCTGTTAGAAATGTGAACCATCCTTTTGCCTTAAAGGGTAGCGGGACTCTGTAACTCTGCAGGCAGGACTTTATAATCACTTGGTAAAAATGTGCCTAATGTTTGGTGCTTTAATGAAAGCTGTGATAGTCTTGACTGATAGTCCTTAAGAAATTGCTTATTTTAATGAATTTTGATTCTTTAATACAATAATCGTATTAATCTAAATCTGCCTGAGTCTGTTATTGAGTCCTGTTGGGCCATTTAAACTGTTCTACTGTAGTGATGTTTTAAATGCATTAACAACATCAGGTTTTACTTCCTTTATTTTGTGTTGCTATTGCAGAGCTTTTGGTTTGCATAATCCTCACTCGACTTCACTTCTTTATGTAGTTGTGTCCTCCTGTTGCTATTGTTTATTTCTACAGTATGTTCTTGATAGTGATGTATCTAAATCTGATTTCAAATTTGTGAGCTGGCTGTCAATCAATGGTCCTCATTGCACTGCTAATGTGGAGGTCACCCTAATATCCACTCCTCCTATCTGCGGAGAAAGATACATCAGAGAACCGTTGCCTTGGTGGTAATGGAAACACTTCTGACTGTCTAATCATAAAGGGCCCAGTAGGGTAAGAGGAGTAAGGAGAGTAAGCGTACAATTAATATTTTACGCACCCTTTACGCTGCAACACCCTTTATGATAATGCAATCCAACATAAGCAGTAATCAGATAAAATTTGGGAAGTAACTATACAACATGCATGCCCTGGATGTCCGAGCCTGCAGTGTTCTTTTGTTTACAACATATTTTTACATAAGGAGTGTGATGTCTGCCTTTAATTCTTCCATTTAGTGGATTATTTTATTCATGACACTCAGATTGCTGCAAGCACCCACCTAGTACTTTATAGAGAATATTTAGAGAGAACACAGTTTGCCCAAATGACAAATGGGATTTCTCAGAGCAGCCAAAAATAGTGCACTATATTACACAAAATATGCAATATTCCCACTGGCGGGCAGCACTCCAGTCAAAGGTGAAGCAGTGGTTCAATACCACCAGTTTACCTTTCAGTGCAAAGGTGCCAGCATGCTGCTGTAGAGTGTGCAGCTGTGGCCCACGAGTGGGTGACCACATCCACATTGGGGTCCTTGAGACTTCCATGGTGCCCTCCCAGGTGGAGCACTGAATGTACACCGATTTACAGTCATTGCACCTTCTTGCAGCCTACTCGCTCTTGTGCCCAGGTCTGTAACACTTTCAGGATGCAGGGACCGAGGTATTGCCTCATTTGCGAACACCCCTCGGGCTCTCACAGGTGCATAACGTGTGCTAATGTGATCCCTATTGAGAAGGAGCTGCACAAATGTCCGCAAACCCCTTCTGTAATATTATAAGTGACCCATGTGCACAAAAACAAGCAGCCCTGGGGCAATCACTGTAATATAGCCCACTGTTTTAAATGATAGACAGTGCACCTGAGGAATATATATTTTAAGGACGATATTTAGGTCGTTTTTAGATTATGAAGTAGCGCCTTGAAAGAAGAATCCTAGAGAAATTATATCTGTAAAAAAAACAGGATTTTCTTTAATTGAAATTACACATACATTTCATTTCACCATTATTTTGAGATTGTATGGGTACAACATTAAAAATCAAGATAAAGGTGAAAATCTGTCAACAGCAGATGATCTATGGTTCCAGGCCGGGGGTGTAACACAGGCCTCTGCAGCCCGCGTGGGGGAGGGGTGGGGGGAGGAGCATTCCGTTTAAGGCCTATGAATAGCTGTGAGATGTGGGGGTTTCAAGCGCTCCTGACCTCCTTCCGTGGGTTTGAGGCGCATCATTTTGCGTTAAACAGCTGAAAGGTCGACCAGCACTTTATTTCAATTCACTTTGAAATTGTGGTTTTAGTTTCCACCGCAAAATACGGTATAGGCTCCCTTCTCACAACTTAACTATAAATAACACTAGTTAAACCAGAATTAGCTTTCAAATTTAGCAACAAACATAGGGTGCCCTTTCAAGGTTGTTAGATTATTAAAAAGAAGCGAAAGAAATCGCCTTTATCCATTTGTCTTCTGGCATCTTTAAAATGACATTTTATTACACCAGGCCTTGATTCGAACTGTTATTAAACAACTCTTCGTATCCAGTATTTGTGTTTGCTGTAAAATGAGTTTGCAAGTGCCTTGGGGGTACGGTAAAATTACACAGCATAAATTAAACATTAATTTTTGTTTCATATCAGATTGGGAATAATCACATTGTCTAGCGATGAGCGACAGCCAGAGAAATATTGAAGACAGGAGAAAATAATTATCCTCCGTGTTACACTCAAGACGAGCGCTTCTAAGCCACCGCACCTGCCAGCTCCGTCTTACTCTCAATAATGAGCGTGACACGCGGACCAGCTACAGCTGCAGCGCGAGGGCTGCGGGGCTTTTTCAGATGAGTGAACTCAGCACGAGGGGTTTCCAGATCAAAGACTGACAACATATGTGAGGAATCCATTTTAAGGCCTATGAACAGGTTTGAACCCATGTCTGAATCTCATAGGCGCATGGTGAGGAGAATGGCACCGGGCAGAAAGAAAAGGCTTAGGAGGCTTCCAGGCCAATCAATAATGTGTACATATGGCCTGATAGTTGCTTTGAGCACAAGGATTACCAAGGACCATGCTGATCGTAGAATTATCGTATGGTAGGGAGACTTTAAAAAGTGACAGCTGGAAATAAAAGGCCACTTAAGTTGAAACTGGCAAACGCTTTTTGAATCACGTTCCCGCATAGGGGTTGCCCCCAGAAATAAGTATATTAGTCTGAAATCTACTGCTGCTGATCGAAGTCACGAGAGATGGAACTAGTTTTTTTTAATAATGTGCGCTACATTTAAAAGTATCTCTCTGCAAGCTACAGCTCCTGGGTGGCCCCATTGTGGAATATGCAGACCCACGCAGAGGTCAGAAAGAAGGCAAACATACTCTTCTTCCTTTGTGGACGCAGTCCCATGTAGCACTGGCATGACACTGACAGGGCCTCATTTAAGAAAACATATCACTGCATGTTAATGTCGACACAAAACTGTTATTGGGAATTAACCAGTAAAATCAGAGCAAACATTGTGAGATTACTAACATGCATGCTAAAATAGGACCTGGCTGACCCCACTTGATAGGAACCTATCTAGATTTGGGGGCTCAAGCCCACTGATCTGTGCTCCATTGCACCCTTGCTAGGTTCGCCCTATATAAGTACCACTACATATATACATACATACATACATACATACATACATACATACATACATACATACATACATGAATGTGTGGTTGAAACCTTCTCTACTCCTTGTTGTGGGGACTGCATGATGTGCCTGTGTTAGATGGTACTTTCATTGACTGCACTTTGCTCATGCAGTTGAATTTATGTAGCTCTTTATTCACGTTGCAAAGAACCAACAGATAGCATACCAGAGGGTGAGTTGTGATGGGAGGATGTTGTATTGTATTGTGGCGTATGTGGGAATGGCTTTGGGCTTCTGCGTAATGGCCAAAGGAGTGTGCTTCTCCTGTTAGCTGTTGCTGCAGTTAAACATGTAGCAGAATAAAGAATGGTGAGGGATAGAATAATTGAGCTTTGGTATTGCCCTCTTTGGGTACAAGGGTGTAGAGTGTGAATGTAGTGTATGTGGGAAGGGTTTTGTCGTTTTGTACTATGAGTACCAGATTGCACTGCTTCTGTTGCTTTGCTATTGCCTGGAGCAGAGTAATGATCAGTGGCATAGCGAAACGTGAGGGTCCCCCTGTAAAATGCAGGAAGGGACGCCGCTCTGGACTCAGACAAGAGGTCTCAGGCCAGGGTATTGTGCTGACGGGGTCACCTGGAGCGCGGCCTCCTCACACGATGGGGGCTCCAGGGTCCTATGTTATGCCACTTGTAATGATGTAGAGTGATGGAGTAGAGGGGTGAAGTGGAATGAGAGATAGTAAATTCATTCTAGCCCCTGTATCCTTGTCAGGAAGATTGATTCTGGTTGTTAATGTTGGTGCCAAGTAATCAGAGGTTTATACCCTCTTAGTTTGCGAGAATGGATCTGTTTGTGGTTCAATGTGATCCTCCATCATGTATCTGGGAAGAAACTGTTTTTTTTCTTCTTCCTGAATTCAAAGAGATCTTGAATATTCCCTGTCTTTGATGTTTTGGAATTCGATAATGTTTTGTAATGGAAATAACTTGTAACTTGTGGAGGTTTGTGGGAAGTGCAGATGGCTGTGGCAAACTTGTGTCCACATGATCTTGTGTAAAGCTTGGTTGCTATGTTGGTGTAGGTGCATAATGCTTGGTTAGTGTTTATAGTGCCTGGTTAGTGTGTCCATATTGGTGTATAACCTTGTTAACCATCTAGTGCTTTATAGTTGGCATTGTGAACATCATAATCCATGCAGCTTCTAATAGTACTGTTGGCAGAACGTTGGCTGAAGCCATGTGAGACTCCATGAAGATGTAGTGCTTGCTAAAACTTATTTACAACCAGGAAATTCCAAGTGGCACCTACTACAACATTTGATGGTATGGGTTTCACCATGCTGGGTAACATTTAGGTGAATATCACCTGGGTTCATGTTGGCATATTATGCCTTCTCAATGATGCAGTGCCTTTACCCTATAGTTTTCAAACTTCAACTCCCATCTAGTGTCAAGATGTAGCATCAGATATGTTTGGCTTTTTCCCATGCCAAGTTCCAAGTGGGACCTTGTGAGAACGAACCCGACCGGAACCACAGCGGGACTGCGCCGTTGTGCTCCGACCCGGAAGAGAGAGACGGGCTAGTGTTGCTACCACCCTTGGGGGAGGAGCTACAATCGGAAGAGGAAGCAGCCCGGCAGAAAAAGGGAGAGACGACGACAGGAAGGGAGAGAGGCGTGGGAGAGCAGCGAGAGAACGGCGAGCGAGAGACGGACGACGGAGAGCGAGAGGAGATCGTTGGAGATCGGGAGACGGGAGGAGTACAGAAAGGAGAGTCGGAGGACGGAGAATCGAAGGACGGAGAGGCGGAGGACGGCGGACACCGCAGAAACATCCTGAGTATTAAGGCGAGCAAACCCAGTGGGCTGCAGGGAGGAGAAGACGCCCCGGGTCCCAGCGCCGCGGTCCGGGGAACGGGCCGTGGCTTGAGGCAAGTGACGCTACGGGGACCTTTCGGGTGGGGTTGTTGGGGAGGAGTGTAACGGGAAGCACGGGCACTAGGACAGAGTGTGAATTTCCGCCTCCCACACTTCCCTTCCTACACACGCTCCTGTGGTGGTGGTAGCACAAAGCGAACCAAAGTACAGCAGTACCTCAGACCGGTTTTCTTTTCTTTTCCCTCTCTTCAACCACCGAGTACTTCCAGTGGCAGACTACGAACACTGAAGACAGGATACCCTCCCCGTAGAAGACATCAGAAACAAGATGTATTCCTCAGACAGAGACTAAGTTGTTTTTCGTTTCTTTTCTGGGAGAAAAGAGAACTCCTACTTGTACTTGGTTAACCTTTTGACAATCTCTTTCAAACGTATGGCAAAATAAAACAGACTATCCATATCATCAGTAGACGCCTTATTTCCGGTCCCGCCCCTCGTGAGCGACTGCACACTACGACAGTTTTGGTGTCAAAAGTGGGATCTTCGCCGGGTGTCGACCATGACACAACCCGTGCCTGTCGCAATAGAGAGCATAATTAGCCAACTGGCGGAAGGGCAGAGACACTTACAATTGGCCCTTGAGGAGCAAGCCCTAGCGGCCAGGAAGGATAGGGAAGTATTACATGGCGCTTTACGAGATCAGGCCGTCATGCTAACCTCAAACCAATCCTCTACATCAGTAGGAAATTGTTCTCAAGGGAGTGTCATTACTCAACTATAGAAAAAGAATGCTTGGCAATAAAATGGGCGGTGGAAGCACTTCAATATTATCTACTAGGGCGTCGTTTCACCCTACTTACGGACCATGCACCCTTAACCTGGCTTGTGAAACACAAGGATTCCAACCACCGTATCCTCAGATGGTTTATGACTTTACAACCCTTTTCTTTTCAGACCTTCCATATACCTGGGGTACGACAAGGCTGTGCTGACTACCTGTCCAGGAATCCATCCACTGAATGGCCCCAATGTCCATTCCTAACGGGGGAGATCTGTGAGAACGAACCCGACCGGAACCACAGCGGGATTGCGCCGTTGTGCTCCGACCCGGAAGAGAGAGACGGGCTAGTGTTGCTACCACCCTTGGGGGAGGAGCTACAATCGTAAGAGGAAGCAGCCCGGCAGAAAAAGGGAGAGATGACGACAGGAAGGGAGAGAGGCGTGGGAGAGCAGCGAGAGAACGGCGAGCGAGAGACGGACGACGGAGAGCGAGAGGAGAGCGTTGGAGATCGGGAGACGGGAGGAGTACAGAACAGAGAGTCGGAGGACGGAGAATCGAAGGACGGAGAGGCGGAGGACGGCGGACACCGCAGAAACATCCTGAGTATTAAGGCGAGCAAACCCGGTGGGCTGCAGGGAGGAGAAGACGCCCCGGGTACCAGCGCCGCGGTCCGGGGAACGGGCCGTGGCTTGAGGCAAGTGACGCTACGGGGACCTTTCGGGTGGGGTTGTTGGGGAGGAGTGTAACGGGAAGCACGGGCACTAGGACAGAGTGTGAATTTCCGCCTCTCACACTTCCCTTCCTACACACGCTCCTGTGGTGGTGGTAGCACAAAGCGAACCAAAGTACAGCAGTACCTCAGACCGGTTTTTCTTTTCTTTTCCCTCCCTTCAACCACCGAGTACTTCCAGTGGCAGACTACGAACACTGAAGACAGGATACCCTCCCCGTAGAAGACATCAGAAACAAGATGTATTCCTCAGACAGAGACTAAGTTGTTTTTCGTTTCTTTTCTGGGAGAAAAGAGAACTCCTACTTGTACTTGGTTAACCTTTTGACAATCTCTTTCAAACGTATGGCAAAATAAAACAGACTATCCATATCATCAGTAGACGCCTTATTTCCGGTCCCACCCCTCGTGAGCGACTGCACACTACGACAGTTTTGGTGTCAGAAGTGGGATCTTCGCCGGGTGTCGACCATGACACAACCCGTGCCTGTCGCAATAGAGAGCATAATTAGCCAACTGGCGGAAGGGCAGAGACACTTACAATTGGCCCTTGAGGAGCAAGCCCTAGCGGCCAGGAAGGATAGGGAAGTATTACATGGCGCTTTACGAGATCAGGCCGTCATGCTAACCTCAAACCAATCCTCTACATCAGTAGGAAATTGTTCCCAGGGGAGTGTCATTACTCAACTATAGAAAAAGAATGCTTGGCAATAAAATGGGCGGTGGAAGCACTTCAATATTATCTACTAGGGCGTCGTTTCACCCTACTTACGGACCATGCACCCTTAACCTGGCTTGTGAAACACAAGGATTCCAACCACCGTATCCTCAGATGGTTTATGACTTTACAACCCTTTTCTTTTCAGACCGTTCATATACCTGGGGTACGACAAGGCTGTGCTAACTACCTGTCCAGGAACCCATCCACTGAATGGCCCCAACGTCCATTCCTAACGGGGGAGATCTGTGAGAACGAACCCGACCGGAACCACAGCGGGACTGCGCCGTTGTGCTCCGACCCGGAAGAGAGAGACGGGCTAGTGTTGCTACCACCCTTGGGGGAGGAGCTACAATCGGAAGAGGAAGCAGCCCGGCAGAAAAAGGGAGAGACGACGACAGGAAGGGAGAGAGGCGTGGGAGAGCAGCGAGAGAACGGCGAGCGAGAGACGGACGACGGAGAGCGAGAGGAGAGCGTTGGAGATCGGGAGACGGGAGGAGTACAGAACAGAGAGTCGGAGGACGGAGAATCGAAGGACGGAGAGGCGGAGGACGGCGGACACCGCAGAAACATCCTGAGTATTAAGGCGAGCAAACCCGGTGGGCTGCAGGGAGGAGAAGACGCCCCGGGTACCAGCGCCGCGGTCCGGGGAACGGGCCGTGGCTTGAGGCAAGTGACGCTACGGGGACCTTTCGGGTGGGGTTGTTGGGGAGGAGTGTAACGGGAAGCACGGGCACTAGGACAGAGTGTGAATTTCCGCCTCTCACACTTCCCTTCCTACACACGCTCCTGTGGTGGTGGTAGCACAAAGCGAACCAAAGTACAGCAGTACCTCAGACCGGTTTTTCTTTTCTTTTCCCTCCCTTCAACCACCGAGTACTTCCAGTGGCAGACTACGAACACTGAAGACAGGATACCCTCCCCGTAGAAGACATCAGAAACAAGATGTATTCCTCAGACAGAGACTAAGTTGTTTTTCGTTTCTTTTCTGGGAGAAAAGAGAACTCCTACTTGTACTTGGTTAACCTTTTGACAATCTCTTTCAAACGTATGGCAAAATAAAACAGACTATCCATATCATCAGTAGACGCCTTATTTCCGGTCCCGCCCCTCGTGGGCGACTGCACACTACGACAGACCTCTTTCGCATTTTAGCAAACCCTTATATTGATGAACATGCATGATAGCACTATACTGCACATGAACCAAGGTTTACAAACATTTACTCATAAATACCAAAGAAGTGTCACCAGACCAAGAAAAAGCACAAAATAAAGCAACATTCCTGTTGAATATAGTGTGCCTCCATTCTGCATTTTTTGTCTTCAGGGTGAACGGTTCCTCTGGATATTTAGTTCTAAAAAGTGATTTCACTTGGTGCCCGGTTATAACGTTTGACCCCTTGGATTAATTTGTACCAAATTTAGCATGCAGAAAGGATGAAATAGGAAGACCTTTACGTTCAAGTTTGGTTACAATTTGTTAAGGTGGTAAGGCAATTCAGGGCTCAAAATAAGAGATTTCTTATAAAGAGAGTTGCCAAACTTGGTTATAAAGAAGTAAATTAAAATATGCGTTCTTATTCCCCTAAAATATTCATGTGAAGATACATAATGTAAGAACACTAATAAAAACAATTCAATGTCACCAGCTATGGTTTATAATATTTTGTTTTCAGTCTTTATTCTTTTCATAGCCGTTTGGTATCCAATAGGAGGCACAATAGTCAGCTTGGTGATGTCATCAATTGTCAATGGGCATGTGATGTTATTTCTTCCAGTCCTTTTTGTTGAATTTTCATTCATGTAAGTATAGTGCACCTAAAACAATGAATGATTGACTTAGTTTGAGCAAATGTTGATCTAGCAATTTGTGACTTTGCAATTCTTTAAAGAAATGCAGCAATACATCCCAGAGAATACATGTTCAGCAGTATTACATATTTCTGCCGAAGTTAGAAAATGTCTTAATTTGAAAAGTAACCAACCGTTACAGTTGGATAAAAACTTGCAGTCCCAATCTTGGTCTGAAATCCTGAAACAACACTAGAAACAAGAGCAGACTGCCTCACTTGTGTAGTATGTTCTGTGTATGCATATTTGCATTCAATCATTCTTTTCGTTTTGCAATAAAGCACCCACAAAGCAATACATGGAATGGGACCGCTCTTCATCAGGAATAAAATCACCAAACACATTCAACAAAGGAACCTCCGCTCTAAAGGGGCATCTTGCCTCAAAATCCCAAGATACAAGAAAAAAACATGGGTAGCACATCGTACTCTGTTCAAGCAGCTAAACTATGGAACTCTTTACCCCCCAACATAAGATCCACCGACAACCACCTTCTCTTCAGAAAACTACTCAAGAATTGGCTTTTCCCCACATAAACACCATACGCATACAGAAATTTACAGCATATCCCTCTGCATATAAGCATTTATTTTCACTATAGATATGTACCTATCTTTGCGTATTGCTTTGTGTAAACATGACAAATAATTATGTTGTAAAAAAAAATCATCTTTGTTCTACATGTACTTGCTTCCATTGTGCATCTATGTACCTTCCATGTACTTAGATCTGTGTGTTTGTTACTTTTCTCATAAAAAAGTATATCCAATGCACTACCCTATTTCTCATCATGCACCTCTATCAATAAATTTAATCTACATATACTTACCTCCTTTATGCATCTATATACTTTCAATGTACTTATGGATCTATATATTTATCACTTTCTTCTAATGCAGCATTTCCAATGCAATACCCTATTTCTCAGCCTATACTTCTCTCAATATATCTTCTAGCCCAACTTTCTGACTCACTCAAACTTCTTTCTACTACTCTTTCCAATGCACTACCCTATCTCTCACCCTATACATCTAGCAATATATCCTCTACATCCACTCTCTCATTTATCCCAAAGCCTATACCAGTACTATGATCCCCAAAATAACCCTTTCTAGACTCTCTCCTACTCAACCCCTCCTTGCATCATCTGACACCTCTTTTACTATACCGATCCCGCAAAACAAGCCTTTCTAAACTCTTCCCTCTGACTCTTCCCCTCCAAAACCCCTTTTTACTTATCCAAAAGCCTCCTCCTACTACCTCCCCCCCCCCCCAAAAAAAAATCCAAATCCTTAGCTCTTCTATCCCTCCACTATCCTTTTCAATCAAAATAACAGACTAACATGTTCACTTCTCGAATTCCATATTCCACTATACTAATTCACCACTAATCCTTTATGGGTTCCAGAGAAGCGTCCTATTCGCCAATAAAGCGTTTCAACACCCCATCAGGATTACAAGCGCAATATAAATGCAGACCTTTTTCCCCTTTTCTACACCTCCCCAACCATTCTCAATCCAAATAACTGACTAACATATCCACCATTCAAATTGCTTTCATGTTTCACCATACTAATTCAACATTAATCCTTATGGGTTCCAAAGTAGCGTGCTACTTGCCAAAAAAGTGCTTCAAAACCCCATCGGGGGTAACAGGGGCTATATGAATGAAAACCTTTCTTCCCCTTCTGTCCCTCCGCTATCCTTTTCAATCCAAATAACTGACTAATATCCACTACTCAAATTACTTTCATATTTCACCATACTAATTCACCACTAATCCTTTATGGGTTTCCGGAGCAGCGTGCTACTCGCCCCCCCCCCCCCAAAAAAAAACCGATTCAACACCCCATCAGTAGTAACAAGCGCTATATAAATACAAACCCTTTTTCCTCTTCTATCCTTCTGCTATCCTTCCGAATCCAAATAATTGACTAACCTATCCACCACTTAAAATTACTTTCATGTTTCACTATACTAATTCAACACTAATCCTCTATGGGTCCTGGAGTAGCGTGCTACTTGCCGAAAAAGCGCTTCGACGCCTCGTCAGGGGTAGTAAGTGCTATATAAATGCAATTACAATACAATACAATATTTAATCAGTTCCCTGCAAGGGCCACAGAGTTCTTATTAGGCTTCTGATAGACAAAAAGGTGAACCTCTTGAGCTACAAAGCCATGGGTTCTCTGGGACCTGATGATTTTCAGCAAGGAGTGGTCCTTCTATCCATTACTGTAAGATTCTCAGGGTCGTCAAATCTCTTAGTGAAGGATTTCACATGTAATGAATGCTCTGGACATAGACCCATACTATTAAGACTGCTAAAATAGTTTTTAATAATCTATTTTTCTGTTTGGGTGCTGTGTGGGTTCACAGCAGCAAAAACATTTTAATGTTGCTAAAGGAAAACTACAGTATTTTATCAGGGCTATAATACACATAACTCGTTTGTCATTATATAAATAACACTTTATTGCGTTAATGCATGTTGCCAATTTTTCTACATTATTTTGGTCTTACCACATATGTAAACAGTGCCATAATCCATGCCAATTTCTCTAATCCCCAAACTGAAAAAATGCAACAATCTGTGTGTTTGTTTCCTAGCACACTGAGATTTGATCCATTCTTAACTCCAGGTTCCATGTAATCTGCCTTTTTTGTTTTTTATAGGTATTTGTTTAAAGTTTTCCACAAAAGCTAACTCAATATTTTCAGTCAAAAAGATTTATCTAATTTTCAGAGTACTTACAGAGTATCCTAGTTAATGTTTATTTTGCTCTGAAAACGGTGTGTGCGTTGTACAGGTTTTTAATTATAGTTTCCAGGGGTCGTTTTATTGTTTGCAAACAGTTTTGTTGGATAAAACATTTTAATCAGATATGGATTACATCAGATAAAGATGAAATACTCCTTCCTTGGAATCTTGGAGATGATTTAAAGCAGTATCTGGCTTTTCTGATGTGGTTTGAAGACGTTCACTGTTTCATCATACAAAGAAAACTAATGTTTTTGCCATTTCCAACTTTATCACGATCAAACTTGGCACATGAACCGTGAGCATAGACGCAGATGCAGTTTTATTAGCAAACAATAGTTTGGGTGCAGAACAATCGTGTCTTAAGAACTTTTTTTAATGGCACATCTTCTTCCTATACCTTTTTTTGAGTTGATGCATTTGGTTTTTGGCTTCCTATTGATGTCAGCTGGAAGGTTTTTGTTTTCAAATACCTCGTTTATCAAATTCCACAGCACTGTAAACTTGGCACAGAATACATTTCATTATTTGTACAGACAGAAAATCTTTTTTCAGCACTAGAACGTATTGGTTGGTGGTATTTTGCTATCATTTTTATCAAAGGTTAAATATAAATAACACAACACGATTAAAAGTGCGAAGCTGCTGATCGACCCATCATTTCAGGTATCACGTGGTGGAAATTGTTCAGCGAATTATGCGGCTGTGTGCAAACGTGCATAGTGTTGTTGCTTCTAGAATGAAGGGACAAAATTGTCCATTAAAGTCAATGCAATACAATTTTCGTGTCACATGTTACACGTTTAAATGCGGTTATAAGCGTACAAAACCTGCACAATGGTCTGTGAAGCGGAAGCAAGCGGGGGTTTTGAAGAACTAATGAACATGAAATATCTGCTCGCAGATTTACCCTGAAGAGATGACGTTTTAGTGACAAGATTTCTGAAAGAAAAAATGTGACTCCGTGGGACTAAGACGGTTTTTAGGTCTCGCCTGAGCCAGCGCTTTAGCGCTGCTCTGGCGAGAGCTAAAGAAAGCGAGATTCGGAAGTGCAAACAGGCCGCCAACTACAGTGCATGTGCGCCGGGCGCGTGCACCATTTGTCTGCCTGCTGATCACTTTCGCGGCAGCTTTGATGTTCTCAGTGAGCCGCGCGGCCACTGAGAACATCAAAGCGGCCGCGAAAGTGATCACCATTTGCCACCCCCCTCCCTGCTTGTTTTTTTTCTTATAAATTGTGCTCTGCTTGGAAGTAGCAGAGGATAGATCTGTGGTGGAGATTAGCTGCTTCCAATGTCTGTACTACTCCCACTACGGAGGTGCACTATGGGGAACAGCCTTCGCTAATTTACACTGCACTGATCAGTTAAACTGATTCTAGTTAATTTAACTGTGGCATAAGGAATTTTGAATAACGGGCTGCACATAACCAGTAGAAGAAATGAGATATTTTACTGATTTAACAAGAATCCCCAGTGAAATTAATGGACAGCAACAAAAAAAATGCATTAAAAACCAGTTCCACTGTAACCGGGATCACGCAGGATATCACAATCGATAAACTCAGCGCGCACATAACCTGCATGCTGTGTTATCATGTGCCAACCTCTCACAGCTGAGGGAATACAGGCACGAAGTGCGATTACCAGGCAACAAGGGAGCAAAGCCTGCCGTGCCTCCGCCCACCTGGAAGAGGCAGGGCCGATCTATTATCTTTCTACTTTCCCCTGCAGCAGGTAAGCAGGCGTTGCAATGAGTAGTCTGACCAGACTGCTGCAACCTATGCACCTTGCCCCATACAGTGGTGGTCAATAGTCGCCACCGCCTTACCTGTGGACCCCATGCATCTTCTCAGCCTAGCGCTCAAAACCTAATAGCTCCCACAACAGCAACCTCTTCTCAGCCGCTCTGCGAGCACCCGGCAGGTAAGACTAGCACACACTGGTACTCCAGGCCATGGAGCGTCTCTTCCGCCCGAGCAGCCAGGCAGAAAGAGCGATTCGTCTGCTTGACTTCTGCCCACGGAGTCTTGCTGCCTTGGGACCCGTCTGCCTCTCCTGCCCCCTCCTCCCCGAGCACGAGAGCCGTGCTACAGCCCATCCCTCACAGTGGCATCCTCCGTGCGTGCTCCTCTGCCATCCGCATGTGCCTAAGCCCTAACCCTCGTCCACCCTACGGTGACCTCCTGTTCAAAAATAATTAGAGAGGCCGTAGGCTTGGGCCTCTCTCTCTCACCCGACTGGCAGCCCCTCTGTGAATCCATCGCCGAGCCACCCTGGGTCTCCCCATTATCCAACGGCCTCACCATATGGCTGCGTCTTTGTTCACGAGCCCTATCACTACTTCACAGCCTCCCTTTTAATTGCTCCCTCTTCTCCTTTCTCTGCCACTTTCTCTCACTCATACATACTCTGTCACTCCCTTTCTCTTTCTTCCTCTAAATTTGTCTCTCCTCCCTCTGCTTTCCTCTCTCTCACATTTCCTCTAACGCTCGATCCATCTCTCCTCCTCTTTCGCCCCACCTTCTCATTTTCCATATGCGGGTAGATACAATTCATATTGCACTTAGAGTGGTACCGTAAAACGCAACTTTTTAGATTCCGCTTTAACTCCCGCTCGTGCTGTCAAATTATGGCCCTTTTATTACCCAACCCAGGCTGCCTTCTGATAGAAAAGTGAGACCAAAGGGCAATTACACAGTCACTGCATCCGACAATATAATGAGGTGTTGGGGGAGCGGTGGTATTAGCAAGATGTTGTCAGGAAAGGGTGCTAAGGGCCTCACATCAAGAATTCATCGGAATAGAGGTCCCCTCGTCTATAGTGACACTCCCCCCGCCACCTCCCCAAAGTTGACTTCCACTGTTCTGCGGCATGATTTACTGTGAACAGATAGGGACACTTAAAATGTACCCCCATTTCAAGTTGGAGCTATCTCACAGTATTTCAGGCACTGGGAACCCAAAGCTGGCGGGCAAATTTGTCGGACCAGCTCCCTGGAGGAGCGGGTGGCGTGCAAGTTGAGCTATTGGCATTGCCCACACACTGCCCCCCTCGCACACAGCCGGCACACTGCCCCCCTCTCACGCAGACCACACACTGCCCCCCTCTCACACAGACCACACACACACTGGCCCCTTCTCACACAGACCACACACACACTGCCCCCCTCTCACACAGACCACACACTCTGCACCCCCCCACACTCTGCACCCACCCACACTCTGCACCCCCCTCACACTCTGCACCCCCTCACACTCTGCACCCCCTCACACTCTGCACCCCCCTCACTCTGCACCCCCCTCACACTGCCTCACTGCCCCTATACACTCTGCACCCTCACACATTACCCACTTACACTACTTTAGGCCACACACACACTGCACCCTTACAGCCCACACCCTTACACACTCACACTTTGCCCTCATACAATGCCCCCTCACACACTGCCCTCTAACACACTGCCCCTTATTTTGTACGATGTCAGTAGGTGCATTTTCACTTTTTTTTAAAGTCACAAACGTTACAGGAACAAAACGTTTCCAAAACGCATTTTAAGCATTTTTTTTTGTTTTCGGTCAATGTTTGTCGGTGCTATGTACTTGGTGCGAAAGTTAAAACTATTGGAATTGGAAATTACAAAGCTATTAATTTAGCTATTTTCAAAACCAACACATAAATAAAAAATTTGGCATTTCCAATACCAATAGCTCAAACTTTCCTAATGCGAGACCTATTGCATTGCAAATGCTTGTTTATAATGAGCTGGAGGAAGAGCTGTGTAGATGAGCGACCCTTGACCCTTCTAGGTAGGTCCCTCCCCCTCCGCACAGATCCGCCTGTGTGTCCCTGCCCCAGCAGCCGCTGCTGAGAGGTTCGAGGCCCTAGGCCGTAGGTTAGTATCATTGTAGTGCCGTATTGTTATTCAGTGTCTGTGAATGTGGTTTCTGTCTTCCCCCACCACCTTACTTGGTCTGTGCCTGTTCTTTTTTCCTCTGTTCCCCCTAGGTGTTTCCGTGTCTCTCTGCCCGTTCTGCCTTCTGTTCCTCTCGTTGCTCCTGTAACCTTGTGCCCGTTTTGCTTTCTGCTCCTCTCGTTGCCCCTGTAACCTTGTGCCCCGTTTTTGCTTTCTGTTCTTCTCGTTGCCCCTGTAACCTTGTGCCCGTCTTGCTTTCTGTCCCTTTCACTTCCCCCCTGTAACCTTGTGCCCATTTTACCTTCTGTTCCCTCGTTGCCCCTCTAATTCTGTGCCCTTTTGCCTTCTGTTCCCTTCGTCGTTCCCTCACCTCTCCCGCTCCAGCCGCTGTGTCCCCTGCGTCCCTGCCCCCCTGACTGCCCATTCGCTGCCCCTGCCTCCCGCCTCCCAGCTGCTCCTCCCTCCCTCCTCCCCATATATGCCGGCCACTGCGCGGTGAGGAGAGCGACCCTTGACCCTTCTAGGTAGGTCGCTCCCCCTCCGCACAGCTCCGCCTGTGTGTCCCTGCCCCAGCTGCCGCTGCTGAGAGGTTCGAGGCCCTAGGCCGTAGGTTAGTATCATTGTAGTGCCGTATTGTTATTCAGTGTCTGTGAATGTGGTTTCTGTCTCCCCCCACCGCCTTACTTGGTCTGTGCCCATTCTTTTTTCCTCTGTTCCCCCTCGCTGTCCCCATGTCTCTCTGCCCGTTCTGCCTTCTGTTCCTCTCGTTGCCCCTGTAACCTTGTGCCCGATTTGCTTTCTGCTCCTCTCGTTGCCCCTGTAACCTTGTGCCCGTCTTGCTTTCTGTCTCTTTCACTACCCCCTGTAACCTTGTGCCCATTTTAGCTTCTGTTCCTTCGTTGCCCCTCTAATTCTGTGCCCTTTTGCCTTTTGTTCCCTTCGTCATCCCTCACCTCTCCCGCTCCAGCCGCTGCATCCCCTGCGACCCCACCCCCCTGACTGCCCATTCGCTGCCCCTTCCTCCCGCCTCCCAGCTGCTCCTCCCTCCCTCCTCCCCATATATGCCGGCCGCGCCACTGGGACGCCGAAAGCGCGCCTAAGGCAAACCCATCTGTGCCCGTCCGCGCCTGGAACGCGCCCTGCACCAGAACCCCTGGTCCTCGCACCCGCCACGACGTCTGCCGCCGCTACGATGCCAGCACACTGCATGCTCTCAACTCCGGACGGACCCACACCTGCTTAAGGGCCGCCCCAAAACGCACACATGGCCCCTTCATCTGCCGGAACTGCAGCCACACCAGTCTCAGAGCCAACGAACCACCCGCCAATAAAGTCCTCAACCACCTCCGATGCATCGTACTGAACACCGGCTCCACACGCAAACACGCCGTCCAGTTCTGGGACCTGCTCGACACATCATCCCCGGACGTCGCCTTCCTGACAGAGACCTGGATGAATGATTCCTCCGCACCCAACATCGCCATAGCCATCCCAGACGGCTACAAGATTACCTGCAGAGACCGCACCAACGGAGTCGGAGGAGGAATCGTCATCGTCCACAAGAACAGCATCAGGGTCTCGACCAGCACAGACGACATTCTCAACACCGCCGAACACATGCATTTCCAGATCCACACAGACCACAGATCCACCCTCAGAGGCACCCTTGTCTACAGACCCCCCGGACCCGCCCCTATTTCAGCGACTCCATCGCCGACTTCATCAGTTCGCACGCCCTGACCTCCACCGACTACATCCTCCTCGGAGACCTGATCTTTCACCGATAGCAACTCCACAACTCTGATCAATAACCTCGCCAACCTCGGACTGAGGCAACTCGTCACAACGCCTACCCACTCCGCCGGCCACACGCTCGATCCCGTCTTCTCCTCAAGCCCACACGTCTCCTTCAACCACACCACCGAACTCCCCTGGACCGACCACTGCTGCATCCACTTCACCTTTCAGAAACCCAGCACACACCACCGCACCCAACAGATCCCCCGCAGCTGCTGGAGCAAAATCACTGAAGACCAACTACATGCAAACCTCGCTCTCAGCCCCCCCCCACCGAACCCACCAACACCAATGACGCTGCCCACAGCCTCAGATGCTGGATCAACGACTGCGCCAACACCCTCGCCCCACTGAAGAAACCCCCCCACAGAGACACCAGCAAGAGGGCCCGCTGGTTCACCCCACAACTCCTAGCCTCCAAGCAAGGCTGACAGAAACTAGAGAAAAAATGGCACAGCGAACAGAGGCCACGCAGCCCACAAGGACGCCATCTGCAACCACCATCACCTCATCAGGACTGATAAGAAGACCTCCTTCAAAGACCGCCTCGACAACAACGCACGCAATAGCAGGGATCTATTCAACATCGTGAAGGAACTATCCAACCCCAGCTCCAGCTCCAATGACATCCCGCCGTCGCAAGCCCTCTGCGACTCCCTCGCCACTTTCTTCCACCGCAAGATAGCAGACATCCACGACAGCTTCAACATCCAGACAGCCCCAACAGACAGCAACACAACAGACCCTACACACACCATTGACCACGACCCCCTGCTAGCCTGGGCCAGCGTGAGCACCAATGACACCATCAAGACCATGAGCACAATCCACTCCAGCTCCCCGTGAGACCCATTCCCGCACCACATCTTCAACAAAGCTAACAGCTCTATTGCACCCCACCTGTGCAACATCATCAATCTCTCCCTCGAGACTGCAACCTTCCCAGAGAGCTGGAAACACGCCGAGATTAAGGCCCTACTCATATAACCCAAGACAGACCCAACAGACCTCAGGATCTTCCGGCCCATCTCTCTGCTCCCATTCCCGGCCAAGGTCATCGAGAAGATCGTCAACAGACAGCTAACCCGATACCTCGAACAAAACAGAATCCTGGACCCTTCCCAGTCAGGGTTCCGCAGCAACCACAGCACCGAGATCGCCCTCATCGCCGGCACCGCCGACATTAGGACCCTGCTGGACAACGGTGAGACCACAGCCCTCATCCCCATGGATCTCTCCGCCGCCTTCAACACCGTCTGCCACCGCACACTATGCACATGCCTTTACGCCACAGGGATCTGAGACAAGGCTCTGGAATGGACCACCGCCTTCTTCTCCGGCAGAACCCAGAGCGTCGGCCTCCCCCAATTCCGATCCGAAGCCTCCAAGATCATCTGCTGCGTACCTTCAGCCCAACACTGTTCAATATTTACATGGCCCGCTCGCACACATCGACCGACAGCACAACCTCAACTTAATCTCCTATGCCGACGACACTCAACTGCTCCTCTCCCTCACCAAGGACCCCATCACCGCCAAAACCAACCTCCACGAAGGTATGAAGGCCGTCGCCGACTGGATGAAGATCAGCCGGCTGAAGCTGAACCCGGACAGAGGTCCTCATCCTCGGCTCCAACCCTTCAGCCTGGGACGGCTCCTGGTGGTCGACGGCTCTGGGGGCAGCCCCGACACGCACCAACCACGCACGCAACCTGGGAATTATCCTCGACTCGACGCTCTCAATGACCAAGCAAGTCAACGCCGTCTCCTCCTCCTGCTTCAACACCCTCTGCATGCTCCGCAAGATCTAAAGGTGGATCCCAACTGATACAAGAAGGACAGTCACCCAGGCCCTCGTGAGCAGCAGATTTGACTACGGAAATGCCATCTACGCGGGAGCCCCCACCAAGCTCAGCAAACAACTACAACGTATCCAAAACGCCTCAGCACGACTGATCCTTGACCTATCACGCCACGGCCCCCACCTGAGAAACCTGCACTGGCTCCCCGTCAACAAGTGGATATCCTTCAAGCTCCTCATCCACGCACACAAGGCACTCCACAAGACCGGCCCAGCCTACCTCAACAGGCGACTCTCCTTCTACATCCCCAACCGCCAGCTCCGCTCCGCTGACCTCACACTCACCACAGTCCCGCGCATCCGAAGAACAACCACCAGCGGGAGACCCTTCTCCCACCTCGCCGCCAAGACATGGAACACCCTCCCACTGAGCCTACGACAGACCCAAGACCTGCTGACCTTCAGGAGGCTACTCAAGACCTGGCTGTTCGATCAGTATTGCCCCCCCCCTCCCAGCGCCTTGAGACCCTCACCGGCATGTGGTGCGCTTTACAAGTGACTGATTGATTGATTGAGTAAGAGACACAGGCACCATGAACACTTTTCTGATGAGTTAGAAGATTTAAACTAGAAAGCAATCTCAGATTGCTTCAGGGTCTCTTTTCCATTTCCATTGTAAGTGGACACGAAGAGGGTAGGGGCCCTGGTGATGCTCCATTATGTCCTGGTATGTTCCATCCACCTATAGTGTCTCCTATTCCCCAGGACTGGTGATTCGTAAGAGCTTAAAGAGAAGATTTCTGGCATTCCTTGAGATTGTCATTTCCGGTAAGAGTGCCATTGCCAAACTTGCAGATGTTCGCAGTGCTGTGGTGTGTGTTGAATGCATCTTCTCTTCAGCATGTGGCCAGTTGTGCTTGAAGTAGTCAATAAACCCATTGCATTAATACATATGACCTTTAATTCATTTCAAGAACTTAAAAATATGCATTATTGATTAGACGATTTCTGATGTACAGAAGGTGAACATATCTCCACTATTCCTTCTAGTTCTCTGTAATGAATGTAAACAAAACTCATGACCATTATTGGTGAGTGATAACCTTCAGCACTCTCAGCGACATGAAAGAATAAGGCAATATTAATATTGATAGTTTTGTGTGGTTGTGAAATCTTTTTCTGCAAGATATTGTTAGGTTACTGGAATGCGGCAATTCAGAACAGCAGTATGCTGTGCATTAGTGAAGATTTGCCACACTTGGCATATAGTTCGCCATTTGCCACATAATTTGCAACTTTCTGCAAAAAGTAGTATGTAGCTCGAATTGATGAAAAGTTATTTAAAAAGTTGAACGAAGCACTTTTGCAAAATAACTGGTCATCGTTAGTGGGTTACAGGCATTTGAAGAGGTGAGAGCCTTGTTCAGATGATGTTAACATCTATAAGTTATTGACTTAAGGAAATGCCTTTAGTCACTGTGTTAGAAATGGGGTCTCGAGTTGCCAAAGGTTTGCACCTTGCCAAAGTAGGGACCCTTGCTTCTAGTCAGGGTGAGGGGATCACACACTCTAGATAATCCCTACTCAACCCTTTGGTAGATTGGCATGAGCAGACAGGCTTATCCCGTTGGAAATGGGTAAAGTATTTGCACACAATGCTCAGTAACACAGTGAAAACACCACAGACGCCACACCAGTTTAGAAAAATATGTAATATTTTATCTAAGATACGACAAGACTAAAAACGACAAAAATTCAACATACTTATTAACAACAGAAAAATGTCAATTGCCCAAGTGTGGGCCTGGTGAAACTGGCAGAGATCTGCCCTTAGGAGAGGGAGCATGGGGTTACTCACTGCTGAAGGTTGCCAGATGGCCCCACAACTCCCATGGCTGCTCCTCCCAGCTGCGCCACAAGTGCTCCTCTCGTTTCACTGGTGCAGGGCCCTGTATCGGGCTACGGGAGCAGAGGTGTGTCTCCGGCTTCCCGCTCTAGTGTCAGGCAAGAAACAACATGGCATGGTAGCAGAGGCATGTATACAGCCCTAGGCTGTGCTCAAGCCTATGTGCACGGCTGTCATCCCTCATGGTGGCTGGAATGATGACTCCGCAGTTCTCCTCTGGGGCTGGACTCCCTCCTCAGCCTGCATGGTGGTTGCTCCAGCAACACAGGGACACCACCATGGTACTTCTTAGAGCTGAGCCACATTGCTAGTCGGTTCTAAGCCTTCCATCTCGGCCCAAGCTCGGACCACACTTGTGGTGGTTGCTGAGCAACGCGGGGAAAACCCGCTTGGAATTTCTTTATCTCGGTCACATGCTTTCAACACGCCACAGGCTGGTGCCACAGGTCAACTTCCCACACACTGGTGCGGTGGCTCTGTTCCCAACATGGCACACACTTCCTCAGTGCCTCTGGTTCTTTGGTAGGAGGGGGAACAGCAGACCCGGTAAATCTCCAAGATGAGCACAGGGAAGACCTTGACATCCCTGAGGCTTCTACAAAAGGAGGCCAGCACACACACACCCTTGGAAATCCACTCAAGCAGGATACCACATCAGGGTAAAAAGAGTCAGTCCTTTTCCTCTGGCCACAGACTGATATAGCAACTGCAGGCCAACCCCCACCCTCACACAACAGAAAAGGTAGCACTCCTTACACAGCTCTTCAGCTCTTCTTCTTGGCAGGGTTCTCTTGTTTCCAGAAATGATCTAGGGGCCGATTCACAGAACTAATTTAAGACAAAATCCTAAACTTACACTTTTGGTATTCACAGAAGTTAGGATTTTGTCTTAAGACAGACTTAAGACAGACTTAAGACAGACTTAAGACAAACTTAAGACAGACTTAAGACAAACTTAAGACAAACTTAAGACAAAATCCTAACTTAAGTTTGTCTTAAGTCTGTCTTAAGTTTGTCTTAAGTTTGTCTTAAGTCTGTCTTAAGTCTGTCTTAAGTCTGTCTTAAGTCTGTCTTAAGTCTGTCTTAAGTTTGTCTTAAGACAAACTTAAGACAAAATCCTAACTTCTGTGAATACCAAAAGTAGCAAGTTTAGGATTTTGTCTTAAGTTAGTTCTGTGTATCGGGCCCCTAAAGTTCAGGGGTTCTAGGTCCACTGCTTATACCCCATTTTCTCTTTGTTCTCACTGTGGCAAGGTCTCTGAGCTCAGTCCAAACCAGTTCTGTCCTTCCTTGTCCAGCTTGACAGCAGCAGGTGGAGACAGTATTGTGCAAGGGAGACACAGCCTATTCACATGCTATTGAAACTCCTCCCACCACTTTAACTCCAGACAAGGTCTATTCAGCCTAGCTGTCAGTCACCCAGGAAAGGAAGGGCACACCTCAACCTCACTTGTGACTGTCTAGAGTGAATGCACATCCCCAGCTCTTGTCACTCCTAAACCAGACAGTGAATCCACACTTGGCAGAGGCACAGGATGGTTAAATAAGAAAATGCCCACCTTCTAAAAGTGGCATTTCCCAACATATGATTTAAAACCCACCTTTACTAAAAGGTGTGTTCTTAAATTCTGAGTTCACAGAGCCTAAACTCCAAATCTCTAGCTGTTCCGAGTTTAAATTTACACATGGAAAATGTTACAGTGCAGCTCCAATGATAGGCTAAGGGAGAGCTTGTCCTTGCAAGAGTGAAAAATGAAATTGGCAGTATTTGTACATGTACATGTAAAACACACCAGTACATGTCCTACCTTTCACATACACTGCCCCCAGCTGAGGGGGTACATTTGGCCTAACTTAGGGGTGACTTACATGTAAGAAAAGGGAAGGTTAGTGCCTGGCAAGTTTGTGCTTTTGCCAGGTTGACTTGGCAGTTACAAACTGCGCCCGCAGACACTGCAGTGGCAGGTCTAAGACACATTTGAAAGGCTACTTGGGTGGGTGGCACAATGAGTGCTGCAAGCCCACTAGTAGTATTTGATTTACATGCCCTGGCATACCAACTGCTCTTTTCTAGGGACTTACCAGTAAATCAAATATGCCAATCATTAACAGGGTTAGATAGGTAGCAAAATTCGGCCCAGGCACACAAAAAAAAGTGGCCCACATTTGCGTATTGCCTTTCTGCAAAACACTACTTCAGCAAAGTTTTATGAAAAGAAAGGGAGTGGGGGGCATGTTTTATTAACTTCACTTAGATAAAAAAAATGCTCAGATTAGTTCACACTGCTGAGCCACACATGAATGCAAGTGAGATCACTTCTGCTCAGGCCCCCGCTCAATCAGCATACATTAATGGGCTGGCCTAGAGAGAGAGAAAAGGAGTGATACCTCCGCCCATCTGCCTCGAGAAAGTCCACTCAGGCACCCACTGGGCCCCTGGCAGCATCCTAACAGAACAGACAGCCCCCAGGCTGCCCCAAAAAGCGGCCCACAGCTGGAACTTGGCTACCGACCCTTCGGCCATTTCCCGAGTGCCCACCTTACCAATCCGACCCTGATCATTATTAACCAATAATAATCACAAGTTACACAAAGAGCATTTGCAATTCGACACTGATCAGAAGTGGCAAAGTGCCCAAAGCATCTAATCCAGGAAGAATGAGATCCAGTACACCGTCAAAAATGCAGGAGTTAGAGGCAAAAATGCAGGGGAAACCACGCCAAGGATGCTAAGTAGAACACAATGTAAAACAAAAAAAGGACATATTTTTTTTAGTGGGCCTCTACTTTTTTCTTATTTGGGTTTGCAGGCATTAGGACTTTGTCTGCCATCGCCCTGCAAATCACTCACAGTGTGTGTGTGCTTTTCCTCCAAACATATACCTTTAAATTGATTACTCCCAGTTGGCTTACTTAATTTTCCTGTAGGGCCATGCAGTCAGTTAGCAGAGGAAATGCATCATAGAAATTAAACTTCAAATGTGAGCTGCAGTGTGTTTGCACCATCCTAAATGACTAAAGTATATAGCTCCAGAGAATACCATTGTGCTCTAGCTTGGTTGCAGTTTTAATACAACTGCCCTGACCCATAGCAAGGAAAAGTGCTTTCCCATGTACGCAACTTACTTTGCGTAGATAAATTAAGCCTGAGAATGGTACAAGCATCCCAGAATCTGTGTTAACGATTGGCCACCTGGACGAGGGTGCAGCTAATTCTGGAAGCAGGAAGACTGAAGTTGTCAACAGTGACTACCTAGTAGGAATTAGTTATCTGGGACGGGATGACAATACCAAGGAGTGCCATAGCAGCTCTTTATTTAAAGTGCAAATCCCAAACGTGGGTCTCTGGACCCATTCTCCTGTACTTTCAGCAGGAGGAGACACTGTTTGTAGCACAGGTCACAAGGGTTACCTTATTTTAAAAGGGATGTGTCTCAAAGTGAGAACTAGGCTCTTGTAGAGGTAAGAACTTTGGAGCCATCTCCATTGAGAGACACAAGAACTTTTGCAGTAGGTTTCAAAAAGAAGTGGAGCAAAAGGAGGAAGTATTTCTGTGGAAAAGTTGCCAGTATTGAATGTAGGGACTATTGCAATCACAGGCTAACATACAGAACTACACCTTACCACCACCACCTCCTCAGAACATTCTTGAAAGAACATCATGAGAAAGAAAGAAGATTTTCCCCACTGCTGGGGTATGAAGACTAAAGAACTCTTGGTTCCTGCTGGCACCCAGGGACTGAGACAGCTCTCCAAGGTTCATGTGGTTCCACTCCTGATACTCCCACAAGGACACAAAACTCCTCTCCCCGGAGAAGGCATACAGACCATCTAGGACCGCATCAGAAAAAAACCTTGCTTGTAAAAAAAATAAACTGATGCCAAAAATCCTGCAGACGAACGGATTGGCTATAGGAGGGACCAGAAGTTACTTTTTCAGCATGCAAACATGTTGTGACTTAGTCATTGTTTTGACTTTCAGAGGGACATGGTGCTGAGGTTGTTGCAGAAAGGTTGCACCTCCAGCTGCCATAAATATATTGTTAATTCAGCTGTGAAGAAGTCATCTCAATTGGGCTTTGCTGTGAAGGCATCTTATCTTGTTGCTCCATGTCCCACTACACCATCCTACCCTGGCCTTAAGGTAGAACTTGGAACCAAGGAGAGTTGAAAGTTACCCCAGTAGAAAAGTCCCCTTTGTGACTACAAACAAAATGCAGGTTTGCTTTACTTGAAGTTTTTGTTGTCAGAATTGAAAGCTTGAGTGGGAGCATGTTGATAATGTACCCAACTTCGAGGAATTCTTTCCAGCTTCCACATCCTGTCTTCTTCTGTTGGAGGATTTTGAGAACCTGAAAACCGTAGAAGTCCCACTGTAAAGACGTTTGTTTTCCGATGTGGCCTGCTAGACTTACCTGATCCCCTGCTCTATCATGGTCAGCAGGAAATTGTGTGTTGATTCAGTCTGCTGCAAACACTGACTTTCAATTCGTGTTTTGTGATTTCTTGGTGCTTTCTCCTTTAAAAAACCTTAAAATCATTAACCCTTTTCCATTTTAAACCGTTCTTGTATCTTTTTGTTTTTTTACATTTTTCTTGCTTTTTCTAAATTGCTTTGGGAATTTTAATGAGATGTGCACTTAACTATAAACTTCTTTTGGACTGTTGGAACTGAGCTGCTGCTTGTACCATCACTGCCAAGAGTTGAACAGAGATACACCTACACTGTCCGGTGGTGTAGCCAGAGTGTATTTATTAAGTGGGTAGGAGTAAGCACCTCCCTAATTAAGAATCCACTGTCTGACAGGCATAAATCTTTTTTTATAGGGTCTGTTAAATATGCCTAGTTATTTTCCATAAACTGTGTATTTTCTACAGTCTTAAGATTGTTTCTGTTTGCTCATCAACATGTTAAAATGTAAAATTACTGGTTGATAATTAAGAAGAATGTGTCCCCAAATTTGCCTTAAATTCAGACTTCAATTGTGTGTCTTTTGTTTTCTCGCCCTACGTGCGCCGGATATGCCTAGACATAGGTCCTGGGCTCACTGTGCCACTGGATTCAAGCTATTCTGGCTGAAGAGGGGTGAAACCCCGAAACCGGTCCTAGGATGTTTGCTTCCGGTCCAGGGAGGACCAGGCTTGGTAGTTCAGGCTGGACTGTTCCCATGAGGCACAGGGTCAAGATTGATTTGCATATGGCCAGGTCTAAACTGGTTGAGCAAATGAATGATGGATTTAACCCAGATCTATTGACTGGGGGAGAATGTTTTGATTTGTTCTGCATTCCGTCCATCAATTGTGTGTCTTTTATTTAAATTCAGACTAGCCACAGAACTTGCTTTTCCATGCCATTTGATTTTCCTTTCCATTGCCACTTTTTTAGTCAACATAATTTTGTTTTTTATTCCCTTAAAATTCCCAGGTCGTTGTTATGGTATTCATATCTCAATGATCTGATTTTTATATCTTGTATAGACCAGGGCAATGAATAAAAAAATGATTATGACATTACTAATATTGATTGCTTATATATTCTTCACATTAAGAAGAAACTCAAGTAAATCTACCTGAATCAATTTCCTGTCCTACCATGCACAGATACCTAACGGTTTAGGTTTTTGTAGGCATGCAGCAATTAAACCTTACACTGAACGCTACGTAAATCATCTAAAATAGAAATTTGATTTCTTCAATCTGGACTGTAATATTTTTCTCTAAAGCGAACAATAGAGCCAATAGTCACAATTATCAACTAAGGATATACAATTTGAGATGTTGTAAAATAAGCATGCAACAAGAACAGTCTAGTACCTAGAATTCAGTTACTAAGGTTAGCGCTTCCTCTAAACATTACAATGTTGTAATAAATGGGGGTCTCTAGTCTGCAGAGGTAGGTACCCTTGTCCAAATAGAGACCCTTGCTTCTAGTCAGGGTACGGGGTATACACAATTTAGATAACCCCTGCTCACCCCCTGGGTAGCTTGGCACGAGTAGACAGATTTATCCCAAAGGCAATGTGTAAAGTATTTGTGCTTAAAACACACAGTAATACAGTGATAACACCACAAATGGACACCACATCAGTTTAGGAAAAATAAAGTCTCTTTATCTAACCCAACAAGGCCAAAACAACAAAAATCCAACATACATGTAATAAAAATATGACTTTAAAAATGTATCAAACAACTAGGTCCATAGAAAAATATAGATGCGTGATTTCTCACAAATTACCTGTTGATGCGTCAAAATTTACAAGGCCAAACAGCTGCAGAGATGGGAAGTGTTAAGAAACAAAGTGATGCATCAGTTCCTGAGACCATGGGGAGGCGATGCAACAGTTCTGCTGCGTCGAATACAGTATGTAGGGGGAAGTGATGCGTCGACTCCAAGATGATTCTGATCCACTGGTGATGCATCTGGAAAACTTGAAGCGCAAGTACGATGCATGGAAATCTGAGATGCAGCAGCAATCGATGCGGCATCGTCGAGCGGTACTATGTCCGTTTCTTCAGTCCCGATCCTTTGATGCGCTAGTTCTTGCAGCAGCGACAAGCCCTGCATCCCTTTTGGCAGTGGCGCGGCGATGCAGGAAGATTCTTATCGCACAGTGGTGCTGCATCAGAAACTGCAAGAAGAGACATGCGTCGATTTCTTCAGTTCTTTGGTCTTCTTCCAGCTCAGAGCAGCAAGCACAACCTCCAGAGCCCAAGAACTGGAACAGGCACCTCCTGGCAGCTCCGAACTCTCAGCAGAAGAGTTCATGGGAGCTGGGGGTGAAGTCTTTGTGTCCCTGAGACCTCAGAACAGGAGGCCAGCACACAGAGGCCTTTGGAGATATTCTTCAACCAGGTTCAAAGAAAAGTTCCAGTCTTTGTCCTTTCCTTGGCAGAAACAACAACTGCAGGCCAACCCCACACAGCACACAGCAGAGGGGCAGTACTCCTCCTCACAGCTCTTCAGCTCTTCTCCTTGGCAAAGGTTCCTCTTGAGTCCAGAGGTTATCCTATCCAGATCTCTGGGGTTTAAGGTCTAATACTTATACCCCAAAATGTATTTGTTCTCTTTGTGCAAGGGTCTCTGAGACCAGTCCAAACCAGTTCTGTCCTCACTGGTGCAGTATGACTACAGCAGGGTGGAACAGCATTGTGCAAGGGAGATAGGCCCTATTCAGGTGCAAAGAAATCTCCTCTCACTACTCTAAATTCAGCCAAGGTCTATTCAGCTCAGCTCTGTGTCATCCAGGAAGGGCCAGGCACATCTCTCCCACCCCCATGGCTGTCTACATTGAATGCACATCCCCAGCCCCTGTTACTCCAAAACCAGATGGTCAATACACAACCAGGCAGAGGCACACAGAATGGTTAGACAAAAAAATGCCTACTTTCTAAAAGTGGTACAAAAGGGGGTGGTGATGGACGGAGCATCAGAACCAATCAAACACCCCCTTTTGTACTACTTTCTAAAAGTAGCATTTTCGAACAAGAAATTCAGAAACCGTCTTTACTAAAAGATGTGTTGTTAAATTCTGAGTTCAGAGAGTCTAAACCTTATTTCTCTATCTTGTCCCAATGGGAAGTTATAATTGTAAGATGTTACAAAGTATTTCTCATTCTATCCGATGGGACAGATAGCCTTTCAATAGTGAAAAACAAAATTGACAGTATTTCACTATCAGGGCATGTCAGACACACCAGTACATGTCCTACCTTTCACATACACTGAACCCGCCCCTGAGGGTACCTTGGGCCTACGATAGGGGTGCCTTACATGTAAGAAAAGGGATGGTCGGGGCCTGGCAAGTGGGTGCCCTTGCCAGGTCGACATGGCAGTTAACAACTGTGCCCAGATACTGCAGTGGCAGGTCTGAGATACCTTTTCAGGGCTACTCAGGTTGGTGGCATAATCAGCGCTGCAGGCCCACTAGTAGCATTTGATTTACAGGCCCTGGCACACCCAGTGCACTATACTAGGGGCTTACCAGTAAATCAAACATGCCAATCATGGATAACCAATCATGTTCACAATTTACACAGAGAGCATATACACTTTAGCACTGATTAGCAGTGGTAAAGGGCACAGAGTCCTATAGCCAACAACAACAGGTTTGGAAAAACATAGGAGGAAGAAGCAAAATGTTTGGGGATAACCATGCAAAAAGGGCCAAGTCCAACAAATTCCAATGTGTTAGGCTAGAATAAAGAAGCTGAACAGGATAAAACTTTGCATCAAAGACTAGTCTAAAATCGAATACACTTAAAAATGAATTTGCAAGACAAATTGGAAACTGAAACTCTTCACCATCCACCTTATGGTGAATTTTAGCAATAAGATAATTTCCTTGAATATTTCACTTAATTTCAGCAGAAGGGTACCTTATCCTCTAGTATGTAGTAAGACTCTGAACCTGAGACATAGCATTTTTATTATTTACCAAATATACCAAAGAATTTATTTATAAATTATTCAATTCAGAATAATTTTGAGGACTAATTCTGATATGTTCATGGAAAAATGTATTTACAAATGCATAATTTGAACTAGGTCAAGGTAAAATCTTTATTAAAAGAGTGTAATTTATCATAGCGCTTTCTTTAGTTCGTTTTGTGTGTTTCATCGGTTTGTTTTCTCCCGCTTAAGCTTTTTCACGTAATAGTCACACACTGGACACAGGTTTTTAAAAAAATATCTTCAGTGAATAGTGAGACTGGACATGTGCCATGGCAGCATGTGCTGCATGAGAAATGTTCCCACTGTTAAAATTACAAACTGTAAGGCAAATGTATTAAGCATTATATATGCCCAGGCATATATAACATAGTATGTGTATTTTGGGGGGGGAATTATACACATTTTACATGGACGAATTTTGCAGTTTGACCCAAGTATATTCAATTCACAAAGCAAGAAAAATATTGTGTTAGTGATTCAGAAATTCAAAAAGGTCTAGGTTATTAATGCAACTTAATTTGTATTGCTTATCATATAAATAAACTGGATGTGAAGGAGCAGGAATGTAACCAGGACAGAAGTGTCTTCCTGAAGGCTGTTAACAATCTTTGGTTTCCTACTGAATGCCATTGTCTCAATCATGGTCTTAGCTAGCCAATCAGGGAGAAGATATAAAAGGGTTATCCAGCTAATTGTATTCTCCCAACACTTACTTTATTTGGGGAGACATTTTAATGGCATTACCATTTGATGCAGAATTACTGATAATAACACAATTATGTCTGCTTGCATACTTAAGAGAAATTTGGGGAAAAATACTGCTGGGAGAGCACAATAATCTATCACGAGTGGCTGCTTGCACTCCTGGTTATGTTCTGTTGAATTTAGCGCTATTTTCTAAGCGCAAAATGCAGCAAAATGTGCAAAATGCATCCCTGTGTCCCTTTTGGTTGGGAGGGTACATTTTGGGCTAGGAAACTCATGATAAATGCTGGATTTAAGTTGGAGGAAAATCGTACCCCAAGTACACATTAGAAATGCAGAATTACTATTCTTGCATAATTCCACGTGATCACATGAAATGTTTAGGTAATTCTGCACAATTAAGCTACACAGAATTACACAAGTTAGGCTCACCTCTACTCAACTCCACAAATGCCTGCTCTGTCTCGTGTAAATATTCTCTATACCCTAAAAATTAATGTCTCCTTAGGTTTAGCAAGTTGGTGATGATTCTTTGGGTTCCAAAGGAATATACACACAGATTGCATGCTAGATAGATGAGAGCCATAGTCAACAAAAACCTTTATAAGTATCCAAAAATGTCAGATTTTTCCAGAAGGTCAAAAGTTCTGAAACATCTCTGAAGTCCATGCTGGATCTGTGTATTGCCAAAGGATGCAAACTTTATAATGATAATGTTCCATTATACATGTGCTAGGAGGAAAATAAACCTTGTTGGAGCTGAGTAAAAGGTGGTCTCAAGGTAACACGGTGCTGTGTTATGCATTTATTTATGAATTAGAACAGGGAACTTAAAAGTACTTTCTCCTTTAAGAGAAACCAGTAAATGGATGTAAGAATGGATTTCAAATGATCTCTTCAGTGAATAATCTTGATTAGCCAAGGTGCTAAATTTTGAAGGACTACTACATTATTTTTTCAGAATTTCCATCGAGGACCCACTCAATGTGACTAGTTACTTCTAAACTTCTATGTGACTTAGAAGGACATGTGACAGTTCTATTAACAAAGAGTAAGCCATAGTGTTTTGACTTCTTTTTTGATTTATATAATCAATAAATCATTTCATTAAGATGATACCATGAAGTTTTAGAAAGTTCCCGAGACCCCTTTCTGAATACTAAATGCCCTGTTTAATGGGTAACACCTTCAAAGTGATGACTTCCTGATGTGCAATTAGCGTGCCTCATGTAAATCAGGGAATTTATGTTACTCAAGAGTATGTACCCAATAAATAAAATGACAGACAAGGCATAAAGGTTTTTAAAAATTTCCCTCAGAGATGTAAGACGTCCACAAATTATGAATTTGCTGGAAGCACATCCTTCAAGGCAGGCTTCTCTAACGAGTAGCTCATGAGCTAATGGTAGCTCTCCATCTACCTTTGAGTAGCTCTCCTGTGTCCATCCCAGCCTACTAAATTAGAAGATTTTGCTAGGCTGTATTAATATATTTATACCAAAATTGAAAAGTTTTTATTCAAGATGAAAATGTGTGCATTTTCAGAACTCATAAGATGATGTTTGGATTTCAAAATACTTTTAAAGCTGAGTAATAAATCATCTGACATTCAGGTGACTTGTTACTAATAATGTTGCCTCCGTGCCATGAGCATTAAAGCTACAGCTGTTATGTATTACTTATTAAAAAAGGATTCCAAATTGACACTTTTTTAAGTTAATGCTGGCAACTCTGCCGAATGCACTGAGTTGATCTCTGCCAATGGCAAGAACAGCCGCAGGGAAGGTTATTCATCAGTTCCTTACGCACAGGGAAGGTGATGGGTCAGTTCCTTACTCCAGGGGCGGTGATGCGTTGGTGCCATACTGCCAGGCAGGGGATGGTGATACGTCGGTTCCCTACTGAAGGGGAGGTGATGCATCAGTTTCTTACTGTGCGGGGAGGTGATGCATTGGTTTCTTACTGCGATCCCAGCGTCATTGTAGACTTGCCGCCCCGGTGCGATGCGTGAAGACAGGCGATGCATTGATTTCTTCAGCTGTGGTCCCATGGTGCTTTGGTTCTTGCAGCTGCACAGCAGGGCCTGCATCGGAATCGGTGTGTTGCTCTCGGCCTTCATAGATCGGTGCACTCAATGCAGCGTGCAATGATTTCTCGAGCCGCAGGCCGGCGCTTCGTTGTGTTTTTTGGCGATGCGTCGGAAACAGATGCAGATTCGTTATGTTTCTCTTCATTGGCATACTTTTCCAGCTCCCGACAGCAGGAACAATCTCCAGAGGCCCAGAACAGCAACAGGCACCTCTTGGCAGGTCAGAAATCCTAGCAAGGGAGTTCTTGGGAGCTGGGGGTAAAGTCTTTGTATCCCTGAGACTTCAAAAACAGGAGGCAAGCACTAATTCAAATCCCTTGGAGATTTTCTTCATGCAGGGGACACAGCACACAGCAAAGCCCTTGTCCTTTCCTTGACAGAAACAGCCACTGCAAGCCAACCCCAGACAGCACACAGCAAAGGGGCAGTACTTCTCCTCAGTTTCTCCAGTTCTACTCCTTGGCAAAGGTTCCTCTTGCATTCCAGAAATGATCTCTGAAGTCTTTTCTATCCCTGAGACTTCCAACAGAAGGCAAGCTCTACTTCAGGCCCTTGGAGGAAAGTCTAAAAGCAGGATGATGAAAGTACAGTCCAGTCCATTCCCTGCCCAAGACAGAAGCAACCATTTCAGGCCAACTCCAACAGCACACAGCACCGGGGCAGTGCTCCTCCTCCAGCTTTTTCCGTTTTGTACTTCTTGGCAGGTTTGTTAGTTCAGCAGTAATCTAAAGTTCAAGGGTCTGTGCCCCACATTTTATAGCACAAATTCCTTTGTTCGCTGGTGGCAGAGAAGCTCTTTGCCTAGCCAAAACCAGTTCTGTCCTCTCTGGTGCAGCTGCCCGGCAGGAGTTGGAGACAGCATTGTCCACGGCAGACCAGGCCCATTCAGGGGTGAAAAAAATATCCTCCCCCTACTCTGAATGCAGCCCATGTCTATTCAGCCCAGCCCTAACTCACCCTGGAAAGGCAGGACACACCTCCCCCCCCAAGTGGTTGTCTGAACAGAATGCACATTCCCAGCTCCTGTCACTCCAAAGTCAGACAGTCAATACAAAATATAGCAGAGGTACACAGGATGGCTAAGCAAGAAAATACCTACTTTCTAAAAGTGGTATTTTCAAACACGGAATGTAAAAATCATCCTCACTAAAAGATGCATCTTTACCTTCTGAGCTCAGGCATACTAAACTTTAACTTCCTATCTTGTCCCAATGGGAAGTTATGTTTATAAGATGTCATAAATGAACTCCCATTCTATCCCATGGGACAGATAGCCTTTTAATAGTGAAAAACAAAAATGGCAGCATTTCACTATCAGGACATGTCACACACATCAGGGCATCTCCTACCTTTCACATACACTGCACCCTACCTTAGGGGTGACTCGCATGTAAGAAAAAGGAAGGTGGGGGCCTGGCAACTGGGTGCACTTGCCGGGTCAACATGGCAGTACCAAACTGTACACAGATACTGCAGTGGCAGGTCTGAGTTACATATACAGGCTTCTTATGTAGGTGGCACAATCAGTGCTGCAGGCGCACTAGCAGCATTTGATTTACAGGCCCTGGGCACACACAGTCAATCAAATATGCCAATCATGGAATCACCAATCTATAACAACAATTTACAAGGAGCACTTGCACTTTGCACTGAACAGCAGTGGCAAAGTGCCCAAAGCATATAGACCAGGCAAGAATGAAGTCCAACACACAGCAAAATAACAGGAGGCAAAGGCCAAATGTTTGGGAATAATCCCACTGGAAAGCAAGGTCTAACACCAGGCCACTTATTTACAGTTGAATTGGGAAAATGTGCATTCCATGGGAACCACAGCAAGATTGGCTAGATTAGGTACAAAATCTCCAGAGTAGGATGAAGTCAAGGCAAACAAAATAGTATATTCTTTAGTCCATCATACCCTTACCAAACAGTGATTCCATGGATATAGGTGATTTGGAAGAAGACTTGACAAACATGAACTTATGATGAGGGTGTTGCAGTATGTTAGGTATTAAAGATTTGTTTGGAGTTGTTTAGCAGGTGAGCTGCAGGCTTTTACCAGTGTGTCATCTGAGCTGTGAGTTAAACGGTGGTTGTTAACGTTTTGTGATATTTTAGTGCTGCTTGCAAAAAAAAAAAAAAGATTGTGCGGTCATGTTGGTGGCAACAGATGGACAGAGAAGTAGCATTTAGAGTTCATGGTTGCAGTGTTAGCTGACAAGAATTTGAAGTGCTTTAAAACGTATGGAATCTGTGAATTGTCTGATGATCCTTGCGATATGTTGTGATTTATTGTGATCATTACATGTGGAATCAAAGGATATGCATTTTTCCTTGGCACAAGTTGATTACTTTTTCAGAAGGAAAGACATAGTATTTGTAAAGGATTCTGACACCAAAGCTGTGATTATATTTTTAACAAATTTACAAGACGGCATTTTCACAAGCACATAGTATCAAGCAGTGGAATCCAATTTGTGTTGCAGCAGATGAAATTATTTTTAAATGAAACAAACATTGTGTAAGGCTGGATGCAGAGTTGCCCAATTTATTGGAAGGTGGGGCTATATTATACAAGACATGTGGGGTCAGCACACTGTTAACGGATAACTGAAAGATTTTGTAGGGCTAACGATGAAGATATACATTACAATTACGTTAGCTTTCAGTGTGGAAGAGGAAGAATTGGTGGATCAAGAAGTAAAGAGGTTGTTGCAGAATGGTGTTATAGCACAGATTTAAGTAGAAACAAGATGTATGTACGTGGGGAACAGAAGGAATAAGGTGTTAAGCCATTGAAAATGTGCGAGAGCTGAATGATTATGTTGGGTATCGCCATTCTAATATGGAAGGAATCACTGTGTTGAGAAACTTGTTTAGAAAATGAGTTTTGTTTACATGTTTCAATTTGAAAGGTTCTCACTTGACCCTGCCTGTCTGTTGGTAACTACAGGAATTTGTTAAGTTTCTTTGATGAGAACATTTTTGGAGGTGAACTTGTTTTAGCTTTTGTTTAACTTCAACACCAGGCTGTTTTAAAACTACTCATGCTTGCAGCGCAAAGTACACGGAATTATGGGCCAGATGTACTAAAGGATTTTGCAATTGTAAACCCTGAAATTTGCAAAATCATTGGATTTGTCTTCTCAAAATTCCCTTTGAGTAATCTACAAGGCCCATTTTACTTGTAGAAAAGCATTTTGTCAACTTGTATAATAATTTTTACAAGCCACACCGACTTGCAATTTGGAAGGCACATGAAAAGGACATTCTTTTCAAATTGCGATTCGGTATTTGATACGGTGTCTGACTGCAATTTAGGTTGTAAACCAGACCAGTGGTAACTGATTCTCAAATGAGAAATGGTCCCACTGGACCACTGCCTTTTCTCACTGATGTTTTCTATAAGGGGATTTTGCTTTTTTAAGCAGCACCATTTCCTTCCACATTTTTTGTGTTGGCATTAAAACAAAGGGAAGGTGGTCTTCTATCCATTGTGGACCACCACGCCTGTGACAGTAAGCAATTACATGTAGTCACAAATTGCGACCACCCTAAATAATATTCATTCGGTAGGTTGTTCTGCAACCTGTTATCAATGATGATTTTGCGAACCAACCTAAATGTAAATAGGTCTGTTAGCAAATCAAAGTCCATTCACAAAAAGTTGGTGCGCAATTCGTGACCATGTTTTGTGAATAGACTATTAGTGCTCACGCTCAATGTTACAAGTAAGCTTTCAGTATAGATAACCTTTGTTTCTTACATTTGATTAGCTTTGATGTGGTAACGCTGTGTCTGCATGTGCTGGCACCTTAAAACAGGGGTGGCTCCTCCGTAATGGCAGAGTAGCGGTGCCCCACTGGTCATTCAGCGGTCTAGCGAAAAATAAAATGACCGCTGACTAACTGAGCCGATGGCAGCAGTGTAGGGAGGGGCAGGGCTGGGCATAGCAGCTAGGAGTGGTAGGCGCACTGTAAGTGCGCTTGTCTGTTTGGCCTGCCAAACCGGCATGCGCACTTAGGTTTCTCCAACCCAGCTCTGTTGCACAGCCAGGTTGGAGAAACGTCACAAGCTCCTAGGCACTGTCTGAGTGTCAAACCTTACTGCTCAGACCAATCCTGGTGCTGCTCTTATAGCAAGAGAGCAGCGTCAGGATTGGGTGGGCAGCATGTGCCACAGTGTATGCTTGGACTCGAGGAGAGCCGGAGAAGAAGACCGAGGCGGCCATGTACCCGGGTAAGCTTTTAAAAAATATATTATTCCCCGCCTCACCCCCTCCCACTTCAGTATTGCAGCAGCCGCCACATATTTGCTTTGCAAGTCGTTGTTTCTGATTGTATCTGTCATGGGTGCAGTAGCTCAATATTTCAGTAATGAATGATCCACAGCCAGGGCCGGACTGGCCGTGGCGTGCACTGGGCAATCCCCCGGTTAGGGTGACCAACTGGCATGGGTGCAAATTCAGGACGGTAAGTTTAAAAATTCAGGACAAAAATTCGGGACAGAAGGTCAAAATTCAGGACAAAACTTTGTGAAAAAAGGTACGTTTTACAGACACATCAGGGGAAGTTGCGCGATAGTATAAAAGTAAGTAAATAGACAGCCACTTAAGAACATGTCAAATAAGTTTATATTAGGTTAAGACAATCATGCACTTCACATTTAGTTGGTATGCGTGCAGCTTTGAACAACTGTGCAGGTCTTTTTGTGTTATTTCATATGATAATTTACATTATGTCATCCATTAATACTTTCATCCATCATTCAGTCTTTCACCATTCGTGCTGTCCTTCCACCTGTGTGCCCATCCATATCCAAACATTTTCAATCATTTGCAAACATATCCATCATCTATCCTTCCATCCATCATTTCACTCATCCATCTCTTCATCCACCCTTTCACCCAATCCATCCTTTCACTCATCCATCTACTCTTCCACTCATCCATCCAACCATTTGCCCTTTCACCCATCCAGCCATCCATTCACTTACTCATCCATCCACCCAGTCACTCATCCGTCCACCCTTTCACTCATCCATCCATCCTTTCATCCAGCTATACACTCTCCCTTTCACTCATGTATGCATTCTTTCACTCATCCATCTTTACATTCTTCTTTTCACTCATCCATGCACCCATTCGTACATCTATTCTGCCAATCATTCATCCATGATTTCACACATCCATCCATCCATCCTCCCTTTCTCTCTCCCTCCATTCCCCTTTCACTTAGCCACTCATCCTTCCAGCCACACTTTACCCATACACCCACCCACCTATCCAGTTGCAGACAGAAGAGGCCCATCAAGAACTTCACCCTCGCTGTGTTCCTAAAGCAAGGGGTGGGGTGGGGGAGGATTTACTATGCCCCTGCTCATAGGCAATCTGAAAACTAGAAGTCATGAGACATGCATGATGCACAGTGCCAGGAGTGAGGTGACTGTGACATAGTGTTGTTTCCAGGGCTTAACGTAGGATGAAAAAAAAACTGGGGGTCTCTCCAAAGGGTGTGTCTGATGTAATTAAGGCCTTGGCTTAAAACACCCAAGCTAAAAATATGTGCTGAGCATAGTGTGCCGCCCGACTGGTATTTTGCAGTTTCTGTCATTGCATCCAGTAACATTAGACCTACGATAAGCCATGACTATTGGCTTTGTCAATGGATGTTAGTTGCATAAAATAAATAGAAAAGCAGCAACTATGGCTTCGTTGTATAAAATATTAACAATGCTTCAGCTCTGAAATGATGAGATTGTGAAAGAACTATAAGATCTTCTTTTTAACTATTTAACTTTGTACACTGTAATCATGGTACTTCTCTTCTACATATTCTTTTTGTTTGCCTGCTTGGTGTATCTTTTCCTTCTGTTGCAATAGTGTTTTGGAAGAATGACCAGTAAAGAAAAGGGTCTGGGTCACGATAAGTAATGGTAATCCTACAGTTTGTGTGCTGTGGTCCCCTTAAGTGCACCAGGGACACATTTGAAATAAGAGCTAATCCCAATTCGCCCGCCAACTCTCACCTGCAGCAGATTTGGGAATTTGAGTAAGGCATTTATTGTGCAACCCACAGGTATTTATTGCCTGCATGATTTTCGCCAGACAAATTCAAGCTCAAATCATAGAGAAATCTGAGAAATCTGAGTTTCTGCACCTTGGAATCGGAAAAACACATGCACAGGTAAATAGTTATTCCTCATTCTGGGGGTCAAAACGTGAACACTGAATGAAGTGCAACATGTCACCCGAAAAATGCTGTACCCCGTGTCACTGGTGTTTACTAAATGCTCAGCTCACAACACCTAGATTTGTGTGAGAATCAAGATGGGGTTCCAAGTTATAAAATTCCAAGTCAGCCTTGTACTGCTGTAGGCTATCTAGACTAGTGTTCAGTGTCACGCTCCAGACCACCGCCTAAGAGGAGTCTTAAGTTTAAATGTCGTCCATCTAACGCTAAGAGAATGCCCTGCCCTAGGGGGAGACTGGAGGAGGCCCCCACATGCTTGCCCAGCCCAGACTGGCCCATTGTCATTATGTATGTGGCAATCAGCCGCATACAGAACGACAATGGGCGGGGCTGCTCTTGTGCTTCGCAGATTGAGTGTGAGGCGGCCCCATCACGGAGCTGAGGCCTCTCGCAGGGGAACAGATCTGTTCCCTAACATGCCTAAAATTACGGACAAAAGGCGTCCGTAAAAAGGATCCTCACAGACAACGGACGTGAGGTCCAATTTACGGACGGTCCGTGAAATTTACGGACGGTTGGTCACCCTACCCCCGGTGCGCCGCACGGGTGGGGCCGGTTTTGGGACCCTGGGGGCCGTTTTTGTTACAGGGACGTTTTTGCAGCATAGCTGCAAAATCGGCCCTGTAACAAAATCGGCCGAAAACCGGCCCTGGCAAAGAGCTCGGTGGCACCCCCAAGCCCCGTGGGTTGGGGAGGTGGGGGGGGGGGGGTGAGGGAGGATCCGCCGAGCACTTTGCCAGGGCCGGTTTTGGTTCCCAGTCCGGCACTGTCCACAGCTGAGGTGGTCCAGTGATTTGGGAGGAGTGTTGCGTTAGAAAAATCCCAACGGGAGAAGAACAGTATCCAAGAAGCACCCCCACCCCCATTCTTTTTAACATGCGCCGTGCATCCGCGCCCATCATCTGGCGCGGCCCCGGTGATTATCCGCCGCCTGTCACCCATCCACAGAGGAGCGTTCTCTTCAATGAGCGCATTCAGTGCATGGCACGAGCACAATGAACCCGCGCGCGGGGTCTGGATGAAAACAGTATTTACAACCAAATTCGTTATCAGATCTTGTGTGCATTCTCGGTTTAAAGAACATCCTGATTATTATGACTCTGCGAGACAACAGTCACAATAAATTACACTAAACCGTATAATTGGATTAACATAAATAAGATCATTAATCCAAGCCCCCCCTTCCCCGTCCCCACAAGATTAGAAACAATTAAAAATGTTTTCGTAAATGTCAAAATAGGAAAAGGTTTATAAACCAGCTGATAAAATTGCAAATGTTTCAGTCAGCTTGGACGTGACGCCTATTCATGTTGACTTGAGAAAGCAATGTATATTAATATGTGAGCAGGAAGCTGTGTGTTGTTGGGTCTGCCATTTGTGTCACCTTATTGCTTTGTCAATTACTGGCTCTGTTGGTAGGGGTGAGCGGGGAGATGCAGTCAAGTGAGAGCCGACCACTATAAAGCCTGTTCTTTCCACGCCATTAAAAATCAATTAATGTCATGAGTCATGGTTTGACAGTTCAGTTACAGTCAATGGCCGTCCCCTGGTAATTGCATCAGTTCTTTGCGCCGCGTCTGACGGGGCCTGCATCCTCCACTGCGTGGCCACGCGCTTCAACTTCCTATACGGTAAAATCCAAGGGTTGTGCTGACGTCATCGTTGGCGGGACTCTACCACAGTGCAGGGAGGGACGAATATAATACAACCGCAGATTTCAGATCTAGATATAGAATATCTAAAGATGAATCCATCTTTCACAGCACTATGTGTTTTATTTTTAATTGCTATGGACAATAGGGTCGTGTGTATAGAAAATTAGATATTGTAAAAACATGGTTTAGTTTGATCATTCACTTTAAATGAACATAGACTTGGCATTAGACGACATATCAATGGGGGTTGTGTGTGTCGTTAAAACACTGTTTCGTCTCTCTCTGTTCTATAGACAGACCGTTCTTTATGTCTATTTTCCATCATGTGCTGTTTGGCTGCACGTGATAGGATGCGTGAACGACCCGAGATGTATCTTACAATTATTGGCTGACTGTGCTTGAAATGTGCCTTTTCCTTAGACAATTCTCGCCTGAGCACCATAGAATATCAGTTATCTGAGAAAGAAGCTGAAAATACATTGAGCTTTTGTAAGACCCCGAGACGACGTCGGCCTTATCTGTCAGGGAAGATTGTAGTTTAAGAAATGGTTTTGCAGAGTAGGCATTTTAGTGGAATAACTACAATTCAGCTGAATTGTACGTATAATTTGAATGGGTTAGATAAGAACCTCTGACTTCCATTCACAAGGTACTGTGCTGCGGGATAACAACTAATTAAGTCAGTGTTAAAAAGTGGACCGACAAAAATGTTGTACTTTAAAAAAACACACAAGATTTGAGAAAATCCGTATTTGAAGACGTGTTATAAGTAACGTTTCTTTCAACTGTATAGTGAGGTATTTCATCTGAGCTGTCTATTCTGGTGTAAGGCAATTTCTATTGTTGTTTTCAACGCCGCATGTATAGTGTGCCATCTTCTGGGCAATTTAAGAATTGACCGTTAGATAAATTCCTCCTGGGCTAACACTCTTTAACGTAGCCATATGATGACATATAAATATACATGTTAACAACTGATCACTCGATCGGCACTTGAGGTTTGGACAGGACTTCAATTAAAAATCACATTTTCACTTACCAACAGCTTGGCCAATCACAGTTCAACCCACCAAAAATGTTCCATTTTTTTAAGCTGTCTCAACATGTTGTCATGGTGTTTAAATTATACATGACGGGGACTTTTGCAAATCTTAAAAACTATAGTCAAAGAAGTTATCATCAAAACATGCAGATACCAGGTTATTCATAGTAAACAACATAAATAGCCTTTCATCAAATAAGGATATATAAAACACGTACATGGAATTTATTTATGACACATGTTACAGAAATTATTAATTAGAGAACAGGCTGGTTTTCTGCCATTTCAGCGCAGCTACGCTTTAGTTTTACACAGGGGAGGGGGTTCCCTGTAAGTGAGACATGTTGTGGACTGAGACATCGTATTAGACGAAGTAATCAATACTGGGGAAAAGGTGATCTTCCTCAGTCTTGGTGATTTACGTCATTGTGTCCCTGGCCTGATTTCAGATATTGAGTGGTAATGAATGAGGGGTGAAAGCTACTGTATGCTTTTGGTTGTTTCTATTGATGACCCAGGTAGCTGCCTAGCATTGCTTTAATGTAGCAAATATCTCAAGTGAAGGGTGTTAAAATCTGGCCAGTATGAAAGGTAGGTACCCTTCTTTGACGTCACGATTACTGTTAATCTCAATTCAATTCTAGACTTGTCTGAACAGGTTATTTTTCTGTAGTCTTCTGAAAAGCAGGTAGTTAGACCAAGTTTTTTAGGTTGACAAACCAGGAAGTGGGTCTGTGAAATGTGTGCTTCTGCGGACTGAACTCCTTTGTTGGATTGTTGTAGAACAAACAAATGTTCACTGTAAGTATGTAGCTGGTGTTCAACTTTTGCTAGAACTGCAGGCTTCTTTTTAGGCCTGGGGTGAAGGCGAAGCTGTTACTTATGCTTTAAAATATAGGTAGGATGGGCGTTGGCTTCACCTGGGAGATTATACTCTCCATCCACATGCTATTGGTGGTTAGGCGTATCATTCCACCGTCTCGTAGAGTGTGTGTATTGCCATGCATAAGGGACTATTTCATATCTCAAAAGTACACATCATCATCATAAATTATATTTTTTTATCACATATACATTGTATACATAAAGCAGTTGTTTTTTGCTTTACTTTTTCATTGCTGCGGGCTTTTAAAAACATTTTAGTTGACTCAAAATGCAAACTAGACCATTGGATTTGCCTGTGCTTGTTCTTATAGAACTTGTAGTGAAGCAGGTGACAAGGAACCCCATAAGCAGCTTTCAAAACTGTTTTAATGTCGTTGTCCTGCTTTATGGTAAGACCCAATCACACTGACCAATTTGTAGCCACTGCGGCGGTTTAATTAGCTTGTGGATACATTACATTTTAATGGTCTAAATACAACAGGACCAGACTCCGGGTGAGATGCGTAACATGGTTAGATTGTATTAGTGGGAGGATTCTTTTAGGCATGGATTGTTGGAAGCTGGATCTCTGGAGCTAAACCACAGTGGCCTTCTGGGTGAGTTAGTCGATTGCTATGCCCAGATTCTTTACTTCCTGCATTGGCCTAATTCTGTCCCCTGATTGGTGGGCCACAATAAAATAAATACCCATTCCCCCCCCCCCCACCCCCCCAAGTAGTAGTATTTCTTCAACTACTAGTAGAGATAATCGAGGAAGTCTGTAATAACGGTCTACTTCCCTTCTCAATTTCAAGGTGAAGGTGATCAGTGAGTTCTTGGGCTACATGTGGTTTAATTCGATTACGTCTTTGATTGAGTGCACAGAAATATTGATTAGCAAGAACATGAGACTTCTTACCCAATTCTCTTTTTTTCATGCGCATTGTAAAAAGATTTAGATTAACCTTCGGGATGCAACCGAAATGTCCAGTCCAGTTTCTCAAAAGTCAAAAAAAGGTCAAGGAGTAGGATAGGAGCGCAGATGAATGACATTTGTGTGGGGAGTGAGGGGGTCTTCTCTGATATTTCCTAGTTCAGTTCATATCACAACTATTAGTTGGCGACATAACTTATTATCATGGAGTACGTCCCTGGTCACATATTCGTTTTGATAATTTTGCTGTTGTATTTGATGTGAACACCATGAATAATATAATATGTCACTTTTTTAAGGATAGTGAAAGAAAGTGGATTATTATTTAGGGTGGGCAGTCATCCTCCCCAAGAATCACAACATTAACTTACCAGGGTAAACCCAAAAAGTCACTAAATTAACCTGAGCTCAACACCCTGGTAGCTATAGCACAGCTCAGACAGACTTAACATAGGGCAATGTGTAAAGTAGTTATGCAGACTGAAGCAGTAATAGAGTCAAAACACCCCCAAAAAAATCCCAACCAGAATTAGAAGCATAAAGTAATATTACAATTATTATTATCTTATAATTAACAAAATGCCACCAAAATGACAAAAATCCAATAAGGGTAACCAGAGATATAATTTCTAAACATTTGTAAGTAAAAATAGCATCAAAAAGCCCAAATGATGGTCTATGGAAGCGGTGGACCAGGACCCGGGCATGATTTGAGGCAGACTATGATGGAGCACGAGTTGGATACACCAAGTGTGTTTGTCTCTTTCAAAGATTTTCCCTTCTGACTTTTTTTTATGAAATTCAAAATCCTTCAGTGTGTCAAACCTGAAACTGTATCTGAAATTAGATACCTTTGCTGCAAGGTCCTACTAGTGTTCTGAAAGTCTTGGAAGCCGCAAATGCTCTAATTCACAATTTTTCAGGGTTTCTGGAGCAGCTACATTGGGCCACCGCTAGGGTTCCCAGGACTTCAAAAACAACACCAAGAGCCCAGGACTCACTCCAGCAGAGGCCACCAGCAGTCCAGGTCTAGTTGGTACTGGCCAACCAGTCACTACAGGATAAAGGACTCTTGCAGCTGTTGTGTCCCTGAAGCCACACAAGTGGTCAGCCAACTAACCCTTGGAGTCCTGGGTAGGTTGACTCCTAGCCCCCCCCCCCTAACCAAAAGGGTAAAGATTCCCAGGGTAACCCTACATACGTAATCATTAGCTCCTATTTGCCCTTCCGCAAAAAGCCCGCAGTGCACCTTACTCCTGAATCCAAAATGGGGGAACACTTCCTCCTATGTGCAGGGTCCTTATGTCACCAGTGAAAGGAGCAGTCTCTATCACCTTTGCCCATTCAAAGCTAGTTCTGTGGGTAGCTTTTTTCCCACTGAATTCGGAGCCAATTTGGCAAGTGGGAGCCTGGAGAACACAGGCTTTCTCCCTCCTAGGCCTCTCCTTACAATAAACAATAGATGGACAGGTTTCACCAATGTCCCTTTCAAGTTCATAACATGCCTGGATTTTTTCTGTCTGTCCTTTGTGAGCTAATCACATGCCCCACTCTCAGTCTGATGCAAATTGGCCTTCAGGAGCTTCAGCCAGGGAAAGGGTAACTTTCTAAGAGTTAAATATTTATTACAATCTAAACCAATGCATTGTATTTTTTAATACATTTGAAAAATAGACTTAGAACGACTATTCTAGCTGTATCTTGTAAAAAGTTTTATAATACAGTTTTTAATCTATACTTTGACATTTTCTAGCATCCAGCTACAGTCCTGCCAGTAAAAATTGCTTTTTGGGGCTAGTCACTGGAGGAACAAGCCAACTTTAATTTCACACGTTCCACTTTTAAATATCAGGCACCCTACCTTGTGGGCAACAGCGTAGGGGTGACTTTTTAATATTTAAAAGCAGGGTTTCCCACCTGACAGAAAGGATTATTTGGACAGGTTTGATAGCACTTTATAGACTGCTGCAGTCACTTAATCATAGTAGGCCTGATGTCATGTTTTACAGGCCCACTATGTGAAGGTCACAATTAAAGCTACAGTTCACAGGTGGCATTTACCTTGCAAGCCCTGGGACATTTTCTGCACCATTGCAAGTTGCAAGTTAAATATGTCAATCAAGAATAGGCCAATTAAACAGGGGGAGAACAGACACTTTATCCCAGTCTAACAGTAGTAAAGTCCATAGAGTTCCAGCATCACACATGTCAAGACAATTGGGGCAAAGCAGACCAAAGATTGCCATTTCTTACAGGTTGAATAAGTACACGTCAGAGGGCTAAGTGCAATGCTATTGAAGAAAAGAAATCTTCCCAATTTATGTCAAGTCTGTGTAAGTTTTGTAAGTAATTTATTTATCTACAGAATCAGCCTTTGTACCTATCTCCATACGTCCATTGAGTTTATAACCCCAATATTTGAACTACGCTTGATCTGGGCCATGTGATCTTCCTCCCAGTGAAGTGAGTGTTCTATTCACCATTGGCAAGAAATACGGTTTGTTCACCTGTTAGTTGTTCATAAGCATCTATTCCAAGGTCTGAGTAATTGTTGATTCAGCTGCAAATTGTGTTTCAAATTTCAAGCAATTTGGATTGGGAATTACAAGGAATGTAGGATTAACTCGTCCATACATCAGCAGTTAAAGCTGGTAAAATCACCTCAGCTTCTTCCTGGAAATTTCAGGTGATCCTTAAAAGGGGGGTTGCCAAAACACATCTTCCCTATACAATTTTCCACGGGAAAATTAGACATAGCTACAGCTAAAATGGCAAACACTTGCCAGAAAACTAGATATTGATCCAGAAACTGGTCTTTTGTGAGTTTCAGTAAATCCGTTCAGTTGGTTTCGAGAATTTAAGATTTAAAATGTATGTATTTATAGAGACATAGAGCATCCATAGATTCAAGCGATCAAAAGATATGAAATGATTGGCTGCCACCACATCAACAAAGAAATTTAGGACATGGGGACTAGAGCCACTATCCAAGCCAATAGCCAGCCATGTACTGCAAGTTACCTCACATGTTACATCACATAACACTGCAACATGTGAAATCAATCATTCAAAGTAAAACTCAATGGTTATAAAAGTAAATTCTAGCGAAATATGATTCTTAAGTTATACAACAAAAAATCCTACTGGGCCAATGATTAACAATCCAAAATGAAGTCCTGATATATTACATTTCAATTTGAAAGTCACTCAGAATACAAAGCAAAGTTATAAAAAAAATTACATATTTCAAACACTTTTGAAAACAACCCCCACAAACTCTCTAATTCCTTATAAATTAAAATAGGACAATTTCAACAAATATTTTTGGGAGAATCCGATATATAAAAATCACATTCAAACTCTGCAACCAAAACTATTTCGAGGAAAATAATCGAATTAATGATAAGCAATTATCATTTGCTAGCACTAGATCCTGGTCTGAAAATTATGGTACCCAATGTACCAGAGATCTTTAAACCGCACAAGTGAGAAAAAACGATGCCAAATTATTTGTATTGTTAATGACAGTGTTTATTAACCATCCTTTCAGAGATGAGGTGATCATGAAAGAGCTGAAATCTTCCCCTGGTCAAAAAATCCGAATTGGACCCAGTCGTCATGTTTTCTATCAGCACTTTAGCATTGTCTTTCTAGCAATGGGAGGACCAACAATTTGCTCTGGTTATATATAGGAAAACCAATGAAAATATGCTGATTAGAGAAAACTTGCAATTGATACTTTTTGACCTGTCCACAGTATATATTACTACAGAGCTCCTCTTGATAAAAGAACAGTTTATGTAGGTGTTGGAGATCGATCCATCAGAAGCACTTTGTGATCATTCCTGACGGTCTCGAAACTTCTATGACACATAACAGTAACAGAGCTTATTTTTCCCAGGTTAACTTAAAAATTCTATTGCAATGGAGTTAAATTCAACACAATTAAGGTTAATTCTAAAGAAGCAGGAACTACAGTCTTTGAAATGTGTTATGAGAACAATCATTTGTACATATAGACTAGGACTTTACTCAGTGGCCAAGTCCTGAAAAAAATGTAAAATTGTTTGGAGATTTGCATTTGTGCCTGAACATATGCTTTTTTCAATTATAAGTGTTTCCATTAGCGTACCTAGAAAGCTGCACTAGGGGCAGATTTCCAGGCATAACACGGGGAATGTTATATGGTATATCAAGTAGTAGTGGCAGCTGGTGAGTTAAAAAAGTTGTGGGGCATGAAAAAGATTTTGACTGAGCAGACAGCAAAGAGCATGATTTAAATCCCAAGGCGAAGTATAGGGTGCACATTACAACAGACTTCCCTTTTAGTTCACTAATCACATTTTTCTCAGATGGGGTGTATACCTCTAAGTTGGAGGCGATGTGGCCTTGTGGCTACAGCATCCAACTATGCAACATCAGGAAGCAGTTTTGAATCCCCGCAAATCTCCTTGTGCCAAAGAATGTAATGTAATCTGTGTCTTTTGTGAAGCGCCCTTGTGTCCTTGAGCATAGTTCGCTCTATGTAAAACTGCCAAAAATAAAATGTGAAGTCTGCCTTTCATGAGTGCTCCAATGTCACCCTGCAAGCACCAAGGACAAAGTACTAACATTTGATGTCAGAAAGGGATGCAGTATAAATAGTTTAATGGATTGTAATAAGGCAGCAAATCAAATACCAATAAGAATAAGACTCTCTAAAAAAAAGCTATTTCAAATTGTACTAAACATTTTTGCTTTCCCAACACAACCCCCATAAATATACCGGTCTGTTTTTCACAAGAAGGTTTAGGAAAAAAAGCATGTGAAATTCTCAAATATGTAAACTTTTTATGCAGCAGGTGTTAATTAGCAGTAACAGTCACATTTCTGAGACGGCTTTTTAGGCGAGGCTATTGTTCATTCTTGAAAAAGAGTGTTTCTTCGTGAACTCTAGGATCTTTTTGAAGTATAGTCTTTGCAGCGAAACGGCGTTGTTGCTTTTGCTCAGATGGCAGGCACTTCTTGACAATTCTGTTGAGCACTTGCTTCGATGTTGCTTCACAGGTGTTTTCTCGATGGGTACAGCCACAAATGGGGGAAATGGCCACTGAAAGAATGAGTCACGCAAGCAGACATTTCAAAACCCAGTGACAAGGTCATGTCTCTCCACACTCTTGCTTGTTCTCAGACCTGTCAATGCACAAGGCACTCACTTGAACATGTACTGTTTTTAAGAAAGTTACTGTTTGGTTTTTTAACATAATCTTTGCTGAGAAAATTCTATACAATCACATGCATGCAAACATTCATACACACTCACATACACATACACTGGTGCGCGCTCATAGACATATAACATAACAAGTGTATTTGTAAAGTGCATGTTCACCAAGAGCGGTATCTTGGCTCCGAATAACAGATATTTATTGTCACCCAACTCAATAGTACTCATTTTCAGCCGCGGTCGGTTGTAGGAGTAACTGCAGGGCGGTGACGTGGGGAGGGGGAGGGGCAGGGTGGGGGGTAGTAAACTATGGATTACGGATATTTACAGGTAAGTTAACATATAAATTAATAAAACGAATTTCGTTGCATGCACTGCATCCCCAAATGCGATGCAGTGCACGCAACGAAATAAATTTTATTAATTTATATGTTAATTTACCTGTAAATCTCCGTAATCCATAGTTTTCTACCCCCCACCCTGCCCCTCCCCCTCCCCACGTCACCGCCCTGCAGTTACTCCTACTACCGACCGCCGCTGCTCATTTTATCGACCTCAGAAGAATGAAAGACTGAGTGGACCCGCTGGGATTTGAACATGTGATCATGAGGTCGAACACAGGCCCCTACAGTGGACGCATTATCCACTAAGCCACCAGAACCTGCTCATACATAAATACATAAATAAACTTAAAAATGCTATCACTTAAACACACGAGCTGGAAACTTACTTGGGACATGATTTGATATGCTGCACTGCCTGACGTTACTGCATCATGTCAGATATGTAATGCTCCTGTGATACTATGGGCTGTAACAGCCCACGCATGCCACATGCGCAATACAGCCCAGGGCACCCCTCTTCCGGTGCAATGTGATATTGCAAGTTTTACATGTAAACAAATGATCAGTAGGTCGTTTGTTTTCATTCAAAAGCTGAAATATGTAGTCAGTAAAATGCAGAGTGAGGTGTGATGTTTGGAGGGTCGCTGCCCTGTGCCCTCTATGGATCAACCACCCCCTTTTCTCCCTGTGTGGAAATGTACAAGCATAAATTCCACCACAGCTCATGGACATGCAAATTACTATTTTGGAATGGAGACATATAAACACTGATTATTATATTAAGAATATAATCTCAGCCCTGACCACATGAACTGTAATGAAAGTGGCACAATAGTGTGGAATGCAAATAGTGATACAACTAGTAGGTATACCCAGTGTGGAATATAATAAGGCTGGCCACACTATTTGAACTATCCCATACACATGGTTGCATATCTAAAGTTCTGAAACATGAAAAGCAAAATGTGACATTCAAGCTAAACTAACTTTCTAATCCTCTAGTTAATAAGCATTTTCGTTACACAGCTATTGATGTAATAGACAGTGCATCAGTGCAAATGGCATTGTGTCGCTCGTCCATATAGACCCAGTACCCAACTAATTCAATATAGTAGATTATCAAAGCAGCTTGTAACATCTGATCAACAGTTTCAGTGATCCTCCATTACATTTGACTGGAAAAGAATGATGAATTGTCATGACTTGGCAGCTCCTTGGTAAGGTCTACAAGCATTTGTTTTGATATCCTTGGAGTGGAGCAGGGGCGGCTCTCAGGTACTTATCTAAGCACTCTGTTAAGTAGTTGTCCCTCAAATGTAAAATAAGTAGGCTTAACATCAGTAGTTAAAACTAGCATCCCATTGCTTCACTATGTTCGTGGACACCAAAGCAAGGACTCTGCCAGCTTAGCCTCATGAAGTTTCCTTGACGGCACAAGTCCACTGGCGTTAGGATGAATGGGCACGTGATCTTTGAATGTGCCTTTCAGATTCAGCTCTAGGATATACCGCCCTAAGACGCGAAAATTGAACTTTTATCATTGGCTAGGTCAGAGCAATATATAATGATACTGTTACCTGTTTCCTGCACACTGCCCGGTCCTCTTTTACTCTCTCTGTACAGGTCCAATTTTTTTCAGTTTTTCACGTTATACAGCAGTCATTTATCGTGTTGTCATTAAGGGTGTTTGGATAATAACTATTATCTCGTCCTAGTAACCGCTGTATATGTATCTCTAGAGGACTTTCATTTTGAAATGAAGCCATCGGCTCTCTTTTTGTAAAGGGAGCCCAGACAGTGCCATGTTGTGATGTGTCTATCATGGGATATCAAGCAATGAACTGATGCATCAGGGATAGCTACTTTTTTTTTAACAGACAAACATTAACTAGATGGATAACCCATCTTGTTACCTAGTTTACCATTTTCTAAGGAACATATGATTATATATTTGGTGAGGAAAATAAATAAAGTTCCTCCGTACTGTGCAGAGCTTAAAGTATTGTTGAGATACAGATCCTAATTTTCAGTGAGTACTTCATCATTTTAGCCAACATTTTTGACAAAAATGTCCAAAACGTGATAGCTTTTTTAGACCTGTTTTCAAATGTTTTGAAATGTGAGGCCCCATACTTAAAACCCGCTGGAATGAAAAGGGTTGCTCGCAATGCTGTGTCGCTGAAGCCTTTCTCCCCTGCTGTGTGTCCGAAGTGTCGATGCCAGTTATCATTTAGAAGGACTTCTTGTTTTCTGGCTTTAAATATGTATAACATTGGCTGTATTGTTTTTGAAGTGCTTGTTGGTACTTGGCATTCTTCGCAAAACAGTACCCAGGGTTCTCTATTTTATCTCTTTTGTTTCTGTAGAGGTGTATTTAAGGTGATTTATGGATCGAGATGCACTTTTCCATTACGTAAAGGTATTGAAAAAAACATAAACTTATTGAGGAAAAAGCTTAAATATAAACAGTCAGGAAAAATTAGTAATGAAAGTAAAACAATCTTTAATTCTGTACCACTATCATGAAAGTTCTAATTTCATTTGGCAACAGCTGCAAGATTTCCCTTCTTTTAAAATTGATATAAAATTCGAGAAATGCTGATAATGCTAAGAAATGGGCAATGTGTCACAGTCGATATAGACAGCGAAGCAAGCGTGTTGTGTGTCTATATTTTTAAGCCACAAGTAATACATCAGCTAAAAAAAAACCCCACGCACTTTTATTTGCTTCCCCACATAGAGAACATGCTCCTGATCCCTTCTGTTAATAAAATGCTTGTTGATGAGTTTAAAATGGTTAAACTTTATTAATTGCTAAAGGAAAGAAGCCTACCTTTGGCAGTAACGGAACGGAAATAAACTTAAAACGTGATTTAATAAAATATGCAAAACAGACTGTTAATGAAAGTGTGTGTGCCTCAAAGCAATAGTTCTATTTTCAAGTTAGTGTAAGCAGGAGAATTGCGGAATAGGCTGCTGCCATTTAGTGAGCAAATAGTAGACGGAAATCAGAACCGATGGCAGCAGTTAGGCTGACACATTCATCCTGCAATCCATAGTTACTGCAGTGCCCCAGACAGTGGGAAGAGCGGCTCCCATGCAAGAGAAGCATTGAACGCTGCGCCCAGTAAGTCACATATATCAGTGTGTGCGAGGAAAGGTTGTCCCTGCGGGCAGGTTAACAGAGTGATGGCTTTATCAATCTGTTTGCTAATTGCACTTGCTTGCGGGCCTTGAGCTTTGTTCACTCGCACCGAATGTTTTGAATCACAGGTAACAAATGTTGCTTTTTTCTTTCATTTAGGGAACAGATACGGGTGGGGGGTTTTGATAAATGTTAAATTGCTCAATTTAAATCTGCAGGGTAAAATGGAAATGCAAAGTTGTGTAGAGGGATGAGGGGGACAGTTCTTGTCCAAGGAATTTGGAACATTAATGGTAAATGGTGCATTTTAAATCTAAAATTCTCAATAATGCGTTTCAAAAAATGTTTGAATTAAAATACAGTTTTACAAGGTAGCTTAAGTAATCTCTCTGAGAGTTGTACGGATAAAGAAATGGACATCCTGTAGAGAAAGCGTACATGCTTGATCCTTTCTTAGGTGACTTATATCAATCAAACGGCCTGAGATATCAAGGCTGAGCAGTGGTTTCTGGAAGGGCTATAGCACCTCGTAGAGAATGTAGCACCCTCTTAGAGAATTACTGGAAAGACAAATAATTGTTGAGGTGATCTCCAAAGTCCTCTCACAGTTGCCATACATTAAAGTTCCAGGAGAGGGCCACTTTCCCAGCAAGTTTCATAAAATTAATAAAACGACCACGGCGCTCTTCCTATTTACAAAGAAGCAGAAGAAACTGGTGGCCTAAGGAGTACAATGAGGCACTATTTAGTCTTTTATTCAAAGTGGACTAAAGACTCCAGACAGTGTGGCATTTATCAACCCATATCTTTGATCAATACTGCTAATAAAATACTGGCAAAACCTCTGGAAAACCATTTCATACCAAAACATTTTCATAAGACCTAAGTGGCCCAGCAACTCATCGTGAAACCATATATTCCTCTTAACCAATATATACAATGGCAGGTGAGAAATGACATTGATGACAAGATCCTCCTATCTCTGAATGCAGAAATAGTGTTTGATAGTGTTGAATGGGCCTCTTTATTCCAAACACTTGAAAGAGCAGATTTGGTCCAAATTGCATTACTAAAGTAAGGTGGCTGTACAGAGGACTGACTGACCACATTGACTGCGGCAGGCACAGATTTAAAGACCGTCTTGATTCACAATGGAACACATCAGGGGTGATCTCTCTCCCTCTTTATTCGTGTTAGCTCTAGGACCATCAGCAGCTCCCATTAGACAGGGTGACTAGATGAGACGTATAGCTACGACTGCTGGGCCAGTGCAAGTAATGCTATATGCAGGCAACTTTCTCCTCACACTTAACCCCTTCAGCGCGGCGCGGATTTCCGCGCCGCGCTGAAGATTCCGTGCGCGGGCGGGGCCATGACGGAGCGGTTCCGTCATGCGCACAGCGCAACCGACGAACGTGACGGAACCGCTCCGTCACAAGCGTCGAACAGGTTAATGAACGACACATATCAATACAGCACCTCTATATTTGTCAATACCACACCTCATGTCCCTGATTAATGCCTTTTCAGTATTATCTGGGTACAGGATCAACTGGGTACACGCTGTGCTCTCTTTGTTGGACCTGGACCTTTTTGCAGGGTTATCCTCAAACTTTGTGCCTTCTGCCACCTATTTTTTCTCACCTGATTTTTGTTGGCTTTAGGAGTCTTGGCACTTTAGAACTGCTGATCAGTGCTAAAGTGCATATGCTCTCTGTCTGGCATATTTGACTTACTTGTAAGGCCCTAGTAAAGTGCACTGTGTGCGCCCAGGGCCTGTAATTCAAATGCTACTAGTGGGCTTGCAGCACTAATTGTGCCACCCACATGAGTAGCCCTTCAACCTTGTCTCAGTCCTGCCACTGCAGTGTCTGTGTGTGCAGTTTGGAGCTGCCATGTCGACCTGGCAAGTCCACCCACTGGCACGGCCCAAACTTTCCCTTTTACTACATGTAAGGCACCCCTAGGTAGGCCCAAAATAGTCCTATGGGCAATGTGCAGTGTATTTATAAGGTAGGACAGATATTGGTGTGTTTCACATGTCCTGATAGTGAAATACTGCTAATTTGGTTTTTTAGTATTGCAAGGACTATCCCTCCCATAGGTTACCATTGGAGCTGCCTTGTAACCTCTTATTAGGGTAAGTTCCAGTTGGGAAGAGATAGAGATTTGGAGCGTGGGGTCCCTGAACTCACAATTTAAAAATACATCTTTGAATGAAGCTGGTTTTTAAGTTGCATGTTTGAAAGTGGGCTTTTTTTTTGCTTTACTATTTTGCACCTCTGGCTGCCTATGGAATCCACGTCTGAGGGAGGGTGACAGTTGGGCTGTTTTTGCATTCACTCTAGACAGTCACACAAAGGTAGCTGAGGTGTGCCCTGCATATCCTGATGGCCATCACCAGGCTGATGGGTTTTCTTGAGCTAGAGTGGTGAGAGGAGTTTGTCACTTTTGTCACTGACACCTGAATAGGTATGTGTTCCACCCCTGTAGTGTGCCTGGAGCCACGTCAGAGAAGGCAGGGTTGTGTGCACTACAAAGCCTTTCCTTTGAAGTTTGCCTACTTCAAAGGCAGAAACTGGTATAGGTACTGGAGCTGTGGCACCATAACTTCAGAACACTTCTGGGTTAAGAGGAGATTCTGCCAGGAAGAAGAGAAGGATGCTGTAAGAGGAGACTGCCACTCTGCTTGTTGCTTTGTTGTGCTGGCCTGATGCTTGCTGCTTCTGTCCTGGGAGTGAAAGGACTGGCTTTGCTTTCTACATCTCGCTTGCCAATGTCCTCCAAGGGCTTGTGTGTGCTTGTATCCTGTTAAGTCTCAGGCCCATCAAAGACTTAATCTGCAGCCCTTGCACTCCTCTGCTGGGAGTTCGGACCTGCCAAGTGGTGGCAATTCCACTTCTGTGCCTTAAAGGTGTCTTTTGTTGATCGACCTCCAAAGCCTGTTTTTCCTGATGCAACACCGCTGCCTGGCTGAAAAACTAATGCATCACTGTGGTGCGGCTGAAGAATTGACGAGCACCTGCCATGCGGCTGATATACCACCGTAGGCTGATTCCTGAGCACTGTCACTGACATCCATGGCACCAACTCCGACTCAAACTCAGGTCCCTCTGTGCAGCTGAAGAAATCGACGCATCACCTGCTTTGCAGCTGGGAAATGAACTCTGCGCCTGTTCTGCCACATCGACCAATCACTTCTGGATTTTCAACGCATCGCAACTATGCAACAAGTTTTTATCAACGTTGCCCAGCAGTAAGAAACCAAGGCCGCATGTCCGGAGATCAACACATCACCTCCCCTCACAGTAAGGAATCAACGCATCACCTCCCGTGATGGTAAGGAACCGATGTATCCCCTGGCAGTAAGGAACTGACGCATCACCTCCCCTGGGAGTAAGGAGAAGATGCATTGCTTTGCTTTTCTGGCATCTCACCTCCCCTGCACTGTTTTCGTATTTGATTTTGATACATCCCAGGTACTTTGTGATAAAAGTGATGTAGCCATAGTTTCCTATGGAGTGAACTATTTTAAGTCCTTTTAAAAGTGATATCTTTGCTTGTGTATGTTGGTTTTTTGTTGTTTTTATCTTGTTTTATTCAGATAAATATTGGTTATTTTTTTAAACTGGTATGATGTCCTTTTGTAGTGTTTTCACTGTGTTACTGTGTGTTTAGCTCAGAGATAAGCCTGACTGCTTGTGCCAAGCTGCTGATAGAGCATGGATGTGACCTTTCATCTAGCTTTACGAATTCACCTTGGAAAAATTATTTGTGACATTAATATACGAACATGACAAATGTGTGTTAGGTTACTACATTTAAGAAAAATGCATGAATGAAATTTGATTTAGATATTGCATTGTAAAAGCATGCAGAATGTTAGACGTAGGTTTGTGATGACACTTAACCGCAAACAAGCTAATGTAAAGTTTAACAAAAATATTGATATATGTTTTCTTCATGCATAAATGAACGTAATAAACAAACAATAACAGGAATTTCTATATAAGAATAAACTTATGTGTTAAGAAAATGGTCATTAATATTAGAATGTGTAATGTGAGTAGTGACATTGATGAGAAAACAGATGCTATAATAATTTGTGCTATGTAAGGATTTATTTTAAATGTGCTTTCGAATACCGAATGATGTATTAACCCATATTGTGAGAAAAGACTTGCAAATTAATATGCAAAATAGTAAATAAGTATCAAAAAGTTTTTAGGGGTACTTTATATGTTGTTAGATGAAGATTATAAATCTGCCTAATTGAAGAACTAATGCATTTCATTCGATAATGCGAGATTCATATCTCAGCACAAATTCACCATGCACAGGCTGTGTTTCATGAAGGCCTCAAAACTTTTCCTATTATATCATGAAGTTATGAACTGAATAGTCTGAAGTCTATGGGAACCTTTCGTAAAGTTTCTACTTGTGCTCTAACACTCAATGATTCCTTTCATGTTTGTAGTTTACTTGACTAGACTTACAAAAAATTGTTACTTCCTAGAGCACATGCTTGGGAAAGAACTGAAAAAGGATGAGAACATGAACTCACCTATTTCCTAAATGTCACAACCAATCGTACGACTAAAGTACAGTGGTCTTAAGGAAAATGCAAAGTAATAGATTACTTAATTCCTCCGGATTTGTATACTTTTACCTACTGCATTATCTCATCCTACTGAAACTGGCCAATGGGACAGAGTGGTCTGACAAAATGTGGTGATGTCATGGGGTGTAAACCAGAAATCGATGGAGTATAATTGCCCAAACTATGGACAGGGGTGGTTCCTATCTTGTCCACCTTCTCTACCCATCTTGCGGTGCAGAGACTGATGATTTGTACTTCCAAAAACAATGTGAACTGTGGCTTAATTCTGAGTTTGCTGCCTGCTGGTATGCTTGCGTGGTGGAAACTTTCACTTCCTTAGGATAAATCTCCCTCGGCTGAGAAAAATAACTCCCTTCAAATTGAATTTCACGGTTTGTTAATGCTTATTAAATCTTTCAATGCTTAAAATTAGATTGGTATGCTAATCATTTGAAATTTTATAAAGATACAATTTGAGATAAATTACTCTTCTAATTCTGTTTTATTATTTGTTGTGGCTAATTTATCTGCTTCAAAATGTTAAAGAAATTCCATCAGTAATGAATGCATGTTAACAATTATCTTATTCCAGGTCCTCATATGATAATTGTTCATCCCCTAAGTATTCTGGTCCCTTTCAACACGGAACAAGATCCATCGGAGGACCTAAAGGGATTAGTATGGTAGTTGAGGTTATTCTGAAATAAGTATTTGAGCAATAAAAATAATTTATGAGGCCCAACACATTCACGCTACAACACTAAGAAGGGGGTGAGCAAGGGTTATCTTAGCTGCATGACTCCCTTACCATGACTAGAAAGAGTGTCCCTACTTGGACAGGGTGCCGCCCATTCCTAACACTCCCTTTGTCCAAATATCTGGTTAGAGTTAAGGACACTGAATACAGTTTTATCTGGAAATCTTAAAAAATAAAATATCTATCCATCCTAGTTAACATAGGCATTGAGAATATGGTTATGAACAATTAACAGTCAATGATGCCATAAACTGATAATGAGTTCAGTTTAGTAGATGTTCCTCTCACTTTGGGAGTGGAGTACAGATGGTGACAGACCAAATTTTCCCTGTTTGCTTGGGATGCTACCACTTTCGATTCCAAGACACTGCACACTTTAAACAAACATATAAAGGACTTTATCTGGGGTGATAGGAGACACAGGCTTAACCCTTCTACATTACATGCTGATACTACAATCAGAGGGCTGTGATTAGCGACAAGTACATGTGTTATCTTGCTCAATAGCTCTTACAATTAGTGTATTTAGCGGATGAACATGATAATCCACTGTCATCGATGTCAGTGTTGCATTCCTCTCTAGATGACCTATCCAAAAAGAGAGCCCTTTATCATAAACAGTGACGGAATAACCCACTGTATCCAGCCACAAGGAAAGCTATGCTTACGACAAGAAATTGGTGGTGAATGGACATATATAACCAAGTGCATCAATGTGAAACCATGCTGGTATCAACATTGGCAGAGAGAACATTACAGTGGCCAACATGAGACATGTGTGGAATATGAATATTAGGAGACTTGTTGGAATTGTACACACTGAAATCTTTAGAGACCCTGCAAACTGAATATGGGCTTCTGCCCTCACATCGCACGCAGTACAGGTAACTGCAACATTGTTTGCAAAATAGCCTTGGCCCAGGCCCCAATATTTTATGACATGGGGGGAAGTGTAACCATACTAAATCTGCCATATACCAAACTTTCATTGATGACCTCTTTTCATGAGGACTGGAAAGCCTTTATGAACATTCATTATTGTAACTTGAGACAAGATGGACTTAATTTCACATATTTTAATTGATTACAGTGACCATACAAATTAAAGAAGGCCTGAGAGATAATGAACGCAAATTCTTGCAGATGCAAGACTCCAGGATGAGACCTTATGCTCATAATGGTGTTCTGTCTACAGTCAAACATATATTGGAGAGTCGAATGGCAAATGCTACACAACATTATCACCTGTTCCTTTTAGGAGGCAGACAAAGTGGCCATCCTACATGCCACCTCAGATACATAAGACTGCCACTTCACACTGGTGATAGTGAGTTTTAATAGCCTCCTTGGTGGCTCAAATCTGTATCCTATGATGTTGGAGAAAGCCAAATAGCTCCACTCCAAGAGTGGTCAACTGGACTTTTTTAGACGAGCTGCATATGAGACGGCTATACAAAGGCTTAAGGACCGAGTTCTGATGTTTGACCATGTTTGGGCGCCATTCTTACACTCTTGTGAGTCACATGGACAGGACTCATTAATTACTAAGACAACATGTCTCTCAGGATAGAACACACCTAAATACCCATGGTATAAAAGACAGGGATATAGAAAAACCTGGCGCCTTGTAGGAAATTGGGTTATTAGTTGAAAGGGGTGGAAGCCCAAGTAACAAACACAATCATTGTCAGGGTAAACCACAACAGTCACTAAATTAACCTGTGCTTAACCTGCCTGGTAGCTGAGCCCAAAGCAGTCAGGCTTAATTTAGAGGCAAAGTGTAAAGTATTTATGCAGCACACAAACAGTAGTAAAGGGATAATATAGAACAAGAAAAATTCCAAACCAATTTAGAAAAATAGAGCACATTTTAATAAATTAAGTGATGCCAAAACACACTAAATCCTGTCAGTAGACCCAGAGATCTGGGATTTTCAAGTTTTAAGTAAAAAGAGCGCCATAAGCTTCAAGTAACAACTGTAGTTATCTGGTCGCGCCCAACCCAGGCGAAGTGACCGGTACAGGTCAACTGCGATGGAGTGCAGGCGGGGTACAGGACCAAGTTCGGCCCACTGGAAGGTTTACTTGGCTGTTCATGAGACTGAGATGGAGGACTGGTGTTACACTACATCAGTTTTGATGAGGAAGCTAATCAGGAATAGCAAGCTGTTGCTATGCAAAGTCCTGTGGCGAGTGGTGTCTCACTACATCTGTTTAGAGAGAATCCTCAGTTGGACAGGGAAGAGTACCCACTGATGCCAACCAAGGGTCTATGACCCATGAGAGCCCTCTTGGGAATCAGAATTCACTGCAGCAGAGGCCAGCAGCAGGGCACAGGTAGGTTCATTTGGGTCTAGTCAGCTGGGAAGATGCAGAAATCGTCACTGGAGCTTTCTATGTACCTTTAGCTCATACAGTAGGCCAGTCAGCTAGCCCTTGGAGTCACTCTGGTGGTACTAGGTACAAGGAACAGGTCCAGTCTTCCTTCCTCAGGCTCAGGCAGCAGAGCAGTAGGGCAGTCCTTTTAACAGCATGGCAGCAGATCAGTCCTTCTTTAGAAGTGATCTGAAGAGTGTCTCTGAAGGTCCAATATTTATCCCTGTGCCAGCTTTTGAAGTGAGAAGATTCCCTATACTGCCCTACATCTGGTTCTGAAAAGTTCTCCCCTTTCCTTGGCAAGACTACAAACTGTCTGGGGTGACAAAAGACTAGTATCAGATTACTTTGTGTGTGCAGGGCAAGGCCCTTTCAAATCTAAGTGGGGCTGGGTACAGCTCTGCCCCAAACATCGTGGCAGGATGATCCATCCTGTCCACACCTAATCCTCTTTTGTGGCACTGTCTGGGACCCAGGATTCTAGCAAAAGGCACAAATGGTTAGGACAAGAAAATGCTAACTTTCTGAAAGTGACATTTTCAGAGTTGGAACTTAAAATCTGACGTTACCATCAAAGAGGGTTTTAAATTACAATGTATTTGAGTGTAAATAGCAAATACCTATCTGCTCCTAATTCAAAATTAGCACTTATTAAATGTTATAGGGTATTCCAGTGTTATTCTATGGGAGATATAGGCTATGCAATAGTGAAAAACTGCTTTATGATTTTTTCAGTAGCAGGACATGTAAAACTTAAACCCAAATGTTCTAATAGTTAAATAAAATGCACACTCCCTATGAGCCTTTCTGGCCTACCTTAGTTGTGATTTATATGTATTAAAAAGGTAGATTTATGCCTGGCAAAATATATACCTTTCAGGTCGAAATGGCAGTTTAAAACTGGGCCAAATGCTGAAGTGGCAAGCCTGAGACATGTTTGAAAAGACTACTTCCGTGGGTGGCACAATGAGTGCTGCAGGCCCACTATTAGCCTTTAATTTACAGTCTCTATATAGTACCATTTACTATGGGGTTTCAAGAAAATTTAATGTGGTAACTATGTGTAGGCCAATTGTACCATGTTTTAGAGTGAGAGCTCATGCACTTTAGCACTGTTTAGTAGTGGTAAAGTGCACAGCAAAAACAAATTCAGTAAAACAGAAGGGGTGAAGGTGTAGGTGTAAGACTATCTTCCAAGGGTGTTGAGTATAACAAGCCCACTAAACACAAAGGTGTACTAACTGTTTATAAGCCTGCTGTCAAGTGGCAGGAGCTTGGCCCACTGGCAGTGTGGACGCAGTAGTCCATGGGGCTCTCTATGGGTATATTATGTGAAGACCTACCTTTTTGTACACGGCCCTTCAGCTCCCCACCATATTCCTACAAAGTTTATAACTCACCCCCAATATGGAAGAAGTCCTACGTGGTTTTACGCATTGAGATACTGTGACCACAGAGATTGATGATTCTAGATACGTTAGAATGAGGCTGTACTCTGAACACTTCTCAGTTTGTCATTGTAAGAAAGGGCCCTCTTCCTGCATGGTTGCCCCCACTTTTTGCTGAACTGCTGATGTACTTTGACTGAGCACCTGCCAATCAGGTATCCAGGGCCTATCTTCTTTCCCTAAAACTGCATTGAAGACCAAACCCAATTGGCACTCTCTGGCCACAGGTCAGCCCCTGAAAAATGGTGCCTCAGGTACCCAGGGCAGTGTGACGAGGGAAGGACTCTAAGGGCTGCAGCACTTATTGTGCCACCCTTAGAAGCCCTGTACCTTTACACTCACTTTGTTGCAGAACAAAGTGAAGAGACGAAATGGCACACATCCCTGTGTGCCATGCCTACAACCCCTGCCCTGGCATAGATCAGCCACCCCTCTAGCTGGGTGCACTATACCAGTGGTAAGTAAGGGTACAGGTGCATGAGCCCTGTACACCTACAGTGTTTAAGCCAATTCTTAGAGATTGTAAGTGCAGTAATGCCATTAAGAGTATATGGTGCCGGGAGTTTGTCATTACAAATTCCACAGTACCATAATGGCTTTACTGAAAACTGAGAAGTTTGGTATCAAACTTCTCACCACATTAAACCCACACTGATGCCAGTGTGGGATTTAATGAAAAATGCACCCAGAGGGCATCTTATAGATGCACCCTGAAATATGGCCTAACAGTAGTGTCCAGACTAAGTGGCTTTCACCACCAGACATGTTTCCGTACCCCTGGGCTGAGAGCCTGCTGCTCTCGGGGGCCTGAAACAATGCACATCCTGGGTAGAGGTGCCAAGCCTCCTCCCCCAGGATAGGCAGGGTCCACCAAGGGGAAGCTTCAAAGGCTGGTCAAACCTTTAGTTAGTTGCAATGATCAAAATGGGATGGGGTTTGAGGAATGAGAAAATAAGGGTAAGTATCTTAATGATAACCAAGAAAGTTTCTGGGTGTAGTGGTTCAGTGACCTAATGCACCCATTTCAGATATGTGTGGGACCTCAAATTCACAGACTTACTTCATGACTGGTCCACTTAGCCTTTCTTCTTTTTGTAGTCAACCCACCCACCCCCAATCCCATTTCAGTAGCTACAGTGAGGGCTGGCACTGTGCCCCACTGCCATGCAGGTTAGTTACACGATAATTAGTGCTTTACAGGGCAATTCAGTCTGAGAAGCTTACAAGTAACACTCGCTGGGTTTGCCATCAAAGAGCTGGGAGGTGGGAAGCAAAGCTGGCAAAGCAGTTATGTACACTAATGGTGACAGAAAAATTTCAATCATTAACATCGAGAAGAGAGAAGAGGCAGAAACGAAAGTGAATACAGTGAAGAAAATAATTAAAGAAAAGATAAGCAACGAGGGGAGAAAGATGAAACATGGGCAAGAATAAAGGAGCGAATAGAAGGAGGAAAAAGGGAAGACACAAAGTTTGAGAAGAAAAATTTGAAAGAATGATGCAAAGAAAGGGAAAGAAAGAAATGCAAAAATAATAAACAGAAAAATCAAAAAGGAAAGAAATAAAAGAAGAAAGAGGCAAAGGGGGATTGGCTCCCCTGTGCTGCAGGGAAGGTCACTCCCTAAAGCAGGGAGTACTATAGTTTTGTGGATTGAGTGCCCCTTTAGAAAAGCCTGACATATATTTAGTAATGGGAACATTATTTTTAAAAATATGCAGACCAATCCGCCATTTTTTCCTTTTTTTTTAAAAGTTCTGAGGAGGAGCATACTCTCACACACAATACCACCTTTGGGACCACTTCTAAGGGTGGTTGTACTCTCTAACATCACTCACTTAGAGGTTTGACTCAAATAATTGGTAATTTGAATTTTCTGGCTACTCCCTTGATGAGTACCATTGATTTCCTTGACCAGAATCTGTTATGTAGCCCAATATGTCTTAAGCGGTAAATATGCATGTTAGAAACTGGACTACTGGTTGGGGGTGGTGAAAACCTACCCTTGTAAGAGCCACAGTTCTTGTCAGGCTGTATTAGCAAACAATCCCTAAATTAACCTATGCTCCACTCTGAGTAGCTTGGCACAAAAAGTCAGGCTTAACTCAGAGGCAATGTGTATTCTTGCAACAATTCAAACAGTATTAAAGTGATAACAGACCAGAAAAAGGATTCAACACCAGATTAGAAACATGGAGTAGGTCTGTTTTAATAAATAAAACAAGACCAAAATGGCAAGAATCCAATTAGTTGAACCAGAGGTATGCATTTTGAAAGATTTAAGTGAAATAGGGCCAAAAAGCACAAAGCGCCAACTGTGGATATCTGGTCGTGCAAGACGGAGACAAAGTCACAAGTTCAGGCCGACTGTGATGGAGTGTGGGCCAGTTACAGGGACCCAGCTAGGCCTGCTGAACAAGAGAACCTTAAATCCTGGTTGCGAAGAGTTGTGGAGTCCCGAGTCAAGGATGTGTTGCGCAGCCGAGGTGATCCATCAGTTCTGAGCAGGTATGAGGCTACGATGTTAGGTCCTGAGTCATTGTCAAGCAATTCTGTCCACGAGAAACTAGCGAGGTGATGGCCTGCATCGGGGATTCATCACACAACGGCACTTTAAATGAAGCTGCGATGTGAAGTCTTTGCTTCAGGAAAGTCCACACAGCAGAGGTGACACATCAATTCTGCTCGGAGTTGCACCGCACAGCAGGATAGATGTGTCCGTCTGCTGCATCCACAGATGGGCTGGCAGATCACCTTCAGACCCACTTCCATGGGTCCAGGACTGGGGTGGCACCACTTGGCAGGGTAGTACTCACAGTTGCAGAGTCCAGGAGCTCATTGGTATTCTAGGGGACGGTGTTTAGTTTTTTCTTCGGCTCTTTTCGGAGCTCTTGCTCCATTGCACACCTCCAATGGCTCCTCTGACAGCCCACCCACGGAGAGGCGAATGAACCTCAGCCCTGTCTCGGTAGGTGGAGACAGAAGCAGCGCTCCAACTTAAGGTGCTGTTCTTAACACACCCCAACAAGGAGCACTGGCCGGGTCGAATTTGCATACCCTTCCCGCAGGGCTGACTATGAGCACTGACGACATCGTGACACTCACAAAGATAGATACATGTAAAATAAACAAAGAAAACAAATAGATCTGGAATTTAAAAGGAATATACCTGCTGAAACCTGAAACCTGTTGTCTCTGGCCGGGCTTGGCTCCGCCGTTCACCCTTGGCTTCCCCCCCAGCCGGGCTTCGCTCCGCTGAGTCCAGCGCCACAGACTACAACCCCCAACAGCCCCGCTTTCCCGGAAGACGCCGCTGACGCTGCTTCCGTGCGCCAGGAGGCGCTTAAAGCTTCGAGTGGGGCCGAGGCCCTTTGTGGAACTTTTACCTGCTGAAACCTGTTGTCTCTGGCCGGTCTTGGCTCCGCCGTTCTCCCTTGGCTTCCCCCCCAGCCGGGCTTCGCTCCGCTGTGTCCAGCGCCACAGACTACAGCCCCCAACAGCCCCGCTTTCCCGGAAGACGCCGCTGACGCTGCTTCCGTGCACCAGGAGGCGCTTAAAGCTTCAAGTGGGGCCGAGGCCCTTTGTGGAACTTTTACCTGCTGAAACCTGTTGTCTCTGGCCGGGCTTGGCTCCGCCGTTCTCCCTTCGCTTCCCCCCCCAGCCGGGCTTCGCTCCGCTGTGTCCAGCGCCACGGACTACAACCCCCAACAGCCCCGCTTTCCCGGAAGATGCCGCTGACGCTGCTTCCGTGCGCCAGGAGGCGCTTAATGCTTCGAGTGGAACCTCGTCCCGCGGGACGGGCGCGGGACGCGTCGGGAGAAGCCTTTGACAAGGGCGGGACCGTCTTAGGCCGTCAGGGGCCGAGGGAGGCCGGGCCTCGTCCCTTGACTTTGCGTTCAGGTTTGAGGGTTTAGTGGTGACTGCAGGTCACACTGGCGAACTATTAGGATCGTACATTCTGTGCTGTGATCCCTGCAATAACTTACTAAGATCTAACTAGGAAGTCTAATCGTTTAAAATATATCGCTTTGTGGCTGACTGTGGGTGTTACCGGTCTTCTAGCTCCCGCTACCAGGTATTATAACTGTTTACACCAAAGCTAAGGTAGAGGGTGGGGTCTATAGCAGGGGTAGCTAATATTGTATATCTTGACTATGGTTAAATCTAAGATCTCTCAGTCCAGGGCGGAGGGAGGGGTAAAGGGCACCCTTGACGCTTTCATCATAAGAGCAGAGTCCCTGCTCGCGCATGAGATACAGCTGACTGAACAGAGATTATCACTAGACTCCCTAATAGCAAGGAAACGGTCTTCCCTGGGTAAAATAGCATTATGTCCCACGCCCTGTGGAGCAGCTCATTTAACTCAAGTCAACCTAGTACACACTATCCAGCCTGACCTCATTGACGCACTAACATCGGCAAACTCAAGCCTCCAGGGGGACCCTGAGATAGTTAATACAACTGGGCTGGGTTCTATTAACCAGAAAATACCTAAGCTAATACCCAGTAACGAAGACGGTCAGGAGGTCATTCTGCTCGAAACACTGCAAGGGGATGGTTTGAATGTGGGGCCCAGCGCTCAATTAGTTGTGTTGGATGTAGACCCCTCACGGAGCTCTGTCAGGGAAGTAATTACACGCTCCAAAAGATCCTTATTGTCGGTGGCTGCTCCCCCCTAGCCATCCCACCTGAATCAAACTGTGCCAGGGAGAGGGGGTTTCCAGACTCTAGCGGGTCGCACACATCAAATCCTGTTAGTAAGTCTAGCCGCAGAGGGCCGACAAAGTCCAATAAAGGAGCTAGTAAGAAACCAGAGAGTACAGTGTGCCCAAATTGTCAAATAGGGAGTGGGGCGGAAGGGCCCCATGAAATTATCGAAGCACTAGAGACAAAAATGGAACAGCTCCTACTCCAATATCTGGGGCCGGTAATGACAGAAATCACCAGATTGGAAGGGAGAATAAGCAGACTGCTAGACCAAGACAGGGTACAGCTACCCGGGAATAACCAACAGGGGAGGGAGGAGGGGTTAGCAGGTGCTAACAGCGGGCTAGAGGCTGCAACTAATAATGACCCTGAGCCTACGGTGCAGAGAGGAATAACCTCGGAGACAGCAAAGACTAGTAATAGGAATTCGCGCTGTAAGGCTCCAGATAGAATGATGGCCCCTCCTAACCCTAGGGACAATCGCCGAGGAATTAAGGAGCCTGAGAAGGTCTTTAAGAGCAGCAGTATCGACTGTGTCCAGAGTACCCCAGGTCTCCAGACACTGGATTTACCTCCTGCATCCTGCCCATACTCGATAATGTTAGTAGGTGTGCCTGGACTCAATCATGACAGGGAAGAATCAACCAGTACCCTGATAAACAAGGCCTCGCATTGGATACATAATAATACAACAGTAAGGAGCTTCCAGCACAGGAACATCCTTATGGCCAGGAGGGTGGCTTGGATTGGGGATAGTAAGAGAAAATTTGCAGGTGACTGTGCCATTGTAAACTTTAGGCCTCCCGAGTTGGTAAGAGACTTGCTCGACAACCGTCATGGGGAGAGGGCAAGCGGGTCCTGCATAAGGATGCTACCCCTGTATTTCTTTTATAGGGATAACGCTTTAGAGTCAGGTCAGAGAATGCAGCGGCACTGGACTACTGAGAAAGGTAGGGAGGATAGCCCTGGCTATGCAACAAATAGATTTATACCACTCTCTAGGATATCTGCCCTGGATGAACAGGATTGACTGGTGAGGACAGGGAGTGGGGAGATCGAGAGAGAACATGAGAATCAACCTAAATTTGACGATATAAGCCCACCAGGGGTATACGATCTTGGAATAGCATTTGGCACCTTAGTGCGGCATGAGAGGGGTGCGGAAGACACGATCATAGAAGCAAGTAGCCCAGAAACGTGTCCTCTCCCAGGGAAGACGAGTGGAGGGAAAAGTGGGCCTGAACCAATTTCTAAGGAATTCAGGGTGGTCTCTTGGAATATCGCAGGAATTGCAGCTAAAATCCAAAACAAAGAATGGTTAGACCTCATTAGACAATACCACGTTATCTGTCTCCAGGAAACGTGGGAAGTCAATAGTAGTGCCCCACTTTTGGAGGGCTATAAAATGTTTTTTGTGCCGGCCTGTAAAACAACTATGGGCCTTGCAAAGGGAGGTTTAATAACTTATGTGGCATTGACGATGCAAGGGACTTGGCAGGATCTGGGGTGGGACTCGGGTTGTCTCCAGGGCATTAGATATTCCAAGAAGGGTTTAAAGCTCATTTTCATAAATTTTTATAATGCGGGACATCCATGTTAAATCTGGCCGAGCTCGAGGAGAGATTGGCTTGCTTACAAGATACAGGGGATTCAAGCGCCCAGCTGGTCTTAATGGGGGATTTTAACTGTCACCAGTGCCCTTATTTGAAATGGGGAAGAGGAATTTGGGATGCATGCCCTTCTACCAAGGGTTGGCACTTAGAGCACTCCAGAGAGGGCATGGAATTAAGTAAGATCCTGGGTAAGTTTGCCTTAACCTACACGATGGATCTGATCAACTGTGGGTCTTCCAACATAATAAACCCCTCCTTTAAGGGAAGGGGAAGTGATTCAATTATCGACTACATCTTTGTAACAAATGTGTTAAAACGTAGGGTTAGTCAATTTAACATAGTGGTCAGTGCCTTCAGTGACCATAACCCCTTGGGATTGTCACTGAGGGATAACAATTTAAACGCTAAGGTGGACAAAAGGACCACTGTGGGCCAATTTAAGGCAACGGATCAGGGCAGGAGAATCAGATGGAGCAACATTGATGGGGTTGCATTCCATAGAGCGCTCCTTGCCAACACTGATAGTTAGATATGGAGGTGCCTAGATTCTACTGTGGAGGGGAGTGATCTGATCAAAGCTTTCGAGGGCACTGCCCAGCATATAGACAGTCTTTTGAGGGGCAAAACAAAGACGCAGACTGACTCTTGCCCCAGATGGTTTGATAAGGATTGCTCAAGGGCTCATAGGGACTTGAAGTTGGCACTTAAAACATTCCCAAAGGATAGAGGCAAGATTGTTGCTTGTAGGACTCGTTATAAAACGGCCACTAAACTGCGAACAATTTCCCTACAAATCCAGGCATGGGAGTCACTGAGAGAGGCTGCCGAGCGCCGGGACATGAATAGCTTCTGGAGGGTAATAAATGACCCTTGTTTTCAGCCATCAAACAAACCGCAAGTGGCGTCCTATATCTTGCCAGAAGCATGGGTGGCGCACTTCACAAGCTTATATAACCGTGGTGAACTAGAGGAGCAACCAACTCTATTTATAGGATTCCCAGCGTGTACTCGGACGTATTTCACGGTAACCGAGGTTAAATTAGGAATAGACGGCCTGGTAGTGAGAAAGGCGCCAGGACCAGACGGGATTCCCCCTGATCTATTTAAAAGTCAGGCAGATCTTTGGGCTCCCATACTCACCAGGGTATTTAATACAGCCACTGAAGTAGGTATGCCTAGATCATGGTCCACGGCCGCCATCGTACCCGTGTTTAAAAAGGGAAACAGGAATGACCCGCAGTGCTATCGTCCAATATCCCTCATAGATGTCATGGCGAAAGTCTTTGGGAGAGTCATCCTAAACCGCTTAATGGTCTGGGCAGATGAAAATGATATTATCACAGACATACAGTATGGGTTCCGCAATGGTCGTTCAACGACAGACCAGTGTCTCAATCTCTATCACTTGGTGGCCAAGTACACTCAGGCTAGGGAGGGCACTGTGTACCTGGCTTTTATGGATCTCTCAGCAGCATTTGACTGTGTCAACAGAAGAAAGCTGTGGGAAATCTTGGGAGCCATGGGCGAGGATCCAGGACTGATATATGTCTTACGAATGCTTTATCAAAACACAACGGCACAGGTCAGGTTTAGTGATGAGGGGGACCTCACGGAAGATTTCCCGTGCCGAGGGGGGGGGGGGGGGGGGGGGGGGTGAGGCAAGGTTGTATCCTGGCGCCTTTCCTGTTCACGCTTTATATAAACGGTTTAGACAAGGCGCTCAGAGTCTTGGGGGCAGACTGCCCTCGCATTGGGAGGAGAAGTATACCTGTCCTCCTATATGCGGATGACGCGGTCCTCCTGGCGCACACGGGAAGGGGCTTAAAGGCTCTCATCAGTGAATTTGTTAGCTTTATGGCGGACCTAGACTTAGTCCCCAACCTCTCCAAGTCATATGTCATGGAAGCAGGTAAAACGCCTCCCAAGAAATGTACCTTCACAATTGGGGCACATAAACTAGAAAAAGTAAAAGTTTTGAACTACTTGGGGATCCTATTTGATAAGGATCTCAATTTCAATCCACTAGTTAGGCACAAATGTAGCCAACAATCCAGTTCGGTGGGCTCATTTATGAACTATGCCACTAGACTTGGCCGTTGGTCACCTAACAAAATAGTGCAACTATATAGCTCGGTATGTTGTGCCAAGACCCTGTATGGGAGTGAGGTATGGGGTTTTACAGATTTAGCAAAAATCCAATTGGAGAAAAACAAGTTCCTAAGAAGGCTCTTGCAAGTGCCCCAAAGCAGCCCTTCTTTTATAGTACATGAGGAGCTTGGTATTACGTATTCCAGTGAGAGGGCATGCCTCAAACCCATTATCTGCTGGATAAAAATTTGGACAAATCCAGAGGCAAGTCTAAGTAGACATATTCTGGAGGACTGTATGAGGGGGGACAAAGGGCTCCGAATACCCTGGCTCAAATATGTAAGGGACACCTTGAGCAGATTGGGCTATGTAAATTTTTTTAATGAACTACTTACACTATCCATTAGAGACAAGGGCGTTATAAAGGCAGAATTTCTGCTAACAAAATCATGCCCGGGTATGGAATTTTATCTTTCTAACATGTATAATAGACAGGATAGATTTCTGATGACCAGATTTAGGTTAAACCTTCTGCATCAAATTTTTCAGTTCCAGCCGGGTTTGTAAATGACATAAACATAAAAGGGTGTTGCGGCTGCGATCTAAGATCTCCGCAAGATACTCTTCACTTTGTTCTAATTTGCCCTTTTTATGCTCATCCTAGGTCCTTGTATTAAAAAGTGGCTAAAGTGGCTCTTTTATTTCTCAAACTCTCCTCCGATCCTTTTACCTTATTTAGTACTGTACATTTTTTAAGACTGGCGGCAAAATTAAGGAACACCAGAGGAGAGGATTAGTCCCTTGGATTTATTGAGTCATGGAAGGTTTTTAGGATACCATCTAGGCTTGTCTTGTAATTTATTTTTGAAGTCATGTGTATGATGAAGGGCTTGCCCTCTCACACCAATGGTGAAATTTTAAACTGCTGAATTAGATTGGGCTTGCACATAATGTCCCGTTTTAAAATTGTTAATATCTTTGGGTTTTTATCATTTTTTTTTTTAAACCCAGGGTATATTTTAAAGTTTGTATTTATGTGTATATATGTACATTTGTTTAATTTATAATGGAATTTGGATTGTTTATAACATGCTTCTTTTATGGATATTTCTAAATACCCGAATAAAGATCATTGATTGATTGAGTCCAGGAGCTGGTTACAAGAGACTAGCCATTGGTGGTCTTGGGTACAGGTTGCAGATCCAGCCCTTCTCACCCAATCAAGAAGACGGCACAGCAGGAAGCAGTCCTTTAGGGCAGCAGCCCAGCAGAATTCACTCCTTTCAGTGGCACAGTAGTCCCTCCTGACAGAGTCTACCACAGGTCCAGAAGTGTACTGAAGAGATGGTGTCTGAGGTCCAATAATTATCCTAGGTGCCTCATTTGAAGTAAGAGAAACTTCTAGAGGTTTCCCTTTGAAATGCATAGGGTTTCCTGCGTCCCCTGCCCTGGCTGCACACTTAATACAGGGGGTATGCAATAATTTGTGTCAAGGCAGGGCAAAACTTATTCAGTTATAAATAGGGGTGTACCTTTCTCCGCCCTCCCATCCTGCCAGTGATGGTCCTTTCACTCACACCTAAGCTCTCTATTGTGTGTGTGGCTGTCTAGGAGAAATACACAGAGACCAACTGCCAACTACACTCAGTCATGTGACTCAGAAACAGGCTGCAGGCACTAAAAGGCCAAGGCTGGAAAATGTCAACTTTCTAAGAATGGCATTTTCAAAATTGTAATAAAAAATCAGTCTTCACCATAAAGAGGGTTTTTCATTTCAATTCCAAAGAAACCAAACATGAACTGTTTACCTGTTCCCATCTGGAAGTTACAGTTTAAAAGCTTGTAATATGGTAACTCCAATGTTATCCTAGGGGAAAGGTAGGCCTTGCAATAGTGAAAAATCTAATGTAAGAGTGTTTCACTGTCAGAACATGCAAATCATAAGCTTACACGTCCTACTTTTAAAATACATTGCACCCTGCCCTAGGGGTGACCTATATGTATTATAAAGGAAGGTTTGGACCTGGAAAAAGGTGTGTTTCGCCAGGTAAATATATCAGTTTGAAACTTCACCCACAGGCTGCATTGGCAGGCCTGAGGCATGTTTAGCAGGCTTCGTAGGTGGGTAGCACAATCAGTGCTGCAGACCCACAAGAAGTATTTATTTACAGGCCCTGGGTACATGTAGTATCACTTTACTAGGGACTTATAAATAAATTAAATATGCCAATTGAGGACAAGACAATTTAACCATGTTTTAAGGGGTGAGTACATGCACTTTAGCACTGGCTAGCTGTGATGAAGTGCAAATCAATCAGACATTCGGGACAGCAGGGCCATCCAGCTGGCTTTGCGACCGGTGTTGGCAGTGTATGGCAAAGCAAAGAAAAGTAACAGATGAAGCAATAATGATACACCCAATGATAGCACCAGCCCGTTTAGTCGTTGATAAAAGAGCATTGAACTATTCTCAACATGTGACTGACTTTTCCCCAGCCCTACAAGCAATCAGAGACCATTTACTGTCAGTAAATTTCATTATTTACTTGTAGGCCTTTCTGTCCTAGCACACTACACACATTTATAAATTGAGCAAATGATACTAAGTGCTGTTACTGTGTAGTAAGAAACTATTCTGTAAGCTTGCCGGCGAGATATAAATATACTCCTTTGTAAGGCGGTGCAAAGTTGTAAACTTTGTCTGCAAGATGAAAGAACTTCCTTAGCCATGAGGGTCAGTGGGTAAACATTCACTGCTCTTCAGCAAAGGCCCGGCGACGCCATGGCTTCAGGCCATTGGGAATTGTAATGCCGACTGCAGCGCTGCGGCCGTGTGCCTGCTGCTGCCCGCCGCTCTCAGTGGAAGCTGGCGCATTGCTTAACTAAGACACCGGCCCACTGCAGCTGCTCCACTTTAAATCCTACTTTTATTTTCAGAAACTTCGCCAGCGTCACTGCTCGCTAAGCTGTCAATATTGTACAAAAACATGCAAACTTGCTAGGTTGAAGTCTGCAACTTCACACACACCTTCTGCTTTGATCATCACGTAAATGCTGCGTTAATTATGATCTGATCGTCGTCATCCTTTGAGATGTCCTAGCCAAGAAAACACAAGTGTGTGGCAGAAAGAATCTGCACATAGCTTGCAGGACAGCGGCAGAGCATTCCGTTTCTCCTGAGAGCACCAGCCAGCTTGGCTACTGTACCTTCAAGATGCAACTGCAGCATTGACTCCCTAGAGGTCTCTAGCATAACAGTGAGATGTTAAGATTGACCTGCCAAACTATGATGGCCAAATATCGACTGCCACTGCAAGACCAACGGGTACAGAATGCAGCAGCACCTACTTTGTTTGCCCTACCAAGGAAATGCCATACCTCCAATCTCCATCACCGTCTCCACTGGCTGCCAATCAAACAGAGAGTCCAGTTTAAAACCCTCTGCACCACACATAAGATTATACATGGCCAGGGCCCCCAAATCTTGCAGGGACTTTGCACCCCTTATGTTCCATTGCGAACATTGCGTTCCACTGATCACCATCTGCTGTGCGTCCCACGGGTCCGCCGGTGTAGAGCCAGGGGTCGCTCCTTCAAAGCTCAGGCTCCTGCACTATGGAATTCCATCCCACTGGCTGCCCGCAGCACCCACGATCACTGGGCATTCAGGAAACTGATTAAAACTTGGCTTTTCTCTTCCATCTAGCCATGTCTCCCCTGGTCACTTGTCCGCTAGCACTGGGACGCCCTGTTGCTGGGGCAGCCATGCGCTCTATAAATAACTCTAACATTACATGACATAACTCTATCTTTAAGATAAGTATGCATAGCTAAGTATAGATTTACTGTTCTGAAATCCACATATATTTACCTTCAGAAACATCGATTTTCACGGAAGGTAGAAGTTGAGATAAGAATAGGGTACAGGGGTTTACAGGGCCTCTGCAATGCTCTCCGTGCTGGCGCAATCAGACCACATTCTGTTAGTTTTCAGAAAACTGTTGAGGGCCAGCAACTGACATCAGAGGTGGATGGTCGCTTGCACCTAGAGTGTCTTAATCTCACAGCGGTTTCAGCGGACTGCCCAAATCATACCCTCTGCCAAGTTCCCCTGCATCCATGGACCACATCTCCATTGGTATGTACCCTCAACCACTGAAAACATTCACTGACAAGATAATCTGTTGTCACTAGGTGGCACGTATTGTCATAATAACACAAATCCAGTCATTGATTTATGAATAATATAGTTGACAACTAGGAGCGAGCAACAGTAGAGACTCTAAAATGGATTGGTGAGTTATTAGACTCCGCGTAAGCTAGCCGTTTGGGTGTTCTTATCAGTGGAAATACATTGCCGGCAACTATAATGTGTCTCTTTTCAAGATTTTTTATTTTTATATTCATTCGAATGATACAGTGTTAAAATATTATCAGATTGTTAAATCACATCTTTACTTCAGCCTAGTTTAAATTCTGAACTCCTAGTCCCCTGTTGCTCCTATAGGTGGTTCCCCTTGGCGGTAGGCCTGTGGGTTTTTATGGTCGGTGGTTTTTAAGATGGGAGGAAATGAAATGTCTGCTGTAAAATATGTTCATGGGAGCGTTCACTGTTTGAAATCTCGGTGAACTACAAAGAATAATTTCAAATAATAAAGAATAATTTATGCTTTTTGGAAGTGCTTCAGTTTTAATGTAATTTATATTCTGAATATGTTCTCTATGAAAGAAACAGAATTTATTAGGGAGTTTTGCATTTTTACATAAGGTTCAGCTCTTCCAAATTGGACTGGAACTTCCAAACCCTTAGATAAACTAAATGTGCCCTGTTTAATGGACGCACATAATATGTATGATTCAAGGGATTTTACAAGCGTATTTCCAAAAGTAGTTACATTTTCGTGCTCATTAAACCATGGGTGCTTAAAGCACCAGAGGGCTTGCATAAACGGAGGGGGAGTGTTGTCACACTGCTGTCAAAGCAGGAAAAATAAAATGATAATAACATTGTTATTATAATTTTAGTTTTGTTGGTTCGGGGCTGGATTAGGTCGGGAGGGGTCTGGTGGCACTGGAAAGGAGTAGTTTGTACACTCCAAGTGTGCATGACTTTTTGGCCAGCCATCTTGGACCGGCCAGTCAGTCATGTGCACTTGCATGTTCCCCACTAGGCTGTAATGCAGAGCCTGGTGAGGGACATGCTACCAGACACCCATTGTGGTTCAGCACTCAGACCAATCACAATGCTGCATTGCAGCGTTGTGATTAGCTTTGGAGAGGGAGCCTGTGTGCTTCCTGTTCTGGCCGCTGAGAGAGGACTGAAGAGAGACGCAGTGAGGAGGTAAGTGCTTTTTGGTATTTTGTACCTCCATCCTCGTTCCCGGCCAGCTGCTGGAAATAGGTTGTCTCTTTGTTTGATTTTATCATTTGTAATGCAAAAAGTACATTTGCTGCTAAGACAGCTATAAAGGTGTCAATAAAGGCAAAAATAGAACATTAAAAATGCCCAAACAGATAATACTATAAAATGCAATTATCAAATTAAATATGAGCTATAGACAAGAGCATAGCAAATATCATCAACAGACGTGTTCACTAATGTGATGAGGTAACTATTATGGCAGATAATTCCAGCAGGTCTTTGCAGCTTGCTTTCCTTTTAAGTTTAATATGGGTAATATTGATATTGGAGACAGTAATGTGGATTACTGCAGATTCTCGGCAAGAATGAAGCATTTTTTGTTCCATCTGTAGAGGTAACACATTACTGAAAATGTATGAATGGGCCACATCTGAGTCCAGAATAAGTAGAAAAAGCATTGTAAATCAAGCCCCATGATAAAGTGCTATTGAGGGACTGTGTTAAAATCCTTGCCTTCTTCACATTTATTTTAGCACTTTTTTTCATCAGCTCCCTATTTACTCCATCCAGATCTGTGTTTGCCTTGCTTACAGATGGCTTTAGCTCTCTGTTTGTCACAAGACTTACACGCAATTGGCATTGGTATTGTATACCATAATTACTTGGCTTCCAGGGGCGGCTCCACCGTTGGAGCGGAGGAGCAGCACCCCCCTTTAAAAAAGAACCAAGACCCCATGAAAAATAAAATGGTAATTTACTACCATTTTTTTATTACCATTTTATTTTTCAGCCCGTCCCGAGCCAAGCACCAGAACAGGGGCTGGGTCACTGCTGAGTGACAGCAGCAGGTAGGGAGGTGGACTGGCTATGCACCTATGTTTAAAGTGCACATGTCTTTTTTTGCTGCCTGTCTTGCGACGGCCAGCCACACATGCACACTTTAAACATCTCTAACACATCTCTAACCCAGCTCGCCCGGTAATTTTTGTTTATTCATTTATTATAATTTTTTTGTGCGCACCCTTCTCGACCTCCTTCCCCCATAGATGCCAGTTGCTACTGCTGGCTTCATTCTCAGTCTCACTTGCCTACCTCTTACTCGATGGCTCTACTTCCTCTTCTTATGTTTGTCCCTCCTCTGGCGCATACCTCTTCTACAGTATTCCATATTGGTTGAATTGTATCTTTCCAGTGCTTTCATTCAAGGAACTCATTTTTTCGTTTTCTTTCAGCACTCTAGGAAGTGCATGTATATTTTTTGCTCTTACCATGAGCTACTTCCCCCTCATATTCTGGCCCCTGCACTCTTTGTTTCTCCCCAGGTCGTCCATTGTTTCCTCCTTCCCTGCAGCTTTTTCTAACATGAAATAAGGTAACAATGGCAACCGCCATTATTTGCACTTAAGAAAGACACAAATCTGGCAAGGTGTTAATTTTTACGTTGTTGAATCGGGCCCATGAAAGCAGGCAGCCCTTCCCTCCTTTCAGAGAATCTCTTATTCTGTAAACACTCTGTGTAGAGAATTGCATGCCTTAAATTACCCATCCATCCATGACCTCAGGTTTGCATTACACATCTAAGGTCAGTTTGCACAGGAATCCTACGCAGTTGCCAAGTAGGGTTCACAGCTTCTTCTACCTCAGCAGTAAGTGCATTCAACATCTCAACCATGTAGTTATAATGCACCATTAAAAACCTTTAGATACATTGTGAAAATAGAGTTCATAGAGTGCAGCATAATATAATTACCAAAGGCAATTTTCATTAAAAGATATTGTAAATAATTTTCCAATCAGAGCAAAGCAAAAATGCCTGAAAGAAAGTACAGCAAAAATTAAAAGCAGTCCTATTTCCACGCTACGTTAAATTAAAATCTTATTGAGAATATCTAGATACGATTAATATTATTTTCAATTACAGTGCTACCAACCTCTTAGTACATAGTTATCAATATGGTCCCATTCATCTGCATGGCTCAGGTTTGCTGATATGGTCATTTTCTGACTTTTTTTAATCTCTCTTCGTTGCACAGGATAACAGTTTTGCTGAGAGAGGAAAAAAATATTGGGCTACTTCAATCATTTTTACAGCCAGTCTTGTTTGCTTCATTACACCATAGGGCTCTAGCAATTTGCCTCTGGATTACATTGCCGGCTTTTACCTTTCTTGGAGTGAGAATGCGAATATTACTTCGAGAATCCACGTGCCAAGGCTTCCTTGGGAAAATAAATTACAAAGGAAATTTCATCCCGAGCAAAACATTTCCTCTAATTGCTGAGGTGTAGCAAGAAGGCCAACCTAGCAGCAACGTGAAAACAAACGTAAAGGAAACGACAAATAATGCACAGCTCTGCCTGATCAATGAATATTGTGCTGCGTCGATAAATTCTTAAAATTGTATTTATTCCGAATTGTATTAAAATGGTAAGAGAAATGTTGTAGGGAGCTGCTCACCTCATTTCAGAACAAATAGAAGACGTCCACTGAGCATAAATATTAATGACAACAGGAGGAGCCATTAACAAACAGCAAATGCACGCCTCTAGAGATTTTCATCCTTAGCCAGAGGCAAGGACATCTGGTGAAGGGGATTGTTTACTGCAAATGAGTTTCATTAATGATCATTAACAGTAACACAAAAGAGAATACCACATTGTATACTGGGCTAAGTGAAGAGAATGCCAGAGATGGTGTGTGTGCATGATTTTCTTGGTTTGTGACTGCAGTCTGTACTTTTGATGGTGCTGCCATGAATTTAGTTGTTGGCAAAATGTTTTATTGAAAATAATGTGCAAAGCGTACCTTTAAAAATCAGGTGTGTTAAATGCAAAATTCATACCTGGCAACCATTCTTATAACCCATTGTCCTGTAACATAGCCATGAAACATGAATTGATTCTTAACTTGACAGAGGACAGGAAGGATGATTCATGGGAAGAAGTTTTTGGAAAACAAGAAAGAAGTGCTGCAACATTCAGTGACACATGTCTGAAAGATGATTGTCTCTGGTGAGAAGATGGGGAGTAAACCTGTTGCCATGAGCATGCTGTAATCTTATTGGTCAACATGAAGAAGAAAGAATTTTAATGTTGTTACATAGGAAATATGCGTTTATATTAGTACATGTTCTTACTCTCTGAGAGGAAACTCTTTACTGAGTTTCTTATACATCCCTTCATGAAAAGTCTTAGCTTATTTCTTGGTCCGCTGTTATTTTAGCTGATGATGATTGTCAGCTCATTATGCTAAAGCTTCATGCTTATGCTTGATTTCTCATCAGAACTCCTCATGAGTATCTGAGGCTACACCTTTTCCTTCTCGCTTTTAATCTTGATTTATTTAATGGAGTTTCTTTATGGAACACGCTTGTTGCAATATTATTGTAATGATTGTATAATGGACTAATATATTGATTTAACTTGGTAACAAATATCGATTGATTGATTATATTAACCTTTGATAATGAGTCTTGGAAAATAATTATATAATAAAGAAGACAAACTAAAAAAGATAAAATAAAACACTTTCAACTCACTCTGAATCTCTTTATTGACTGAATTTGAGGAAGAAATAATTGATAATGTTTTATATTGATCACAGCTCTCGACTTTGTCGACAACAAAGACCTATTGGAAGAGGGGTTTCAACTGATGAGTATTTTTGATGTCGAGAGAATCCCCATGCTCCAACAATGGCACCTACAGTGCAGTGATTTAGTGATAGTAATTTGAATTCTTCTGTTTCTTCCATACTTGTTCAGTAGCATCTTGGGTTATAATAAATAAACTACCCAAGTAGTGCAAACTTGTACCAAGAAATATTTTCAGTAAACCTCATTACAAGGATGTGCTATTTCCTCTTCTCATGTTATGCTACTTTTGACTGGTGTTTAGTGGTAGAACACTGTCATGTTCATACATTATTGGCAGGAAGAGCAAAGAGGAGGTCGAATTGTGAAATGGGCGGTATAAAGGTGAGTACACTGTCCTTGGATACTTACTTACATCAAGTAGGTGGTCTGGATGAGAGTGCTTTAGAGTCTGGTGAAGTGTTTACTCCTTCTGTTCCACTGGTCTACTTAACACTTACAAAGTAAGGATGGGACACCAGTAGGATGCAAACAAACCTGCCTTCTCTTATGTTGGCTGGAGTACTAATTATATTCTTACACACCCCCCTCTGAATAGTGTAAATGGCTGGTACTCTTCTCTGGGCTAGACTTTGAGTGACAGTCAAATCAAATAGATGTTGAGCACAATTTATACAAAACTATCAGCAAACAAGCAATTTTATGGGCTAGGAATAAGAAGGTCTGGGCACATACATCATAGTTGCTCCATGAGACAGAGATTCAGGGAAAAAACTTATAAAGTTATCATTAATTAAAGTCAGGTGAGCTAATGAAGTTAGTGCAGATCATAGAGGATAGGACCTTTTATGTTAAGAATAGTTAATGTAATTTAAACTTCCGTTGGTTATGTACTTTAAAAGCTTCACAGTTCTTTCCAAACTAAGTAGACATTTTACTGAGAGGTATTACCAAGAATACCAAGGCACCAGCATTACCTAGTGATTCAACTTCAATGGCATCAATTTATTGCCACAGTCCATCACCAGAAGCCATACAATTCCCCAATATACAGGTTGATCTAAAATGTCATGCAAAGTTTTTACGCAACATACAAGAATTGGTTACTTCTAATGATTCCAGCAGACATTGTTAAATTCTTAACTTCCTTTTTAAGTTTTCAGGATTGCCACACAAGAAGTTTTATGTGTTTCTCTTCTGTTAAATCTTGGCATGCCTTTGTTTCTGGAGATTTGGAAGGAGGTATACATCTGAATTACATCTGACAGAAAAGTATTGTTTTTCTTTTTTAAGTTCCTTGATTTCAGCCAGTTGGATTGTACTGGTTTGTTTGATCCTGGGCTCTAGACGATTGAAAACAGCCTCACATACCATGTGCTTGAACCTCTGAACATAGTAATAACTGGATGACCCCAGTTAGAAATTAGGAATTGTAGTTACGGTCATTGTACTTGGCTGCTCTGACTGTACTATTAGCATGAAAGTAAAATGCCACACATGGGTTGCCATTTGGGTTTACAAAGCCCAGAGGTGTGATTCCAAAATATACCATAAGGTATGTCCTGCAACGATGAACTGCTGTTTGCAACTAATGTAGAGAACAAATATCAAAGGATGTTTTTTTGGCATGCTTAAGTTAAAAGCCTACTGTTAACAGCTGTGTCACCTAATGTACTACATTGCAGTCCATGCGATCTTGATGTATAAAAGTGAGGCATTCCAAATATTGAGATTTGGATACCCTGTAGTGACATGATTCGAATGCTGGCGAGGGCTACTTAAGAATACGTTTTTCATAAATTGAGATATGTAAGACCGAGAGAAATCATCCTTGCACCATTGTCCTAATTAGTATCTAATTATTTGGTGATTTTGTTTTTAAATAATTGTTTTGATTTATCAAAGTAAAAGAAAGAAAAGACAAACACTGAATACATCTGGCTATTTACATTGCTCCCTTTCCAGTCATGTTATTAACGGTGAATATTGAACAAAGAATATGTTAAATGGTGAGTTCCCAAAAAACTGTTCTCCTCCCGTTTATGATTACATTTGCTAATGTGAAAAAGAGGTAAACAAGCATGCCAAAAACAAATACAAGCACAAACCAGGTGAACAAGAAGACCACCAAAATACGCAGAGTAATCAATTTCATTAGCGACTGTTATGATGGACCTACCTAGTGTAAAAAACACCTTACTGTTAAAGCAGATATGGTGATGTAAATACTGTATAACAGATCAGAACATGAAATATGCCAATACTATAGCAATACACACTACTTAATATTAAGAGTTCTTCTTTACATTTGGAATGTCACTGAAATTGGTAACCACGCATGTGGTGCATAATTAAAATAACCACATTGAAGGAAAGGAAAAAATTGAGATAGTGTTCTATGTGGCTTTACCTCAGTTAAGCCATTCTGTACCAATAAAAATTAGAAGCGCATGACAGAGTTATCACATTTATCATGAAGAGCTAGGATCGTGGTTACCAGTGACATGAGATAGGTTCACACATAGCTCTCTACCTTCTATCCGGATACAGATAAACACTGTAGGGTACATTGTAACATGCTTTAAGTTGCAATAGCTGAATTTTAATCTTGACTTTTTTGAGGACTTTATTATGTGTGTGAATTAAATCATCACTATCCTCTTCAATCCTGTTTAAGAAGGTTGGCAATTCAGTTGGCCTTTTCCTTAAAGTTGCCTTCAGACAATGGCAAAGTTGCCTGTATCTTCAGGCCTCTGAAAGGGGAAGGTGGAACATTGGATACATCGTTAAAGTACCTTATTTCACCATTCTGCAATATGTCCCTCACCTGAGATATGCCTCTCTATGACCACTCATTCCAGAGACGCCGGACACCACCCCCCTCTCCGCCACCGCAGATAAGCCAACCGTCATGACCTGGAATCCCACCACCATCGAACACATCACCGCGACCATGAAGAAAACCCACTCAGGAGCCCCTACGGATCCCTGCTCACCTCACATATTCATTAAAGCCACCGCCGCCATCGCACCCGAACTAGGACGGACTATCAACGTCTCCTTATAATCCGGCATCTTCCCAGATGACTGGAAGCGGGCTGAGGTAAAACCCCTCCTCAAGAAGCCAACGGCCGACCCAACGGACCTGAAAAACTACCAGCCCATCTCTCTCCTCCCTTTCGCGGCCAAAGTCACAGAGAGACTCGTAAAAGCCCAGCTGACCGCCTTCATCGAAGAGAACTCCATCCTTGACGCCTCACAATCTGGATTCCGCAGCAACGACAGCACTGAGACCGCCCTCCTCACCTCCACGGACGACATCTGCATACTACTCAACCAGGGACACACTGCGACCCTCATCCTTCTAGACCTCTCCGCAGCCTTCGACACCATCCCACACCGCACACTCACAGCCAGACTTCATGACTCAGGGATACAAGGAGCCGCCCTCGACTGAATCCAATCCTTCCTCTCCTGCAGAACCCAGAGGATCAGACTCCCTCCTGTCCTCTCTGAGCCCACTGACATCTACTGCGGAGTACCCCAAGGATCATCGCTCAGCCTGACGCTCTTCAACATCTACATGGCGCCCCTCACTGCCATCGTCAGACATCATGGGCTCAGCATAGTATTCTACGCCAACGACACCAAGCTCATCCTCTCACTCACAAAGAATCCCAAAGACATCAGGCTCTGCTTCCACGAAGGAATGAAGGATGTTGCCGCCTGGATGAAAGACAGCTGCCTGAAAATCAACTCAGAGAAAACCGAGGGCCTCATCCTCGGACCCTGCACCTCCGCCTGGGACAACACCTGGTGCCCCCCCCCGTGCTCAGGAAGCCACCCACCCCTACAGACCACGCACGAAACTGCCTGCGTGTCCTCCGCGAGACCTTCAAATGGATCCCCCCAAATTGCAGAAGGACCGTCACCCACGCACTTATAACAAGCAGACTGGACTACGGCAACGCCCTACACGCCGGAATCAACAGAACTCTTCTACACTAACTCCAAACCATCCAGAACGCGGCAGCCAGACTCGTCCTCGGGACACTATGCCACGAGCACATGACCCAACACCTACGAGACCTCCACTGGCTTCCCGTTGAGTAGAGGGTCACCTTCAAACTCCTCATCCACAACTACAAATCCCTCAACAACATCGGACCTAATGAGAGAGTCTCCTTCCACGTACCCAAGAGGAACCTGGCAGAAGTCCCCCACATCCACAGAAACAGAGCAGGCGGGAGAGCTTTCTCCTACATCGCAGCCAAGACCTGGATCGAGCTCCCTGTGAACATCAGCCGCTCCCTGACCCTGCACACATTCAGCAAGCACCTCAAGACCTGGCTCTTCAAATGATCCGGAGCTGCTCCTCCCCTTTGTCCCCCCCCAGCGCCTTGAGACCCTCACGGGATGGGTGTTCCATAAGATAACCTGCTACAAATATTCATCCCTTTATGCATGAGCAGATAGGCAATGACTGTGGAGTGGATCACCATGTTCACATCTTCATACATCAGTGATTAGGCACAGTAACATGTCCTCATTCTTGACAGTGGGTGCAACATTGCTTCTTCTACTCTGACACATGTTCTCTCTTTATGGCTGTCAAAACCGTAAGATGTAACTACTAGCTGAGGTGCTACCCAGAACAATGCCTTATGAGAAAATTGTAGGCAACCAGAAAATCCTGCAGTATACAATGTGGACATCATGAGGTAAGATGAGTTAGCCCGCCCAATAAAGTCCACAATTGCAAATCTATACTTCATAAAATGGACTTTTTGCAGGATCATGCGGAATACATTGTTGAACCGGTGCACTGTTGTCATTTTTATTATTTTATCTGCTCAACATACATAGTTATTGCTTCAACCAACTATGGAATTCTACTATTGCATTTTCTAACGGGGGAGTAATATTTTCTTGCACCATATGCCTCAGTACTTGATTAATGAGACTACCCAGGTATTTCATATTGTTATTTATCCATTTAAAAGGAAGACACTTCAATGAGGAACTAGTGGTGCATGGAATTGTCAAAGAAAATCTACTCACACATTAATTGGAGTCTGAAAGATTTAGTTAATGAAAAAAGGCATTTCTGAATTATAGATTCGGTCTGCCAGAAAGTCCCCCAGCATACTGTATTAGAGTGAATTCAGTAAGAAAAGACAAAGCACAGATATATAGTGCTTCATACACTGGCTGTCAATAGAAATCACATGACTTAGTAAAACAAAGGGGTCTGAGATTATGAGAAAGGAGCACGGCGAACAAGAATGGAACCTTTTTCAGTTGATTAAGCTAATCAGCACTTTCGTACCTTGGTAACCAATATGCGAAAGCAAATTACTCCAGACGATCACGCCCTTTAAGCATGATTAGCATGTGCAAGAATATATATCAGCAGCAGTTACATTTACTCTAAGCCAATGGCTCTCATTAACAGAGTCATTGGTAGTAGCTCAATCTTGATGCAATTGGTTCCATAAAGGCACTACAGCAGTGGTATCATGTGACACAACATGGGTTGCAATAGAAACTATTTCAATATCCAAGTAGTCACTAATTGAGGACCATATTTAAGGCCAGAATTGGTTTAGGTGTGGCCATGACCAAATTATGTGAACATTGTCATAATGTGCAATCTCCAGCATTGTCAGTTTGGACAAAGTGCTGCAAAATGTAACCTAGTGGGATCCAGTGAGAGCCGTGGAGGAAACAGACAATAGGAGGCAAACTATAGCTGATTAGCTGTTCAGTAGGCTATCTTACGAGACAATCGTAGTTCACCAGATGACATTGCTGCATACAATTTAGACATCTTGAGTCTAGGCTTAGTTTTCCCTGCCCCCCAAATAAAGTGCTTAATTGTATTATCTATCCTTGACATTAGGAACATTTAGAGGGATCATGCCAAACAGAGTTGAACCAAAGCACTTTTGTCATTTTGTTGTGTTTGCACTCCACCTTACGTAAATAGTTGCAGCTTTGATCATCTGTCAAATTCTCTGAATATTTTTTAGGCCAAGCCTGGGCAGCGCATGTGCTGCTCTGCGAAGTATGCTGTATTCAGGTATAGACTTGAAGCTCCACCCGTTTCACACCCATTTTTTGAATTGGCTCCCAATACTTTCCTTTATAAATCATTGTTTTTGATTCATGAATAGGCTTAGTAGTCCCACCTTGGTATTGCCTTTTCTGCATTTGTAACCTCCCTTGAGAACTGAACGTTTTGCTTGTATTGTTGCACAGTCTGCTTTATCTAGACTGTGTTACAACAAACAAATGATGGACGGAATGCTGGCAATGCAGACATTCTCCCCCAGTCAAGAGATCTGGGTTAAATCCATCGTTCTTTTGCCCACTACACCACCCCAGTTTAGACATGGCCATATGCAAATCAGTCTTGACCCTGTGCCTCATGGGAACAGTCCAGCCCGAACTGCCAAGCCATGTCTTCCCTGGACCGGAATCAAGCATCCTAGGACCGGTTTCTGGCTATCAGCCGCCATCAGCCAGGATAGCTTGACTCCAGTGGCGTAGTGAGCACGGGTCTCACGTCTGGGAAAACCCATCCCACTTAGGGCGAAAAGCGTTACAACAAACAAATGATGGACGGAATGCTGACAATGCAGACATTCTCCCCCAGTCAAGACATCTGGGTTAAATCCATCGTTCTTTTGCCCACTACACCACCCCAGTTTAGACATGGCCATATGCAAATCAGTCTTGACCCTGTGCCTCATGGGAGCAGTCCAGCCCGAACTGCCAAGCCATGTCTTCCCTGGACAGGAATCAAGCATCCTAGGACCGGTTTCTGGCTATCAGCCGTCATCAGCCAGGATAGCTTGACTCCAGTGGCGTAGTGAGCACGGGTCCCACGTCTGGGAATACCCATCCCACTTAGGGCGAAAAGCGTTACAACAAACAAATGATGGACGGAATGCTGACAATGCAGACATTCTCCCCCAGTCAAGAGATCTGGGTTAAATCCATCGTTCTTTTGCCCACTACACCACCCCAGTTTAGACATGGCCATATGCAAATCAGTCTTGACCCTGTGCCTCATGGGAACAGTCCAGCCCGAACTGCCAAGCCATGTCTTCCCTGGACAGGAATCAAGCATCCTAGGACCGGTTTCTGGCTATCAGCCGTCATCAGCCAGGATAGCTTGACTCCAGTGGCGTAGTGAGCACGGGTCCCACGTCTGGGAATACCCATCCCACTTAGGGCGAAAAGCGTTACAACAAACAAATGATGGACGGAATGCTGACAATGCAGACATTCTCCCCCAGTCAAGAAATCTGGGTTAAATCCATCGTTCTTTTGCCCACTACACCACCCCAGTTTAGACATGGCCATATGCAAATCAGTCTTGACCCTGTGCCTCATGGGAACAGTCCAGCCCGAACTGCCAAGCCATGTCTTCCCTGGACCGGAATCAAGCATCCTAGGACCGGTTTCTGGCTATCAGCCGTCATCAGCCAGGATAGCTTGACTCCAGTGGCGTAGTGAGCACGGGTCCCACGTCTGGGAATACCCATCCCACTTAGGGCGAAAAGCGTTACAACAAACAAATGATGGACAGAATGCTGACAATGCAGACATTCTCCCCCAGTCAAGAGATCTGGGTTAAATCCATCGTTCTTTTGCCCACTACACCACCCCAGTTTAGACATGGCCATATGCAAATCAGTCTTGACCCTGTGCCTCATGGGAACAGTCCAGCCCGAACTGCCAAGCCATGTCTTCCCTGGACCGGAATCAAGCATCCTAGGACCGGTTTCTGGCTATCAGCCGTCATCAGCCAGGATAGCTTGACTCCAGTGGCGTAGTGAGCACGGGTACCACGTCTGGGAATACCCATCCCACTTAGGGCGAAAAGCGTTACAACAAACAAATGATGGACGGAATGCTGACAATGCAGACATTCTCCCCCAGTCAAGAGATCTGGGTTAAATCCATCGTTCTTTTGCCCACTACACCACCCCAGTTTAGACATGGCCTTATGCAGATCAGTCTTGACCCTGTGCCTCATGGGAACAGTCCAGCCCGAACTGCCAAGCCATGTCTTCCCTGGACCGGAATCACCATCACCACCCTCTTTTGTATCGCTTTATCTAGACTGTGAGCACTATTTTCTTTAATGATTTTCCCCTATTCCACCCACGATGTGCTTTCCTATAACGCAGCACGCCAACCACTTTTATAGTTTAATTAGTAATGGTGGTCCGCTTTAACTATAGCGCTACCCTCCTTTATTTATTTATTTGCCAGAGCGGTCAGCTGTAACTATTGCAGATGTACTTCTTTATTTATTTTATTTGTCAGCGCGGTCTGCTTTAACTTTAGCGGCTGTGCTACAAAAACCTTTTTGTTTTCTTCTTCAGTGAAAGTGTCCATACCATGCTTTCACTTTAACAGTGGCCATGTCCCTTTCTTTAGATGCTGCTTGCTGTATTCACGTTACAGCGAGCTGAGTCTAAAGAAAGGGGCGTTGCTGCCATTAAAGTGAACAGTGCAAAGAGAACAAGCGATGGACAGAATGCTGAACAATGTCAAACATTCACCCCAGTACAGAGATCTGGGCCTAAATCTAGCGTTTTTTGTGCTCCCCACGCCATTCCAGTTCAAACCCAGCCATATGCAAATCAGTCATGACCCTGTTTCCCATGGGAACAGTCCAGCCCGAAGTGTCAGGCCAGGTCTTCCCTGGACTGGAAAAAAGCCTCCTGGGACCAGTTTTGGGGTAACAACACTCATTAGCCAGGCTAGCTTGACTCCAGTGCCATGGAGAGGACGGGACCCATGTCTGGGCATTCCCATCCCACTCGGGGTGACAAATGCAAAAAGAACAAGCGATGGACAGAATGCTGAACAATGTCAGACATTCACACCAGTACAGAGATCTGGGCCTAAATCCATCGTTTTTTTATTCCCCATGCCATTCCAGTTCAAACCCAGCCATATGCTAATCAGTCATGACCCTGTTCCCCCTGGGAACATTTCAGCCCAAAGTGCTGGAACTTTACAAACATTTTTCATTTTTAATTATTATGAGCACCCATGTTGTGCTATCACTTTATTGGTGCCTGTGCTCCTATCTTTAGATGCGGCCCGTTGTAACCAGAATACAGCAAGCAGCGTCTAAAGAAAGAGGTGCGGCCACTATTAAAGTGGTCTCGCATTTGCAAGAGTTTGAGCTATTGCCATTGAAAATGATAATGCCTTTTATAGATGTGTTGCTTTTCAAAAACACATAAATAAAAGGCATTGTCATTTACAATGCCAATTGCTTAGACTCTCGCAAATGTGAGACCTATTGCATTGCAAATGCTTGTTTTATCATGGGAATACTATTATCCCACACCACGAGTCTAAGTCCTTGATCATTGGGAATACCCGTGAATTTCAGATTATGCATCCACTTAAAATGAACACCCTCTAAAGAGGAGCTAGTAACATATTGGTATCATCACACTCATGTTCCAATTGATAGCATACCTGTAGTAGGCAAAAAAGTGGTCATCACCTCCATGAGTTTAGGAATAGAGTTGGATTGATGGGAGAATGTCAGGTGTATGTCATCAGCATGCAACACTCTTGCTTGCCCAAGAATGTGGCTTCTACGATTTGAAGAGATTAGTTTGACTGTTGGCCGCTACCAAGGCTACAAGGGCCAATATAAACAGTAGGCTGCTAATGGGTACACATTTTGGGTTCCTCTCTTTATCAGGTTTATTGATGACAGCTATCCTATGTTGTCATATTAGTATGAGGCCATTTAACTTTGTCCGAAAATATGGATCAATTCTTGCTCTGGTCATCATCTTAAACTGGAATTTCTATTCGACATAGTAACATGCTTTTTTCAGTATTTAGCAATGGCATACTTTTTTCTTCCTGATTTGAATTGCCACGATAAGTATAGTAGTGTCCCTGTGAGAGTTTAAGAGGACAGACCCAGGTCAAATCCCACCTTGGTTGGATGTTGCATGAGAGTTCGCAGCCTACTGGCAAGGACTTTGACAAATATTTTAATGTCAGCGTGGAGGAGTGATATAGGTTGATAGTTGAAGCATAGCATAGGATCTGTGTCTTGTTTTGGAATAAGGGTGATACGTACATTATAGATGTTGAACTGAGAAAGCCATTGTTGTCAACAAATTTGGACAATTTGTAAAGAAATGACTACAAACTTTTCTTTGTGATTCTATGCAAACTTGTGTCCTCCTGTTCCAATATACCAATTCCAGTAGTGTACAGGTTATGCTTGTTAAAACCAATAAAACAGCAAAGGCATACCACAATTCCTAGAAAGTCTCACTATTAGAAAGCTATTACATAAACACTCTCACCACCAACTTCCTACATGTGGCTTCTCATCCTGTCATTAATGGCCTTTGCTATTTCCTCTACAGCTATCTACCTTCAAATTGTTTTCTAATGTCTAACATAAGCTGTGGGGTATTAACACCTTTTAAGAAACCTTCCCCTGCAGTCATTGTATCTGAGTGGTCTAGATTTTCTTGGTGGTACAAACTTAGCAAGTTCTTTAGTGATGCTCACAGAGTGGGTCAGTTTTCTGTCTTTATCTCGAATTGCCGAATCAACATGCAAAGATGTGTTTTGCTTCAGTTCAGTGGCCAGGAATCTGCACATTTGCCCCATGTGTGTATTGCTTCCATTTGATACATGAAACCACATATTCTGTTTGTATCATTACATTTCTTGGTGAGTCTCCATAGCTATCTGTTTCTTTACCACAAAGTCCCTCATAATAGCCCTCTAAAGCACACTTTCCCGACCGCCCAAAGTGTGCAGCGTGAAGCGACTGAGCCTTCATTCTCCCTCAGGAAAAAAACATAAATGTGATTGTAGCTTCTTTTTGTAATTGTGACATGTAGAGCTAATGGCATTCATGTAATTTGCTACAGTAGTTACACAAAACTTACAAATAAGTGTACATAATACCTGGGAATGGTCTGAGACAGAGAACAGAACAGGAAACAATGAAATGAAATGAAATAGTATTTATAAAGCGCGTGGTTACCCAGAGGCATCCCAGCGCTAGGGTCGAAACCACAGTAGACTGAGGCAATCAGTGTGGAAAGAGCCAGGTCTTAAGCTTCTTACGAAAGATGAAGTGGTCTGATTCTTTACGCAAATGCAGCGGCAATGTATTCCAAAGTTTGGAGGCTTTAAGAAAATAGGCTGCCACCACTTCAAGACCTCCTAATTCTGGGAACGGACGCCAGATGAAGATCATTAGAGCGTAACTGTCTTCGAGCTTTATAGGGTTGGACAAGAGATGAAATAATATCCGGTCCCTTACCCCCAAGCATCTTGTGAGTGGTGCACAGAGCTTTAAAAAGAACCCTTTCCTGGATAGGGAGCCAATGTAAGGATCTAAGGGCGGGTTTGGCTGATTGATGGCTAGGGACACCCTCCAGAGTCCGGGCAGCACAATTTTGCATAGTTTTGAGTTTTTTAAAAACCGCACCGGGGGCACCAAGATAAAGAGCATTACCATAGTCCAGGCGAGATAAAATAAGCGCCTGGACTACAAGCTTCCTTGCTAAAGAGGGAAGCAAAGGCAGCACTTTACGCAACAATTTTAAGATGCCAAAACAGGAGGCAACTGCCTTCCTGGCTTGAGATTTAAGGTTAAGTTCAGAGTCAAGCCAGAAACCCAAGCTCTTTATTTCTGATTTGGGAGCTGGCAAAGGACCCATACATGCTGGCCAGATGGAAGCAACCTCGAGGGGGGAGGGATTACAGAGCAACATAAGCTCAGTCTTATCACCGTTCAATTTAAGATGGGAATGGCACATCCATCTCATCACCTCCTCGAGGCAGGGACCCAGACTGGTTGAAGGGCTGCTTTTATGATTGAATGCCACCACTAATTGGGTGTCATCAGCATACGTAATTATATGCACCCCAAAAGGCAAGACAATCTCTGCAAGGGGGGCCATAAAGGCGTTAAAAAGAGTGGGGCTCAGGGATGACCCCTGAGGCACTCCACAATACAAAGGTCTGGGACTTGAAATGGCCTCACCCCCAAAAACCTGGTAGGATCTATCCTCCAGGAAGGAACACAACCAGTTGAGCGCTGATCCTGTTACACCCAACTCCTTAAGTCGATGGATTAAGATACCAGCTATTACAAATTTTGAGGTGAGATAATAGTCAATTCATGTGGAAGTGCCATCTGAGAGGATTGCATTGTCTCATTGCTTGTGGTGTAGGAAACTCAATTGTTCAACTAATGAATTGTCTAACATCTCATCTGACAGAATGTTTGTCCCTGATCTTGAAAAAGTGAGGTCTGCCTAATGTTCTAAGGATACCTGGTCTTTGTCATATTCTAGTTACCTCTAGCTAGTACCTTTGATCTCCACATTTCGGTTATGTATCTCATTGAATCTAAGAAATCCTAAACCTAAACTATATCAATTGAAGCCACAGGCACCGTTATTTACATTGATGAAAATATATCTGTCCAGTTGACACGACCAGAATTTTAGGGGTTTCACTGGCTGGTTTTTCACACTGGATAGCTGAATAGTGTGGTGGCTCCTGTCATAGGACCAGAGCTAGATCGTTGAAGCCTAGATGGTTCAGAGTCGTTTGCATATTATGCAGTGAGGGAAACCATTCACTACGAGATTTAACAGAGATTTCCAGGGAACAGTATGCCTCTCTAGGCATGTTTGATTAGAATAACAACCTCAGAGATTTCTTATACCCAGGAGTCAGGGCAGAAGTATCGAGTTATATCTCCAAGTGGCTGCAATTAGTTGGCTAAGTCAACAGTTCATAGGAGATAGATATGGGCCACCATTAAGGCACATTGGATTTCCTCTGTTTTGGAATGGTGGGGGGCAAGGGAGACTGGGAACAAGTTGTGTTTAAGGGAAGGATCACAGATTGAGATATATATGGGACAAAAGTATACAATCAATCAAAGTTTTTGCAATGCTGTGGGCAAAACCAAATGTTAAGGGGGTTTGCAGGTGAACTACGCACTCCGTAATCTGTTTATTCCACCCACCAGGCCAGTCCAACCTAACAGTGGTTATGACAAAGCTGGGAGAGTAACTGTAAACATCATCCTGATCTGGTCATGTGTTACCCATTAGTCCTATAAGTTTCAACAAGGCAGGTAAGGGTGTGTGTTTAGTCTAGTCAGCGTATAAAGAGCAAGTGAATGTGACTTTCTAAAGGGGAAACTGTTTCTAACGTAGGTCAAGTGTATTGGCACACAGGTGAAATGCCCTCTAGTTACTTACAATTATTGTCTCACTGGTGTCCAATTTAAAAGTGTCATCAGTTAGTTCAAGGGGATTAAGGTTGCTAGTTTGGTGCTTTCAGTGGTGTTCAAGATCAAACTTTGTCTCAAGGCACAAACATCTCAAAGTTTCTGTCCTCCTCTGCTTACCTCCTGGTGCCACTTTCTTGCTCAAGCAGTTCATTCATTGCGGTGATGGGGACGGTTGTGGTGGTGGTGTTTGAGCGGTATCAATTTATGTTGGGGGGAAACAACCTTTACAACACAGTCATTACAACGCACTACCTTTACAACGCAGTCATTACATTGCAACGTCCTTTACATCGCATGCCATTACAACGCATGTCACTACAATGCATGTAATTACAACGCATACCATTATAACGCATAGTTTTTACCCCTACACTATCCAACACTTACTCTACTGTTGCACTCACTGGAGTGGGAATAGTAATTTTTACCCCTACACTATCCAACACATACCCTACTGTTACCCCCAAAAATTATGTGATGTACTGGTATGCATTGTAATGGTATGCATTGTAATGGCATGCGTTGTAAAAACATGCGTTGTAATGGATGTTGCGATGTAAAAACTGCGTTGTAAAGGCATGCGTTGTAAATGTTTGTGTTGTAATGTCATACATTCATGTTGGGAGATGTGCATGGCGCTCTTTTCAAGAGTTTTTAGGAGTATTACCAAATTCTCTGCTTCTTGAAATTCCTTTGATTTTCAATCGATTTCACATCAGAAATGTCCCACTCATTCACACAGAACTAACACTTGATATTCCTATCATGAGAGAAATCAGCTGATCTGAATATTTGGCTGTCACCATATTGATACAGGTCAACTTGTGTTGCTGCCATTATGACTTGCCCCTGTGGTTCACCAAGCTAATATTTAGGTTTCAAATCTTTTGGATTGGGGCACTCTGGAGCCTCCAGGGAACACGGCCATCACAAATGCATCCAAGCTTCTCGTAGATCCAGACGGGTGGACCTGCCATGTCAAAGGCGAGCCTGGCCTCCACTCCTTTGACAGAAAACCATCTCTTGTTTTGAGTGATCCATACCAACCTGGCAGACATCTCTCTGCTTTAAGTGCACCTGCCATTAAGTAGATGCACTTAAGGTAAAGCTGAATTATAAGTAGCCATCATGATTATAAAAATAGAAAGAAAAAAAACCTGGCCCTGATGTGTGGTGGCTTTAATTTTTTTCCCTTCTCATGACCACCAAGTCTGATGTGTTTACAAATGCATGATAGGTATCACATATTAGAAAGGCATCTCTAGCATTAGAAGGTAAATATTTACAAACTGCTAACATATAAACAACATGGTATATCTTGCAGCTTTATATACAAATCAATAGTGATGTGTTTAGCAAACGTTTATCCACATCTCCATGAAGGAATACATTCCTTAGAATAGCGGCAGTTTCTTCTTACTGTTTTACATGAGCGCGGGTGAGACTGAAATGGTCTTAGTTTGAGGTGTGTTTGCAAATGCACTGAATTAATTTGCTTTTCCCTGGGTATTCCAATGTGTTATGTTTCTACGTGCTATTGTTTTTTCATGTTTTTGCATTTATCATTACATTTTTAGATGAATGAGGAGTACGCCAGATCCTTTCATTCTGAGATTTCAAAAGAAGTTGAGCAAAATAAGCAAGGTGATTGCTTCTAGTTAAATTTACAGTATGTAATAGTTTAATACATAGAAATACGCATAGACGTATGGATGAATCATTAACAATAAGGGACTTTTTTCCTCACAGAGAACCACAGAGTTGGAAGTGTAGATTTCAGAACATGATGGTTTCTTAAAACTTCGCACATGGCTTTACCTTATGTGCATTGTCGTTTGTGCAGCTACAGCTCAGTAGAGAAGCAAGACTACCATGGGCCCTGTGCAAACAAGGAAAACGTCCTCTTTGACTGCTCTTGGGGTAGTAAAGGACAGCTATTTCAGGAATCAATGGAGCACTTAAGGCTCTGGGCCAGGGCGTCACTGCACCTGCTGAACTGCACCAATGTTTCAAGTTTATTGTATTAAGTGCACTGTTAATTAAAACCTTTAAATAGAAAATAGGAGACTAACTCTAAAGTTAATGACAATGATTAAAACATGGTGCAAAATGCTAAAAGATTATGCCTTATGTGACCGATATGTCCGTAAGATAGACTAAAGCTTCTGTCCCAGGCTGCCTGATTGTAGTAAAATGATACTGCAATGCAGATTGCATGACAGAGCTTGTCCAGGGTCCTTAAGTGGTCGCAGGGTCGCAGATGAACTAGTGATTCTCTGGTCAAGTCTAATCAGGTATTTTGTGAGTCTGCAACTTAGCTTTATGTCTGTTGCATTAAAACAAGCGAGCATGACAGGCCTGCAGCCACGCACCCTCCTCTGATTCCAAGCTGGTCTTAGAATAGATCTTTAGTCTTTTATATTGGCTTTACAAATGCAGATCTGATGGACCAAGGTCTCTTGAACTTTCCTGCAGAAGCCAGAGCTCCTTCGTGCTGGTTCACTTCCATGGAGGTAGATGTGGAAGTGATGGCAGGCAGCCCACACTAAACCTTAGGAATTATGTTTTTAACTGGGCTTTGATGACAATACCCAGGTGTGGTTGAGGTGTTAGCTTGGTGTAGAACAAAAATGAGAGCCAAGCGTGCCGTCCCAGTGCAAATGCCTCTTTGTCTGCAAGCAGCGGGCACATTTTAACATGCTTGTAGACCCTGATCTTATTTGGGAGTAGGCAGAGAAGGCTTCCCATTTTTCTGTTAGACCTAGTGATGCCAGGGAGCAAGCAAGGTTGTCTCTGGCTAGAGAGTGGCCTCTACCTCTAATTTCTGTCCATAGGTGATGGTTCAGGGTCTCACTGCTGGCTTCCTTTAGTTTGTAGTTGAGTTTAATGAAGGCTCCTTGCCTTGCTATGGATTGCTTCACTAGGCCGAACTTGAGGCACAGGTGGGCTAAAGACGAGTATATCGGCAAGGAAAAGACAAACTTAAAACATTTAGTAATGGCGTTGTCCAGGTGGTCGGTGTGTCTCCCCCTTAAAGCTTTGCTTCCATGGGTAATAGTAGGAACAAGTTTGGCCTGAATTTTTTTCAGAAGCAGTAGAAATGTGGAGGATCTGCTTTGATGCACTTGAAGGCAGCAGTGAGAAAAACTGATTTCCGGTGCATAAGCTCCATGGTTTGAAAGAGCCCTGACTGTCTAAGAGCATACCCAGATACTTGTATTCTTGTACCTCCTCAATTTTGTCCTTGCCCATATGCCATTGATGTGGGCTCTGAGGTGGTCTTCCCTGAAGCATTATTTTAGACTTCTTTAGGTTCTGATCCATGGTGTTTATGTTGGAGTAATGGGCTGTCGCCTCCAGGGGCCTTTGGAGGCCAATTTTTACCCGGCTAAGTAGCACACAATTATAAGAAGACGTCAAGCACAGGAGTAGAGTATTGTCCAGCTTAGGTGCATAAGAATTAACTTGTGCCAGGCTAGGTGGCAATTTAGCTAAAAAGGGGTTGAAGAGGGTGAAGGCTAGCACACACCCTAGCCGTAGCCCTTGATGAGTTGAGATCCTTCTCGATAAGGGGGCGCCATCCCCAAGATAAATTCGGACCAAAGTGTCAGTATGGAGAAGAATTAAGGCTCTCAGCAGTGAGTGTGGTATGTTCCACCTGGCCAACGTGTTCCACAGCTTTTCTCTGTCCACTCAATCAAAAGTAGTCTTGTAGTCTATGAAAGAGAAGTGAAGGGGCTGCTTAGTTGCCCTACTTTGGTCAGTACTGATATGGCTAGTAGGTCTGTAGTCTTGTCTACTCCTTTAGCGAACCCTGTTTGGTTGAACAGTTTTAAGTTCTTTTCAAATGCCCATCATGTGAGGTCCTCAAGGAGGCAGCCATCAAAATATCTGGATTCCACATCCAATAGAGCTATGAGCCAATAGTTCACAGGGTCAGAGTCGGTGCCCCCTTAATAGATCAGAGTGATTGTTGAGCCTTTCCATGATGAGGGAATGGTATTTGAAATAGTTAGGCCCTCATATACTGATTCCAGATGCCTTGCTCAATACGATTTGTCTTCTTTAAACAAAACAGTTGGAATACCATTTGGACCTGGTGCCCCTTCTCGTCGGCTTTTTAAGAGGTGCCATTCAATTGTTGCTGACCAAAGTGACAGAGGGCTTGAGGCTCACAGCCCGGTTTAGGTGATATGGGGATCAAGACTGGCCTTCACTCTATGTTCGGTGACCTTGTGCGGGCTCAGCTTAGGGCCTCAGAGACCAAAGTGTTTTGAGAGTTATTGATACCATTTCTCATCAGGAACTGACTATAACGCTATTTTGGATAGATCATTTAGGTTGTTCACCACCTTCCAGAATTTGTTATGCCTGTTGATCTTAAGATCATATAAAAGTTTAGCCAAATGATTATCGGTTGCCTCACTTTTCAGATTCCACAAGTGCTTTCTGTACTTGAGCCTAGACATTACCAGTTTTGTTTTCAACCTGTCGCTTGGGTTTTTTGGGCATGCACAGAGTTCTTGATTTAGGCTCCGTTTAAGCTCTTCCGTCTTTTGTTTTCTACCAGTCGGGGAATGCTGTACACATGCCTGGAGCATCCACCAGTGGTTTGCTTTGTGACAGTTCTTCCTCCATGGACCACCTGACATTTGATCCATGGCCGACTTTAAGTCTTGATTCGTGCCAGGGGAGCCGTGATTGGATCCATAGGTGAGCCCGTCTGAGGACAGATGATACGATGGAACTTCCTCAACTATCGTCACAGGAGATTTTATCCCTATAGGCATTAAAGGAGCCTGAGATGATTGGCCCTGACAGGCTCTAGATGTACTCTTTTTGTTGTCAGGTGCCAAGCGCAGAGCGGGCTTGGTAAGGCCCTTAGAGGCGCATAGTGGGAGGTTCCTTGCCAAAGTTGTAGGCTTCAAGGCTTCCTGAGGTCACAGAGAATGTCCCAAAAGGATAGTTGGGAGTGTCTCTATTTTGGCTAGGATTGGTGGGCAGACACAAGGATCTGTCGACTCCATAGCTACAGCTGTTTTTTGAGCTTTGATTAGAAGGCTGTTGAGATTGGCAATCTTTGTGTCGATCTCAGAGGTAAAAACTGCCATTGTATTCAATAACTCCTGTCCATTTTCATAGATTGGTAGTTGAGGGTATCTACTATTAATTGCAGTGTTCTTAGCAAAATTGCCCACACATTTGTTGAGTTGTCTGCAGAGTTGTTTTGCTTTGCGGCCAAGCCAGGCTGATTCGGTTCATGGGGCTCCACTGGAGTAGAGTTTATGTAGTTCAGCTGATCTTCACAGTACATAGCTATCATGGCTTCCCATTCAGTTGAGGTAAGCGAGGAAGGGTTTTGTAAAGGTTTTAGCCTCCTGAGAGTCCAGTTTAGTAGGGCTGCCTGGATAAGCGCTGTTGGTGTATATCAGAGTAGTGTGTATCTCAGAGTTAGGTTGATTGTCCATTGCTTTAGTGCTGTTGTTAAGCTGGTCACCTGTTATGAAGCAAGGGGTGGAGGAATTTTGGGAGTAGCGAGTAAGTTTAGGGTCGGTTCCCATTGCTTCAGTTAGGAAAGAGGAGTTTCCACAGTCCTTACTTTCAGATAGATTCGGTAGGGCATCAGTCTTGCATGCACATAGATGCACTTGCGTGGAGAAGGTGAATACAGATTCTGCTTACAATTTTTGTCAGAGTTTAGAGATGTATTGGCCCTGTTCTGCTGAGTTCGATTGGCAGTAGGTGCACTCTTGCCTTCTTTGGTATGGGCGTTAGTGCAGACTGGTAGATCATGATCAAAGTCATGATTGTGTGGTGTCACAACTACTTTAGTTGTGGTATTGAGTTTGGGATGCGGAGCTTCTGACCTATCTGGAGTGCACTATGACATCCCGGGATATTTGAAATAAATGTAAAGATGGCTGCTGCTTGCTCCTTAAGGTAGAAGAACTTACTGTGGGTTTTGAGTTGACACCTTTGTGTTGATATGTCCTCATAAACAGATTTTGACTCTTTTAAGCCGGAGTAAAACAATGACGTTGCTAATGTGGCTGTGGAATTGTCTACTGCTGGTGTTGAGCCTGGATGTAGAGGCTCAATGAGCAATGACGTTCCGGTTAGTGTTATTTTTTAGGTCTCGCCTGGCGTAGGCTGCGCGCATGCGCAGTCTCGCTGGCGAGATTTAATGATATGGGTATATTTCTGCAAGGGGCATTAGCCCCGCCCTCTTTTCCATTGGCTGGCATCACCGTTTATGCTAAACGATGGCCAGCCATTGGAAAAGAGCTCCTTGTGACGTATTCGCTCGGCTTTTTCGGCCGTCCCATCTGGACGGCCTCGCCTGATTTGCATTAGTCGCAAAAGGTTTCTTATCTTTATGGGGCCAAACACATGGCCCCATAAAGACAAGAAACCTTTTAGCAGGCGAGAAAGCCGAGCAAATACGTCATGGCAAGCGCTTGTTTGCCGTTGTAGCTCCTCGCGTCTCCATTTCATGTTCCGCTCCCGTTCAAGCTGCTCGCCATATGGGCTCGATAGAACTCGTCGAAGTCGAAGATTGGCAGGACGACGACGACGTGCTCTGTCTTCTTGGGCATGGTAGAGCCATCCACCTTCCCAGGAGGCTTCCCCGTCGCCCGCACGTCCTCTTGGCTTAGGGTTCCTCGGTCGTACTTATTGTTTTGTTAAGCAGTGTAACAAGCTGCTGTTCCACAGCTGTAAGCACCTTCAGTGTGTAGCCTAATCTGAGCACGCAGCACAGCAGGGTCCGGTCTTGATTAAGAAGATTTCGTGAAGTGGCTCGGCCCGTGGCCTGGGAGTAGTAGTACATTATAAAACAGATCCTTGGATGGCACAGTAGCGGTTCGGACTAGGTGCCTTGCACATTCATTGGCACCGAACTGGCCCTGCTCACTGCCTCCAGTAATAGTGAGCGGGGTGTTATCAAAAGTGATGCATAAGACCGAGAGACCAAGTGCGGTGTCAAAGAGGGAAGCGCTTCATCAGGCGCACTGCGTCTCATAGCGCCTCTCGACTCCACATTGTATTGGTACCTGCAATTTACAAAATAACTTCACTGTGTGAAGAGGGGGCGGGGCCTGGTGCCGAGAGCTCTCTAAGGGGCACACTGCCCCTCACCAAGCACCCCACCCCCTCCCAAAAAAACAAAAAACAAAGGGTCATCAAGGCAGTCGCCTGGATGTTTTCACCGCTTCTAATGGACACCGGCTGCTTAGTGCCTCCAGAACAAGCTTAAAATCCCCAGTTTGCGGTGGTATTCAGCTCCTTTCCACTGCCTCTCTTTGATTTTGCAGGGAGTCGAAAACGTGTGCTACATTGTGGCATCTTGTGAGCTGGCAGGTCTGTGTATTGTGTTGCAGCATTTACACACATCACTTCATACGCATGGGTCGTTGAAGCACATTTTCGACGGGTAGTATGCTACACTGCTGGGGCATGCGTGGTTGACGGAGTATTGAATTCTCATTCAATGTGGGAAGATTTTGGTATGTGTGTATCCAGAGAGGTGCAAGGTCTTACCTTGGGGCGTAGCGCCTAAAAGTGTGATGGGGGGAGGAGCTGAGGGAGAGAAGCTCACTATATAATTGTTATTAGCTGGCAGTTATAATTTACTGTGCTGGTTGCGTGCTGCGTTTCATGGTTTGTATTATGCTGGAGGCCTGGGGAAGAGGGAGAGATTTAACCGTGTGGTCTGCATTCTAGGTAGTCCGGGTGGGGGCTGTAGTACTAAAACTGACAAGCAACAACATAGAACCATCCTAGCCGGAGGGGTAGGGTAGTGATGTGTGCATGTACAACATAAAAAGGTATCAATCAGAGAAGGCCCAGTGATCCACATGGCAATGAGGATGTGGTCCATCGGCTACCCTGTCGACTTTGGTGCTGGAAACCAGAGTTCGAGCCTCGAGGCCGCGTTCACTTCCTGTGATTCAGGGCAAATCACTTAATCTCCCCGTGCCTGAATGTGTAATGTAAATACGGTGCTATGTAAAGCGCTCCAATACCTTGGGGTCGAGTTCGCGCTATATAAATATGCAAAAAAAAAACCAAAAAAAAAACATGCGCAAGGCAGAGATGCTGTCAAATGAGTAGTAAGATGCCAGTGGGAAACTCTGGGAATTGGTGACATGAGCAGCAACCACACATTCTTGAAGGCAGTAATACTGTCTACACTGCGTACATAGGCTTCACGGACAAAGAAAGAAGTGGAGGAGCGATGCAGGTTAGCAACCAGAGCTAAAACTATACAATTTTTAAAATGTCCACATTCCACCTACTTCTGCTAAGCCAAAAGAAGCCAACATACAGAGAATGAGATTGTACCCCTAGCCTCTCTCATGTTCCAAAAGGTGGGAAAACACCATTCTGGCGAGCCTTAGCCCAGGCCGTGGCTCAGATCTTAGTAACACTTAGATTCTGCACATTAGAGGGTGAGAAACAAAGCGCTTGGTAGGTTGTCTGTAAGACATGTTTGTTTGTGCCTTTAATAGATAATGAATGCTTGTTACCCATCTCTGTGGTACTATTTATTGTCCTCAGTTTGATGAAAGGCTGAATAGATATGCCTGAATTGGAAGCTGTGACCATAGAGTCAAACACAGATTCCTATAATGGACGCATTAAACCATTGAGACGCGTGTGAGATCTGAAAATGTGAACATTTTAAAAGGGGTCTATTTTGGGACCTTGCAAGGAAGAGTGTTAATTTTTTGTGCTATTATAGCGCTGCTCGATCTTCTCTGTCAGTGAATATTTCATCGATGATGTTGCGCTTCTTATTAAATCTGCTATTGTGTGTGGTGCAGTGTTGAGAAAAGGCAGAGTTTGACAGCTTTGAAGTGGGCTGTGCTTCTGCTGGATGGATTCTTGATGGCTAAATAATAATAGGTCATCTTGACCATGGCAGAGAGCTTGCTGCCAGTGGGTTCCTGGCTTTACCAGAGAGTAAAGGCTTTTGCTTCAGTCTGTACAGTTTCATGGGAGCACAAGTATAAATGTTGGGTGGCGTTATGCTTGGTTAGAACAGATTGTGCTGTGGCAGCATAATTTCTTTCAAATGCTTGGGTGCCTTGAATGAGTGATACTAATGTTTGATTCATTTGGGCTGTCTCTGGTGGATTCAAATCGACAATACATCATGCTCCTCTTACTCCAGGGTCAAATAGTGCCAGTTTTAATTGTATTCATGATGGTAAAGACATTGTCAAGTGTGTTACCTTTGAATTTAGTAGGCACTTTTTTTGTTTTGTTTCATAATTATGGTATTCAAGAGGTGTGAGGGATTTTTCTTTACCAACGACCTTGGTAGAGACGTTTTACCACATTGTGGAAGATGATGTTAGAGTGGTTGAGTGATAACGTTGTGATAAGGCTTTATTTCCTGATTTAAGGTTTTGTTGATTGGGGGGCAAGTGGAGGTTTGTGCATGCAGCTGAGAGAGGGAAGTGCTCTTTCAAGGTAAAGGAAGGGGTTGTGTTCTGCGTGTGTGTAGGGGCAGGATGATTGGTGTAAAACTGCCAGAGCCACTAATCTTGTGGGTGTAATCTGTGGTGCTCTAAGCTGTATGTGGCGGCAATGGTGAACACTTTTTCAGCTTTGAGCTACATTGACTTGTGTCGGGATAATGTTTGTGATGCCTATGCTTTGACATATTTCAGAATGCGCATTGTTATGCATGAGGTGTTATTTCTGTTGGGTTTGTGAACTGGGATTAATGAGGGAGTGGCATGTAAATGATTCTATTTGGGTTGGATGTGTGTAAGTTAGTGTTTGTGCTAGCAGTGGCTCTTCCTCCAAGAAGCGTTTACCACATTACATTGTTTTTGTACAGTAAACGCCCTAAAGCACTTATTGGAAGGCAATGTCATATGTGATAAAGACAAGCATTTGCAATGCAATAGGTCTCACATTTGCGAGAGTTTAATCTATTGGCATTGTAAATAACAATGCCTATTATTTATATGTTTTGAAAACCTGCAAGCGGTGTGTAAACACGCACTTTGTACTTATAGTTGTTGCTTCAAGAAGCAAGGCTGGCAGTAACTGTGCCTCTTTTACTGCCAGCCTTGCTTCTCGTAAGCAAGGGCTATAAGTGCAAAGTGCATGTTTATGCACTGCTTGCAAGTTCTCAAAACACATAGACAAAAGGAATTGTCATTTACAATGCCAATAGCTCAATCTCTCGCAAATGCGAGACCTATTGCATTGCAAATGCTTGTCTATTAGCATGCATAGTCGAAGGGCCACTCATTATGCCGGACAGCATGTTGAGCGTCCGGGTGCAGCTGGGGCTAAATTTAGTGCTGGGCTAGGCTGGGCTTGGTAGAGCTTGACCGAAGTTTGGGCGCTTGATCAGGAAGGCAAGTCAGGCTTTGCTACTCTGGCTGTGTGGACTCGCGCAAATCTCGTCAGGACCAGTATCGGCGCACTAGGTGGATTTCCTGCTGTTGAACACAAAAGTCCATGGCTGCCTGGGAAGGTGAAGACCTGGCCCAATCCTCCAAATCTGTTATTTGGGGATGGAGGAACTAGACAATATACACCTCCTTGACAAGGCCACTGGGTAGTTGGCACCCTAACTAGGTTGCAGGCAAGAGTCTGTGGAAGCTTGCCCTGCTGTGGAGGCAAAAGGCTGGTGTCTCTGTGTCTGTACTGCTGGAGAGGGAGGGTGCCCTTTTGTTTTTACATTATGTGCTTGACGAAATGCTGAAAGCTGATAGCTGGTGGATGTTGTCCTGGGATGAACATGCAGCTTGAAAGAGCAAGGCTAATGCACTGAGGATTGGAGCTCACCCTTGCCCGAAAGTCACACTTTAACAGAGCCACTTGCTTCCGTGATCAGGGGGCTAGACAAGGTGTGACGTGACTAACCTCCACTCCCCCTGCTGACCTACCACTCCCCACACTCCTGTACTCCCTCAAGTGTACGCCCCCAGCCCACGCCTGTGGCTGCAGCAGCCGCCTTCACTGTTGTAGCCACATCCGCTCATGTGCTGTGGTCTGGTACCTACGCCTCCGTTATCTCTGCATAACACGGGCTGCAAATATGTACTGCCAGTGCAGTGCTTGCATGCAGCAGTTTGCATTGCTGAGGCATGATTACAGAGCCATACTGCCAATGTTATCAATACATTTACTTATGATGCAAGTTTTATTAAAACTGTTTGCACTAAAAATGAATATTAGTTCCACTACTTGCAATTTTGTTACTAGTGCTAAAGTTACTGCTAGAACTAAAACAAGTAATAATGTTTCTAGATGTAGTTTACTTGGGATAATAGTGTTACTTAAACTACAAATGTCATTACTTAGAATATTATGTGTAGCAGTGACAACTAGTGTTTTTAGAAATATTACCACTATTCATACTAGGACTTTTACTATTTTATTTATTTATTTATTTAGCGATTTATAGAGCGCCTGGTGACCCGGAGGCATCCCCGCGCTATGAGATCAGTGGAGAGCTGAGGGGAGGGGGAGGGATACTATTTGGGAAAAAGGAAAGTTTTCAATCTTTTACGAAAGAGGAGGTGACAGGATTCCAGACGCAGGCTGCGAGGAAGTGAGTTCCATCCTGAGGACGCTTTGATCGCAAAGCGTCGCCCACCGGTGCGTACCTTCCTGAATCTAGGGACAGTGGCCAGGCGTTCGTTGTCCGAGCGCAGGAGTCTGGGAGCTTTGTAGGGGGTGACCATGTCTTTCAGGGCAGCTGGGCCTACACCGTTGATGAGTTTGTGGGCAGTGCACATAGCCTTGAATTCTACCCTCTGGCGCACAGGCAGCCAATGTAGAGCCTTGAGGGCAGGCCTGGCAGAAGCTCTGGGGGGGAGACTCATAATGAGCCGCGCCGCGTTTTGAGTGCGTTGGAGTTTCGCCAAGGTGGATTCGGGGGCACCGAGGTAGACGGCTTTGCTGTAGTCTAGCCGGGCAAGAATGAGACCCTGAACTAGTAGTTTTCTGGATAGGGGAGGAAGAAGTGGAAGGATCTTGCGGATGGATCGCATGAGTCCAAAACAGATTCCTGCTGTTTTGGCTGCCTGGGTGTTCATGGTCAGCTCAGGTTCCAGCCAGACTCCCAGTGTCTTAATTTCCTTTTTCGGGGTTGGCACCTCACCGAAAACGTCTGGCCAGACCGACGGGGGAATGGTTGTCCATTTCTTGCCCATGAGCATGATTTCAGTTTTCACTCCGTTGAGCTTCAGAGAGGACTCGCTCATCCAGCTGTGAACGTCCTGGAGGCAGTTCAATAGGTTGTCTGGGTGGTTGTCAAGGTGAGATAATGAGACGACCAGTTGCGTGTCGTCCGCATAGCTCACTATTTTTATCCCGTAAGGGGTAACGACATCCTCGAGGGGGGCCATGTAAACATTAAACAGGGTGGGACTAAGCGAAGACCCCTGGGGGACTCCGCTTGAGAGTGGTAGAGGGGCAGAGTGTGAGTTGCCGTCCCAAACCTGGAATGAGCGGCCTGATAGAAAAGAGTCTATCCAAGCGAGCGCAGCGCCCGCGATTCCTGCCCTGGCCAGACGATGGAGAAGGACACGGTGGTCCACCGTATCAAAGGCTGCACTGAGGTCCAGGAGGATCACTGCCACTGATCCTCCTGAATCCAGAATGCACCTTGCCTCCTCGATGACAGCGAGGAGTGCGGTGTCCGTGCCATGGCCGGGGCGGAATCCAGTTTGAGACTGACGCAGGAGTTTGTTGGCCTCGAGGTACTGGGAAAGTTGCACATTAACCAATTTCTCAGCCATCTTGCTGATGCATGGGAGAAGCGAGATTGGTCTGTAGTTGGCCATGTCATCAGGGTCCAGTTGAGGATTTTTGAGAAGAGCCTTGACAACAGCGCTCTTCCAGTTCGGAGGAACAGAGCCATGCGAAAGAGAGATGTTGATTAGTTCCATGATAGTGGGAGCTATGCTAGGGGACACTGTTTTTAAGGATCTTACAGGGGCAGGGTCAAGGGGAGAGCCGCTTTTCATCTTGGCCAGTGTAGAGACTACTTCGTTCAAAGATACTGCTCTAAATGTGGACAGCTGAGGGTGTAGGCTGTTACCCATAGGGTTAGTGGCCGCCTCTTTGTCCGTATGGTTGGATGGACTGGTAGGTGGGAGGGAGGCTAGTATCCGGGCAATTTTGGAATCGAAGTAGGTAGCCAGTTCCTCACTTCTGTCCGGAGGAGGTGGGTGCGATGAGGGTGGCGCTGGTATTTTAAGTAGTTCTTTGGCTATGAGGTAAGATTCCCTCGCCGAGTTGGAGGAGTTTTTTATTCTGGCGTCATAGTAGGTGGCTTTGGCAAGCTTCAACGTGGATTTATAGATTCTTACCGAGCTGCGGTAAGCATCCTTACTGGCATGGACCCAGTCCTTTCTCCACAATCTCTCTGCTTTTTTGCACTCTTTGCGGAGAGATCTGAGTTCAGGGGTGTACCAAGGGGCAGAGCCCATTTTCCCATTTTTTTCCTCACGAGTTTTTATGGGGAGGATGGCGTCGAGGGAGGTGGAAATCCACTCCCTGAACTGTTTGTCCGCAGTGGTCGGGTCATCCGGGAGCCTAGGGGTTGTTGAGTTTAGGGCTCTGGACCAGTCCTCCGCCGAGAGTCTGGCCCATGCCCTATCCCTGGTATAGGTGGTTGGTTTGTGGGGTTTCCTGAATGCCCCTGGTAAGTGGATAGTGACCAAAAAATGGTCTGTCCACAGGAGTGGGAGAGAGTCTTTAATTTGTAGGGGATGGATGTTAGTGAACACTGGGTCTAACAGATGTCCCTTATTGTGTGTGGCTCCGGAGTTGGCAAGATGGAGGCCGTATGCCGCCAGGTCATTGATCAAGTCGGATGCCCCTGTGTCTAGAGGGTCGTCGAAGTGTATGTTTAGGTCTCCTAAAATCGAGAAATTGGAAGTAAGATGGGCCAAGGATGATACGGATTCCAGGAGAGCGACCGCAAAGGGGCAAAAATGGCCGGGGGGGCGATATACCAGTAGGCCCGACAGAGTACTGGTCGGGGCTAACTGGATGGTAAAGAGGCAGCTTTCGGAGTCCAGGATTTGGGCATCGCTAGTTCTGCAAGAGAGGTGATCCCGGTAGATAATGGCTAGTCCGCCTCCTCTGCCGGAGGGGCGTGGTTGGGACTGGATAAGGAAGCCCGGGGGGAGAGCCATGACAACATCCGCATTCGAATGGTCGGTAATCCACGTTTCTGTAAGGAACAGTATATCCAGGTCGTGGTCTGCTATGAGGTGATTAATGAGCAGGGCATGCATGGGTAGCGACCTGCAGTTTAATGTGGATATTTTAAGGCCCGGGGGTGGAACTGAAGGTTTGGGGAGTTGTAACTGGACTGGGTTGCAGATAGTGCAGCTAGTAAAGGGTCCGTTCAGATTGTGTACATAGTTGCAAGTGCTGTCGTTAGTGGGTCTAAGACAACAAAGGTCTCGACGGGAATAGCTTACCCTTGTGGGAGCTGGATCCGGCATAGGTTCTGGCCCTAAGCCCGGTCATGCACGGACGGGCGCAGACGGGCTTGCCTTAGGCGCTCCCACTGCGCTCGTCCTCTGCGCTTGCGCGGCAGGCACATTTGTAGGAGGTGTAGGGGGCGTGGCCTCCCGTGTGGGTGTGTCTCCGCCCTGAACTGCGAAGGAGGGAATCACTGGTGCAGCGTTAAGATCCGCTGTGTCAGGGGGTCTGCGGGGGACTGCTCGGCGCGGTGCACAGTGCCCGTAAAGTGAGTAAAAAGGTTTTTTAAAAGAATCAAACACAGTTTTTAAAAGAGTAAATCCTCCGGCTTTCCGCCTCAGAGGTCAGCACAATCTACTGTTGCGCTTTTCAATCGGCGCTTAAGTAGGCTAGCGGGTGGGCGTGGCCTCAGGTGGGCGTGGCCTCCCGTGTGGGTGTGTCTCCGCCTTGAACTGCGAAGGAGGGAATCACTGGTGCAGCGTTAAGATCCGCTGTGTCAGGGGGTCTGCGGGGGACTGCTCGGCGCGGTGCACAGTGCCCGTGAAGTGAGTAAAAAGGTTTTTTAAAAGAATCAAACACAGTTTTTAAAAGAGTAAATCCTCCGGCTTTCCGCCTCAGAGGTCAGCACAATCTACTACTGCTAGTTATCATACCAGCACTATGTTGCAGTACTAAATCCCGTCTACTTGCAGCACTACTGATAATATTACAAGCTTTAGTAGTACCACTACTATCGGTGGAGCTAATTTGTATTATATAACTTATAATTTTAACACTAATCCGCCTGCACCAGTCATCATAGCCACTAACATAACTGTTTTAGCAATACTAAATCTACTGCTGCTTGTTTACAATTTGTGTTCAATTTACTAGTTGGTTGTCTGGCCTATACACAGAAATATATATTTGTTCTGTGCTCTAGAAATAGTTAAGGGTGTTAGTGGTGTAACAGTCAAATATGGTACAGGGCTAAATGCTGGAAATTGGAGCCAACTGAAATGGGAGAAGAGATGTAGAAGGAACTTGTGAAGACAATCCACAGCTTATATGTGTTCTTCCCACCTTGTGTGGCTATTATTCCTTGCTAAGTAGAGGCCAGTTAGAGTCAAGAATCTGTGTTTTGTGTCTTTGATTCTTCCCACAGGCAGACTCATTTTGAAAGACAACAACCAATAAGCAGTATGCTACTGGTCTCTACTGCATGCCCCATTTTTGGGTGGAACCATGTGAGTCTTTGACTGAACTTAGAAGCCATTAACAGGCCCTTCACTTGTTATAAAATACCATCGAATCTGATTAACCCAAGTCACCTCCGAAATCCTTTGCTCACTTTTATAAATTCAGCTATTTTATGCTCCCAAAAACCGAGGTTGATTTCTTAGAGAAATATGGTGGAACCACGAACCATAGTCATTGCTTTCCTTCATCTGTTCTTCCCCCATGATTTCACGTTCAGTTTTAGAAAGAAAATGTTATTTTAGGGCGTAAAACAATGTACCATTTGGCTAAGTGTAATAATATGTGACTGATAATGTACATCAAATTATGCAAAACAGTTATACCAGGCTGATGAGCCACAATAAGGAGGAAACTGGTTCTGGGTTGCCTGTGTTCCGGTTCAGTGACCTGGCAGCTCTGGCTGGGCTGTTCCCCATTAATCAGGGGCAAGGTTGCTCTGCATATGGCTGGGTTCAAACTGAGGTGGCGTGGTGTGCAAAATAATGAAGGACTGGGATGCAGCCCGAGTAATTACCAGTGGCTAAGTTTAATTCAAGCATTCCATCCACCACTGTTTGTATGTTTTTTGTATGCGTCTGTGATAATGTATGTCAGTCACAGTTGATCTTGAATGGATCAACTGGATAAGTATAGGGCTTAGAGTGGCCCTATTTGATTTCTAGGCAGGTGGATGCTACATAGAATTCCATTCCTCAGGTGCGAGAGTTGTGAGTGGATTTGATAAGGCAAATTCAGCCACCAATCGTGTACTATCTCAACAGACTGCAATGTTACTTCAATTCAAGTTCACTTATACCTTCCACTACTTCAGTCAAGATTACTTAATTCCCTGGTCCAATGAATGTGCTGTCCATTGCTCATAATGTTGAAGCCATTGTTTAATACAGTAATATGAGAGGCCGCAGCTGACCTCTCATGCTGTGACAGCGTTTTTATTAAAATACGTTCCTTGTGTCTCAACATTATTAAGACCGAATCCAGTGATGCAATTCAAAATAATGAACTTTTGCAAAATTTGGTGAGCTGTCCCTAAAATTTCACATTGGTAGGATATTCCACAAATGGTCACTTACTTTGGTCTCAGATGTCGGACCGTCCAATGCCCAGAGCTCTCTGCACTACAGGGGCGACAAATGTAATATGGTTTTAATTAAAGTACTTAATACTTCTGTGATTACAAAGTTGCAGCCTTTTTCTGTTTTATTTCTTTTTTTCCACATGCCAATAAAATGGCTATTGTCTTTTATAAAAGTTCTTGGTAGTATCTGCGAATGAATGTTAACAGTTTTCATAACACAAAGATGTGCCGTTATAAACGTATTTTAAGTGTGACCTATACATTGGCCATACATTTGGCCTGGAAATTCAGTTATCAGCGAAATATTTGTTATAATGTCATATTTTTGATTTATCCTACTGAAAAGTTAAGGTTACCACTCTAGTTTTCCCCTTCAAAGTTAGAATATCCCTCCTGCACTTGATCCAAGTTAAATATACATGTGGTATTAAATAATAAAAAATTACTAACAAGCCAGATGCTTCGGTATTCTTTGAATTCATATTTTATGCAGTGGGATCCAATGTCTGTGATGTGTAACCACATTTCCCAATTATTTACAACCATTACTCTGACATGTATGCCAAGGAAATTACCTCAGACGAAAGGAGGAATCGAACATTCCTCTACAATGTTTCTGCTTTCATATCTCCAGATACATATAAAATGGAAGGGGTTCGGTGGCAGTTTACAGGAATATAGAATATAAGCAGAACGAAATACCCGAATTTTTTTTTATTTTGTGTCAACCCACTTTATAAGTGCTTTTCATACTGCCGGATCAGCAACAGTCTCTTAACTAATTTACTGCTGAAGTATTTTGAGGCGCTTTGGACTGAAATATAGACGCGTGGATCCTTATCGAGGCTAAAAAGTAAATGGATAGTTGAATACAGGAGAGATCTTTATGGCTATGTTCTTTGACTACTCACCCCTGTATAAGTATCTACTTACTAATGAGGCAACCGTGTCCCAATTCTTCTGAAAGAAGGCTGTTTACCACTTGCATCTCACATTAACATAATTGAGTGCTCAACACTAAAATTACTTGGCGCTAGGATTACACTCTGGGTCACTGTGCATGCTGCATTAATTTTATTTATTCATTCACTATTGCTTCTTTAAACTACAACAATAAATTATTCTAGGCACAGAGGTGATGTCGGAATTCCAGTTATTGGCCCTATTAATATTTTTTAAATGTTTTCAATAGTGATGAAGTTCATGAACATCTCTGGTGCACTTCCCTTTCTAAAAATACTGAGGCCTGTTTCAGGCTGTAGCTTGCCTGTTACCAGAAGACTATATAAGATGTCACTTGAAGTAGATTAAGCCTCTACATTTGAAGTCTCACAGGAGACCACCTTGGTTACCAACCATTCCAGAAATAAAGGTGGTCTTCCAAAAGATATATGCTAATTTTTGGAACAAATATAGAGGTAATCATATTGTCAGTAGTAGGTATCCATCGAAGAATAACTTTATTAATCTACTGTAGAGTATCCTTATGTGGTATAAAATCTATACATTGTATTTGATTATGTATATTAACTAACTGTGTTCACTGAGACCCAAATGTCACTGGTAAAACGAAGTAATTCCCGAGACATGTTTAGTTTTATAATTTAAGAGGCATACGTATTTAGCTTCAGGAGTGATTTGGAGAGAAAAGAGAGTCATGAATAGCCTTAGGGAGTTGAGGTAGCAAGATGGGCAAAGAGGATCAAGAACAGCAGGAGCACTTTCCAAAATTAAAGCAGTCAATGTAATTGTTGTATAGGGCCCAATCAGCGTTTTGTTGTTGCAGCAAATGGGTGCTAACTGTCAGTGTCTGCCTTTTAGGATGAGATAAGGCAAGTGGCACTGGGCTGGGTACACGTCAATACGTGAGTACAGATGGAATATGTGAGACTACCATTGTGCTCAGCTCAGTATCTGCACACAGGTAGCCTATCACAGAAGAGATACTGCGGGGAATTGTACTGACCTGGGGTAGACTTTATAACATGAGTAGGCATTCATGGTGTACATCTGCAGTGTTTACTGGAAAATCTGTGTTGCTTCATTGTATTATACATTAGCGGAGAAGTCTGCTTTGAAGTACTACAACATGCAGCTAGGTATCAAACTGAGGTAAAACATACATGCAGAGTATGAATTTCTAGTCCCCAACATTCCACATACACATCTTCTGGATCTTCAAGATTTGCCCTTTTGTACTATTTCTCTGACGCCGCTCTCTAGCAGAGGGATAGTTAGAAATTGGGTTACTGGTTCACTGGCGTTTAAATCCTGGGCAACCAATAGCCACAATACTAGTCGGTAACGCACAAGAAAACCCTAAATTATCCTGTGTTCACCCTCTGGTAGGTTGGCACAGAGCAGTCAGGCAATGTGTAAAGCATGTGTGCACCACTTCAAAGAGTAAATCAGTGAAAACACAACACAAAAAGACCCCAGACCAGGCAAGAAAAATAGAGCGTAATTCAATAAATAAAACAAGACCAAAGTACAAAAAAATATCCAATAAGTAGAACTTGAAATATTGAATTTAAAATGCTGAAGCAGAAATTAGCACCAAGAAGTGAAAAACGCTATTTGGGATATCTAGTCACTAACTAGGACAAAGTCAAAGTTCAGGCCGACTGCGATAGAGCATGGGCAGTTTTCAGGAACCCAGTTGGGCCCACTGAACCAAAGTACCTAAATCCTGGTTTCAGAGCGCTCAAGTGAATTTACGTCAAAGAAGTGTTGTGCAGAAGAGGCAATGCGATAGTTTCAAAATGTGATGAGGCTGCTGTGTGACGTCTTGAAGTGTTGGCGTTGAGAATCCTGTTGACACGGCTTGCGATGCGAAGGCAGGTGTCGAGGATGCAAGGCATAGGGAAAGCGATGCGTCTGTTCCGATAAGTGGTGAAGCAATGATGTGGAGGTTCCGCATAGTCGTCGAGGCTGCCATTGACAAGAGATGTGAGGAGCTTGTGCTTAGAAAAGCATTGCATAGTGTTGGCTCTAAAGGCAATGCATCGGTCCCAGATGCGGGATGTAGCAGCGATGCAAGTCTTTTGCGACGGGTCCAATCAACGTGACAGCGGCGATGCATTAGTCCTGCTTGAAGATGCGCTGCTCAGCCGATATGTTGGTTAGGCTCAGGGATGCACCGCTCAGCAGAGGATGCATTGGTTGCACTGGAGAAATACCGTAAGCCCACTTCCTAGGGTCTAGAACTGAGGTGGCTCCATATGGCAGGGTAAACTCACAGATGGTAGGTAGGTTGGAAGTCTTTTATGTGCCTGAGACTTCAGATCAGGAGGTCAGCCAGCTACCTCTTGGAGTCACTCTTTGCTCAAGAGATGCAGGTCCAGTATCCTCACCCAGGCAAGAGGACAGCAGGCAGCAAGTCAGCACAGCTAAACAGCAGTTTAGCAGAGTGGGAGTCCTTTCAGCAACACAGCAGTCCTTCCTGCTGGTAGTCTTCACAGGTCCAGAAGTGTACTGAAGTGGTTGTGTACAGTACATACACCCACTTGGGCCTTTGAAGTGGGGGAGACTTCAAAGAACCCCTTTGAAGTGCACAGAGGTCATCCCTTCCTGCTTCCAGGCTTACTACAGGGGGGTATGCAGCCCTTTGTGTAGGGACAGGAATCAGCCTATTCAGGTGTGATTGAGGCTGGGTCCAGCTTCTCCCTCCCATCCTGCCAGGATGTCCAATCAAGTCACACCTAAGCTCCTATTGCGTTTATTCAATTCAATAATACTTTATTTCGACCTGTTTCGGCCATAAAAGTAACAATAAAAACACAATACAATAAAATACAGAATAAAAACATCATCAGTTAATAAAAAACAAAATTTTTTCAGCTAACACCCCAGATTAGTCTAGGCACTGTTTCGAATTAAAAAACTCCTTTTTATCCAGAATGCATGGAGATACTTGGAAAGTGCAGACACAATGTGAGCTGCTGTATTAGATTTAAAGACTCTAAGTGCATCTGCATATTTACGAAAGCCCAGGTTCCTACAAACAGGTATAATCCAGTGCTTCCGAGCTCTGCTATACATGGGACAGAAGAAAAGAATGTGGCATTCATTCTCTAGATCCGAGCCACAGCCAGGGCATTTGGAAACCCCGGAGCTAGACCACTTGTTTGTGAAACATGCAAGGGGGAGGCAGCCGAACCTCCATTGGATGTATAACTTTCTGGCCAGCACAGGGTAGATTACATTTAAATAGTCCTCAAAGGAGTATACAGATTTGTACTCTAAAAATGAATTTACCATAGGACCAATGTGTGAGTTATGCAGCCAAACACTAGTGCATCTAGCTCTATATGACTGGGTAAGGTGTTTTCCTGAGATCACACTACAGGCAATCGCTGGCTGGTACCACAAATCCGCAAGACCCATTAACATTAATTCCTGTTTGACATAGGAGAGCCAGGGGATGTGCGCAGCTTTGCTCAGGTTTAATACTTCCTGCAGTTCGGTTCTATATTGTGTGAGTTCAGGAGTTAGCCATAATTTCCTCCAGAATCTAAGGGGTTTAAGAGACAATTCCTCCTGGATTGGGAGTAGGCCCAGGTCAAGCCGAAGAGGAATAAGGGGGGTACTCTGCGGGAGCATGAGCAGCTGCCTCAAGAATCTGTTCTCCGCTTTAGTTAATTTGGGACTCACAACATACCCCCATAGTTCACCCCCATACAGGGCCGCTAATCTAGCCCTGGTTTTATAAATTTCTAAACCTGGGCTTATGGGCCTATATGTTGAGGCATTGTTCATTTTCAATATTCCACCCGCTGTTTGGGTCAGTTTAAGCTGGGATTTTAAGAGATGGGGCACCCAGGAAAAGTTTTCGCTCAACGTGACACCTAGGTATTGAAAGGTCTGCACTCTCTCAAGCGAAACTGTGTCCAGTATAGGAGGGGGTCTGGTGCGTCGTGGGGGATTAAAAATCATGAATTTAGTTTTGTCTACATTGATTTGTAGACCATGATCAATCCAGAATTCGTGGAACCCAACCAATGTACGCTGTATCCCCATGGGTGACTTAGCTAATAAGAGAGTATCGTCGGCAAACATTATTGCCGCGATTTTCTTACCTGCCAGCCTGGGTGCATCGTTGTTTAAGACTGCATCCAGGCGAGAGATCAACCCATTCACGTACAGGCAGAACAAAGTGGGGGCAAGGACACACCCTTGCCTAACTCCCTTGTCTACCGGGAACCTTGCGGACAAAACTCCTCCCCTCGCACACCTGACTTGCGCAAAATTCTGAGTGTGCAATCTCACTAATATGTTCAACAAAGCATTAGGTACTCCCATGTCCCGGAGAACAGCCCACAATTTCCCCCTAGGCACGGTGTCAAATGCTGAACGGAGATCAACGAACACCATATAGAGGCTGCCACCCTCTATAGTGACGGTCTTCCAGTATAGCATAGCTAGGCGGAATAGCTGATCCGTGGTGGATGTTTTACTCCTAAAGCCAGCCTGGTAGGGTGACAAAATATTATTCTCATTGATCCACTCTTGCAGGCGATCTAAAATAAGTCGCGCAAATATTTTTTGGGGGACATCAATGAGACTGATAGGTCTGTAATTTGCTGGGAGCAGAGGCGACCCCTTTTTGTAGATAGGTATAATCTCTGCTCCCAGCCACGACCCGGGAACTTCAGCGCCTCGCAAGATGTTATTAAATAGAGCGCACAGATACGGTGCCCAAATCAGGGGCTGGTCCTTAAACATGTCACCTGGAAGTTTGTCTAAACCTGGGGCTTTGCCCCACATCATTTTTCCCAGGGCAATGATAGTATCCTCGTGTGTAAAGGCCAAGGTCTCAACCTCGTCAACTCCAAGTGCAAGTGGATAAAAATGCAGAACATCTAGATCAGAAGATCCTGCATAGAGAGACTTAAAATGGGATTCCCAAACCCCGGGATCTAAATTTACTTCTATAGCCTTGCTGGGTTCTGCAGTCCCATTGTTTACAATTGCCCAGAATCTCCGCGAATCCTTACTAGTAAGTGCAGAGGCAAGATCGTGCCAGCGCTCCCAATCCCAGGCAATTTTTGCCTGTTCCATTATTTCCTTGTAGGAGCGTCTGAGGGCACGAATAGTTGAACTATCCGTGCCATCCTTAATTGCATTTACCAAAAGAGTTTTTGACTTCCTGTACGCCGCATTATACCAGGAGGAAGGGCGGGGCACCATAGGTTTATTGGAGGTTACAACTGGGTTAAAAATATCGGCTAATGAGACCACCAAGTCCTGGTGAAGAGTGAGCAAGTTCACAGAGGGAGCAGAATGCTCTTCCGCGATCAGGATATCCCGTGCCTTGGTGAGAAAGGGGAGAATAGTTAAGTATAATCTAGGGAGGGCATCCCTCTTATCTTGCAGTTTCGCCCATTTGACACGCCGCCTGTTATTAGATAGAATAAGGCCAGGGTCAGATGGCAGTTCGGGATGTCGCTTTAAAGCAAGAGGAGATAACATCTTTAGCACCAGAGCGTTATGATCGCTATCAATCCTGGGCAGTACCTCCAGATCCACCATCTTTGGCCAAAGCCTTGTCTCGACCATAACATAGTCTAGATGAGATTCGTGATCTTTTTTGTTGTACGTACATCTAGACGGAATGTCCGAGGGTTTCCTACCGTTAACCGCCCTAACTGAATTGTGAAGGGTAAGAGACATAATCTGTGTAGCTAGTGGGGACCAGGCCTTAGCAGGAGCAGAGTTGCATGGAGGAATTCCCCAGAACTCATCCTCTTCCAACAAGGCTCCCTCGTCCATCCCTGGTAGGGGCTCATAATGGCAGTTAAAATCACCTGCAATAATAAACTGGATCTCCCGATTCAAAGAGTCGAGAAAAGCTGAAAGTTCTCTGATGGTTTGAGATTCTCTAGCCAATGCTGTGGGGCGGGAATAAACATTGATTAGGGCTAGTTTAAAAGAGGATTGCCATGTCAGTAAGACACATAAAATGTCAGCTGAGTTGGTCTCTATTAGTTCTGCATTGCAACCCAGGTGGATACCAACCCACGTGGACAGGCCGCCAGACGGCCTCCCAATGCCACCCCAACGTGCCATGGTATTAAAGGATACAAACCCCAATCTATGGGCTCCCTCCCTAGCCCAAGTCTCTTGGAATAAAATCACATCATAGGTGTCTACAAAGGAACCCCATTCAGGGCACTTAAGTTTGGTGCTTATTCCCGCCACGTTCCATGATATTATGGACATTTGCTGGACGTGGCTATTGGGTAGAGATGGAAAAACAGTTGAATGGGGTAGACTCTGCGATGGGTTGAGTTCAATGGGATCCTCGGGGGCAATGATGTCATTGGCTAGATTTTCTGTGGGGTGTTGCTCGATTAGACTACAACCAATACTCTCAAGAGAGTGACCAGAGCTGATCGCTTCAGGGGGGGAAGGTACCTCCCTACTACAGGGAAGCATATTGCCTTCATGAGTTGACTCAACCTGTGGGGAAGCCTGAGTCCCGTCTAGCGACCATATCAGTCAGTCAACCTGATCTAACTGGCTGTACCTGTTGTAGAGGGGGATAAAAGTGCGGGACACGGTATGAGCTTCTCGCCTTGGATGCCCGACACGCCCCCTTCGGGAATGGGATACAAGGGACCATTCAGTTTCTTGACTATCTGTGGATTGACTAGGATAGAAGTGAGAAAGAGGGCATGTTGCAATTTTTGTTTCAAGGTGAGAAAATCCCCCCCTGCAGATATACTCCACTGTTTCGGGGTCCCTAAAATTGACTAGGACACAATCACCATGTATAGTTTTACGAGTATGCCCTATCCAGCCCACCCTTCTAACCATAATAATCTCACTGTTGACATGGGGGGGCAAAGGTCTGTGGGTACACAGCCATTGCATCGTCTTATTCTTTAGGGAGATGTAATCTTCTGTGATGGCTTCACTTATTTCGGGGACTCCTGTGAGAACGACCACAAGGGGGCAGGATTCGGGAGGTAAATCAATTGTCACAGAAGACCCAAGTGCCTCTCCCAGATCTCCCCTTCTTGTCAAACTTCCACTGACACTGCCTTTTGCCACCAGAGCCGGTGCTGGAATAATGGGAGCAGATGATTGGATGTTAATGGCCCTGACTTCAGTTTGGAGGGGTGCTGGGTTGACAATGTGGGCAAGAGCTGCCTGATCTATAATAGGGTGATTAGACAGTTGCTGAATGTTTGAATTAATTAGGTTGTTTAAGGGTGTAGCTGGGGTTATCCCATCCGGCCTGTTATTGTGATTGCATTTGCAGGGACGTTGCAATTGTGAGGTGTTATGGACGTTTCCCTGAGCTCCGTTGATAATGATCTCAAGCTGTGCCAGGTGAGTTGTTATCCTATCTAACCTAGTAAGAATGGGATCGAGTAGGGTGTGCAGCATTGAGTTAAATTGCAGCGGTGTTACAACCCCTTCAATTTGCAGCGGGATGTTGGATGAAACGCCTGCATCGACCATATCAGTGGGGGGAACTGAGTGCGGGGAGCATAACTCAAGAACTTCACTTAACCTGATAGGGACTTCCATGGTTAGATTGTCCCGGCGATTTGGGGTTTTCTTACCCCCAGAATGAATTCTTTTCCCCCTAGGTGCTTTAGATTTATTCTTTGGGGGCGCTATCAGAGATTTATCCTTTTTATTGCGCAGGATAGGGCCTAAGCACGGCGGTGGAGGGGGACTAATTTTCGATGAAGTTAATAGTTCATCGCAGCTCAAGGTGTCACTTTGTGGAGTGTCATCAATAAATTGGGTCAGTGGGAGTGCAGATGATTTTGCGCCTGTACAATTAGAAATACCCTCAATTGCTCGAGGAGTACAAACAGAAGCTATGGGACCCAGGGAAGACCGTCTGGCCTGGGCAAGTTCTTGCGAAACCCTTCGTTCCATAAGAACTATGCCCTGGTCTATCACTGAGTTGGCTCTGATGATGAAATTATCTAAGGTGCCCGTAAGATTGTCGTTGCGAGCAGGAATCCTGCCCGTTTTAGAGGCCATTGCGCTAAACTGAGTATGGGGGAAACAATTGCGTTGGAACGTTAGAGTACCCGCAGCTATGACAGGCAAAGCCTAACACCCACTGTGCCCACTAAACTCTATCAACCCGCATGCAATACGACAATATGGATGTAGAGGCCAAATCAAACCTGCCCCCAAGTCCGTGAATGAAAGGGACGTGGCCCGGACCGGACTCTTGCGGGCTCGAACGGGCTACAACGGGCCCGCCCTTGGCCCGGGCTTCGCCCGCGCTGCGATCCGCGCTGCGGATTCGCGTAGACGGGACTAAGTAGTGAAGAGGGCGGGGCTGCCGGAGGAGGAGCAGGTGAGCTGAATTAACGGAGCGCAATGCTCCCAGGTCCTCGCAGTCCCGTTGTATTAGGCAGTTCAAGGGCCCCACAAGCAGCGTAGCGTCCTGGGCACAAAGAGCAAAAGGAAGACCCAACCTTCAGCACGCCAGCCGAGCTTTTAAGTGGTGGTGAAAGAGCCTGCGAGCGGCTCCCGCGCAGCGGGGGCCGCGAGGCGTGGCGTCGGAATGACCAGCGGGAAGAGGAACAGGTGAGCTGGATTAACGGAGCGCAATGCTCCCAGGTCCTCGCAGTCCCGTTGTATTAGGCAGTTCAAGGGCCCCACAAGCAGCGTAGCGTCCTGGGCACAAAGAGCAAAAGGAAGACCCAACCTTCAGCACGCCAGCCGAGCTTTTAAGTGGTGGTGAAAGAGCCTGCGAGCAGCTCCCGCGCAGCGGGGGCCGCGAGGCGTGGCGTCGGAATGACCAGCGGGAAGAGGAACAGGTGAGCTGGATTAACGGAGCGCAATGCTCCCAGGTCCTCGCAGTCCCGTTGTATTAGGCAGTTCAAGGGCCCCACAAGCAGCGTAGCGTCCTGGGCACAAAGAGCAAAAGGAAGACCCAACCTTCAGCACGCCAGCCGAGCTTTTAAGTGGTGGTGAAAGAGCCTGCGAGCGGCTCCCGCGCAGCGGGGGCCGCGAGGCGTGGCGTCGGAATGACCAGCGGGAAGAGGAGCAGGTGAGCTGGATTAACGGAGCGCAATGCTCCCAGGTCCTCGCAGTCCCGTTGTATTAGGCAGTTCAAGGGCCCCACAAGCAGCGTAGCGTCCTGGGCACAAAGAGCAAAAGGAAGACCCAACCTTCAGCACGCCAGCCGAGCTTTTAAGTGGTGGTGAAAGAGCCTGCGAGCGGCTCCCGCGCAGCGGGGGCCGCGAGGCGTGGCGTCGGAATGACCAGCGGGAAGAGGAACAGGTGAGCTGGATTAACGGAGCGCAATGCTCCCAGGTCCTCGCAGTCCCGTTGTATTAGGCAGTTCAAGGGCCCCACAAGCAGCGTAGCGTCCTGGGCACAAAGAGCAAAAGGAAGACCCCGTTTAGCTTTCTAGGAAGAATACACAAAGCCCAACTGTCACTGTCAGAAATGGGGTTTCTGGTTGGCTAGGGTGTACACCTAAGCCAGGCAAAACCCTCGACTCGAGTCCGGGTAAGGAAGTTCCACACACAGGATAAACTCTGCTCACCCTATTGGTAGTTTGGCTGAGCAGTCAGGCTTATCCCAGAGGCAATGTATAAAGCTTTTACACAACACACTCACACATCAATGACACACTAGGCACACCACAAAAAGAAATTCCACACAAGGTTATATCAAAATAATTTAGACCACAATCACATAACTCCCTTTGCCAACGAGGCAATTGTCATGACATCACATAGATCATAAAATTACTTTGCCACTAGCTAATGGTCATAACAGCATAGGTAGTGCAAGAGGGTAAATACATTATAAAACCACCATCACTGCACATATAAGGTAAATCCTGGAAAAATGCTCGTTATCCTGACAAATGCAAGGTAAAAACGACATACATTAGAACACAACAGGGCCTAGAATGCAGGAGTTAGGTTCTACATCAATCATGTCAATCCTGGGAATGTGAGCAAACATACCATGGACATCACAACATACAACATAACAGCATAAATATGAAGCAGTCAAAGAGGGGCGCACAATCAAGATGATCTGCAGGGAAACCCGGCTCGGTCTTACTTGCATGTGAGGAGAGCACATGGCAGCTGCCCGCAACCCTGCGGGTCAGCTTTTGAAATCAATGCTGCCTAAAGGGGAAGAGCACCGTGCAACCCCACTGGGACCGCCCAGGTCTGTGATAAGCAGGCTCAAACACTGCCGCTGGGGTCAAGGATCCGCCTAGCTTCCCCCAGTGTGGCATGCGCAGAGCTGCTCAGAGCCACGATATCTGGCCGTCACCCGGACCCCCACCATGTAGGTGCGTGGGCAGCCTCACCCTTTCATTCCTTGTGGCTTCTGTGAGATCAGCTCCCTAGGCAGCATGAGAGTGCAGCCCTCAGTGCTGCGCTGCTCGGGGAGAGCCACTGAGTGCCCCAAACCAACCGGCGGGTGCCCAATCCACGGGAGAGTGCCAGCCCATCAGACCTTCAGAGTGGCCAAAAGTGAAGCACTCAACACGCACTGTGCCACCTCAGAGAAGGGTAAGTGCTCTTCATGTGCTATCAAGAGGATGGAGGAGCACTCCAGCGCAGCTTTCCACAAGTTCGCAGAACAGGGAGGGTTACACCACCCAGTCCCTGGAGAACAACTGGGGACACTAGAGCAGTGAACAGCCTGCAGGCCAGCTCATCAGGGTCCTTTCAAAGCACAGTGGCAGTCCTTCTTGTGACCTAGCAGGCCACAGGTCAGCACAGCAAAGCAAGCAAGTTCAGATGGCAGTTCCTCCTGGCAGTACAGCAGTTTCTCCTGGCAATGTGCAGCATGCAGAACCAGCAGCATCTGGTTACAAGTCCCAAGCAGTGTCTAAAATCATGGGGTCACAGCCCTGGTACTTAAACCCACAAAGTCTTTGTTCTGGGGGCACGTCAAACAAGTTTAGAAGTGCACAACACCCCCAATTCAATCCCAGGCCATGACTCCAGATACACTACAGGGGGCGGAGACAGCATTGTGAAAGTCAGGCATAGCACTATTCAGATGCCAGCGAAATTCCTCCCACTACTCTAAATGCAGACCAGGCCTATGAAGCCCAACTATGTGTCACCAAGGAAAGGCAGGACACACCTCAACCCCCCCTTGTGACTGTCTACAGTGAATGCATATCCCCAGTCCCTGTCATTCCGAAACCAGACAATGAATACACAACCTGCCAGGGCACAAAGAGTCACAAGCACACAGAAATGACCACTTCTAAAAGTGGCATTTTTTAAAAAAAATCTTTTTTATTATATTTCTTAGAACCAAGACACACATCATAGAAACATCTTACACATATGTTACATTTCTGCATTTGACATTCCGTTAACACTGGCTCATAATCAAACCTCCCATCGTAATTATTGTCGACACCCCTTCGTTCAATCCCCTTTCTCAATTTCATTTTCATCATCATCAGTGCCCTCTTCCTCCATTACCCTTGGCTCTGCACATATGTATCCCCTGAATTTATTCCAGTTCCCCATACCGTGTTCCACTTTCGCGGACAGCCATGACTGACATACACTGTGTTCTCGGCCACCATAGCTGAGTCCATATCTTTACACCATGCTTTGAGTGTTGGTAAGTCTGCTGAGCCCCATTTTTGTGCGATATTACGTTTTGCAAACATTATCCCCAATGTGGCCAAATTCTGTGCTGTGCGAGTAAGATAATTCGGCTCCCAAATATTTAATAAATATCTCTTGGGCTCAGGTATTAGTGATACTTCCTCCGCCTGCGATATTGTTCTCATCACCTAACCCAGTAATCTCTGACCTTTGGGCATTGCCACAGGGTATGGTAAAATGTGACCTCCTCCCCACAGCGTCTTAGGCAATACGGGTTTAATGCTGTACCTATTTTGTGTAGAGTGAGCCTCGTGTAGTAGGTTCGGTGCAGTATTTTAAGCTGCACCAACCTGAGTTTTGAAGATATTCCCACCTCCCTCGGTGAAGCCAGTGCCTCCTGCCAATCTGTGTTATCAAGATCTCCCACATCCCGGGACCATTTTTCCAGAAGTCTCTTGGTAGGATCAGGCAGGTTGTTAATTAATTTTCGGTAGGTGAGAGAGGTAGCCCGTTTGTGCATGTAATCTGTCAACAACCTATCCTCCAGTGGGGTTGCCTCCGGGACCTTAGCGCCCGGTGTCAAGGCCGCTTGGAGCGCGTGTTTCACCTGCATATATCTAAAGACTTCTGAGGGTGTCAACTCGTACTGCTGTTGAAGACGTTCGAATGTGATTACTTTTCCTTTGTGCCACATGTCCCCCACTGTGGATATACCAATTGTGTCCCACCGTGTGAACCCCTTACAGTTCCATCTCAGAGCGGAGTGAGTTGTGTTATGACCCCCTGCCAGCCCAGTTTGGTGTGCGCTGTGTACCATATTGTAACTGTATGTCTTGTGGGCCCTATTAATGAGGGGCTCTGCTTTTTGTTATAAAGGGCTGACAGCATACCTTCTGTTCCCAGTCCCGATCTGTCCGCTTTAAAGGCAGGGTCCGCCTGACGGGCGTGTATCCACTGATTAATGACTTTCAATTGAGCAGCCCAATGATATAACTGTATGTTTGGGAGTGCTATCCCTCCGTCATACCAGCCCTTAACCAACTTGTCCTGCGCAATGCGTGCTGGTTTGTTCCCCCACAGTAGAGTGGCGACCTGTGCTGCTATTGTTTTAAAGTAGCTGGGGGCACTGGAAACTGCGTATTTTCCAGTGCGTATAGTAAGCAAGGGAGTGGCATCATTTTAAAAAGCGCAGCCTTACCCAGCAGCATCAGTGGTAGTGTTCCCCAATGCACCGCATCCCTTTTCAGACGCTCCAAGGGGAGCGCAAGGTTTTGTTTAAAAAAGATATCTGGGTTGGGTGTTATGTATATACCCAAATATTTAAACGGGTCCTCTGCGATCTGCAGTGGGCAATCCTCTGGGAGCTGAGACGGTGGATCACATATGACAAACATGATTGATTTAGACCGTTTTTGGTGTATCCGGAAGCCCTACCAAAGATTCCACAAATATTTAGGAGTACCAGTATGGAGCGCCTGGGTGAGGTCATATTCAATAATACATCATCCGCATGGAGGGAGATGCGGTCTTCCCATCCTTTTGCCATCGGATTCCCCGGATCATCGGCTCCCACCTAATCCATGCTGCTAGTGGCTCCAGGACAAGGGCAAATAGTAGTGGTGACAGAGGGCAGCCTTGGCGCGTGCCCCGTGCCAATGGAAAGTTCCCAGAAATATGACCATTGGCTGTAACATGTGCTACCGGTTTTATTGTATAATAGACGGATACAAGCACAAAATTTAGGGCCAAAGCTCAAATGCAGAAGTATCGCGAATAGGAAGGTCCACTCAACCATATCGAACGCCATTCGCGCATCCAGAGAGAGTATGACCGCAGGCTCCTGAATGTATGGGATACGGGCCATCACCTGGTGCAGGAGTCTTAGGTTTAGAGCCGTGTTTCTGCCCGGCATGAAACCGGATTGGTCCGGATGTACTAGAGTTGCCAAGCGTGGCATCAGTCTGAGCGCAAGGAGTTTCGCAAGAATTTTGGCCTCTGCGTTGATTAAAGATATCGGGCGATATGAAGCACACTCCTCAGGGGGCTTTCCAGGTTTCGGGATTGCTATTATAGTGGCTGTTCACTGATCCAGTGGGATTTCACCCACCTGTAAACTATCATTATACATATGTAACAGGTGTGGGGCAACGGTCCCAGCCACTGTCTTATAAAGTTCTAATGGTATACCATTTGGCCCCACCGCCTTCCCAGATTGCAGTGAGCTAATCACCACTAACAGCTCTTCCACCGTGAGATCGGCCTCTAGCGCCAGGGCCGCCTCCGGTGTGAGTTTGGGCATATCAATATCCTGTATATATGACAATGCTTCATTCGTAGTCATCACGGAGGACGACTCATATACCTGCTGAAAGTGTTGCGCTAGGGTGCGTGCTATTGTTCCTGGATCGGCCGTCTCCTGCCCTTCCCTCGTTCGAAGTCGCGGTATCCATTTTTTCCCCTGCTCCCTTTTATCAAGCCACGCCAGGAGTTTACCGGCTTTATCACCTATGTCGTAAACCCTATGTTGTGTGGCCAGCAGTCTTAGCTTAGTTGTTTCCCTAAGATATTCCCTGTACTGTTGTTGCATCAAACCCAATTGCTAGGAAGTAGCCGGTGTTGGGTTATTGATGTGTTGAGCCTCAGCGTTCTATAGTTCTAGCTCTATATCATGTAGTTTCTGTTGTTTTTCCTGTTTATGCCCTGTGATAGAAGCAATGGCTTGTCCTCTGATAACCACTTTATAAGCCTCCCACAGGGTAGTTGGAGAGCGGACCGATTGGGCATTTTCTTGAAGGTAGTGTTGTGTCGCCTCAATGCTAGCTTTTCGGATCTTAGGAACCTGCAAAAACCTGGGAAAATGGGGTAGACGCGCTGCCTCACTCTGTGGCAACATGTGTATGTTAACAACATTGGAGAGTGGTCCGAGATACCTCTGGGTCAAATCTCTGCCTTTTCAACATTTTTCAAACTGTCCGCGATGGCGAAGAAGTAATCTATTCTAGATAGACTGTTATGAACCCCGGAGTAAAAAGTGAACTGCCATGTTGTGGGGTGGTGACTTCTCCATATGTCAGTGAGTCCCAGCGCTTCTAGAAAGCTCCCAAGGCGCTAACCTCTTGTGTGGTGCGTCTTTACAGGGTATCGGTCTATGGACCCATCTATAATTGCATTAAAGTCCCCCCCAATCAGCAGCTCTCCCTCCGGAAGGTCAAGCAAAAAGTCACTCAGAGCCGGGAGTGTGACAGCATGCAGGGCCCGGGGAAGATAAACTGACACTTATTAATAGCTCGCCCTTCCCATTGTCCAGCAATGGCCGCGAAGTGACCGTATCCGTCTGTCTTTCTTTTATGTACTATTAGTGGCGACTGTTTTCTGACCAAGATACCCACCCCCCCTTGAGACAGAGGAAAATTCCGAGTGTGCAACCATTTTAAACCCCCACCTGTCCATCGTCTTACAAGTGGCGCCGGTGAGATGTGTCTTTTGCAACAGGGCCACCACCTGGGAGCTACGCTTTAGGCATTGCAAAACTAAGCCTCTCTTTATTGTCCCCGAGGCCATGCACATTCCACGTGATTAGGGTCAATGGAGCTACCTGAGTCGTAGGACACGACCTCTGGTCAGTGGCTAATGGGTCCAATTCCATCATAACTGTGAGATTGTATAAGAAGTAATACGGATTCAATTACTTGAAGTCCCCGTCGGACAGTGTCCAGGAATGTGTCAAATATGTGTGCCTGTACAAAAACTACAGTAAAACAAAAACCTAACCATCTAACAAATCCCTGTCCCCCCATCCCCCTCCCTGCTAGACGGATTCCAAACTACCCGCTAAAAGTGCATTTTTAAAATAGCAATAAGAAATCCGCTTTCATCAATAAGCAGGATTTATCACCACTATTCCAAACATGGACACACTACCCCTTTCATATCAGAAATTACCACTGAAACACATATCAAGGAATTCTCAATGCAACCCTATGAGAGGAGCAGCCTCACAGCAGTGAGAAACCAAATAGGCTCTTTGTCACTACCAGGACATGCCACACAACAAAGGCACATGGCCTTCCTTTTACCTACACAGCACCCTTTCCATAGGGCTACCCAGGGCCTACCTGAGGGGTGACCTATAGGTAGTAAAAGGGGAGTTTCGGATTTGGCAAACACTTTAAAGGCCACATCACTGTGGCAGTAAACTGCACATGCAGGCCCTGCAGTGGCAGAGGCCTGAGACAGGTTTGAAAGGCTACTTCTGTGGGTGGCACAAGCGGTGCTACAGGCCCACTTGTAGAATAATTTACAGGCCCTGGGTATATGGGATACCACTGTACAATGAACTTACAGGTAAATTAAATATGCCAAACAGGTGTAGACCAATCATACCAAGCTTACAGGAGAGAGCACATGCACTTTAGCACTGATCAGCAGTGGTAAAGTGCTCAGAGTCAGAAAACCAACAAACACAGGTCATAAAAAATAGAGGAGGAAGGCAAAAAGTGCTGAGATAGCCGTGCAAAAAGGGCCAGGTCCAACAGGCACCCACCCCAGACATGTGATCAGAGACAGGCAGCAGGGAACAATTGGCCTAAGTAAGAGCATTTCAAAATCTGACTTTACCATAAATCAGGATTTTAAATTAGGATTGCAGACACCAAATTTGGCGGTTTATCTCTCGCCAATTGGAATTCACACTTATAAAATGTATTAAGGCAATCCCAATGGGCCTTGCAGCAGTGAAAAATAACATGCAAAGCTTAACAGTACATGTCCTGCCTTTAAAATACATTGCATCCTGCCATCTGAATGGTCCAGGGCCTACCTAAGGGGTGTCTTATATATATAAAAAGGGAAGGTTTGCACCTGGCAAAAAGTTTATTTTGCCAGGTCAACATGTCACTGTAAACTGCACACAGAGGCTCTTCGAATGGCAGGCCTGAGACATGGTTAAAGGGCTACCTAAGTTGGTGGCACAATCAGAGCTGCAGGCCCACTAGCAGCCTTTCATATTTAGTCCCTGGGTACATGGAGTACCACTTTACTAGGGAGTTATAAGTAAATTAAATATGCCAACTGGGAATGAACCATTATTACCATGTTTAGTGGAAAGAGCTCAAGCACTTTAGTGCTGGTTAGCAGTGGTAAAGTGCACAGTCTCCTAATACCAGCAAAAACGAACTCAGAAAAGTGGAAGTAGTAGGCAAAACATTGGGGGGAAGATCACCCTAAGGCAGTCATGTCTAACAGGGATCAGGGGCCTTTCCACTCAAAAGGGAAATTAATAGTGCTTGTAATAGTGCTTGACCCAGTCTCTGGGAAAGAAAAGGGTGAGTAACAAATCTGCATCTCTTATTAGCTTGCCAAACTGCACCTGTGCTGGGACAGTCACTGGAACAAAGGAGAGAGCTCTGGAGACAACACTTCAGGGACTCACATTTGAAGTTTTGGTGGAAAGGGTGTAGGCATCTGTGTCAATCAAGGAGCAAACCCGAGATTGTCAGAAGAGCTCTTACCAGAGGCAATTTGAAGTCACCATTTTGGATTGTTCCAGAATGCTGTACAGGTGGGCGCAACTCAGGGGTGGATGGATGATGTGTTATCCTATGATTGGACAGTGGGGCTTGCCCCGAAAACATTCCACCCCATTTCGAAAACTCTGCACAAGGGAGAGACGAATGAGAAGGCCCTTAACTTGGCTGCAGTGACAGCAAAGGGATGCTCAACTGGAAGGAGAAGCCATCCGATGCTCTGAAAAAATTAAATAAGTATTTTAAATTCAGCTTTCCCCAGGACTAGGATGGGTCTCTCCAGGGTTGGTAGTGCTGGCCCCCCTGTAATCATTTAGGACCAGTTGGAGGAAAGGACCTGCTAGAGGACCTTGGATGATTTGCCTAGGACTTCTGTTGACTGGCCCTTGACTCCTCTGTTGAAACACAGGTGCCCTACGGGACGGCCATGGGACCCCCTCAAGATGCCTAGGTGGTCAGGGTGTTTCTACCCTGCCCCTTTTTTTAAAAACATGTCTTTCAGTGACTCGGTTCAAGCCGAGTCACAAAATGGCTGCCAGCACTTCCTGGTTTAAACTATTGGCAGCCAATCGGATCTAAGCATGAGATTGGAAGGGGTGCGGACCCTCTGCGTCCCTATATATGCGCCACTGGAAATTTCTCTAAATTGCTCCACAACTACTGAACAGATTTACACCACTTTCTGGACCAACAGCCACCTTTCTGCCAAATTTGGTGTAATTCCGTTCTGCTGTTCGGGCTGTAGCTGTGTCTAAAGTTTCCTATAGAAATTAACATTAGGAAAATGCATTTTGGGAACCTCCCTTTTTCTCGGCCCCTGCTTGAGGGATCATCCCAAAACTTTCAAAACAGCAGCTGAATTGAGCATCTAACTAGTTTTGAAAATTTTGCGGAGATTCGTTAAACGATGGTAGAGTTATTGCCAAAACAAAACATGCTCTTCTTATGGAAACTACATCCTAACTACAACTGCCAGTAGGTTAAAAAAATGTATATATATATATTTTTCACCTACTGGTGGTTGCCACATATATATTTGTTTTCGAACCACAAACGTCCCAAGACAGAGGCGCATACCTCATGCAGGTAACCTTTATTCAATGCCGCGAAAACAACTCCGGTGAGCCATATAAATATTTAATTAGCCATGCGCATTTTAAAACCTTTGGTCGTAGTTCACTGCCAAATGTTCAAAAACGTCACAAACTTCCATTAGTAACAGTGTTGCCCCCATCAGGCCTCCAGTGAGCAAAGCATGTTGGTATCTGAAGTTCCATATAACACCCCAGTGCGATGACAGTATTGAGCATGTCGAATATCGTTTCATTCAAACCCTACAATAGGGCTCGATGAATAACAGAGTCATTTCCTCAGTGTTCAGTGCCGCACCTGCTGTTCCATATGAGGCCAAAAACCGGCTTCGCTGTGGTAATGCACCCCAATGGCTGGACAGCCGTCTCACATTCAAACCAAAAACATCCTAAACAGAGGAGCACTCCTCATGCAGGCAACCTTTATTCTATGCATCTGAAACAACTCCAGTGAGTCACGTAAATATTTATTTAGTCTATGCGTTTCATGAGGAGTGCGCCTGTGTCTTGGGACGTTTGTGGTTTGAATATGAGTGTTAAATGAAGTTACAAAAAGGAAATAAATGTATTTTTACATTAATCCATCTGAGTTTAGGTGCAACTAGTATCTGGTGCAAATGTGATGAGAATGGACTGGACCACCCATGTCGTGTCTGGGTGCAACACTGCACTTGATGCAACTTCTTCGGTAGACATCTGCAACACACCATATTAGGTTTAAGGGAGAAGGCATGAAAACTAGACTGCCTCAGTGTGCATAAACTGCCCCAGTGTGCATGTACTGCCCCAGCGTGCATGAATTACAGCTGCCCCAGTGTGTATGAACTGCCCTAGGTGTGCATGAACCGCCCAGGTGTGCATGTACTGACTCCGTGTGCATCGACTACCTCAGGGTGCATGTACTGCCCCAGTGTCCATGAACTCTGTGTGCATGTACTGCCTCAGTGTGCATGAACTCTCTGTGTGCATGCACTGCCCCAGTGTGCATGTACTGCCTCAGTGTGCATGTACTGAACCAGTGTGCATGAACTCTCTGTGTGCAGGTACTGCCCCAGTGTGCATGTACTGCCCCAGTGTGCATTTACTGCCTCGGTGTGCATGTACTGCCCCAGTTTGCATGTACTGCCTCAGTGTGCATGAACTCTGTGTGCATGCACTGCCCCAGTGTGCATGTACTGCCTTAGTGTGCATGTACTGAACCAGTGTGCATGAACTCTCTGTGTGCATGTACTGCTCCAGTGTGCATGTACTTACTGCCCCAGTGTGCATGTACTGCCTCAGTGTGCATGTACTGCCTCAGTGTGCATGAACTCTCTGCGTGCATTTGACTAAACCGAGTCGTCTAGGTTTAATGACTAGGGAATCTTGTACTGGGAACCCTCCCTTCAACAGCTGGACTGTGACTCTCCCTCTTCTGTATGTCACCTAGTGCTCTGATAGAACCATAATGAGACACGTAGCTCTCTATAAAACCTATGAATAAATAATAACGTGACAGAACCCATATCTTTCTCTCCATGTTTTCACGGATTGCGGCTTTAGATCACGAATAAACGCAGACGCATCCTGTTTTTTGGCCTGCACTGCTCTTGAAATGATGCATTAAGCGCAAAGCAACCTTTCAAAACTTTTATTTCATAGATGTGTCAAAACATAGTGACGAGGCTGCAGTTCACTGTTCTGTTCTCCAATCCTGCAGATACTGTCATGTGCTAATGTTAACCTCCAGAAGCATAACATTATCACAGATCTTTTTAATTTGTAACTTGATATGTGAGCAAAGCACCAATCCGAGATGATTTAAAGGCAGTGGGTTTTCACAGGCTCGGCGGGGATTCAGGCTCGTTACCTTAATTGGTTTCGCCTTCCCAGTTTTATGTCTGGCAGGGCGTGTTTCTCCAGCAGGCCAACAACACTCACGCGCCACCGCTGCAGATTACTTCAAAAGCACACTTTGCTGTCCTAGAACCCAGAAACTATTCCAAAAGGGAGTTCCTTCGACAGACTGAGATTTTTTATTTCAACAAATCATGATTTTGTTTATAAAGGAGCATGTGTTGTGTAGGGGAGGAGTATTCGGAAAAGAATGATGGAGTTTAATTCCGTAACATGCTTCGTATACTCACTTAGTGGCCTTATAAATGTTGTACAGCTAATGTGTCCTGCCTGTCCATGCTGCACAATTCATTGAATGTAGACTGTCCCAATGAATACTGTATTGGAATCATTTACCTGAACTTTTTTTTGTAAATGTTGACCTCTTCACACTAACAGGTTTGACAACGTTCCATAACCCTCTTTTCCTCCAGTGTATACTTGCTGGGATGGTTAGAGTTTTAGTCATCTCATGAATTTTTAGGTCTTTCCTGGCGTTAGGAGCGCATATGCGCTGCCCTCGCCATGCGATGGCCTTTTGGAATCAATACGGATTCGAAAGCGTGCACGCGGACGGACAGAAGATGTGCACGCGAGGACTGGATGCTTCACTGGCGGCGTGACACACTGGGAACTTTTTTTTTGGCTCGGCATGCCGCAACGGTATTTTAAGGATGAACAGCTTAGAAATAAACATCTACACAGTCTGCTTGCATGGGAGGGAAACCAGGGAAAATCTGCTGCGAGGCGTGATAAACATGCTGCCAGTGCGTCGGTAGGGAGCCCCGCGCCAGCAGTCGCCATCTTCCTCGGCTGCCGATGGGCTCTCTTTTGATCTCATATAAACACTGCCACGCATAGAGCACCCCTCTCCCCGCCCTGCCTCCTTGCACACCTCCTTACTCCCGCCCCCACTCCCTCCTGCCTGCCTCTCCCTGCAGTGGCCTGTGTGCTGTCATCGGACCTAGCCTTAGTTTTGCCTCCTGAGTCCCCGATTATTTTCTGTTACAAAGTTGATGCAGCTTGCTCGGTGCACAGAGTTGCGTATTCTGTGCGCCCTGCCCTGTGGGTAACCTTGTGCGGTGATATGTACCCTGCCAGCTACCTTTAAAAATAGCCCCAGCCAGACACTGGGGACCTGACCTGTGGTTGGGCCAGGGTCACGGCCTCAGAAAGGGAGAGCTCCCAGTGTCTTCTTCGCCTGCAGGCCTGTCAGGCTGCCTGCAGGCCTGCCAGCTCTGTATCCATTTCAGGGGCACCGAGGATACATAGAAAAACACCAGGCGTGAGACAACTCATGAAATTTCGTTCTGACAAAAAACAAGGAAGCTGCTAGCATTTAACACAGAAATGCATGTTTTGCCCATCAACCCCCGTAGCTGAGAGAAACACTTCCAGTAAGCTTTTTATTAATTGAAAAGGGTCAGGCCGGGGTTCCAATGCCCCCAGACTGCCTGGTTTTATTGTATTTCACATTTTTCAGCTATTAAAATAGTACGATTCTTAGCCACACACAGCGCCTATGTGCGCTCTGCATAACAACACCCGAAATATATATAGCAATGCCAGATGTAAAAAAGAGGTGGGGGTGTAAATGGACAATGGGGGTGGTGGGGAGAAAAATGTTCAAATGTAAATAATGCCATGCACCATCGTTCCAGCGTGAATGTGGCAAGGTTGCTATAGTTGCGCTCATTGCTTTCGGATGTATCGGGAAAGGTTGCAGGTTAAACGGTAGGTTAGTGCCTGGCACCAGAACTTCAGAAGTCCTGGAGCCAATGCGAATGAGAAGCAAAGCCTGTCTCAGCGCAGTGAGCAAGTGGCCATGCCATTGAGTATAATAAACCTGCCCATGCTTTTCCGTCTGCTTGCTGGAGGCTTTCTGCAGGGTCATTCAAGGACAGCGCATAGTTTGCGTAACTCTGTAATTTTTCCATGATTGCCCGTTGTTACTATTGTACGGGACACAGGGGACTTGCATGTCTTTCGCTCCTGCCTTTGACTAGGACAGACAGGGCAGTGACAGTGCATTCTGTGCCTCAACGTGCTCTCCATGCCACTGGAATCAAGCTATCCTGGCTGAAGAGGGGTGAAACCCCGAAACCGGTCCTAGGATGCTTGTTTCCAGTCCAGGGAGAACCTGGCTTGGCAGTTCGGGCTGAACTGTTCCCATGAGGCACAGGGTCAAGACTGAATTGCATATGGCTGGGTTCAAACTGGAATGGCATGGTGAGCTAAAAAAATTATGGATTTAGGCCCAGATCTCTGTACTGGGGTGAATGTATGACAATGTTCTGCATTCTTTCTATCAACTGTTGTTTTTGCATTTGTCATCCCGAGTGGGACGGGTATGCCCAGGCGTGGGTCCCGTGCTCTCCATGCCACTGGAATCAAGCTATCCTGGCTGAAGAGGGGTGAAACCCCGAAACCGGTCCTAGGATGCTTGTTTCCAGTCCAGAGAGGACCTGGCTTGGCAGACCTAGATCTCTGTACTGAGGTGAATGTATGACAATGTTCTGCAGTCTGTTCATCAACTGTTGTTTCAACATGCTTTATAGCATCCTCTAGGTCATTGCACTGAGCTGCAGGAGCTGACTTGGGCCATCTGCACCCCCCCCATGTAATCAGACTGCGAGGGCTCATTGCATGCGAAGGTCTAGCAGCCTGTGGTAGTGTTCTGCCTGGTTTAAACTCATGGCCACGTTATGGGGTATATTTCAGCAACTGATTTGCAGAGTGCAGTGTGTTAGTGCATAGGTCTGAGACTCGGAATTCCCTCCCCATCTTACAGTCTGCTTTGCAAAAACACCAGGGGGGAGCGACACAGGCGTTATTTTCAGGTTATCGCAACCACCATGGTTCCCGCCCCATGCAACCTCATGTTGGCACCATGGGTTCCAAGTGTGGCGAACGATGCATTAGTGACGCATTTTTAAAGATGAATGGTGGCCGCATGGCTCCCAGACTCTTAGTTTTCGTTAGCGCTATCAGCTTGGCCCAGATGACTGTCGATTCAGTGATACTAGTGGAACAACTTCACTCGTCTCATTGTTCATTTCCCGTTTGCAAAATGCCAGAACCACCTTCTTACAATTGTTAACGTCTGTATTTTCAACTCCGACAGTGTCTGTTAGGGGTAGTAAGCGCTATATAAATGCAATTACAATACAATAAAATCTTACGTGTGCCACAGCATGTGCTATTGTGCAATACGTGGAATGCAGGCAGCAAAACAAAACCAGCATTAAAAATGCAATCGGTCTCGCATTTCATTAAGTTAAAGCCATTTGCTTTGCTATACAATACCATTAGCAAAGCAAATGGCTTTAACTTAATCAAAGGCGAGACCTATTGCATTTTCAATGATTGTTCGGTTTTGTCATTATCCATCTTGAGATGTGACCTTCAGAATTGCAATGTATTCCATAAGAAAACTCACCAGTGACATGAACAGTGATATTATAGCGCATATTTTTAATGATTATGACACCTCACTGTATGTAACCAAACATAGCTTTTTGTTCTTCCTAAAGCTTTTTCAAAAACTTTTAGGTAATTAAAAGTGATAAGCTCATGGGCCCTCAAATTTTTTGTGATCTTAATGGCCTCACCTCCCATCTTGTATTGCTATCCTAATATGTTATCCTAAATGCATACCTGTATACTTGGCTGTAATTAACCTTTGCTACCAACTCCCATTCTGCTTTCCTACATTTGTAATCTATTGTACTATCTTGGTGTACCATCCTTTTGGTAAATTATATTGTTATCTGGAAAAGTTCCAGCAGCTCTACAGTTCATCTAAGAAATCCTTGAGCAATGCAGTCTGAGAGAACTCATGTTTCGGTCAATCACTTACCTCCTTTTTCTCAGAATGGGTTACATTTACTGCCTAGAGTTGAATCTTTTATTAAGTTGCAACTTACCACCCATGTCAAGGCTGCTTGCTTTGTATGGCTACTGTTTGAAGTGGTATTCGTTGCTGTACTAAATGTTAACATATGCTATTCGTCGCTCTGCCTTGAGAGATTACCCTGTTGCTTAGACACTTAAAACACTAGAGTGGTGATTTACATATTGGTAGGTCGTTGGGTAGCAGACCCACCTTTTTCACTGGTAACTCTAGCAGCATGAGCACCTTTGTTACAACAGCAGTGTTGACCAACCATATTTTTTATTAGAGATGTTCCTGACACACTGGGATTTTAAACTCCAAATTCAGTTTTTTTTCATGTTTGCGACTGCCATTGTGCTCCCTAACGTGAAAAATCCACATCAGAATAACACGAAAAAGAAGGTGGGCTTTCCAAAGTACAAAATCTAGCAGGCCTTGTGCAGCTGAGCCCACTGAAAGGGGTTCCTGTTGTGTTGAACCAGCTATGCTCCGCTCTGTCCTCAGAAGCCATGTGTGGCAGTACAAGGTACGTTCTGGTCTTTGTCAGATGCCTAACATGCCACACTCTAACTACCCCAAATATCAGATAGTTATGCCACTGAAAGGTTGTCTGTGGGCCTTAACACATCACAACCAATGCAGTCTCTTTTATTGGACCAGCAATCTGATGGTTGGCTAAGATGTCATGTCACAACCTGCTGTTACCTCTCTGGGCCCTCTCACCCTCCCTCCCCATTACCACAGCAATGGCAGGTGCACAACATAGTCTGCACTTGTATGCAAATACAGACGTTTCAGCATAGTTTCCCCTTGCATCATCTTTATTTATCTGTCCTCTTCCTTAACTTCTTCATTCTCTGCCCATCATGTGCACTGTCCATACCAGTCTGTAGCACATTTAATCTTTACAGTACTTTGTTACTATGTAGCTTGGTTTGGATACACAAGTCCCACACATACAATCATGCAATGACACTTCATATAATGGGGGTAACACGGATAATTATGTGACGATGTTTCTTGGCAGAAAAGTGTATTAAGACAATAATGCTTTCCAATTGGATCCACATATTATTTGGAAATTAGCATAGTAGTATGTGATTAAGATGCTTGTATAGTAATGTTTGCTTTACATATAGCTTGGTATATTTAGCATCAAAATATGAAGACACCCAGCGATACCACAGCAGCAGCACATTCATCCTTAAATACCCTTACATTTTTAGGCATCAATCCTTTATAGCCTGTTATGGCAGCATTCGGTCATTCCTCATTGTATTTTAATTTCTATAATTCACATTTTCATGATGCATCACTCACTATGAACCGCCTCATCATATTTCAACATGCTCCGCCTGCTCCAAAATACCTTCAGATGGATCCCCACCGCCCTCATCAGCAGCAAACGCACTCTACCCCAGCGTCACCCAGAAACTCCTCCGGAAACTCCAGAATCCTCCAGGTCCTAAAAATCCCCTGCCGCAGCCACATCACACAATACCTGTGTGAACTCCACTGGCTCCCAGTTGACAAAAGAACACCTCAAGCTCCTCACCTACGCATACATGGCCCTCCACAATGCCAGACCAGCATACCTGAAACACCGCCTCTCATTCCATGCACCCAACAGACCTCTGCGCTCTGCACAACTGTCACTGGCCACCGTCCCATGGATCCGCAGTACCAGAACCGGAGTAAGATCCTTCTCCTACCTCGCCACCAAGACCTGAAGCACCATGCCCCTCCGCCTCAGGCAATCCCCATCACTGTCCCAATTTAGGAAGAACTTCAAGACCTGGCTTTTAAAATGAACCCAGTGCCCAGGCAGATCTGCAGCCCCCCACAGCGCCTTGAGACCCTCACAGGTGAGAAGCCTTGCTTTACAAACCCCTGATTTATTCATTTATATTTACTAATATTTAATGAAGGCGTTTTTGTATTAGGTGCCCAACTTTTTCACATATTAATATTCTTTTATTAAAATATTATTCCTGGGCATTGTGACATAAGTATTAAACTATTTCTTTTTTTCACATTCACAAACAACTGTAAATCCTGTGACCCTTTGCACAGTATGTTTGGGAAATTGAGCAGTAAAATGCACTATTTGGCCCCAAGTGTTTCAAACCTGCCTTGGAGCAAGAAATGCCCATGCAAATGTTGAGGCTAGCTCACTATTAATTGGTTGCTCTGTGCAATGTGGGAATCTAGGTCTTGCCATTCTAGCTCTTCTTGGTTCACAGTCTTGCACACATTAGCTTCGAACCCTTGCTAAGGCTTTGGTGCCTTGACCACCAGACCGGTTCTAGTAGCCTGAAGGGCATCAACACATTAAACCCCGTGCATCTCAACTGTTTTGCCCACACTTCCTTGTGTCGGCTATGATGATGGCTGCAAGATACCAAAGAGCTCCACCTTCTAAGTGTTCCTTCCCAGGGACCAACTTAGCCTCTTGGATCCAAGCCAATACTTTGCATCCACTACGTCTACTCTTTGTTCACCTATTAAAGCTAACGAATAAACGGCAAACATTATGGCAAATTGATTTCACAGGTCTATTGAAACAAAAATAATATTTTCTGAATGTTTTAAGCGCTAACCTAGAGGTATACCATAAACGAAACTCCTTGTTGCTGAAGTGTTTTTGACATGCAGCTGTTTAAAATCTTAGGAAACTGCAACATGATCTAAACAGATATCACATATGAGCCTTCCTGATACATGAGAATAGATGATATGTTTGTGCTAGAGTTTTCAAGGTGTGAGCGCTAATCTGCTGCATAGAGAAGCTGTGTGACGGTCCTGTGCAGAAACATCAGAAACATGACTCACTTTTGTCTTTGGCCTCAGCTTCCTCTGTAATTTGATTATGTTTATGCAGCAGTTTTGTTTTTACCATGCATTTTGTGCCTGCCCCGTGTGGTTGATATTTGGTTTCCATAAAAAGCAGAGTTTTCTTTGAGGTTATACTCTGGGTTTCTTCCAAACCCACAACTAATCCTTTATTACTTGGCCTTTTGTTATGAATTTAAACTTGGCATTGCATTCCTCCCTCGGTGTAAAACATGAAACAAGCCATGTTGATTTTGAATCTGAGATGCAACAATTTTCTTAGGAAGGAACAGCCTTGGTTCAGTTCCCACCGGTATCGGGGTGAATGGCTAGGGCGAGACGAGAGAAGCTGGCATTTTTTACGAACACTGAGAGGTAGGGAAATATCCCAACATCTAGCCAGATCCTTTTTGCCCTTGAAATCTAAACCTTTAACAAAACTACAGGAAAATGGTAAAGTAAAATGTTTGTGGAAACAATCGAATGGTATTGATAAGACTCAGTCTGTGGAAAGTCAAAGAGGCATTGTAACACTGACTAAGAGAGTGAGATACTTGTAAGTGCTCAGAGTCATCTTGATAGCAGAAATGAAGGGGATAGAAGAATCCAGAATCAGCAAAACATAGCAGAACAGACGAGATTTGATCAGTGTGCGGAACTTAGCATGAGTCAGAAATTGCAGGATCTTAATTGAAAGGTGGTTCCAGAGCCTGGAATATAACACAAAAAAATCACTGTCCCCAGTTCTGCAGCAACTAATGCAAAGAACCATCAAGAGATGATGCAAACATAAGAGAGGGTAAATACTAAGGAAAACCCTCATGGATACACTAAGGCCCTAGTTAAAAAAGAACATGATGTGCCAAGGTATATAACCTAAGATTCGATCGGCTGTTGCATGGGAAACCAGTGTAGAATATGGCGCACCGCAGAGAAATGCAAAGATGGACACCAGCCTAACAACCATATTTTGAATCGGCTGCAGCATCCAGCTCATATCGGTGAGTAGCTCCAAACACCAGGCAAAAGAAGTGTCCATTCTGGAAACAAATGTTTGCTTGTTCTTCCGGGGCGCCCACCTAATGAGGAATAAAATCCAGAATCTGTTTCAGCAGTTTCACATTGTAAAACACGTGGAGGTCATGGAAACGCATCTATAAGTTCTGAAACTTGGGCACCAAGAAAGAAAGGCTACTCATCTTACTATACCGGAGGGCATTATTTCGCAAGCTGTCCTTATCTAAGGTCAGCAACTCATTGATGGCATTTAGCTTAAGCACATTGCTACTTTGGGTGGCAGAAAGGCCGCGAAACAGAGATTGTGCTGAAACTGTCGGGATAGGTGTCTGCTCCATGTTAAAAGGTCTAATAATGACTGCCAATGGTTGCCTATTGATATTGAATAGAATCTGTGTTGCACCTCCAGAGATTAATGTAGAGTTGATTGAATGCCAACTATGTAGGAGAGAACTTGGAATCTGGGGAAGGAAGGCAATCATAAGAAAGAAGAGTGGGTAACAGCAGAACAAGGGAAGAGAAGCTGGAGGTGACTTGTTGGACTGAATAAACTTGGATATTAAACTACTACTTCATGTTTAGCCCATCTTTACATAAGTGGCAATGAGCTGAAGTCTGTGTGTGGGACAGACACAGAAGCACCTTCGCCCTAGGAAAAAAGGAAATAGGAAGGAATTGGAAATCATACCCTTGATGTGGGTAAGTGCTTTACTCTCCTGCAGGCGCACAAATTTGGACTGTCTATCCTGAACAAGAAAAATAAGGAGGACTATTGACTTATTTATATTGCGCTGTTAAGGGGAGAAGAATCAGCTGTGATTTCCATGTGCACTGGTTTTGTGCGTGGAAAATATTGGCAATTACATCAAAATAATGAGGATAATGCTTTCCAAGTAAATTGATTCAGGTGCTACAATTGCTTTGTTGTTGAGGAGATTAGCACTGATTATCGTGAGAGAACATAAGGAGTTGCCGATTACATTTTATTGGGAGCTGCTAATGCAATATATGGAGGCTGTTGTTGAAGAAAACAACTTAACAGATAAAACATTGGAGCGCAAGGCTTTTAACCCCCTTCCCTGGCGCATTCTGTCCAAGGAGATCCCGAACGCTGATTGAGAGACAAAGGGAGTGTCTCTGGGATTTATTGCTGCATCTGTTGAGGAAAGTACCTTGGAAATTGTTGAAGTCTATGGTTAGAGGCAAAGGGAGTGTCTCTGTACAGTTCTTTGCAATTTCTATGGAAGTACCTTAGAAGCAGCACCAGGAGAGCAGCCCATAATTATTGATGGAAAAAAGCACTCTAAAATTGGAATTACTGAGATTTATTTGTGGTTGTTTATTATGGTAATTATTTATTTTGGTCAGTTGTATTATTTTTACTAATCTGCCACATTTCCGTACATTTAATTGGAAAGGAAAATAAAAGTATATTTAAATTATACACACATACAACAAAATATGGCTGATCAAGGTACGGCTCCAACTCCCACGTTTCTTGCAACTCCAGGTGACCCACCAGTATCATGGAAACAGTGGAAATAATTGTTTGTCACCTACATGCTAGCAATTGAAGCATATAAATATAGTTCTGTGAGGAGACAGGCAATTTTACTCCACCATTTATGTATTGGGGGGGATAGGTTGTATGATGACCTACCTGAGGTTTCTTTAGGTAGGGGAGATGAGTAACACAGCAACGTATATCATTTGTCAGTACAGATATTAGATACACGTTTCATCGCAAAAGTGAATGTAGTATTAGAGCAACTTAAATTCTTTTCCCAAATACAGAGGTTAGACAAAGATATTGCATCTTATGTGGCAGCATTAAGGGTTTGTCTTTAACATGCCAGTTTGGCAACTTGAGTGATTCGCTCATAAGAGATTAAATTGTGAGGTGCACAAACAATAAAAGAGGGAAAAGGAAACTACTAATCAAAGATCCTACACTTGAAGAGGCCAATCAAATTGCTAAAGGTTTAGAACACACATAAATGAGGATTAGAGAAATAGACAAGACCAATGTAAGTGAGTTAATGAAGGAGCATCAATGAAGCAAGGTGTAGCTTTTCCAAAAGTGGAATAGTAAACCACAAATTAAAGTCCCCAAGAATTATAACTCTCAAAGTCACATTATCTAGGAGTTTGTCTGCACATCTTTGATTGATAAAAGGCATTTATTATGTCAACACAAAATAGACATAGTAGGTAGGGAATACCAACCAGTGACAGCTGAGGGTCTTATGTAGAGAATTTCAAATATATTTCAGAAAGCAATCACTAAATGTGAACAATGGACTTGATAAACTACTGTGACAAATTATATATTCACTCTTCGTAATGCTTATGCTTAAATTAAGAGTGCTGGTTGCCCTTTAGTATGGTGTTTTAATACTATTTAATGGTTTAGGTGACATAGCAATAACATAAGAGCTGGGAATGTCACTTGCCATCAGAAATTAAATGGCCATAATACACTGATTACTTAGCAAGCTTTTTTTATATCAGATGTTTTATTTGGACTTTTTATGCTATTAAAAGTGGTTGTGGGAGAATTGGTACTTTATAGTAAAACGAAAAGAAAATAGGTAATTTATGTTAACCTGTATGTGGGGTTTCAGTAAAGACGTTTTGATGTTCAAAAATGTGTTTTGTCTACAGGAGGGGCAGTTTTACAGTTGCTATTTGTAATGTTCAGCTAATAATGTTGGATTGCATGGAATATTGACTTTAATTTAGAGTAGATGAATAAAGTATACTGATGCAAAGATTGCTTTGGCCATTACAGAGAGGTTGTCACGCTGAGGGAGGAATGCATAGTGTGCGTCTGGTCAGGAACCAGGCTTAAACATATACTTTAGGTGTATAATATTGGCTGCAATCCATTGAATAAATACATCAATATTCACATTTTTGTAGAGTAAACTATTTGTAGGCAGTGGGCTAATATCTGTTTGTACCCCGAACTGTAGCGAACACAACTGTTTCCATTTTTAGGGTTTTAAGGTTACAGTGAGAATTGAATGCAAATTTGAAGTGGTCCGAGCAAGGAAATCTTTTGCCCATGGCTCCAAGTAGTCTGATCATGGTGGGTAGCATTAAGTTGTCACTTAAATAGTATTGTATACCTGGTCTATTTTCATCATCTACTTTGATAACAGCAAAATATTACTACTAAAAATATCCGCTTCTGAACAAGAAGCCAATGGAACTTTGTCATAACTGGCTGATCTGATGTCTGTGTCTTTGATACAGATATATGGAGCCACATTCTGAATTAGTTTGTGTGTCCTAACCAGGTCCTTAAGCAGACCTAGGTGAAGCATAAAGGTGAACAGGTGAACAGTGGAAACTATATTGAAACAAATGCAATAACATTGAAGCTTTAGTTTGTTACCTTAACTTGTTGAACCCAATCCATTACTATTCCAACTTGGTCCTCAAGTTTTTTTTTGGGGGGGAGGGTGTGTCCTCATTTATAAATAAGCAGATTGTTAGGCTCCTTCCTGGTACCCTTAGAGGGAGGCCACGGTCTCATTTGTATCGTTGCACCTCCGGGGTTCCAAGAATGGCCAACCGCAAGACTATTAGGTAGAGGAGGATTGAGATTGTATCCACTTCCCCCAATTCCAGCTTCTTCCCATAATCTCGCTTATTTAATAATCATTGAGATGATACATTGTCAAACTTACTAAGCCATTCATCCCAGGCCACACAACATCTAGTTCTTTTCCTCGAAAGACAGCACTGATCCAACTTATACACCCTTTTAACTGAAGCAATCCAATCAAAAAATACTGGAGGCTGAGGAGAAACCCATTTTAAGCAAATGTCCATCCTTTCCAGAAGGATTAAAATAAATAACAGTGAGTTTTGGAGTTTAGAAAGCTTATAACTTGTACTCTCGTCTAAACGAACTCCAAAACTAACCAGAACCAGGCTTACCTCAATTTCTTGCCCCAGAACCTCTAACAAGGTCTTACCAACATCGTGCCAGAAGCCCTGAATCCGAGAACACTGCCAAAACATATGCAGATCGTCCATGTTTTCCAGACCACACTTCAAACAGAGCTTCACACCTTCACCTCCCAGCTTCGCCGGTCTCTTAGGGGTCCAGTAGGCCCTGTGGAATGTAAACAAATGATTTCTTCTAAGAGGAGCACCTTTGACAACACTCCATAAAGAGTGCATCAAGACTTTCCATAGAGAAGCTATGTTGATCACAGACAGTTCTCATCGATGTTGGAGGGGGTTCCCCTTTCACTAGCAACCAGTACCATTTGGAGACTTCTTTACGTTGGTGGAGTGGACCCAAGAGGAAGTTTTCATATTCATCATCTCCATCCCCTTCCATCCCGATCTTTTCAGCCCAACTAGATACTTGGTAAAATTTTAATCTGGATAATCTCTGGTTTGAGATGTTATTTAAGTAGTCCCAGGATAATAATTTATTGTTTTGCAACAATTGGCCCCACTTCTTAATGCCTTCTTCCAGTAATGCGGTTGACAAACTATCCTTAAGACACAAAGGTGTAGTGGCGCCAGCACTATAGTACGGGATCTTAAGAATTTTCCTGACCCGATACCGGAGCTCACAGACTGATCTCAGTACCTTCAGTTTAATTTTTTTTAAATTTTGGATGACCGAACTTTAAAAAAAAAACATCTCCACCCAAGGGGATATTTCTGGACATAGCCTGAAGGAAGGGAGGAAACAAGAGGATTCAAACAGAAGGAATCTTATATTTTTTAATTGGAAGGCCCAGCAGGAGAGGTGGCAATCGGGGCTTGCTATACCCCCATCTAACTTAGTGTTAAGCAGTTTCCTCCAAGAGATTCTCACCCCTTTATTAGCCAAGAGAAGGCTGGAAATGTCACTCTGTAGAGATTTTTAAATGTTATAGTTTAATGATAAAGGGATCGCATCAAATATAAAAGTGAACTAAGGCAGGATTGACATTTTAACCAAATTGGAAAGGCCCAGGATGTAAAGTTGAAGGCTACTCCAAGATCTTAATAATGTTCCTGCCTCTCTTATTTTTAATTCAAGATTTTCCTGAGCTAACCTAGTGTGTTATGTGCTATCTGTATACCCAGGAATCTAATTTGTTCTTTGACCAGAGGAACATTTGACTGCGAATTCCAGGACATGATTTCAGTTTTTTGGGGATTAATTAAATAACCTGAAACCTTCCCAAACTCCATCAACAACTGCTCTAAACTCAGTAGGATGCTGGGACTCTCCCTCGTAAAAATCATCAAATCATCAGCATAAAGGGCTATTTTTTTTACCCACCCATTCAGCATGCCAAGGGTTAAATATACAAGTTAAAGAGTAACGGGGAAAGTGGACAACCCTGTCTAGTTCCTCGCTCCAACTTGATTGACCCGGTTAAATTCCCATTAACCACTATCCTCGCTGTGTGGGTTTTATAAATGTTAGTGATAACCTTGGCGAAATTATCCCCAAGCCCAAAAATGTAAATCATATGGTGTAAAAACGGCCAGTGCACCCTATCAAAGGCTTTCGCTGCATCAAACGCAAAGATGGCAATAGGTAGCTTTTCTGAGGAGGCAATGTTGATTGCACCGATCAGCTCATGAGTTAAATCATGAAGTTGATGACCCTTAATAAACCCCCTCTGATTGGGTTGGATCAGTGAGCCCATTACCTGATTTAATCTCCCAGCTAATATTTGCGCATAGATTTTATAGTTTCAGTTCAGCAAGGAGATGGGCCCCATTTTTAGTATCTTTACTGGGCTTCAGGATTAAGCTCATAGCAGCCTCATCCCAGGACTTAGGAATTGGGAGGCCATCCGAAAAAATACCGTTAAACAGTCTCACCAAAACCGGAGCCATTTCATTAGAAGTGAGATGTAAAACCCATTAGGAATACCATCTTACCCTGCTGTGCCACCTCTTTTTAGGTGTTTCATGGTGGTCTCTAATTCTTCTAATGTGATGCTTTGATTAAGCTCTAAAGCTTGCTCATCCGTCAGTGAAGGTATTGTTATCCTATCAGTATACTCTTTTATCTGGGAGTCAGACACCACCTGGTTTTCTGTATAAAGATCTTGGAAGAAGGACTCAAAGGCTGATTCTATTTTGGCATTCTCCATCGAGACCTCCCCTAATTTAACGTCGACAATTTCCTTGATTAAATTCCTGGTCTGATTAATGCGAGATTTCCAAGCCAGGAGCTTCACACATCCTTCTCCATATTCATAGTTAGCTAGTTTACTAGCCTCCCATCTTTTCCTTATGATACTATCAAGGTAATCAGCTTGTTAGTCTGGTCCCTCTGCTCTCCATCATCTTGTTGAGCAAGTTCACTCAGAGCAGCTGAGATATCTTCTTCCAGCTGTCCTATCATGGATTTAGGCTCCTTATGCTTTTTAGCAGTCAAACTAATAACTCTCCCTCTTATAAATGCCTTATAGGCATCCCATACTACATGTGAAGGGGCAGAGGAATCATTAATTAAAAAAAATAACATGGTATAATTTTTAAGTTGTGTTATTATTGATGTATCGGAGAGTAAAAATCCAAAGTCCATCTTCTAATAGGCGGAGTTCTCTCTATTAGTAGATCAATCAAAACTGCTGAGTGATCAGAGAGATGCTCTGGAATGTGTTTTACTGTTTTAACACAGTTAATCAATCTGTTATCTACAAAAAAAAGTAAATTCTGGACGAATGGCCATATTTTTTGTTATAAAATGTAAAAGATGACTAGCCAGTTATTGCCTTATTTTTTACTCTCCATATGTCTGCTAAACCTAGATCTTCTACAAGGACTCTGATAAAAGAGCCCATTTTAGATGCTACTTTTCCTGTCCCTTTGGAACTATTAAGGGTCGGATTCTGAAGAACATTAAAGTCCCCTCCCATAATAATAGGGAACGTAGATTGTAGTAAAAGGTTATAGATGGAATTTAAAGGGGCCTCATCATCGATGTTTGGACCATAGTATCCCACTATAACGACCCATTTCTTCTGAACATTAACCTCAGCTACAATCCACTGCCCCTTAACATCCACCTTATAAGTCCCTAGGGTGGCCTTTGCCGATTTTTTAAAAATAAGGGCTACTCCTTTCGTGCAGCATGTTTGGGTAGTATGAAGTGAATTTTCCATCCACTTTTGATTGGCACGAACAGTCTCCCATTCATCAATGGTTAAGTGGGTTTCTTGTAGAATTATAATATCACAGTCAGATTGACTCAAATATTGCAGAATCCTCCTATGTCTACCCACTACTCTATGGCCATTAACATTCCAAGTTAGTATTAATTGGGACAGGCATAAGTGTATGAGTTTTATCAGGTTAGGTCCCTCGGAAGACCAGACTAACCAGGCGGAGACCTACCTCTCTTTTAATTCTCATCTCGTCTAGTGTTGCGAAGAAGTGAGGACTTTTTTTCTTTTTTCCCTAATATGCTCCCCTACAGAATTAAATTGCTTCTCTTGTGACCCTCCCCCACCAAAGGAAACCCTCCCCAAAGATAACCTGGGTAAGATGAACAACTACCCAATGGAGCTCGCCTCGCCCTCCCCAATGTAACAAGTACAACAGAAAACTAGCAAATTAATCCTGGGCCTTTATTTGTTACATTAAGGTCCATATCTCCTTGGGGTCCCTAAAATTAAAAAAATTATTATTTACTTTACTTTAAGGAGGGCTCGGAACCTCAGCTGGACTGTTGCCCCTAGAGACCGTAGAGTTGGTATAAATGATCCTAGCTCCCACTGCCTATCCTGCATGATTCTTGAGAGATCCGATCTAATACGAAATGTCCACTCCCCTTTAGAAAAACTCCCAGCTTTTAAAGCCTCAGACAGAACTCTCTCTTTTAAAGTAAAGGCTTTAAAATTAACCAATATTCTCCGGGGGGTCTTCCTATTTGAGCTTTTGTAGAAAGGGTCTCTATGAATTCTCTGGATATCAGCCTCTAGGTCGTGGGAATCGATAGTAGGAATAACCTCCTTTAATACGTTTATGAAAAAGCTTTTAATGTTATCCCCCTCCAGGCCTTCTGGTACATTGAGAACCTAAATATTGTTCCGCCTTGCATTATTTTCCAGTGTCTCCATTTTATCTAGCATAACGTTTTCAGCATTTTTCAAAGTCTGAATCTTAGTCTGATGAATCTTTACTTCCTAATTGAGGACCACCACTGTAGCTTCCATACCGCAGATTCTCTCTGTAATTGCAGACATCTTTGCTTTTAAAGTCTCACAGGAGTCTTGAATTTTATCCTGATTTCTCTCCGAGACGGCAAACCTATTTCTGATGTCTGACGAGAGAGCCTCTAACACGGCTGCCAGGTCCGAATGTTAAGGACTGATTGGTGATAAAGGGGCTCCAGTGGCCGGGGAAGTGGGTGATTGGGACATTCCAGCAGAAGAGATGAGAGGATCGCCCTCACAGCCACCCTCTCAGCCGCTCAGAACCTGAAACCTATTAGAAGTGGTAACATTCAACTGCACTCCCCCCTCTGCTACGGGATTCACACTGATAGAATCTAAGCAGTCTGTGCTAACACCAGCTGTCTCAGTGAATGGCTCTAAGTTCTGATGCGATTCAGCCATTCCAAGGAAGTTAAACCAACCTGTTGGACTTTATTATGCACCTGAAGGAAGGATCTAAGAGATGGAGTTATTTTGACTTGGTGAACCTCTTTTCGCTGCCTCACCGAGGGTATTGAGGAGGAATTCTGAGGAATAAAAGGTGGACTTCCCCCTGTTTCCCTACTAGATTTTTTAGAAAGAGTTTTCCCAAATTTCGGGATGGGGAAATCGTGGAGGAGTTTACACTGGTACCCGGGACACTAAAGTTTTTATTACGTAGAGCGTATCTACTAGGAAACTCTACTCCCTTTTTACCAGCTGAAACCACTGTTTGAGACGCTAAGGTAAAGCAATTAACAGATTCTGAGCAGTCAGTCAGATTCAATGCCTCCCCCAGCCTTACTTACTCCTCCTGCGCAGGTTCTGGGTTTTTCAATTTCACTTCTCCTCCTCTTTATGGAGTTTGTTTAGCATGAAGACCCAAGTGCTTGGTCCACCTAAGGCTCATGGGCATAGAGAGCACTGATGGCAAAGAAAAAGCTTGGTAAAGGGAGGTAGTCTGTAGGGGGCTGTTGCAACTATGTGATGTCTGTATCCTGAATCAGCACCCTGAGATGCTCCTGTGATGGAGCTCACAGCACGGGGCAGCAGGCAGGGACTGACTCTGTCTGCCGTGGCCCGGTAGGAGATCCTGAAAACGGCACGCCTATCCAGGTGAATGCCATCTGCTGCGCCCAGCAAATGCCCCCCCGGTGGGCCCCAGTGCCAAACTGTGTCCTCCAACCAGCACTACTGTGTTCCTGAGCCTGATGTCCTGAAGGGACCAAGAAAACAAAGGCGCAACGGAGCGATTCGCCCTTGGGACACCTAGATGAACCTTACGAGCAACCATCGCACACCATGGCCAAGGAAGCGGATCTCAGAAGGCCAAAAAGTAAGTAAATTAATATGCCCGGATTACGGGAGTACAAGTGCGGGATACCAAAATGTGCCAGGCGAAGAGGTAGGGAAAGAAAAAAGAGCGCGTGGCCCAGGAAAGGTTTAAAGAATGCCGCTACATTGGAGAGGGCAGGACAGAGCTCGCGGCAGAGTTAACCTGCCGCCATGTTCTGTACTTGGTCCTCAAGTGTTGTAGCAATGGAGCTGTGGATGGTACTATATCATTAGCAGATATACGTTATAAGCGCATAAACATGTTAAACAAAACACAGAGTTAGCATGGACCATCTCTTGGTGGTCGGCCCTGTACTGTCGACCAACTATACCCTGTCTTGATCTAAATTAATCTAGCACTGCAAAACCTCTGCATAATTTTAAAAACTAGGTTGAGAAATGTAAAATGATTTGTTTTTCTGTTTAATATGGATGGTATTATCACACGGGAGTCGTTAAGAGGAATAAACAGACACAAAGATAAGTGTCACTCTTTAATCAACACTTCAGCCATCAGATGAAAGCAACTGTCAATCCCCACGATTCTAATTCCACTGACATTCTCTCATAGACCCCAGATGACATGCATGTAAAAGCATTGAAGTGGAACACACCACTTATCTCCTCCCTTAACAAAATATCAAACAGAAATATATAAGGTGGCAATAAGTAACAAAGCATTACATTACAGAAATTGTTGATTGAGAAATAGATATATGTTACAATAAAATGATCTACTAATGTATTAATCAAGATAAGCAGGTTGTTTATATATTGCAGAACTTCTCTTATCAGTCGCACAAGCCTCAGCATGAGAGCCTGCACTTTTAATGTCTGAACCAAAGTTCTACGTTGAATTTTCATCCACCTCCGTTCTGGAACAAACAAAATCAAGAACTACAACATGACTTTTGTTCCAGATCCTACTGTTATCAGCCTTAATAGCTTATTTAAACACCTTCACCATTGTTTGTGCATAAGCGGACCTGGACCATAGAGTGCACCCAGCCAAAGATCCTATCTTAACCCAATCACCTTGTTTTACCAGTAGCTCACCAACACACTTCCTTGAGTCAAAATACGTATTCCTTTTCCACAGTAATATCACCTCAAAATTTCTCCGATCACCCACACCTTTGTATATCACACGTTTTCCCCCATTTACCCACCCTAAACATTATACAGTAATGGGAGCCCTACCTTTAAAAAGCTCAAAAGGAGTTTTTACTCTGGTGGAGTGAGCAGTTATGCGATAAGCAGTGATCCTCTGCTGATGCTCGTTACTCCAATTTAGGTTATTTGCTCTTGCCAACTGAATATGCTCTTTTAATGGTCTATTGATTCTTTCTGCAGCCCCATTGGTTTGTGGGTGATAAATGGAACTTTTCCTGTGAAGAATGCTACTAGCAGCAAAGTACTTCTCCATATCATTGGAACAAAACTGTGGATAATTACCCGAGAGAATACACCTGGTGAAACTGTCCCTTTTAAAAACATCATCTAGAAGTGTAATAACTCCTGAGGAAGTAATGTTATGTACACATGAAACCTCCACCCACTTTGAATGCAAGTTAAGCAGCACTATGAGATAAGATGTTTGATGTTCACCCCTAAATGGGGTTATCAATGGCTCTTCCCATTCAACAGTATTCTGGCATCGATTCTCTGGCAGAGATCGAAAGGAGAGCCAGATGTGTCTTTAGCTAGCAGATCTAATAACTGAGTCTATCTCTCATACACAGTTATTAGATTTGCTAGCATCAAGGCCATGTTCCCCATGCGCAGTGCCGAAGGGGCCACTATGGAGCTTGGGCCCCCACACCACTGGGGCTATTATTACGCCACTGATTCTTTCCTTGAACAAAGGCATTTCTCTGAGATGATCAAGAGACTGTGCAGTAAAGGCCTTCGCTGCCATCATGGCATTGTTTCCCTTTTTGTCTTACAATACTTCTGTTGACCACTGGTTTCTAGTGGTTATCCGCCTTCCCTATTGAGGCGACAGTCATCCTAAGAAGTGGCACATCCTGTAACCATCAGTGCATTTGGTATTTTTGTTTCACAAAACATGAGCTCTTGTAAACATAGACATTCATCTATGTAAAGGATTAACTGTTATAGAGAGTTGTGTGTTTCAGTATTTTAAATAATGGATTCTAACAGGATGTAAACATAACAGAATCTAAATGAATTGCGTAAATGGAAAAATCTTAGAGTAAAACATTTATGTTAAGTATTTTAAGACCAGCAATGTCAGAAAGCTATTTTAAGACGCCCTGTTTACTCCAAACTATATATATGGCTGTCTGTAAAAATGCCTTCAGTGAATGACCAAACCGATTAAAAAGACAATGTTTTCCTACATAGCATATTTCGAAATGAAAGCTTCTATTTTCAGTATTTGTGTTTTAGGTGCACTGATTGTGTATGTATAAACATTGAACAGGTAAAGGTCTCAGATTAATGTGCTGTACCTAGAATAGGAAGCCGGTTAGGTGAACTGCGCAAGTTTAGTTTAGTGCTGATATTTCGAGAAGAAAAACACTCAGAGGGCTGTGCTGACAGCTTCTTGGAGATTGTAGGCTGTTCAGAACGGCCACTCTAGGAATTTGGCGGCATCTGGCTTCTCGCAGGGTGAAGCCATTTTTTTCCTCATTCAGCTGTAGTTTGCTGAAAGTGATCAAATGAACAGCGCTGATGTCACCGGCCGCGGCGCAGGGCTTTCCTCCCATAAATGCAGCCTCGTGCTGTGCTGTTCTTTTCCTTCCAGTGCTGCAGGTTGCATGTCAGTGCAGCGCGCTACTGCAAAATAGTGCGATTTAATGGCATGCGAGTCTCCAGCCACGAATAGCTTAAAGGGAATTGTAGCTGTCTGATTAAAGAGTGTAAGTGCGGAGATAATTATTCCTTTATGGTGGAAATGAGGCTGAGCCTTACTCATGCCAAGATAAATGACATAAAATCCTGATGTGCTGTCATCGCGAAGGATAAAAACAACACTTGGGATACGCAGAACCACGGTCGGGCAAGGTAGTGCACATGTTAGAACAAAGCTGCGCGAGCCCAGTCTTCTCCATTGAAAAGAATAACTAAACCCTGACTACAAATATTGTCTTTCTGCCTGCGAATATTTTGGCGAGAAAAGGTTCGTAGCCAGAGATCCCATGGGGATGCAGATACAGGACAAACGCTGGATGCTGCCAGGAGCGAAGTAAAGGGCTGGGGCGGCTATCTCCTCTCCAGATGTTAAACGGGGATCCTTCATTTTGCGTTACAACACTGTCCTATGGGCTCTTATGGTTATTGCAGATTTTTGCATTTACTATAGTATTGGAAGTCCTCTAGGCCCATACTACCAAACTGTCCCATGCTGCTGTCAAGTGAGGCCAGAGTTGCAGCTCTGTTTCATGTAGCAGTCACCCTTGCTCAGTGGTTAATTTGAGCAAGTCGTTGCAGGTAAGGCCATTTAGGGCTCAAGTTCTAGTTACTAGAACTATAACTTGGGGAGTTTCAGTGCTTATGTTAGCTTAAGGCATTTTGCTTTTAGTGACATTTTCACCAAATTATAATGTCCCTTTAGCCTTTGTTTTTCAGTTAATATATATGTATGTGTGTGTGTGCATGTGTGTATGTATATATATATATATATACATACACACACACTAACAACAAGTTGAAGGGAAACAGTTGTAACTGCTTTCTTCCAACTGCAGCTAACATTGGGTACTGATTGGAATTCGAACAATTGGACTTTTGTTTCCTTTTCACGAAGAGATTGTTGATACAATAATGATGGTCTACAGGTAGAATTGTGCAATTTTGCAATTCGTTTGCTGTGTTTTTATCAATATTGATAGATAATCCACACTTGCCACTTAATTTGCCACATTCCATAGATTTTCTTTTTTAAACAGATTGTTTCTGGCTCAAATGAAACTAAATCATACTGCCACACCAAACAATGCTGAATAATTTGCCTTTTATTTCTCCATAATTTAAATAACTCTGTGATGAGGACAGGAATGTCCTCTGCATAGTAAAGCATGTGTTTTATGCACACACCTGTAAGTGCATCTGCTACCCTTACTTTCATTTGGTGCAACATCCACACAACTCTGGGTGTCCGCTGTAATTCAATCCGAACCTCATAGCCTGCCTCTGAGGCTGAAAGGGAAGTCCCTAAAGCACGAGTTACACAAAACTAAAGCCTATGGCACTGCGTAATGGGCAAGGAGTGGTGGTGATGGCATACCATTCTAAAATACTTAGTATAAGGATAGGCTTTTTTTCTATTTCTTAAACTGAGAGTAATCCTATCAGCCCACTCGTATAAAGTTCCTCTAGTGTATAATGCACAGGCCCTGCACTGATATGCCCTCATGTATGTCACTGCGTTTTCAGGGTCTGGTGCCTGCCAGCAAGAACCAATGTTGGTTGTGAATGTAGGTATGCTGTAGCCAATACGATCCATATTGCATTTCCCTTGGTTCTGATATGGGGCACATTGGAGGTGATGATACAGCTTCCCCAGACCGTGGAAGTGCACTGCCTGCATTTCTATGCTGGAGGGTGTAACTCCTGATATAGAGGTGTGGAGGGAAGAGGACAGGGCAGCTCTTAGAAATACAAAGACCTATTTAATAGGGAATTGATGATTAGTTCTTCCCAAGCAAATGCATTTGTGTGACGGTAGGGAAATGCGGGTAGTCAGTAAATTCAGTTGTTTTAGAGAGAAGGTTATAAGGTAGCACTAGGGTCTTTTGTCTGTACTTGAGTGGCACATCCAGAAAGACTGATGAAAGCCAGGTGCAGTGGTTCACAACTATGGTGCTAGCATTGTATACTACTACTTGGACAACAAGAAGATGATGGAATGCTCAAATTAATTTAAGCCACTGGTAATCACTCAGGGTCATGTTCCAGTCCATCTTTTTTCGCCCATCTATGCCATTCTAGACATAGGCCCAACTTATGCAAATCAGTACCAACCCAGCTCCTCATAGGAGTATTTCGTCCTGGTTGCCAGGTAAAGCCCCCTCCAGAAGGGATTAGAAGCAACCCCAGACCAGTTGTGTCTTAATTGGGGCTCATCAGTAGGGTGTGGCTAGAGTCCGATGGCACAGTGAGCATGGCACCTACGTCTGGGCAACCGCCGCACTTAGGGTATTTTGTATACTCATGCTTGGAGCCAGCATCATCACTATCTACTAAGACAGACAGACACCACCTTACACGAACCATTTTCTACTTTGCAGAGATAAGATGAAGTTATGAAAAGGAAACCCCTCTAAATCGGTTCCTGAACTGTAGACAGTGGATGCACATCACCTGTAAAGAAACTCTGTGTAAAAATGGGACCCGAGCCTTCCCACTGCTGCCACGGATAGCCAGTCTCCAAGAGGCATGGGGTGTCAGTTCCCATTTTTCTGGAGTCCTCAGGATCGTGCTGATGCTTAAAGGGGTCCACTTCTCGACTGCCCCAAGTCCGGAAATGATATAAACACAGACTGGTGAGATAGTCAAGCGAAGGGAAGGAAAGGATGGGAACTGCAGGGAGGGGGATCTGGGGATGTCCTATATCCGGATACCAGCAGTGGCGTCCGATCACGTCCCTGCCGTCAGGCATGCCGGGATTTGTGCAGTGTTTGGCGAAAAGCTGCCTAAACCAGAGGGTTTCCCAACATTCCCACCAAAGTGGAGACTGAGTTTGTCACCGGCCACTCACTTTAGTGCCTGCTGCTGCACCAGTCACAGAGGAAGACTGAGAACCTGTGCTGATTCAGTCTGCACCATACCAAAGGACTTCTCGCTGGTAGAATGCCTAGTGCACAGGCAGCCTCGTATTAAGGATTTATATTCTATATTGATGAGCTCTAACCCAGATGATATATCTAGGTCTGAAATTTTCTGGGCAGACAAGCTGGAGAGTCAGGATGTTGACCTGTGTAGATCTTTAAAACTGTCTAAAATGATTTTTCTATCTGCCAATAATAAAGCACAACATTTTAAAATGGCATTTAGATTATATTTTACAAGCAAAACTGTATGCGTGGGGAAAAAGGGAAAACCACTATTGCCCAAGGTGTGGACAGGGTCCTGCAGATATGGTCCACATGTTCTCCGACTGTTGCAAATTGGATATGTTGAAACAAGGGATCTCAATTTTCCTGCATCAAAGCACTGGGCAGACGGTCCCTTTAACTTCAACTTTGATGTTACTCGGCTGTGATGAGACCTTACAGCTGGAACTAACCCAAGTATATTTTTGTTTTATGATAACAGCAGTAACTCGCATATTGATTGCTGCAAAATGGAAGGATTTGGATCCTCCCACATATTAGGCGTGGTACGCTAGACTTTTCCATGTGTTTAACTTGGAGATGGCATTATATAAATGTAAAGGCCGGAGAGCAAAAAAAAAGGGGTTGGCAGGTGTTGGGGCCCTCATGGTGCAATAAGGGAAAGAGGAATCACAATCTAATCTGCTTGTTGTGCTTTGCCTTTCTCTCTTGTGATTATCCTTTTCTTATTTTTTTTTTTTTCCTCGTCTTGCTTCTCCATTTTACATTGTATTGTAATCCTATGCTTTGGTTTTCTTTGGATTAATTGAATTACTGCTTCTCTGAGAATTAAAAAGAAAAAGGACTTCACCCCAGCAGCCCGGATTGTAAGAAATGAATTCCCCACTGCGTGCACTGGAGCGATGTGTCCAAAGTGCCTTTGTCAAGTCTCTGCATCCTTCATTGGCAGATGTGTAAAGGAGGAATCTGTTTGCTGAACTGAGTCTTGGTGACCACAAGGCATCTGCTCACTTCTATAGATAGCAGCTGTGCATCGGCACTTGAAGATGCAAATGTGTGTAACAACCAGAGAGCACCAATCCCCAAAGGGCATTGACTATGGGATTGGTTGAACAGATCTTTTTGGTGGGGCTTAGAGTTCTATAGGTAACTGTTTAACAGAGTTGCCAAATCAAATGTTATTCAGTGACCTGCAGGTCACAGATGACAAGAACACTGTTCAACTGTTGCCATAATGAGCCTGCACCAGCACTAGTTCTAAGACTTTCTGTTTTTCTGTGTAGCGTATCCTGTAGAACCCATAGTGAATATCCAAGTAGTGCTGCTACTACTTTATGTATCACATTACATTTTGGTGTGATTAAAATAGTCTTTTCTCATATGAAAAGCACTGAGCTGGTCATTCTCTTATAGTATCTATTGTGTTGTTGTTGACTTCTGATAGATTACCCACCATACTTTCTCCCTGAGATTCCTTGTACTGCTCACCCTCACTATCCTGAGAGTGTGTTAGGGGTGCACACGGCCCAGGTTTCAGTCCCATACCTATGAGCAACAGAACAGCAGTGGTAAATGGCCCTAACCTCCACGGTTGAGGCCCACTAATACCTGCTTGGACTGTGACCCCCCTACCCCCAACTGGTTTCTGACACCCTGCCAGATAACTCGCTCATCCATTGCCACATAATTCTAGTGTTCCTGACAACAGAAAAGCTTAGCAGATACGTTTAGGGGCTGTTTTTGTGATGACAAAACCTTTATTTCACAGATACCAACTAATTGTTTTCCATATTATTTATGTATCCCGGGGAAATATGGGTTTTATACCATTGTGTTTTGTGCAATAAACTATCCAATCATGCCATATGAATTTCAACTATAATATTAGTATTTTTTCCTAATATACACTTGTGCTTTCAGAGGGCAAAGCTTAACCCAAGACAAGGGCATAAGCCAAGGAGTTGAGCTTTGTGTTAGAGTTGTGAGATTGTGCCTTCACAAGTAGGTGTTGGTCTTTTAGAATGAGAATGATGTGACATGATTATTTGTTTTTTTATTAACAATTTAGTGTTTTAGACTTTTACATGCAACATTGATTCAGCTACTTCAGTTTAAAGTAAACGGAAGGAAAATTGTAATTAAGTTGGTAGCGAAGGGGTTATAGATAATGGTGGAAGCAGGAAATAGGTAGCTTTAAAGAGCAGAAAGATTCTCCAGCTATGTACACGCAGGGATTAGTATAATCGAGATACTTTTTTATACTCTCCCTGGCATTTCTTATCATGGTCCATTTCTTTCATCATTTCTTGATGTGCTGTCAGTTAAAAATACAGCACCCAATGCCAAGAAGAGAAGGAGCAATAAGATGAAAAAGACATTCAGGGGGAAGAAGGCGTGACTGCATGATTGAGGGATGGGTATGTTGAGCTTGATTTTATGGTGGCATTCATTCTCCTATTCTATGTCATAGGTTGTCTTGATTCGACAAGTGATGTGATCTGATATTTTTGTTCCTTTTAATCAGATACACATTTAATGAGATGCACAGATATTATGTGAAAAGCTTTATCGCAAATTTCTGCCTATTTGGGAAGGCCAGCTAGAATAGCTTTATCACTTTTGAGATGTGAACACCAGAGCCAGAAAAATTGATCTGTGGTGTCTGTTGGTGGTACAATGGGCTTCTGAGGAAAAGTAGTTGGAAGGATGACGTTTTTGTTGAATATGGATATGTAAAGTAACGTTGACAGGTTTTTGTCAATGATCTTGCCCATTTCACTATGAGGGATCCATATAACTTGGCCAAAAGCCTAAGTACTATATAACAACTTGAGCCTCTTGAGCAATATTATCAAAGAACTCATTGATTCATCAAATTTGGGAATCACAATAGAGGAAAATCCTTAGAGGATTACCCCACTTTGTAGTCTACCTTTAAGTTTAGACTACAGACGAAGTCATGATCATGATGCACTAAAGCTGTCCTTTGGTGTGGATTGATGCATGAAGAATTGTCAATTAAGATCTATTTACATTTTAGTCATGTCAGATACAACTGGGATTTGTAATCTCATTAGTCTACTACCCTGCTACCTCAATGGTTTTGCATGGAAGTTGCTTATTGACCCTCTTAAACAAAAGACACACAAATGATGGACGGAATGTGGAACAAATCAAACATTCACCCCCAGTCAAGACATCTGGGTTAAATCCATTGTTCTTTTGCTCATCATGCCACCCCAGTCATAGGCAAATCAGTCTTGACCCTGCTCCTCATGGGAATAGTCCAGCCTAAATTGCCAAGCCAGGTCCTCCCTGGACCAAAACAAGCATCCTGGAGCCAGTTTCGAGGTATCACCCCTCATCAGCCAGGCTAGCTTGAATCCAGTTGGGACAGTAAACCCAGGACCCATGTCTGGGCATACACGGTGCACTTAGAGCGGGAAAGCAAAAGACACACAAATGATGGACAGAATACCGAACAAATCAAGCATCCACCATCAGTCAAGAGATCTGGATTAAATCCATTCTTATTTTGCTCACCATTCCACCCCAGTTTTGGGTATCTCCATTTCTTTATTCCTGCACCTCATATCACACTACAGCCCTTCTTTTTGTTGCAGCCTCAGAGGTAAATATACCTTTTTTTATGCATTGGAACTCTATATTGTGTTGAAAATAGTGATGTAGCACAGGGCCCTGCATTTCTCACTCTGCAGGGGGGACCTCGGCTCCTGGCAGGCCCTCAGCCACCTCTTACTTGGATAGTTTTCTTTTATGAAAATTGTTGACCACTGCATTGTTCCTAGTTCACTGTGCAGTAATTTTTAAAGAATGAAACTCAAACCATTGTCGAACAGGCAATATGTGTTTGCCATTCCATCTGATTAGATTTCTGCAACATTTATGCATGATCTTAAATGTGATTTGTTTTGTTTATATTGGTAAAAAGGAATTACTTTTAAGTAAGATAATTATTCTGAAGAATAGGTTAGTTATTAACAGTAGTGTTGTTTGGTATTTACTGCTCACTGTCAGAGTCTGCCTCTCATGTAAAATCCCATGCATGCCTTTTCAAATAATTTAGAGGATAGAAAATATCAAGTATGGCAAACATTTATTTTCAAGATATGATTTATGCAGCATCACTAGAGCAGGATCAGTACAATGGCTTAGATTAAAAAAAGAGTAAATACAATAATCTGCTTTTGAAAAGCCTGCGGAAACAGTCTCTGATCCAAATTAAGCACTGCAGAGCATCAAAGCAGCTCCTCCAAAATGGTCCTTCAAAGTTAAAAATGATGTCTGACTGGAAGTTAATAACTAACATCTCCATAATAATGGATATTAAAGTTCAAAGTCCAAAATCATTCAAACGATATATGGCCTCATGTCTGAGAATGATAGGTCCAAATCCAATTGTCCTGATTCCTAAAGCAGATTCCAAAGATCAAAATAAGAGTAGGAAGGCTCCAGTGGGAACTAAAAAGTGACTCTTAGAAATACATAGATGTCAAAATGTTTAACTGTGGGGAATTTTTTTAACATTTTGAATACAGTACGTAAGATGACTATATGTGGAACTTGCTCAATTAATGTGTTGATGTAGGACTGTGTATACTTTACAGGTATATGTAAGATAGTTACATATAGATATTGGTCTGAAAGTATTTTAGACTGAGATCAATTTCTAGTGTTTTTTCCATGCTGACATTGTTGAATCTTGTGCTTAAACTCGGTTTCCCATCATGAGTAGTATGAACGTCCAGCACGTTTGAGTCGTTTATGGGCCTAGTCTGTGCAGTAGAAAACGGTTTGCATAAAAATGTCTTGCAGAATCACTTACTCAATGGTGCAGCAGCATACCGACAGCATATAGACATTTTGGTGTCATGTCTATTTGTTAAAATGTATTCTATTTTGCTAAATTGGTTTTGGAATTTTCTTGTGCTGTGTTTTCACTTTGTAACTGTTTGAGTGGTACATATATACTTTCCACATTGCCTCTAAGTTCAATCTGATTACTCTTGTGCCAAGCTACCAGAGGGTTAAGCACAGGTTAATTTTGCCACTTTTATGGTTCACCCTCACAAGTACTGTGTTTATTACTTAAGTAAGTCTCCTTCACCTCTCAACTACTAACACAATTTCTGACATGCCTGTATTCACAATGGCATTGAGTAGCCACTCTACTGCCACTGTATTTCCTGGCAGGTGGTATTGAATCACCCTAAGAGATTGGCCTTCCGGAAAAGAACCATCTTCCTCTTCTCATATGCCTGGTAATATTTGTAACGTTTTGTTTTAGGTTTGAACTCCTTGACTGGATCTGTTTGCATGCCACACTAACGCTATTGCTCTTCGCTCTTTCTCTTTTGCTTCCCAGCGAATAAGGCATTAGCAGTGGACTGTATTATTTTTTCATTATTTTGTTATTGTACACTTGGTAATACAGTCTGGGCAAAGTTACACTCCCATTATTACTGATTTAAAGTCCAGTTAGAGCAAAGAACTGTAAGGTCATCCTTCATTTAACCGGTGCAAAAGGTCTGCCATTGTGCACCATCGCATTTCGGAGCATTTTTTGGTAACTTTAAATCTAGAGCTAGAAGCATTTTGGGTCAAATCTGCAAATAACACTACAGGTAATGAATTACGTGGCAAATACTGCAAATTTATAACTATGCGGTGCACAGTGTGGCCACTGCATGGCTTTATTTGAATGACCGTTCTCTTAGGTTGTGATGTAAGCGACTGCACTCTGCTATTCAACTTCTCTGGAAAGAACATGTTATCAGACGTATTTCGGCTTTTCTCAGGTGTTTGTGTTTTTTTATCAAGCAATGTATTTTTGATCTGATGAGCATTCAAATATTTATGTACTGCTACACATGTTTGAACATCTTCATGTGTGAATACTCGTGAAATGGTTGGGGTAATTCAATGATTTCCACAGTAACATATGGTGCGTGCATGTGCAATACATAATCTTAGGTTTTTTGGGGGGTAAGTTTTATATATTGCGAACCCGACCCGAAGGCATAAGAGCGATTTACGTGAGCACCAGTTGAGTTACAGAGGGACGCATTCATTTTGTTAGGCACGGGGAGATTATGTTGAGCGCCCCTGCCCAGACTCGAACCCGGTTTCCTAGCTTTGAGGTCGACCGCTCTACACATTAGGCAGGCTGCGTCCTGCCCTCATCATGGTTGCACTGGTTCGGTAGAAAGTAAGAAAAATAATAACTATATATAGGGCGTGCAAGAGGCATTGAAAAAAACAAGTATTGACATTTAAAAATTGCATAATTTGATGCCAGGCAAGGTGATCCCTCACTACGAAAATGCTCAAATCTTTACCTCATGTTTTTCAGTTTCATATGGTGACTGGGGTAGCCCAGAATCAGCTAAGAAAAGTTTTGTTTTTGCCAATACGCTGAATAAGCTGCGTGTGTGTGTCCGAGTGCTCCACTGTGCTTTTAGTAACATTTAGGCATTTATTAATGTAGGTTGTGGCTATAGCTTTTAAAGAATACAGCAGTTTGTAAACAAAATAGTCGAATCTTGGATATCGACTTGCAAATGCCTCATTCTCAAAGACCAGTTTGTGATTTAAAGCACCCCTACTCCTTTTTGGGTTCCAGAGTAGCATGCCACCTGCTGAAAAGTGCTTCCACACCTCATCAGGGGTAGCTAGCACTATATAAGTGCAAACCTTTTCCTCTTCTATCCCTCCACTATCTTTTTCAATACAAATAGAAGACTAACATATCCACCGCTCAAATTAATTTTATGTTTTACTATAGAAATTCACCACTAATCTTTTTAGGGTTCCGGAGCAGCGTGCTACTCACCGAGAAAGCGCTTAGATGCCTCCTCAGGAGTAGTAAGCATTATATAAATGCAATTACAATTACATATCACCTTTGATCTCAACAAGGCAAAGTCTAAAATAATATCACCTATCAGCAGGCCTTACATTTGATGAAAGATTGCAGTTTTCCTGCCCCAGAGATATTTGCACTTTCTAGGTGTAAACACCGCCCCCTCATGACAACTGCCCTACATAGTTCATATATTTTCTCTTCCACCTGGATGTAGTGAAAGTGAGTCTTCACCTCTCTGTCCAGCCCTTTGCCAGATCCTTGGCCGTCGCTCTGGTTGTTGAGTTGAGGCTGTCGCCCTTTCACATGAATAGTGCATCTACACTTAGAGACAGACGTAGCTTGCAATATGCCAAGAGATTGTCTTTTCCCTTATGACAAGAAACATAGACAATACATGACAAGCTGTAATAAATCTTCCACAGATACGCACTTTACAGATTCTAGATCATTTGGTTGAGCTTCTGCCAGACAGATGTAGGCCTATTCTTCAATGCTCTCTGCTTTGTTCCCATTCCAGCATATAGTCACAGGGCCACTGGAATTATGCAATTGTGCTGGAGCTGTGATTTTCGCAGAACACTAGATTTACAACATTTGCAACATAATCCATCATCTGCTGCATAATCTGCAGGTTTTAACAAACAAAAATGTGTTTCTATCTCAAACAGTTCAAAAGTTACTAATAACACAGTGACTTGTTGAAGTGTGTGTAAGGCCTTTTGCAAAGGTTTACTGGACACCCTTCTTTTGCTTATTGCTATGCTTGGCTATTAAACTGGTACTAATTTGGTGCACCCAATGCCCAGATAATGTTAAGAAGTGTACAAAGTGCAAAATAATGAAGTAATACTATTTTTAAATGTGCCACATTATGCTGCATAATTTGCAGTTTCTTGCTGCATAATTTACTCAACCCTGCCACAAAATGTGTCCCTCTCCTGCTGCATAATACCAGTGGCCCTGCATGTAGAGGAGAAGTGTGGCTTCAAGGCTCAGTAACGCAATCGGTCAAGACCAGTGGCAGTCCTGCCTCGTCTGTTTTCCCCCATCATCACATCCTAGAGACCTAGGTGGGAAGAAGAGAGAAAACAGAGTTTAAGGTGACAGGAATGTGGTGGATGTTTTTATGTGTCTGGGGTGAATTTTTATGAAAAGCTTTAATTGCACCACCAAACTACATATACTTTTGTTTGTCACTTATTTTTCATGCTGTCAAAAAATAAAGTTCAATGTTTTTTCTGCATCGGCATTTTAAAGTGCACAAAATAGCAATGAGTCCAAATAAAGGATTAGGAGTACAAAAAATTATTGAAAACATTAGAATGGGTAAAATTGAGGGTTGTGAACTAGTACAAAGCTGTATTGAATAGCATTCCACCTAACATTACGGAAAATGCAACTTCATAAAAAATATTTGATGCAGAAATTGATTTTTTTTTTGTTTTTTAAAATAAAATTAATACAATGGATAAAGAAAAATATGCTATTATTGAATTGACTCCTGTTAATCCAGATAAAAGGTAAAACAGGCAGGGTAAATGGATGCAGATTATGGTGATTCTTGATAGCTAGAGTGGTGAAGGTAATCAGAGAGAGGAGAGGAACCATGAAAGGTTCAATCAAATCAAGACAAAATATGTAAAATGCATTTCTTATATATTGGCTAAAGTACTCTTTGCCGTACATTAGAAAGATATTGCAAGTTACCAAGGAGTCCCATGACCATATAGAGGAACAAGGTGGAAGGCAGACTTCTTATTTAAATTCATGGTACTCCGACATGACTGGCAAAATCCTTATAAGGTATATCAGGGGTACTGTATTCCTTATAATCAGGGCCACTGAATTATGCAATTGTGATGCTGTGGCATTTTTTACATAAATATAGATTTGCCGCATTGGCTACATAATCCATTAACTGCTGCATAATCTGCAGAATTTAACAAAAACAATTATTTCTAGCTCAAACTGTTGGCAGCAACATGTGTTTGGGTGAAATTGAAGGCTCTTTGCAAAGGTTGACTGGTCATGTCTTTGTTGCTCATTGCTATATTTGGGTGTTATGCCGGTACTGATGAGGTGCAACCAATACCCAGACATTATTAATAGGTGTGAAAATGACAGAATAATGAGGTTATACTACATTGTTGCATTATGCCACATAGTTTGGCTTTTCTTTCCACATAATTTACTCATTCCTGCCACATAAACTGGCCTTCCTCTGCCGCATAATTCTAGTGGCCATAGCATTACCTTCCATACACATCAATGAAATCATTGATATCTTTATCTTTCGTGTTCATTCCTGACAAGACGATCAAAAACAGAATCTGTACTGTGAAATTAAACAGACCAAAAACCAGTTACTATTGTTTTCATTAAAGATATTGGAATCAGTTTAAAGTAAGTCTGATAAAAAAATGTCTCAAAAATCTTGTAGAAACATGCAGTGATTCTATGCCTATAGAATGGAAAAAAGAAACATGTTGCATACTTGTATCTCCCCACTGCTTACATTCAGGGAAATGTTTTTGCTTTCAGCACTCCAATAACAGTTTGCTTGCTCTCCTCATTGTGCACTGCTTTCAGTCCCAAATACCTGTACCAATGCAAGACTTCCTGACTTTACCATGACTTGTTGTATGGTGCCCAATAGATTTGCTTTCAAGCACACTTGGGTAGCTTCATTTTTGTGCAACTGAATTCATATGAAACAGTGTTGAGAAGGTTTCCGTGGGAAGCAGCTCTAAAAGCTGGAAAGGCAATTGCAGATTTGCACACAATACTTTTGGACTGTTCCTCTACGCACCACATCTCCCACCTGAAAGAATAGCATGACTAATGACACAACGCAGAATGGCAGTGGGGGGCACCATCAAATTTCATTCCTGCCCATAGGAACACTGTGTTTGCAAAGACAATTTTGTCACTCTTTTGGGATTTCTTATATCCAACTCTCAGTCGATCTATTTATTTCACAAGTTGTTATTGAAGAACTGTACATGAAATCGTACTAAAAGTAATGGGAAGCTGAGTTGGTAATTGCAAACAGAATGATTCTGGCACACAAATGGAAATGTTGGATGCAATATTTTAGTTGGCAAAGCTTTTAAATATTGTAGTACTGGAACAAATCACAATTTTATTCCAGAAATAAATTATTGAATTTTCTTGAATACGGTCCCGTTTCCCACAATTTATGCAAAGGAAAATGAATGGCCATTATATGATTAGATTCCTGCATTTAAACAGCTTCTTCTATAATTTATTAAAGGTTACTGCATATATCTTAATTGTGCTGTCCTGTTAATACACAGCGATACCAAAGGGGATGATGAACGGAGCATTTGAGCAAATCAATCACTCACCCCCAGTCAACTGATCTGGGTTTAATCCATCATCATTCTTTAGCTCACTCCACCACCCCAGTTCAGACATGGCCATATGCAAATCATTCTGACCCTGTGCCTCATGAGAACAGTCCAGCCCGAACTGCCAAGCCATGTCTTCCCTGGACCGGAAACAAGCATCCTGGGACCGGTTTCAGGTTCATAATCCTCATCAGCCAGGCTATCTTGAATCCAGTGGCAAGTGAGCAAGGGACCTACGTCTGGGCATACCCTGCCAATTTAGGGCAAACAAAGCGATACCAAAGGGGATGATGGACGGAGCGTTTGAGCAAATCAAACACTCACCCCCAGTCAACTGATCTGGGTTTAATCCATCATCATTCTTTAGCTCACTCCACCACCTCAGTTCAGACATGGCCATATGCAAATCAGTCTGACTTGGCAGCTCCGGCTGGACTGTACCCATGAAGCACAGGTCAAGACTGATTTGCATATGGCTGGGTTCAAACTGGAACGGCATGGTGAGCAAGAAAACAATGGATTTAGGCCCAGATCTCTGTGCTGGGGGGGAATGTATGACATTGTTCTGCATTCTGTTCATCAACTGTTGTTTTTGCATTTATCACCTCGAGTGGGAAAGGTATGCCCAGACATGTTTCCCGTGCTCTCCATGCCACTGGAATCAAGCTATCCTGGCTGAAGAGGGGTGAAACCCCAAAACCGGTCCTAGGATGCTTGTTTCCAGTCCAGGGAAGGCCTGGCTTGGCAGTTCGGTCTGGACTGTACCCATGAGGCACAGGGTCAGGACTGATTTGCATATGGCTGGGTTCAAACTGGAATGGCATGGTGAGCAAGAAAACAATGGATTTAGGACGAGATCTCTGTACTGGGGTGAATGTATGACATTGTTCTGCATTCTGTCCATCAATTGTTCTTTTTGCATTTGTCACCCCGAGTGGGACGGGTATGCCCAGGCGTTGGTCACATGCTCTCCATGCCACTGGAGTCAAGCTATCCTGGCTGATGAGGGGTGAAACCCCGAAACCGGTCCTAGGATGCTTGTTTCCAGTTCAGGGAAGACCTGGCCTGGCAGTTTGGGCTGGACTGTAACCATTAGGCACAGGGTCAAGACTGATTTGAATATGGCTGGGTTCAAACTGGAATGAAATGGCGAGCAAAACAACTATGGATTTAGGCACAGATCTCTGTACTGGGGTGAATGTATGACATTGTTCTGCATTCTGTCCATCTATTGTTCTTTTTGCAGCGTTCTAAAAGTGGCATGTTCCAAATTGTAATTTAAAATCTGACTTCACCATAAATTAGGATTATCAATTCCAATTTTAGACCGAACATGAACTGGTACCCTGTTCCCATATGGAACTTACACTTATAAAATGTAATAAGGTAACTTAAATGTTATCCTATGGGAGAATTAGACCTTGCAGTAAGGAAAAACAAATGTAAATGTTTTTCACTATCAGGACATGTAAAACGTAAAAGTACTTGTCCTACTTTTGAAATATATTGCACCCTGCCCTTTGGGCTGTCCAGGGCCTACACTAGGGCTGAGTTATATGTATTAAAAGTTTAAAACTGCACACACAGGCTGCCATGGCATGTCTGAGACATGTTTTTAGTGCTATGTAAAAGAGTGGCACAATCAGTGCTGCGGGGTCACTAGTAGCATTTAATTTACGGCTGTTGGTACATGTAGTGCCACGTTACTAGGGACTTAGAAGTAAATTAAATATGCCAATAGGGAATAAACCAATTTTGCCATATTTAGGATGGAAAGAGCAAGCACTTTAGCACTGGTTAGCAGCTGTAAAGTCCTAAGGTCAGCAAAACCAAGATCAGAAAAAATGGAGAGGGAAGGAAAAACGTTTGGGGGAAGATCACCTTATGGCTGATAGGTCTAACACAGATGTCGGAGAAGGCTCAAATCATAGGAGAAGAGAGAGGTATCCGAGAAAGAAAAGTGAGAGAAAAATAAGAAGCAAAGGGGAGTGAGAGATCAGCCACACAAAATAAAAGATAAGTTGGTGAGAAACGGAGAGAGGAAACTAGCTCATAAAGATTAGAATGAGAGAGATCTCCCAAACACAGCTAAGGGAGAGGGACCTGAGGCAAAGCTAAGAAAGAGGGAAATATCATATAGATATATAAACGAGAAAGCAAGAGAAACCTAAGAATAGGACCTATATAGGAGGGAGAACCACTCTGTGATATAATTAAAATTGAGAGCTTTAATTCTCAAAATTTCTCTCTCTACTACGGACTTTCTCTTAGCTTATCTGAAGCTGTGGAAGCCTGGTTGAACACAGCTTTGAACAGTTTTTGTCTCCTTAAAAAAATCTAATAATTCAGCAATACAATCTCAGCACAATTCCAGTTCTTAGCTCGGTTAAACTGCTTTCTTTTAAGCATTGTCCTGACGATGTTCTAACCTTGATATGTGAGGTATGTCAGTAGTAACCCGTTGTTCCACATCTAGTAAGTATTTCCGTAGTCTCTTGGTAGTTGTACTCTTTATGCCATTCAGAGTGTTTTGAAACTCTTACCTCTTTTTTAAGTGAATGGACAACCAGCAATAGTCACGGTTGATTTCTATGGATGACAACGAACCTCTTCCAGAATGTTTTACAAGTACTGCCAGTCTTTAAGTATTTCCATTTGTCATCATACCACTAATAGGGTCCAAAGACAACTTGACACTATCTATTTGGACTCCTTAATCTTGGTTCTCCTCTTGATAACTCTCATTGCTGTTGCATGGGTGGGTGCTTCCTGCAGATGTCTTTCATTCTTGGACCGCCTCTCCTTTCGACCTCAACCAGAAGTATGGGTGAATTGGTGTACACAGCTCCTCCTGTCTGCAGATCCCATACTGTTCTTGCATTTGATAGGGGACCTCTGTAAACGATATACTCTGGTTTTTCTTATTACATTGAGAAATGCCTACTTTACGCTTGGGTACTCTAATACCAATCTGATTTAGCAGTGAATTTGGCCCACTCCTATTTGTTGACTGCCATTTGTACTACACTGACCGATTTTGTACAAATATGTAGGGCCCATGTATGATCTTTTCCAGTTTGTTGCATTCTACAATATTTATTATTCCTCCTGGTTCTGGGTGGATTGAATCTGTGTTTTTTGCTACAGTCGTGCATTTTCTGTCACATTGGAGGGTCAGTATATCGCAATTACTGTAACTTTCAGCATTTTGCATGGCTTAATATCCTATTATGACTGGCCCTTCCAAACGCCTGCACAAGATGCCACCGTTGCTCTGAAGAATAACTTACAGTAGTAACAGAGCCTGGTTCCTGCTGTGTTTTTTCCTTCTTCGCTTCCCTCTGAGGATTTGTTTCTGGACAAATCTGCTGATCACCTGCAGTGGCCCATTTCATTGGCCACTCCATGTGCCTCAATAGGTTTACTGTCCCTGATGTTAAAACCTGTGTGTAGTAAATAAGTGAAAATTGAAGCGAGACTCTCTATATTCAGTAACCTACATGGCATAAGTCAATCACCATTGATGGCATCTGGCTAAATGATACAACCTTTAATCTCTAATTAAATACAGGGATGAACTTTTACATGCTTCTGCGAGATGAATATGAGAACAAAATAATGCATTAAAAAAACCGACTGAATGAATAAATCATACCCTACTTCTCAAAAATGATTGCATTGGAGTTGCATCCAGCTGAGCTAAGCACGTTCAAGACACACATCATCACAGCCATTATAACAAGGAATCCATTTTCCACTCCGCAGAGTCTAACACATAACATTACCACTTGACTGCGTCTGTGTTCCTTCCGAACCCATCCTATTCAAATACGAGTTCCTTCCTCTATCCAAACAGCCAAAGTCCCCAAGGTGGGCACCGGATTATAAATATGCATTACAGCACGATTGTATAACCTCTGGTATAATTGTATTTGCTTTTCTAATTATGATTATGCCTGGCTATTATCTGTGTTCGGTGTTTGCATGAACTTTAATCGCCTGCTTGGCAGTACACAGAGTCTGATGGGATTTGAATCAGAGCGTATAGATTTCCATGCTACGCTTTGCACTATGCATACTTTATAGAAATATTTATCAAGGAGAATGCTGGTCCAACCCGATTGGGGCCTTGATTGAAGGCTCGAAGTCTTCTGCGTGAATGGCTCAGATAGTAAGGGCGGAGTCCTCCTTTTCCTCTTTTTCCTTTAGAATCAGAGATTGGGGTAGCTCTGGCCCTGCAATTCCCTGGTGAGGCCTGGGAGTAAAGTGTGCTAACTGCCAGGAATAGGTTGTGCCAATAGCCAACTCTGTGTGCACAGGTTCTTGAGCCATCTGGTTTTGATGCCCAAATCTGCTTTTATCGGTTGCACGCATGTAAGGGTCAAGAATAGAAATCCTGGTATTGGCTAATGAGAAGGGAAACAACAAAGGGGGTCTTAAAGATGGCAAGTAACATAGGCCATGTGTGGAAGGACAGCTCGGCCCTCATGGGAGACCCCCGAAGATAGATTTGCTCCTTACAAAGGAGTCGGGTAATGCTCACTCCTGTGAGAGACAAGGGTGGGGGAAACCCCTAGATTCAGTGTAGCAGTTTCACACAAGAGGGGAACATGTGAATATGCAGGCTGTGAAGGAAGGGAGACTTTTAAAGGGTTGCTGGATATTTTTAGATGAACTAAAAATAAAATACTTTCTTAGCAGCTGGAAGATGGATGTTTGAACTGCTTTTACTAGATTTCTTAGTTCTACCTTCATCACTTAAATATGATTTTATTTTCTTGACTCTCCTTTAGTTGAATGTATCTTTAATTGAGCCAGTAAATAAATAAAGTTAATCTATTTTGATAATATGTTCATCACAGCATGACAATCGCAACAGTAAAAGACTTAAAGAGGGTGTTCCAGCGGAACATCACGGTTATCAACACCACGGTTATCATGCGGTGATGAATGGACATCAATGCTTTTGAACGTCTGTGAACATTAAACGTCAGATAGTAATGTTCGAGTTACTAGTTAGCAATATTATCTCAACGCGCTACTTGTGTTGATACCAAGACATACATATGTCTCTGTATAAATGGACAATGATTGTTTCATGATTAATAATGTTAAATCGGTTCTTTTAATGGCCCTGATTAAGCAATGGGTGTCGCGAAAACACGTGTTGGCCAGAGTTGCTTTTTTTCCAAAGAAAAATAAATCTCTCCGTTCCAACATAGACTCCTAACAGAACTTTTTGTCTTATTTATGAGACCTCATAAACAAGACTACCTTTCTATGTTTTGTATGTGGGTATTGAGGGATTGACCCCACACCCTGTTTTGAGGTCGTTGTTTCAAACCTGGAGAGACTTTGTATCCCTCAATATCTCATTAACAAAGAGTCTAGACGAGTATCCCATAAACTGGTACGTAGAAGCTTCTCGAATTGGGCTTCTCAGTGGTTCTTGTATCAAAATACTGAGATGCCTGGAATTATTTGACTGTGCGTACAAGGTTGTGAAAAGTTTTGTGATTATATTTCTTATACTGCGCTGATAATTAGTGAAGGTGAGGTTCCAACTTCAAAGTTAAATATACATTTTGGTTTCCCAGGAATATTTGAACTACCTGAAGAGAATCATAAGTAGAGCCATTTCTTAGCCTTCAGGATGATGGATAAAATATTTAGTTTTTAGGTCTTTCATTTCCACTCTTTTTTCTCTTCAGTGTCTGGATGCCCTAACCTGTTTTGGTGGCACTGTAAAAATCTCTGTGTATAGAACCACTGAGCCAGTTCTCATCAGTCACAAACTTGAAAGGAAGCCAAGACCACGGTGAATCGATTACCACCTAAATCCGTGAACATTCAGAGCTTATACATGCAAGCTATTGTTTGTTGAAAAGATGAACATCTGTTGGCTCCAGGTGGGACTAACCATATGAGGTACACAGAAACTCCCAGAAGGCTTCGTGGGCTGGGCGACGTTCCGAGTTCACTGGTCGGCACACAAGTTTACTGTGTATAAATAGAAGATTTGCTGGTATGGAATAATAACGCTTCATGATAGTGGTCAAAATCCTGAAGTATTGATGCATTTTAGCAAATATGTGTTTAAAATTGTATTGTAAAATTAATTGCCTTCTTCCCTCTATTATTGGCAGAAGCGTCTTCAACAAACTTTCCTCCATAGGCTCGGACTTGCCCTATGCATTGGCTCTCTTGATGCTAAATGGACATAAAACATTTTTGCATAGCTGCCTAAACTACATGTCCAGCCATGACTGCATGTTTTGGGAAATTAAGAATCTAATATTGTTAAGAGTGATTCTGTCTTCTTGGCATACAAATAATGGTTTCCTAGTACCCTTGACGAAGCCTAAATTGAATTTTCCTTTGGGTCATATCTCTGACATAAAGTAAGCATTCTATTTGAATTTTGGCTCACACACTATTGAGAGCAAAACATCCTGTCATCTTAACATCCAGTCATCCTGAAGTTTAGAAAAACGTATTACAATCTAGACTCATGTTTAATGGTTTTCACTTTGGAAACTATGAATCTTAAAGCTATGCTTTTGAATTTTTTTTACAATTTTAAGGTTGGCAATAATGAAATCAATTAACTTGAAATCCATAAAATGCCTGTTTGGGACATGGACTAAACACCTCGGAGCATTTCGCCATTACACATGGCAGCCAAACAATGATTCTTCTGTTAATAGCAACTTTGAAAAGAAAGAAGGAAATCTTTGGAAGTGTGCGAAACAGTATTTTCTTTTATTAATACCTCAAAAATGACAACGCACAATATTGGGGTTGTTCTATCAAACTGTGGCTTGTTAGCCTTCGAGGCTTCCCTTTCAAGGTGTGGTGGAAACGAACATCATGGCAATTGCCGCACCATTTGGTAGGATTCAGAGTCTGCCCCTTCAGACACCTTATATGTTATAGGCTAAATGGTAATGCTTTAGCCTCAGTGCAACATATAAAGCTTTTCTATAAATAAATTAATTGTTCACTTTACTGATTTTGTTTCTCTGTACTAAATATAAGTAGGTTGCAAAGGAAATACCAACATGTTGTCCTTTTAAGAACCTTTATTTGCGTTTGCTCCAATGGTCAGCAGCTTTAAATAATTATTTGCCATGGCATGTCTCTTGGTAGGCTATTGAGAGAAGAGTCTAAGCTTTGGAGGGTCCCCTCCAAAGACTACTAAGTAAATAATCACAGCGGAAATTGTAGATTTCATGAAATATTCTGCTGATTTTCTCAGACAATCTGTGCTTGTGAAAAAGAACGTGGATCTCCATGTAAATATGCAGTCAATACAAAATTATTGTGGGGAGTCCATCTTTTTGCCATGTCCCTTCATTTCCTTATGTTTTTGACGTCTGCTCTTTTGAGCTCTCGAAAGGCTGAGGCTCTCTGACTGACTCCAGTTACATATAGTCTACTTAAAAAGACAATTGTTTATAGTTTAGGGTTGCCATACCGGCAACTTTAGTAAATTATTTATATATCCAAGAATATATTTTGTTTTGTTTTTATTAAAGCATTAGAAACAGCTCATATCTTGACCAGTTGCCACAGATATAACATTTGATATTTGACACAGTACATCACAATTGAGTAACAATAGTAAAAACCCATTTGTCGCATCTTAATCAGTAAATCTCCTGTATAGTTTAGCATGTACATATGCAGGTGTAATACAACCAGAGTGGCATCTCTGCTGAACCTCTTCGTGTCTGCATTTGTGGGTTTGGAAAGGGGTGCTACAGGTGAGCGATGCTATGTCTATTGCTTATTGAGTTCATCCGATGCTGTACTATACATTAATCAATTTGCCTAATCAGCCACACTGTTCTCCACTTCAGTCTCCTTCCTTACTAGGTATGTTTGGAATGGGCCCCAACAATTTTTGGGTTGGCTTTTCGGCGGCAGCAGCTCATTATATGCATCAGTTTGTGTATTACAGTAGAGCATGTCTGTGTGCCAGTCTTCTATTTTTGGAGTCGGGCCCCTCCCCATCTCATAGCCATGCGTCTCTTTCCCAATAATAATCCAATAGCCATTAGAGGTCGGGTGGATTTCCCGATACTTAATTCATGCCCTAACAGTACCATCTTCGGGTCAGGTTCTATTTCTTCGCCTATTATAGATCCCAATTCTCTAAATATCTTACGCCAAAACTCATATATTCCAGGACATTGCCAGGCTGTATACATAAATCCGGGATTTTCCTCCCCACATCTCCAGCATCGCGAAGCCTCTCACAGCCCGTATCAATAGTGTCTTTCATGTGTTTAATAAGCCCTATGTAGGAACTTAGTGTATGAGCCTGTGACGCCCATTTAGAGAAATGGTTTTGGTCCTGGTGCAGCAGTATTGCCAGTCCTTATCACTGATGGGGCCACCCATATCCCGCTGCCAGTCACGCCATACCTACAGTATCGCCGGCTTATGTGCCTCCAGCGCGCTAGTGTAACATGTAATGATTAGTTTAGCTGTATTTTTCTGACTGTATTAATGTTGAACGTGCCTCCATAGTCTGTGGTTCTAGCATATTCTCCCCTAGCAGCTCTTGCAATGTATGTCTAGCTCAGTGATATTGATATTTAGCCTTTGCCGACATGAGCGGATTACCTTCCTGAATCATTTCCCAGCTGCTTACTGCCCCATCAGTGGAGAAGTCACCCATTATTCCTATCCCCAGAGTGCGTACTGCCTGGCTTGCCCCTCCGCCATGGCCCATCGGGAACCACAAGCACCAGTGAAGTGGAACATGTGGGGAGTACAGTAGTGCACCAGCTTGCCTATTTAGTAACGCATGGCATGCCTGCGTCGTAGTTGCCAGGGAGTCGAAGATTCCGTGTCGCCTGGATGGTGTGCGGTAAAGGGTCTGTGGCAATGTAGTCGGGTCACCTGCATCTCTCTCCAGGTATAGATGAGGCAGGGCTTGTTGGCCGTGGAACCAGTAGTATGCAAATGTACTCTGAGCAACTCTATAATACATTTAAAGGTCAGGGGCATTTAAGCCCCCTAAATCACAAGGTAAAGTGAGCGAGTTCCAAAACACTCTGGGCTGTTTTCCGCCAAGGCTAATTTGATTATTAGCGTGTGCAGACATTGAAACATTGTATGCATTAACTGTATCGGTATATTCTGGAATAGAAATACAAATCTGGACAGTACAACCATTTTCATCAAGGCTACATGCCCCATCAGTGATAGGGGGAGTTTGACCCATCTGTCCGCGTCGTCAGACAGCTTCTGTATGGCTGCCCTGAAATTTTCAAGCAGTACCACCAAGGGGTCTGTGTGTACATGGATACCTAAATATCGTACCGATGCAGTGGTCCACTGTAAAGGGTATTCAAGCGTCGGAGTCCTTGTAGCTTGCGTAACTAACATTAAGCCCCGTCCACCTAGTCAAATGCCTTCTAGGCATCTAAAAACACTGCAACAGCTTTGGCTTCCGGATCCACCCATTGCAAGACTAGAATAGTGTATGTAAGTTGTGAGTCAGGTTTCGGTCTGGGACAAACCCTGCCTGCTCCGGGCACACAATTCCTGGCAACAATGCCGCCAGTCTGTTAGCCAGTATTTTTGCATAGATTTTGGCATCGACTTTAAGTAGAGATAGTGGCCTAAACGATGAACGGAGGGAGGGTGCCTTACCTGGTTTCAGTATTGTTACTATCATGGCCTCCCTTAGTGTGGGGGGGACATTATCCCCATTTCAACCATTTCTTCATATAATGTTTTTAGGCGTGGTACTAATAACTCCTGAAAAGCTTCATAAAATGCCACTGTCAGCCCATCAGATTCTGGTGCCTTTTCGGCTGGCATGCTCTGCAATGCAATAATAGGTAAATTTACCCAAGCCTCCAAAGGTGTATTGGGTTGCTCAATCTTGTTGTAGTAATGCTCTGCAATGTGGAACCAATTTTGGACAGTTTTAGGGGCGCCATTAAATGTTCTGTGTGTTCAGAAGTCAACCATGGCATTTCGATGTGGGTTAGGTAGTCATCTAATACACCCGTTCCTCTGTATCTGGGAGCTGTATAGCATTTTATAATAGCTGCAAAACTGTTTTACTATGTCTTCTGGAGTGCAGAGGGTTCGTCCATTGTCATCTAATATGTCTGTGATCACATATGATGCTCTCAGGGGTCTCGATATGCCAGTGTCGCCCTTGCTTTATCCCTCTCCCCATAGGATCGCACAGTTGCATATTTTCCCATATGCTTAATCTCATCATTGGCTGCCTCCTGGAATTCTGCCAACTTCTGTTTAATGTCAGCTCTGATCTGCGGCCCACCCTCTTTTTGCAGTGCGCCCTCCATGGTGGCTATCGCCCTCTCCAGAGTATCTAACCTCCCTCTTATGGAGCGCCGTACTCCAGCATTTTTAGAGATTGTTATCCCTCGTATATAGGCCTTCAAGGCCTCCCATACCATCACAAATACAGTGACTGATTCCGTATTGCACTCAAAGTATTCTTCTATGGCCTGCTTCAGTCCCGCCTTCAAGACAGAGTCTAACAGGGAGTATGGTGAGAATCGCCAAGTGAAAGCTGGGATTCTGAGTCCTTGGTACTTGAACGTAAGTTGCACTGGGGAATGATCAGAGTATGTTCTGGGGAGGTGAGTGCAGTCAATCACCCATGTCCTTACCCCATTGGAGAGCAGCCAGTAAGAATAGTGTGTATACCCCACAGTGTCAGGAGATCTATGTCTCCATATGTATGTAAGTCCTTCCTATTGCATTATATCAAGGATGGCACATGCCGCTGCTGAAGGACGTCAGGAGGGGGCCTTTGGATCGATCAATATTAGGATTAAGAAAACAATTAAAATCCCCTCCCCAAACCTGCGGTATGCCCACCCACTGGTGTACCTTTGCCTCAAATAATTGATAGAACTGAGGGGTCAGAGTAATTCGGTCCGTATACTCCGATCAATAAGAATGTTAGATCATCCTAGTGGCATTTAACTATTGCATATCTATCTCCCGGGTCCTTGTACAACCCTGTTAAGGTCATCCCAGACTGTTGACCCACCAAGATTAGGACTCCTCTGGCATGTTATGTGTAGTTGGCAGCGTAACATTTGCCCTGCATCCTGCGATTGGCTAATTCTTCCTTATCTGGTTTGAGATGAGTTTCCTGCAGCACTGTGATGTTTATTTTATGTCTCTCGTGATATGCCACTCCCTTCCGGACCTTTCTGTTTTCGTTGAGACCCCTGATGTTCCAGGTAATCAGCCTCAATTTCTGCCTTGGTTGCTCACCTGCCGCCCCTGGGCCTACATCTGCAGTTGCTCCTCATATGACACTTTGCTGCTGTGGCATCTGGCGTCGTCTGGTAATTTTTTCCCTCTTTGAAACATAGCAACAGTCCCATCCCTATTAGCCCCTCCCACCTATGTGTTCCCTCAACTGCCATAGCTCCCGTTTTTTCCTCCCTCCCTTAAACATACCGAAACATATAAACATTCTAAACAACATTGCTTTTAGTGTAGCACACTTGGGGGCATAAGTTCCCGACTCCTCCTCTCTCCGACCCACCCCTCCATCCAAATTATCATATGAATCATGTCCGGTGCCTCATTGTATCCCACACGTTTACTATTGTTTAAGTTATTTCGAGGGGCCCTTGCATTACCAGTGTTCTTATATGGCCGTTCCAGTGTTCCACATATATCTATTTACTCCCAACAGGGAGCACTGTTATAACTTTTGCATTGTTCTCTTACAAAAATTATCAGAACAGTCTTACCAATCTTTGGGTTGCAGCAGCCCTTCCAGTACTGTCTGTCCACAATGTCCTTGTTGGAGCTCCAGGGAGAGGCACATGTGCATTGGCACTTTAGTTTCACACTCTCATCAGTCAGCTTAAGTCAAGTGGTATGTCAGTTATGATCACACTGCCGATGACTCTACCACAATCTCACACGCTCGCCTCACTGCTCTTCAGGGTCCTGTGTATCACCGCCATTGATCTGGGGCGCTTTCTGGGAACCCCGACATCTGCCGGTTCCCTCCATCTGTTTTATATACTGCATTACCGACTTTGGGTCTGTAAAGTAGTATATCTTGCCCTCCGATTTTATTCTCAATTTGGCTGGGTATTGCATGCTGTACTCCATGTTCAGCTCACGGAGCATCCTCTTAGCAGGAAGGAGTAGGCGGCACGCCTCTTGGATTTGCTGTGTAAAATCCGGGAACCGGGATATCTCCGACCCTTCCAGACGTAATGTGCCCAGTTCTCTAGCTGGCTATGATTGGTCTCGGTGCTGCCCCAGGTACTGGACGCGGCACCAGCGAGCGATATGCATGCTTCACTATGAATATTGCAGAGAAGGTGTCCCTGCCCAGTAATTATGACAATATTCGCTCCACATACTGCTCCATATTGCTGATGTTGGTTGATTCTGCTATACCAAGAATTCTGATGCTGTTTCTTCGTGACCTAGCTTCTAAGTCTTCAGCTTTGGATTGGAGCGATTTTAGAAATGTTTCCATTGCTTTGTGCACCACAGTTTCTGTTTGTAGTGTATCTTCTGCGTCTGAGACTCTCTGTTCGACCACATCCAGTTTTTCATTGTGTTTGTCTAGCAGTTCAGACATTCTATCCATTCGGAAGGTGCGGGCATGTATTTTGCTATCAATTTTCGATAAACTTTGCTGCATTGCACTCAAAATGTTTTGAGGTCCGTCTCTGCCAGTGCCTCTGTATCATATTGTCCGGAGGCCCGTCTAATTCTGAAGTGTTCGCTTTATGGACCTGGGGGCCTTACGCAACTCAAACTGTAACTTGGATTGTAGTTTATCTAGTTTGCCAATTTTGCAATTCTATATGGTCACTCTACATCCGTTTCTCCGCTGTGATGCTCAGCCCAGATCTTGCTTTACTCATGCCCGGTTCACTATACTTATGAGGGCTCTGTGTTTTACTAATGTCTGGTCTACGTTCACTGCGGGCCTTCAGGGCTGTGGGCTTGCTAGTTACTCGGCATTGTAGTCTTCCTGGAGTATCCTACGCCATGCTGATCGTGACCCCAGCAAGATGGGTAGCTATAAAGCTGCACTTCACATGTGCTGGCGTCTATTTGCAGTCCGCTTTCTCCACTACAGTGCCATGCCTCAATGTACCCCTCTTCACTAGGTGATCTAGGCCACATTTATTTCTGACCTCCAGGCATCAGCTCAATCATGCTGGGGTGGTCCCTCCACTGCCATCCTCTAGACGCTGGGCTGGATGGCTGCCGGCAATCGCACGTTCAGATCTGTCTTTTTTTTTCTCCCTGTTCATGTGCCTTCAGAAGCCCCAGTCTCAGTGCCTCTGTTGTCTATCACTGCTCGGCCTCAGTGTATCAGTGCTGGGCCTCCCCCCGCGCACTCACCCCTCTCGGGCCCAGCACATCTCAGCGTCAAACTTATGCTTGCCAGCGCGTCCCGGAAGTGTACTGTTCACTCCACAATTAATCAACTGCGTGCCTCTGGTAGTTTGCTGCCAGCAGTTGTACGTTCGCACCTGTATTTTTATCCGTTCATGTGTCCTCTGGTTCCCAAGCCTTAGCGCCTCCATACAGTGTTACTGCTCAGCCGTAGCATCTCAGCACCAGGCCTCGCTCCGCTCACTCACCACTCTCGGGCCCCGCACACTCCGGAGTCGGCCTCATGCTTGCCACTGCGTCTTTGGAGGGCGTCGTTCTCTCTGCCCTTTAATCCGCGGTGTGCCTCTGGTCCTCCTCTCTCATAGCCCAGTGCATTCTCCAGAAAGCTGCTCAGATGTCTATGCTGCCTCCTCTCTCTTCGCCTTGCGGCCGCTTACTTGCACAATGTCACCACCTGCCACGTGTCACTGTCGGTAGGCCTCTGTTCCGCTCAGAAGCATGCAGACTCTGTTTAGACTGTTTTTTTCAGGCACATTCGATTCCTTGTCTTTGCCTCTTGTTTACACTTCCCTGCTAGAACATTTAGGGCCATATGTAGGTAAATTACATTTACCGATTCTTAAATACCGAATTTTACCGATTCGGTATTTATGAATCGGTAAATGTAATGTAGGTAAAATATTACCGAATCGGTAAGTGTCGGTATTTTAGAATCGGTATTTACCGATTCGGTAATGGCAACTGGCTTCCCATTCATTCCTATGGGCCTGGAGGCCCATAGGAATGAATGGGAAGCCAGTTGCCATTACCGAATCGGTAAATACCGAATCGGTAATGGGGGAGGCATCATCATGGGTGGCAGGGTGTCACATTGACACCCTGTTGCACCCCTGATTCCTGCATGTGTGCACATGTGGCACACATACATGCCCTAGGGGCATGTATGTCTGCCACATTGCACACTTCTAAGGGCCAAATAATGCTTTTTCTAAGACATTCGTCATTTACCACCAACTTTTAGTTGGTGGTAAATAACGAATCCACACTACACCCACACACTCCCCATACATCTCATTTCAGGATTCGGTATTTACCGAATCGGTAAAATTACCGATTCGGTAATTTTACCGATTCGGTAAATTACCGAATCCTGAAATGTCCCCCCTACGTACCAAAAGCCTGAATACCGGTCGGTAACGGTATATTTACCGAAAATCGGCCGTTACCGACCGGTATTGGGCTTCCTACATATGGCCCTTAGTGTGTAAGAATCACCAGCAATATGCTGGATGTGGACGACGGTCTCGGGAGCACCTCTAACTAGCTGCCATCAGGCAAGCTCCGCCCCATGCACAAATATTACCAAAAATTGTACAAAGAACAGATTGGCATTAGAGTGAACGATTTTTATCCCACTGGAAACAGTTCAGTGCATTCCACATTCTTTAAGATGTTCATTTTTTTGGTAGCATAGCTGTAGAAACCAATCTAAATGTCAAACTTGGGTTGAAAACCTTGTTTTGCCAAAATTTCACGGAAAAATCTTTTTAAAACCAAACTTGCTGTTGGTTTTGTGAAACCAAATGGAACATGATTGAATGTTCAGATTTTGATTACCTACAGATACTATGGTGTGCATGAAGCGGAGCTGAAGTTCTTTTGACCTAATCCCTCTACCGCTGAAGGAGCCAACAGTTGTTGGTTCAAAGTGAGCCACCACAAAATGCTTGGGTTTGAATAGGGATTTGGAGGGGATCGAGTAAGTCCCATGCCCTCCTTAGATCTGCTTGTGAAGGGCCCCAATAGAATATTTTTATCTTTTAAGCTGGAAGAATCACCTCAATCTTTAGATGCCAAAACACTCTACTGGGCTAGTGTGAAAGTAGGCTGGAAGGAGAGGAAGTTTGTTGATCCTTAGCAGGAGGGACTGGACTACCTTTAGGTGAGGGATTATGAAAGCAGCGAGGTAAGCAAAGGTGAATGAATTTTCCACAATGTCGGGTTTATTAGATTATAGTGACTGTCTCGAAATTGTCTCCATACTGGACAGGTTTACAGGGGAAACCCTGATACTTTCAGTTTGAATAGCTGCATTGCCGTCACCATTCGCTTGCTGTTTTACTACTTAAATTGCCATGTGTGACCCAGTCCCAGGACTGGAACCAAGGAAGACTGAAACACTTCGATGTATGCTGCACTGAAGTTCCTGCTTTCTACATACCAGATTGGGAGAGATACATATCCAATTGACATTGTATCTTCGGGGCTAGCAGACTGCTTAGAGTGGTGGCCTTAGTCTTTTGTGAACCCCGGTAGTACAGTGAGGCCTGCTCTTCCCTGTGGCACTACTCTTGTGGAACTTGAGACTGAACGGTTTTCTGGAACTCAGGATGTTGTGGCATTCCAGGAAGATAACCAATGAACCAATTAAACCTGTAAATCTTGCCAGTTCCTGCAAAACTTCTCCCTAGTGTCTGGGAGGTGCAGACGGTCCTGTGGAGGAAGAGAATGGAGACCTGATGCCGATGCAGTGACATCCCGGTATTCAGTTTGAATTATAAATTTTGCGGTGAACGTGAACTGGAGTTAGGAGATGCCCTGCTGGAAGTTGATCTTGTTGAATTGTGTCTGAGGACATTTTTCGTAAAGCTTGAAAACATTTGGAACCAGGAAAATAAATGTACCATACCTTGTTTATAGTTAATGCCTGGAGAAAAGGTCGTCTTTGAAGCACTGGGAAAAAGTACTAAGCATACTTTAAAAAGATATGACTTCAGCAGCTACCTCTTAGCAGTTTTTCCACTGAGAGCTTTTTTGTAATGTTTGATGCTACAGAGGGGCTTCTCAATAGAAGTATTCAACCTTGACAAGCCCTTCTCTGGCACAGTGCATTCTTGCACCACAGACAGGTTTTCAACCCACAGAGCTTGAATGTATAACTTTTGACCATGACTTACCTTCAGCTTTTACCCAGTCAGAGTGGTATTTTGGATTTGTTGTATGTGCAGCGGCGGTCCATGCAGGTAACAGCGGTGGGGGCGGTGGGGCCGTGTAAGGGGGGATTTCGAGGGACGATGCCAAGGGAAAATTAATTATCTATTTAATTTTCCCTTGGCATCGTTCCTCGAAATCCCCCCTTACATGACCTCACCGCCCCACCGCTGTTACCTGCAAGGACCGCGCCTGTGTACGTGTACCACATGCATTTTTCCAGGGAAAGGATTGATTATTGTACTAGAACTTCTTCACAGATCTCAGTTCACCTTTTAGGAGTTTGAGCTATTTTTTAGCTCTGAAACTGCTGACATCAAGATTGGGGTCGCTCCTTCCCAGAGCCACAGCTTAACTATCAGATTTCCTACAATTATCACATCAGCCTCACTAGTTGTTATTTTCACAGGACAGCGTGCAGAAAATTGACCATTACACTTACATTAGTTAAATGCAGGTTGAGCAGTTTTCATACGGTTATCTTCTCCCAACTTTGTTTTCACATCAAATGTATTAGGTTTAAAATAGAAGGAAATGCATCAATACATTTTCATGTTCTGGTTCAATGTCTGAGTTATTCTATTCATTTGGCCCAGTAGAATATCTATAGTTTTCTTCTGCCTTTGTGACATGTACAATCATGACTTTTATATTTTACTGACTGTATAAGTGAAAATATACATCAGACATTAATTTATTAAATTGCTCAGCTAAAAAGCATTGTAGTGGTAGCATCAAGATAAACAAAATCAAGATAAAATGTTATATAAGATATTTAAGTGAAAATGTTTAATTTCCTCAAATCTAAAGTTAAAATCAAGACTCTAGCTTTTATGCAAATTAAATATTTAGATACTTTTTAGCCCAGAGGTAAAACTTTACATGGAACCCACTCATTACGATACTTCCCTACTAGATAGCCATGCTGCCAAATGTGTGTTGCTGCTGGTGTATATCTGTTAGACCTGTAGCATAGTGACAAAGCTCTGAAATATTTCATGGTGCCATAACAAGAGGACTAACCATCTCCTGCAAGGGTCGGTTGACTTTGTGCAAAAAAGAAAAAAGTGCAAAATAGTTTAATTCTGCGCACCATGCAGCCACCAGCAGCATTACTGTTATTTTCAGGCCATATGACAGTGTATACATACACCAGAAGCATTCCAAGACAAAGCTTCAACATGCCATGTGCAGTGTGTCTCTGCTGTGATGCTATCTTGATAGGACCCAAAGCATGGCTCCTTCTCTTTCTGTAGGTACCCGGTTAAAAACAGTCCCATTGTTTTCCGGTAACTTTCCCTGGTCTTTTCGAGGGTAAATAATCTCTATGTTAGAATTCTTCCTGTAGTCCCAAAAGTTGATCTCACTTAAGATTCTTTCAACATGTAATAGCCATTGGCACCTTAAGTTTTTAAAAATTAGGGTGGCACAGTACATTTCTGTGCGAGGGTTGCTACTGAGTTTCACCCCAAGTTGTATCGAGCATAAATACATTATATAGATAATACCATTCATATTATTCATACTGCACTCAAGCCTTAATAAGGCTAGATGGGATTCAGGTACCAACTGTAGTATTGATCTCATAAACAAATTTTCAGTTTTTTTGCATTTGTGCTGCTGTATTAGTCACACCCTACAGTTCCGCTCCAAGTATCGCTGCTAGACAGAAACAGGGGCTGCCCTCAGTAAGAAATTACCAGGCACCATCCTGCTTTCATCATATAGTCCTGAATGATGCATAATGCCACGTAATAAGGTCCTGTTCCGGTTTTGCAGCTGAAGAAGGCCTCAGTGAGCAAGAAAGCAGTGAGCGATGTCCAAAAAAGCCTATGTGACCTAGAGAGTCAAAATTAAAAACACTCTCTAGACAGACACCTTCGAGGGAAATTATGAGTTTGAAATAACACCTTGGATTTATAATCATGAATTTGGGTTTTAGCATTTACTGTAAATTTCTTTTTGGAGCACAGACCTCAAAACTCCCCAGCAATGGCTGCATAGATGGCTCAATCAGTCTTAATGTCACAGCATCATCTGCAGAGATCAAGTTTACAACGTGTTCACCTTCCAGCCTTGGTGCACTGAAGCTGAGGTTAGCAACATGTCCACTTGCACATCATTCATTTACATGTTGAAGACTCGAGGGGCCTGTGAACCCCCAGGTGTAATCTGGATTTCTTTGTGGTCTCTCCTTGACCTCCACATCTGACCCTGACTACTGATTGTGTGTGCAGGTGCTGGGAAGCAGTAGAAAACACTGGGCATGCCCTTTGTTTCTTAGGATTGCAATAGGTGTGTATAAGCCATGAAGTCAAACGCCCTTTACAAATCACTAAAGGTCATGATCAAAGGGACATTGTTGTGCTGACCGTATTTTACACTTACCAGATGTAGCCTAAAGACCTACCAACGGTGCCTGCTCCACTCCTGGACCCAACATGGTTGTTGATCAATACACTATTACTACCGGCCCGCTCCTGAATACGACTGAGTGAAACCTTACCACAGATCTTCTCAGCTTCATTCAACAGGAAAACCGGTAATCAGTTTGCAGGACTGGATCACTTGCCTGCCCGGAATATTGGTCCAATAATTGCATCGCTCCGGAAACCCAGTAGGAAGCTGCTCATTTTAACTTTATTGGATGCATCAGTGAGGATTGGTGTCCACCGATGTAGCTAACTTTCACTGCTGTTTGTGTTACCAGCACACAAGCTCTTGACGTTCTACTGTGCCGATTACATATTGCTAAAAGGTGCAATGTGATCCAGTTTAATCGCTAGAGCACTAAACTGAATGGCAGTGAGCGGTGTGAATATTGTTTGTGCCAGACAAATAACATTGTCAACATTGCTACTGGAAATGCCACTTTTTCTCATCATGCAGTGCTTGGAAGGCTCACAGCTGCAGTGAAGGAAGGCTGGGTGCATGTCAGCAGGGAAGGAAGGAAGATCTCTTTAATGTCTGTAAGGCTTAAAGGAATACTGGGCTGAAGGGAACTGCTGAGGACTGTGGGAAGAATACTGCATCCTGAAATGCAAATCTGAATGGGAGCCTGGAAAATATGCATTGATGACAAGACTTAACAAGAGGGTTGACTTGGACCTCTGGAGAAAAATAGATAACTCTAAGAGAACCATGATAAATAGCCATCCACATCAGTCTTGGAACTAGATATCTACTTTGTTAGAACCGGGGTCTTTAGTTGGCCGGGGTATGTACCCTAGTCCAAGTAGGGACCACCGCTTCCGACAGGGTAGCTTGGCACAGAGCAGGAAGGCGTAATTTAAGAGGCAATGTGTAAAGTCTTTGTGCAACACATACCGACAGTGACACAGTAAAAGCACTCACAAAAGAACACCACACCGACAATAAAAGGTATCTTTATCTAAAAATTATGAGAGATTCAAAAATATGGCACAAATATTCCATGTACAGTAATAACGTTTCCAACAGGTAATGTCTCTGAGGAGATTGCCACCAATACCTGGTAGTAGCTGTCTCTTAGATGGGAAGTCCTGGGGCAACCAAAAACAGTTTCCACCTGCAGTTGATTAGACACTGCACGCAGTCTCAATGAGCCTGTACCACCTTGGCAGAACAGTTCTTTACATCCAGAATAAAGCAGTTCCTTAAGCGATGGTGATTTTGCAATATCTCTGAGCCTGTGTGGTACTTTCCTTTTTCCCCTGATCGTATCGGTAGGAATGCGCTGTGAGTTACTTTAGGCAGAAAAAGATGCAGAGTAGTTAGGCCCCTGCAGGTCCGCCCTCTGGAATGCCCCCACGCAGAGTTAATTCCGAAAGGACCGGCCGGCAATCGGATCGGCAAAGTCAGCCAGCCCCCCCTCACCGGAGATGTGTGTGCAAGTAATTCCGGGCAGGCCCACTCTCGAGAATGCCCTAAAACCAAGCCAGTTCCAACAGCAGGTTCATGGGAGCCGGCCTGTGCCAGAGTAAATGCAGTCCCGGGCAGGCTCGATCACAGGGGGAGTGTTCAACAGCCCCTCAGCAGCCCTGCCCGTAGGAAATCCAACCCCCCCCCGCACCAAGCGTTACGTGGCACGGGCACGAGGTTCCTCCGATCGCCGAGAAGGCAGTAGTCCACACAGCCTCCAGCCAGCAGAAAGTCCAGTGTTACACCAGGCGCAGCAGCTGATCCTTGAAACGCGGTTGGGTTGCCTGGCGACGCCTCATGTTTCCTTTACTTGGCACTGCTTCCTCTTTGTGACGAGCCCCTCCTTGCCGGGCAACCAGGCGCCGGCGCCAATCCCAGAGCGGCTCTACCTCTGACGTCAGCGGTGACGTGTACTGGGTTCCCGAGGCTCCCGGCCCACAGCGGTGTTTTCAAGGGGAAGTTTTAAAAGCGGTCCTGGTGCACTTTTCACCCGAGCTGCGGCGGTGATCTCGGGGTCAGCGTTTAAGCCCGGTTTCCAGCAAAGTGCAGACACCGCGCTCAGCACAGCAAGGTTGATTCAGATATTGCGTTAAGTCCACGCTGGCAGCGGTGACCTTGGGGACATTAAATAGATGGTTTCCCACACCCAGCATTGCAGAGGCAGTTTCTTGAGAAGTCACAGGGCCAGCGAGGCTGCACGCAGGCACAACGTTGCAGGGGCAAGTCCTTGAAAATGTTGTTGTCCCAAAGGCAGTTCTTATGAATATTGTGGAGACACTCTGGGGGTGTTATTTCCAGTTCTCCCCAGCAGGGCAGGATCAGCAGGCAGTAGGGTAGCTCAGCAAGTTGGGGCAGCAGCTCCTGGAAGCAGACAGCCTCCTCACAAGTGGCAATCCTCCTGGCGCAGCAGTCCTCACTCCAGCAGAGATTCTTTCCGGTCCAGTAGTGTGACAAAGATGTGAGGCCAGGACCCTCCCTTTTATACCCTACAGTCTAGTTACTAGAAGGGGGCAGAAATATCTGGAAGGGTCTGGGGGCAGGGGTTTCTGGAAGAGTCCAGGGAGTTCTGGGATGTTCCCTGCCTTTCCTGAGCTGGCTGTCACAGTGACGAAAGGCAGGGCAGTTAAGGCTACAGTGGGCAGCCATTATCAGCCCATTCAAGGGGAGAAGGTGTGAATCACCACTCCCACCTCACAGCCCAGGCAGCTATCAGTGTGTAGATGGGAGGGGGGAGTCTGCAGTGCCCAGACTAAGTGTGGGCAGGAAAATGTCCACTTTCTAAAAGTGGGATTTCTAAAGTAGAAGTGCCCAAACCCCATATATCATTGGAAAGGGTTCCCCCCCCGATTCCGACAGGACCAAACATGACATACTTATTAGGTCCCACTCAGCAATTAACCCAGAAGGGGGGTTCCCCAATGTTAGCCTATGGAGGGTTAGGCCTCACTGCAGTAGCAGGGGCTTGTGGCAGATATGCCAGTGTCACAATGTTTTAGGGGAGAGCACCTACACCTCAGCACTGTTTAGCAGTGGTGAGGCGCCCAGAGGCCGAAGTCCGACAAAAAGGTACGGTGAAAATGGGAGGCACATTGGCAAAAAATGTAGGGTGAGACCACCCTAATCTGACAGGTCCAACATACTTTATCACTGGGAGCAAGTGTTGAGTACTACTGATGCAAAGCAACATCCAGATTCACCCATTGCTAAAAAAAACACCAAATGCCTGCTAGGAAGGGATTGTCCAGAAACAGCCCAGAATCCGACAGCCCATGAGCATAGAGAGAACACTGACAATCACCTTCAATAGGAACTTGCCAAGGTCTTTTCCCACCACAGTTAGTCATCAGATGTGCTTATGGGTGGAAAGAATGACTGGTGCACTGCTTCCAATGTACATCGTTTATTGTTCTTGTAGAACCCTCCTCATATTTAGATGTTGCAAGTGTAATTATATCAATGTTCCCATCCAATATCTAGCGCCATGCTCCATCCTCCCCATGCCTCCCAGTCTTCTGAAGTCTGCATAAAGTTCAGAGCATGGCAGATAATGGACATCAATATTTAATTTGTAAGCAAAATAAGTTCAGGGTCCCAAAGTTTTTGTTAGTTGACCTCTGCTGGCTCACCCGAATACCAAGTCTACCTAGTCTTGATTTTACCTCCTGCCCTTTCTTCCATTACCCTACACTTTCTGTTTCTTTAATTCACTATTGCTGCCTCTTTCTCATCACTGCTATCTTTATCATGTTTTACCTATCTTTTTCTTGCTTGTTTCTCTTTTTTGTCACTTTCTCTCATGATCTCGGAACAAATTCTGATGATGCCAATTTTTCCCAACTCTCAGAAGCTTGTGCCAGTGCCCAACCCTTTTTAATGCCGGCGCAAAGAAAGCACTGGACAACACATTACCCACAAATCTGTCAAATGCTTGGTCCACCTTGTGCAATGGTGCTTCTGCAATTTGCAAATTAAAACAATAACTGACACTGACAGCATACCTAAAAGCATAGAACCACTTTCGGGACCCATGCTACTCTAGGCAGACTTGCATCGTAATAAAAAATTGGTTTTTACTCTTAAATATTTCGAACTGTAGGTAGACAATTTACACCTCAATGGCACACCCAAATATTGGGTGAGTTGGGGACGGTGTTAACCTCAAAGCATGAGGTAATATGTCGAGAGACAAGGTTCAAAACAGTATCTCCGAATACAGCCAATAAAGAAAGCCTGGTTCAAAAGGGAGTTCTACAGTGGTATTTCGAAAAACCATGAAGGTTTATTACAAAAAAATCAAAGGCGCAATGCAGAAATAGTAAAATGCAGATGCAGCAATAAATGCACAGAGGCATTAGTATAAAGGCTCTAAGTAATGGGAACATTGCAGAGTAATAGGCAAAATCAGAACTAGACTAAGCGTCAAATCTGTTGTAAGATCAGTAAGAAATCGGACAGCATCTCTAGTAGAAGGCAAGAAGTATCAACCCCACAGTCAATGGTTTCTGTAGCTAATTCCTCCATAAGGAAGCTTTGAAAATGCAAAGTCAGTATGGTGTCAGCATGGAATTACATTCTCATCCAATCATATTATAGGATTGTGAATCGTCAGACAACCCTAAAACCTTAGCACTAACCCACTGCATGGTTTCAGAACAAACTAGTTAACAAACTAGTTACATAACAAACAGTGAAACTTGAATGAATGTAATAGCGCGCAAGCAGAAGATCCATGCATATTGTCAGCAAAGCTTTCTCTGGCAGGCTCTCTTCCAGAACAGTGTCATTCAGAAATGACAAAATCCACATCTTGCTGCAGTAGTGTCAGGCAGAAATATAAACAGAGAGTAAACATGATACAGAATTCAATTTGTACGAGATGGCGATAAGGTCTAGTTAGCATAAACCAGAAAAACACACGTCTTAACAAGTGTGCTCAATTGTAATAACTTAATTGAATTCAAGTTTAGATGAATTGCTCTGCATATTATCAATAATGCACATTTTGATTTTAACGCACAAAAGCTCAGCGGTGAACAGGATTTCATGCTGAATTAGCTATAATGCTGCTTTATCATCTCCTTAATGGTTATGGAACAAAGTACAAATTAATAAGCACGTTCACAAAAGCATCAGCAGGACAGTTTTAATGCTTTTGGTATTAGAAGGACTAACCAGTAAACAATGTCACAATATCTTAAAACCACAGGAGACTTCATAAACCAAAGCAGCATTCTACAATTCCTATTGTTGGTTGTTGGTCTGGGACTGGGTATAGAGAACAGCATTTCTTCTCTTTCCTGGAGGGCCCTTCAAGGCAAGAAGGTCGCATCACTTTACCTTCCAATGGATGCTTTAAACATGTGGATAGTTTAGGGATGCCCTGTCACCTAAAACGCTTGAAAGAACCTGCCATAGATGCGTTTATAAATTAATGGAATGTCATCCTACCGGTGTGCGGGTCTATCTTCCTCACTACGCTGTGATTTCTGCGTTGCATCCATGCGTTGGTAATGTAAGTCGTTTATTAAGATGGCGTGTCTGCAATTATAGATATGTGTACCCTCGAGACACGGAGGTAGGGGTAGGGAACAAAGCGAAATGAGAAACGTGACAGAGACAGACGCACGCTGCAAGGGAGGAACGAGGAGAGAGCCTAAAGTACAGACAAACGTGGCGCGTGAGCCTGTGTCTGCGGCGCGTGAGCCTGTGTCTGCGCAGAAGAATGCCTCTGCCCGCCTTTTAGTTCTGTAAGCTTTTGCGGCCTTTGTCGGGATTTAACTCCGTTTACGCACTTCTAAGGAAACATTGGTAACTGCGGTAGGCAACCAGGATTGCTTCCAGCAGTATGAAGTGGCTGAAAGCCGTGCGCTCTCTCCTGCCTCAGAGCCGGAGCGCTCCTTCAAGCCCCTGTGACAGTCCCAGCCTACAGCCCAAAGGGGAGATGTCAGCTAAGCAGGTGAGTCATGTGCAAGCATGTCGGATGTGCGCTCCTGGCCTTTGTTTCTGCCATCTTTCAATTGTCTGTAATCTCTCTCCGGCCTGTTCACTTCGTTTCACACGTGCATCGAGTAGTCTTAATAGTAGTCGGTGCAAAATGTGAGTTGGACAAAAGTTCCGTCTATTTCCACGTGCTCGATAGTTGTTTACGTTTTACAGAGAAGTGCATTATTTTTCTCGTGAAAGCGCTGAAACGCATACATTGGTAGACGATGGCATTGTTTGCATTTCTTCACACGGGCTCTGGATCGGGGGTTGTGCGCGTGCAGCGCAGCAGCGGCGTCCCAGGTGGCACGTGTCTGGAGGCGGCAGATCGTTCTTCTGCAGCGGGCCCCCGCTCATGAATTTTAACGCTGCTGGAGATGCATTGTGATACAGCTGAAGGCACACGAGTAATTAAAGGATTTCTTGTGCCTTTGGCTCCCCGCACTTCTCGAGGGGTTGCCGTCTTTTGACTTGACGGCGTCTCGAGCATCTTAAACAATGCGCCTGTTAGACATTCCCTCAGCACCGCCAGGCTGCATACCCTGCATAGTGAAGCATGGTTCTGTGCCAAGACACAGCCCTTCCTTTATGCATGCTGTGTCACTGCATAAACACTAACAACCTTTTTGTAAGCCTATCCTGATGTATGTGTCCTCTGCACCACTGAATTCTGTTGGCAAATTTCCTAAATAAGACCCCACACTGTCCCATGGCCATCTGGAAACAAAAGTTTGAAGTGACAGTGAGGTTCTCAAAGCTGGACCTGAACATCTGGAACTGCATCTGTTCAGTGGAGGCCAATCACGACCGACACCACCTTCGCACTGTAAGCTGTAAAATAACTAGAACTGCCAAACTTGGACTTGGGATACAGGAATGGAAATCGGTGTGTAGTCACCCTACGGTAAGAACATTTCCAGGTTGCTTAATAATGCAATACCAATCCTTGCATTATTCCAAAACATATGGACTCACTAGCAATGCTTCTAATGCACGCTGCTATATTTAAAATAATACAAACACATTTACATTACCATCACCAAACAAAATTAGGCTTGGTCATTATACATTTAGGAAAATATCATACTTTAATTCAAAGGTCATCCAAGTGCACTGTTCTGTGGTAATGTATTGATTTACCATGAATCCAAATTATATGTTGGTTTTGTTGCGGTGACTTTTTAATCTTTAAGGAATGTGCGGTAAAGCTGACAAGCAGTAATATGATATGCCACTTAAAATAATTTTTAATTAGGTATTCTTTTTATTGACTTGTTATTGTTTTGAATGCAATTGTCTCTGCTCCCATACATAGCCTTTGTTTTCATTTGTTGTAAGATCTTTTTGGCTGTCCCCCATTTACTTTATTTGTCTTGTTTATTGTTTGAGCAGATTGCACCTATCCTGATTTCAGAATGCTGTACAAGGGAATGTAATAAGATGAGTAGAGAAAGCAAACATATGTGGAAGATCGTATCATTACATTACACAACGCGATTGCAAAGATACATTAAAAAAAATCAGTGCCTGAAACAGATTAATAGTACTCCAAAGTTATTTGCAAAAGAAGGTACTGCTAAAAAAAAAACCTTAGTGTAGCATTACCAGAAATGATGTGCAAAACATTTTACAATAGAAAAAACAGTGATCTAAAACCAATTAAAAAAATAAGAAAAGATTACAGTAAAGCAAGTAATGAAAAAGTGTAGAAAACGGAGGAATATCTGTCTGATAATTGGCAGTTGTAGGAAGATGGCTCTCTTTATAGTGTACTAAAAAGAAGTACATGGTGCACAGAGTCCAGTGGGACCCCTATTGGCTTATAAAGACTAAAGTAGATAATGCTAACACTCTCTTTTGTGGTGGTGTGGGTGAGCGGTTAGGCATATCGGAGGGTAGTGCTAAGCATTTGTTGTACTCAAAGAGGCAATACATGAGACACACACTCAAAGAATAAATCAGAGACCAAATGAGAAAAAGAACACTTCTTTTTATATATGTTTCAAAACAAAGAACTTCACTCAAAGGTTATGACTGTTTTTAATATCAATGCATACAGGTAAATAAAGCTTTTAAAGTCATACACCTTTATGCACAATGCAATCCTATGAAAGTAAAAGTCAGAGATGCATAAAGGTAGGTGCAGATGGTTTCGGGGGTTCTCATTCAGGGTTCAGAGTTGTAGTGGGCTTAGGTCCAAAGTACTACCAGCAGTTCTCCGTTACCTGTCCGGGTTCTACTGGAAGCAGGGTGCTGGTGAAGTTGGTAGCTGGCACGCTACAGATAGGGAGGGGGGCACCCAGAAACAGGCTGCACAGGGAGACTTGGGGACAAGTCAAAGAGTTCCCAAATGAGGGCTTGGATCGCAAGGGGTCTTAGAGCAAAGAGGCACAGCCCATTTGTCGGGACCCAGGCCAGGTGGCTCGGATGCAGAGTTGTTAGGTCAGCTGAGCTGGGTGCGCAAAGATGCTCCTCACCGTCAGGGACAAACAGCTGGCAAGGGCAAAATGAAGGCAACGGGCCCACTCATGGGGTCTTAGTGATGCTGATGTTCCTCAATGGCTGCTTGGTCCTGGTGCAGTGGGAATTTGGACTGGACTCTCACTGTTATTTGTTGCAGTGCGTCCAGTACCCCAAGGGTTGGTGCTGCATGACTTCCGTTGGTCCTGGTGTCTTCACACTCGGTGGGGAAACAGATCTCACCTTCCAGAGCATGAGTACATTCTCCTGGTCATCTGCGGCATTGGTCGGGTCGGGGAGCTACAAGACGTGGACTGGACTTTGCTTGCCGGCACGTGTGGACTACAGGGGTGTAGCTCCACTACTCCAAGGAAGACAGAAAGGTGATGACTCTGTCTATTCACAAGTGATACATTAAGAGGTGGGAGCATACCAATACGTTCCTTTAAAATCTCAAATCAGCAACTTCACGGAACCTGATCTCACATGAAATTGGCAAAACTTTTGCTTGCTTGACCACACACTGGAGAAAGAAGTGCCCTGTTTAGCTTTCCGGATAAATGGTCCCCGCTCACATTCCTGTCCTCATGCACAGATGCGCCTGGAAGCCACTGTCTGTCCTCTCTGCGATCTTTGTGGAAAAATGTAATATTGCTTTGGGTAGTTTGTTTCTGATTAAGGCAAGGTTGTTCTCTGGTTCATCCTAATGTTTGCAGTTGGTAGGCATCCACACTAATTTTGGAGCCTGAGACTTTTTCATCACCATACTCTTACCCACAGCGAGAGAGAGAAACAGAGAAGGGCAAAAAAGGGAGAATAAAAATGAAGAGAAAGATAGGGAAGCAGTGACAAAAGATCAAAGGGGTGAAATAACCAGCAAGAAAACCTTCTGGACCCTGTATTCTTTTATTTGTACACATTAACAACTGCCTTTAGGAACTTTTGAACTTCATAGAATGGTCTGTTTGCACACACAGGGCATAAAGACAGGTCTCAGCTTGTTCGCGAGTGCTCCTGACTTTACTACAGAGGATGTGAAACCTGAGAGAAATTAAGTGATATGTACGTGCTAACACAATGAGGAATCAGAATTATAACTAGAATTCCCTTCACAGTTTCCCCCTGTTTAAAAGTTTCACCAGACACCCGGATATACATACTTCACTAGTTTGTGTGTTGCGTTGCACTCACGGCGACAGACAGACTGTACATTATTACAGGGTGCCAGTTATTATTTTTGGGTGGCGCGATAAATCGGATTGCTTTAAATCTTTCACAGCTCGGCACAAGCCTACTCTGCACTTTGACACAAGATATGGGCATCGGTCAGGCCTATAGCGTGTAAATACACTAACGAAGTACCCTTCTGGGATGCTGGGCACGCAGTCACATGCTATTAAGGTGCCCTGCTAGTGTGCAGCGAGCCAAGGGGCACTTTGACATCCGATACATAGATATCACCAGGCACACACCTACTTATAGCAAAAACACCTCATGCATGACCTTCTTTTTAAAGGCCTGGTCCAGTTTGTTAAGCATCAAAGCTGAGACCCTGAAAGTTAAACTATTCTTCCAATAAGTGCCTTGACCATATGAGCCATCTCCTCTGTTTACACTCTTTGGAAACCCCATGTGCTGCCTTACTCATTCTCTGTGCCCCTTGAGGTCAATAGCGAGCCACTAAGTACGCGGGTTGGACTGCCAGAGGAGGACTCACTGCAGCTCACACACTACTGTTTGTGCCCCATCTTCTGCCCCAAACCCAACATCTGGGCATCACAGCACTGAGAAGCCCTACAGCTTAGCACCATTCGATCCCTGCTAACAACTATACTAGCACTCTACAGACTGCAGTGTCATGTCACAGGTAGCGCAATTTGGAGGCAGTGAATCCATGGGATAAAAGCTTTGCTGCACCCATAAGCACTGTTATTCATGTACTGCCTGCCACTTCAACATCAGATGTTGACAGAAAGAGCAAGCTGGCATTAGAGTTTGGCAAAAGCTGGCAATAAATGTCAGATGATTCTAGAGGCCTGAGAGGGAGAAGGGGAGGTTGAGCAATGCACAACAAGTGCGGCAAACCGCACGTTGTTTTTTGCAGATCCACCACGACGTATTGTGAAAAAAAAAGGAAAAATGCTTTTTGGCCCTGGCTGAGTCCCAGGGGGACACCAGGGCCAGAGGTAGGAGTTCAGGGTATTCCTACCCTAAACCCCGTTTTAAAAAACTTGTTTTTTAGACTGCTGGTTGAAGTGTTGGCAGCCAGTCAGATCTCTTCACAAGATCAGGAGGGTACGCAGAGCTTTCGTGTCCCTAGATATACAAATCTGTTTTTTTCTTTAATATCCTAAAACTACTGAACAGATGTACACTAAATAAAAAAAGTACTCTTTCAGGACCAAAGATCTAGCTTTCTGACAAAATTGGTGCAATTCCGTTTAGCGGTTTGGGCTGCAATCGTGTCTAAAATCCTTAAGGGGAATTGCACGGGGATAACGTGTTTTTGGGACCCTATCCTAAAACTACTGAACAGATGTACACTGAATAAAAAAAAGTACTCTTTCAGGACCAAAGATCTAGCTTTCTGACAAAATTGGTGCAATTCCGTTTAGCGGTTTGGGCTTCAATTGTGTCTAAAATCTCTAAGGGGAACTGCACGGGGATAACGTGTTTTTGGGACCCTCCCCTTTGTCTTAACCCCTGCTTGATGAACTACCCTGAAACTTTCCAGACAGCAGCTGAATTGACCAGCAAGCTAGGTTTGAAGGTTTTGTGAAGATTCGTCAAACAGCGCCAAAACAAAAAATGCTTTTTCTATGAGTACTAGATCCTTACTATAACTACCTACTGGGGACTGCCAGTAGGATATGTATGTCCACATCCACTCAGAGATCCAGCAAACTACTCATACACCCACTCACAGACACACACAGGCCCTAAGGTAACTATAAGTCACGCTCGTACCATGCACTGTTAACTTCCCCTTCATATTACATCACTCATGACATCTTCTATGACATCATTGATAATGTCACTGCAACATTTGCAATAAAATTATTGATGAGAAAACTGTGCATGGCGGGGGTGCAAGTTATAGTTACCTTATTTCTTGAAATATGTATAACTGCTGAATTTCTATGTTTTTATGTGTGTAAAACCTGAACCTAACTATCACGTCCCTGTAACCTTTGTTTTTTAGTGAATTTCTAGGATTATTTAATTCTGTTTTCTAACTATTATGCCCCTCTAACCTTTGGGTTTCTCAGTGAATGTTCCCGTTTTTTTTATTTTTTATTATTTTATTGTTTTCAGTATAAACAAAACAGCAAGACACTTGATAAGGCAGATTACTCGCATCATTTGACATAATGGCATACCAATCTACAACCCTTTAAGCACAACCGTCTCCACACATTATTACATAGTCAACATTAACACTCCATACTCCCACCCCAAGACCCACTCCCTCAGTCTGAATCAGAGGTGTCATCGTCCGGCACTGGTGGCGGGTCACATATTCCCCCCCTGAATTTGTTCCATGCCCCCATACCTTGTTCCATTTACGGGGGCAACCCCTCCTGATGAATACCGATCGTTCAGCCAGCATGGCTGCGTCCATGTCCCTACCCCATGCGGACAGTGAGGGCACCCCCACCGCTCCCCATTTTTGGGCTATATTTCTCTTAGCTGTCATTATCCCCAACGTGGCCCAGCCCTGAGCCTGGCGGCTGAGATCATTAGCTTCCCACACGTTTAACAAACAGCGCCTGGGCTCTGGCACCAACGACACCCCACACGCCTGCGACATTGCACTCATCACCCTTCTCCAGAAGTCCTGAATTGCGGGGCATGTTTACGTTTTTTAAATGCTATTTCCTATCTAGAACATCCCTGTGAGCTTTGTTTTCTTCAGTGAATATAAGTATATATTCACTGAAAAAAACATAGTTAAAAACATAATATTTTTGGTTATGGCTCTAATGCTTAACTGATCAATTTTGCCAGTTATGGTCATCAATGCACAACACATGGCATAACGTCCCCTGCTCGCCATGTTGTTTTCTTGATAGCTTTTCCCTTTATTTCTGTACTACAGGCAAATTGACGTTTTGATCATGAGCCGCATCATAGTTCATTGTATGTGGTTTGTGTGTTGGGAGCCCTAACTGGCAAATTTGAGTGGCTTGGCATGTTTGAACCAGAAACATAATTCTTAAAATCCAAGCTTTTTTTCAGTAAATTTTACTGTATTTTTTTAAAAAGACCAAGGGGCATATGTATGAAAGCAAAAATTAGTCGCAAACGCTGCGAATCGCAAAAAACAGCGTTTGCGACTGATTTTTCGCTATTTCATATGTATGACACACTTCCAAACTGAAAAATAAGAAATCGCTAAATTAGCGATTTCTTAGGCTGCGAAACAAGAAAACTGCGAATTTCCTAGCGAATACCTAATTTGCGATTCCTTAGCGTTGCGAATATCGCTAACAAGAAATCGCTAGCTAAGAAATCGCAAACACATGTATGAAAAAATCGCAAATTGCGATTTCACGAAATTCGCTAATTAAGAAATCGCTATTAACACCAATTGCTTGCAGGTGGTAAACTGGTGCAAGGTACAAAAACCAGCCCACAATGCAACAAACACACCCACAATGGCTGCAATGTACGTGATAGCCAGGAGGCTGCGTATTCGGGCCCTTGCACACAGGAGAATGAGACAGGAACGTATCTTCAGGCTGCGCATCACCCTGTTACAGAACACTGACGAGGAGATCTATGACAAGTACAGACTGCACCCACAGACCATAATGGACCTGATTGAGGAGCTGAAACCCCACTTGGAGCACCCTACTCGCAGGACACAAACAATTCCCACACATGTGCAGGTCCTGTGCTCCCTGCACCTCCTCGCGTCAGGGAGTTTTCAACGGGTCATAGCGGAGGTTGGTGGTGTGTCACAGAGTGCACTTTCGCGCTTCTTCCATGCCTTCCTAGATGCAATGCTACTGAGGCTCCCACATCACATTTACTTCCCCACCACCCAACAGGCATTACAACAAACGATACTGGACTTCTACCAGATTGCACGTTTCCCCCACGTCATCGGCTGCATTGACGGGACCCATGTGGCCATCACACCCCCAGCAGAAACTGAATATGTCTACAGGAATCGGAAATGCTACCATTCCCTCAACATACAGATTGTGTGCAACGCTAAGTATCACATCACCGACATCGTAGCCAAATACCCCGGCAGTACACATGACTCCTTCATCTTCCGACACAGCGGAATACACAGACGTCTGAGTGCTGGAGAGTTTGGGGAGGGGTACCTGCTCGGTAAATACATTGCACACATCAATACATCCACTACATCAGTTGAGGGGGGGGACATTGACTCACCTATTGTGTTTTTTACCATGCAGGTGACAGTGCCTATGCAGTGCGCGACTTCATCCTGACCCCATACCTGGATCCTGCAAATGCAAGTGAGAGGAGCTACAACAGGGCACACAGATCTACACGCTGTGTAATTGAGCGAACCTTCGGAATCCTGAAGAGCCGCTTCCGGTGCCTGCATAAGAGTGGAGGCGCACTGCAATACAGCCCTGAGACCTGCTGTAAAATCGTGTCAAGCTGTGCAATGCTACATAACATGGCAATGAGGAAAGGCACCACAATTGATGTGACCGATACAGACACTTCGGATGACGAGCGCCCTGCTCCCCCTGCCAGACCAGCACCAGGAGTTGGGGCAGCTGCTGGACGCCAGAGACGGACTGAGATCACACAAAACTACTTTTAGGTGAGTGTTGAGGAAATGAGACTACAAAGCCTGATGATGTGTCAAGTGTTTAATCACACTTAACATGAAAGAAATTGTAATTGTCCCCAGCACATGTTGTACACACAGTGCAGAGAAGGCACAAGAAATAGGGCAAACAGCCTTTTGCGGGTTAATGCACCCGTGTTGCAGTCAGTGTCCCCGCAGATGATCACCTCCGTCGGTGCCGTCCAGGGTGGTTGACCCCCATGGTGCGCCCTTGGCCTGCTACCTGTCTGCCACTGCGGCGTCTTTCACCTGGCAAGGTTGGAGTGATGCTGCTGCGACTCGATGTGTCCTCACTCTCAGCAGAGGCCATTAGTGCGCTGCCACCTGCATTGGCTGTCTGCAGCTGTTCCACAGCAGTGGTCACCTGCGCCAGCCCTCGCGCTATGTCCTGGCAGCAATGTGCCATGTCCACCTGCATGGTTACGCTTCTGCGTGTGAGTGCGCTGGTGGTGGTGCAGAGGCGGTTGACTGCCTTGGTGTAATTGTGTAGCCGTGCATTGGCACGTCGTCCAGCCCTGTCATTGGCAGCTTGGGTGTCCCTCAAAGTGGCACAGAGCTCTCGTATTGCCGCTACCATGCTGCGATTGTCCTGATGTAGGCGGCCTAGCTGGCGACTCATTGACCGCATTGCCTTGCTTTGCAGGCGCTGTTCCTGCAACATGCACTGTTCCAAGCCGGAGAACACGGTGCCTTCTCCTTCTGTTGCAGTGCTGCTCCTGGGCCTTGACCTGGAAATGGCCTGTTCCCTTTGCCTTGGTGTTGGTGCGTCATGACGGGGCATGTCTGTCACACCCTGACTCCCCTCTCTCCTGTCGGTGTCATCGCCTGTTGCTGGGACTTCATCCTCAAATGGAGGCAGTGGGGGCACATGTGCGCGCTTCCTGCGCTGAATTGGCTGCTGCTCTGTCTCATCGCTGGAGTCCGCAGGGTCTGCAGGCTCCTCTCCCTCAGCGCTGTCTTCTTGTGGCATGGCGTGTGCTGTGGATGTAAAGGGGACTATATGAGTTTGTGTTACTGTCTGCATGTGGCACTCAATAAAGTTACAAATCTTTGACGGCTAATCTCTGACACATTTCTATTCAATGATCCCCAAAACACATATGTTGCATTTACTTGTGATGGTGTCATGGACACACAGTCAGACACAGTACTACGAGTACCATGATGCATTGCTGGGTGTGCTGTAAGACCTGGGCTGGATTGGCATGTTGGGAGTTAACTATGCGCATTTGGGGGAGTGTGCAAGGGATGGGGAGGAGTGCAGGGTGATTTGGCATGCATCTTACCTTGTCTGCTGGATGAGGGGTCGGAGCTGTCGATTGCAGCCACACCACCAACGCTCTCAGGCAGGAGGGTTGACTCCACAAGCTCCTCATGGGGGGTTGGCTGCTCTGCAGTGGATGGTCCTCCTCCAGTCTGACTGGCATCCTTGAGTCTGGCTGCCACCCTCTCCTTGGACCTCTGGCGCATATCATACCACCGCTTGCGCAGCTCCTCGATGGTGCGTGTGGTGACTCCAACAGCATTCACCTTGCTCTGGATTTCCAGCCAGATTTTCCTCTTCCTGGCCTCTGGGACTTTGAGTGCCTTCTTCCCAAACAGGAGCTCATGGCTGCAGACCATCTCCTCAATGAGGACCTCCTGCTCCTTTTCTGAAAACTTGTGTTTTCTCTTTCTTTTTTCTGCATCTTTGCCCTGCTGGTTTTGTTTGGGATCCATTGCTGGTTGCTGTCTCCAGGAAAGCCTCCTCACACTCCACAAGCAGCCTCTGGGTGTGGCTCAGGTGAGCAGGTGCAGGCAATCACTACAGTTTCCTGTTTGTGATGTCATCAGCCTGCACCAGGCTTGCAGATTCCCGTTTTTGCGATTTCTTATTTAGCGAATTTCGCTATTAAGAAATCGCAATACGGGATTCTGCGAATTATTTGCGATATTTAAGGAATCGCAAATGATTAGCGATTAATTTTATACATCCCGTTTAGCGAATCTGATTTTGCGAATCGCAAATTCTCGCAATTTGAGATTCGCTAAAGGGGAGTTTGATACATATGCCCCTTAATTTCCAACCACAAATGTACTTAATTTCCAACCTCCATTGTGCTTGCATTTAGCTGTGGCAGTGGGATTTGGCCGCAGGACCTGCCCACATCCAGCCACCGGTGGTTAAACCTGGCACACAGCCTCATGGGAGTGTCATTTTATTTATTTATTTATTTAAGCAACTTGTAGAGCGCGCAAATACCCTTGGGTGTCTCGGTGCTACGGACGGCTGGGCAGAGGAAGGACTAGGAGCGGGTGATTTATTGGTTAAAAAGCCAGGTCTTTAATTGTTTCCGGAAGGTAAACAGGGTGGAAATGGTCTTGATGTGAAGGGGGAGTGTGTTCCATAGTCTGGCAGTGGCGACAGTGAATCTTCTGTCGCCCCAAGAAGCTTTCTTGGTTCTGGGGACAATCAGCAGGTTTGCTGCTGATGAGCGCAAGGGTCTACTTGGCATGTAGGAACAGAGAGTTTTCTTCAGGAACTCAGGTCCTGTGTTGTGGATTGCCTTGTAGGCAATGCATAGAGCCTTGAACTTGGTTCTACTCCTGATAGGTAACCAGTGAAACTGTCGTACAGCCTTGGAAATTGGTTTAGACTTGGGGGGTGTCTGGGGACGGAGGTGAGCCTAACTCTGCTGGCCACCAAGTAGGGGACCAGCTAGGGGAGACATTACCAAAGGTCATCACCTCTGTCTTGTCTGAATTTAATTTGTTAATTTAGTGTGTTCCATAGTCTGGCAGTGGCGACAGTGAATCTTCTGTCGCCCCAAGAAGCTTTCTTGGTTCTGGGGACAATCAGCAGGTTTGCTGCTGATGAGCGCAAGGGTCTACTTGGCATGTAGGAACAGAGAGTTTTCTTCAGGAACTCAGGTCCTGTGTTGTGGATTGCCTTGTAGGCAATGCATAGAGCCTTGAACTTGGTTCTACTCCTGATAGGTAACCAGTGAAACTGTCGTACAGCCTTGGAAATTGGTTTAGACTTGGGGGGTGTCTGACAGAATCCTTGCTGCTGCGTTTTGCACCAGTTGTAACTTATTTAGGACACTTTCCTGGGCATTGATAAGTAGACCATTGCAATAGTCTACCTTTGACATAACCTGCGTTCTAATTAGAGTCCTGCCGGCGCTAGGTGGGAGGAAAGGTAGAAGATTTTTTATCATCCTGATGATATGGAAGGATGAAGAGACAACTGCATTTGCTTGGTGTATAAATGACAACTTGTCGTCGAACATAACACCTAGGTTTCTGACCTTTGTGACTGGGGACGGAGGTGAGCCTAACTCTGCTGGCCACCAAGTAGGGGACCAGCTAGCGGAGACATTACCAAAGATCATCACCCCTGTCTTGTCTGAATTTAATTTGAGGCAGTTGTTTGCCATCCAAGTGCTAATTGCAAGTATTCCCTCTTGGAAGCTTGCCACAACTGTCCCGCCATCATTATAAACCGCTAGCACCAGTTGTGTATCGTTGGCGTATGAGGTTAGTTACATGTCATAGGACTTGATGATCCTCGCCAAATCCGACACGTATATATTAAACAAGGTCGGAATCAGCAACGATCCCTGCGGCACACCGCACGGGAGTGCAAATGATGGGGATTTGAAGTCGCCAAGAGTCACTAGTTGGGTGCGATTCGATAGGAAGGAGGCCAGGAGGGCCTTGTCCCTGTCTCTGATGCCTATGGCTGAGACACAGTCGACCAGGGTTGCGTGGTCGACCGTGTAGAATGCTGCTGAAAGATCCAGCAGCACCAGGACCGTGGCACCCCCACGTTCAAGTATCATCCTAATTTTATCGGATGCCTTAATGAGGGCTGTTTCAGTGCCGTGGCCTTTTCTAAAGCCAAATTGGGTGTTATCTAGAAGGTTGTTTTCATTGATAAAATGGGCAAGCTGAGTGTTCATCACCTTTTCAAAGATTTTTGCGGGGAAAGGGAGACATGCAATTGGTCTGTAGTTTTTGGTCTCTGTGGGGTCGAGGTTGTTCTTCTTTAGTAACGGCTTGATGACAGCGTTTTTCCAGGTGGAAGGGTAGGTGCCTGTCCTTAACATCGAGTTGCAGATGTTTGCTAGGTTGGGGCCTATGATATCGGGAATCAGTTTCACCGTGGTTGGGGGGCATGGATCATTAGGGGATCCAGATTTGATAGCTGAAATAAGGTCGGTGATCTGATCTGAATAGACCTGGTTGAATTCCGAAAGAATAGGGATAGAATTATCATCAGTGGGGCTGGCATCAGGGGGGTTGGGAAAGTTTTTATCGTCGCTAGAGGCGTCGATCAGATTATTGGTCTTGGAATGGGCTGAGAAGTTAGCGTAGATATGGCTGACTTTTTCTTGAAAAAAAGTGGCCAGAGAGTTACAGAGAGTTTGCATGGGAATTATGGGAGAGTTGGTCCCTAGTCCCGATAGCTTGGTCACGACCTGGAACAGCTGTTTAACAGAGTCTTGTGCTGTTTCGATTTGGTTGAGGTAATACTTGTTTTTCACTGTGATTAAAAGGAGTTTATATTTAGTCATTGCCTCTTTGTAGCGGGTTTTGTCTGCGAGGTCGAAGTCTCGACACCAGCGTCTTTCTAAGTTCCTGCATCTTTGTTTCTCCAGTCTTATTGTCTCGGAGAACCAAGGGGCGGATGGTGTTCTTCTATTTTTGGAGACATTTTTGAGTGGAACCAAGTTGTTGAAAGCAATGTGGAGCCATTGTGTGTAGTTAGTGGCCAGTTCAGAATCATGCGGCAAGTCTTGCTGAGTGGACAGCAAGTGCCATTTGAGGACATGAGGGGCAATGCTACCCCACGCCTTGAACTGTTTGGGGGGAAGAGAGCTGGCATGACGGGAGTTGTTGCTTTCTATCTGAATATCAAAGAGAACAGCACAGTGGTCCATCCAGGGTAAAGGGAGGACGTTTTCTAGGGAGATTTGCTGGTTATTAGAGAACAGACCATCAAGCGTGTTGCCGGCGGAGTGTGTGGGCCTTGTTACTAGTTAGTCATGATACCTCTGATGTCTTACTCATTGATTAGGTCTCCAAAACTGCTCAGTGATAGCAACATTCGAGGAGTGAAGAGAGAAGGGCATGAGGAAGCATGAGGGTCAACAGCTAGAATAAAAAATCTGGAACAAAAATAGGAGCAACAAAGCACATAACACAACAGCAAAAATGGGAATATATGCTTTGTGATGCATATTGCTTTTGTGATTGTGTTCCTTTTGTATCGAAATCCCAAGAAAAAGCTTGTTTTCATTTTAGCTTGAGAACCTTTAATAATCTCATATGGACAGACCATCATCTTGGGAAGGGCTGGTTATATAATGTGATCACGCCCCTTTCTAGAAAGTCATGGGGTTTCATAAATGAAGAAGAATCCCTAGAGGCATGTGCATCTGTAGATGCCACATTGAACCCCACATTTTAAACACTTTGAAGGATATCGTCATGAGATCAGAGAGAGACAGAGGTCCTTGGGTTCCACTGCCTATAAAACTATTTCAGGGGTCCCATGTTAGGTAACCAGGATATGCTGTCTCCAATACCCATGCAGGTATATTGCCAGGAGAAGTTCTGTGGAAATGAGTGGGCTTGTGTTTTCTGGACACTTGAGTGTCTCTCTCTGGCTTGATTTTTAGGATGCAACTGTGATCTGGGCAAAGGTGGTAGACCTGTAGGCAGCTATACCCTATAAAAGTGTCCTGAGGAAATCTCCCATCAAATAGACAGTGAGGCATGTCAACCCCACCTCACAACAGTCCATACATTTCCTGTGTTACATTATGTGCTAATCAATACATAAATTAAGCTAGAGTGCCCTCTACATGTTTGTAATAGAGGAAAACACTTTTGCATGTTTTAAAGTGCAGACATATACACATCAACACATAGTTACAATTGGGTTAGAGTACAGGATTCGCACCACTCAGCACAACTAGTTAGTAGACCCAGGTGAAGAAAGTCAATTCGTCAAAACAGATACACAGAAGGGACCATACAAAGAGGAAATGTACCAGTAATGCAAAGCTGGAGATTCTGAAATTTACTATCTGAGTACCCTTTGATTGGATTTGTGAGGTGTCTACTTCGCCATAGGCAGAAACACATTTCCCTCTGAATGAATGTATACATTACATAGTGTACATCTAAAGTTATAAATCTTGGGTTTAGTGAACAATTGAGTTAATAAACCTACGGTCTGGTGTAAACATATATTTATCACACTACTTTCACTCTCCGTTATTAATAGGGCCAATAAGGGCTGGAAAATATTTAGAGTTATGTGGGCTAGGATTTCCTAGTCATTTTTCCTTTGCACATCATTTGTTACTCTAAATGAAAAGGAAGCCCTAGTTTGAATTATTTGTTTTGCTCTGAAATCTAGCCCTACTGCTATCCTTTTTGCATGTGCTCCAGTCAGTTCGGTGACCATGAGCATGGAGAGGTCTAAATGGTCTGGGCAGTGCAGATCAATCAACCAGGTGCTGAGCACAGCGTCTGGGAACATATTACCAAGCAAGCAAGTAAAGCACTTTTCACTTCTATAATGTAACATAAATCCAGGGATTTGGAGAAACACAAAGTATGCACACAATATTATGTAGATCATTATGGAGTTCACTTCAGGTGAAACAAGTCCAAAATATGCCTTATGGATTCATTAAAACTTAGATTCCGGGCGTTGTTACAAGACAAAAATATAATTTAGAACATTATCATCATATATTTTTTGCTGCTTGCACAGAGACTGAAGGTAGTGCATGTTATCATTATGAATACTCCTTCCTCTTGAATTCAAATGAATTATGAGAACCTGGTATCAATATGTTTCAAGTCCGAATTCAAATTTTTCTGCCAAAAGGCTTACCTGCATGCAGATGACAGGCGGAGTCAAGAAAAAGTCACTAGCCTTTTCATATACATGTGTGCTACAAGTGATTTACAACCTAGCCAGAATCCCTTACCACAGAACTCCACAGGCAGCTGACCTTATATTTCAAGGCGGGCACTGTAGGCGACAGTGCAGAGCTTATTTTAGCACATCATTACAATGGGTGAGACTTCATTTGGGTGTCTCAATTCTCACCATGGGTCAAAAAACAGAGGTCCAAAAAGAAAATAAGAACCTTGGAGTTTTCATAGGGTAGAACCCAAATTCCTACATGGGTATAGTCTTTGACTGTCGCCCATTAGAGGGACCTGCCTTTCACCTTTCCAAACCCCTCACCATGGCTATAACATATTCTGAATCACCAGTGTTGTCTTTGCTCTCTACAATTCACTATTCAAATTCTTTGTCCATGAGTGTGTTCTCCTCATAGAAAAAGTGCAGGGGCAAACATTCTTTGAAGGAACAGCACAGAGTCTGTTAGCCACAGAGAGGTGGGAGTTTAGAGAAGCTAGGAATGCTGTTCAGAGTTCTCTACAAAAATGTTGATATTGCCGTCTCCCACAAGCAGGACAAGGAGTTGCATTTCATAACGTTATGCCTGAGACAGAATATATTTTTAGCCTCTGTGGAGAGCAAGCCTTGCAAATGTTTACTTCTCCTTGCCCATCAAGCAGCTCCTTTTTCTATTAGTTTTACCCTGTATGGAGGCTAAGTTCCCTCATTAAGGAGCAGACTAGTCATATACAGTCTCAAGCTACACTTATTCTAGGCAGTATGATCACCATTTGCCCAGGAAGTAATAAACATCAATGAGCACTAAAAGTCTCAAGCATTAATGGCCCCAGTCAGAAATTAACATAGGTTGCCACAGACAGTAATGCAAATAATGGTTAGTAGGAGGGTGGGGTAGAAAGCCAACACACATGCTGTTTGGATCCCTGTCTGTGGGTGATTCCAGGTCAATGGAAGGGTTGTGGAGTGAATGAGAAGAATATCTGACTGCTCAAATGACCAGATCTGAAAAGCCTGTGGGCTCATGCCAGAAGGCTACAACGACAATGCAACTGCTATAAACCTGGAGTGATCACTTCTCACCCACAGGGACAGACTTTGAGCTATTTGAAACCCCTAATTGTGAGCAATCCTTGAGGGTGAATGGAGGCAGCATTTTTAAAATGTATTTTTTTGTTTAAGATTAGCCATTTGTGGATGTAATTTTATGATAGGTGAGCTGAAATGGCCATAGGGGATTATGGGACTTTTTCCATTCTGGTCGGGCTAAGTAGGCTTCCTTTTGTTTTAAAACCCCATCAGCCAATCAGTGTTTTTCCCAAAGAGATTTTGATGTTGTGATGGCTAGTAGATGAAATCATTCATGTTAATGTTAATGTTAAAAAGACTTGTATAGCGCGCTGTTACCCTGAGGTGTCCTGGCGCTGTAAGCTATCCACCTGAGATTGGTCTGTGAAATGCTATTAAGAAGATTTAGTAAATAGCCATGTCTTTAATTCTTTCCTAAAAGAAAGAAGGTCCGTGAGCTTCCTGAGTTTAGAGGCAGCCCATTCCAAGCCTTCGCAGCGCAATGGCAGAAACTCCTACCTCCCCAGTTGGTTTTGTTGAAGCGGGGGAGGGTAACTAGATTAGCCTGAGCCGAGCGCAGAGCTCTTCCAGGAACATACCACTGAAAGGCACGTTTCAGAAAATCAGGACCAATTCCACTGAGTGCCTTAAAAACAACGCACAGTGCTTTAAACTGAATTCGTTGCCTGACGGGCAGCCAATGGAGTGTCCTGATACCCTTCCTCACAGAGACAAATCTGGGTGTCCCTGTGATCAGCCTGGCTGCCGCATTCTGTACAATCTGTAGTCTAGCCAAGTGTCTCTCCTGGATATTGATGTAAAGACTATTGCAATAGTCTAATCTAGATAGAATAAAAGCCGTGACAACTGTCTTTAGGCTATCTTCAGGGAGGAGAAATTTAATTTTCCGAAGGGTTCTTAAAATGTAAAAACAGGAAGAAACAACCCTGCTAACTTGGTCTCCAAAGGAGAGTTTGGAATCAATAATCACTCCCAGGTTCTTGGCTCGAACCACAGGTAGTGGGGGTGAGCCCATTTCTGCTGGCCACCAGTCCGGAGTCCAGAGGTTAGTGCTATTCCCAAACACAATCACTTCCGTTTTGTCAGCATTGAGCTTCAAACAGTTCGATGCCATCCAGGCAGAAATCGCCTGCATACAATTATGACAACTGGATCCAATCTCGGTTTCAGCCCCCCTTTTAATAGATAACACAATTTGTGTATCGTCCGCGTATGTGGTCAGCTGAAAACCAAATGATCTGATCACAACGGCTAGCGGCGCCACATACACGTTAAACAAGGTAGGACTAAGTGAGGACCCTTGTGGGACCCCACAGGGAAGAGCGAAAGGTCTTGATTTGTATTTGCCTAAGTCCACTGTTTGAGTTCTTTTGGTCAGAAATGACCTAAGAAGATCCCAAGCCTTGCCAGTGACCCCGGCCGCAGATAGACGGTCCATCAAAACCACATGATGGACCGTATCGAAAGCGGCCGAAAGGTCCAGTAGAACAAGTATGGCGTCACCTCCCTGATCTAGAGCTTTCCTGACCTCCTCAGTGGATTTAATCAGTGCCGACTCAGTGCTATGTTCAGCACGAAAGCCAAACTGAGTTTTATCAAGCAGAGAGTTGGCTTGAAGGAAAGAACTGAGTTGCCCATTCATGGCTTTCTCAAGTATTTTCCCCGGAAAGGGAAGCCGGGAAATGGGCCTATAGTTACAAGGGTCAGAAGGGTCTAAATTATCTTTTTTTAAGAGGGGGAGGATAGAAGCTGTTTTCCATGCACATGGAAAATGACCAATGTCACAGATTGCTGCGAACAGTGGGGTAAGAACTTCCACGTTCACTTCCGGAACCAGGCGCAATTCATGTTCATTAAGGGGTAATTGTTTTGTATTCCTAAAATATCTGCAAAATTGTATCACAGATTAACAACAGCCTGAAAAGTTCTGTCTTTATAACAAGTTTGTTGGAATTTTATTCTGTAGTTTGCGCCATAATGGACAACATTCTTATGGGACTTAAAATGGTTATTGCTTCTTTTGAACCCCATCTTTAACCTTGCCCCCTCTTAATCGTGAAATAATCATGCTCACACACACCAATGAAAAGTAAAAGGCTACTTTATTGGGACAGATTTGTATCAATTGACTTACTTTACATTGAAACACAACCTTAACATATTATCAAACTTCGTCACTATTTTCAACTTATTGACCCAAACCTCTTTTTCCATACCTCCCTTCTCAAGATGTACCAAACATTCACAAACCAAGTCCCCTAACACGACCTCATTCTTTCCACCTTCATTCACTGTCCCGCTTGCATACCCGAGTCTCTTTCTCACTCTGCCCATCACATACAAAATGAAGCCTCCTTGTCCTGCTCTGAAATCCCAAACTTCATCTTTTCCTTCCCGGTTATCCCCCTCCCCCCCCCCCCCGGGGGCTGGATACACCCAACATGACTGACCATACCCCCCAAGTACAGTCAACCAGAAAAAAACCTGCAGGGCATTTTTCTGCTCCCCCACTCCCATCGCTAGAGGCATGTCCAAGAACCCCTTCACCCCAAAAATCAAAGGAGGGAAGGAAGAGCAAAATGTTTTAATGAGGTCCTAAACCCAAGCTCCTCCCAGGGACAGTATCATGAATCTCAAAATAAGGCTAGTTCCTCCTTAGCCAAAGCAGGGGGTCACTAAAGGTGAACCTTTGTGGCTAATAGTCCTATCGTCGAAAGATATGAAATTCATATCATGATGCCCTCACTCACCTGTTAGCGTGTCCTGCTTCATCATAGGACGCTCCTCGTCAGGCCGGTGCTGCAATGCATGACGGGCCTGGGGGCTCTTTTTCAGAGATCTTTTTGATCTGAGGATGCCATAGAGATGAGTGCAAGTGATGGGGCTACCTACAGTGTAACTAGTGAATGGTAAGTGTGGTGATTAAAATAGGCTCTGGTACCCAAAGTACAAGTTTTATAGGAAGTAGGTACCAGGTCTAACTAAAAGCATTGTTGCTATCATATGGTCATCAAGTACCAGGATAGCTTCTAATAGAGTGTGGTCAACATGTTTCGTGCCCTGTGGGCCCTGAATTTGGGCGGCACTTCGTCAGGACCAAAACTGAGTGTGGCAGACCCCATGTCTGGGGTTTAGGGTTTCCCTCTAGTAAGGGATGACCTGGTGTAATTGGCCTGTTTATCTCCTCGAGAATACTGGTCTAATGTTCCACCTCTATGGAAGTTGGACCCGTTCCTTAGGAAGGTGGAGGGTCCCGATCATAGTAAAGGACCCTTTCTCGGTCGAGACACACTGGTCGCACCTAACCTTCTCGGTCTTCCTGTAGTTTTTGCCATAATGGACAGCATTCTCATGGGACTTGAAATGGCTATTTCTTCTTTTGAACCCTCATATTTTACCTTGCCACCTCTGAATCATGAAATAATCATGCCCACACACACCAATGAAACGTAAAAGGCCACTTTATTGGGACAGATTTGTATCAATTGACTTACTTTACATTGAAACACAACCTTAACATACAATCAAACTTCGTGAATATTTTCAACTTATTGACCCAAGCCTCTTTTTCCATACCTCCCTTCTCAAGATGTACCAAACATTCACAAACCAAGTCTCCATACACCAACCTCATTCTTTCCACTTTCATTCACTGCCCCGCTTGCATCCCCCAGTCTCTCTCTCACACTGCCCATCACATGCAAAATGAAGCCTCCTTGTCCTGCTTTGAAATCCCAATCCTCATCTTTTCCTTCTCTGTTATCCCCCCCAGGGGGGCTGGATACACCCAATCTGACTGATCATCCCCCCAAATACTGTCAACCAGAAAAAAACCTGCAGGGCATTTTTCTGTCCCCCAACTCCCATCGCTAGAGGCATGTCAAAGAACCCCTTCAGTCATAAACTCATTTGCACCATAACTTTTCATTCCACAACTTCCCAATCTTATCCCTCATCACCATCATATAGTAAACAGTTCCAAACTATAACAAATGTACCCCATCATTTTGAAACAAAATATGTTCCTCCTTCTTAATTCCTTTTTGCGATATCACTGCAATGTCCACTAACAAACAAACAAACCCTCATAGCTCTGTTGAACTTCCCCCTGGCTTTATTAATAGCGGCATATTTCAAAGCTCCCCTTCACTGGCGCCTTGGCATGTACTCTGTCCAAACTAGACATGTCCCTGTAAATTTCCTCTTGATCAAATACACATTCTCCTTCATCTGTTGCAACAATGTTAAGCCTGATAGCTTCACCAGATCATTCTCCCAAAATGAATCGGGGGCATGGCTGGGCAACTCCTTTGTGCCGCAAGACCAAGAATGGCAACAAGTTACCCCATTGTATCCGAACTTTTAGCCCACCATACCACCTCACACCTGCTACTGGATAGTCCAAGGCTCCTTCAATATAACTGCTGGCCAGCGTATTTAGACGCCCATTGTACAAATTAATGTCCCATTATACAAGTCACCATCTTACTCCTCAGAGACCCGTTCACACATCTATGGTGAAAAACACAACGTTAGTATAGGGAAACAAAAACGTGAGAAACAGCCCTCCCCCAACTTTCCATTACTGCCTCATATACCACCTTTCCATCTACCTATCGACCATATCCGTCTACCAATCCTATCCTAATTGAGCCCCAGCCGTGGCTGCCCCAATCCTGAATGAATATTTCCGGTAACTGCACAGGTCCTAACCCACTCTCCTCAAGGCCATCCGCGAAACTGCCAATAATTGAAAGCTGTCACTCACTTGCATTCTCAAGGCAGAAAAATGCCCTCTGCCTGTTGCTTGGCCATATAAGAAAACCCTTCCACTCTGCCACTGGGCTAGCGTCCGACCTACCTTTCTCATGGAGATACACCCATTTGCCTCTGCCCACCTGATCTGTTTTAGAACACCGCAGCCAGATCTGCAGCTGACCTACCTCCAAACAAACCTCACTATGTAAGACTCCTAATCTCCTGTCTGTGCCTAGCAGCTCGGAAACTCTGAAAGTGCCAAAGAACAGCATGAATAGTATGAAGATGGTAACTTCAAAACAATCATAACAACAGCTTGGCAAAATCTCCAAGAACCAGAGCAGCAACTCTGACGTTATAGCGTCCCTTATTACAGAACTTCCCCTTCCCCACCCAACTCTTCAATGTCTGCCGCAAAATCTCCCCTTGCACCAAGTCAAAACCCCAATACAATTTGCCATCGAAAGGCAGCCCAGCCAGCGTCCCTGCTATGGTCATAGGAGATAAGCCCTTGTCGATTAAATGCAACACAAAACATATCACACGTCGTTCCTCATGTCCTTGTTGTCCATGCAACCTCAGTTACTTACTCCATACAAAGCTCCTAAACTCCCTCTACACCAGATGGTAACTCTACTGTGTCAAGTCCACTAAGGAGCTCTCCACCACAGCAATCATTCTCACTCCCCATTCCCAAATGTTGTGCGTAACTGCTCCTTCCTGTCTTTTGCTCCAGGCGCTAGCAAACAAAATCATTGCCTCTGTTAACAAGATAATGATTCTGCTATATCATTGTTCACCCCTGGCACATGCAGATCTTGAAAAACCACATTCAACTGTAAACACTGCAATATAAAATGTCACAACTATCATAGCACTGTAAGGTTGCAGGCCTTTTGTTTGTTCACCAACTCCATCATAGTCATCTTGTCAATATTGAACATAACAGTTCTGTTCGCTCATTCTCCTCCTCACACCACAAGCACCACCATTAAGGGAAAAAAATCCAGCAGAGCAATGCTCCTCCACTGCCTCCACCAGTGTTTCCGTCAGCGCTCCACATACAACCTCCCAGAGAAAGCCAAAACCATGTGTTCCCGCTGCGTCAGAGAAAATCTGCCCCAGTCAAACTGTATTGTCCTCCAGACACAACATGGACACACCATTGAATTCCTCCAAAAAGGTCCTCCACATACACAAATCTGCTCTTTCTACCAATGAAATCCGTATTCTGTGATGGGACAAATTTGCCCCTGACATTGACAAACTGAGGTGCCTGGAGAATGCCCTGCAACCTCTCATCACCCTGCACACAAAGTTAAAGAAACCCAAAAGCTTCTGCACCTTCATAACTTCAATCGTCTCAGGCCAATCACTTCTGGCAAAAATTGCTGAATCTCCAGTACCTTACCATGAGGCAACCGTGCAGCCAATTCCTGTGTGTCCAATTCAATCCCCAGAAACGTCAGCACGGTGGACAGGCCTTCAATCTTTTCCACTGCAAGTGGACCCCCCACCTCCTTTGTCAGATTATGAAAGTGATGCAAGGCTCGCCACACTCACCTATCTCTCCCTGCCCACAAACCTCAGCATCACTGAAGTATGAACCACCTTTGTATCCTCCATTGCAGGGAAATCATTTACAGACACCCATTTGAGCCATGACAAGTGACGTATCATCTGAAGCTCCCCTTCCTTCTTGGGCACTACCATCAGTGGGGATATAATAAAATCCTGTAGGTGCCTTAATCAAATCCCACACGGGCCAGTCACCAAAAGGTCAAATGATTCTGCCTTCCTCTATTTCCTCATCCAACTTTGCCATCACCACCTGTGTCAAAGTCTTAGTAGATTGCAAATTGTCCACCCTCCTATATCCCTCTGGACCTGGTATCTTTGCTGGAAACCCTCCTTAAATCCCCATTCCATTTTCTGAGCAGCATCTCTATTGGGATAAGCCTGCAACAGTGGTATCAGTTTCTCCACCCTAACCGGTGTACGGGCCATTTGATGCTGCTTATGTCTGATATTCCCTCCCTCTATTGGGCCTTCAATGTTCTCCTGGATTTGCCAACGTGTAACACTGGGCAATTGGATCTCTACCCCCACATTTTTAGCACTAATGCTTGACTTTGCAATGTTGCCTTGAGCAAAACCCTTTATTAAAATTCCAGCACGCCCCCAAATTGGGTCCTGTACCTTCTTGCAAAGTCCCTGCCCCTTGTTGTGCGGGGCAGGACTGAAAGAGCCGATACGCAATGGAGAGGCCACTTTCTGTGTGCATTGTGGCTGGTGGCTGTGTAGACGACTTCCACTGCAGCCATAATTATCAGTCCATATCCCCTATGTCTTCTCTGAGTTCAAACTAACCCTAGCCCTGAACTCCTCATCAAAGCAAAGCCACACATACACCCTGAAATGCATCTGGGCCTTCCAAACGATATCCATGTACTTGAAAAGTGCTATTGCCCTCTCAGAGTGATTCTCACTATAAATACCAGCATAAATCAGGAATGCAGACATCCAATTGTCCACATTAACTTGCACCCTAGGCCAACTCCCATTCCTTTGAACTCTCCTTCACCTGACTGTATCGATGCAACAACTTAAAAACATCAACATATATGTGCTTCAAAATCCTGGACTTTATTTAGTCTGAAATGTGAGACTCTAAAGGCATCGCCAAGTCCATACAGGGCAGTTTTTTCCAGTGCTGTTCCCCTTCCTTGTCTCCCTCGCCTTCCTGTGTTTTTTCAGCCTTACTCTCATCCTGACCCTTGCTGCCCTTCTCTTTGTCGCACCTTTTTTTAGTGTTCTGTGTGTTGACGCTAGTCACCGCAGCCTCTGCTTCTTTGCCTTTCGCCCTTGCGCTTGACACCAACCCTTCACCCAGTCCCACGGGCCTGCAGCTCTTCTTGTGCACTGCCCCACCCCTTTTGTCCCACTTCATTCCTGCATCCTATGTGGCAATCTGTCTCTGGCACTTCTGGCCTCCTTGTGTTAATTCATACTCCATCTGCTTTGTTTGCATGTGACCTCTCCAAAATACCAACACTGCTACCCACGTCATTACCATTTGGGGCCCCTCGGTCCTGTTGAGTCTTCCCTTTCACCTTCTTACCATCTCTCCCCTCTCCTTACTCAAAATTCATCACTGTCAGCCCCATAATCCAACACCAAATCGTCCACAACAGCTATGTCCCAGTCACCTGCACTTGCACATGCATCCTTATGAACCCCCAGCAGGGCACCACCGAGCACATCATTGGGTTCAAAGAGTGTGCTGCCGGTCCCTGAGCCCGCGGTGTGGGGAGGGCTGCCGACGACCCTTCCTTCTCTTCAGGCCAACATCTTGAAGCCACTCTCTGCCCTGCTGGCTTCTCCAAACTTCTGACACTCATTCAGTGGCATCCACTCCCTCTCCAGGCTGCACCAACCTGCAGGGCCTCCTTCACCGCAGGCCCCACAAGCAGCATCAGATCCCCCACACCCTCCCACCTCACTCTCCTCATCAGGAACACATAGCTATTGTTTTCTCGTGCTCCCACTACTGTCACCTGTCCCCAGACCCACACTCCTGCTGACTGCTCCCCCACATGTCTCTCACCTTCTTGTCTAATTGGCCCAGCTCTGCCTTTGCCTCCTGCTCCCTGCGTAAATGGGCCCACTGTTCTTCACTGTCTTATAAAATCTTCCCCGATAGCCTGAATATCCCTGCCTTGCCATCTCGACAGTTGACCGGGATCTTGCCCTGCCCGCCTCTGTGCGCATGCCCTGGCTATTTAAATCTTTGGAGCCTGTTACCTCTAAATCATTCACCATTGGCCTCCCCCAATTATTCGTCCCTCTTCTGTTTGCGGGCCCCAAGGTGACCTGAGACCACCAGTGCCTCCCCCCTCATTCTGCACAGCTGCCTGTAAGCAGGGGCTCCTGTGCCACCCCGCTATGCAAACAGGCCCCCCCAACGCTGCCTATTCTCCTTCCACTGGGGAACCGACAAACACTTTGGCATTTTCCACTAAAGCTGGCAAGTCCAGCCCTGCCTCTTCTTGGCCAGAAACCTCCTGCATGCTGTCCCTCCTGTGCAGCAGCCTCTTCCGTGACACAACGTGTGCCGTAACCACTTTCTGAGTTCCCCGCCTCCCACGGGGCCTGCCCAGGGGGGAGAGAATGCTGCCACAGCAACCGCCAACCCTCCCGCTGCCACTTTAGCTGCGCCTGTCAGCCCAACCCAGGCCTGATTAAGCACGCCTGGCTTGATCAGGTCGTCCCTCCCTGCCACGCACAACGTGCGCAATGCCTGCCAGATCCTCTCCACATCCTGCATGCTGTACTGGCTGCCCCCACTCAGTGAAACCAACAAATGTCGGCCTACCTGCGTGTTGGACAAGCCCACCGGAAACCCGCAAACTTCCCAATCTGCATAAAAAACAAAAAGCCCCAACTACGCAGGCTCTGTCTACCTGGCCTTTCCTCACTTTTCTTTTCCCTGCATGACTGGGAGAAGGAGTCAGCAGATAGGCTGTCTTCCATCACCCAGTCCTAAATACCTTTCCCTACACCTGCCCCTCGCAGACTCCCTGCACCTATGCCTTACTTTCTGTCTTGTGGCTTGCTCCACTCCACGAAGATACCCGGAGAGAGACCAGCTGTGCCCGTCACTCTCCCCAGGTCCCATCATAGTTAACATAAAACTTGACAAAGAAGTTCAAGCCAAGTGTACTAACTGATTAAATCACGCTACTTCTATTTCATGAACAGTGCTTTTAAACCCATACCTATTAAATAGTTTCTATATTTTAATACATAATACAGGAAATTATGGATTTTATCAAAAAGAGGGCCTAGCCTTAATCTTTTTGATTCCTAGAGCTACATAGTCTCAGCGCATAGTAATAATTGTAGATAATAAAACCACCAAACTACTCTGTTAAGCCTTGCCATTGCTTTTTGTTTAAGCCACATGATCCTCATGAAAGATGCCCAAAATCAAAATGACCAAGTTCATTGCAATCAGAGCCTCGTGCTAGCTGAACAATGTACAGTGGCTTTGACATTATTTCACTTGTTCAGGCATTAAGTCTTTCTTTAACACCATATTTACGTCTCTGCAAAAAACCCTCCTCATAGATATTCTTAAATGGTTTTTAACAACCACATATGTTTTTCAATCCCTGTTTCTCTTCTGGTTACAACTTTTATACATGTACCATTCTACCACTCTGTTCCATGCTACCCAGTACCTTCTTCCAAGAATTAGCTATTCTAAGGAGGATTTCCTACATGGAATATTTATCATATCATCAGAAAGCCACAAACTGGAGGGGGGATTCTGTATGCTAGTGAATGCCTTTAAAGTCTTTTCATCATAGTTATCCTCCATAGTTGGAATATGCTAACTGAAAAGCAACAGTCGTTGGTGGAAACCTCCAGCACAGTTCTACTTTGAAACTCCATTCCAAGATGGCCACCAAACTTTATGTTCCTTTCTGAGATCAGCCCCTTCCTGACACGTAGTTTCTGTTCGACGCCCAACCCCTTGCTATCAGTCTGTTACTGTCCAGCAGTGTATAAAAAGCCTCTGATTAGAGGCTCAAGTGTGTCAAAAGTCCTCTGGCTTGCTCATGCTGTTGGACTGTACGCTCCTGCTTCAGGTCCTACTTGCTGTAGGCCTGTCAACTCTGCTCCACTTGGCTCCAGTCCTAGTCCTAGTCCTATTCCTGCTCTACTCCAGTCCTGGTCTTACTCCAGCTTTGTTGTAGGCCTGCAAGTTCCACATCCAGCTTTGCTCCAGTCCTGCCCCTTTCTAGATCCAAAACGCCAGTCTTGCAAAAAGTGTCCCACCGTTTAGACCCAGCACTTTGGAGGTGTTGTGTGTCTTTGGTTTGTGTACTCTTGGTGCTATCAGACACTACTTTCCATCGGGCATTCTCTCTTTAACTCATATTACGACTGGGACAGACAGACTTCCAGAGCACGTCACTCTTTCTTCCAAGCTTCAAAGACAGGGGTGAAGGATCAACCCTCTCCGAGCAGGCTTTAACAACACCCTTAGAAGCCATAGCATCAGGAAGAAACATGTGCTTAAAATACATCACACATAGGCACCAGCTCGCCACAAAAAATAATATATACTATGGACATAAGACGGGAAATGTTTGGCTCTGTAGTTTGACACTCTTCTTTATCACCACTGCTATGTCACCTTTGAACCTCATAAGAGGGGTGGTCTCTGTACATTATTTTTGTAAGTGTCTATTGTATTAATAATTTATAGAATGAGTAACAACTATTCCATTGCCTTTTCAAAAAGTAAATATTCTTCTGACCCTGTAACAACATTTACGCCTGGGGTGGTATTATCTCATGGCATTGCCTTGTAGTCAACCGGAAAAATGCTGGCTGTTGTTTTAAAGAACTGTGCGGTCTTTGTGCCCTAAGATTGTGAAAGGTGACATTTAGGAATGTGCTTCGGGTGACTGCAAAGGTTTTTCACAATTCACTTCTTTTATATACTACTGTTTACCTTGGAAGTCATAGACATGTTTTAAGTGCTCGTCACGTTTGTGTTCTTTGCGGCTGTGTGAAGTGAAGCACTTAAAAAAAATGGTAAAGCAACATATAAAAAGAAGACTTCTTCGCTGTAGACAATCAAAATTGATACAGCACTTGGTTCTAATAGTCTCTGGCCCACTAGCTTAAATATAAATACAGTAATTCTAAATACAATTTGAAATGTTGCAGGCTTCAATGTTTACCGGTTGTGATGATTGAAAATGCTATGCACGGTGTATATCTTAAAGAAAAACATTGTGGCAGTGGTTTAATTTTAGTTGTTGAAATACACTTACCAGTTGATAACTAGCATGTGTACATCATGTTCTCGATTCAGCCTCTGTCACTCAGTATGAATTATGAGTAGGCTCACTGAAACAAATTGGAAACTCCAGTGAAACCCTTGATTGCTACAATTAAAATAATAAAACGAGTTCAAACTTAACTATTATTTGCATGCTCATTAAAAAACACAAAATAGCATGTCCAGTAGCATGTCTAATGCCTGCAACAGCTATCTTTCTATCTGTGGCCTTACTTAAGCACAAGTATCTTGCAGAGACACACTGTGAATACAGCGCCACTTGTTCTTAAAATCAATCTTGTTGAAAAGATCTTTTAGCTGATGCCTCAGTTAACCTAAGAACGTGTCTGGTACATATGTCACATGGCGGCAGATTACGTTTTATAACTTTAAAGTAAGATACTTTTTTTTTTTTTTTAGAAAATAAATTTTGAACGCTCTCAAACGAACTGATAACAGCCTGCATACAACCCAAATGTGTGTAAGCATCTTTTCCAAGATTTCGGTACAATGAGAATTACTATTGCCAAATTAAACAGTGTCTCTAGAACTGTAAATGTGTAATCCAGTTCGTTTAAGATAAATTCCCTGTTTCGTCTGTTATCCCTTATCCCAAACTGCAACTGGGAGCTAAAGTTCAGAATAGATCAAATGAATGAAGCAGAGAACAATGATGAGGCTGTATTATGCAAATTGATTTTTTTTATTTAAGTGGTTACACAGCCACATCTGCAAAACTGAATGTGGTGATAGTGATTGCGTCTCTGAGGGCGGGGGTCGTCGGTTCCTCTTGCCCCTGCAGACGTTCCCATGGTGAGGCATACACAAGGGCCTACCACCCATGGAAGGAGGGGCCGAATGTACTTTAGTTTGCCTGGACTTGGAGCGAAGAACTTGCCCTGCACTCTCTTTCCACTTATACAAATTTTGAATCGGGCTCACTCACAGAAGCTTTTATTTGTATGGGAATTTACTTCTTTTAGGTACGCTTGCATGCCTTTGTCAATCAACCCCGAAGTGTCTGTATACCTTGTAGTAAACGTACAACGAGGACACGTTCCTTTCTGTCAGTAGGAATTGTATATGAATTGTCCCTTAATATTGATATTTTATTCCTGTTTTAAATGTTTTGGAGTCAATTCATAAGGGCATTTAAGAGCATCCATAATGCCTTTGTGAACCTGCCCCTTTATTTTTCATTTGAAGTGTTGCTGTTTCCTGGAGTGCTTCTGTTTTCATGATGCAGCCTTTAACTTTGGCTTTTAAAATGATAATTTCAGAGTGCGCGCATACCTTTAGGGCCAGATGTACCACCCTATTTTGCATGTGCAAACGGGTTTGCGACACGTTTGCGCATGCAAAATGTCACAGGGCTATGTACAAGTCCTAAATAGCGAGTCCTGATTTATTTGCGACTCGCTATTTAGGAATTGCGAGTCGCTATTAGGAAGGGGTGTTCCCTTCCTATTAGTGACCCCAAAGCCAGGTATGAATGTTTTGCGACCGCAGTTGCGGTCGCAAAACACTCGCAAATTACCACCCTCTTCAAGAGAATATTAATGCACTTGTAAAAGGGAAGGGGTCCCAAGGGGACCCTTTCCCCCATGCAAATGCAGGGTAAAATATTTTTTAGTGGCAGGCAGTGGTTGCACCACTGCCTGCCCTCAAAAAATTAAACGAAAATGTTTTCGTTTTTTTAAAATGCATCCCGTTTTCCTTTAAGGGCAATGGGCGCATTTTAAAAAAAAAACTGCTTTATTGAAAAGCAGTCCCAGACATGGTGGTCTGCTGAGCCCAGCAGGCCACCATCCCTGGGAGGGCCAACTATTTCCAGTGGGGTCGCAAATTGCAAGTGGCTCGATAATATTCATGAGCCTCGCATTTTGGGACCCCATTGGGAATCGCAATCAGTGTCTCTGACACTGCAGTACATTGTAAATTGCGACTCGCATATTGCGACTGGCAATCGAGCGCTAATTACGAGGCGCAATTTACAAGGGTCGTACATCTGGCCCTTAATCCCTTGCAACAACACTGAGGATGTGGAGGTAGAAAACCGAGACTTTCGCTAGTGTTTGTCGGTACATTTAGAATATTTCCATGCGTTTGCGTTCCGTTTTCAGTATTATCATGTGTCGTATTTAGGAAATTGAAATCCTTACTTTCTATAAGAACACAAGGTTTAAAGCCTCTCGTATTTGATCTTGGGCATAAGGGGGTATGTGAAGTACGTAATACCAAATGCCCTCAGTCCCGCATTGGGAGTTTTGATACATTCATTTTGCATATGAAATTACTTTGTAATCACAAGTTGCCCCTATAGATTTGAAAAGTATCGGAGAAACAGACTGCAATTCTCAAATTCAGGACACAGTTCTGGCCCCTGAAAAAGCAAAGGTTATTCTCTATGTAGTAAGCATGAATGCACAACTACTGCATTCCCCTGCGGACCGCATCTCTAGGAGATCATACATGTCAGTGCCTGACTGCATACCTCTGACACTCTACAAGTAAGAAACATTCACCCACCCAGTACCATTAAGGAGGAAAGGGTAAATTAGGAAGACAAGGCATGAAACCAGAAAGAGAAATATCACCTGAATAACAACTGCAGAATCTCACTCCTAATTATCCCTTTCAGATGAGGACTCTCAGGAAAGAAACCCTTTGTCCCACTCAACCCTCTCATGGAAGTCAAGAGTAAAACACTCCAAGCGTGTCACCGAACACCAGTGATAGATATATTTTCCAAAAACGCTTTGGCATAGTAGAGTTGTGCAAACTCATAAAGCGTCCTACTGGGACAAATAAAAGCCTGGGCACCATTTACTGCATTAAATATTTGTGGTAATATCAGGAAAATTAACATTAAAAATGCGGCCTTACTGACCATAAAACAGGCCCATAAATTGCTAAAAAAAACACTGGCCCACACAATAATCTGTGAGACTAGACCGTTGTGCACTGCCTGATTGCCCTACATGCCAGTCTGAACCTGAACACATACTATTTCCTCTGGTTCTCCACCCTCAGCTTGGCCAGGTATCTAACAGACAGCTTAATGTTCTTCACCACAAGATCATACCACCGTTCCATGAGGATTCTTTTCCTCAGTGAGGTCTTGGTGCTTAAATCAGGAAAGAGGAGCATTTTGCCTCCAATAAGAATCTTGCCCTTCTAAGTGTTTAGAATCTTGTCACAACATTCCATGGTCATCAGAGCAACAATAATGGTAATTCCTACTTCATATATAAAGCTATGCATTCTCAGTTTGTTTGTTTTTGGGGAGTTTTATAGAGCGCAAACTCGACCAGAGGGTATAAGAGCGCTTTACATGAGCATCTGTAGCATTACAGACGTACACAATCATTTTGTTAGGCACGGGGAGATTAAGTGATTTGCCCCGAATCATAGGAAGTTGATCATCCCTGCTGAGACTCAAAACCAGTTCCCCAGCTTCGAGGTCGATCGCTCTAGCCATTGCACACAATGTGTTGCATGCTTTTAGTCTTTAACTGAAGCAAATAGCCAAGCACACACTGTACATGTATTTAAGGTCTAAATTGAACTCTCACATGACCCCTGTCTCTCTGTTGGGTACCACATAAGTTATCAAGAAACTCAATTTTACCTCCACCAGAGTAAAAAAAACCTCAATCATTAATGTCTTGAAAACCATCAATTCCTGCACTGCAGAATCTGATTACTTGGACTGGTGCTTAAACCTTGCGCTTAGAGACCCCTGCGGTTATAACGCGCCATATAAATTAAATAAATAAATAAATAAAATAAATAAGTATCCTTCACCTTGTCCTGTACTCTCTCAATTCCTACCACCTTGACTGTTAACCCTCCTAGTTTACTCTCCATGGCCTTCATAGGTTTCTCAATGTTCGATTACATCTTTGTCAGATCAGCACACTGTTCTGTAATGGATGCAAAAGATCTGCAGGATTCACAGACACTTCCCCTTTGCATTTCCCTAGTGTTATGCCTCTTGGCATGAATGCTTGAATGCTTCATCTTTGCATCATCTTTTGTGTGCCTCAATGCTTCAGTATTCAAGCAGTGGGAAGCAAGTAAAGTAAGAAGCTAAATGCCACAGCACAGACTTGAATGAGTATTCTTCTGCACGCTCCTTCACAAAAACAGCATCAATGAGGGTTGAGTGGATGGAGGGGGTCTGCGTGCTCAGCTGCACTGCATGTTTACAGGTCAATGTATAATCCATCGAGTCACATCCTCTCTCCTGGCAGGATCTCTTTAAAATTCACTCTCATTGACACCATATTGGGTTTGTTACATCCCAGCTCCACTCCTGTCCCTCGCACCTCCAGAACCACAGTATGAGTGGACACTGCCCAGGCCAGTGTGCACTCTCAAGCCTGTCTGGAGAGGCCTCCACATCCACGAAGCATTGACACAACAGCCTCAGGAGGAGGGACCTGCACTTCGCAACACTTTACTTTAGTTCTGGCAATCCCTGGAAATACTAGGATGAAACAAAAGGCAAAAGATCATGTTTATGCACAGAACTTCAAAATGCTGCCCATCTTGTGCTCTGGCAGGACATGCCCTCTCCTCACTCCCTCAAAGCGGAGATTAGTCTTTGAGAACGTCTTTCGTTAGCACACTGAATAAGTTGATTATATTCATGGCACTATGTTAATGCAGACCCACTGCAGCTAAACCCTTGTCTGTGTAGTGGTGAAACTAAATGACATGTTATTGCCTTCTACCAAATATGTATCTGTCCCATAATTTTGTGTTTACAGGTTGAAGTCTTTCAGACTGTGTGACATAAAGTTTAATTCTTAACAATCTGTTTCAGGGAGAGTTTGCTTCTTGCTTGAGAACCCATAGACAAAGAGGGAGAGAGTTCAAAAAGGTGAAATGTCCTGACATTTAAGGTGTGCGTTCAGAAAAAAAGCCAGGCTATGATTTTTGGACCTATTCATTTTGTGGATACTCTTCACAAATCTGTGACTGCACTAATACATCATATAATCACTGTCCTAGGAGGGGCGTGGCTAGCCACTGAAGATGGCGGACACACTTTCCCAGTGCTTCTATGCCGTGCACTGGAAACCATTAACCACCCAACACCATTAGTGATGTATAGGGGTAATATCGCAGTTCTGATATGGGGGTATCTTAACAGTGTCCCCTCCCTGGCATTTTCCCCCCAAATTAAACTGCCCTTGACTCAGGATTGAGGCAGAGGGCCAGACAGACCTGGTGGAGTTCGGCTGTGGCGACCTTACCTGCTACCCCCTCCTTCCTAATCTCCTTGTCATTAGGGAGGCAAGCGGGGCTGCCACTGTGATAGTGGGGTCCCCATCTCCCAACACTCGGACCTTCCGAGACCAGTGCAAGCCTGCAGGGGCTCTGGAATGCATGCAGGAAGGTTGCTGTTGGGGGATAATAGTTGTAGAGATTGGCATTGAGAGACGGATTACAGAAGACATGCCCTGTTTACAGGAGCTCCACAGAGAGGCCCTGGGCTGGCAGGTCCTGCTTAGAGTGCAGCCAAGAGATTACCGGGGGTGAGTGTGTCCAAGGACCGGGCCCACTGGATTCCACCCTCAGCCCGGCATGATTGGTGCGGGCTGGGAGACCCGATGAGTGGGGTCGGTGCCGCTGTCATGGGTGGGCCCGAGGGGGCAGATTCCAGCAGCTGGGGCACGGAGCAACAACCTCCGTGAAACATGGTGAGCCACTACTGACAGACAATCCCCCTCCCTGCGTAGAGGCCAGGAGTTTACCGCAGACACTATGGAGATGATGCTGCACTGGGGGGTTGTTAGAAGGTGGTTCTGACACTATGGGCGGCCCGGATTTTTTGATTTTTGAGCACCTAATTGTTGAGCTTTTACTGTGGGGGAGCCTCATAAGTTGGGACTCACCCACAGTGAACTCAGGATGTAAGAGACTGCATGGGGATTTTACTGGTGTTCCCCTGGCTTGACCAGGCCACTGCGCAGCAGCTGGAGTAAGGGACACCGGGCTGGTTACATGCAGACACATGTGTACATGCGTGTGCACACGTGTACGGGCTGCGCAGGGGAGATTCATAGCGTGCGCAGTCCAGGAGCAGCTACAAAGTGAATGGTGTGGCAGGACTTATGCAGTATTGGTTGGTGATATGGAATAGGCTTTATACGCTGGAAAGAAACATGCCAGGGAAAGTCAGTGTGTTTTACTGTATTTTCACTTCATTATTTCCCTAAGGGAATGTGGGGCCCATGGCTAAATTAACTTCCACAAGGCCTACAGTTTCCAGACATGTACTAAAGTCCATTGTTTTGGAGGTGAAAAGACGTATTCTGCAGAGTCCAAAGTCATATTTGTACTGCTTTTGGGTCATCCAGAACTGTCATATTTCTGTGAGCCAGCCAGGACCAGACCCAGGCTGAGGGCTGACCTCAGCTGGATGGATTGATAACCTTTCTTCCACAAGCTAGGGCCTCCTCTCCATGAAGAGAAGATGGGAGGGGATACATGTTCATCAATTAGCAGCTGTCACTGGGTGCCAGGCACCAGGCTGCACAAGGAGGGAAGGCAGCGTGGGGGATGAGGCTTCAGACATGTGGCCAGAAACCCTGGACGATGCCATTATTGAACAAGCTCAGAGGCTGGACAAGAAGGAGGGAGCAGGGGCAGGGACGTGATGTGTTGCTGTTTGGACCAACAGAGAATTCCTGCCAGCCCCCTACTCAACTTTTAAAAAGTGCTTGCACAGGAAGAGAAGGGCTCTCTGGGGTGTGCTCGGCTGAGGCTGAAGGTGCTGGAGCCTGGCGCAATGGGCAGTTGGAAGGAGAGACCCCCTGACTGCCCCCAGGACCCTATCAGCACCAGAAGAAGAGCCCAGGACTGGTGCACAGAAGCAGAGGCCTCTGCGCAGGGAGAAGAAGTCCCAGAAGGAGAGCCTGGCGAGAGGCTGGCGCAGGGACCCAGTGAAGACAGCACCCTGCTGAGTCAGAGACCCTGAGGGCGGAGGAGAGTGTACCCAGTGGCGGGGGCTGGTGGAGAGGAGCATGAAGCGCCCCATGGTGCCTCGCCGGGCATTTGGAAATCTGCTGTTTTGGTGCTTTGTGGCCCCCAGAGGAGAGGGGTCACCCTCACTTGTGAAAAGGTGCTGGGGGAGCCACTGGAGAGGCCCAGTCTTCCCCCCCACAGCACGAAGAAGTCTGCCATTTTGGTGCCCAGAGGAGGGGGTTACCCTCACGTGTGAAAAGGGGTGCAGGGGGGCTGCAGGAGCCCCGCAGTCTCCCCCACCATAAAGAAGAACAGTCCACCCCTAACTTTCACGGGGCATCTGAAAGAATAACCCCTTCAGGACTCAGCCAGCCTTTAACACCTTCTAGGCTGGAACTTATGTTCTACAGCTGAGGGTGTACTATAAAGTGCATCACGGATTGAAGGGCTGAGTTGGGGGATGTCTGGAGAAGGGCATCCCCTGGAGGTGAAGTGGTGTAATTGCACCGAAATGCATTTACTATTGGTTATTTCTTTTTAGGTGGACTGAAAGTCACATGTGTAAAGTGAAGTACCTGTGTAAGGTGATGTTAAGCTAAATGGAGTTATGTTGCTGGACCTTCCTGCTAGGGGGTCGGGCTGTATTTACGTAATCTCATGCTTTTACCTGGGATTCCTTTTAAAGTGAAGAGGCCCACTGCAGGAGAAGTGTAGTTGCCAGGAGTACTTCTTTTGAAGGGACTGTAAGTCAAATGTGTAAGGAGATGTCATAAGCCAAGTGGGGTTATGTTGCCAGACAGTCCTGCTAGGGTGTCTGGCTGTATATGCGTAATTCTGTGATTTCATCTGTGATGCCCTTAGGGGCTGTAATTGCAATGCATTCAAATGATCAACCAAGGTGATGAGTACTGTCATTCTAAAGTGTGCGTAAACATGGATTCTTGCTGCTGCGCTTAGGTGAAGACCCCAGACTGCTAGCCCCTAAGATATAGAGGTGCATACTTTATGGTCAGTAGGAGATGCTCAGTCAGGGTCATGTGTCACCAAGGCAGGTTTACCCCTTTTTAATGCTTGTTGAGGTAATGGGGTGGGTCGCCACTGGGATGGTGCCAGTGCGCAGGGCCCTCGCTCCAGGTTATGTTCAACTAACTACATTGGGGGGCAAGTTGATGTGCATACATGGGAGTGGTGGTATTAGACCCCACCCCCCCTGTGGGAGGGGTGGAGATGTTATGCAATGTCACAAAGTAATTCCAACAGCTTATGTATATTTGTAAATTGGTGCATAGTATTGAGTGGTGTGTGTGTTTAATAAATGTACTCTTACTTTTATAAAGCAAAGTACAGACTGGACAATCAATTATTGCGTGTTATTTTTGTGCACCTGCAAATGGCGATTACTAGCCCACACCACCTCCCTTGAGTAAGCCTCAGACTGCTCTGCAACGCTACCCTCTGAGAGTCAGGCGCTACAATTGGGTGTTTGGTTCCCAGTGAAGGACAAATGTAGTCATGTTATTTGTGCAGGCCTCACAGATGCTGCCTCGTTTTCCAACAGGGGTTCACCACACCATTATGGAAGTGGGTGAATGAACCTGACAATATCTATAAACTCCTGGAAGAGGGCTGCTCTGCTGCAGTCACACTAGCCTGCTCCCCGGGCTACCCTCAGAACTTTGGCCCGCATTACTTACGAAGTCCTACTTTTGACTCCTCGGTTGCCTAGAACAGCTAGCCATTGTCCCACATGCTTTGGGATCAAGCATACAGTTGTGCAAAACTCCCCCCTCTGGGCATCTCTGGCATAAGAGGCTGCCTGCCGGACTGGCTCTAGGCACCCAGTGTATTGTATCCAGCACTTCATACTTCATTTGGGGGGCCAATAAGCATCATGGGTCACGCCAAATCAGCAAGGCTGGGACAGCCGTCGAGCTGCAAAGCATCCCAGCTCTTTTGCTTGGAAGACTCTGTAACTCAGGCAACAGGAGATTGTGTCCTGCCCGCAAATGCCGATCCTCCATGGATAAGTTAGATGTCATCCTACGGGAGTTCAAAACAGTCATGGAGCAACGAATTGGTGCACTGGCCGCAGACCTGGTTCAACTGAGGAAAGATCACCACGGCTATCTGATGAGGTCAAGACTGCTGTGACAACCCTATCCTCATTGGTTCCCCAGCAAGCAGAGCACTCAACCACTGTTAAGGTTCTTCATAGACAACTCCGGATTTTACATGACAGGGCAGAAGATGCATAAGGCCCAGCGTGCCACGATAATGTACGTATTATTGGGATGCCCAAGAATACTGAAGTCTCCAATGCTACATAATTTGTGGAAAACTGGTTGAAAGCTACAGTGGCCCCACTGGGACTGTCTGCATTGTTCCCGGTGGAATGAGCACACCGGGTGCCATCACGCCACCCACCTCTGGTAGAGCCACAGAGAACAATAGGCGCATGCATTCTTAATTTCAGGGATCATGATGTCATACTACAAAAAGCCAAAGAGAAAGCGCCAATAATGGTGGCTAATGTATCTGTTTCCCTTTTCCCAGATTATACAGTGGCAGGCTAAGGTCAGCAATCATCCTTTCAAGACGCCAAAAAATAACTTAGATTGGAAGCCTCACCTATGCACTCATGTTCCCAGCCCAACAGAAAGTGGTTCATAATCAACGCATCCTTTCCTTCTGCACTCTGGAGGCCATTTGGAACTTGCACAAACAACATTTTTCGTACACTCGACGGCCACCTTTACCGGGGCTGCCATCTCAGAAGGCCAGACATATTTTCCAATGGTGCCGACAAGGCATTGCTAGGCTGATTGCAGCGGTGCAGATGAGGCAACAGGCTCTGGAGGGTAGGCAAGCGGCTATTGCAACGGATTCTTCCATCAGAACAGAACAGCTATGGCCTTGCTTCAGCTGCTCATCAGACAACATATCTGACTCGGACTCCAAGGCCAGTAAGGCTCTGTTTCTTTGGTAAAACCACAAACAGTGGATGACATACTCTGACTTTAAATATGCTCTGATGATACTATCTCTTAATGTGACCACCTCCTAGCATTAGCCTGCACAGCTCCATGGCATACACTCCAAGAAACGCTGTCTCAACCGCTTGAGGGATGGTTTGTATAACCTGCATTGTGGTGTGGTGGGCCTGGTTACACACTTTGGCCACCCTGGGGCACTCCTCCTCCTGCCTAAGTATGATAGATGCTGATACACTGCTCTCCCCCTATTATGTCCTACCCTACCCCGGTTTTATCAGTTTTCACAATCAAAGGCTCATGCTGTAGCACTAAGATAGAGATTAATGAGGCATTCTGTGATGGTTACACCAATTTATATGCCGCTCATCCCCTCCGGACCCTGGCCGCCATCGAGGCCTTACTTGACAAATTGCAATTGCTCCAGGTGCATGCTGCACAAGTGGAACGTTTAGGTGGCCCGCTGATCCCAGGTGAAATATGCCAGGCAATTAGTGAGATGGCCCGGAATAAACATCTGGGGTGGGTGGACTGCCTGTGCATTCTACGCTACATTTGCAATCTAGTTAATTCCACAATTGAAAAGACTCTACAATACATCACTCGAAGTGGGCTCCCTTCCACCAACCACACAGCAAGCTATAGTCACATTTTACTAAAACCAGGCCGCCTCCCTGAGGACCAGTCCTCTCACAGGCCTCTCTCCCTACGAACCACAGAATACAAGATATTAAGTAGGGTATTGGCGAATCGGAAACTCCCTCTACTCCCCCAATTTATGCAGGCCAACCAATCCAGTTTTGTCCCATGGCGAAACACCTCATTAAACATACGGTCCTTATATCAAGTCATAGATGCGGCAACGGAGTGTACAATTGAGGCAGGTTGCCTCTCATTAGACTTGCAGCAAGCTTTTGACACATTGAGGTGAAAGTACATGTTCACAATCCTGGAGAAATTCAATCACCCTCCTACTTTATACGCTGGTTTAGGGTCATGTACGTGAATTCTATCGCCAGAGCAAAGATAGAATCACATATATCTTCACAATATCGGTCTCCCATGGTCACCAAACAGAACTGTCTGCAATCACCTCTGTTATTCGTATTGACTATGGAGCCCTTGGTGCAGTGTCGCCGCCAGTGGGATTCTGCAGGCAAAAACCCCTTGTCGGAGATACTGCGCCCAGGGCTCTTTGCCTGGGGAATCCCACAGGGAACTACAATCCATGTCGTCCCCATGTACGCGGATTACATGATTTTATATATGTGGATCTAAAACCCATATTCGATATCCTCCAGTCTTTTAGTGACTTGTCCGTCCTTCATGTCAACCACGCTAAATCCCATGCATTCTCATTCCAAAATAACTTTGAGTGTGACACGTTACCTTTGGGTGCACATAATATACTGGTGGTGCATCACACGTTCAGTTAACTGGGAATCCAGGTCTACAGAAGCAACTAGGACTTAATAGATAGAAACCTCATCAGAGCCATCATATCAATGAGATCCCAAACTAAATTTGGGATCATATTGCCACCATGAGTAGCGAACCGAGTAACCCTGGCTAAAATGGTGATGTTGCCCCGCCAATTATTTTACACTAAATTCCTTACTAATTGAACTAATATGGGGTGCCGGTAGGTGCAGGGTCAGCCTACTCAAAATGTAATTTCCACCAGTGGGGTGTGAGATAGGCGCCCCTTATTTCAAGGCATACTGCTTGGCGGGGCAGCTTCAATGGCTGTCATACTGGCTGCCGCGTTACTATTTAGGCAAAATCGGTTACTCACAGCACATGCAGCTGCTAGATAAACTTCATAGACTACTTTTATCAGGGGAGTCCTGGCCCACTTCGGTCCCTCTGTTTCTCTGCATTGCATTGGCCTACTTGAAATGCTCCATACGTTATACTAATACACATCCCATTACGCCCCTAATTTCTCTTTGCAAGGTCTACGCACACAGCTGGGCACGCTTATAGCAAACAGCCTATCGTTCTGGGAAAGCACAGGGATCACTACGGTGGAAGACCTGTTTACAGAGGGTACACTCATTCTGCACCGAGAATTCACGCAACTCCACGGCTTACCAGACTTAGTTTTCTACAAGCCCACATCCTACTTACTGGACCCTGCAGGGAGCACAACCTGCTACGCACACGCTGATACAATCTGTGACAACATGGGTCATGGCAGATATCTGGTTAAGTGACGATATTGTGTTCTACCAACTCCCTTAAATATATCTGTAGACGCTCTGAGGATTAAATGGGAGGATGATTTGTCCTGGTACTTGCATGATAAGGAATGGCAGTGTGTCGTGGCATACCCGAGCAGGGTCTCTTGTAATCCAAGCAAGGGGCCTCACTGTTTTTCAGGTGCTCCTGCGCTGGAGGGCTGGGGAGTACATTTGTAGTAAAAAGGGGCCTCGCTGTTTTTCAGATGCTCCCCCGCTGTAGGTTTGGGGAGTAATTTTGTAGTAGAAAGGGGCCTCGCTGTTTTCAGGTGCTCCAGCGCTGGAGGGCTGGGGAGTAATTTTGTAGTAGAAAGGGGCCTCACTGTTTTCAGATGCTCCTGAGCTGGAGGGCTGGAGAATAATTTTTTAATAGAAAGAGGCCTCGCTGTTTTCAGGTGCTCCTGCGCTGGAGGGCTGGGGAATAATTTTTTAATAGAAAGAGGCCTCACTGTTTTCAGGTGCTCCTGCGCTGGAGGGCTGGGGAATAATTTTGTAGTAGAAAGGGGCCTCACTGTTTTCAGATGCTCCTGCGCTGGAGGGCTGGGGAATAATTTTTTAATAGAAAGAGGCCTCACTGTTTTCAGGTGCTCCTGCGCTGGACGGCTGGGGAGTAATTTTGTAGTAGAAAGGGGCCTAACTGTTTTCAGATGCTCCTGAGCTGGAGGGCTGGGGAATAATTTTTTAATAGACATAGGCCTCGCTGTTTTCAGGTGCTCCTGCGCTGGAGGGCTGGGGAGTAATTTTGTAGTAGAAAGGGGCCTCACTGTTTTCAGATGCTCCTGCGCTGGAGGGCTGGGGAATAATTTTTTAATAGAAAGAGGCCTCACTGTTTTCAGGTGCTCCTGCGCTGGAGGGCTGGGGAGTAATTTTGTAGTAGAAAGGGGCCTAACTGTTTTCAGATGCTCCCACGCTGGAGGGCTGGAGAGTAATTTTGTAGTAGAAAGGGGCCTAACTGTTTTCAGATGCTCCTGCGCTGGAGGGCTGGGGAGTAATGTTATTAATAGAAAGAGGCCTCACTGTTTTCAGATGCTCCTGCGCGGGAGAGCAATTTGTAGTAGAAAAGGGCCTCGCTGCTTTTCAGGTGCTCCTGCGCTGGAGGGCTGAGGAATAATTTTGTAATAGAAAGGGGCCTCGCTGCTTTTCAGGTGCTCCTGCGCTGGAGGGCTGAGGAATAATTTTTTAATAGAAAGGGGCCTCGCTGCTTTTCAGGTGCTCCTGCGCTGGAGGGCTGAAGAATAATTTTGTAATAGAAAGGGGCCTCGCTGCTTTTCAGTCGCTCAGCTTATAGTACATTGTCACCTTTGCCCTGTGTCCTTCCCATGAGCAATATCCTCCAACTTACATTCCTTGTGCATTTAATGAAAGGGCACACCCTCAAATGTGGGCCACGGCCCGCGAATGTGGGCCATGCCCCGCAAATGTGGGCCACGCAGCGAATGTGGCCCATGCCCCGCGAATGTGAGCCACTTTTTTCGTCAGTGCCTGGGCCAAGTTGTGATCCCAATCCGACCCTGGTGGGTGACACACCCACTCAAATATAACACGATCCGTAGAGACGGAGAGCAGAAGGGTCGGGGAGGGGTGCAACTATAATGTAGTTCGTTGTCCTATTGTGATTGCTACCAATTATCTGCACAGGCTGGATATACTGCCAATGTGTTGTTTAACATGGCACATGATATGGCGAAGAATGCATATGTGCTACTAATGGTATGATGCCTTCTATGTGTGAACCATACTGTACTGAGGTAATCGACATGTATGTGACTGTCAATGGCAATTAAAATGCAATTAAAGGTGATAAAAACAAAATCGTCACTGCTGTAAGTGTTTTCACTGTGCACTATATTATATATCAATATGCACTAACAGTACTCCTTACAGTGCTCTTAAGGGTCTCTGATATAGCTCCCTTTTGGATGAAGCACTATTAAAAAAAACAGTGCACGACCTGGATATTGGGTCCTTTCATGGGTCAAGTATGTTGATTGGTCTTTGGCCGTAATTATCAGGGCCCTGGAAATTCCTCTTTGATTTTCTCGCTTCTGGGATTACCCGTACAGCAGGGATCAATAAATCTAGGATGCAGAAATGCTACATTATTGCATTTTTTAGGATTATTCACCAATTAACAGTTCTGCCTGTAATTCGTTGTACCTGCCGAAACGGAAATTACTGCACTCAGAATGAAGATCTTGGTGTCTTACTTGTAGGAGTCCTTTGGCACTGTGTCCGCCCCATATGTTTTCATTTGTTTTATTACATTTGTTTGTGTTTTATGTTCTTTATTGATCTGGCAGCACCCTCGTCTTCAATGTCTTCCTCTTTTTACTGTAATCTAAAAGGCCCGAGGGATGAACCCCTTTGTCTTTCATCCAGCAGGCTCATGCCTCTTGAAGGTAGAGCCATGCATTAAAAGAAAGTGTGGGTTCCGTGCATGGGCCACATCTGTAAGGCAGAGGGGAGCAGCGCTGAGCACCTCTGCAGGCTCCATGCCAGCCTCTCACAGATGTGTGCTATTGAGAGACCCATTTGTGAGAAAGATGAAATAAACCAGGTGCTGGTCCAAGAAAGCGAGAACGAACATTAAAGCAATAGGTAAAAAAGAGAACAAAACCCTCAAGGCCTTTGTTACCGTAGCTTTTTGATAGTCACGGCATATCAGAGCTTTGTCTGTCAGAAGCTTTGGTGTATTTTGGCCTTCAAGTGAATGTAGACTTTAAGTTCTGCATGTTTCCCGTGGATGCGGACATAGGCCCTAGTGGTCCATAAGCATAACCCATGCAGTGGGGTGGAAAAATCAGTGCTCAAACCTTTAAACTATGTTTTCTGCTTTTTTGTACAATTCAGTAGAGAAATTCATGCCCACTCATGATGAGTAAAACATTTATAATTGAAACTTCAATACGAACATGGTCCCTTAAATGGTGAACGAAGAATACACGTTTTCTTCATTATTTTTCTTCTTGTGACATACTTTATTTTTTTTGGCCCACATGCCTTCTCATCCCATCCTATGTAGCTGCTCGCAATGTGGTCTCTAGTAAAATGAATGAATAATTTGATTAATTAAAATCATTACAGTAAAAAGCAATAGTTAAAAAGCAGTTCCCCCCTACTCTCCACCCCTTTAATGTCCTTGACTTTATAAACGTCCGTTGACCTTTGGCACATGTGTGCAAATCATCTGAGTTACTTATGTTTCCATATTTGAATAAAACGAATAAATACTGGTCTCTAGTTGGCAGAGGTTTGCACCCTGTCCAAGTAGGGACCACAATCCTAGTCAAGGTAATTCAGATACAGGACGTAAATAAACCTGTGCTCACCCTCTGGTAGCTTGGCACAGAGCAGTCAGGCTTAACTTAAGAGGCAATGTGTAAAGTACATGTGAAACACTTGAATTACAGCAACACAGTGAAACCACCACAAAAAGACTCCACATCAGTTTAGAACAATAGAGAATATTTATTTGAGTAAAACGAGACTGAAACAACAAAAATTCATTGCGTAGAACTTGAGATATGAATTTTTAAAGATGAAATGTGAAAACAGTGCTTAGAAGTCACTAGTGGTCTAAAGCTTACTTCTGGTCATGATGGACCGGTGCAAATCCAAAGATCAGGCTGACCATGATGAAGGGCAGGCCGGCTACAGGACTCAGACAGGTCCTACTGAAGAAATACCTGGGCTGGAGCAAGTGTCGGCATCGAGAGCCTGATGCGTTGTTTACGAGCTGAGCAATGGGGTCCCCACATCAACGACTAGCTCTGCTGAACTACAAGCACTGCATCGTTACAGAGCAGCTTCACCAGTAGTATCACTTTCATGCAGACCATCATCATCGAGTGGCTTCAGCGGTAGAATCGCGGTCGTTGTTGTGCCACGTCGGCAGTAGAAACGCTGCTGTCGAGCAACTGCTGTGTCGAAGGGCGATGCATCGGTGCCGATTGGCACAAAGTCGCAGATGCCTCGATATAGAAAACTGCTGCAGAACACACTTCTGAGGCCCAGGACTGGAGGGGACACCTCAGGCAAGGGCAAGACTCACAGATGGCAGAGTCCAGCAGCACCAGCAGAGTTGCAAGAAGCCTTTTGTGTCCCTGAGACTTCAAAAAACAGGGGACAAGCCAGCAGGCCCTTGGAGCATCTTGGGCTCAAGGATATAGATAGCAGGTCCAGTTCCTTTAACTCCCGGGCAACAAGCAGCAGGCCAACACAGCAGAGAAAGTTGCAAAGTGGCTGTCTCTGTGGTAGCACAGCAAGTAGTGGACAACAGGCCAACACAGCAATGCAGGAAGCAATGTGATAGTCCCTCCTACAGCACAGCAGCTCTTCTTCAGGCAGAATGTCCTTGGTTCCAGTAGAGTTCTGATTTGGTGGAGTCAGGGGTCCAGTACTTAAGTCCAAATGTGCCTTTGAAGTGGGGGAGACATCTTAGTGGCCTTCGAAGATCACAAATTCCCTGCCTTTCATGCCCTGGTTCCAAACACATTACAGGGGGGTATGCAGCTCTTTGTATGGGGACAGGCACAGTCCTTTTCATGTGCAAGTGTCAGCTCCTCCCTCGCAATCTGCGTCAGGAAGGCCCATCAGCCTAGTGATGGGCCATCAGGATGCAAATGTCACACCCCAGCTCCCTTTGTGTGACTGTCTAGAGGGAATGCACAAAGCCCATCTGTCTTCCAACCCAGACGTGTATTCAGGGACAGGCAGAGGCACAGAATGGGTAAAGTAAGCAAATGCCAAATTTCTAAAAGTGGTAAGAGGCAACAATGTCTCAACAGATAATATTTCAAAAAGACAATTACTAGAACGTAAACTGAATTACAAAGGGAAGCCAAGAAAAAAAGGAAAACCACTGAGGTTGAATATCGCGGTCTGTATTAGGAATTATGAAGAAAAAATTAATTTCAAACAGGATTATTAAATTTTATTGTATGCAAGTGTAATCCTAAATATAGGTGCACACAATGTGCTTGTGGCAATGTGAACGGCGCAAAGTGAGACATGTGATATAGTGAAGAAAATAGCTAAACAGATCAGTTTAAAATTGGTAAATAACATGAACACTATATTCAAGGATTGGTTAGAGATGTGTTAAGGGCCTAGTTCTGCTGTGTTTTGTCGATGGTGTTTTGAACTGTGTAATTTCAGGTCCTCATCAGGATGGGATTGCACAAATTTGTTAAGGCAATGGCTGGTTTGTAGTCTGAGGGGCACGGTATTGGCATCGAATTAATAAGATGCCAATGTTCTCTTGAGAAAGGTCAGAACTATGGTGATGTGGGTGAGCGAAAACTGCTCTCACATAGGGGGAGGCCGGATGTGTAGGGATGAAAATGTTACTGCTGTCACTTCCCAGTGTATTTCAAAATTAGGGCACAGAAAGAGCTATTCATTTAGGGGTTGTCAACAATGACGATACTTCATGCCTTCTCAACACAGTCAACACTGGTTATTAAATCTCAAGAGGACTCTGAAACCGAAATTGTCTTTTAATACCATACTTAAAATGTATTAATCACTTATTCATCTATTGTTCTGTGGTAGTAATATGGAATACTAATCCAGCGGAAGTGTACTTGAAAGCTTTGCTACAACAAATTATTGAGATAAGAGCTTGGTTTGCCAAAATCGGTTAGTCATAAGTGTGAATCTCATCAAGGCAGAATCAGCCGCATTTCTTTCTAAAATCAGTAAAGTGAGAACCATTAATAATGTTGTGTAGTTCCTATAAAACCTATATAGGATCTGCACGTTTAGACAACATACACTGTAGGATTGGTGTCAGACTGATCCTAGACACCCCCAACAGGTTTGTTGGCCTGTGTACCAGCTAGCCTACAGTGCCACTAGAAACTCCTACCAAGGAGAGAATAGTTCTTGGCAACTATCAAACATGACAACAACCCTGATCCCTCAGGATTGTGGAAACAGAGTACTACCTTTCGCTCAGTCACTCGTGCTCACTTAGTCTCAGAGAGATACACAGAATAAACGGTATGGACGTTTTTCAATAAGTATTTATTGAACAGTTGTTTTTTAGTGTAAAATAGGTGTGCTGAAACAACAATTAGACAGAAACAGATATAAATGCACTAGGAAAGTAAAAGGATGGTAGATTTCTACCATTTTGCTATAACCATGATTACAGGCAAGTATATAAAATCCATGACAATAAAATTGCGTACTCCTACAATGCAATCCTAACCAGATGTACCTAAGTGTACCTAGCATATGTGGAGGTGTTAAGCCAAGAATTCATCTAGGATAAAGTCAACCCCATTACCTGAAGTGAGAGACTGTGGGACCCTTTCTTGGTCTCGAGTTGGACACCCCACAAGGGATGTTAGACCACTGCCAGCTGGAGTATCTGTATGCAGGAACCTCAGCGTCCTGCATCAGTGTGTCGGCAGGGAAGTCCTGATCTCCTCTCCTTGTCTCAGCAAGATGTGATGTTTATATACCTAGAGGTCTCCCCGGGGGTTCTACCTTGCTGTGCCACTTGTCGGACTTAGGATGACATCGGAAATTAACTTTATACATAGTTATTGTAAAGGAGATGGCAGTCCTGCTGAGTTTCCAAGAATCCTCATGCATAATGTATGAGGCTTTTACCAGGGAAAATCCTGCTTTCTGTGTGCAGTGTCGTATCTTGGTAAAACGTCATTCCCTAAGAAACGTTATGTGTGGAATGTATGGAAGAATATAGGTGAAGGGTTAGGATGTTACCGAGCCTATATTGGGGTACCTATATGGAATATAACAATAATAGTTACACCTGTTATCCATAGAACTTAGTAGCAAGATAATTGAACTATCATGAGTGTTTTTACTGTTTACCACTATTTTTATTGTTTTTGTCATTACTAGTCACCGGCCAGGAACGGTTTGAAACTTTTCCTTTTGTTTTTATTATCCATATTGGTAGACTTCGGGAGAGGTCAGAACATATTTTTTGTTAGCCTTCAGGAAAGGTATGAAAATAATCCTTTTGGTTTTATTTTTATCATTATTACTAGACTTTAGGAAAAGATTGAAAATATTTGTGCTCGAAGCGTACTTTAGGCATTGATTGATTAGCAGTGTGTCCCCATTGCCCTTTTGTATGAAAACTCATTTTCTGGTTTTCTATAGATCAGAGGGATGCAGCAAGCATTGCAGAGCGAATCCTCCTACCTCTTGTAAGAGTGAAGAGTGGTGATGTTATATTGTTTAAAGTATTTTTGAATTTCATTATTTTAGGTTTTGATGCATAGCCAAAGTTTAGATGTTGAAGATATTTTAAATAGTATTGAGTTTCTCATTTTCACTATCAACAGCTGTTCATTACAGATAAAGTAAGAATTAGAGCATTTGATGGTATCGTTTGAATGAGAAACAGTGTGATAAAGAGGCTGGTTGGTTTACTTCTATAAGCAGCCCATTCTGCCATTTTTATAGACCAGGTGAATGTAGAAATTGCTTAAGGAAATCAATCAAAGTAGAAAAATAGCAGGGAATCTCCTTCCTTTTGTACTGCATTGCTTGTTTGTGCATGATTTCAATTACACGCTGCAAGAACCTCCAATATTCTGCCTTTTTGCATCATTCCTCATCCTGCAAGCCGAGAGGCTCCCCCCTGCATGAACCTGTCCAATATATTTGTCATGTGTTTATTAAAAGATGAACCTTGACATTTGTAAGCACAATTCGTCCAGCTGTCACCGTGGATTCAGTTTCCATTTAATGCTATCCTGACTGCCTCTTTGACTTGGTTGGGCTGTGCCAAATCTTTCCCAATCCATAAACGCATTTGTGGTAATTTCCAATGATTGACAGGGAATCTGTCGTGACTTTGACACTGCTGAAATTGGCTGAGGCCCTGGCTGACTCCAGCAGATGTTTTATTGTCAGCCCAGTGGTAGCTTGGTGGAAAGGATTTCCTTGTTATACCTCAGAGTCACTGTTAAAGCCAGGACTGTATGACTATTAAATAGTCCCCTACACATCCCATGAAGGAGGCATGAGCCAGCGTACTCAGTTGCAATGGTTTCAGTTTCACTGTCAGCGCTTGGGTCTAAAATCTATTTCAGTAGTTGCTGGGTGGCACCTTGTGAAGTATACTACTACGACTGTACGCTTCATTTTATTCCATGTGTGATCAGGGGTGTGAAAGTTTGAAGCTGTGTGAGATTCTTCTGACCACTATTGGTCCAAAATGAGAATCGTCTGAGTATCACCCTTGCAGAGAGGGTCCCCCTTCTCTGTACACCCAGGTACTGAGGTGTCATGAATGATAGCAACGCTTCCGAAGGATTTATTTTTAGACACACTTTACATAGAATTCACACAGTAATAAATGTACTTTTATAATGAATGCTGGCTGTATGGAGACAGTGCTGTATGTTGTAGAACTAGGCTAGAAGTATATGTCACTTTTGAAAGATGTCCCCTTGCACACTGGTTCTTAATAAAAACGTTTTTGCTTCCCTTGTACGCTTATGTAAAGCCGAGCTCTAATGAGACCACCAATTTGTATGTGTTTTATTCGTTCACCTAGTACTGACATTTTTTAAGGTGACTGCTTAGATGTAACTATAGGGTTTTGAGACAATGTCATTATTGTAGCAATATCCCACTATTCTCCCTGGTTCATTATTGGCGGTAAATGTATGTAAATAGTACGTGACATGTTAGAAAAAAGTGATTTTCCCTCTATGGGAGAGAGGGGGGGGGGGTGTTCCACCCTAGCATGTTGAAAACTAGCATTTTTTCAAGATACATACATACACGTTATAGTAAATGTTCCGAATAGCATGGAATGCATATACTGCTTTCCATGCATGACTGTCCCTCTCTGATGAAGAAACACTGTAATCCCCCTACAACCCCTTCTTGAGGATGACATTTTGCTGCTCGCAGTGCCAATCTGGCTGTTGCTGCTCTGGGTAGCTTCCTAGTCTGTCAATGCTTAGGAATGATTCTGGCTGATCACCATCCTGAGAAATGTCTGTAGTAGGCCAAACAAAGTTTCAATTCATAACTTAAACACAGTGGCATATCAAGAACGCGATGGTTCCTAATTCAAGCTTCTAAATGTACCCCTATCCCTGATCGTGCAATCCAACAGCACTAACTAGGGTTCAGTGGGCCCTACACACCTCGACCGCGTAACCGCTGCACCTTCCCCACCTTTAATAGCTACACCCATCATAAAATCATGACTGTGGATGAACTCTATATGGCAAATGTAAATAGTAACGTAGTCCGCATTTTAAGTGAAATAAGATAGAGGTTAAAGCAGTTATATAGCTCATGTCTATGAAGTGATGATGAATTAAATATGAATATTTGCTAATTACGATTGTGCAATTTAGTAAGCCAGAAGATTAAGAAGAGGAAACAAGAAGGGGGTCTGGTTTGACAGTAGGAGTTAAACCATCAAATAGCATAGACAGTTTAATTATGCAACAGTTGGTTTTTAAAATATGTTACTATAAATACACATATATTAAAAATTCCCCTGCAACAGTTTAATCTATTTTTTTAACTTTTAGGAGAAAAAGAGACTCAAGTTACAAGTGAAATTGCCACAAATCAATTCAATCAGTGGCGTATATTACATAAATCCTCAATATTATTGTTATTTTGGCCTTAGCCTTTTCTGCAGGGTCATGCCCAAACATTTTGGCTTTCTGAATTTTCTGAAGCTAATTTGTTGGCTTTTATGGACTGTGGAGACCTAACCACTGTTAACCAGTGCTCAAGTACTTGTGCTCTCACCTTTAAACTTGGCAAAATGTCCTTACACCCAATTGGCAAATTTACTTGATTTGTAATTCCCTAATAAATGATACTACATGTACCCAGGGCCTTTAAATTAAATACTACTATGTGGCCTGCAGCACTTATTGTGTTACCCAGTTAAGTTGCCTCTTAAACATGTCTCGAACCTGCCATTGCAGCCTGTGTGTGCAGTTTTAAACTGCCATTTCGACCTGGTAAAATAAACCAGTTGCCAGGCTGAAACCTTCATTTTTAGGTTTCGCCTGTAAATCTATTGTATTTAATAAATATCTTAAAAGGGGCTTACATCCTGCCCTTGCTTTTTATTAGTTAGTGTGCTTGCCACTTACTTTTCCTCCTTTTCTGTTGGCTGTAACATACTTTTCCTGTTGTTCCCGTATGGTTTGTGTGTTTGGCTTATCATTCTCCCATGGCACAAGTACTGTTTCAATCTGCTTTGCTGCAACTTCTTTTAAGTGAGTCAGCACCCCTGCTGTCACTCCAAGATTTACACCCTTGCTTTGAAGCTACATTGCTGCCCGAATGCCGTGGTCTCAGCATGTTGTGCTGATCCTCTTGGAGACCTTGTGACCCCAGTTCTGACACAGCACTCACCAGTCCCTGTGGGGCGATGCATACTTACAGTACCCCCGGCGCCGAAGCAGGAACCCACTCTTGTGCTCCCTTTTGTTGCAGAGGCCTACACTTGCTGCGGCCATATCAAAGGTATTTGTTCGACTAAGCATCTCTCGCTGATGATAAGAGTGTTTACACACATGCAGATATTCCATCTTTTCATCTTGTCGCGAGGCAGGTGTGAGACTTACACTCACCAAAGGAAACATGTTATCAAGGCGGCAAGTGGTGTATTTTTTTATTATTTTGTTTGTAAGGAACATACAGTGACATCTGCATGCAGGAGCTCCAGGTGGGCACACAAACCGTGTCCTTGAAGCTGTAGAATCTAATCCTTCTTTATTTTTATGGTAACATGCTGGTCTAGTGACTGTTCATCATAAACGCTGTCTCTTGCCTGTCCATAAACAAGTCTGGGGTTTTCCGGAAATAGCGTTCGATCATCCAAGTTCGCTTTAGTTAATTAAAGCTGATTCGGAAGCTAATTTGAAATATTTTGCCCACCTTCTCTTTTCTTGCATGTAAGGCACCCCTCAGATAGGCCCAAAGTGCCCCCATGGGCAGGGTGCAGTGTAGGTAAAAGGTAGGACATGTGCTGGTGTGTTTTACATGTCCTGATAGTGAAATACTGCCAATTTCGTTTTTTACTACTGAACAGCTATCTGGCCCATAGGCTAACATGGAGTTACTTTGTAACATCTTTACATTGGGACAAGATGGAGAAATGGAGTTTAGGCTCTCTGAACTCAGAATTTAAAAACATATCTTTTTAGGGAGATGGTTTTTAAATTGTGTGTTTCAAAAGGGCACTTTTAGAAAGTAGGCATTTTCTTATTTAACTAATATGTCTGCCCCTGCTGGTTTGTGTATCGACTGTCTGGTTTTGGAGTGGCATGGGGTGGAAATGTGCATTCACTGTAGACAGCCACAGCGGGAGTCGAGGTGTGTCCTGCCTTTACTGGGTGACTCAAAACTGAACTTAATAGACCTTGGCTGCATTTAGAGTGGGGAGAGGGGTTTCACTTACACCTGAATAGGAAGTGTCTCATCTGCGCAACGCTGTCTCCGCCTCCAGTAGTGACTCTGGGTTGGCCTGCAGTGGCTGCTTCTGTCAAGAAAAAGGACAAATATGGGATCTTTACTGAGAACCTGCATGAAGAAGAATCTCAAAGGGTTTGTGTGTGCTGGCCTCCTGTTCTGAAGTCTCATGGATACAAAGAATTCACCTGCAGCTCCCCTGAACCCCACTGCTGGAAGTTCTGACCTGCCAGGAGGTGTCCATTCCAGTTTTGGGCCTCTGGAGGTTGTTCCTGCTGTTGAGAGCTGGACGAAACTTAAAGAAAGCAAAAAAAAACAACTCAGCGATGCCGCCAGTGATGACGCTACCTGCAACGATGCCAGGGGCACTGCTCGTGAAGAGTACGGCACACACCGCCGTGCCTGCACCACGGCATGATATTTTAAACCTCCTTAAAATGACGGTACTCTCTGATACAACAATCTAGTTTTTTCTGTTTTAGAGCTTAAAACTCAATCTGACTCAATCCTCAATTCATTAACTGTTGAATGTAACAAATATAATATTTTTCTTCCACTTGGTAAATTTATTATGATAATACCTGTCATTTCCCTTCTACTCTTTTTTAATTTACCTTTTACTTGAACTTTTATTTATCTTGCTTTAGCAGTTATTGCAAATGGCTTTTACTTAGTAATATGTTCAATAAAAGTTTCAAACAAAAAGAAATTCTGAATGTATCATGAAATATAACCTAAAATACGTAAACTAAATACAGTAGTAAACCCCAAATCCTTTTGCACCCTAGTTGCATCTTTAAGCAGCATTATTTGTAATGATCTATTAAGATCACTTAGACTGTTAATTCGTGTTTTTCATATATCTAGGTGCAATTTACAATGTACTGCTCAGTCATGCTGAATCAGCCTTTCACTCATTAAGTTTGGTAAAACAAGCCATATTGAGCTGAGTTCTACATGTTTACATGTCTTTTGGTCGCTGGTAGCTCTACTGATGAGTCGTAGTCGGTTGTGTGTTTTAGAGGGACCGAAGAGGGCCTCAATTGTTTGGAACAGTGGTTGTTATTAAGGAAATGGTTTAGCCCCGTGATAACACAAGGCATCCCATTATGATTTACTGCTTATGAATTGTAATACAAAATAGTGTCACTAGCTCCAGGGCACAAGTCCTATAAAACAAAAGTGGGGGGATGATCCAAGTTTGGCAGTATGCAAGTGACATCACAGTGTTTAAGGTCACAGCGCATGCGTGTATGTGGCATCACAACCGATGACTTTTCAGGAAGTTACATCACAAAAAATGAGAACAGATTATAAGACCTCACACATTTGTTTGGCAGGTCTATCATGAGTAAATTTGTGCGCATTACGAATATACATGCAAACACTCCTGATTTAGGAAGAAGACTAACACTTTTTTAAGCTACCCCTAAAACAAGTTGTCTTTTGTCAGCATAAAGCTTCCTTAAACTAAGGATTAAACAAACTAACTCCACTGCCAGACTACTCTACCAGGCTTAATATTCTATATGCAGCACATTTCCACGTCGATGTCATTTCTTTACCTGCCTGTGCTCTCCATAGGTGAGACTGCTCTCCTATGTGAATTATGCTTACTCACCACTTAATGTGTCTGTAGTGGGCACCCGCACTCATTTTAGAAGATTGGGGCTCATTTTTCATCAACAGACTATGACTTGAAACAAGACAGAAAGACAGAAGGATAGAAAGAAGAGAGACAGAAAATGAAGAAAGCAGGTAAGGGGATGAAAAAAGCAAGTGTAGAGTAGCAAAAGAAAAAGGTGATGGCATCCTTTGAATTCAGCAATAGGACCCTGAGACAAAATAAAGGCTCTGAAATTATATTTTTACAAATTACACACTGCCTGCCAAAATGTCACCTCCTCATTTAGCAGCAGAGATCTCTCATGTTCTTATTGTTGGCATAACTACATCTAAACCACCTTCACATTCACCAGTGCAACCTGACAGTTCACCCTGGAATTAGTACCACCAGAATACCCATACAAAGAGTGGACTATACACTTCACAGTAAGAGATATCCGCTAAACATTAAAAATAAGTGCCTGCCAACCAGTATCCAAGGATGAGAAGGAAGTGGTGATAAAGGTAACTCACAAGAAAATGCCACATGCAATCCCAGTCCTAACTAGCACTTTCAATAAAATAGAGGCATTCAGAAGGAAATATTAATAGTTTTCACAGAGAAACTACTCAAGTGGGGAGATGTAGGAAAGCAAGAGATAACAGAAACTGTGGACAGTCATCAGAATCTACACAAGACTATGCTCGCTAGCAAGAACTTTGCCTATCCTAGACATGTTACACTGCCAACATGGTGCACTGGAGACGGTCTACTTGACCTACTTGTTTACTATAACACTGACCTGTGGGCTTGCCTACACAGTGCAACCTCATCGTGAAGGTCCAACACCTGAGAGCATCATAACAACAAATGACCCTGTATATTGTGTCATAATACAGTACATCACAACAGTTGCAGCATCGTTGCAGTAGGTAGGGGTGAGAAGGGCAAAAAAACAGGACCACCTTTACCCCAGCATTGTAACAACTTGGTCAAATCTAACACGGCCAAATCCAGCACTCGTGAATTTCCAAAGCTACAAGAAAACAACTTGTCTTCCTTTCATTTAGTGATTGGAACTGATAAATAAAGTACATCATTTCAAATGTTTTGAAATCATTTTTTGTTGTGGTGTGACAGATGTAGATACTTCTGCACAAACCGAAATATTTGGATCATGGAGGATTATGCAAGGCAGCCCATATTTGAAAGTGAGCCAAGAATTAAAGACAAAGCAATAACCTTTGATGTAAAGCAGGAGAAATAAAGAGATGTCCATTTAATGGCTGAAATTAACACTGTCAAAGCAGAAAACCTGGGACCAACTTGACCAAATTGTGTGATCCTAGGCAAATCTCTCTTTTGTGTTTAATGTTGGACCATGTATCATAAGAATCTAGGCCACATATAGGATGCATGTAACACTTGAAGTTCATATGGCTTCTGCCTGGTGACCACACTCTAACCTCATTCACCAAGAATTAAAGCCAAAACATCACCCTTTGCTGTAAAGTAGGTAAAATAGAGAGATGTCTATTTAGTGGCTGAATTGCACAATGCGAATGCAGTAAACTTGCGTGCTACCCATGACCTCCATATGCCAGGTGGGGGCCACAGCGATTACTGAGAGCCGTTGCCCTTGTGCATCGATCTATCGAGACGTGGGCCATCACTGTGTGCATTCTGTGACCTGAATGGGCCGTTTCCCTGTATGTGGCATTACGAACCCCATATTAAGAAGCTGGCCATGGTGAAGTGAGAGGGCCATCACCCTGGAGAATTCAGCTGTCTCTGCTCTTCCTCCGCAGGTAATTGCTTACTTCTGCCAATCCCTGCGGAGGAAGAGCAACGATTCAGCTACCCAACAATTTAGGAGGGACCGAAACTTGCCTCAAGATTCAGGGATGCTTACCACATAGGAGGAGGAGCGTGTGGCTTCCTGCCACATCTACCATAGCCAGTGCCGGCTCCTCAGGCCCGGATTTGTTTTGGGGGTGGGTCAATGGTGCATTCGGGTGGGCCACTAGGGCCCGATTTGTTGCTTATATGTCTAGCCAGGCCTGCTTCTGGGCCGTCCTTTATCTCTTCTTAGACTCACAAAGCCCAGTAAAATGCACTCTTTTCCAAATGTCTTTCTAAATGCTATCACTCTCAAAAAGTTTTTTTTTCTCCATGTAATGTCCCTTTGATGGAAAGAGGAGGTTTCTGGGGTGGGAGTATCAGGCAAGTGACACTACTCGGGCTCCCTCTGTGCGAGCCTTCAGGGAGAATCCCTCTTAATTACTACCTCCACCTGACCCCTGACTCTGCAGCGCACTCGCTTACAGGCTTCATTATCCACTTTTCTACCACCCCTTTCCAGTGCATCTTATCTCACAGCTGACCTTGGTCCACAGCCCCATGGCAGCCACGATATGGTTCCATTTTCATTATTCCCGGTAAAAAACATTAGTAAAATCACCTCCAAACTTGAAACATTGAATATAGCAGTAAATATAATTAGCATGCACTTTAAAGTATGTTCCACAGTTGCCCTAATGACCCGACTGCTAATTAAATAAACACGCATTTGCAATGCAATAGGTCTCGCATTTGCAAGAGTTTAAGCTATTGGCATTGCAAATGACAATGCCTTTCATTTATGTTTTAAAAACCAAAACATAAATAAAAGGCAAAGTCATTTACAATGCCAATAGCTCAAATTCTAGCAAATGCAAGACTTATTGCATTGCAAATGCTTGTTTTAAATCTCACTCCTCTTCTGGCCATGATGCTCCCTCGTCCTGCAGGTCTTCAAATTCTTCACTCACAACTTTCGCTCATCAAGAGAGCACTTCTGTAATGAGGACACATGTGAATGGCAATTTATTTATATAGCACTTACTACTTCTGACGAGGCATCGTGATTTAGTTGTTTCGGCTCTGAATGTACATAATGTACAGTGTCTAGTGCGCCCTTCATTAAAGGGCTCTGACATCAACTCGGACTACATGTGCATCATATAAAAGAAAATAAGCATTTCTACAGTGTGAACCCTCTGGCTGTCCTTCAGACAGACCCTGTCCACCACCCGTTCACAGCCAGCACTTAAAAAGACACGCCGCTGTGCAGGCTTGCAGCACATAGGCAGTGCAATGAATGAACATGACTGCCCCTAACGTATGTCTTCCCCGCATGTCCACATCAGTGTTCCGACCTGCCATTGGTTGTGAAGGGATTGTTGAGTGTAAAGTGATGGGTGCAGCATGCCAAGGAAAAGCACCGAGTAGATAGACTTCTGAACTGAAAGTACCTGTGTAAAAAACACAAATCGATGTTTTTAATATGTGTTATCAATTGCATGACTTTGTAATGTAAAAAGTAAAAAGTTATTGGTTTTCATGTATATTTTTGTATGTTTGTTTGTACCTGTAGGGGACAGTGGTGCAGTAAATCTTGTGTTTATTTTAAATTAAAATGCCCCTTTTGAAGGATGTTGGTTTGAATGGGGAGTGCTGTCTTGAAGGATTCAGGCGAGCGCCACGGTATTGTTTCACTTTGTAACTCATTCTCAGGGGACGACCATACAGGACTAGGTCATCTGTGGGTAGAGATCACCCCGAATTCACAGTGCCTATTTCAGACTCAGAGGGATGAAAGGCAAAGCTGGTCCAGTAAGAATGTCTGTCTAAGCTGAATGTTGCACACAGCAGCAGCAGGCGCATTGACACGATGGGCTATACTGAATCGCTTTGTATCCTATCAAGTCCACTGCGTTGTATGGTTTCACACAAGCCTCGACTTTCTTTTGATATGCAGATCTCCCCACTTTAAAACCCATTTACGACGTAAACGGCCTCTTTGTGTTGATTGTTCAGGGGGTAGGAAGAAGGGGGAACATGCAGAGTCTCTGTAACAAAGGCAGTAACCCACTGAGGGTTAAGCAGGATCATAGATCACCAGAGTTATCGGTACATTTGTTATCATCGTTGGCATATTCACTGTGAGGGCCAAGGCGGAAGTTTGGGTGGGCCATGCTCATGTTTGGGTGGGCCCGGACCACCCAGCCCACCCTCTAGAACCGGGCCTGCGGCTCCTCGAGGAAGTGCTGTGGGACGGGGCAGGGGAGGGGCAGGGTGGAGGGTAGTAAACTCCGGCATACGGCCGAACGGAGGTAAGTAAAATAAATAAATAAAACTAATTACATTGCGTGCGCTGCATCGCCATTTGGCGTTGCAGCACGCACAGTGTAATTCGTGATCCTTTGACAGGGAAGTAGGATTTGGGAGCTGACCCAGGGAAAGTGAGGGGCATATTTATGACGATTTTGCATCACCCTTGAGCCACGCAAAGGGGTGCAAAGGTGACACAAAGTCAATGTTGGATTTATCAAGCCACACAAGGCCACCTTATGTGGCCCTGCATGGCTTGATAAATCTAGAGTAGCACAACACAGCACAAATAGGGGCGTTGCATTACTCTGCCCCAGGGAGGTGTTTCATGGGTGGAGTGTGGGTGTTCCCAGGCATCCACCAATAGATTTTGGCACGTTCCAAGGTTTGCCAACAGTGGTGAACCTGGAAATGTGTCCAAATGGTTCACCTCTCCTTGTTTTTTCCTCTTTCTATGTGTGCTGCATTTTGCAGAACACATTGAAAGAGGAAAATGCCTCAGGGGATTGTTATTGTGCCGGTAGGTGTCTCTTCCTGCACAAAACCAATCCTGCTTACAATGCAAGCACTCTTGCACCATCGTGCAAAGGTGTCTGTGTTGGCGCTAAGCAGCACATTGAGCATCAGTACTAGGAAATGAAAGGAATGCGCTGTATATTGCTGAGTACAGCCCATTCCTGCCCTGTGCCTTTCATGCAGTGCAGCAAAGGAACTTGCTGCGCTGCATGATTTCTTAGTGACTACATGCCCTCTAGTGTGCCTGCCTTAACCCCTTCGATACTGCGCAGATTCCGCCGCTGTGCTGACGGAATCTTGCGCGGGCGTGGTCATGACGGAATGGTTCCGTCATGAGCACAGCTCAACCGTGGGTCATGACGGAACCATTCCGTCATGAGCACCGAAGGGGTTAAGAAGACTCTGCATATCTATTTGTACACAAAATACATAAGTGGATGAACGTGAACACCCATGCACCACTCATGTAATGCTTATCTGACAATAGTAACGCAAGGCAGCGCAATGCGCTGCGTTGCCTGTGTTTTTTTTTTACAAAGCCAGGCAAAAACCGATGAGGCTGTTTCCTCTTTGCATTTGTGCTGCAGAATGCAGCCTCTATTCAAAAAGGAAACAATGAGGAAAAAAAAGATATTTCTCCTTTTTACGCCAGCCTCAGGTACACTCACTAGTTTGGTGCAAACCTATATTTACAAGTCTTTGTAAATATGGGTTTGCGTCAAAATACATGGGTTGATTAACTGAAATATCCAAGCACCACCCATATAATGTCTACCTGATGCAAAGTAATGCAAGGTAGGAAAATGTGCTGCCTTGTGTTAGTTTTATTTTTTTACAAAGCCACACAAATGGGATTTGTCTGGCACTGTGAATCCCAAATCGATTTTGCATCAGGGTTGTGCCACAAAAGTGTTGGAAACCTGATACAAAATCAGGGCCTCAACTTATTTATTTTTTTATAACTGCCACAGAGAAATGTGATGGTAAACCTGTACTGCTTAGTGGGTTGCAAATTCAGAATTTTTAAAATATCTTATGGGGTAAAGGCACCTGCTGCAGAGATCTCTGTGTTCCCAGTAAATCTGAGGGAATAATATTCATGGTGAGAACACTGTTGTTTAACGTATTTGCTGGAACGATCTGTGTTTTGTCTAGCCCAAATTTTTACTAAAAGAAGAATATAGATTTAATGTGCCTCCTGCAAAGCACATTGTGTAACACGTAGATAACAGATTTTTATTTTATGTAGATATGTAAGTGATTCACTGCTTTTAACACTGAGATCCTTTTGTTACTTGCAGTTAGATTAGCAGAGTGAGCTATGCAGGGTGATATGTGACTTCTACACCTTGTAACCCTCACTGTCTTATGTAACATATCCTGTACAATAATTTACAAAATTGTCTGACTTATTGTCAATGTAATGTGTATGTATGATGTGAAGCGCTCTGACAGCCTGCATGGGGATGAGTAGAGCTATAAATGAAATAAAAAATAATGGTATTTAAATTATTTTCCGTAAATACTATGACAAATCATCACATCTGACATTCTTACACTGCGTGCATATCTCTTATATACAAGAACTGAAAAAAAGTCGAGCCATGCCTCTCTTAAGTCCCTGTGAAGTAATAACAGCTGTGAACCTCTGTTTTCCCTCCACTGCAGTTGCATCTAGTTGTGAGGCTCAGATAGCTCCTAGCCAGGATACTCCAACAGAAGAAGACCTGATGGCCCCTAAATTCGGCCTTTCCTATGGGCCCAGCTGGAATCTGATAAGCCCAGTTGCCTGCACGTTTTTGCTCGGATCGAAAGCAGGCAATATGCAGGCGCTGCTTAATGTGCCCCGGTGTATGAAAATGACACTGGGCAAATTCGGCATTACTGTGGGGGCCCAACTACTTTGCAGGGTGGACGGCATCCACTCTATGAAAATAGTGTGTGGACGCTTTCGACGCACGTGTATGCGGGACAACGGATCCCAGGGATGTAAAAACTGTTGCCTCACCGTTTCAGGATTAAAGGATGGCTTTCTATGAACATTGTGCTACGAAAACCCAATACTGTACCTGGAGCAGGCGGAATGGGCCTTCCGTATAATGTTTTACATAAGCTTAGTCAGCTGATACTCGTTTTTTAAACTCACTGCAGAGCACTGATAACAAAAGTTGCTTATTTCTCATGATGATACTTCATGATTTCAAGGTCGGATATTACCCAATTATTGATGGTTGAGAGGGGGATACAGATGGATATTGCTTGTGCAGTGTGTTGAGTGAGTCGTCGCGGTGCAGTGTGTGGTGCGATCGCTGCACTTGGTGATAAAGCGTATTGTCTGTTGTAAAAAATACTGCAACCTGAACTGTACAGAGTGGATGGGCTGTCATGGGTTAGTTTGAGAAATCCAGGCTTCTGTACTCTAAGCAGACTTTTCCAGTATTTTCTTGGCTGGACATTGGCTGGTCTAAGTGGGTATTTCGGTCAAGGGAATCCAAAGGGTGTGTAGTGAGAGGTACTGTGTCATAAACCACACACACACCAGAGGTTACCAGGATGCCACCCATAGCCATATGTGGTTGATTTGAAATTCTTTAGTTCACGTTATCTATCACTTGCAGTATAACGATTCACTTAAAGCTTCTTTCACTGTGTATTCTCAACTACCTCGTCTGCATATAGATGCACCTTCTCTGACCTGTTGTTGATTCCTACTTTATTTAGCACGGAAGTAAAACGGCTCACTGTTAGGTTCTGGGTCAGAACCTGGGACATGAGCCACCTTGACAGTAGTTGTCAAGGTGGAATGTAAAATGTTGGTGAACTGGACAGTTGCTGGCTGCCTGGCTGCCCGTGCTGATCGCACCAGTACACGCTTGCAATAAACCTCAGAAACTTACCTTGTGCACTGTGGTTATTGAAGACTTTTTAGTAGCTATGAGTGGAGATGGACCAAGGATCGACAGAGCAGACATTTATGATTTGCCCCCTCATCTCAGAAGTGAAGCACAGCAAGGTTCCTCTCTTTGCTACAGGAGCGGTTTTTCCTGGTCACTGGATTGTTGGGACTGATGACTTCGGGAGGAGCCACAAGAGCTGTTTGTGCTATAGGAGCCATTTGTGATAATTTTCTCAAGTTTGGGGGATGTGGCAGACATTGATGTGGGCACTGATGTCACCAGTTGCTCGACGCAGTGGTGTCTATTGTTGCCTGGCAACTACTAGGCCTGATGTTACCAGGTGCTCAACGTATGACAAGTGTAGTGGAGTGTCCTGTTGCCTCGTAACCACCACACCGGATGCATATCAGAAGACGGCCATATTGTTTATGGAAACCGTTGTTTTCGGCGCAAGCCCCAGTGTCGGAGTTCGTCAGAAGTCACGCTTTGCGTATCAGTGATACTCATACCATTTCAGGCCAGCATCTATGCGCATGCGGCTAGTATGGTATGCCGCATTGATACGCAATGTTATATAGGTGAATGTTTATCTTGAGGTGCAATTTTTGTGTATGCATTTAACTTAAATCAATACAGTTTATTGTTAATTGTATCTTGCTGCATGCCACATTGTATGTAATGTCATACTGGTGAATGCAAATTTTGTGTACAACGAAGTTTTCTGTTGTTACTAAAAGCATTCAGAGATGCAGCAATCGGTGCTACCACCTTCTTCTTCTTCATTTTTGTCCACTCTGGGCAATTCCCCAGTCGAATGGGAAGCTTGGTTGGAAGGGTTTGAAGCTTATTTAGAAGCCATAGAAGGAGAGGTGATTGCAGTAAAGGAAATGCTTCCTCATTTGCGCCATTCTTTGGGTACCGAAGGTAGGAAGGTTCTGAAGCATTTTTCAGTAGCTGTAGTGAAGAGGAAGGAGGATGCTGTTGATGATTAAGATTCAGGCATTCAAATGTTGGATTTGCGATTCAAGAAGAAGCGTAACATCATTATACAATGACACACATTCTTTCTGAGGAAGCAACTTCCAGGGGACACAGTGGAGAATTTTATGAGTGACCTCAGAGTTTTGGCTGCTTCGTGTGATTCAAGGACAAGATGCTAAGAGATCAATTAGAGGAAAAAGGCAAAAGCAAGATAGTTCAGGAAAAACTTTTGAAGGCAGAGAACCTAAGCTAGATAAAGCAATGGAAATAGCAAAAGTTGTTAAGTCGACTGAAAGGTACATGGATCATACGGCTTTGGAGATACGTGTGCATGCTGTTGCTTCAGACAAAACGGCGAAGAAAGACGAGAAGAAAATGGCTCTAAACAAAAGAACACTTTAGAGTGTTATGTGTGTGGTAGCAAAAACCATTTAGGCAATGCTTCTTCATGTGCTGCTGTTGAGAACATGTGTGCAAAATGTAAGAAGGATGAACACTTTGCTAGGATATGCAAACCTAAGGCAACAAACGCTAAATGTAGGTCTAAACGTGTCCGTTCTGTTGAGTGTGCTTTAGAAGGCAGTTTTGAGTCTGATTTTGAGGAGGGTAATGATGTTATGATGATCTCCAGTTCACCTGAGGTTGAGGATTATAAGCAAAATGGGGTACTAAAGTTAGATACCATGAGTGTCAAAAGAACAGTCTGTCACATTGTGGTTTCGGGAATTGCCGTTTCCATGATTGCAGATTTGGGGTCTTTTTTTACCCATATCGGTCCTGAAGAGTGGCATAAATTGGACAATATTGCATTGAAGAAGTCACAAATTAAACCCTTTGCATTTGGGGGGGGTAAGCCAGTGGAAGTTTTGGGAGAATTTGATAGGGTTTTGAGTTTTAAAGGTCATAGCACACCTGCCACGGTTTACATAGCAAAGGATGGGGCTTGTTTATTAGGGTGGTTGGAGCAGAGGAATTTAGGCATCATTCTGAACCCTAACAGTGCAGAGCAGGTGTTACTGAAGGATGAGTGCAAATCAGTACAGGCGGAAGATGTAGGAAGTTGGAAGGCATCCTTTCCCAAAGCGTTTACCAAAAGGTTGGGTAGGATCAAGGGTTTTTCTCACTGCATAATTTTAAAGGAGAGGATCCAGCCTATAGTTCATATACCTAGACGTGTACCTCTTGCCATGAGGAAGAAATTGATTTTGGAACAGAAATTCTTATGTCAACAAGTTATCATTGGGCCAATTGAGAGCTTGGGCTGGTTGTCCCCTGTGGTTTTGGCCAGGAAAGATAATGGCACTCTCAGAATGTGCATAGATTTGAGGGATCTGATTGAAAGGATTTGGGTGGACAGACATCCCCTGCCAAACAGTACTGAAATGTAAGGATCTCTCGAAGACAGCCACAGTTTTTTCCACATTGGACATGTCGTCCGACTACCATCAGATCAAATACCATAAAGAGAGCCGCCATGTCATATCATTTTTTTCTCCGTCTGGTGCTTATAGATTTAAAAGATGCCATTTGGTTTGGCATCAGCCAAAGCAGTATTTCAGAGAGTTGTGGAGGTTATGTTCACAGCAGTTCTGCATGTGAGATATTTTTAAGGCTACATTTTAGTGTATGGGAAAAACATGGAGTCGCATGACAAGATGTTAGTCAGGTATTGTCCATATTAACAGAAAGGAGTGTTACATCAAAGGTAGAAAAGTGAAGGATTGCTGTGGACAGAGTTGACCATTGAGGTTACAAACTATCGGCTTGTGGTGTGGAACCAAAGAAGGATTTGGTTAGCGTCATTAAGGAATTCCCTGCTCCACAGAATAAGGATCAGTTACAATCATGTTTTGGGATGCTGGAGGTTTAAGCTTGGTTACTTCCAACCTGCAGTGGAAAAACATATAACATGAGGGCTTTGATGAGGAAAAATCAGCAGTTTGGACTACAGAGCAGGAACAGGAATTTCAAAAGGTCAAACGTGAATTAGGAAATGCTATTGCTTTCCAGACTTTTGACACTAAGGACCTATCTATTGGGGTCAGTGATGCCAGTCAGCATGGGTTGAGTGCAGTTCTGCTACGAAAAAAGAGAAAGCAGGGAGAAAGTAGTAGCTTTCTTTTCCAGAGCATTGTGGGAAGGGGAATCTACGTACTCAGTAATCGAGCAAGAGGCTTTAGCCTGCTGGTGGGGGGTGGATTATTTCAGGAACTACTTGTGGAGTTCTGAATTTGTTATCCGTATTGAGCATAAGCCATTGGTGAATGTTTTACCACTAAAGGGGCTAACAAGGCCACTCCTCACATAGCCAAGTGGCATTACAGAATGATGGAGTACCAGTTCAGATTGGAATAGATTCCTGGTGCAAACAATATTTTTGCCGACTGTTTGTCAAGATTGCCACTCAAGAATGAGGGAACAAGTGTGGAATGCGAAGAAGATGGCATGATCGCATCCTTGGAAGAGGCTTGTTTTGGGTGCATTTCTGAGGAAGAATAGAAAGAGGCTATTTCAAATGATGAAGTCATGCAAGTGGTGGTTGGTATGTTGGGCAAAGGGTGGATGCCTTAAGATCCTGGTGGAATTGTGAATTTGTTTAAACATGTATTCCCTGAATTGAGTATGAAGGAAGAGGTTGTGAGAAGAACAGATTTGTTGGTGGTTCCATTGAAAATGCAGTCCAAACTTTTGGCTTTGACTCATGACGAACATGTGGGCATGAGAGCCATGAAGAGGAGGATCAGGGAGATATTCTTGTGGCCGGGAATGGATCGTGTAGTGGAGCACTATGTGATGGATTGTGTCGCTTGTGCAGTAAGTGACAAGTCCCGAGTAACTTTTCCCAGTCCAGTTGAAGCCATCCATACCTGTTCCGGAGAAACCTTAGTTAAAGTTGGGCCTGCACATCATTGGGCCCATGTATGTTTTGAATGAATGGAATAGATATGGTTTGGTGCTAGTGGACTATGACCCACACTGGACGGAGGTGCAGTTTGTGAAGTCAACCAACACAGAAGAGGTGTTGGAGTTTTTACAGTCTTTGGTTATCAGAGAGGGGGCCCAGGTTGAACCGGTTATGGACAATGGGTGCATTTATGTCCAAGAAGTTTCAGAGTTTCATGGGTCACTGGGGAATAAAGCCTATTACAATGTCTCTTTATCTTCCCCGCAGTAATGGCTTTGTGGAGCTCTGTAACAAAGTCATCAAGGAAAGCATTCAGTTATCTGTGGCCAATAGTTTGAATTGGGAGAAAGAAGTTAAGGATTTGTAATGGTCATTACATACCACTCTGAGTGCGACTACCAACATTTTCCCTTTTGCCCTGTTGGATGTTAGGGTGGCACCCACAAAACGAGTTAGACCTTGGGTGAATGATTTGAAAGAGTCCAGTGGTAAGCCTGAGCAGGTGAAGGACAGTTGTGTGAAGGTTCAAGGGAAATATATAGGTAAGAAAGCTAAGAAGGGGAGATTTCAAACATTTTTGATAAAGGAGACTGGGTAAAAGTAAGGTTACCCAGGATTGTGGCCGATTTCTCCAAGACAATGGAAATTGTCATGGTTAAGGACAGAGTGATGAAGCTAAGCGATGGGAAATTGTGGCACAAAGGGCAATTGTACAAAAACAGAGAGAGAAAATGAATGTTGGGAGTGAACGGAACAAAGATGCACTTGGTGATTACCTGGACCACGAAGATCTGTAAGAATGAAGAAAGCACCTGCATGGTTTATAAATTATGTGGGTCTTGCTTTTTAATAGTGGGGATTTCTTCACCGTTTTTTAACTGTTCTAGAAATGTTTATCCTGTCCTTTAGTCTTTAAGGGTATGACTTATTAATGTGCAATTTAGGGTTTCTGTGAATCAGTTTGCACTAACTGGGATGTAGTTTTATGTAAACATGGTGTTTATGATGTTCTTGGTTGGATAGGTTTTGTCCCACTATAGCCTTTACAGATGTTAGTATTTTGATTTTAAGGAGAACGATGTGTTAGGTTCTGGGTGAGAACCTGGGGCATGAACAACTTTGACAGTAGTTGTCAAGGTGGAATGTAGAACAATAAACTATTGAAACTTACCCTGTGAGCTGTAGTTATTGAAGACTTTTTACTCACATAGCACAACACATTAAAATTCACGGCCCTATAGTCTGCTGACAGATGGACTTGCAGCCTGAATACAGAACTAATCTCCTCTGCTGATTCTATGTCAAAGAGAATGGGTTTCCTCAAGGGGCGTGGAGGACGTACCTTTTGCTGATCAAAGTTGCCAAGAATAGATGCAAATTGGAGGCAAAGATTGTAAAGGAATACATTGTAATCATGTAGGTGTGAACCAGCTTCATTGAATTCACATCACATTTTGCTGCAGGTTGTTTTTAAGTACTTCAAGTTTTACATACCTACATAAGGGTGTCACTTAGCTCTTATTGTCACTAATTGTGCACCATAAGTAGACTTGAGGGCTAATTTCTACCAGATATTAGGCATGTGGGTTGTGCATCAGACATTGTAGGTACTCTCCTTGGTAGCTGATGATAAAAGTAAATAGCCAAACCACCCTAAAGACATAGTATCTACTGGAGTTGCTTCCCCTGTTGTCTACATCACTTAATGTCTTTGACAGTTAATATGCAAGATAATAGAGCCTCTCCACTTTAATCCAAGCACTGGTTCTAAGTGTCTTCCTGGAAGTTAATGCTCCAGGGCCAAAGTATCTTGGCAGAAGCAAAATATCCTGACAGGGTCTCCAGCACCAGGCATTGATGTTAAAAAGATTAATCAGAAAATCGCAGTCAAGGTGAAAAGGAGGCCTCCCTTTGGGAAAATCTCAGATTTCTCACTGAAACCAGAAGTCTTATACTTCAACATTAATTGTTTCTATCACATTTAGGAGTAAAGGACTAAAGCTCCATGCCACTGCCTATGCGTATTTAGTTATTTAAAAAACCTCTTGTTTGAAAATTGTAGGTTTCACTTTTGAAAAGAGGTGGGAGGAATATTCTGTATATTGTCAGCAAGTATTATAATTATATTAGTCATTGGGTAGTGACCATCATAAGGCTATGTTATGCGCCACACCTAAATCGTGGGACTTGGTGCTCATGTTCTCTCACTGTTGTCAAAATGTTAAAACCCGCCATTCAGTAAACAATGAGGGTTATCATATTTTTCTATCTATAAACACCAACTATCAAATATGTCCCAGCAGAACCAGGTTATCATATTGTTCAAACAACAATGGCACCACTTTCTTTATACATAGGAACAATTTGAAATAATTTGTAAACAGTCAAAGTTAATGTTCCTTAGGTCCCCCTGCATTTACTCCCTAGAGTACAAGACAGTAAAATTGTTCCCTGCTTTTTTTTAATCTGGCCAAATCCGGTTGGTGGTGAGAACTCGTGGACTTTTGATGGGCTCTCACATTTCCTAGTGTATTTGGTGCAAAAGAATTGCTTGCACCATTTTTGCACTGCCTGTTATATTTTCTCTTTTGGGATAATGCCCCATGGGATCTCAGTATTCAATGTGTTTTTCCATTTCCACATTCATTACTCGAATGCTGTCTTTCAAGGTTCTGCCTCCATACTTCTGGCTAGATTCGAATATATCAATAACACAGGTGCTTGGATGATTTTGGTTTGTATAAGTATGGACACATCTCTGACAGACTCATGGGTTCTACATAATTTGCATGCAGTCCTTTCCTTTGCTTGTGTGGCTGTGCCATGTTACAGATGGAAGGCCAGAGCAATAAAAGCCCTTGGGAAAGAAGCAACTCTACACCAACAAAAGGTGTCACACAATGCGTGCTGCTGAATGGCACCTGGAAAGGGGCATAAAGAGTGCAAAGGATAGTCTGTGTCTCCACTTCGTGCCCTTCTGTCTGTCCAAAGGAAGTCTGAGGTGTCCCAGCAAGGCCACTGACAGTGAAGTAGGAACCTTGCTATGTTTTCTACAGGGATGTCCTGAAGGTTTCCACCAATGTGAATACAATCTGTGCTTGCAAGTGAAGGAGGGTGGGTTTTCAAGACCTCCCTTAAGCTCTGAGGGCCATCTGCATGAAAATACAGTGGAAAGAGTAAACTGTTCTTTTATTGATACAGCACTGCAGAGAAACACAGTTTTCTTTTGTTACCTGGCATACACAATGTTATTACATGCACACATAGTGAGAGCGCACAGCAGAACTTTGTGCCAATTTGATAATTCGGCCTCATGTCTCTGATTTCCACAGTGAGCAACTAAGCCACTAGACCCCACCACCAGCCCGTGAATCACAATCTTAACTTTATAGTGGTATCAGAGTCTGACCTATTTCAAAGATGTAACCAAGGAATATACACACAATGTATAAGTTCAAATAGGATTTTATATCACATTTGTATAAGGACATAAACGTTCATCATAGGAAATCGAGAAAAAAATCAGCAGTGTGAGAGTTAAATATGTTGTTAAAATGGCAACAATGCAATACTACTTATAAATTGTGCTTAATTTAACAACATCTGTGTTCTGGAATTGCCATTTTAGATATTTTGGTTGACTTGTATACCAATATTTTGGGCACTCATTATATTCTTAACGCTTGATTTTGCTAGCAACACCCAAGCTGCTGTCATTAAATGTTTTTTTTAATTAGTGGACATGTGTCGTGCACTTTGTGAAGCTATCTAAAGGAAAGTTATTAACTCAATGCCCTTTCTGACCTATGATAAAGAAGCGCGGCCTGGTCTATTCATGTCCGCCATGTTTGCTTTGCTAGATAAGACCAATGTTTACAAGACCTTCCTATCTGTGTGGGCACGCCAGCCGTTGAAAAGAGATAATGCACATCATGGGATCTCTTGGTATACGCTGCACACTCCAGATACCGTCTCCCTTTTCCATCACGAGCTAAAATGTTAAACAAATAAATATTGACCTTGTACTAATGCAGGATGCTTGCTTGTTTCTTATTAAATAGTTTGTAGGCATTGAGTGAACTGAGTGCATTCCTTGGTCATGTTTAACATCAGATACTCACCCTTGTAGTATGTGGACTGACACTACATACATTGTAAAGTTACATAGAATTGCTTTTAATCCACGAAAGTACATGGTTCCCTCAATAACAGTGCCGCTATAGAGTGCGTGCTTTACAATCAACGTGTACTTGGATATTGCTTCTGTATGTGCCTCTCCTCTGGGGTGAAACATATACTCTATTATAAAGATTCATTTTTCTCTAAAAACATTCGCCGCTGTACCTTTAACGTTTATTGTATTAAAAATATAAATCTTTCGCGTGCGAATGATAAGATTTCATTGGTTAGGACACCATTTTGCTATATAGGAAAAAATGAGTTAATAAATACTTGGGAATATTAATATCATATAACCTGTATAAAAAAAAAGCAGTTTGGTTAAGAAACTGTATTCTGACAAAATGAATTAGCGTTATGCCAGCCTTGTACTTAGAAAAATCAAACGTTACTACTTTTAAACATCCACTTTCCTATTTGTTTTATGAAAAACTTCAATAATAGTTCATTCTTGGTTAACATTGTGATGTAAATAAAACCGGAAAAATGAAATATGAATTTTAGGTATGCTTTTTTCAGACCAAGTCAAGTCTGAAAGTGGAATCATTATGCGAAATTCAATAATGTGTATATGAAGAACACCCACTGCTTCACAGATCTATATAAACAATCTGTGGCACATCCAATAGGTCTGGCCTTTAACATGGAAGTACCAATGTACTGGCATTGTATATGCGTTTACGTTTTTTAACTGTTCTTAAATGCCCATTGCCCATGTTAGAATTGTAAAATAAAAACAAGTGAAATGTCTCCCTGCACATTGTGATCCAGGGGGACGTATGCAAGCAAAAAGCAGCCATTTTGGAACGGTTTCATTCCAAAAATGCCACTGTGTGTTTACATGATTGTCTCCATGCAAGCATTGTGATTCATGCACACAACGCATGTGCTGTGATGAAGCCATTTTGTTTTTTTTTTCTCACTTTACTCTTCTTACATGGTGACTGTCATGTTAGATATAAGAACAATGTAATAAAAGAAAATGTGCAGGTGCAAAAATAAAGGGACCTGATAGCACTTAGCAGCTAACAGTTAAGCCGATAGGTTTGGATAGCATTTTTAGCTACAGTTTGTCATGTTATGTTTGTTGGTGTGTTGTGGTGTGCGTTTGTGAGTTTGTGGGGTGTGTATGTGTGTGAAAATATAGTATCTTTGTGTGTGAAGTTGAAATTGTGAATCTATATGAGAGAGACTGTGCATTACTGAGTATCGTCAGTTTACATTTTTGTGAGTGGCATTTTGAGAGTGTTTTAGTTTGTGGGGAAATACTGCATATTGCTGTAATGAAGACAGCTTTCACTGAAAGGTAGGGACATAGAAAGGTTGCCTCGATATGCTAGTTTGCTGTTTAGAAATAAATGTAATGCATAGTCTTTTAGGACACAATCTTAAACAATTTTTTCACCACTCACTATATTACATTCCTCATGACATACTCAATAACTGCATTAATGAAATACATATTTGATAACAATAGTGTGCAAGGCGGGGCGCACATTTTAGTTACTTTAGGGCACAAATTATAGATTCTTCATCTTAGAAATGTGTTCTGTAATTGGCAGAGGTTTGCACCCTGCCCAAGTAGGGATGACAATCCTGGTCAGGGTAAGGTTGATTTATACTTTAAATTAACCCCATACTCACCCTCTGGGAGTTTGGCACAGAGCAGGCAGACATAATTTAAGAGGCAATAAGCAAAGTATGTGTGCAACACACACAGAGTAACACAATGAAAACACCACAAAAAGAACCCACACAGGTTTAGAAAAAGAGGAAGTATTTATCTCAATAAAACAAGACCAAAGTAATAAAAACCCAATAAATGGAAGTCGAGATATACATTTTTAAAGAACAAATGCAAAAGCAGTTCTTTGAAGTCAATAGCACTAAAAGGTTACTTGAGGTCATGAGGGACTGGGGTGAATCAAAAGTCAGGCTGACTGTGATGGAGGGCAGTCCAGCTACGAGACTCATGCAGGTTCCGCTGAAAAAATACCTTGGAAAGAGCAAAGGTTCGACACGGAGGACACGGTGCATCAAACTTTTCCACGCAGTCAGGTCGCTGAATCATTGTCGAGCTCAGTTGCAATACAGGTGATGCCTCTTCGTCGGGCCACTCATGCTTGTGGAATTATTGTTGTCGAACAGCCTCTGCGTCGGTGTTGAAGGGTAAAACGTCAGATCTGATCAGCGCAGTAGTGACAATGTATCTGTTTTGTGGAAAAGCAGCTTCAGAACCCACTTCTGAGGCCCAGAACTAGAGGGAGCACCTCAGGCCTCACAGATGGCAGAGTCCAGGGGCACCAGAAACATTGCTGAAAGTTTTTTGTGTCCCTGAAACTTCTGAAAAGAGAAGGGAAGCCAGCAAGCCTTTGTGGTCACTCTGGGTTCAAGGCAGATGGATCCAGTCCTTGTCCTGAGCAAAGCAGAGAACCAGTTCCTCAGAACAGTCAGTCTATACAAAGTGGCAATCCTTACTGCACAATAGTCTTTACTCCAGCAGAAATGTCCCCAGGTCCAGTAGAGTACTGTCTGGGTAGGGTCAGAGCCCCAGCACTTATACCCAAATGAGCCTTTGAAGATGGAGGTGACTTCAAAACAGCTCCTTGAAGTGCACAGGTCCCCTTTCATCCCAATCCTGTATGCCAGGCTATCTGTGGGGGGAGTAGCAGCCCCTTGTGTGGGACACAGAACACTGCCTGTAATTATCAGCTCCCACTCCCCCTTCTTGCCAGGAAAGCTATCAGAATTCAGATGAATGCAGATGAGTCCTCTGTCACATCCACCCTTCCTGTGTTTTTCTAGGGGGAATGCACAAAGTGTAGTTGTCGCCCATACGTGTATTGGCTGTAGGCACACATAGCTAAGTTAAGAGTAGAGAAATGTCCACTTTCTAAAAGTGGCATTTCTAAAATAGTAATGTCAAATCCAACTTTACCACTAAAGAGAATTTATCATTACCATTCCAAATATATGAAACATGGTTAAGCTATTCCTTTCTAATCAGAAATTACATCTTAAAAGTGTTTTAAGGCATTCCCAATGCTTGCCTACAAGAGGAGTAGGCGCCACAGTAGTGAAAAACGAATTTAGCCGTTTGTCACTACTAGGACATTTAACACTTAAAAGTACATATCCTAACTTTTAATTACATAGAGCCCTGCCCTTAAGGCTCCCTAGCGCCTATGTTAGGGGTGACCTATGTGTACTAAAAGGGAAGTTTAAGGCTTGGCAAGTGGTTTTAAATGGCAAGTTGCAGTGGCAGTAAACTGCACACACAGCCCCTGCAATGGCAGGCCTGAGAAAGGTTTGAAAGTCCATTTGTGTGGGTGCCACAATCAGTGCTGCATGCCCACTAGTGCCATTTAGATTACAGGCCCTGGCTATATGGTATAGCACTTTACAAGTGACTTACAGGTAAACTAAATATGCCAATCAGGTATACACCAATGTCACCATGTTTGGGGGAGAAGCATATGCCCTTTAGCACTGGTTAGCAGTGGTAAAGTGCTCAGAGTCCTAAGGCCAACAAAAAGATACAGCAAAAAGTGGAGGAGAGCAGGCAAAAAGTTGCGGAAAGACCACCCAACGGATGACATGTCTTACACTTCAAATAACTACAACTGGTGAATTTCTATATATAATTTTTGACCAGTGATTTTTTATCTCACAATTAAATAAAACTTGGCTCAGAGACATGAGATTTTTTAAAGGCAAAGCTATCAGGACACAATATGTGTCAGTATTGTCCACATGCTGATTTTAAGCAGCCATTACTAAAATCTTCGAGATCTATACAGCAAGGGGCCATGTTAGAAGTGATCAGTCATGAATATGACCTTCACATGTTCAACTAAGGATATGCAAGCAAGAAGTATGAAAACAAAGGCTAACTTGTCCTAACCAAAAGGTGTTCACAACCCTCTCATGCCGGATTCCACCACTGCCTGCTGCCAGCAGCTGCACGTAAATGATTCATATTGTTCTTGTCTGTTGTTGAATTCTGGGGTAAAATGTGCCCTTTTCTCTCATATTCTTCGTAGAACTGTGCATGAATGGTTAGAAAGGAAGTTTACTTTGTGTATGCCTACTTCCTTTTGCTTAACAAAGCAATTCTGTTATCTAAAGTCAACTATTAAAACTTACTTTAAACTCACTGCTCTTGCCAACAGCTGCCGTAGACTTTTACTCTCTGTCGCCGCACCGCTTAAGCATTCTTCCCGTTCTCCTCATCTCAAACTACAGTCCAGTGGGAATTTCCTTTTTAAATTACATGTTGTTGGTTTTCTGTAATCTGCTAGTATAATCACCTCCTACTGATTTGCACAGGACAGAAACAGGAAAGCTCAATAAAATGGTGTATCCTATATTTATTTTAAGGGGAATGCAGGTGTCTGAAATAGGAAACTATTGCCCCTTACAGTGGTCCAAGATCCCAAAATTGAGCGGAGCGTAGTGCCCTCCTTGACTTCTTCCCCCTGCCAAGGCAGACTATTGCCAGGTAAGGTCGTTATATCCTCAGTGTAGTTAGCTCTGCAGTGACGTATCCTCTGGCAGGAACTGTATAGCCCTTTAACCAAACTTTGCAGATGTCACTTTCCTTTATTATGCACCACTGTTTATATACCCCAGCAAAGCGTCAGAGCATCTGCGATTAATATTGAATTTGTAAGCACGAGAAGGGATCATTTTTTTAGGTGTAAGCCAGGGCACGAGTGAGGGGACACACGGGTGGACAGCGTCCACCCACTATTTTCACAGGGTAAACACTGTCCGCCCTGCCAAGAATTTGGGCCCCACTGAATAATGTGCTGACCTCGTTCCGGTGTAATTTCCAAACACCGGGACACTTTCAGCAGTGCCTGCATGTGGTCTGCTTTCCATCTGCAACAAGGTGCAGGCAGGGACGGAGCTTTCTTATTCAAGACTCCTGCTGGGCCCATAGCAAAACCCGAATATGAGGTGTCCTCTGGCTTCCTTTTGTTCAGTCTCCTGGCTGGGAGCAAGCGGTCAGGAGCCTCACACCTGATGCAAATGAAGCGGAGGGGAAACAAAGGCTCACTCCTTGTTAGCACTTCACACATACTTAAGAGAGGCAACTTTTCACTGAGTTCAGTCCGGGTTTAGGAGATATGCATGCACTGCAAGAATGTCAGATAAGTTGGTCTTTCGCAGTATTTACACATAGCACATTGCATGTATATAGAGCTTAAGACACCTGAGGAGGTGCTGAAATAATTTAAGTACCACTATTTTTTCTTGTATAGCCCTACTTATCCCAATGCAGGGTATCAGAGCGCTTTACATCAACACATGCATATTACTTGTACAATAAATTATATAAGTTTGTAAATGAATGTACAGGATGTGTTACATAAAACTGGGGGATTGCAAGGTGTATATGTCACATATCATCTTCCATAGCTCATTGTGCTATTATCCTCACAATACGCTCAAACGTACACGTGATAGACCTTCTAAACATATATGTGAGGGCTTTAGATCTGATGTCACATATTGAGATGAACGTTTCCGGTAAAGTCGTGCCTTCTGATGCCACTTTCTATGATGTCAATTCCTATGATGACATGTGTGATGTCATGCGCTGTGATGTCGTGCTCCGTAATGTCGTGCGTCGTGATGTTGCGCGCCATGATGTCATGCGCCATGATGTTGTGCACCGTGATGTCACTTGCATACTGCCTAACTAGGTTAGTCCCCTTACTTCTGTTTTTTAGGATTGTGCCCTGGTGTAAGCAGTCTATTTTCAACGTGTTCGATCAGGCGTTTTCCTGGACCTGAGATCGCCATCACAGATAACGCACTCTGTGTGATCCTGGGCCTGCTAGCCACACGTTTCATGACTTGAACCTGATATCACAGGAGGGTCGAGGATAAAAGAGGCTTTTACTCTAGCTGTCAGCAGCGCGGAACAGGCGTGGAGTCGGTCGCACAGCTTCATCTATGTGATGGTTTCCGGGCTCAAAGCTCTTCCAACAGCTGTTTGCTTTGGCTACTGCTTACAGACTTTTTTTTAAACCAAAAAGTGTTTTTTTTTGTCAAATGTGGGCTGTCTACGTCTCTGTTCAGGAAAGGGGCTGTTTCCAGTGTTGTGGTCTGAGTTCTTTTAAAATATGCAGTGTAGGGTTTCTTTGCCGCCTTTTCGTCGTTTCGTTTCCACGCACTGCGGGCCTGGGCTGCCGCTTGGTGCTGAGGGAGAGGAGAGCACATTCGCAAGTCGTTTAATCCCACACAGACAGCAGTTACCTTCAAGGAACAGTTCACGCCCCCGAGGAGTGTTTAGTCTTGCAGAACTGCAGGAACCGGCTGAGCAGAGCGTGTGAGAGAAACGGAAAGCTCAGGATGATGAAAAGCTTTCCTGCGTCGCCGGTGCTGTCGTTCCAGGCTGATGCGTTATTTTAATGATTGGTGCCTGTGCTGCGATGAACTGAACGAGTTTGGCAGGCTGGTCCGAGAATTTGCATATATTTTTAATTTCTGGATGGACATGCGAGGCGTCGAGTGAAGCCATGTCGGTGTTTGGGGCTGCCTCCAAGCTGAGGCAGCCAGCTGTGGGGTCAAAGCCCGTCCACACTGCCCTTCCGATGCCGCAGGTTGGCAGGGCCGTGTCGCGGCAGCATCCTTCGAGGGCCCCGGGGCACCGTGGGACAGAGAGCTCTGAGCTGGCCTGTCACCTCAAATTAAAATCAACCTGCGATTTTGCAGATAAGAAAAGACTCCAAGGGAAAACAAAGGAAACAGAAGACCGCAAGGTTAGTGCTGAACCTCACCTGAAGCCAGGAGCACTTGCTTGTTGGGGGTGGGGGGAGTCCTTCTGAAACATGGTATCAGGGGCTGTCCGATAGCGAGCGGCATAGAGGGATCAAGAGCGGAAATGACATAGGAAGTGCTAAATGCATAGTTAATAGAAACATTTCCTCAAACATGTATGATACTGTTTAAGAACTGAGAGAATATATAATACTTAAACATTTTATGTAAGGTTATGGATACATATCAGTAACGAGGGCTAATATGGCCAAGTAATGTACTGTGCTATGTCATGGTTGATTATATAGCGCTTAGATCATCCGTGGATCCCTTCACAATGGTAAGGAGGAATAAACGAAGGAAGACAGGAAAGCGTGTCTATGACTCGATATATATGCAAGACCTGACTTTTCGGATGACCACGGAGCTGCCCGCACCCCCCTCCAGCGCCTTGAGACCTTCACAGGTGAGTAGTGCGCTCTACAAACCCCCTATATATATGTATTTTTTCCTTATTGATAAAACCAAAGGTTATAGTTAGGTGAAAATGTCAGGTGACATTACTGTTTTCAAGGGAAAAAAAACCAGAAATTCACCATTATAGTTAACAGAGTTAACTATAAATTGCGCTCCCGCCATGCACTGCTTATGACCTCAGATATTACATCACCCGTGACATGTTCTATGACATCAATGACGTCTCAAATGACATACTTGATGGCATCTCAAATGACAACATCCACTGAGTGTGCTAGTTCATTTTATAGTTTACATAGTGGCAGGTAACTACCATATTACTTTTCTGCATAAGGTCCCAGCATAATGTACAGCTAATGAGTGTGTTTACAAAACACATGTGGTACTAATGTATCATAGGTGTGTAGACGTACTGACCAGTGCTTAATTTGAGCCGGTACTTTCCGGTGCTGAGCACCGGCACTTAATTGGTTTCCGGTGCTCGGCACCAGTACCTAATTGGCAACCTCACACTTAGGGCAGTCTGCCACAAGGTGGCGCTGCTCATGTAATTTAGAGATGAGCAGTAAAACAGTTGTTTCGGAAAACAATACACATTGAAAAATTGCTAATAACTGCCTTCCCAGCCATTCTTTTAGCTTTCGGGACCTGGACCTGAACTGTCGCATTTACATGCAAGAGAGATGGTCAGAAGTTGTTTTGGCAACAATGACAAGGGCGATGTGTGGTGCAAGCTGCAGTGGCCTCCTGATCAGAGCCCTGGCACTTAATATTTTACAAATTAAGCACTGGACTACTGACCACATTATAAATCTTTGGTTTGAAGAGTAAGTCAGTGTGCAGATGACAATAGACAACTGTTCCACACACATTTTTTGGTTCTGCAAAAAAGGTTTCCAACAGGGCAAAGAGTCTACATTGTAGGTACAAAGTACTGTATGCAGTCTAGAGTTATTAGACAGAATCATCTTAGCATGACCATTTCTACATAACTTAGAAGACTGTGCACACCAGGTACTAACCTATGTACATGTGCTTGTTTAGCTTTAAAAGATGGGCTATCTGTAAAGCTTTCATTTTGGAAGAGATGTTGAGTATCTTAAGGAACGTGGCTTTCTCCGAGCAGTTCTAGTCATATTGAACACCATGTTAAATGAGGTTTTCCAATATATCTGTGATTGATTGTTAATGTCAGTTATGCAATCCGTGAAGTGCATAGTACAGGGTCAATGTGGCACATAATACATGCTTTCTACACCTAAGGGAGTTGTATCTGTGAAGACAATAATGATGCTTAATATTATTCTATTTTGTATTTACTTACAGGCCTCAAATGCCATACTACTTGATAGAGGAATGTGTAAAAAATAAGCTCGGATGATGTCATCAGTGATGTCATCAATGATATAATTTGAGATGTCATCAGTGATGTCATAAATGATGTCATAGAACATGTTGTGAGTGATGTAATATGTAAGGTCATAAGCAGTGCATCGCGGGGGCGCAAGATATAGTTAGCTCTGCTAACATCAACTGGTGAATTTCTGTGTTTTTTCAGTACAGAGCATTAATGTTGTCACTGCCACATTGACCTAACTAGAACTTCCGTTTAACCTTTGGTTCTTTCAGTGAATTTCTATGTTTAAAAAAAAAAAAGATCTTTTTATCTCAATTAACAATAAAGTTTCTTTAACCTTTGTTTTTTTTCAGTGAATTTCTAGTATGTTTTTTTAACATCAAGTAATATTTTACGACCATACTTTAACCCAATCCCCCTTCAGCCGTGTGCGGCGGGGGCTGTCCACAGCATTCAGCCAACCCCCCCGCAGGCAGCAAACCTAACGCTGTGCACGGCCTTTCGTTTTGTGCAGCACGGCCTGTATTGCAGCCAGGCCCTGCTTCCAACTACCTGCAGGCAGCCATCCCTACACTGCACACAGCCTTTGACTATGTTCAGCAAGGGGTTGGTCACAGGGCTTGTGCTACTGCCACACCCTGTGGCTGAGCCCCAGCAGGCTGCCAACCCCATACTGCACACATCCTTTGGTGTGCGCTGCCTAGGGTTAGCCTTCAGGCTCCAGAGGCCCCAGCCCCTGGGGACAAAACATATATATTAAGGAGAGGGGTGTGCAGTCCGCTCCTTGACCCTTAAGTGGCCCAGGTGGCCCCATACCATAGGGCCAAAGCCAATTAGAAAGGAGAGTTGGGTGTGATATCCCCCTCCTCAAGCCTTTTAGGGCCCTTTAGACCCCTACACCGGGGCCAAATTTAATAAGGGAGGGTGCTTGTGCCCCCTTTCCCTCAGCCTAATAAGGCCGCAGGCACCCTATCCCCAACGCCAAAATGTAAATAAAAGGGAAGGGGGGCTGTGTGGCCGCCCTCGCAGACCCTTAATAGGCCCTCCGGGAACCCATCCCCGGGCTCTGCTTTATTTAAAAGGGAAGTCATAAACCCCCTCTCCCTGAGCCTTAGAAGGCCCCAGGGACCCCATCGCCCAGGGCCATGTATTATTTTTTTTAAAGGGCAGGGGGCCATGTGATCTCCATTCCTGAGCCTCATTAGGCCCTGGGGACCCCATCCCCAATGGCCCTATGTATTTTAAAAGGGAGGAGGGCACATAGCCCCCCTCCTCTAGACTCAGTAAGTCCTGGGGACCCCATCCTGCGGGGCTATATTTATGTTCTAGGGGAGCAGTGCCACGTGGCCACCTCCCTGAGCCTCATTAGGCCCCGGGGACCCCATCCCCCAGGATCTGCCTTTATAATAGGTGGTTGTCCTGGTGCCCACACAGGGCACCCACCGTGCACAACCTGGGGGCTGCGGGGGATCTTACTTCACAATAAAGTTTCTTTAACCTTTGTTTTTTTCAGTGAATTTCTAGTATGTTTTTTAACATGAAGTAATGCTTTATTACCATACTTAACCCAACCCCCCTTCAGCCGTGCACAGCGGGGGTTGTCCACAGCATTCAGCCAACCCCCCCCGCAGACAGCAAACCTAATGCTGTGCACGGCCTTTCGTTTTGTGCAGCACGGCCTGTATTGCAGCCAGGCCCTGCTTCCAACTCCCTGCAGGCAGCCATCCCTATACTGCACACAGCCTTTGGCTATGTGCAGTAAGGGGTTGGTCACAGGGCTTGTACTGCTACCACACCCTGTGGCTAAGCCCCAGCAGGCTGCCAACCCCAAACTGCACACAGCCTTTGGTGTGCGCCGCCTAGGGTTAGCCTTCGGGCTCCAGAGGCCCCCGCCCCTGGAGACAAAACATATATATTAAGGGGAGGGGTGTGCAGTCCCCTCCTTGACCATTAAGTGGACCAGGTGACCCCATTCCATAGGGCCAAAGCCAATTTGAAAGTGTGTAATCGCCCTCCCCAAGCCTTTTTGGGCCCTTGAGACCCTTTCACCAGGGCCAAATTTAATAAGGGAGGGGGCTTGTTGCCCCCTTCCCTCAGCCTAATTAGGCCTCAGGCACCCTATCCCCAAAGCCAAAATATAAATAAAAGGGGAGGGGCTGTGTGGTCAACCTCGCAGAGCCTTAATAGGCCCTCCGGAACCCACCCCAGGCTCTGCTTTATTTAAAAGGGGAGCCACATGCCCTCCCGAACCTTATCAGGCCCCAGGGACCCCATCCCCCAGGGCCATGTATATTTTTTTAAAGGGCAGGGAGCCACGTGATCTCCCTTCCTGAGCCTCATTAGGCCCTGGGGACCCCATCCCCAATGGCCATTTGTATTTTAAAAGGGAGGAGGGCACATAGCCCCCCTCTCCTAGACTCAGTAAGTCCTGGGGACCCCATCCTGCAGGGCCATAGTTATGTTATAGGGGAGCGGTGCCACGTGGCCCACTCCCTGAGCCTCATTCGGCCCTGGGGACCTCATCCCCCAGGATCTGCCTTTATAATAGGTGGTTGTCCTGGTGCCCACACAGGGCACCCACCGTGCACAACCTGGGGGCTGTGGGGGGATCCCCGTGGCACCAGCTGTCTCCCCACATGTCTCCCCCATCATTGCTCCTGTCTGGAGGGAGTTGTTATTTATGCTGCTCCCTCAATACGGGAGCAAATTGTTGTTCTTTGTTGTTGCCCGCATTAGTGCTGGTAGGGACACAGAATAAAAGTCTGCTCACAGCCGGCAGGAGTATTTTTAACGCTTACATCCACTAGGAGCAGACTTTGTGCTTCCTCCCATTTAGCAGGAGATTTGAAAATTTTCAAACCAGGAAAGAGCAAACACACTGCTGTGTCCTGGAGGTGGGCTCCCTGGGACACAGCAAGTGAGCCGGCCCCAGGAAAGAGGGTCACTCTGCCCTCCTCCCTTTAAGGACCGTGATTGCACTGGGGGAGTGGGGTCCCCAGGGACCATTTGCAGCTCAGGTAGGGGGGACACATGGCCCCCATCCCTTAATAAACCTGTTAGGTCCTGGCAGATAGGATCTGTGGGCCAAATACATCTCAGGGAGGGGTGCGGACTTCCCTTTCAGTCATGGAGGGGTTCCTCTGTGTCCCCCTGCCCCCCCCCCATGAGGCCTAAGCGGCCAGGGTATTCGTACCCTGCCCCTTATATTGTTATTTTTATTTTTTAATTTCAAGACAGAGGACTACGTCCGTGAGTCCTGTAATGGCTGCCAGCAAAATTTTTCTCATGTTGTTGGGAGCCAATCTGAGTGCTTGTTCCTGCAGGAGTCTGAGTCCCCGTGGGAGTGAGATGTCCCAAGGGAAAAAAATCTCCTTAGGCCAGTCAGAATTGTCTAATTTTTTAAGTTTCCCTCGGACCCAACTGTCCGGATATACAAATATATTTAAACCTTAATTTCTCATAACTGCAGAATTAATTTACACCAAATCACAAAGAGGCAGAATTTGAATTCCCAGATCTAGCTTCCTGCCAAATTTGGTGTCATTCCATTTAGTGGTTTTTGTTGTAGCGCTTCTAAAGAAGTCTATGTAAAAAGCATGAGGATTTTGCATTTTGGTACCTCCCTTTTTGATTGGCCCGCTCAAAATGAATGGGTATGTGAGTGGTTGTGTGGGTGTGTGAGTGGGCATATAAGAGGTAGTATGGGGTGTGAGTGGATGTGTGAGTGTTTCTGTGGATGATGTCATCAGTGATGTCATTTGACATGCCATCAGTGATGTCACTGACCATGGTATGAGTGATGTAATATGTATGGCCATAAGCAGTGCATTGCAGGGGTGTTAGTTATAGTTAACTCATGTAACGATAACTGCTGAATTTCACTTGTTTTGTATGAGTGAAATCTGAGCCTAACTGTAATGTACCTGTAACCTTTGGTTTCTTCAGTGAGTATATGTATATTTTCACTATGGAGGAATGGTGCAGGCTGTTTTATAGGTTTGAATGAGAAAAGGCACCTGTATGTTTTTAGTTTAGTTTGTTAGGTGGGGTAAGAGAAGTAAAAAGGTTCTCAGTTTTAAACAGTGACAATGGGGACAAATCATTTAATATTTTATTGAAAGCAGGGCCGGACTGGCCGTAGCGGGCACCGGGCAATCCCCCGGTGCGCCGCGCGGGTGGGGGCCGGTTTTGGGCCCCTGGGGCCGATTTTGTTACATGGCCGTTTTTGCAGCTATGCTGCAAAATCGTCCCGGTAACAACATCGGCCGAAAACCGGCCCTGGCAAAGAGCTCGGCGGCACCTCCAATGCCCCCCCCCCACCCTCCCTGGAAGGGGGGGTGGGGGCTGCCGAGCTCTTTGCCAGGGCCGGTTTTGGTTCCCAGTCCGGCCCTGATTGAAAGTGTGTGTCTGGGAAGATGGCTGTCAGCTGGACACTTACAGTGGTGGGAAGTTCACTAGTTTGAATGCTGGTAAACATACTCAGCCTTTCATCATACTGAAGCTGATAAATTCTGTACCATAAATTGGGAAATAAGGCATTTAGAAGTGCAAACGTGTGGTGTGAAACACTATATTTAAGTTTTGCATTATGATAGCAAAATGCTTTTTGACTTTTCTCTCAGTTCAATCAAGTCACGTGTGTCATCAGCTGAGCTTTAAGTGTCAATTAAGAGGGTGCTTTAGTCCATTTCCTAAAATGTGGCACCTTCTGTTTCATAGAGTGAAATGTGACACTACACATGCTCTTCACAAACGAGAGACTATAACTAGACCAGATCTGACTCAATAAATTGGGAGCTCACATATTACAGGCAAGCAATGGACAAGAAAAGCTACAGAGCAAAATCACATTCATTTGAATAGAGACTCTTCATTCACAAATCTGTTCTTTATCAAAAGTGAGCAGAACAGATTCTATTTAGACCTTTTTTAGTTTCACTGGCTCACTCTGCACAGCAATTGGCTGGGTTTCCAAAGGGATTACTTTTCCATGTGTACCAGAGATGGAGCGTTTCCAGATTCATTGGGTTTGCAGCAGAGTTGCCAAGAGCGAAAAGGTCAAACGAGGGGCATTTCGCTTTCACACTTGTAGTCTTTTTATCTAGAGAATTTGAAAGGAGTTCCATGTTAAAGATAAAGTACTGTTTTAGAATTCATTATGCAAGCGCCATTGCGCAATCAATCTGCACCATCCCTAGAGAAGATTGAGGTTGGCTTTGTAATCAAAGAGCTATACTCAGTGGCATATCTCAAAATGATGCCCCCTGCATAATGAAGTGAGGGTCTTGTGACACTCCCATTTCTTACTGATATTCAGAGGCCTTGTGTTGAATGGGGCCACCTGAAGAGGAGATCTCCCTGCTTTGCAGGGTGCTGCTTTACACCCCTGGATATACAGTTTCCTTACACCACACATGCCCAGCCATTCACATCTATTCAGTGCCTTATCTTGTAGTGAATCTGTAAATATATGAGTTCCTCCCGAAAATTTCCATTGCAATCCCATTTAGAACATGACTGCAATGAATATTTTGTGCCCAGAAATACCCCCCCATTCATTAGGGTCAGGTTGGGATTCTCCTTCAGTCCTGTTTGACCAGTGCTGCAAGTTGGCCTTCCCTCCTTTTTTGTGATATCATACCTCTGTGGGAAGAGAGGTGTCCCTGGAAGCCCCCTCTAATGCTCTGCCAACTTCTGGCTGTCTTCCTTCACCTTTCGCAGTGTCTGGCAGAGGTGGCTGAAAGAGATGGGCCCTGCAGAGAGAAGGTGGAGAGCATTAAATAATGCCCAGCATACTCCTAGCTACTATCCCTCTATGTATTTTGGGTAGTGAATCTCCATCACCCGTGGATGAGTAAGTATCAGGGATTATTGCCAGCCTTCAATGACCGGTGCTGGATCCCTGGTAAGTGATACTTTGCATTGATAGCATTATCCAAAAGCCTTTGCGGTGTCCTATTTATAAGGATGGTAAATGGTTAAGGGTGCCACTGCTATGCATAGTGTACAGTACTACCTTCAGTACTGCTTGAACAAAAAATGCAGAAATGGTATGGTACACTATTTCATTATTTGTCATAAAATGGTTATTCATATGAAATGTGAATTTCGACTGAGTGGGAAATAATCCCAATGCTATTTAATCTGATGTTTGATTTTCCAGTAAAATATGTTCTTCTCATTATCACCAATAGAAGATTCAAATATATAAGATCTGCAAATGTAAAGAAATAGAAATCAACTGCATGTAACTTTAGCTTTGAACACATCAGTACTAGTATTGGGTTATTGGTTGAGGGGAGTGGAAGCTCCACTCATGCAACAACCACAATTGTTGTCAGGGTAAACCATAAGAGTCACTAAATTAACCTGTGCTTAAAACCCTCTGGTAGGTTGACACAAAAGTATTTGAGTCTAAATAGTATATCTGTATCAGCTACCAATCCAAAATTAGTACTTTATAAGTGTAATAAGGTAACCCAGTGTTAGCCAATGAGAGAGCTGTCAGAGTGAAAAAAGACTTTAGGAGGTTTTCGCTCTCAGGACATGTAACACTTAAACCCATGTGTCCTACTCTTTAAATACTTACACCTGGCCCTAGTAGTCTTTAGGGCCTACCTTAGAGTATCATATATGTTTTAGGAAAGTTTAGGCCTGGCAAAAGATTTATTTTTCCATGTCAAAATGGCCAATTAAAACTGCCCAAAGACTGCAGTGGCAGGCCTGAGAAATGTTTTAAAAGACTCCTTAAGTGGGTGGTAAAATGAGTGCTGCAGTCCCACTAGTAGCAGTCAATTTACAGGCCCAGGGAACAAGTAGTACCATTTTGAAGGGACGTACAAGTGAAATAAAAAGGGTTACTTTGGTGTGGTACAATTTTTACATTGTTTAAAGGACAGAGCACAACCACTTTAGCACTGTTTAGCAGTACAATGCACACAAACATAGCAATATCAGCAAAACAGGATTTGTGAAGGAAAAAAAGTTTGGGGAATACCATGCCAGGGTGTCAAGTCTAACAAGTCCTATAGATGAATACAAATCCCACTTACTGGAGTAATTTTTGAAATATAAATGAATATTACTAGCAGCCATCTGCAAACTCCCCTGAAACGAACGATGTCTTGCCAAAATCAAGGTACACGGAGACTCTGTGTTTATGCAGATTTTCATCAATACACTTTCACTTCTAAACTTTAATAATTGAAAGCAAATGCTCAGAAATGTTTTAGTATTTAAAGGCAATGCTAGTTTAGTTGTCACTACTAAACCACAACAAAGTCGTATGTGCACCATACAAATACAATGTAATGCAATGCATAGAAATAATAAGGAGCATAACTCACAGTCATATGTTTAACATAATACCTACAAAAAATGCTGATGGCCGGATCAAAGTTTTCTTTTCTTTTTTCTTTTACTTTAGCCAACCTGCACAGCATCACAGCAGCTGTGCAGTGTGACAAAAACATTGTCAAAGTCAATAGTTCACAAAGGTGAGGCCTATTGGCTTTGCAAATGCTTTTTCCTTTATTGCCATGGTGCACGGTGTTGACTTCCAGTTTACTAGCATATGCAAAACAACCAAGTACTGTCATGGCCCTGTGAAGCCCTACTGTGGTAAGACCAGATAGGACAGTGCTATCTGCATTGTGAAGGAATGGAATTAATGTGTTGTGCAGTTTTGGAGGAAACTTGCAAAAAAATATGAGTAAGTGCTAAGATCAGCGGTGTGTAGATGAAATACATAATAAATATTGTCTCAGAAGTGTCAGCTGATTTAAATGTTGTGCCCTAAATATTGTTCACAAAAATCTTGTCTCAGAGTCAAGATTTCCTATTGTTAATGCCAGTGGGGGTTATATTTTGTAAATTATATTTAGGGAACAATATTTGTGTCAAACAATAGCCTGGCAAAGGTATTCTGGCATTTAAATCTCATACGAAGTTCAGAAGAATACTGAAGGCTCATCTATTCTAGTCAAAGTATGATCCATAGGCTATGAAATACATTCCCTCATCTAACTGCTCATTTTTGGCCACCCACATCCTTCTTCTCTTCGACTTGTCTGATTTAGCACTCAAGTCGGCCTACGGGTGTGTTATCACTGTGTAAAACCAAAAATAAATAAGAACACAAATATGCTATTTTGTAGTTGTTATGATCTTACCTTTGTGCAAATAAAATATACCCCTTACTAATATTTTGAATTCCAGGATTTCAGTTTAGCAGCATGAATGTTGCATCAGCTCCTGATTTTGCCAGAATATGAACAGTGGTGAACAAGGTATAACCTAATGAGCAGTGTGTAATAACACCTTACTAGTACTCCTTATGTAATAGTGAGATTCACTCTCCCATTTAGAATGATGAAAAAGCTGTCACTAACTATTCTTGTTTGCATTCATTCTAAGTTAATTGAGAGTGTGAAGTAGAAAGGTACATGGAGTGAAGAGTCTGCATATGGTGATTGAGAGTATGAGGCTATGCTGTTAATTTATCTTTACCTTTGTTAACCATCCTCACACTTGTGTGACGCCCAAAATAGCATGGTAGGAGATGCAGTGAATAACAGTTTCTTCAGCAGGTGATTAATGTTAATGTTAATGAGACTTATTGAGCGCACAAATACCCAAAGGTGTCTTGGCGCTATGACTGCAGTATTCCCCACCAGTAATCAGATCTGGAAGCAGCCCCTCTGAGCTAGACCAGAAGGGTATTCCACATTGTTGCAGTACTGTAAGATAAACTTCGGCCACCCCAACCCGAGGTTCGTATTCTTGCCACTTTCATCAGTCTTGCACCTGAGGACCACAACTGTCTGGACGGGTGGTACCAGACAAAAAGATTTCTAAGAGAAAGATGTCCTGTGTTGTTCAGAGCCTTATATGCTAAACAGAGAATTTTGAACTTAATTCGCTGAGTCACTGCGAGCAAGTGAAGTCTGCGAATCTCCTTGGAAATTGAGTCATATTTGGAGATGCTTCCAGTAGCCGTGCGGCATTAGAACTGTTGGCAACCTCAGCAGTAACACTAATGTAATTTGCGAAACATAATTTTGGAAAATCACTGTTGAACTTTGCCATCTCTGCTGGGTCACTCCCACACTTTCTGCTTTCACCATACTGTTTTTACTGACTTTGTTTTTGCTGGCCATAACACTTTTCACACTTCACCACTGCTAACCAGTGCTAAAGTGCTTATGCTCTCTCCCTAAAACATGGAAACATTGGCTTACATCCAATTGGCACATTTAATTTACTTGTAAGTCCCTAGTAAAGTGGTACTACATGTAACCAGGGTCTGTAAATTAAATGCTACTTAATGGGCCTGCAGCACTTATTGTGCCACCCACTTAAGTAGCCTTTTAAAATGTCTCCGGCCTGCCATTGTAGCCTGTGTGCAATTTTCACCTTACAAAATAAACATTTTGCCAGGCCTAAAACTTCCATTTTAACACATATAAATAACTCCTAGGGTAGGCCCTAAACAGCCCAAAGGGAAGTGTGCAGTGTATTTAAAAGGTTGGACATATACATTTGTTTTACATGTCCTGGTAGTGAAACACTCTTGAATTTGTTTTTTACTACTGCAAGGCCTGCCTCTCCAATAGGATAACTTTGGGTCACCTTATTACATTTAATAAGAGATAATCTTTAATTGGGAGCAGATAGAAATGTTGAGCTTGGTCTCTACCGAATTGTAATTTAAAACCCTCTTAAATGGTAAAGTTAGATTCTAAGGCACAATTCAGAAAATGCCACATTTAGAAAGTTGGCATTTTCTTGTCCCAACCATTTGGTGCCTGCAGATTGTATCCTGGGACTAGGTGTAGCTGGCAGTTGTTCTTTATGTATTGCTACCAGACAGGGAGACAAAGGGGAAATGCGTGTTAGCAGGATGAACCATCTCTGACTTAATAGGGTGGCAGAGCTTTTATCTGCCACACTCGAACATCACAAAGACTCTGCCTCAACACACTCACAAAGAGTTTCACATTAGTCTTTTGTGCCCCCGGAAAAGCTGTGGCCAGGGTAGGTAGGCAGGAAATTCCAGACACCTCTGTAGGGGAATGGGTCTAGAAGCTTCTCCTACTTCAAACTGGGAAACAGCTATAAGTAAGGGAACCTCAGACCCAACTCTTCAGTACACATTTGAACCCTTGAAAGACTCAGAAGGAGGACTGTTGTCCTACTCTGCTACAAAAAGGACTGTTACTCTGCAATTGTGCCCCAGGTGCAAGTTTGCTGGACTCCTCATCAGAAACTCAGAGACAGAAAAGGCTCCAACCACCTTGAATCCTGCACCTGGACTCTGCCTGCTATGAGTCCTACACCCCAAGTGATACCACCCCACTCCTGCACCCTTGGAAGTGTGCCTGAAAATGCTCTGTCAGCACAGCTGTGGTCTTAGCAGAACCAATGGATCGCTCGCAACTCCGCATCAAAAATGCTGCTGCGTGATGCATCCCTGATGCAGGTCTTGCAGGTCCTCAGAACCACCACTGTGCAACATAGGCTCGGCTTGGGATCTCGCAACGCTCCACAACCAGGATTTAAAGTATCCGACCCATGCTCCATCATGGTCAGTCTGAATTTGTGACTTTGTCCCCATCTTGTGTGGCCAGATAACTATGATTTGCGCTCTTTCGATTTATGCAGAATTTTTACCTAAATCTTTAAAATTACATGTCTCTGGTTCTAGAAATTGGATTTTTGTTGTTTTGGTGTCAATTTATTAAATCTCACTCTATTTTTCTAAATTGGTATGGGATATTTTTTGTGTTGTGTTTTCACTTTATTACTGTTTGTGTGCTCCATAAATTATTTACACATTGCCTCTAAATTAAGCCTGACTACTTTTGTGCCAAGTTACGAAAGGGTTGAGCACAGGTTTATTTGGGATTTGCTTGTGCTTCACCCTGACCAGAATTGTGGTTGCTGCTTGAGTTTCACCCTCTCCTAAGTCAGTTACTCAATTTTCAACCATCACATTGTGTTGGAAGATCGACTGAACTTTTGGCTGAGGTTATTATCCATATCTTGGGATAACAGACATGCAACTGGGCCTTTGTCACAAATAATACTTTTCTGTGCTAAAATGCATGCACACAGTCAATGGATTTAATTAGCAGATACATGTGTCATGATTAATTTCAGTGCTGCCATTCAATCAATCATAGGCATTTATAGAGCGCTCTACTTACACGGAGGGTCTCAAGGCGCTGGGGGGGGAGGGGGGGGGGGTGCTGCTACTGCCCGAACAGCCAGGTCTTGAGCTTCTTCCTGAAGGCGAGGTGGTCTTGGGTCAGGCGCAGGTCGGGAGGGAGGGAGTTCCAGGTCTTGGCGGCCTGGTAGGAGAAGGACCTTCCTCCTGTTGTCGTTCTTCGGATGCGGGGGACGGCGGCGAGGGCGTGACTGGCTGATCGGAGGTGTCGTTTGGGAGCGTAGAAGTTGATGCGGTTGTTGAGGTAGCTCGGGCCTTGGTCGTGAAGAGATTTGTGTGCGTGGGTGAGGAGACGGAAGGTGATTCTCTTGTTGACCGGGAGCCAGTGCAGGTCTCTTAGGTGTCCGGAGATGTGGCTGTGTCGTGGGATGTCGAGGATGAGTCTGGCTGAGGCGTTCTGGATCCGTTGGAGTCTCTTCTGGAGCTTGGCGGTGGTTCCGGTGTAGAGGGCGTTGCCGTAGTCCAGTCGGCTGGTGACGAGTGCCTGGGTGACATTCTTCCTGGTCTCGGTGGGGATCCACCGGAAGATCTTCCGTAGCATGCGCAGGGTGTTGAAGCATGACGAGGAGACGGCGTTGACTTGCTTGGTCATGGAGAGGGAGGAGTCCAGGATGAAGCCCAGGTTGCGTGCGTGGTCTGTCGGTTTGGGTGCGGTGCCCAGGGCGGGGGGCCACCAGGAGTCGTCCCAGGCGGAGGGCGAGGATCCCAGGATGAGGACTTCCGTCTTGTCCGAGTTCAGCTTCAGGCGGCTGGTCGACATCCACTCGGCTACCTCTTTCATTCCTTCGTGAAGGTTGGCTCTGGCGGCGGCGGGGTCGTTGATCAGGGAGAGGATCAGCTGGGTATCGTCGGCGTAGGAGATGATGTTGAGGTTGTGTTGGCGTGCGATGGCCGCGAGGGGGCTCATGTAGACGTTGAAGAGGGTTGGGCTCAGCGAGGATCCTTGAGGGACGCCGCAGATGACTTTGGTGGCCTCTGACTTGTACGGTGGTAGACGGACTCTCTGTGTTCTTCCGTCGAGGAAGGAGATGATCCATTCCAGTGCCTTCTCCTGGATTCCGACGTTGCTGAGGCGCTGCACTAGGGTGCGGTGGCAGACGGTGTCGAAGGCCGCGGAGAGGTCTAGTAGGATGAGGGCCGCTGTTTCTCCGTTGTCCATCAGGGTTCGGATGTCATCGGTGGCAGCGATGAGGGCGGTCTCGGTGCTGTGGTTGGCTCGGAAGCCAGACTGTGAGGGGTCGAGGGATCCGTTCGTCTCGAGGAAGGCGGCCAGTTGCTTGTTGACGGTCTTCTCGATGACTTTGGCTGGGAACGGGAGCAGCGAGATGGGGCGGTAATTCTTGAGTTCGGTGGGGTCCGCTGTTGGTTTCTTGAGTAGAGCGCTGAGTTCGGCATGCTTCCAGCTCTCAGGGAAGGTGGCGGTGGTGAAGGAGGTGTTGATGATGTCCCGCAGGTGGGGTGCGATGACGGCGTCGGCTTTGTTGAAGACGTGGTGAGGGCAGGGGTCGGTCGGAGATCCGGAGTGGATGGAGTTCATCATGCGGACGGTTTCTTCGGTGCAGATCGGGGTCCAGGCGCGGAGGGTGGAGGTGGGGGGCGGTGGTTCGGTCGGGTTGGACGTGGCGTTCGTCGGTAGGGTGTTGAAGCTGTTGTGTATGTCCGTGATCTTGTTGTGGAAGTAGGAGGCGAGGGAGTTGCAGAGTTCTTGCGATGGGGTGGTGTCGTTGTTTCCGGCGTTGGGGTTGGAGAGCTCTTTCACGATGTTGAAGAGTTCCTTGCTGTTGTGTGCGTTGTTATCCAACCGGTCCTTGAATGCAGTTTTCTTGGTGTCGCGGATCAGTTGGTGGTGCTTCCGGGTGGCAAGCTTGAGGGTGGTCATGTTGTCCGGAGTTGGCTCCCTTCTCCAGGCTTTCTCGAGGGCTCGGCAGTTCTTCTTGGAGCTCTTGAGTTCGTCGGTGAACCATGGGGCCTTCTTGCTGCCGGGTCTGCTGGGCGGGGTCCTCAGTGGGGCGAGTTCGTCCGCGCAGTTGCTGATCCACTTCGTGAGGTTGTCGGCGGCCTGGCTGGGGTTCGCTGAGCTGGCGGGAGGGTGCTGGCTCAGGGAAGCGGCGAGCTGCATTGCCATCAAAGTGTTTACAAAACAGTTAAAAATACATACATCCATTCCAAACTATATTTTTCCAACCGATAATATTAATTTATTCCCTCGCACTTTTTCTAGGAAATGTAGTAGTGCTTTCAAGAGAAGGGTTCCACTTATCATGCACATCAAGCTTCGTTTCAAGGCCGTTTTTATTTCTTGTTAATTTAGTTTTATTGCTGTGTATGTAATAAAACAGTAACACAGAAAGGCAGGGGCAATTCCATTTGAAAAGTTATTGGCTTTGTTTTTAATTTAATTTATTGTTTATTGTCGGGCATTAAGATTTAGAAAGATATAAGCATACACAATCTTTTTAACTAAAAAATGTTAACACAATTAAAAAAAATTACATTGTTGGGATAGACACCTTCCAATTTTATACATGCCCCATTAACAAAATCTTTAAAATGCATTGAGTTCCTTCGGTATACATTTGGCCCTCCAACAAAGTAGCAACTTGATGATTTGAGTACTTTTTAAATAATAACTGGCTCTTCAAATATATTCAGCAGTGGCTAATTGACCTTGCTTCGTCCTAGTATCTAAGAAAAAGTTGCCATTTCAACCTCTAAGGTTCATTATTGAATTGCTTAAATACAGGCTTCCAACACAAGCTCCAAAGTAAATGTATAAAGTGGACTCAGATACATAAAAGGCATAGCAATTCTTTTATGGATGTACTATGTAGGTACATGACATGCTAATCTTAACCCTCCTATACAACAACACTCTCTTGCCAGTGCCATTTGTACATAAAGGTATCTCTCTTTGAGTGATTTGTAAGGAGGGCATTCTTCGATTCCCGGATAGTATTATAGTTAGGAAGCGTAACACTCAACATCACATTTTGTAGTTGGTCTCTAACCAGCGTTTTTGCTTTCACAAGCCAAAGCTACATCCAGTATACATTTAGGCTGGTTCACTTTCATTTCAGTACTCATGAGATTTACATAAATGCTTTACAGGGCAATCTATGAATTGATGCATCGCTTATGAAAAGGACTATCAATTTTGTAATCCCAAAATGGAAATATTGACAGCAAAACAAAACAACATGTATATGTTAAAAGTGTATTGCAGACAGAATTTGCTGAACCCAAATCATTCTTATAAATCACCATCATGTACAGATCATGCTTGACAAATAAATAAAAACAAAGGAAGAGAAAGCAAATGCATGACATCCTACCCCCATTTGTTGTAAATACCAAAGAAGAAGGAAAGAAGGCAGTTTCCCTGATCAGGGCTAAATGGATATTGCTCAGACTGCACTTCATTCATTGCATTGATTATTGGGACTCATCAAATAAAAAACGTTGGTGGTTATTCCTGTAAATCAAGATACCCTAGACTTTCGACTCTATGGGGCATATTTACAAGCCCCTTGCGTGACTTTTGTGCTCCAGTTGCGTCACTTTTTTGACGCAACAGCGGGGCAAACAATGCGGCCTATTTACAACGTGACGCATCTTGGGAGATGCGTCACGTTGTAAAGCCCTGCGTCACATACCTGCGTCAGGTATAATGTATGCAGGGTGGGCGTTCCCACACAGAAAGGCCTCGTAAAAGTGACTCCGTGAAATCTACAAGATTTCACTGCGCCACTTTTAGGACGCCACTGCGTCAAAACCTTACGCCTGCTTCAAGCAGGAGTAAGTAGTGACGTAATGTAGTGGGAATAGGCCTCAACACGCTATGTTGGAGTTGCGTCGTGCTTGCGACACGACTCCAGCAAATGCGTGAATTTTCCGCCAACAGATATGCCAAAATTTCTGACGCATCTGTCAACCCTTGCGCCATAGTGCGCTGTATTGTAAATACGGCGCATCTATGGTGGCGCAAGCGTTTCTAAGGGTGGCACAGGGAAAGTGATGCATCTGTACAGATGTGTCACTTTCTTGTAAATCTGCCCCTATGTTTCTTGTCAAAGGATTGCAACTGCCTGCATCTGGAAAGAAAAGACGCTTGGTATTGTCTAGAAGTGTTGTTTAGGAACAGCTGTTAAGCAGGGAAATATTTTTATAGTAGATGAAAAAAACTCTTCAAATCGCCTTTTACGATTCCCAGAGTTACATTTGCTGAGCGGACACGGTCTACTTCTTAAATATATTTTTTAAAGATGATTCCCTTTACAGTATTTTCGCTTTGGTTCCTCGAAATACTCACCCACCAGTCAGAGTAGCAAGTTGGGTGGTGACTGACAGCTGCTGAGTTCAAGAGTTTGTGTTCTTGTGGTTTTTCTTTAGCACACGACATGTAGTAAAATATATCTGTTCACGGCTGGTGTGAATTATTAGGGCTGCTTACACAGAGACGTATGCCATGTTGGGGAACATCTTATTATGTAAAAATGTATCCTTAATTGACATAAATATGTACGGTTGTTAAAACCTACTGATACTTGGAGCCTGTCCTCAAAACCTCTAATCCAAAAAGAAATATCAGCTTTCAGGTTACTTCTACCCAAGTCTTAGTTTTCAAGCTTGAATTCTATTTTTGATTGCGTTAATGACGGGTTATCCATTCCCACTTAAACCAGAACACTGCTGCATCGTTGTTTTTTCTTGCCACATTTCTCTGAATTCCCTTTCATTTTTTTCCAGTTGCCTGAGTTTGCACTTGTGCAAAAACAGCATTTTTCGGCCATTGACTCCAGGAAGCCAGTTGTTTTGAGTTAATTTGTCAATCTCCAAAGAGACAGTTATTTTCCCACAGATTAGTTTCTACAGAAATTGGCATGACGTTGAAAAACCCCACCCTAGTAACTGCTAGGTGTGTTCTGTGTTTTTGTTTCACAGTGATTCCTATCAACAAAAAAATGAAGTTCCAGTTGGATGACTTTTGCCTTCAGTATCTGATATTCACGTATGACTTGGAGGCCAGAAGTGACACAAAGATTGGCAGCTGGATTAGTGTGTGCTCGTGAGGTTTTCATCGTCTGTCAGTGTTGATTGGGCTTTGCCTCTGGGTGGTTTCTGTTTTTATTTCTTTGGCAGGGTACAGTGTGTGTTGGTTGACGGAGACAATGGCGTCGTTTTGACTCTGAAATGGCGCGATGGTTATAAACTGCCTTGACCGTTTCGTCTTCCATAGCTTTCTGATATACTGGCACTGGCATCATTTTGTCGCACCCGAGCTTGCCAGCAGCCGAGCCCGGCTACTTTTAAGATAACGCGCTTCTTGTTGACTGTACACGCAGGTTGTGACTTTGGAGAAAACAGATACTGAACGAACGGCCTGTTCAGGTTTGCCGGTTAAGAATGCAGTCATTTTCTTGAGGGCAAATTTGAAAATGGCTTATGTGAATCTAAAGTTTCAAGATTTTTTTTTAGGGTTAGACAATCTTTTTATGTTCAAATTAGCGAAACATTTACAGAGACAGCACCCCGTGTACCCACTTACATTTCAGTGAAAGAATACATAGGGCCTGGTTCACTTGTGTTGGAGTCTCCGCAGTCGAGGTTGGTGTGTGAGTAAGGTGGAGGTAGGGGGGGTGGGGGGTGGAGCAAAGGGGGCGGGTGGGGTACCAGTTGCTGGACCTTCGCAGTGAGTGCAGTGGGAGGGGGCCTGCGACGAGTGCGGGGACACCCCTCGCGCGACTGCGGGGCTTCCGCCACGGGGGCAGAGGCCCCTTGTGGATCGGGGCCCTGGTGTCTTTTTCTGGTAATATTCCGCATGCTTATCTTCTTATGTGGGTGTACACATTTCAAACAACCTCTGATTCCTCACTGTGTAAAGCGTGAACCACTAAGATTAAAAGGAAGAAAATAAAAAATCGAGTGTTTTGGATCTGACAGCAAGATTTCAGAGTAAAACATGTGATATAACATTTGGTAATATTTTAATCTATTGGTTTTGTGTTTTTACTTTGAACTCGATTAGATGACATGTAATAATTGATTGCTATTCCTAATTTTAAAAAGGCAGCGTACCATCAGAGGCTCCCGTGCCACTTATCCCACCCAAGACAATCAGATTGGCTAAAACTAAAACACCAAGCAGCCTCAATAAGTCAGACACAGTGAAGCAACCTGGTACACGTATGTCTATCTCACTTCTCAACACATTACCAGCAACATATGACACATACTGTAACCAATAATATAGCACCACATCTACTCAAAAATAATTATGAGAGAGCTGCATGCCAGCAATGCCCACCCTACCCAGACTAATTCAACTCACCCCAATTTCCACATTCAGATAATCTGATTGGTCTCCCACTAACCAAACAGGATTCGCCCCTTTGTTCACCGCAGACTGATGGGCTGCCAGTGAAATAAGCAGTTCAAATCTGCACATCCCCGGACCCGTGTATGGTCTATGGAGGTGCAAGTAAGGCAAACATTCAGAATGGTTGCCCATGGAGAGATTTCAACAAATACGAGTAAAAACGCATCTGTACTAAAGATGGAGGATGGGCCCTTTCTGAATTTCATCAGGAATGTTTGCCCAGCACTGTTATTGATCCAACGTACCATTTGTATTTGTTAATCATATTTAATTAAATGCCAGAATTGCTTCCCCAAATCACATTCAATTCACCTCTAAATTCAGGAAGATCCACTAAATGTCCTTCTTTCCAACGCACCACACACTTGTCATTGCAGTGTTTGTCTGATTACCTCAATGTTGGCCTGAAACAAAGTACCATAAGGACACATTGAAGAGCCATGTTGTTCAACCCACATGAACAGCACTCTCAATGTCACAAATCCAACGTGACTAAGCAGGTCATGTCGTGCTCAAACACTATCAAACACAATCACAACTGCATACACAATATATAGACCAGCATGCTTATTGCTAGTGCCTTAAGAAGACGTCCTCCACAGATCTGGTTACTGTTGTGCACACATGAACAACTGTCAACACACATGTAGGGAACTGTCACTAGAGCCAATCACTGTTGTTGCCTTAGGAAGCACCACAACCACTGACCTTATATTTACAAACATCACATTTAAGCAAACTAAGATACCCAAACTCACTATGGCGCTTTCACCATATAATTAACACACAAATATCATACAACGCACTGCTAACTTACAGGGCTTCCTGTGGTGCAAAGGGTAGCCTGAGGGCTGCACCCACCCCCTTCCTGACTATTGAAGATTCCTGCCTTGTCACCGGCAAATGTAGCTCACACCTGGGCCTGCCTGTCCTTTGTCTCCCTAGACATATTAGAACCAAAACATGGGGAAATGGGAAGATCTGACCAGAATGAGTTTAGGGTTAGAAAAAGGGTTGACTCTCACATAGAAGCAGGCACCAGATACGAGTGGCACTCTTATAACCTCTCATCAGAACACTCCTGGACCTGTGGAGATTCAGAAGGAGGACTGGCCTGTTGTCGGAAGCCTGAAGGAAGACTGATCTTGTTTGTCTGGAACCTAAAAACCCGAAAGTGACTCCAAAGGTCAGTTGGCCTCCTTTGTATGCCAAAGGGACAAAACAAGCTTCTAGAGGCCTTTTCCTGCAACTGATTAACTGACCAGTACCAGCTGGACCTACCTGAAACCTGCTGCTGGTCTCTGATGGAGTCCTAACCCCAAGAGATGTCCCTCCAGGTCCTGGAACCTGGACTGATATTAGTGTACTCCTCAATCCGCAGAACTGCAAGAACTGGACTCCAGGTGAAAAACCAGAAGCTATGGGCTCTTTGCTTTGAAAAGAACTGCCTCAGTCTCCTTGTGAATGCGAGTGGACTTCACTGAGGCCAGCAGGGGACCTGCATCTGACTGCCCACGATACCTTCCCGGAGATAGACCTGGGACGTCACCATCCAGAGCTCTTTGCATCGATAAGAACAGCACCGCTATTACCGCTAAGGTGAAGTACCGATTGTCGAGCAGCTCTTTGTGCTGATCACCGCATTACCAACGCAAACTTTCAACCAAGGCCTGATACCTCAGCAACCTGTCATTATCAAGCCCCTTTCCATATCCAACTTGCAGCCCTAATGCCAACACAACGCCTTCAAGGAGTCCTTCTCACATGAAAACCGGACTAAGTTAGAAGGTAAACTTTCTACCGGGACAAGCCTGGTCCCTGTAGCTGGCCAATGCCCCATCATGGTCGGCCTCAACTTTTTACTTTAACACAGTCCATCCAGCATGACCAGATAACGTCGATTGTGCTTATTTTCACTATTGTTACTTAAATCTTTAAAAATGAATGACTCATACTTTTTTTTCTTTTGATGTTATTTTATTTTTCTTGTGTTGTGTTTTCACTTTGTTACTGTTCGAGTGTTGCATTAATACTTTACTATGCAAAGCCTCTAAGTTAAGCCTGACAGCTTTTTGTGCCAAGCTACAAGGGATTTAAGCACAGGTTTATTTAGTGGCTTTTGTGGTTTCCCCTTACAAGAATTGTGTGTTTTTTTTGTTGAGTGGTGCGCCTAACCATCTCCGCTAATAACCCAATTTCATACAAATGTTGTATGTATGTGTTGGAATTTGTAGAGCACATACTTAGCTTGAGCGCAAAGTAGCACTGAAAAGATTAACGGCCCTCAGGAATATAAAATCATTGGCGGATGGTCAAGGGTAAACTGTTTGACCAGGGCTAGTGCTCTTTGAATATGTGGTATTCTGCTTTTTCAGAATTGTAGGAGAGTTGATTTTGATCTCATGTTAATAGGGGGGCTGTTCTATACCTGATAAAATAAGCAGAGAGTGCTTGCCATCCAGATTTTGGACTTTTAAATAAATTACCCTGAGTTTTAGTTTATTGTAAATTTTGGAGGTTGCAGAGTTATTAATATCACATCAAGTCTTTCATGGCATTCTTCTAAAGAGTTAACTAGCTAACTAGCATTCCTTCAGACATTCATTTTAATCTGTTATTGCTGGAAAAGTGTTCTTTGAACAATGATGTAATGTTTAAATTTGAATAGAAGATAAATTGTCTTGTGTGGTATTTATATTTTGCTAAGGGAACACCATTTAGCTTAAGGGCTACCTAAATTAGTATCCTATTTCCCTCAAGATTGAAGCATATCTTGTGATGTTGTGATCATGTATTTCTGTTCTTAAAAACTGTGATTGGCTGTTATTCTCTACTTTGTCCATGCTGTGTTTTAGGTCAGTACTGAACAATCATTTTTATTTTGGGATACGTAGCACATATGTAAAAATATATTTTGCTAACAATATAATTTAAGTTTAAACCACTGGCTTTTTTACCGTCTTCTCGTTAATCCCCTCCCTCTCCTATGTCCTTGCCCTGTATGCTATTTTTGGAGGATTCCCATCCTTTCAGCCCAGTAGCTTCATATAAGAGCCACTGGGACGAAAAAAATGTTTTTTGTTTCATAGAAGCGAAGCATGAACTAAACGTAATGCTCCCTTGCCAAAGAAGATCGAGTGGCAGTAGAGCCCTCAAAATAGTTTTTATTTTCTTTCTTTTTCACAGATACTAAAGAAAGACTGTAATGAAGGCTTCCTTACCATCAAATCTTTATTAGACATTGAACCAAAAACAGAACTATGGTAATGGAGGATGCAATACTTTTGTTTATTTTTTCTGAATTTCATATTCTTAGTCTGCATGCAGTGAAGCTTGGCTTTTTCACAGGCTACAATGAATAACAAACTTTTGGCAAAGCTAACCTGCCTGGGTGTATCTTACAGTCTTTTGGCTTTGTCAGTGCTTGTTTTGTCGTGGCATGATTTTTTATAATATGCAGTGAAAATTGCTGGTCCTGCGCCAATATTAGGGGGAACACTGAAAAAAGGGAAGAATCATTTATTTGGTCTCAAAAGTCACATTGCCATGGAAGTTCCTGGCACTGAGGGATGTAATTTGCCCATGGGTTCCTTGTGAAAGGGCAGAATGCTGTCACTCGCAGTGAAGTAAACCAGTGGCAAAGTGGGCTGACCCCACACCTAAACAAAAGATGCATCAGTCAAATACCCGTTTCAGAGATGTGATTGTCATCACATTTCCAACAGAATAAAGGTACTTCATGTGGGATACTCCGTTCTCTATTTTTATACGGTCTATGCATGGATGAGTTAAATTCAGCCATGGCAAAGGGGATGCATCCTAGTGTAAATCAATGCAGTCACAGATGATATTGCGGGAACTAGTCAGAGAGCCATATTCTCAAGTTAACGGTGGATAGTGCTGAACAGCACAGCCTGCATATAATGCGGCGTCAGGGTTCACAATGCAACCCACTGCCCCCTTGGTCATAAAATGGGCCTTAAGTAAGTTTCGTGGTTTCTTAGTGGGGTGCGAAATTCATTTCATTTGCCTATGCTTAATTGCACACAATTAAGGCGAAATTACGCGTGATTGCACAAAATGCAAATCCGTCATTTTGTGCTAGATATATTTTAGAGTGAAATACGTCTTTGTGTCAGTTTATGACACTGGGATGCATTTAATCAAAAGCACCGTGAACAACAGCTGCTCTTGTTCTGTTGTTCACGAATTGTGTGCTTGTGGTAAATATGTTGGCTATTTATGCAACAATGGTATCATTGTGTAATTTTGGGAATTGTAGATAACAAGCTTAAGGTGAAATTCACTCAATAACGCGAATTACACGGCGTCATTTCAATTTCACCCAGATCTAATATCTATGACATATTCATGGTCTTTTTAGGCCCCAGTAGAATCTGTCCCCTTGTTTAAGGGGACGTATGACTGTTGCCTTGTTTTTGTAAGTTTTCTGAAACGTATGATATGTAATCAGTAGGAGAAAAGAACGCCTTCTTTGTGCAGCTTTATAATATAGCCTGAAATAGTGGGTCAAACCCAATAATTTGCACACAAAAAACAATGAGACAATCTTTCTTCGCCGTTTCCGAACTATATTGCAATGCCCAGCGGCAACAGCTGCCTTGTGTGTGTGTGAAACATTTTGAAGCACTGCTCTCCAAACATTTGGGTTGTATTTCTAACACCTGGAGAGGGCTTCCTTGTGACTCTGAACTTTTTTCTCAAGGACTTGGCAGTGGACTCTTCCTGTTGTGCGTCAGGATTTGATTAGGGAACAGATGTTAAATCGCAGCATGAACCAGCTAGTTATGAGAATGGTGGTGGGGGGGGGGGGGACAGCATGGTGACTTCCTAGCCAGTTTTTGGGAAACGGCTATATTGATCCAAGCTCACATTTGTCAGTCAGTGAAATAAAGGTTTAAGCCAAATTACGTGACTGCTGCCCACTGGGATATCCCACAGAGGCGTCTGGCAAAGATACCTTAGCTTGCACACACATGAACTGCGCCTTATCATATATGAGATTTCCTTATATTTGTCACTGCGGAAATCAGAGAAGAAATATGGAATTTGTTTTATCAAACATGGAATATTAAATTGAGGTTATTTGTGGACATATTAGCAATGAAAAGACACAATTTAAAACTGAGTTACCCGAGAATCATACATGGGTCTTTTCAACACTGTAGCACCCTATGTTTAGTCTCTTAGGGGCAGATCAAACTCACTGTACTGACCTAAACATGCCATGCATGGTATGGTACAAGACCAGTCGGAGACAATGGTGGCAAGCTCTTGATGCATTCCTAGAAAGCTTCTCTGCGCGTCTTTGACATCAGATGACCCTGATGCTTCTTTCTTTGGTCCAGGGCATCTGGGCTGCATGATCCTGGTGGCTTTCATCATGCACACTCCTGGAAGATGACCTCAAAGCAGCACCCGGGCAACTACCTATTGCTGTGTGTCATCAGTGTCACGGGTCTGTGCCTTTCCTCACATTGAGAAGTCCACCCTTCTCTGATTCCAGGACAGGTCATAGCAAAAGAACTTCACCAGTTCTGTGCTTAAAGGGATTAAACAATCAGCACTGTCCTATTCCTGAAAGACGTCTATATGCAAAGATTAAAAACCAAACATGGGGTATCCTTTGCCTATCTGGAGTAACTCCTATCGCACGTGGATGCCAAGTCATTAGTTATTGAACAAAAAAGAATCTTTTTGCTTTTTAGTAAGACCCCCACCCACTCTAGTAGTGGCATGCTTCATCATCCAGTCTCATCCTGGCCCCTAAAAGCCAGGTTGTCACCCTTCGGGGTTGATACAAGGGCTCTGCACGAGAAAAGCATTGTTTCACTATCTTGGATTTAGGCACAGAGGGGCCTGTGGGGCTGTTTGCAGTAGTGCACACAAGAACTACTGCACAAGAGGGTATGATTACTCCTGGGAACACTTTCCGTATTGCTCAAGGAGAGGCCAGGTCTACACATACAGGCTAGGCATTACTTTGCACTGTCTACAGAACACTTTGGACCTGTGAAAGAACAGAAGGACTGCATCTAATGTTTGAAACCTGTGAGAATTCCTGCAGGGCTAGAACTACTCCCTCAAGTACCCAGGACAAAGAAGTGGACTCTAAGGGTCAGTTGGCCTACCTCCTTTTCAGCGACAGGGAAACAACAAGCTGCAAGAAGCCCTTTTTCTGAAGAGCCCTGCTTACCATTTCCAACTGGACATTCCATGACCCTGAGGGTCGCTTCTATTTGAGTGAGGATTGACCACCAACTTAACTTGATGGAACCCTTAGTTGTGGCAAAGTGTACTCATTTTAACATCCGGCAAAACCTGGGATCTAGTAACTTTTGGGATTTAAAGCCCTCCGGACGACAGACCTGCCAAGTCGATCCAACCAAGGTGCATTTTACACAGCAGCAAATGAATTTCAGCAATACCTTTCGGAGAAGGTATCTGGCCAGGTGGAGTCTTCTTCGGCTACAGCCTTTCCCCGCTGGATTAATCTGAGCACCAAAAAAGTGACTAAGTCCAAATCTTGAAAAACTGACCAAGCAAAGGTATCCGGCCAGTGAGAAGACTTCTCTGGGCACTAATTTAGAATTTTTACACTCATAGCTTTTCCCTCCTAAACCATTTGCTTCCCTGGGTCCTCACCTAATGCCTAGCCAAGGCTGGTGAGCCCTTCTCAAATACAGCCTGCTGCCTTGCCCCGCTAAAATACACCTGTGTGGTAGTCTGCCAATTTTATCTGTGTATGCTTTGTACATCTATTGACCGGTTCACCCTCTCAACAGTCATTTAACCTACCCATTTTTCAGTTCACCTGTCCATCACTAGTACATCTATTTACTTACCCTTCAGTCTGTCTACTTATTGACTGTTCCACCCATTCCATGCACACTCACTCCTGTAATAAATTCCCTGAATTATTTATCCACTCTCCTTATTATCCTCTCACTTACCCATCCACCAACTCACAGACAATCACTCTACTCAATTTCCCTTGCTTCCACTAATTCACTCAAACACCCATCCACTCATTTGCTCACTTATCTATCCATTATCCACCCAGTCATCCTTTTACCCTTACAAAGCTCACTCAGTCACTTGCCATGCATCCAGCCACAAAGTAACATTTGTTTCTATTTACTCCTAGCCCACTCAGCCACTTTGTCACATATTCATCCATGGTCCTAGTCCGTCTCTCATTCATTCATGCACCTAACCAGTCACTCATAGATCCATTCTCCCACCCAGCCTCTCACCAATCAACCTATCAATCAATCAATCAATCAATCAATCAATCAATCAATCAATCAATCAATGTATTTGTAAAGCGCTACTTACCCATAAGGGTCTCAAGACGCTGAGGGGAGCGGGGGTGCTGCTACTGCTCGAAGAGCCAGGTCTTGAGGAGTCTTCTGAAGGTGAGTAGGTCCTGGGTCTGCCATAGGTGGTCAGGGAGGGTGTTCCAGGTCTTGGCGGCGAGGTAGGAGAAGGATCTGCCACCGGAGGTTGTTCGTTGGATACGGGGGACAGCGGCGAGGGCGAGGCTGGAGGAGCGGATCTAGCGGGTGGGGGTGTAGAAGCTGTGTCTGCTGTTAAGGTAGGCTGGTCCGACGTTGTGGAGTGCTTTGTGCACGTGGGTGAGGAGCTTGAAGGTGATCCTCTTATTGATGGGGAGCCAGTGTAGGTCTCTCAGGTGGGGGGTGATGTGGCTGCGGCGGGGACGTTGAGGATCAGTCAGGCGAAACGTTTTGGATGCGTTGTAGTTGTCGTAGATGTTTGGCTGGGATTCCTGCGTATGTCATTCATCATCCCATCAATTTTCTTATTCACTCATTTAAAAATATAAAAAAAAAAATACTGATATTTGTAAAGCGCGAACAGCTACCTCACGAGGAGGTGTCCCGGCGCTATAGACCGCTGGGGAACCCGTCCTGGCTATCCCTGTGAGATGGTCCCTTTCTGGGTATCTCCAAGGTGAAACCAGGCATCCCCAGCGTCTGTGGGGGGCCGTTGTAGAGATGAGGCAAGCTTAATGCCCAGAGTTGCCGAGTGTGTTCCTGGTCAGAGTAGGTACCGAGGCGAGAATTATCGAGTCCGTTTTGACCCTGGTCCACAACCCTGCCGCGTCGGGAATTGAACCCTGGTCCCTGGCCAATTCTCTGCTTACGGGTCTGCCGCCTCTAACCAGTGAGCCACACCTCTCTACGTTAAACAGTTAATCAACCAACCATTCACTTACTCATTTAACCAACAATCCACTCACTCATTTAATCAATCATCCATTCCCTCAAATGTAAATGTAAATGTAAATGTCAAGGTACTTATAGAGCGCACTGTCACCAGACGGCCACCTTGCGGTGACGCCTTTGCGGTTTCCTGGCGCTGATACTCATACCGCTGTGGAACCCCTCCTGGCTTTCCCTGTGAAGTGTCCACTCCTGGGCACCCCCAGGGTGAAGCCAGACATCCTTAGCGCTGTTGGGGCCGGTGTGGAGGCTAAGCAAGCTATTGCCCAGAGTTGCAGCGTGGGGCCCGTGATTAGAATAGGCACCGAGGCGAGAATAGACAGGTCCGAGGAAATTGAGCCCGAGCCCCGCCGAGACGGGAATCGAACCCTGGTCCCTGGCCAGAACTCTGCTTCAGGGTCTGCCGCTCTAACCATTGAGCCACACTCCTCCAAATAGCAATCAGCTCACTCAAACAACCATCACCTCAAACTGAAATGGACTCTAGCTTTGGCATGCTTGCTGTCTGGGAGGCAATAACATGATCTGTATCTGGCAATTCTCCAGTGGTGGTTATCGTTTAAAAAATATGGTATGGCGTGATGGCACTGAACTCACCATATATACCGCACTTCTTCTCCCTGGCGTTTCATGAGCAGGACTTTAAAGACTTCCTTCCTGCTCAGAGGAACACAAATCTAACCAATCCTGGAGCTGCTCTCATCGGCGTGAGAGCAGCTCCAGAATTGGTGGGAGCAGGCTAACCCAGCGCTCATTTTGAGGTTTGGGGCCTGTGCCAGTAATTCTCCGGTTGTTTTACAGCCGGGGGACAGTTGGATCTACAGTGTGCATGTCGGGTTGGCCGTAGGGAGCCAGCTGGCCTACCCGACATGTGTACTGAAAGGGGCAGCAGTGATCAGCCTCGCCCCCTGCCTCAAGCTGGGACTGTGCACATCGCAAGCTGGTGGCAAAATAAAATGGTATTATTATGCCATTCTATTTATGTGTATTTGCCTGCAGGGCTTGCAGCAGGCGGGGCAACACTCCTCCACTCTTGTGGAGGAGCTGCCACTGCAATTATTGCGCCTCCAGTCACATCTGTCTGTCTGTCCACCCGCCCACCCGCCCACCCATCTGTCTGTCTCTCTGATGATCTATCTCTGTTTTAAATCTATCTATGTATCTTTACTTCTTTCTCTAACACTATTAGGTCGAAGGCTACCAGACATTACAGCTGTCTAGTTTTCTAATAACATCTTGTGGACATTCAGAGAACTTCCCTGGGAATGCATTCCACCCATTGCTTGCCATTGGCTTTGTGGTATATAACTCACATTTGCTTGATTTCTATTTGCTGTGCATTCAAAGACAGAGGTCATATGTCAGTCAGTGGTATAGTATGGTTCACCACCTTCTTCAGGCTTAACGTAACAAATCCATGTAATCCATTGAAAGATATGTCAATAAACAATGGGAGAACTGTTTCTTCCTCTGATGTGGTTGCTTTTCTCCTCCAGACGACACTAAGCAGAAAATAAGAATATGGCATATATGTCCTTCCTTAGTTTTCCTTTCTTGAGTTGTTGTGTTGAATAGGGACGGAATAAACACGAGTATAAATCAACCTTTGCTCGTTCCCTTCTTCGAACTTCTGCCACACACCGCCACTGGAGCTTATTTCCTATTTTATGCTTGGTGTGGTCTGGAGTAGATAAGCAACCACATCAGAAGAAGAAACAGTTCTCCCATTGTTTATTGATATATCTTTCAACGGATTGCATGGGGAGACACTGATTTGTTACGTTAAGCCTGAAGAAGGTGGTGAACCATACTATACCACCGAAACACGTCGCTCTGTGTCGATTGAGCACCCAAGCATTTCCAGGGTTCGTTAAGAAAGAAAATAATATGACAAAGTGTTGACCCTTGCTTGTCTAGTTGTAAGACTTGGTGTGCCTATTTGATAGATTGGGTTTTTATGTCTCCAATAACTGGCACAGTCTTCTAGATTGTGTTCTTTGAGGATATATTTTAATTCTATTTGATCATTTGATGTATATTGATGATGTGTATGTTTTTTTAACTTCTATTTGTTTTTTACCTGTATATTTTGAATCCTGTTAGGATTGTATATAATAAAATATAATCTTTATAATATCTTTTTGGTTTCGTACGAATGCTGATGATTTGAACGGTGCATGTGTGATAGCTGGGGGTATTTGTATGCTTTAAAAAGGAGCCCAAAAGGATCTTGTCTTTGACAGAAGTCTAATTTTGGTGTCCTGTCCCTTTGGTGAGTGGGACTCCTCTCTCCTAATTTTGAATTTGTGCATGCCACTTCACTGTACACTAGTGCACTCTATGCCAGTCCACCCTATGCTACTCTAATCTACTCTATACTCTATGGCACTCTACTATACATCACTGCACTCTATGCCAATGCAGTCTAAAGCACTTTGCTTAAAACCAATGCACTCTATGCCAATCTACTATGCACCACTCTAATGCACTGCACTTCAATGTACTCTATGCCACTCTACTATGTACCACAGCACTCTGACAGTCTACTCCGGACTCTCTGCCACTGAACTCAATGCCACTCTACGCCACTGCACTCTACCCTGCGCCACCCTATGCCTCTCTACACCAATGCACTCTACGCCACTACACTCTGCACCACGACACTCTACACCACTGTACTGTGCCCCGCGCTACTCCACTCAACTCTGCACCACTCCACTCTGGTTCACTCTATGCCACTCTACTCCGAAACACTGCACTCTCTGCTACTGAACTCTGTCACTCTTCTCTGCACCAATCTACGCCACTCTTCTGCACTGTATTCCAATTCACTGTACACCATTACACTCTGCGCCACTCTAATTTGCATCACTCCACACGATGCCAATCTGCTCTAAGCCAATGCAATCTACTCTGCACCACTGCACTCTGATACTGCACCCTATACCGCTGCACTCTACTCTGAAACAATTTACTCCGTGCCACTGCAATGTACACCACTATTCCACTTTGCACCATTTCACACTATGCTACTCCACTCAATGCCACTGCAATCTACCCTGCACCACTACACTACACTCTATGCTACGCCGCTGCATCTACACCACTGCACTCAAGAATAATGCATTCAACACTGCTTTACTCAAAACCAATTTAATGTATGCCACTGCACTCTACGCCAATCTACTCTGTACCAACCACTGCACTCTATGCCACTGTACCAGGTGATTAATCCTTTAGTGCCAGTCGGGTATTTTACCTGATCTGGTGGAAGGACTGAGAGCTGGAGAGATTTCCTTCCACCAGATCAGGTAAAATACCCGACTGGCACTAAAGGATTAATCACCTGGTAACTTTCCCAGACTTCTACGACTCGTGCCTCTTTGGAGGTCAATTGATAACGACCTCTGCTGCAATTAGAAGCCTAAACGCGCAGTGAACATTGACTTTTGCGCAGGGCTACACATCTACCTCGAAACACGTGTCCAGGGATGGCATTTTACTTTATACTCGTGGCATAGGTGTACTCGCCGCTGCTACTTCATTCTCCAGAATCCTATGGGGCTACTTGCTAGTATGACGAGCGGTGTGTGACCCACTTCATAGTTGTATTTAAAGCTCCCTCGAGCGATTGGCTGACGAGCCAGGATCCCGCACCCGCGCGCCGTGAAAGGTACTATACCTTATATATTTGGCAGTCTACTTGGCACCCCGCATACATACCTGCTCCCTGCTGACGAGAGGCAACTACCTCGAAACACGTGTCCAGGGATGGCATTTTACTTTATACTCGTGGCATAGGTGTACTCGCCGCTGCTACTTCATTCTCCAGAATCCTATGGGGCTACTTGCTAGTATGACGAGCGGTGTGCGAGCCACTTCATAGTTACATCTACCCCTTCGTCCCGAGGAAGACCCGCCGCGACGCTTGCTAAATTTTGCGCCTAGCATAGGGTCGAAACGTCGACGTACATTAACAAGTCTACACAACGTCTCAGTTCAATAATCAATTCATACATGAACATGATGCGTATGTGATCAAGCATATGGACTCAATCATCAAATAACTGCATCTGCCCAATCGTTTTTTGTTATAATAAGTGTATTAAGTATATCGTTTACATGTCACTTCTTCACAATTCTCTCAACTGTATTGTTGTAGCCTAACTGATTTATTATTCTTTCTTAAAAATATTGAATGAAAAAGTATTGCTTGGGTGTTGTCATTTATTTTTTCTTCTTTTCCTAAATCATGGATACGTGTCACATATAAATGTATTGATATTGTGAACACCCCTAAAACAAAGCAATTGTAATTCCCCGACAGAACCATTGTATCCATATAATACATATACCCAGGTTCTGAGGGACACAGGGTTACCCCATTATTTTGTGTAAAAGTAAACTCTACAACACTGCTCCACTCTGACTCTCTACACAACTCCCTCTATGCCACTCCATGCCCCTTTACTCCACTCTGTTCTACAACACACTGCTCCACTCTAAGACACGCTACTCTGACACTATCCCACTCAACTCTACAGCGCTCTGCTACACTTGATGCCATTCCACTCTCCTACACTACTCCACTTTATGCCAGTCCACTCTACGACAATCTACTCCACTCTACAACACTCCATCACACTCTATGCCACTCCACAACACTTCTCACTGCACCTTTACTCCACACTGCGCCATTTAACTCTGCCCCACTCTATGCACTTCCACTCTACAACACTCTACTCCTTCCACGACACTCGACACCTTTCCACAGCAATCCACTTCAATACACATCACTCAACTCCACCCTGCACTGCTCCACGCCATGTCATTCTGCTCCACTTTGACACTTTATGACACTCTCCTTAATGACAATCCCCTTCACACCACTCTCCTTTACCCCACTAACTTTTAGCCATGCTGAGCAGCAGCCACATTGGTGTACAACATGGCTGAAACATATTGGCAAAGCCAATAGCTCTTTCATAGGCAAGTCCTATTGGCTATGCCACTGCTTGGTTTTTGGTCTTTCTCACAGGCTAATCTGAATGTTGTATGACCCAATTCAGGTTGTGAAGGATAGTATAGAAGAGGAAGGTAATAACATAGGCTTTGTGAATTGAGAAGCTGTATAATTATCCTTTCAAAAGAAATGCCCTCACATGGGCCAAGGTCTCTCAAGGTCATTTTGCATTTGAGTTGCTAGTGACAGCACATTTTGACTACTTTATGTATTACATGACCGGCTCAACAACTTGCTAATTCTGTTGATGCCTGCACAAAACTTCAAATTACATGTTTTCATTAACATTTAAATTAACCGTCTGCATACAGGCTAACATGTAATGCTGAACATTTTGTGTTTGCTGAAAGATATCACAGATTCAGTTGACCTGTTATTAAGGGTATATTACTCATTATTACTATATTTGACTATAACCCATCATCAAGAACTTTATTTGGATCAGTCAAGATCATAAAAGTATATAACAGGGTATCCATCGGGTTTGAGATATTAACAGGGTAATGCAAGACTCAGATTTTTCTAAATAAAGGTTAATAGGCTTAAAATTGCACATGAATAGGCAAAATATATATTCAGTTGGTGAGTCACTTATTAGCTTCAGAAACATTTTAGATGCAGATTAAAGTATTTCTTTGTTCCCCTAGACAGTGTGCAAATGAAACCAGTCCCTAGGTGGGTTGCAGAAAAGCTTTTGTAAGTATAGATTGTAGCATTTTGTGTGCAAAATTGTAGTTATGGGTTTTTTAGGGTTTTTTGAGATATCATCAGTAATGTCATAAATGATGTCATAGAACATGTCATGAGTGATGTAATATGTGAGGTCGTAAGCAGTGCAAGTCGTGGCCCAAGTTGTAGTTAGTGCTACTAAATATAACTGGTAAATTTCTGTGGTTTGTTTTTAGTTCAAAAGGTTAATGTTGCCATTGACAATTCACCTAACTATAACGATCCTTTAACCTTTGATTTTTTTCAATGAACATATATCTAGATAACCCGCCTAGGGATGGGGGTTTGAAATGTTAAAGCTTGCTTTCTGATTGGCTAGGGCCACAGGATCCGAACAATCAGATTGGGTAGCTGCAGCATGGAGGAATATTTTGCAACTGCCATTACAGGACCCGATTCAGGAGTCCTGAAAATGTGTTTAGAAACCTGTAGATGGGGGCAGGGTAATGGTACCTTGAACCCCCTAGCCCTTGTGGAGGGGTACCAGGGACCCAACAAAAGAAAAAGAAAATGTGTTCTGTCAGATACTGTAGAATCTACTATGGCTGCTACCCCATCAAAAACATTCCCTGGTGTATAGTGTAAGGATCCTAGGTCAGACTTGTGGCAAACCCAGGTAAGCCTGGTACCCCCACACTAAGGAAATCCATGGAAACAGTAATGTGAGTAAAGCCTTGGTAAGGATATATTCCAGTGTGACAAGACTGACAGGAATTAACATGTTTTTGAAAACGAATTGTGCAATATTTGTCAAAAGCCACTTTAAGCATGTTTAATTGGTAAGCCAGTCAGGGCAAGGGAAATCTGATGTGTGTCAATAAATTACTTTGTGCAGAATTAGAAAGTATATATTTTTTGTACTTTCTATATAGTCCCGAGTTTGATTTCTATCACCAAATAATCAGTGAGCTGTTCTATATTACATGATTGTTTGTGCAGACTTTATTCCCTGGGAAATCCTACACATATTTGGTATTGCCCAACTCCAGATAACCAGGGCAGCATTTTCTTTGTTAGTGTTCTTAGGTTTATTTTTGTCCATTTGAAAATCCAACATAAATATTGAGCTTGTTAAAAATAAAAACGTAAAATGCTCTGCATTTTTCATTCTGTCTTTGGGCTGAAATGAAATATCTCTAATAAGTTTTCACTATTTCATAGGCTTAAAAGTGCTGAAAAATAAAAACATATAGCGAGACCAAAAACGTAGATTTATTTGAGCAACCTAATACTGACCTTTAAAAAAAAAAAGATTTTGCAAAGAATCCGGCAAACTCCCTCGTCGCCCCTAAAATTGAAAGGGTTAAGAAAGTAAAAAAGAGGAAGCGTGTCAAAATGTCAGGTACTTATGAGGGCAGTGTTACACAAGACTCCAATAAAGTAATGGAAACTCAAGTTCATGTAGGGATGTTTTCATTTTTGCATTCGCTGAGGTTTTGTAGGCAACATTATGGAGAATTCATATTATTTTGCATCTGTGTCTTAAAATTTTGTAACTTTCAGACTTCTCTCTTGATAATTGCAATTTCTTCCAACTTTGGAATTATTGTCCTATAATTGTTAAGATATTTTAAAGATTTCCCATACTAATTCAATTTCTATACATAGGCATATTTATTACCAAACACTTAATAAATGAAGAATTAAGTATCTTTGAAATTTTTTGTAGTACAAAGGTAAGAATTTATGCAAGGTATGATAACACAAGTCCTTGAACCAGTGCTAGGAACAACAGAAATGTTTCATGAGACAGGGACAGCCGGGCCAAAAACCACTGGAACCAGGGGTAGAGGATCCTATCTCTTGCAGACGCATCAGGACGCTGTTGTTCCTGTTATCAGCTTAACATGTAGCATCTATTGGAGGTGATCCTGATACCAATCTCAGGGAATCTTCCTCAGATGAGATTTGGTTCCATTTTGCTCAGGCAATTTATTTCTTTGATTCTTATTGCATTAGAGAAATTGTCCGCTTCATGTTAAATCAACAGACTGCTTCTGCTTCAATTTATATGTTCTTGTCCTGATGATGACGCTTAATCCCCTCGGGCTGAAACCCGATCGACAACTATCACAATAGTAGCTGAATATTTCTGAACATCTGTGGCACATGAAACCTTAGGACCGAAACTTTTCAAAGATGACTATTGTTCCATTTTCTCTTGTAACAAACACAGTGCTGTTCTGTTCTGTTTTTCACTCTCTGTGTGATCACTGGAGTGTTGAGCACCTTTTATTTTGTTTTCATTTCAAAATATACGTATAAAGATTTACATTGGGCCCTGTTGGCTTTCAATGGTGTTCTGAACTTCTACATTGTTTGTGGGTTAAATTACTGTGTATTTATTAACTTTAATACTGTACTTGAGTACACCATTAGGAACCTCTGTTCTTCATGTGTGAATAGACGATAGAAAAACATAAAAAGTGATATATTCAAAGATGACTGTGCTTAATTGTTTTTAGCTCGTCTGTTCCAGGAACATGCAAATCACTTCTGCTCCCTCTCCTCCCCCCAAGTGAGTAGTCCAACCATAGCCCATCGGTCATATTCTCCCTCTGCAAGGGTACAAAAGCAGCCACTGCCTGGTCATCATAGAAAGCAGCTTATGAGACATCAGTAAATTGTGTCTGCAATCGAACTGGTTCGAGCAGAGAGGGGAACACCAATACTACTAAGCTTTAAAAAGTCATCTGATACCAGTTGACCCTCGCATACCATCTCAGCAATTCAGAAGAGAATACAATAATAACATAGACCATCGAATTCAAATTAAAACACAGCTGGTTTATTTTCAAATCTATTTGTGGGCTGTCGAGTCTTCTGGGTGTGACAAAATGTGAATTAAAGCTTCACCAATTCATCTTTGGTGGGCACCAGCGTTCGCTTTATTTTTAATAGCTGCCGGTCAAGCAACTTTGAACATTTACTTAGCGGCTTTGTTGGCAGCAGTCGAACCGGGCTGTCAAAGCTCTAAGGGGCATATCTACAAGGCGGCGATATAAAATTATCGCCACTTTTGCGGCTGTTTTCGGCCGAAAAGCGGCGATAATTTTATCGCTATATTAGCAAGGTCACGCTATCGCGTGAAACCTTGCCTTAGCGCCTGAATTCCTAACGCCCATCTTTGCATCTCTAATGAGATGCAAAGTGGGCGTTCCTCCCTAGGATAACGGAAGAAATGTCGCTAAGCGACATTTCTCCTATTATCAAGCCTCACGCAAAGCAGCATAGCGACAAGAAAAGTAGCGATAACCTCTGTTATCGCTACTTTACTTACGCCTGCTTCGAAACTGACTTAGCCATGATATCCTACGTAAGGTGGATATCATGGCTAAGTATGTGAGGCCCTATCAGCAAGCTATCGTCAAACTTCTTGGGATTATCGCTGGATTTCCAGCGATAATCTCACGTTTGGCAGTTAGCGCTAGGATTTTTATCGCTTTTGAGATAAGCGTTGCTAATAGCACGCTATCTCAGCGATAAAAATCCACGCTAGCCGGCGATAATTATCCTAGCACTAAGTGCGCTCAGCGATAATTATCGCCGGTTGTTGCTGATACGCCCCTAGGTTTGGTGGCTCTTATAGGCAAACCTCTATGACCATAAGAAAATTGTTTTATTTTTCTATGACACGCTTCCTGCATACATTGAAATAGGAAGTTTGTATAAACAGACAATCTCCCAGTGTTTAGTGCAGTTCAACAGTGTTTCTGAAACAATTTTCTTATGTGTATTCGAAATCAGGTATTCTGAATTCTCTTTGGAGTGATTATCGTTATTGCCACCTTCATTACATTTATCCTCCTTCTTACCTTGCCATCAAGTGTGTAGAAATAGTTTGATTAGAAATGTAAATTAATTTGCTCTAAACCTTTCATACGTGAAGGCCATGGAAATGCTTTCTGCTGCTAAATGCGTTTGTCTGCATGTTTTGCTCAGGGCGCAGCTCCTTTATTTTTGCTCTGCTTCTCTTCTTGTTTGTGCTATTGTGAACCTGTGCACAAACGTTTCTCGCGCTTTTGTACATGAATCACATTATTAACCACAAAATAAATTGAACTGATTAACTGACTCCGGCCAATATATATACTTTTGGGGAACAGGTCACATTGTGTTGTGTTTTTTCTTTTATAAGAACATTGGTAGTGGATGTGATGACGTAAATGGTCAAGTTTCTAATACTGTGATTTTAACCACTCAACTGCTGGTCAAATAAAATAATTTCCACATATTTGGAATTAGTACTTTAAGGTCAGCTGATGCCGTTAGAAAATGTAAAGGTATTCCTGCAAATGCTGTGACAGGATGTACAGCTCATATAATTGCATTCTAAAAATAACACTTTGGTCACAATAACCTTTACACCAACTCAGTAGCGGCTGGCATGACTAGCGGGTAGGGGAGTAGGGGGCGGTCGCGCGGGGGGTCATTGGTGGGGATGGCGCCCGGTCGGGCGCCTATGAAGAGGCCATTTTCTCCATGTAGGCTGCTTGCAGCCTACAAAGAGAAAAAGCAGAGTGCGCATGACTGGTTTGGTCAGCCGCAGAGGGCCGACCAAACAGTCAGGGCCCACAGCAAGCCACTCCTCCCCGACCCGACCACCCGCCCGCCCTCAATCAGGCATACCCTTCTGCTTTCTCGCAGTGCGAGAAGCAGAAACATAAAATGGTATTTAAGATACCATTGTATGTTTCTGCTTCTCGCACTGTGAGAAAGCAATGGGGCGACGCTCCTCGGCCCTAATGGAGGAGCCGCCCCTGCACCAACTGCCCACTTGCTTTTGTTTCCTGACAAACTAGAATTCCAGGTAAAAGTTTGGTATTTTTTGGTGCAGGAAGCAGTGAGGGAGGGAAAATCTGTGGCTTGGAAACATTTGATGAAATAGTTACATTATAAAAATTCCGTCAAGCTTGTTATTCAATCAGACCTCTTGTAAAAGGAATTCTGAGTAGACTTCACATATATCGGTTGGATTCCGCTCATGACAGTGACAGGTCCAACATCCAGTTAACTCTTGATTTTTTATCAAACTGTATATATCTATCAATTTTTCAAATGCAGAACGTGTGCAACAACTGCAGCTTGTTAGCATGAAATAAAATAAAAATTTGCCGTAAAGTCGCTGAAAGGTGTACCAAAAAGAACTATACTCTGGGCCACTGGAATTATGCGACTATACGCCCGCTGAGATTTTCACATAGTTGTAGATTTGCCGCATATGCCACATTATCCATCTTCTGCTGCATAATCAGCAGATTGTAACCAAACAAATTGTTTCTAGCAAACGGTTCAAAAGTTACTAAAAATGCAGCCGCACATGTTGCCACACAGCGGAAGAAAGCCTTTTGCAAAAGTTGACTGGTCACCTTTCTTTTGCTTATTGCTATATTTGGGTATTAAACTGGTACTAATTAGGTGCAACTAATGCCCAGACATTGTTAACAAGTGTGGAAAGTTGAAAATAATGAAGAAACACTATTATAAAATGTGCCACATTATTCAGCATAATTTGCCGTTTCTTGTCGCGTAATGTACTCAACCCTGCCACATAATTTGACCCTCTCCTGCTGCAAAATTCCAGAGGCCCTGACTATTCTCAATATGCTCTATGGTCACTCTTCCTGGCAACCCTCTTTAAAGCAATTTAATTAAAAAAATATCAATAGCAGAAGTTTTGGTTATTCAAATACTCACTGAGAAGCAAAGGGGAGTCATTTTAAGGCTGACACCGCCACCATTTTAGTATCGCTTTCAGAATCTCCATTCTTTATAGAGCAATGTCCTGAATACTAGAATCAAAAGATCTGCATAGACAGACACTTTTGTGCTTCACTATCGCCCCTCCGGCAGAACCCAGTGATGGCTAGGCTTTTCTGTGGCAACATAAGTGATTCAAATCAAATTGACCCTTATGCTCTGCCTTTTAAGTACTGACTCTGCTTTGTGAGAACTTGAATTTCTTCCAATAATTTTACACTAAGGATGTTTTGTTCTCATCTTCTGATATCATCAAAGACAAATTCTGAATGTTGTCCCTTCTTGTGATGTATTTGTAGTCAAATGTGAATTAATGGAACTCTCTGCATGTCATGGAGGCGGGCGGGGCGGTGTTTAACAAAGTTTGACATCAATTATTGTGTTGCTCTGATTTTAGGCTTCATCTACTACGCAGATTTTAGTGTCTGTAGGCGAAAGCCTCCCGAGGACTATACCAAAAACCTATAGTGGGCTTGGAGCTCGGCCATTGCTTACCATTGGTTGCCGTTATTGTCACATGCAGTCTGCTGCATGGTGGTGCTTTTTGACAAACTTTAAAAATGACTAATACCTGCCGCCAAAGCCGATCTTATAGCTTTGGGGGTCTGGAATTGTCACACTTGTAGGTGTGAGATGGTTAGTAGTTGTGTTGTTCCTATTATTGGCAGCGCTGGCAGGAGGAATGTGTGGCGCAAGCAGCTTCCTGAAGGGAGCCCTGGCACTTCTATTTTTACAAATTAAGCACTGCTCTCATTTGCTTGCTTCGTATTTGATGGCCTGCCTTCCTCTTCTTGTACTTATCCCTCCCTTGCAGCATAACTTCTTTACCATTTTTTTGATGGGCTGACTGACTTTCATCCTTCCATTTATCAAATTTAGGGGACTGCTCTGTGCTTCTTCTTTCAGTCCTCTATCAGAGCGCATCTTTTTTTTACCTCTCTCACTCGTGTGCTGCTTCCCTCCGTCAAACACCCTCTCCTTTTCCTCCACGTTGCTCACTCATCCCAGCCACCAAGCTTGTGGCTTACATTCCCCATTCTTCCCTGGCTTCATTATTTTTTGGGTGGCCTCCCCTCAAACAGTCTCAAGGGCCACAATTGCTCCCTTTCCCCCACCCACTCCCTGTTGCTTCCCTCCATTTGCTCTTCCCTTGCTCCCATAATCCTTCATAGACTGTACATTATTTTTTTCTGATTTTGACAGAAATGCTAATGTATCCGTTTCTAAAAAATACAAAAAACTAATAAAATACTTTGAAATAAAAATATTTAAAAAATTGCTTTCTCAGTACTACAATTAGATTTCGCCATCTTGGATCGGTGAATAAGCAATGCACTCATGTTAAGCTGTAGGTGGACACATGCGTGGCGATGCATGCACGCCTATGTCATCACGCTTGCTCACACCAAGGGAATAGCCAGTCCTCCAAAGCAGCCACAGCATTACCCTTTTTTAAAGTTTTGTTTTGGCTGATGCTAATCCAATAGACCACAAAGGCAAAACCTATTAGGTTTCTAATGCTTGTTGTGAGATGATCCCAGTATAAAGCGCTGTACTCCCATGCATCATTACAGCAAAGGCACTAGAATGGCCTAATACTTCACTGACAAAGTCTTGACGTTTAAAGTGTGGCGGCTGTGGGAGTGTTATTGGGTCAAAGGAAGAAGATTTCTTTCCTGCTGCAAATTACTTGCGACGTCTTTGGCGTCCTCGTTCCCGTCCCTGGCTGGATCTGCACAGAGAAGGGCAAAGGTTAACTGGGATGAAGGGAAACATGGCCGTGTGAAATGTAGGCTGATAGCAGGATGTGCTGGGAGATAATTACAGATCACAGGCTGAGCTCAGATCTGCCATGCATATTAGCTGTGGCTTTATGGTTATTATGCACATTTAATTGTTTGCCCTACTTCACAGTGATCCATTTAAAGGCTGATCTCTTTTATAAAGAGCATTTATAGCAGAGGGGTAAGAGGTTTAATGACAGTGGGAGACTCAAAACCCAGACCATGCGCTGGCGGCTCTTCTATCCCTTGTATTGCACGCTCTGCCTCCTACATTTGTATGATTCTCCGGTGCTTTCAGAATGTGGTGTCCTCAACGGTTCTGGAATTCTCGTTGTCAAGAGTCAGTATCTCCTGCTGACACTGTGGTTGGTTCTTGTGGTCCAGATGTGTGCCATATTGACCAGTGTAAGCGTGGACAGTGTGGTGTTTAGTGATGCAGCATTTTGGACTTTTGACAATTAGATTGCACCATGGGCATGTTTAGAGCACCATGTGCATGGATGCTTGCGTGCTGGATAATAGGATAGTTGTTTTCGTCTGTGGTAATTTATGGTTCCATATTCCTGAGCTTCAGGATGGTATTTTGATGCCACATTATGGGCTTGGATGCCATTTGTCGTGTCCCACAAAGGCAAGGACACAGGTATCGTTTATTTCTCTTCCTTATTGTGCTTGCATAGCGCTGCTTGTGCCCACGTCCTCCTGCGCTCCCTCGTCCTCTCGACTGCCCCTTCCCCACACCCTTGACCGGATGTGGTGTCCGGTTGCCCCTCAGTCCACATTGTCTACTGCAGGGTCCTAGTGCCCTGTCCCAGGTCACAACATCTCCCCCCTGTGTCACAAAGAATGACGAGAAAGTGACAATGCACAGAGGTGTCGGTAGGTGATAGATGCAGGTCTGGCATGGCCTGGTTCAGTGTGCTCCCCATCACTACATCTCGTCTATTGTTCGCTTTGGGTGCCGGCATGTTCTTCGCGGGCCGGCCTCCGTCCGTAGCTCTTCCTCTAGCCCCTCTCTATTTCTTGTTTACTCCTTGTCGTGCTACTGCTTTCCTTGTTCTGCTGTCTCCTTGTCATCTTCCTTTAGTCCTTTGAAGTGGAAGCTATTTCTTGTTATCCTCTGACGCTCTGACTCTGCCGTTATCATTGGGCCATTCACTCTTGTTACTGTTAGAGGGTCTTTGGAGAACATGCTGTCAGATTTTCTTTGTTGCCGTTGATGCACGATTACAGTGTCTCCTTTCTTTATGTTCGACGGGATGGTATGTCGCTTGGCGTCTGCATATCTTTTCATTTTTTCTTTCGCCTCTCGGTCCCTATCTGCAATGCTTCTATGATCAGGTGGCACTGTTGCTTCCATTTGTGGTAGCCTCGTCCGACTCGTTCTTCCCAGTACTAGTTCTGCTGGGCATCTTCCTGTGGAGTTGTGGGTTGTGTTTCTGTAATCACGCAGTACTTGGCACAGTGCTTGACTAAGTGATATCTGTGCTAGCTTTGCCCTTTGAACTGCCTTTTTGATGTTCCCCAGGAACCTCTCCACCATTCCATTCGCTTGAGGCCATAGCGGTGTTATTATCCTGTGGCTTATCCCTAGATAGACCATGAATCGGCGGAACTCTTCTCCTGAGAATGGTGGACCATTGTCTGTTTTTAGTGTTTCTGGTGAGCCCCATGCTGCAAAGATGTCATCCAATATCGGTAGTGTTGCTGTGGCTGATGTTGATGAGACCTGGCGTACTATCGGGAACCGTGAGTATTCGTCGATGACCACAAGCAGGTAGTTGCCTGTGTCTAGGGGCCCAAAGAAATCAACTGCTAGTGTTGTCCATACCGCTCTTGGAAGATCCGACATTTGTAGTGGCTCATGTTTAGCTGGTGGTCCTATCACTTGACAGATGTGGCATGTCGCTATAGTCTCTTCTACCATGCAATCCAGGCCCGGGAACCATACTTTCTCTCTTAGTAATTTCTTAGTCGCTACCACGCCTCGGTGTGACTCAAGAGCCAGATTGACCAGTTGTCTTCGGAGTGCGCTTGGTATCACAATTCTCGTCCCTCTCATCATTATCCCTGTGTCTGTTTCTGACAGTTCCTCATGGATCTTCATGAGAGCCAGTACTTCTTCTTTGCATACTCCTGTTCCCCAGGTGCAGTTGTTGTTGACGTTCTTCCATCTCTGCTTTCTTGTTATGTCTATTGCTGTTTGCAGCGTGGCATCGCCCTTGCTCTCCTTTGCTAGTTCTAGTAGTGTTATCGGCGCTGGGGTGTTTTGCTTCAGTATGAAGTTGAGGTATTCTTCCGCCATTGAAGTAGTCTCATGAACATGCGGCAAAGGGTGTCTTGACATGTAGTCTGCCGGATTGTGTTCTTTCCCTGGCTTGTGCACAATCTTGAAATCATAGTCCATCAGTCTTATGCCCCAGCGTTCAATCCTGGGTGGCATTTTCGCTGATGGGCTGCCGTAGATCGTCACTAGCGCCTGATGATCAGTTATTATTGTAAATGATTTACCATAAATGAACATGTGGTAGTGTTCACATGCCCATACCACTGCTAAGCTCTCCTTCTCTGGTTGTGAGTATGCTCTTTCAACGTCTGTTAAACTTTTGCTTGCATACGCAACAATTTTCCTCTGGGAGTCTCTCCCCGGCAGGTGCTGCGCTAGAATTGCTCCTAGTCCTACTGGCCTGGCATCGACCGTCGGTTCAGTGCACAGTAGCGGGTCGAAGTAGGCCAGGTGTTCCACCGTCATCACTGCTTTCCTTATTCCTTCGAATGCCTTGTGACATTCTTGGGACCAGATGAACTTCTGCCCTTGTTTGGTCAGTTCTCTTAGTGGTGTGCTCACTGTGGCGAAATCCTGTATGTATCGCGCACAGTAGCTAGCGAGACCCAGGAAGGATCTTACTTCCGCAACATCTGTTGGAGGAGTTGTGTTCTTCAGTGTTTCAACCTTGCTGGGATCTGGCCTCATCCCTTGTTTAGAGAAAATGTGTCCGAAGAACACTAGTTCACCTCTCCCCAGCTCACATTTCTCTCCATTTAATGTTAGGCCTGCTTGCTCCAGTTGTGTGCACACTTGACGCAACACTGCGTCATGCTCTTTGTCTGTTTTTCCAAATACCAAAATGTCATCACTGTAGTTGAGGCTGGTCCGCACTGGCCTTATCATCTGCCGTATTGTTTCCTGGAATAGCTCCACTGCGGATGATATTTCGAAGCTTAGCCGCTTGTATCTGAACAGGCCCAGATGCGTGGAGAATGTTGTGATGTATCTGGACTGGCGGCCTAGTTCTAGCTGATGATATCCTTTGCACAAATTCAGCTTTGAGAACCGGCACGCTCCAGTGAGGCAGCTTATCATTTCATTTAGGTGTGGCCCCGGGTGACGTTCCCTTGCGATTGCTGTTTTTGGGATCCTCATGTCCACGCAGATGCGGATCTTTGAGGTGTTTTTCTTGGGAACTGCCACGATCGGAGACACCCACGGCGTTGGTCCTTCCGCTGGTTCAATTATGTCTGTTAAATGGTAGCAGCAGTTTCAATCGATAACCTTTCAAGTATTTGCCCGGCGGTAATCGCCTCTCATACCACTCGATAATTTACCAATGAAAGAGGCAGGCGCCGGAGACTGGAAGGCAGGAAACAAAGTTTTATTCCGTCGGAGCAGAACACATCAGATCAGACAGCAAGGTATCGTCACGAGGTGCTCTAACTGCATCTCTGAGACCTGGTCTCTTATACACAGGTTTATTGCTTTATTACATATGGTACATTCTTGTTGAGGCTTTGATGTACGGGAAGACATTCCTTGGAACCCCCACTTCAAGCTCGTTCCCACACATATCTACAGTAGAAGTCCCCACCCCACCCGCAGTAGGAGAGGGCTATCACGCAGCTGGATATTCCGCCAATTCCCGGGGGTGTGTGCAACCGGCCGGGTCTCAGGGGGTAGGGGCTTTTGATCCACCGTAATCCCTTTGATGTGGGGTGTTTCCCTTACAGTAGGAGCAATAAACTGCATCCGCAGGGCTAGGTGATGGCCTGGGATCGTTTCGGACAATGGGGCGCAGAGGAAGGGGGGGTTTATCAAAGAGAGGCATGACCATGTATGGGATGTCGGTCAGGTGTGGGATGTGGTTCCATGGCAGGGTCGTGCTGAATGAGAGGGTTTATGGCCCGTGTATGAGAGAGCGGGGGCGGCCGGCGCACGGGGGATGCTCGCAGCGCCAGGGGAAAGCGCTGGCGATCGAGAATGAGCGGGGAGAGAGTGGGGTGCTTAAAATGGCGGCCGTGCATTCGCTGTGCGTGGCGCTGGGGAGTGGCAAGATGGCGCAGATAATGTTCAGTTTGCAAGCTAAATTTCCACAGTCCGTGCTGACTTGATTAAATCCTTGCAGCGGTATTTTGAGGAGAATGTGGGGTCTGTCCCTTCGGCTATCTCCCTGTGGGAAGCCTTCAAGACAGTTCTTAGAGGGGAGGCCCTCTCCTTCATATCCCATGCCCGGAGGCGCGAGCAAGAGGAGGTGACCCGGGTGGAGGCCGAAATCGCTGAATTGGAGGGTGATCTAGAGGGTGGGGTGACGGATGCTGCACTACATGTCCTACAACTTAAGCAGGCGGCCTAAAGGGCCCTCGTCACGGAGGCGGCCAGGGGCCTCTATAGAGAGCAACAGGGGCGACTGTATGATGTGGGTGATAAGGCTGGTAAACTGCTTGCATGGTTGGATAAAAAGGAGAGAGCGAGTCGTGTGGTCCCGTTGATTGAGAGGATGGATGGTGTACGTGTCACCGAGCCAGAAGACATTGTCTCTTGCTTCGCGGACTATTTCCGCGAGGTGTATTCCCCGGTCTCTCCCTGCTCGGAGGCGGATTCCCATGCCCTGCTTCGGGATATCGCGCTGCCCTCCCTTTCGGTGGAGGACAGGGAGTCGTTGGATGCTGCTCCCACCTCGGACGAAATTGCCCTCGCCATACGCTCGGTCGCATCTGGCAAGGCCATGGGCCCGAACGGCATCCCTATCGAGTTGTATAAGCTGCGACCGGATGTACTGGCGCCCCACCTCCGCGCGATGTTCCTGGCGGCCCGCTCGCGGGGCTCCCTCCCGCCGGACCAGCGTCTGGCTACAATTGTGGTGATCCACAAGGAGGGGAGACCCCGAGACCGGGTTACATCCTATCGGCCTATCTCGCTCTTGAACGCGGAGCCCAAAATCCTCGCCAAGGTGCTTGCCAACCGGCTGGTCGGCGTGGTGGGCGATCTGGTCCACCAAGACCAGTCCGGCTTTATTCCCCATCGCAACACGGCCCTTAATCTGCGGCGCTTGCACGGGGTGCTCGCGCGTGTTCCGTTTGTGCGGGAGCCGGCCATCTTGGCGTCCTTAGACGCCACCATGGCGTTTGATACGCTCGAATGGCCATACATCTGGGCGATGTTGGCGAAATTTGGATTTGGGCCGGGGTTCATCAGCTGGGTCAAATTGTTGTATTCGGGCCCATTGGCGCAGGTGGTAGTGAATGGACGAGTCTCAGCCCCATTCGCGCTGGGACGGGGCACGCGACAGGGTTGCCCTTTGTCGCCGCTCCTGTTTGCAATGGCCTTGGAACCCCTGGCGGAGTGGCTGCGGTGGCACCCTTCCATCCGTGGTCTCCGTTGGACCCCCGAGTATGAGGACCGCGTGTCCCTCTATGCTGACGATATCCTTTTGTACCTAGCCTCCCCGCGCAAATCACTGATTGTCCTGGTCGACGTCCTGCGCTCCTTTGGCCGTAATTCGGGCCTCGTCATTAACTGGGCTAAATCATGTGTCTATGTGCTTTCCGGGGAGGCTCCCATTCTCCCGCGGGGCTGTCCGATCCAGATTGCCTCGCAGGGATTTCGGTACCTGGGTGTCTATATCACGCTGGACCCGGAGGCCCGCTACGAGCGGAACTTGCTTCCCCCCCTCCAGCGCTTGAAGGAAGACGTCGTGCGCTGGCGGCGTCTGCCGCTTTCGCCGCTCGGCCGGGCGGCATTGTTTAAGATGATGTCGTTGCCGCGCTTCCTGTACGCTCTTCAGAATACTATGGACTTAGTTCCGGCGCGCTACTTCCGTGGAGAGTCTACAGCGCCGCCTTTTCTGGGACGGGAGGCCGCGTATAGCCCTGGCGAAGTTGACGCTCCCGTGGTACGACGGGGGGATTGCCCTCCCGGATATTAAGCGGTATTACTGGGCCTCCCAGCTAGCTGCAATTAATCACGGCCTCTATGGGCCCGCTTTAAACCCGGCATTTGAAATGGACAAGATGCTCCTGCCTGGTGGCGATTACAATCGAGCGCTCTACTCTGGCGCGCCCGATCCCCGCTTGACGGGCCCCACGCGTGTCATGGTGCGAGTGTGGCACGCGGCCAATGCAGCTATGGGGTGGAAGGACCGTTTGACCCGGGCGTCACCGTTGTGTGCGCCGCAGCGGTTGGGTTCCCTGTGGACCTCGAAGGGCTTCGAGAAGTGGGACACGATAGGCATCAGTAAAGTGGGGGATCTCTGGACGAGGGGGGGATTCAAAACATTCGAGACGCTGCAGACGGAGTTTCAGCTGCAGGGCAGTGAATACTTTCGGTACTTGCAGGTCCGTCACGCACTGGGCTCCGTCTTCCCAGACGTCGCCTCCATCCCGGAGTCTTCCCCCCTGGAGGATAGAGTGCTAGACGGCCACGTTCCGGACAGCACGATCTCCCTCATTTACAAGAAATTGATCAATGACCGCTCGGGCTTCCTGACTGGCCTCCGCGAGGCTTGGGTTGCCGATGGGCTGGAGTTGGACGACGAGGACTGGATTTCCGCGGTGGCCTCTCCGAAGGAGGTGGCCATACCGGCTCGCCTTCGCTTCGTCCAGCTTAAGATATTCCACCGGGTTTACATGACGGGGCCAAGGCTTCTGCGTATGGGCTATACCGAGGATGGCTTGTGTAAGCGTGGGTGTGGTGCTTTGGCGACCTTTTTGCATATTCTGTGGGAATGCCCGAAGGTGGAGCGATTCTGGCGTGGTGTGCATGAGGTCCTGCGAGTGGTTACGCATGTCGCGCTGTTGCCTGAAGCGAGGAGATGCTTGCTGAATGTGTGGGAACCAAATGATTACTCGGTTCCGCAGACGCGATGGGTGACTCTGGGATATATGGTAGCTAAGCGTGACATCGCTCAGCTGTGGGGAGCCCAGAGGCCCCCGGTGGTGTCAGCCTGGACAGAACACATGGACTGGTGCATGTTCCGAGAAAAGGTGGTGTATGTGGCGAGGGGTAAGCCTGGGGCGTGGGTGAAAGTATGGGGCCCCTGGAACGCCTACCGCGGGGGTATTTGCGAGCCACCATTGCTGCCTGCTGTCTCACCAGCTCCGTCCCCCTAGTTGACCCCCTCCCCCAGCCCCGGGCACAGGGTTCCCCCAGTCCTTGATCTGCTCCCCTTCCCCTCTTTAGATTCCTGTGGATGGTTGGGGTTCCCGATTTGAGGTGCACGTGCTGTTACTTTTGACTGCGGGTTGCCTTGCGGGTGTGGTTTTTTGTGTTGTTGTGTTTGTATAAACTGAAACCGTATTGTGGGCTCAGAGTCATGTGGCCCACGTCCTTGATACCTCCTGATTTACTTCTCTGCTACGCCAAGTGCCTTTTCTGTACGTATGTCACATGCTCCTGTCATTCTAGCGGCCGGCCGGAAGGTTGTAGGCCCATACTTGTATATACTTGAAATTGCAATAAACGGTTTCAAAAAAAAAAAAAAAATTTCCACAGTCCTCCCTTTTAACATATCTCGCCAGCTTGCCTGGCCGTCATTTATCTTCGTTAACCTTCAGCTATAATATCGTTAATGTCTTTCGTACATTCCTTAAAGATACAGAGTTTTTAGGGCAGGCAGGAGTAATCTGACACATTTGCTTATAGTTACATACAAGTGATAAAGTAGGCGAGGAGGTAGTACATACAGAGTTACATCAGCTGTGCCGCATGTCAGGCCCAGGGACAGGAGGAGGGGAGTTTGTTTGAGCACAAATAGGATACTGTAAAGCAAACAGGATGTTTCTGGCAAAACAAGGGATATTTCATACATTACTTAAGGCCCAGACTTTGTGTGGATCGAAAATAGTCAGTATAGTCGTGTACATGGCTGGTGTTGTATGAATGTCACTATACAAAGTTACATTTTCTTAACTTCTCAGTGTACAGTCGGAAGTGATTGATGCAACATCATGAAAACTTGATAGGAAGATAGTTAATATAAAAAGGTGGTTGGGAGAGGATTTTCAACTTTGACATGGGTTCTTCTTTCCAGTGTCCTTTTTTTTTATAAAGAGCCATCACTGGTAAGCTCTTATTGTTGTTCTTCTTTCGTTGGCACTGTTGAGCACCGGCGGTGGAGCTAAGGTCCAGCTCAAATCCAATTTCTCACGTTGCAGGGTGTGACCATTCACTGTTCTCCGATCACAGCCCCGTTCCTTAACACAGTTCACCATAGGTACTTTGAGACAGGGTACCTGCTTTTTGTTCTTCTGTAGGTAAGTCAGATTCATAATCCATATAAAAGAGGGTGAGAGAGAGAAGGGTGTGACGTGCTTCGGGATGCCGAGGGAAGAGGGGGTGGAGTGGGATCGGATCAAAAAAATGTGGACCAAGGGGAGCAGAATCTTCCAGCACTGGGCCCATCAATCGGGCCCGACGGGTTGAGACTTCAGGCACGCTGGTCAGTGAGCAGGGGGGCCTCGATGTAGCCCTTCGCGCTTATCATCCTGAAAATAGTGTCTCGTCTCACGCCCTTTTTGCTTCGTAGCTTCCCCCTTGGTCGATGTCATAGATGTTCCATGGTCTGCAGCCAGGCTGTGCGTCACGTCCGACCCCTCCCTTCCGATGGCAGCACGTTATCTTTAAATGGGTACAAGAAACAAAAATCTTAGAGAGTTGGCAGGGAAGACATTTACATACTTCATCCTCTCTCCCAACCACCGAGTGGTTGCGGACATGCTTTTATCGGTTGCTGTATGATTGGTGTCTATTAACTCTGATGTTAGTGTGTGCGTTACTAATCTATTAATCATTGCTGTGGTGCAAGTTTCTGTGGGTGTCCCTGCCCATCGTCTGGCCCTCTAGGTGCCGATTCCTGCGCCCGATACTGGTTGCAGGAAGCCTGACATCTGTCAACCTTCTAGTCTATTAAAAATTCGAACCGGCTTCTCCGGCAGAGGCTCGTTCGTCTCAACACAAGTTTTGTTAGTACATATTTCCTTCCGAGGACTGCTAAGTTTATGAAAAGAAAGTGCGAGGTGCTACTGTCACGGGTTCACGAGTATCCATTTCGGGGAGGAACATAAGCTAAGCATTATTTTTGCTGGCGACAATAGGTAACCCTTTATCAGTTTAGGCGATGTATTATTAGTGAATAAGGTCATCAGCTGTTTCGTTCGAAATACTCTGAGGCGGCTAGTATAGGGCTGGGGTTATCTTGGGAGAACGGGGTGCTTTAGACATTCTATTTCGGGGTAATTGGGCGGGGGTAATTCTGGGCGGTGGAGATGGTGTTGTTAAAGCTCTGAAAAACGGAAACCACTGACATATAGTCCCCGTGATGAGGGCCAAATTGGGAGACATCAGTCGTCTTACCTGTCCTTTCTTTTCTCAGCCAATTAAGCTCAATATTTGTAGAAAGGAGAGGTAGTAACGTGGCAGAGTACGGTCGTTTTGTTTCAGTCAATTTGTTCGAACACCACCGTGCTCCAGGCCAATTATACACTTACCGAGGAGGTATGTGTCGTTAATTTATTCAAAAAGAAAAGAGGGTAAGAAGGCTTTTTAGTGAGGGAGGGAGTGAGAGAGAGAGAGAGAGAGAGAGAGAGAGAGAGAGAGAGAGAGAGAGAGAGAGAGAGAGAGAGAGAGAGAGAGAGAGAGAGAGAGAGAGAGAGAGAGAGAGAGAGAGAGAGAGAGGTGTGCATCAAGTAGGCTATTTGGCATACATACGACACAAAACGAGAGAGACATGGGTAAGATAATAGGCCACTTGGTGCACACACAACATGGAGTAGCATGGGTCTGTTCCATGTAAGAAAACACAAGCGGGGAAAAGACATAAATTCGGTGATCACGTACACACAAATGCCGGATAGGGTGTGACAGTACATGCATCAAGCGCAGAAACTTAAGACGGAGACTCAGGGCTACGTTGAGTATCGGGACCTCTCCTTTCCTGTCCTCCTTTCCTATGCATGCTGCGTACTTTCAGTATTTTGTAGTTTATCCTAGGGGGTGTCGGACCCTTTATTCTCCTCCCTTTGATCGATGGGCGAGCACTTCAATCATACAGTGACGCTCTCTTCAAGTGACCTAAGCATGAGATGCACACACATTCATACCGTGTAATCATAGCACACACGCACAATCATGCCATACAGTTTCTCATGTTCTCAATGGTGGTCTGCACTTCACGCACTATCTCACAACGTTTGTCTAAATTTTCCCTGATATTGAACTCGGTGCGGTCCATGTCCACTTCATTCTTCAGTCGGAGCTTCGTCGTGACCTATAGAGGGGAAAAAGAGGGGAGGGGATGTGCAGTATTCAAAGTACCCTAGCGCGCGCAGACACGAAAAAGTTCTACTTACCACGTACCAGGCTAGTCGCAGGAATGGGTGATACCACAGACCTATTATTCTTTTTGTCCGAGACAAAGATGCTCTAATTTATTTCATTTCCTAAATTCGGGTTCCCTTGTCATACATGCATTTCTCAATCGGTCGTGTATTAAGGTGCAAGATACCATACCTTGCGTTCGGCATATACCCTGAGCTATGGTTGACCATTGTTTAACAACTCTTGGAAAAAGATAGGTGTGATGGGTACAAATTCCGTTAATCAAAAAAGATTCAGGCAAATGGGGACTGCATTATCTGTTTTCTATTGCTTGGGAGTAACAATCATTTATTCAAAAGAAGAAATCTTTATCAACCTATGTGATTAGTCATGACACTGATTCCGTAATTCTTTCAAGAGGCCCTTTATTTAAAACAATGTCAGTATACAAGATACTGGCCTACAACCGTTCAGGCCGGCCACGGGGTGGGAGGCGTCGAGTGTCATGAGCAACGCTACTACGGCATAAAATCGGTTCCCTTCCCGCCCCTCCCCGACCATCATGTGTGGAAGCATCGCATATATATATATATATATATCTCTCTTTTTAACACAAATGTCACGTGACTGGGACGCCACAAGGGTTTGTAGGCCTCTCCTACATCGGCGCCATCTTGGGGCGAGGTCGGGCCAGAGTACAGTCTAAGTCTTTCCATGAATTAGCTGTTGGACCAGAATTCCTTTCAGTAGTTCGAGAACTTTCGCTAGCGTCAACTTTGCGTCAGCATGGCGTCACTGCGACCCCGTAGAAATGCCATGGTTCGTTCTTGGGGCGGGGCAGCAGGCGGGTTCTTCCGCCGACGCTTCGAACCAGTCTTTCTCACTGCACCAAGCGGAGGCAAGGTGGCTGCCGTCCGGGGCAAAGAGCAGTGGCAGCGGTTTGTCCTTACCGGAAGTCCGTGGGAGTCGAGTGTCAAATGACTCCAGCCGATTCTGCAAAGCTGAGGGGAGCATTTTGTCAAGGGTGGGGCCCACGCCCAAGCAGACAAGCTTTCGAGTCCAGAATCACCTCATGGTGGGTTAGGCCTGGATCCGGAGAACCGACCGCCGGAGTCCAACGGCAGCAGCAGTAGCAGCTCTTCGGCACAGCCACCGGGTGGGCCCAGTAGCAGCGACAGCAGTTTGGATGGTATCGCCACCGGGGTGGGTCCCCGATTACTTGGCTGCGGGGGCCCACTCCTCGCGTCGGGCGCTAGTGGCGATCCTGGTGAACCCGTGCTTGGGCGGTCGTCCGGTGGTCGCGTGCAGCGGCAGGGTGCAGCTCAGCTGGCCGGTGAGTCAAAGACGGTTGGGGTGCAGCTTAGCTGGCCGGCGAGTCAAAGACGGTTGGGGTGCCCTCATCTGCTGGCGAGCCTCCACCTGGGGAGGCGGGGGAGGCCCGTCCGCGTCGCCTCCCCCCTGTCAGGGCACCCTAGCCGTTATTGAAGGAAGAAGAGAATGGGAGGATCCACACGACGTGGCAGGGTGCGACTCAGCAGACCGATGAAAAAGATGGCTGGGGCGCCCTCATCTGCTGGCGAGCCTCCACCTGGGGAGGTGGGGGAGGCCCGTCCGCGTCGCCTCCCCCGTCAGGGCATCAGCCGTTATTGAAGAAAGAAGAAAGAAAACGGGAAGGTCCGCACAGCGTGGCGGACTCCGCCTTGGTGTTGCCAGAACTTCGGCGCTTCGTATAGCCTCCGGCCTATTCGCACAGTCGTCCGCCACTGATGTCAATGGATTTTTGCATGGCTTTTATAGCCCAAAGTCAACTAAAAAGGACCGCCCAAAACAGGCCAATGTTGCAATTTCGAGGAAGGAGAGGCGAGGACGGTGTCACGTGGACGTTAAGGCTTTGGGATGGAGGTTGCAGCAGACTGTTATGTAAATAGTTGTTTTAAAACGTGTTTTAACCTGTTTACCCTGTTGGTGTGTTTGTTATATCTTATAAGTTATTAAAATGTTATAACTATACTACTTCGTTGGAGTGTTTGTACATATTTGCAATCTGATGACGAGCACAAGGAGGTTACTGTGCAATCGGAAAAATAACATAGCCCAATTGTGCGCGATCTAGCCCTAGTTTGGTGACGTCGATGGTGGGTGTCAGCAGGCTTCCGTTTGTGCAGGATTTTGTCATGCTTATTGGGCGGGGTGGGCAGTAGGGCAGACATGTTTAGGTAGCGAGAGTAATGGAGTCGGGCTACCTCGTGGCCGTCTCGACCGTGAGCTTGGCTCCTTCCCTTGGTTTCATATGTCCCACAAAGGGCTAACTCCTAGCGTTACTTTAGTTTTTGTAAGGTCAAAAAGGATCCCACCAGTGCCTTTACTATTTTGTCGATTCCTGTTCGTTCATCCTTCGTTAGTCGATTCATTCTGGTGGAATCTTTCTTTCTCATCTCAGGGTCATCCAACGTTATTGCCGACGTTGTGTTCAGTACAGGAGGCTCGGCCGGCGTGGAGGCCGTGAGGACCGAGGCCCCTGTACTGCTTTCGTTCGTGTTTGGGGGTTGTGGGTGTTGCACTATTGATTGGGAGGATGCGTATGGAGGGGGCATGTAAATGATCGGGGGACCTAATAGTAATTCATCATTCGTTCGCTGTTTAGAGGATAACTCAGGGTAGAGCAAAGAAGGGGTCCTAACAGCGTACTGGCCTGATGTTTCGGGCTCCTGTCTTAGTTTAGTTTCCCTTCTCTCCTTTATTTCTTCTTCTAACTTTCTAGCGGCAAGGTGAGCTGCTTTTCGTAATTCCTTTTCTGCTTTTACTTCTTCCCTCTTTTTCCGTTGTGTTGCTTCTTTGCGCCACATGCCGATACTGTCAAGCATAGTAGGCGTCGTCTTATTGCTACGCAGAGCTATTTCTAGCACTTCTATCTTATGGTCGTCGAAGGATCCCATCAGTGGCCACTGACTCTCGGGGTCCTTCTTGGTATATTTATGCCACAGCTTGCTATAAGCTACGGCGACTAGTCCATATTTAGTGAACATGTCCTTATTAGGGGTGCCCTCCAGTGGAGCCGGATGGTTCACCTCTAATAAGCGGTCCGGGCAGAACCAACTACCAATCAGTGGGGAGAAGATAGGCATGACGGGTTTCAACGGGGACAAAAGTCAGCACTACCTATCTTTTCACTGCTTGCAAAGACTAGACAGAATATCTCTATTCCTCGTTATTTGTAAGCAGAGAATACCTCCAAAGAACCAATATCGAACAACTAGTGTTCGGACAATCAATCAATCAATCAATGGGGAGATAAAGATAGGCACGACGGGTTTCAACGGGGACAAAAGTCTGCGTTACCTACCCTTCACTATTTGCAAAGACTAGACAGAATATTTCTATTCTACGTTATTTGCAAACAGAGAATATCTCAAAGAGCACTATTCTTCAAAAACAATCAATGTTCGGACAATCAATCAGTGGGGAGATAAAGATAGGCACGACGGGTTACAACGGGGACAAAAGTCTGCGTTACCTACCCTTCACTATCTGCAAAGGGAGAGAGAGAGAGAGTATTTCTACTCCTCCCCGTTTGTAGACAGCGAATATCTCAAAGAGAACAATCAATGAGCAATACTAGTATTTCCAAAACTTCAAACAATCAATCAATTATTTCGCAATTTGTCGTGTATCATGACCTTACCCGGACCGCGTGGACAGTTTCTCGTCTTCCGCCTCCAGCGCCCGATCGTCCTCTACTCTCCGTATTTGCCGCGGCACTCCTGATGGTTCCCAGTCAGGACCGTAGATCACTCGAGAGAGGTCTGCTCGGAACCAGTGAAGTTCGGATGATCGGCTGCCAGACGAGGGTCTATTGGGCAGGAGCTCTCCCGATCGTTGCAGTCGTTCACTCTGTCATCGGGACCTCTCCCACTGGATCCACGTGTCGCTGATGGGCCCCACGTTGGGGACGCCAATTGTTAAATGGTAGGAGCAGTTTCAATCGATAACCTTTCAAGTATTTGCCCGGCGGTAATCGCCTCTCATACCACTCGATAATTTACCAATGAAAGAGGCAGGCGCCGGAGACTGGAAGGCAGGAAACAAAGTTTTATTCCGTCGGAGCAGAACACATCAGATCAGACAGCAAGGTATCGTCACGAGGTGCTCTAACTGCATCTCTGAGACCTGGTCTCTTATACACAGGTTTATTGCTTTATTACATATGGTACATTCTTGTTGAGGCTTTGATGCACGGGAAGACATTCCTTGGAACCCCCACTTCAAGCTCGTTCCCACACATATCTACAGTAGAAGTCCCCACCCCACCCACAGTAGGAGATGGCTATCACGCAGCTGGATATTCCGCCAATTCCCGGGGGTGTGTGCAACCGGCCGGGTCTCAGGGGGTAGGGGCTTTTGATCCACCGTAATCCCTTTGATGTGGGGTGTTTCCCTTACAATAGGAGCAATAAACTGCATCCGCAGGGCTAGGTGATGGCCTGGGATCGGTTCGGACAATGGGGCGCAGAGGAAGGGGGGGTTTATCAAAGAGAGGCATGACCATGTATGGGATGTCGGTCAGGTGTGGGATGTGGTTCCATGGCAGGGTCGTGCTGAATGAGAGGGTTTATGGCCCGTGTATGAGAGAGCGGGGGCGGCCGGCGCGCGGGGGATGCTCGCAGCGCCAGGGGAAAGCGCTGGCGATCGAGAATGAGCGGGGAGAGAGTGGGGTGCTTAAAATGGCGGCCGTGCATTCGCTGTGCGTGGCGCTGGGGAGTGGCAAGATGGCGCAGATAATGTTCAGTTTGCAAGCTAAATTTCCACATGTCTTGCGCCAGTAAGCTAGTTATTTCATCTTCAACTTGTGGTTGGAGATGTATTGGTACTCGTCTATGATGCTGAGCTACTGGCTTGATCGCTTCATTGATGTGCAGTGTTATTTGTTTCCCTTTCAGCTTACCAAGACCTTTTAGTATGGCAGGGTATTCTTGTAGAAAGTTCTTCGTTTCCGACATGTGATACGTCATAGCTAGTAGCCCCATCATCTGTGCCGTCACGTTGCTGAGCAGGCACGGTGCTGGGATGTCTCCTTAGAGCACATGTATTTCTTCTTGGTAGCATCTGTCTTTGTACGTCAAGATCTCTGTGAATTTTCCCATGTTTTCTACTGGCCTTTTGGAACCCCACGTGAACACATCTACTGTTGACAGTGATAGCTGTGGTTTCACTCTCAGTTTCTGGTATTCTGACATGCACATGATGTTGCATGTTGCTCCACTGTCAAGTACAAACTTTGCTTGGTGGCTCCCTACGCCAATGTCCACCGTGGCTGTCTTCTTTATTTGTTGTTTTTCCACGAGATGAATGTGTTCTGTCTCTTTTCCTTCTCTTGGTGCATCTGACATGAGGTATAGTCTTGCTTCCGACGCAGGAGCTGCCGTTTCTTCTGCTTCGTCAAAGGAGCTGCGATTCGCTGTTTTCATATGTCGTGCGTACCTGTTACTGGTCATCCTTGGTCTCATTGTTCTGCCTCTTTCACTTCTGAATTGTCTAGTCATGCACGTGCTTGAAAAATGGTTGTCCCTGTTGCACTTCCTGTACTTTTGACCCATCGCAGGGCAGGCACCAACATATGGGAATTCGAGGCCGCATCGGTAGCATGTTTGTTCGTCCTTCTTTGGTACAGTCTGCACCTGGAATTCCTTCTTTTTGAAGTTCCCAGTGACGCGATGTGCTACCGCTACTTTCTTCTCTTTTCCTAGCTCCATCTGCTTGGCGTGCTCTGTGGCCCTTGCTTCCGTGCGAGCCATCGCCAATATTTTTTCCAGCGTCGTTGGTTCCTTCAGAATGCTTGCTCTGAACTCCACCGATTGACAACCTTCGATGATGCGCAGTCTTATTGCTTGCACATTGTCAAACTTGTCAAACTCGCAGTATGTGACCAATTTTCTTAGTCTCGTTGCAAAATCATCTAGACTCTCTTCTCCTTGTTGGCATTTGTTTGATTGTGTACCTCTCCAAATCGACATTCCGTTGGGGGTCAAATTTTTGGGTGAGACACTTTATCACTCCTTTGTAATCCGCTGTTTGATCGGCGGGGAATGTTAACAGTAAATCCTCTATTTCATCCCCTGCAAGATTCAGAAGCAGGTGTAGTTGCTTGCTGTCCGGGACATCAGTGGCACTCATGTAGCGCTCAAACTTCCTGATCCATCTTTCCCACCGGATGCCCGCCTGTGGCTCCGATAGACTGAACGGTAGAGGCCTGCGGAATATGGCTTGCGTGCTCATCTTCTCATCATTCTCGCTCATTTTCTTTCTCTTGTCGTTCTTTTATGTATTTATCTGTGTTTATTTATTTATTTATTTATTTCCTTTCTTTGTCCTTTTGTTGCCACTGTATCTTGCTTGCTTTCGCTGTTTTTTTCCTTCTTTTATGCCCTTTTTCCTTTATTTTCTGTATTTCTATTTATTCCAATGGCTGCCTGACTTCAAAATGGCTGCTGCGCTGTTCATCGTTCCTATTGGCCCGTTTTTCCTGACTTCAAAATGGCCGCCGTAGTCTTGCGGTGTATCTGTCTTCTCCCAATGTGCCTGACCTTTCAAAATGGCCGCCGCGCTGTTCTTCGTTCCTATTGGGCCGTTTTGCCTGACTTCAAGATGGCCGCCGTAGTCTCGCAAGAGTTTCTTTGAATCACGCGTGCTTTCCCATTCACTTTAGTTCTGTTTCTGTACGCTCCGGTGCTGGCGCTTCGCGCTCTTCGCTTCACGGGTGGGGCGCTTAAATTATTTAATTAGTCTGCTGTTTGCGCTCTTACCGCTGCTCTTTCTGCGGCCGGGGTGGGCTCCCGCGTTGAATCAGCTTCATTCCTTCCCTCGGACCAGGGTGGGCTCCTGGCACTGCTTTGCTTCCCTCAGACCAGGGTGGGCCCCTGGCTTTCACTCGGGGAATTGGCGCAATGATCACTGATCGTCGCAATTCCTCTCCAGTCGTCCAGCGGACCAGGGTGGGCTCCTGGTTCGTCACGCCTGCTTCAGGAAGGTCAGGGAGGACGACGATTCAGCGTCTTCCTGTTCTCCGTGCATCCGACCTTCGATCGCCAGTTGTCGTGTCCCACAAAGGCAAGGACACAGGTATCGTTTTTATTGCTCTTCTTTATTGTGCTTGCATAGCGCTGCTTGTGCCCACGTCCTCCTGCGCTCCCTCGTCCTCTCAACTGCCCCTTCCCCACACCCTTGACCGGATGTGGTGTCCGGTTGCCCCTCAGTCCACATTGTCTACTGCAGGGTCCTAGTGCCCTGTCCCAGGTCACTACACCATTCTTTGTGGATGTGGTTGGCCATGCGTGAGAATTAATAATCTTTGCATTTGGCACATAGGTACAAGTGTACCATGCACATGGGTGACGTGCTCATGGTGAGGGATTCGTAGGAGAATTGTGGCCTTGATTCTGCAGCACATCAAACAGATTACATTTCACTCTTAGACTTTTTCAAAGAGAAGAATAGTTGCAATAACGAACGCCTATTTGTAATAAACCGAAGCAAACAATTTCTGCGTGTACGGGGACTAGTCATTGCCAAATGGCTTTTTGTCAAGGGTGCGACTCCATTTCCCTTGAGAATGCCATTCCACAGCCCTTTGCCATGCATTTTAGTACATTTCTGGTTTCTTACTACTGTGGCATCTTTGGGCTTATCAATAATGTAGTAAACATTTGCATCTTATTTATAAATGTATTGACATTTACGTAAAGGTGTTGTTCTTCATTGTGTGTTCCTTAATTTTACTTGCCTGTGCTTGTCAGCTCTCCTCGTACAATGAGTTTCCATGTAGCAAGCTGCTGATTTGCCTGTTAAGCTTATTTTTCACCTACCATTTCCCATTACTTGCATTCTATATACATACATTTTATGCTTTTCACCACAGTGCTATGCATATAAAATGTGTGCCTTTCCTGATTTGTGAAAGTGCTGCAAAACGCGTATGTCCATCCTGTACATGAATTACATTGTTTGTAATTGTTAGAAATGGAGGTCTCTAATTGGCAGAGGTATGCACCTTTGTCCAAGTAGGGACCCTTGCTTCTAGTCAGGATGAAGGGATCACACACTTTAGATAAACCCTGCTCTCCTCCTTTGTAGCTTTGTCACTTGGCACGAGCAGGCAGGCTTATCCCAAAGGCAATGTGTAAAGTATTTGTATCCAAACACAGTAACACAGTGAAAACACCACAAATGGACACCATAGCAGTTTAGAAAAATAAAGTATCTTTATCTAAGCCAACCTAGACCAAAACAACAAAAATTCAACATACATAATTCAAAATATGACTTTAAAAGATTTTAAGCAACTTGGTCCATAGAAAACTTTTGATGCTTGATTTTACACTAAAGTACCCATAGATGCATCAAAGTTCATAAGGCCAAACATCCGCAGAGAAGGGAAGCGTTGGGAAACACAGCAACGCATCAGTTCCTGAGTCCTTAGGGAGGCGAGGTGACAGTTCTGCTGCACACAGGAGAAGTGATATGTCCAATCCAGACTGTAGCAGGAAGTGAGGCATCGAAATCCAAGACGATTCTGGTCTACGGGTGATGCTTGGAAAAACTTGCCACACAGGTCCGATGTGTGACACACAAGAGGTGATGTGACGCTTTGTGAAGCTTTGCGTCGTCTGGCGTTGGTGTTGGGGGCTGCTCGGCGAGGCCTCGCGTCTCCCTGCGTTGGTTCGTGGGACTGGCAGCTGTTCGGCAGGACTAGACGAGGTTTCGTGTCGTCTGGTGTTGGTTCAGAGAGGCTTTCAGCTGTTCGGCGGGACTCGGCGAGTCTTCGTGTCATCTGGCCTCGGTTTTGCAATGCTTCTCGCTGGTTCTTTCAGAGATTAGCTGCAAAACCCACCTCTGAGGCCCTGTAACTGGAAGGAGGCACCTCAGGCGAGGATATGACTCACAGATGGCACAGTCTAGCAGCACTAGCAGAGTTGCAAAGAGGCTTTTGTGTCCCTGAGACTTCTTAACGGAGGCAAGCATACAAAAACCCTTGGAGAAACTTCACAAGCAGGATACACAGCAAAGTCCAGTCCTTTGACCTCTCATTGGCAGAAGCAGCAACTGCAGGCCAACCCAGCAAAGCACACACAGCAAAGGAGCAGAACTCCTCCCCATAGCTCTCCCACTCTTCTCCTTGGCAGACGTTCCTCTCGATTCTAGAAGTAATCTAATCCTCTGGGGTTTAAGGTCTCATATTTATATTTATACCACATTTTCTTTGTGTTCTATTTATGGGAAGGGTCTCTGATCTGAGCCCAGTCCAAACCAGTTCTGTGTTCTCTGGTGCATCATGACAACAGGGGGTGGAGACAGCATTGTGCAAAGGAGACTCAGCTGATTCAGGAGCAACTGAAACTCTTCCCACCACTTCAAATGCAGCCAAGGTCTATTCATCCCAGCTATGAGTCACCTAGGAAAGGCAAAAAACACCTCACCCCCACACGCCATGTGGCTGTCTACAGTGAATACACATCCCCAGCACATGTCACTCCAGAACCAGACAGTCAATATACAAACAGCGGAGGTACACAGCACGGTTAAACAAGAAATGCCTACTTTCTAAAAGTGGCATTTTCAAACGCACAATTTAAAAACCCTCTCCCTAAAAAGATGTGTTATTAAATTCTGAGTTCAGAGAGTCTAAACTCAATTTCTCCATCTTGTTCCAATGGAAAGTTATACGTGTAAGATGTTACAAAGCAACTCCCATATTAGCCTAAGGGACAGTGAGCCTTTCAATAGCGAATAACAAAATACACAGTATTTCACTATCAGGACATGTCACACACACAAGTATGTGTCTTACCTTTCACATACACTGCACCCTGCCCATGCGGGTACCGTGGGCCTGCGTGAGGGGTGCCTTACATGTAAGAAAAGGGAAGGTTAGGGCCTGGCAAGTGGGTGCACTTGCCAGGTCGACATGGCAGTTTAAAACTGTGTGCGCAGACACTGCAGTGGCAGGTCAGAGAGACATTTACAGGCTACTTGTGTGGGTGGCAAAATCAGTGCTGCAGACCCACGAGTAGCATTTGATTTACAGGCCCGGGCACGCACAGTGCACTTTGCTACATAATAACAAATTACATAGAGAGCATATGCATTTTAGCACTGATCAGCTGTGGTAAAGTGTGCAGATTCCTAAAGCAAAGTCGTTTAAAACCTCTTAAAGTCATATTTTGAAATATGTATGTTGGATTTTTGTTGTTTTGGTCTAGTTTGGTTTAGATAAAGATACTTTATTTTTCTAAACTTGTATTGTGTCCATTTGTGGTGTTTTCACTGTGATACCGTGTGTTTGGGTGCAAATACTTTACATATTTCCTTTGGGATAAGCCTGTCACATTTTGCATTTGAGATTCTGTCTTTGGGATGCGGTGTGTTTAGGGCATCCCTCTCAAATACCTTCTCAAATAGTGAACTGCTATTGCAAGTATTACTGTTTTTCAACCAAATTCTGGTTGCAAAATAGTAATACATCACCGCCATTTTAAAGCTGGTGGTAACCCATCTGCAAATGGGAAGGGATCCTAAAGGACCCCTTACCCTTAGAGAATGTAAATAAATATATTTTTAAGGAGCAGGAAGTGCGTGGGACCACGCCCTACGCTTAAAATGAAACTGGAAAGTTCATTTTTTTCTGTCTAAATGTATCCCGTTTTTTTTCTGTGTTTTTTTTAGTTTTATATAGCGCAAACTAGCCCAGAAGAGATTGGGTTTCAGAGCGCTTTACATGACCACCAGTTTCATTACACAAGGACACATTCATTTTCTTGTTAGGCACGGGGAGATGAAGTGATTTGCCCAGAATCACAGGATGTTGAGCGTCGCTGCTGAGACTTGAACCCGGTTTCCCAGCTTTGACGTTGACCGCTCTAGCCATAAGGCTACATCCTCTCCCATTTTTGCTTTATCAAAAGGCAATCACAAACATCGTCATCTTCTAACCTCAGCAGGCCACCATCCTGGTGATGGCTGCAATTCCTAATGGGCCACATATTGCGACTTGCCTCATTAATATGAAAGAGGTAGGTCTATTTGCAACCCACTAGAAATTGCTAATGAAACTCAAAAGAGTTTCATACATTAAGAAAGCGGTATTTTTAATGTTCGTACATCTAGCCCTTAGTCACACCAGAGCAGGTTGTAACGCAAACTTATTGTTCTGTTTGTCATTTACTTTACTGGGCTGTAGCAGGGGTTCTCTTGGTGTAAACCAAGCACGTTTCAAAGCCCTTTTGAGCAGTTTTTTGGGGCATTGCTGCCCTTGTAGTTTCAGCATAAGTATATTACCATTCATGTAATCTTTTTTATAGCAATTTCTTCTTATGCCAAGAATTTAGCTTTATGGTAATTTGTCTTCCAAGTTCCTTTGATGAAACGTCTAATAGTATAGGAATGTGTTGTGATCCGTCATTTTAGTGAACAAAGATGTGTATAATCTGTTTTCTTCATGTTTTATTGTCACATCAAGAACATGAATTTCCTTTTTGTTGCAAGACATCAAAAAACGTTTGCCTCTACTTCTGGAATTTTCCAGTCCATAAACAACTGCATCTCTTCTGTTGGACCTTTCCTTATCAAAATGTCATCGATTAACATTTCCAAAGAGTGATTCTGTGTTCAAAATGATTGTTTTTCAAAATCAATTTCTCCTCATAGTGCCATAAACATAAATCCGATCTCCGGCGCAAAGGATCAGCCCATAGCCATCCCCTTTATTTGCAAATAAAATTGCTGGTTTAAACAAAAGAAGTTGTATTTCAAGCAAATCATTGCAATTTCCAAAATCTATTCTATGGGGACCGCATGTGGCCTTGTTTTCCTATCTACAAAATGTTCCATGGATTCCGTCACAATCTCTTGCCGTACGTTTGTGTACAAACTCACAACGTCTAGAGTAACTAATGCATACTCTATCTCATTACATTCAGTATTCTCTTGTTCATTGATGGCATCCATGGTGTCTCTCAAATACCTTGGAATATCCCCAATTAAGGGTTTGAAAAACACATCGGCATACTTGTGTTCCTGCTTTTCTTACAAATATCCTTTTGTTACTTACAGTGCATAAGTTACAACACTAATATAGCACAGTGAGCTATGAGCTGTCATTAAAGACCTGCATGCAAACTGCAAGATGAAAGGTAATGTTTTTCCCCTTCGTCTTTCAATATACTTATGCTGCGAAAATGGATTTGTTTGGGTTCAAATAAATGTGTATTAGTAAAGTCAACCCCAATCATTATGTTAAGCTTTAAATCTTGAGTTTATTCTTCTCTAGGCCAGTGCTTAATTTGAGTCAGTGGTTTCGGGTGCTCAGCACCGGCACTTAATTGGTTTCCAGTGCTTGGCACCCGCACTTAATTGTCAACACCGCACTGATGTCAGTCTGCCACATGGCAGCACTGCTTATCTTATTTAGAGATGAGCAGAACAACGGTTGTTCATCAATACAGTATACGTTAAAAATAACTATTACCAGCCATTCCTTTACCTTTGGGGACCTGGAGTAATCTGAATTGTCGCACTTGCAGGTGAGAGCGATGTTTGATAGCTGTTTTGGCACCGTCATTGGCAGCGATGAAGGGGCAATGGGTGGTACAAGCTGCAGTGGCCTTCTGGTCAGAGCCCTGGCACTTATTATTTCATATATTAAGCCCTGCTCTAGACCAAACTTTCTTAAAATGTACTGCCTACAAATATGGTTGACACAAGAATCCTACATCTTGTAGTGCTCTTTGTCTTGTGTAACATTTCCTGTAGACTGATTTACTCACGTATGATTGATTGTCTCTGTATAATGTGTGTGTGATGTAAACTGCTCTGTCACCCTACAGTGGTATGACTGCCACTGTAAAACAAAGCAAATACATACCAGAGAGGAGCTATGTAGAGATGGGGCACTGCTGGAGGGTGGTAGTGAAGAAATCCATGAAAAAGGAGGTCATGGGAGGTCACCGAGAAATATTGTCGTACTGGGGGCCACCAGCGCTCAAGCCAGCCCTGCGTCATCAGCAAAACTCACAGTAGTGTCGAGGAGTGATCTAATGAGCAGGTTGTTCTATACAAAACGCTCAGTCTCCCTATATATGAGCATTAAAAGGGGATATCTAAGAGGGGCGTTGGCAATGTCTGTGATAAATCACCAGGAATGAATCTGCTGTGATCGACGCCAAAATAAAATAATAGGAAGTACAAACCCTTATTCCTCAATCAGAAGAGGGCGAGAGTACCAGGTGTGCTGAAACCCGTGTGCTTGTGTGGTGGGAGGTTTCAGTCAGTGCTGTGGTACTCCGAAGACAACATGGCAGCTTCACTTGCTCCTGTTCCCACAGCGGCCGCGTTAAATGCGCCCTTCACCCTGCATTGTCTTTCCACTTGTCTGACCCCAGCGCCTGCTCAGGAAGGAAAGGCAGCCCAGGAGATGCCTTGCTAATGATGCAGGATTCCACCGTCCTGAACTGTACAGCAGGCGCATTGCATGAATAATTGAATGCCTGCCCAAAAGTCGCCTGAACTTTCAACCTGCGTCCAAATACATCACGTCGAGGATTGTTGGATTTCTGCAAAATCGGTTTTCACGCTGCGAGAAACTGGATATGTTCCTTAAGGACTATTCTTTCCAAGTCTGATTTGAATGACCTGTAGTCTTAAGACCAGCAGTGCAGCAGCCATGTTGTCTGAGAGCCTGGGCCCAGGCAGAGGGGCTTCGGTGAATCATGCTGATGACTTAACTCACTCCGCCAGAGGACGCGGGGCGAAGCTGTTCTGTCTGCAGGTGCTTCCCACCCCCCCAGTCAGAGCTGGGTCGGCCATTTATTCCACCGGGCATTGCCCCGGGCGGTGGAGCCGCTGGTAGCCGGTTTTTGGAAATCCCGGGGCCACTGGTGGCGGCTCGGTCCCTTTCTCCGGGTCCCTTCGGTTAATTGCTGCAGGCACAGAAGAGATCAGAGCAGGAGGAGAGCGACAGGAGAAGGATAGATGGGAAGTAGACACGCCGAAATCCACAATTATTTGTTACTCGTCTTCGTCAGATCTTTATTTACCCTTGTAAACATTTCAGGCGTGGACTAAAGCCAAACAGGCCAGACTAAACCGATGATGTTTCCTCTCCCAGGGTTGGTTGGATGCGGTCACATCTGAAGCTTTTAAGCTTTCCCCCCTTTGTGCAGTAATTAAAACAGCTGTCCTGGGAATTGCAGAAATATTATATAACGTTTGCTATTCAAAGATAATCATCAGGGCTGGGTCCTGGGCGGCCTGTTGCAACTTAAAGGCAGTGTCAGCCCCACGATAAGTTCAAACCTGGGTTTAGGTATTACAGCTGTTTGCAATATGTGTCCGCTTGAAATGAAGCCCTGTGCAGAGTACCACACCACAGCTTTCCATGAGGCCTCCAAGAAAGTGGAGGAAATCTGTGGTTTTACCGGACAATCAAAAGTTGTGGTTTCCAGCCCTAAACTTAGCGTGCTTTGAAGTGCAGATCTGTCCCAGCATGCTTGCTGACTCCGAAAACACAATGTTTTTCTCTTTGAAGAACTATCATTACTGCTGTTTTTACCGGGGCGTGAGTGAAAGTTGAGACAGATTTCTGGCCACATTAGCGTGTGCAGTACCTAACAAATATGTTAAGTATTGTGTTTATGTTAAAAAAAGCAACAACAACATGGGATGTTCGGAGAAGCAAATTATGGCTAGAACCTTTGCTGGTAGTGAATGCTTGATCTGTTAGAGAAGCCGGGTGTCGCCACGCAGAGACTGGTCAGTTTGCACACACCTAACCTTGAGAATGGCCTGGTGTCCTCAAAACTAACTTATTGGGTAATGCTGCTATGGTCCCCATCGTTGCTTTAGTTGCTATAGTCCCTAAAATGTTGTCCTAATCCTGACAAGTGTGTAAATTTGAAACATTTATCTGTTGTACTAGAGAAAGGGCTGCCGTTGCATGTCGGCAATAGCGATTCCCATTTCGATACATGTCGGAGACCGCCATCAGTGGTAAATATCTCAGATCGTCCCTGAGGGGCGTTCTTTCAGCACCCATGACGCCCTAGTAATGCCAGAGATGGATATTATTGGACTATTTAACAATGTACCTGCTTGGGCTAATCATTCCCCAATGATAAGAGTTCAGTGCTTCGATCTAATATCCCCATTCTCTCTCAAGCATCTCAGATTTCTTCCATTTGTGCTCTACCAGGTTTCTTTCTTTGTGTCGGGTACGTTCATCTGCATTCTTCATGACATCCGGGGCTTTCGACTGTTCTCTACTTATATCGAGATGTTTCCTTCAGTTGCTAAAGCATTGAGGCATCACGTTCATGTACTGTCCATATTTTTGAAAGTGACATTTCACTAAAGAACATTGTCCCACAATATTTAAGTTATTTTTAAACTTTTACTTTTTTGTCCTATACATGGCTGATTTATTCCTTGGATTCTCACCAGTGTCCCGAGGGCCTATGATTCTCAGCTCAATCTGCACTGTACAAGTACCTATACATAAATACATGTCCCCTAGCTAGCTGAATACAAACTTTAGTGAAAGAGTTATTTTGTCATTGGCATGGACACTATGCCCAAGTATTGGCAATACCTGTGCCCCGAAACCAACCCAGTGATGTGATCATGTGCATTATAATTAATTATAATAATTGAATCCCACCACCCGCATGGAATTACTTTTTATTGTAAGTTCTACTGTCTGCTTCTACTATTCCCATGTATGGAGTGTGCTCTTTCTGTTGCCCTAGGTTTAGGCTTTTCATACTCTTCAAATACTCCCAATGGGATTAGGCGATAGCATCCCTGACCATGCTGGATTGTAGAGATGCACTAACCCACTTCGAATATAGCCTTTTACATCGCATGCGATTACAGCACATGCGATTACAACGCGGTCGTTACAACGACCGCGTTGTTACATCGCAGTATCATTACAACTCTAGGGGCGCGCTGGATTTATGAATAGTATAATTTACTATTCCAACTCCAGTGTGCGCAACAGTAGGGAAGGTGTTGGAATAGTAAATTATACTATTTCTTAGTTTAGAGCGCTCCCTAGAGCAAGTCGTTGTAACGACTTGCGTTGTAATAGTACTGCGATGTAAATGCATGCATGCGATGTGATGGCCCACCCACTCACATCCTGTTGCTATGTTCTGTTCCACCCACCCACCCCTGCATCCTCATTTGCCTGTGCTTTAGTTCTGCGTTTCTATGTGCCACATCATCGTGTGGATATCGGTTTGTTTGAAAACCCATTTTTGATACCACTTCAAATGTCCCTCGAGGGAATTGGACAGTGAAGGATGCAGCCATAATAGTACACTGCAAGCCCCAGAGAGTGGTTGTGCTGCCAAGGCCTGGCTTTGGGTTGTTGGTTTTCCTCTCACTGCTTTCAGCCCTGTGTGTCTCGGCACGTGCAGCTTTACACAGCTGCTGTGCAGGAACAGCCATGTGTACCGACCTGCACTGCTTCCAAAGTGACTGTGCGCCGGCTAACAGCATATGGCAGTCGAATGAAAGGATATAAGGGGCCAACACATCTGAATTTATCATGTTATAATACGGTAGGATATCTCTAGGGAGCGAGGCATGTTCCATGGCATTGCCAGTTCCAGTAGTGTGTAGCTCGCTCTCTTGCTGTCTGTATTGATTTGCTCCCTTTGTCTCTTACCTTTGTGCCCTCCCACTGAGTGCAATTCTCTCACTCTCTTTGCACCTTCCTTTCACTCATACTTTCCTCACTCTACACCCCCTCTGCCCACTCTCCCCCTCTTTCTCATCCCCTTTCTCTGTGTCCCTCTTTATCTAATTATTCTACTCTTCCCCCTGCCTTTCTTCCACGTTCTTTCTTTCATCTTTTCATATTTACGCAGCAGACATCAGTGGGATTCTTGCATGGACGTTTAATGTGGGAACTCCTGGCTCCAAACAGCCCTACTGGGTTCATCTCCAGATGTTGGATGCTCGTTAAACTGAATCCTGCTCGAGCCTGAATGTATTTGGAGAAGTTCTTGGCGGCGCGATGCCATTGACTCTCTGCCCGGTCCTCCGCCGAGACCAGGGTTCATTTCTCAGACTAAAGTTCAGCCTGTAAAATGTGCAGCTGTCGGCTCCCGTCTCAGGGGGCGCTGTTGGCAGCGGGAGGAGTGTGTGTGGCATTCCGATTAACGGTTTTGTGTGTCTCATTTAAAGTCTCACCCAAGGAGTATTCTGTTCCGTGTGATTACACTTGTTGGAGTCAGATAGCGCTGTGATGAGTTCGGTGTATTTCTGACTGCGACAAACACACATTTGGGCCATTTTTGAAGGAAAGAGATGACGTCTGGAGACTACATTTTCTAGATTTGAAAAATTACACCTGAATTTAGAACAAGAAAAAACCTACAGGAGGTTGTAGAGTGTGCCAGGAAAACAGGTATTTCAGTTTGTGTAGTTTTTTGTGAGTTGTCTACAGGAAGGTGCTTACGGTTGGCAGGGCACAATATATATGTGTTTTAGCATAAGGACACAAGGAGAGTAAGGGAGGTAGGCAAAAGGCACCAAAGCTGAATTAATAACTGTGGTACTCTGTCCTGGTTTGCACTGGGGTAGGCGTAACACGCGTCATTTCATGTAGTGTAACCATGCGAAATTACCTAAGCATTCCAAAAGACTGCTTGGAATTACGGGCGAAGAGTAATTACTTAATTATCAATAATTCTACAGCAAAGAGTAACGTGGAATTACCAACATTACTCGGATTACTCTGGCATAATTGAAATTCCCCTCAAGCCTAGGATGCATAATTGTTTCCCTTCATTGGGTGTCCCTCAGCAAACCTGTTCTATGCACCCAACTAGTTCAAAACTGTGCTCTGTACAGCACATTTGTTAAATTGGCAATTAGTACCTGCTACTGCAAGTTTCACTGTATGCACTCCCGACACCTCATTTGGTGGGAGATAGGGATTACGGAGATACAAATTTCACTGCACCCCATTGTTGAGCATTGTGTGCAAAGCTTGTTCTAGCAATGGACCACATGGTTTCAGACTGCAGTAGCTGGGCACTATACTGACTGTATCTCGGGTCTATTTTACAGTTAATGTTGGTGGTACAGAGTTTGAGAGATGCCCATTCTACTTAGGGTGAAAAGTGTTGCAGTGACAAATGATGGACGCAATGAATGATGCTTGTGTCACCCTAAGTGTGATGGGTATGCCCAGACGTGGGTCCCTTGCTCGCTGTGCCATATGATTCAAGCTAGCATGGCCGATGAGGTATGCTACCCCAAAACAGGTCCCAGGATGCTGATTTCCAGTCCATGGAGGACCCGTCTTGGCAGTTCGCACTGGACTGTTCCCATGAGGAACAGGGTCAAGACTGATTTGCATATAGCTGGGTCCAAACTAGGGTGGCATAGTGAGGAAAATAATGATGTTTTTAACCCTGATCTCTTGACTGGGAGCGAATGTTTGATTCATCCAGCATTCCGTCCAATTGTTGCTGCAACACTTCTCACTCTAAGTGGGATGGGTATGCCCAGATGTGGGTCCCTTGCTCGCTGTGACACTGGATTCAAGTTTGCCTGGCTGATGAGGGGTGATAACCTGAAACCAGTCCCAGGACGCTTGTTTCCGGTCCAGGGAGGACTCGGGTTGGCAGTTCAGGCTGGACTGTTCCCATAAGCAACAGGGTGAAGACTGATTTGCATATTGCTGTGTCCAATTGGGGTAGCATAGTGAGCAAAAGAAAGATGGTTTTAACCCAGATCTCTTGGCTGGGGGAAGTGTTTGATTCATTCAGAATTCCATCCATCATTTGCCGGTGCAGCACTTTTTACCAGGAGTTAAGCAGTCCTAGCACAGTTGTGGCAGCATATTGTGTAGTGATTGTTAGGACTGAACCTGTCCTTTTTATTTTGTGTCACTGGAGTGAGGACTACAGGCTCCCTCACTTTTAAGAATTCCTCTTCTATGTGCTTAATTTATCCTTGGCCTGCATCGGACTGGCATGAACTGTTGGGCAGTCGCAGAATTGGTGTATCTGCAATGGGTGTATGTGTGCCTGGCAAGGATGCAATACAGGGCTAGTGCTTTATTGAGCAGGTCTTGCACTGTGTATGCATGTTTTGAATGTACACATGCCTATGAGTGGTACAGTACCTGAAGAATATAGTGCTGTGTTGTGTGTGCCGGATACATTCATGTGCTGTGTGTATGTGGGCCTGTGAATGGTACAATGCATGAAGGGTGCAGTGCATGCCTGTTAAATGCATATGCTGGATATATGTGTGCCTATAAATGGTACAACACACCGATGCAGGGTCCCTCTATGTGATTTGCACTTTTAACTGTGAACTTATTTCTGTCTGTGCTTATACAGGTATTTATGGCTCATTACATTGTCTTTGAGTATGTGCCTATGTGTCTGTGTGTGTGTTTATCTGTACCTATGTCTGCGTGTGTGTTTTCATTTGTCTTTAGATCTGTCTTTGATTCTCCATCTTTGTTTGTGTGTGTTTGAGTGGATGCCTTTGCCCGTGTATGTAAGTGTGTCTGCCAATTTGTATGCATTTGTCTCTGCCTGCCTATGTATATGCCTGTCTGTGAAAAGTCAGTGTGTGTTATATATATTCTGTACACACTGGGGAAGATGAACAAAAGCATCCCGCTATTCTGAAATATACATATGGCTCTCCTATACAACCCTGACAAAGCATGCTGTATAACTCTAAAGTACAAAGTACATGGAGGTGGCCCCTGGAGCACCCACGCATTGCGGGGGCTATTGTTACACCACTGCTAACTGCATATGTTGACTCACGCTTTTCCACACAGGTTTTATTACGTAAATTCATTCAAGAGATGTTGGGACTTTTAAAAGTCGCTAATGAAACTAAACAAGAAACGGGAAATCACAGAAAAAAACATGTTGCATAGTGTCTAAGATAGGTTGAAAATCCCATTCATATTCAACGCATGATATAGCTCAGGGGCGGCTCCTCCATTAGGGTGGAGGAGTGCCGCCCCACTGCTTTCTCACAGTGCAAGAAGTAGAGATATAAAATTGTATTTTTAATACCATTTTATGTTTCTGCTTCTCGCGCTGTGAGAAAGCAGAAGACAGGTATATGCCTGGTTGGGTGCAGGCAGGAGCCAGGAAGGTATGCCTGGTTGGGGGCGGGCAGGTGGACGGGTCTGGGAGGAGTGGCTTGCACCACTCTGAGTACCCTGACTGTTTGAGCAGTCATGTGCACTCTACATTTTCTCTATGTAGGCTGCACGCAGCCTACATAGAGAAAATGGCTTCCCTACAGCTGCCCAGCTGGGCGCTATCCGCGACTCTGCCATTGCAGTGTTGTGATTGGCTTACAGGAAGGGAGGAGCTTGCCTGTTCCGGTTTGAAAATGCTGGACATGGCCCAGGAGCAGAGGCCGCGCGGAACCCAGTCAAGTAGGTTTTCTTATCTAATTTTAAACCACCCCCTCTGCGGTAACCCCCGCTTGAGAGCGTCCGTGTGCACGTGCCTGGAAATATTTTCTAACTCACATGGATGCTTTCTCTCTTGTGCTCTCGCCATTGATATTTGCTTTGAAGAAAGGGGCAATGAAAAGATAAAGGGAGAGCCAGTGGGCAGCCAACAAAAACATACAGAGTGAAAGGGGAGGGAAGTGGGGAAACTACATAATTAGAACTCAGCTAGCTACATATTTTTAAACACCAAAGAGGGTTTGCAGTATCATTTGTTCAATTGCGCTGTACATATCTCGTGGTCGTGGAAGCGTGAAGCTAAACAAACTCATGTTACCAACTGTTTCAATAGATGACATACACGGTGACAATGTATTCATCCTATCAGCGCCAATGAGTCTTTCAATATGCCCCTTTATGATCGATGCATGCTCTTACTTGTGTGCATATGACCAGGGTGCATTTACTGCACGTGTTACCATACTGAGGAAAGCATTCTGCGAGGCGAGCAACATTCTGTGGCTGGAGTCACAAGTAGGATGGTGCCAACTTTTGAGGTATGTTTTATTTTATCCATATTCACTCTTTCCAGGGTTGGCGTACGTGCGCACGCGTGAGCAGTGTAGTAACAGATGAGAATCTGCAGCAAATGGCAGCTTCTCCTCGGGTACCGACTGGTATAGCTCCGAAGCGCTACAGATTTAATGATTACTTTTGAGTGTGTACTGTGTGACAGGTCCGACATCTAAAGTGTTAAAAATACATGGCATACTTAAACTGAATCCTGATCCCTATCACCACGAAGCGCTGTTTCATGCCCCTGTCGAAGGGAAGGAGCAGGCGACGGTGGCACTGGTAACCAAGGTCAGCTTTAAGCTACATGAGTGCACCTTAAGACATGCCTTGGTACGAGTGGTGAAAGGAGCTTAGCTTTGTATTTTATTTTTTAAATAAATGAAAAATCTGCACATTGATAGTGAATGGTTGATTGAACCCATCCACCAAGAAACCCCTGCTGTTCTGCAGCTTGTATGTAAGAGCTGCATGGCGCCAAGTCCCAGTCTCGCTGTCCAACTACAAAGTCCTTTGCACTGTGAACTTTGTAGGCCCCTCAAAACCTGTTTGTATTGTGCGTATACCGTATACACACTGTGTACAGTTGGGATTTCAAAAAGGCTAATTTTATCTTTCTTCTGTGGGCTAAAATATTACATAGATTATTAAGCGGGTTGCTTATTGATTGGAGTGTATATACAAAATGACTGCTGCAGCGCAGTACCGAGCACAGAAGCAACTGGAAGCTACGTCCTTATCATAAGAAATCTATTTATTGATGTTATTCCTACACTTTCACAATTTTCTAATAAACTTCTTGCGTTCTCAAATTTGCTTGATAATGCATCATTTGCCCACTTGTTTTTTCAAAATTTTCATGGGAAGAGAAACCCCGACCTACCCCTTAGTACCTTTGGGCTCGTTCGCTACGCTCACTCGCCACTTGGGAATTATCCCGAACTTTTACGCCCCCCCCACTTTCAAATGTAACCAGCCCCCACTGCTATAGCTGATGTTTTTTATGTGGGGGCTATGTATATACATCTACTAAGAGCCACCAGTTGGTTGGCATACAAATCAGTAAGGATTGTTTTGGATATTTTAAAGTATGTCCTAATTAATCTCCGTCTCAATGCTGCATAGTGTAAGTCACAAAGAAATCAAAGTTGAAGCTATCATTGTCAAAGTTCATGTGGACTACATGCTTGTGTTTCCATAACACACTGAGTAATACCATCACCCAAGCTATGAACCACATGAGCTTTCGCACTAGGATTTGACTGTCTGGCCTACATGTCGTACACGGTGCTGTTCAGCAAGCACAGTCTGACTAGTAGTCACAGCTGTGACATTCAAGATACACACTGTGATTTAGGACTTTGAGCTATTATGGAATCATTGTAACCCCAGAGCAGCATATTGGACCCACTTATCTGCATCAAGTGTGTAAACTAGCCAAGTCACTTTACCAGTGCTATATCCTGGGACTCACTGGACATATGCTGGTGTCTCTTGCAGCCACAATAGCGCATTAAGGAATTTTACCAGCTGAAATAGTTGGCCAGCAGATAGAGCTGTAAGGTAGCTTGGTAGGTTAATGTACTTACTGTTGGAATCTGGAGGCAATCTACAGGTCATGGGTTGAAACAGCTGTTGCCTTGCTCAGCCTTTTGGGTTTAATTAAATGAGTGCCACCATATTCGGCAATAACACCTATTAATAACAGTGTTAACACACTCAAAGGCAATGTTAACAAACGTGATGTAAAAACAAGCATTGATAAAGACAATAGGTCTTGCCTGTGTAAGATCTATTGGCTTTGTCAATGTGTTTTTTGGCAATGTTGTACAGCAGTCGGGAAATACGACAGACAAATGGAGAGAGGTGGGACAGCCTAGTGGACAATGGAAGAGTGGGGAGGCAACACGGTGAACAACTGGAGGGAGAATGGAGGTGAAGGTCCAACATGGCAGACAACGGGAGGGATGATGGGTATCAGGGGGCAGACCTTTGGATAATGGCAGAATGGCAGGATCAATGAGCAACACAACATGCAACTGAAAGCAGGGGAGTGGTTGAAAGCAACAGCAGAGAGTGTGGCTATTGGGAAACAGGCTGAAAACACGTAGGAGCAAGCAATCAACGGACAACATGGAGAGAAACTGAAAGGTGGAATGGGAAAGGATGGAAGAGTAGAACGGAACAAGCACTTGAAGGCAGTGGGTGAAGGCAACAGTGTGGAGCAGAACCAGAAGGAAGAGGCCTACAAATACATGCACTCTTAGTAAGTGCAACAAGTTTTTTTTTTAAACTTTATTTTTCAATTTGCATTATACAAATACAGAAACAAATCGGCATCAATACAGCGTACATAGACATATTGTTGATATTATCAAGGGCACATAGCACAGATGGTCGCATCCAGGGGGGGAAGGTACCATGGGGTCACAAAAGTATTCAGAAGCATATTACAGTGAGGAGGGAGCATGGCAGTGATTCCCAGTGTGCATATAACTGGGGTCAGTCTTCGCACTCTGTGGCAGGGGGAGGCTCACTTTCTACATCCAACCCACTCTCCTCACCATCAATTGTATCCTGTAAGAAGGACTCCCTCTCCGCCAACCCAGAGGAACACAATTCCCGCCAAACTATGAGGTCTTCTTGCAGCTTCTCGTCCCTTCGGGTGAGTTGCATGTGTGTTTCTTTGGCTAGGGACCTGTAAGTGCACCAAATTAAAGAAAAACAGTGTCCCAGGCCAGAAAGCACCAGCAGCAGACGGACACTTGCAAAGAAAGAAAGCAGTACTTGGGCAATACTCCAGGGGGTGAAGAAACACATGAAAAGGTAGTAAAGTCGGCATGCACCAACCAAACAGGAGCCAGCATATAGGAGTGATGATAAAGCCAACCACTGGTAAGCAATTGGCAGACTCTAAGTCAACTTTAAGCTAACAAAATGTCTTGCAAGCGACAGCGTATGTGCTGTCCCAGGCTAAACATAACCATTATGTGTGATCTATTTGACTTTGTGAATTTATTTTTCTAATATTGTACAGCAGCGCTGTTGCTGTGCAGCATGGTTCAAAGTTACAAAAATGGTTTATAAAGCGCTATGACATGGCCAGCATTGCCAGAATCACAGCCATTTTTTGGTAAACTTTTGGCTGTGCTGCTGTACATTATGTCTAAAAAGACATTGATAAAGCCAATAGATCTCACATAGTAGGGACCTATTTGACTTTGCAAATGCTTGTTTTTATTACTGCTGTGTTGATGATTTGAGCATAGCAACCTGTCCATAAAAAAGCCAGTACACTGCAGTAAAGGCTCACAAAACAGAAAGGACAGTCTAGATGCATGGAAGCCTACTTCCGGATTCACGACCTTCAGGGTAGTTTCTGTAGTGGCACTCCTCTTATGACTCGCCACTGAGTAGCAGTATATGTGGAGGGATATCTGCGATTTAAGAGACAGACAACCTAATAATGAGACGCTGTGCTTTACAACACTACACTGATTAAGTGCACTATCGATGGGCGCAGTGACTGAAGTTATTAGTGCAACAGTGGAGTCATTGGAAGTGAATTTTACAGGGGGCAACACAGAGAAGCACATATAAAACTAATGGGGCCACATACACAAGATATATATATATATATATATATATATATATATATATAAATATTCACTTAAAAAACCATAGGTTTCACACATGTTATAGTTAGGTGGACATTTCACTCGTAAAAAACCAATGAAATTCCCCCGTTATAGTTAGTTGAGGTAACTATAACTCGCGCGCCCGCAATCCTCTGCTTATGAGTCACATATTACATCACTCATGACATGGTCAGTGGCATCACTCATAACATCACTGATGACATCATCCTTGTGATAGAGTGGCGGTCGCGCGAGTTATAGTTATCGCAACTAACTATAACGGGGGAATTTCATTGGTTTTTTACGAGTGAAATGTCCACCTAACTATAACATGTGTGAAACCTGTGGTTTTTTAAGTGATTTTGCAAGGTTTTTTAAATGCTAATTCCTAACTATAACGTGTGTGAAACCTATGGTTTTTTAAGTGAATTTGTACAGTTTTTTAAATGTTAAGTTATGTATGTATTATTATATATTTTTTTTTAAGGTTTTTCACCGTGCGCGCACGGTGCGCGCACGGTGCGCTCACCCCGTGATTTTTTTTACCCCTTCGGGGTCCTTCAGGGACGCCCTCACAAAGGCTAGGGGGTCAGGAACTCTCTACCCTGCCCCCTTTTCACGTTCGCCACCTCTCTTTTTCACTGTCGCACCCAAAACAAACAAATTGGCGGACAACACTTCCTGATTTCGACCGATTCAAACGTTGTCTGACATGTAACCACCAATCAGAATTACGCTCGCGCACGTTAGGGTGCGCGCACCGTGCGCGCACGGTGCGCACCTATAGATATTTATGTACTTTTAACTGCAATTTTCTCAGGAAATACTGAACAGATTGACTCCATATATGCAAAAGGCACATGCCTGACCTGAGGACTACCTCTTTGCCAAATTTCAAGTAATTCTGTTCAGCCGTTCGGCCTGTACCTTTGACTAAAGGTCCTATGGGAAAATGCATGGGGAAAACGTGTTTTGGGACCCCCCCTTTTTTCTCAGCCCCCGCTTGACGAATCATCCCGAGACTTTCAGGGTAGGAGCTGAGCGGAGCGCCCCATTAGTTTTGCGAGGATTCGTCAACCGGCGCCGAAGTTATTCAAAATAGAATTTTCAGATTTCCTATGGAAACACGGTCCTAACTATAACTATCTACTGGCGACCGCCAGAAGATAATATATCTATATATATATTTACTGAAAAAACCATAGGTTTCACACACGTTATAGTTACGAATTAGCATTTAAAAAATCTTGGAAATTCACTTAAATAACCATAGGTTTCACACATGTTATAGTTAGCTGGACATTTCACTCGTAAAAAACCAATGAAATTCCCCCGTTATAGTTAGTGCAGGCAACTATAACTCATGCGACCGCAATCCTCTGCTGATGACGTCAGATATTACATCACTGTATTTAGACACTTATTTACCCATGTCTTCTTCCATTAATCTTTAGCTATACATATATTACAAATATTTATTTTTCAGAAAGACACATATGTCATCAGTGATGTAATATCTGACGTCATCAGCAGAGGATTGCGGTCGCGTGAGTAATGAATAATAACTAAGAGGAATGTCAGTTATCACGAGGATCTCTCTGGGTGCTGTGGGTTGTTATCATAGATGAACAGCATTATAGTTTAATAAATCAGACACAAACGAAAGTTTTATTCAACGTTTAACTTGCCAACATGTATTTCGAGGAGCTCTTGTATGTCAAAATGAACAAAAAAGAGGCAAAGTGAAATTAGACAATTGCCTCGGGTCACACAATTTGGCCAAGTGGGGAAGCCATGATTAATCCCAGGTTTTATGGTTTCACATTGTGCAATTCCATTTCATTCCAATTCAATTATTAAGCTAATGCTTTTTTAGACTTGACTCTCCCAAGGTACTGATACCAAACTGAGAAGGTGAACCCCAAGGTGTGGTAGAGGGATTGTGACTGCATCAGTGCTGCCCTCAGGCACACCACAGGCCTTACTTTGTGCTCCCTGGGAAAATGTTTGCGAGTATCCATGTACTAAACCAAGCTGTTTACATGGCTGCAGTTTGGGGTCTTCTTTCTAAGTCCTTACGGTGAGGCGCAATCAAGTTTTCTCAATAAGGATCGAAGTGTTTTAAATTAGTTTTTTCTCGAATTCGAGTCAGTAAATGTGTATTTGAATGCATTATTGACACTCGGATGGACAGTCCACTCTAACCCTGGTCTTGTCGTTCTGCGCTACCTGGCAGCTGGACTCATAGGTGCATCTGCTAAAGAAGGAAACCAGCTCTGTGCATATCATGACTGAAAGTAGAATTTTACTAAGTTGTCTAGGCCCATTATTCATTATATAAAAGTGATTCCAAAGTACTGTGGTAAAGTAACAGTTACTTCTTGCAGATCTCACATCTGCATGTGGTAAGCCCAACCCTGGATGTGCTCCCATGCCCTTTAAAAGACTAATCATGCTCGTTTATAATGAAGTGCCTGACCTCTGTTGAATGGCCAGGCTTATTGGCACAGTGTACATGTAGCATTTCCTTCCACCTCTTACAAGTCGAGCGCCCAAGAGAGTTTAGTAGCTAGAATGCGAACCGGCTGTTTTCTCTCCCAGGCTCCAGTAGCCTGCTGTCCAGCAGTTCTCTGTACTAGGCCCCACACATATGGTGGGGCGAGGTTATGAATCCGTTATGAACCACTCCACTAGCTTGGAGCATTTCACATTAAAGGCCATGTGAACAGAAGACCCCTTGTGTTTCTGGCTACAAGGTTGACTTTAGCAATTGCCTTCAGATTTCAGTAATGCCGCCTGATCTTTAACAGAAGAGCGCAGCTGACATCCATTATAATGTAACAACAAAAACTGCCATATTTTGGGATAGAGAATCGAAGCCCTTTCCAAATACTTTTTTTCTATCTCACTCTGCCGCTCATTCATTCTCTCTGTCTCTCTGTCTCTCCGTCTCTCTCTCTCTCTTTCACAATTGTCAGAGGCCTGTATGTAACGCAAGACACTATATCATCCAATCAGAGGGCTGGTCTTAGCCTGATTGTGACATTGTTCATGGTTAATACGGATTTCACATACATAGACCAATTTAACGAGTGAGAGAGGATTTGGGCGTAGCACCTTCTCCTTATCAAATACATGTACACAAAAAATGGATGCGCCTGCCTTTAACCTAGGTCTGCTCTTTGCTCAATCATTTTCTGTAGGAAAGTTAAACTGAATCTGAACATTCCAATTGCAAGGCAGAGGCAACACTGGTCTTTAATTGCAAAGAGCCGTTCCAAAAATCTCACTTTATACACCAAGGGCCTCATTTTTGTAGATTTGGCGTAGCGCAGCGCAGCAAGTCACCTACCTGTGCTGCCCTATGTCGAAGTGAAAGGGTACGAATGCACAGTATTCATCTAATGCACCATATTTATCTAATACGACTCATCCCTGTCCTTTCCCCCAGCGCTGGTTCCGTTTCGGCAGGTGCCATGTCACAATGATGCAAGGGTGCCTGCGTTGGCGACAGGATTTTTTTTATGCAGGAGGGGGCACCTTCCTGCTCAAATGCAGTCCTGGGAGGCTTGTTTCCTCTTTCTATGTAGAATGCAGCACACATGGGAAGAGGAAAAATGAAGAGAAATAGTTATTTCTCTTTGTTGCACCTTCCCTTGGGAGGCATAAGGTTTGGCGCATCCCCAGCTTCACTTGGTTTTGTAAATCTGGGGAAGTGACAACATCCATGGGTGTTGCGTATAAACACCCCAATGGCCATGAAACGCTTCCCTAATTCAGAGTAAGGTAATACAATGATTTGCGCTGCCTTGCCTTACTCCATATCTATGAGGCCATTCATAGCCAAGGATAATGGCTTTTACGTGACCTCATCAATATAATTTTGTGATTTGCATCGCTGAAGCATCACAAAAAGTGAGGCTACAGCCCTGCAAGAGGCTCATAAATCTGCCACCAAATTTGATGACAAAGCAACTTCGGAACTCTGTAATGAATTTTTTTCCCTCCTATTTTTAACACAGAGGAGCAAACGGTGAGGTATTTCACTGAATGTTTTCAATGAATATGTGCCTACTTTTAAAAAACAATATTAAAAGCATACTTTGAATGCTAACTACACCAAAATAAACATGTTAAATGAAAATGTACAATAGATAACACATGTAGTATTATCCTATGTAGTCATCTAGGGTTTCAGGTGCTGCACTTGGCCTAGGTCCTTAAGAACCCTCGGAAGTCAATATAGGTCAATAGCAGATTTATTCTTAATCTAGACAAATGGAGGCCGGCATACACAAAAGATTAGTTAAATTCACCTTTCACTCTATATGGTTGGAGTTCTCAATTCACTTGGCTGGATCTAATTCTGATTCATGTGAAATTTGCATCTTCTCCGGAAGCTAAACATTCAAAGTCCTTTCCATCTACATGGTGCAAACCACTATTTGAAGTGAATGGTAAACATCTCTCTGCCATTGCCCCTTTCTCAGCCTTGTCATTTTAATGGCCCTCTTTGTTTATTTCAACAGAACAACTTTCATCCACTTTTTCCCACTGAATATCATTAAATAAACCTAATTCGTACAAGGCTTCCATCTTGGAAATGGTGACCAAACCTGTACATTTTAAAATGGTTGCAGTCGTGTGACTCTCCACATCCATGGAATCTAGATCTCCTATTAGGTAAAAATGCAGAGTATTTGATCAGATCTACTAATGTTGGAAATAACCACACCATAGCATCCATTATGGAAAGGCACATCTGATGTAATTACTGATGTCAACGTCAATAATATTCTCAATGCATTAGGTATGAAGGGTGCCTTTTACAGAGCTAGGCTGCCCAGGTGGAAAACACAAAACCAGTTTAGGGCACCTTAGCTTTTGCTTCCGAACAGGTAAGGTTAATTTATTTTGTTCATTATTCCAAGTACTCCTAACTAGTTAGAATTAGAGCTGGGTGCATGTATCCCAAACACTGTAGAAGTGCTTCAAAGTAAATGTGCAAATGCTTTGGGCTTAAGTTATAAGAGTGAAAAATATTGTCTTAGGAAGGACGCTCCAAGACAACAGCAGCAAAGTACTGCGGGCCTGTGATTACTGATTCCTATATCCTAGATTACAATTATTTGAGAACCTCCACTTCAAATAGTTTTCAAGTAGGAGTAAACAGTCTTATTTGTTCATCCGTATAACATGCTCAATGCATTGGGCTAAAACTAAGAACCACCATTCACTGATTACTTTCTACCTGCAGGTGGGTAAGAACGGCTTCCCGGGTAAATCAGCCGTATACTCTGTAGAAAGCAGAGCATGGCATAAACTTTCTGATATTAAATCCAAACCTTTTGTTAACAAAGCACACTTCTCTCCGGTACACCCTATAGAAGTGAACTATCATAGATTTGAAAGAGAAATCTTAAAAACCTTAGACAAAACTATACCCCTGACCACCTCAAAAACCCGAAAGAGGGTGTCAGCACCTTGGTACGATTCTATTCTAAAAGAAGCCAAATTAAAGTGTAGACAACTGGAGAGGAAATGGAGGTGCCACTATTTTAAGGAAGATAAGATTAGTCTAAAAGCTGCACTAAATGTATAAAAAAATAAGTTAAGAAAATCGAAAACTAACTGTTACTACAAGCTGATCACTGCAGCCACTAATAAAGCAAACATAAATTGAAATACATTAAGACTTCACTAACCCATCCCATTTTAAGCGAGAAATCAAACCCTTGCAGAAACTACGTGATGATCTGTCGGCTTATTTTGAAAACAAGATCAAAACAATTTTAGATGGGATTGAAAAACCTACGGCATTAAAACACGTCATCTCATACACTAATAGTTCTGCCCCATGTGGGCTGCCTCTCCCCTCAGATTTGACTTTCGCATCTTTGACCAGGCTGGATCCTATTTATGTAGAGGTTTTTAAAACTTTGTATAGGTCTATGAAACCAGGTTCTCCATTGGACCCTATTCTACTGAAACAATGGCTAAAGTGGGAAGATGAGCTGGCAGGCCCTCTCTTGAAACTGAGAATGTGCCTGACTGCTGGAAAAAGCCATAGTTAAGCCATTACTGAAAAAAGTCCTCTCTGACTCTTCAGATCTAACTAATTTCAGACCTATTTCTCTTCTTCCCTTTCCAATAGAGGTTTTAGAGCCCTATGTAAGTTCAATACTATCACAATATTTAGAGGACTACGCATGGCTTGAGGAAGAACAATTTGTATTCCGTCCTGGTCATGGAACTGAGAATGCTCTGATTTGCGCTACCGATGAAATACGGAGGATATGTAACACCCTGAACGTCTCAGGATCGTTTAACAGACACGATAATGAGAACGCAACCACTTGTGAAGGTTTAGTTATTTTAATGAAGGCAAAAATAATACAAGGAATAAACAAAGGTTATAATCACTGGAATCCTCCAGGATAAGTACGTTACCAGCCCACAGCACGGATGGTCCTAACCGTCCTCTGCATATACGCCGATCCCGGCGTATGCCAACAGAGGGCAGAAATGAAATGGCCGACAATGCCAATCGGTAGGCTGTGAGGGGCACGAAGAGTGTTGGGGAGAATCGAGGAGTCAGGGAAACACCCAGCCGGGGTCTCTACCTGAAGGGAGCAGCCGCTCAACCTCTTCCTCAGACTGCACCGGGACGCGGAGTCACCTCCTGGTGATGCGTCACCGATACCCCAATCACAAGCAAAGAAGACTGAACCGAGAGCAGCCGCTCGATCGATCCTGTGGACTTCCGAGTCTGTAACGCGACAAACACCTCCTGGTGTGCGTTACAGCTGGCAGTCCCTGTATCTCTGGTCGGGCTGGGAGTTACGACTCCAACCAGCAAAGGCGCCACTGCGCTTTGACTCAGCCGAGTCAAAAAGCGAAGCTCAATGGTTATCCGGTAGAGCTTCCGGGTCCTTCACAGGTGACGATGGGGCAAGACACTGCCCAGGGAGTAACGACTCGACCTACCTCCGTTCTTGCCTTACTGGAGCACCACTCCGGAACACTGCTCTTCACTAAGCAGGTACGTCGGTGTAAACACAATATCCGACAGCGTTGTACCTCCCGGTTCCTCCCTTTATAGGGCGTGTTTTCCTTGAGTTATGTAACAGCTCTCCTGTTTACATAAGGGCGTGTTTTCCTTGAGTTATGTAACAGCTCTCCTGCTTACATAAGGGCGTGTTTTCCTTGAGTTATGTAACAGCTCTCCTGTTTACATAAGGGCGTGTTTTCCTTGAGTTATGTAACAGCTCTCCTGTTTACATAACCTCTCAACCGCTAAGCATCCTGGGAGATGTAGTCCGTTTTCGCTGGTTACCGTTTTCCTCCCCTCGCATGACAGGAATTCTTGACAGGATAACAGACAACGGACAATCGGTTGTACTGGTCCTCCTAGATTTGTCAGCTGCGTTTGACACGGTGTACTACCACACTCTCCTATCTAGGCTTCTGGCAGTGGGTGTGAGGAACTTGATGTTAAATTGGATAAAATCCTATCTGTTAGGCTGCTGTTAGGCAGTCTCTCTCCCTCCTTTTTTATCCAAATTTAGAATGACAACAAACAGTGTACAATCTCAAAAAAGAGAGTTTCCCAGGGACCAGAAAGGACTGGGTGTCAGATATTTATCAAAAAAGATTCCTTTCTGTGTATTACTCTTTTAGTTGGTGACCATGAGGCCTACACATTTAGATCAATAACCTTTGATTTTTGACTGTGACACTGGACAAATATTGTTACTCCAGACTAGAATATACTTTTTGTTACTCTCAAAATTTATTTTTCATAGGAAAGTTTTCCTATGAAAAATAAATTTTGAGAGTAACAAAACGTATATTCTAGTCTGGAGTAACAATATTTGTCCAGTGTCACAGTCAAAAATCAAAGGTTATTGATCTAAATGTGTAGGCCTCATGGTCACCAACTAAAAGAGTAATACACAGAAAGGAATCTTTTTTGATAAATAACAAACAGTGTACCCCAGGGCTCTTCCCTCAGCCCTATTTTATTCAATATTTATATCACACCCCTGATCTCTCTTATCAAGTCCCATAGGATCAAGCTGATTAATTATGCAGATGATACTCAGCTAATTCTGTCATTGAATAAAGACCAGGAGGACACTCAATGCAAGTTTCAGGCATGTGTCCTTGACATCTTTGACTGGATGAACGCGAACTCACTCAAGATGAATGGAAGCAAAACTGAGCTCCTCGGTTGCTCATCTAATAAAATCCTGGTATCTCTATCCCCTAACTTCTGGCCTCTACCCACAGAATTGCCTTTGGGCAACCCAGCGGCGGTACGAAACTAAGGTGTGATTATAGATTAAGGTCTGTCCATGGAAAAACAAGTGAACAGACTTACCGTGACTTGCTTCGCACTGATCCGGGCCCTCAGGAAGCTATATCCTCTGCTCGACCTTCCAGCCAGATCACTGATCTCTAGAGGTGTAATACTAAGTAGGCTGGACCACTGTAATGCCCTTTTATTAGGGCCCCCCAGCTAATTATTAAAGAAGGTAGAGCGTATTCAGATAATTACAGCAAATGTAACATTGAACAGACCTCGACACTCTTGTGCCACAAAGGCTTTGAATAATCTCCACTGGTTGCCCAGTAAACAGAGAATTATTTTTAAATCCCTCTGTATTGTTCATAAGGCACTATACAACAAAGGACCAAAACCCCTACAAGCTAAACTAACTAAAAATACTCTTAGCAGACACCTCCGATCAAACACAGGCAATTTTGTCCAAGAACCCAAATTTCAAAAAGTTTGACAAGGAGGACGTGCTTTTACCGCAAATGCAGCTCGAATATGGAACAAACTACCAGCTCCATTAAGATCTCAATCTAATTTATTAAAATTCAGAAGATCACTGAAAACTTAGTAGTTCCCTCATTAATAACCTGTTACAACTTCAGAGTTTGATTAGTTGTTTCTTCTTACATAGTGGTAATAACTAGTGCCAGGATACCATGTTGGTCACAGTGCGCTTTATAAGTAATACATACAACACAACACAATACAAGAGTGCAATGTAAACAACATAAGGATAAATAAAAAAACATTACGAATTAAAGTGAACAATATTTGAGACTCATCTGAAAGAATTTTTGGGAAGACACTTTAAAAAACACGACTGAGTAGAAAATGTGTTCACACTGGCTATTTGCTCACATACAAATACTGTAGGAATATTGACACTCACTTCTTTCAGTTAATTCCCCAGCCAGGTGTCTTTTCTGAGAGAACATGAGTTGAACGCTTGGATCACTAATTCTCAGAAAACTGACTGACTATATCATTTGCAGCTTCTTTCCCCCCCTCACCCATCGCCCCCAAAAATAGGCTTTGTTTGGAAAACAGCTTCAATACCAGCTTCAAACCAATGATGTAAGAATTATAATAAATAATCCGTAAGCTGCTTGCGCACACGCATGTGCATTTCATATTTAAAACAGTTGAATTGAGTATCAGATCCATCAATAAATGTTGTAGACCTGTAGAATATCAGGAGGCCTGTACCTGCTGTTTGAGACCTGTGAGGGGACCTGCAGGGCTGAACCTACTTCCACTTGTATCCAGGACAATAAAGTGAACGCCAAGGGTCAGATGACTGATGCCTTGTTAAACTACTGGACCACAACAAGCTACAAGAAGCCTTTCTCAGAGAGTCCAGCGGCCCAGGTCCAACTTGACGTACTTGACTACCTTGCTGCTGTCTTCTGCTTGAGTGAGCCCTGACCTCCAAGTCCTGTTTCTGAGTTCCTGGGACCCTTGACAGTGTCAAAGTGTACTTCTCCTAACACCAAGAAAAACCTAGGGATTACAAACTTTTTGGCTCCAAATACCTCTGAAGGGCAGGGACAGACCTGAAATTCAATTCAACCAAGGTAGACTGCCACTCAGCTGAAGATTCAGGTTTCTTACACTCAGATCCTTTTTATCAGCACCAAATCCATTTCAGCAGGAGCTCACAGAGAAGGTATCCGGCCTCTGAGCTCCAAAAAAGTGACTAAGGCTGAAAGTAGTCAAACTTGACCGGGGGAATGTACCAAAAATATCTGAATGATGAGAGAACTTCTCTGACTTTTCCCTTACGGAACTTTCCCCAAATAAACCGGCGGCTTCCATGGATCCTTATCCAATGCCTATCTAACTTTGTGGAGCCGTTCTGGGATACAGCCTGCTGCCTTGCCCTGCTGATGGATTATTACGTCCAGAAAAAAGACAAAGTTCCAAAGTAAGACCTCCGACCGGGTTGAACCTGATAGGTGTATCTGGCTCACGCTCTTTTGAGGTCTGCCTGAAATAACGCATAGGTTCCGGTCTATAGCGAACAGTTGACAAGCATTATCAGTAAATGCTTTTTGCCACTATTTTTGTTTAAACATTAAGGGCCACATGTAGGTAAATAAATTTTACCGGTTCTTAAATACCGAGCCGTACCGAATCGGTAAATTAGAATCGGTAAGTTATATGTAGGTAAAAATTCGGTAACAGTTACCGATTCGGTAACATTCGGTAAATACGAATCGGAATTCACCGATTCGGTAAATACCGAGGTGATAATTACCGATTCGGAAAATACCGAGGTGGTATCTACCGAATCGGAAAATACCGAGGTGGTATCTACCGAATCGGAAAATACCGAATCGGTACGTACGGATTCGGTAAATAACATCACATGACTTGACGAAACAGCTAATCCTGTGCAACGACAGCCCACCCAACCAGGAACTGCCCACACCCAGGCAGGTGTACACAATTAGCCGAAGTGGCCACACCCAGGCAGGTGTACATAATTAGCCGACCCTGGAGAGGCTCGGAGTGCAGAGGAGAGGCAGGGAGCAGTTGCATGTGCGAGCGGGAAACGAACAGCATGTCCAGCCAGAGAACACAGAAAGACGGAGGGGAAAGGAGGAGGAAGCTCAAATTCAGCCCCAAGGAACTCCAGGTGCTGGTGGAGGAGGTGGTGAAGCAGCACCAGAAGCTGTTTGGGAGGCAATCCCTGCAAGTGCCTGAGGCCGAAAAGCGCAACATATGGCTGGCCATCCAGGCGCAGGTCAATGCTGTGGGAGTGACCCACAGGGACATTGAGGTCCTCAAAAAGCGCTGGTATGACCTGAGGATTGTGACCAAGAGGAAGATGGGCGACATCCAGAAGGAGGCCAGCCAGACCGGAGGTGGAACCAACAGGGCACCTGCCCTCACCGAACTGGAGGAGCTGGTGGCGGCCACACTCGAGCAAGAGAGCGTCGTGGGTCTTGGGGACGCCGACAGCTCTGCCAGAGCCGCAACACAGCAAGGTAAGACGAAAGCACAGCAATGTAGCCGCCCCTACCCCTATCCCACATCCCCCATTGTGAAACGAGAATCACACTGCAGTCCACACGTGTCAGTGCAGACAGGCAATGCATTCCGGGAGATGTAGTCAGGGCAACACTAACCATGACGTAAATGTCACAGGGCAACAAGGCATGTCACGCACTCGAGGCACAAGGAGACAGAGGACAGATTGGAATGTGAAATGATTTATTGTGACGCTTGCAATGCAGCCCTTCGGGGACACTGAGCCAATGTTGTTTTTCTGTCCACAGATGTGACATCATGCAGTACAGGGCATGCTGCAGGGGAGACGGCACACCGGCCACAAAAATCACCTCTAGCCAGCACGAGTTCAGACCAGGGAGCAGGCCCACTTGCAGCCGCACCACCTACGCAGCCAGCCTCGCCGCACACAGAGCCAGCATCACCTCACCGAGAGCCAGCATCACCACCACCAGAGCCAGCATCGCCACTCATGTTCGATTCACCGGCCACATCTCCGCTTGCAGGTGTGAGAATGAGGAGGCGTCCAGCAGCCAGGCTACGAGCCTTAGACACCTCGTCAGACGACAGCATGGGCCCAGAAGACCGCACCGGGCCCCAGGAAGGGAGCCATCCCACTGTGCCCCACACCTCACAGGCAGCACAGACGGGAGCAAGAGGGCGCCGCAGGTCGCGTGTCCAGAGTCCACCAGCACCCACTGACGGCCATGGTGTCTTCTTGGGGCTCGAGGGCCAAATGTTGAAGCAACAGCGCCTGCAATCAAAGGCAGTTATGTCAGTCCAGAGGCACATGCGGGTGATGAGGACAAGCTTAGTCAACATGGACACAAACATTGGCGGCATGGCTGCGGGCATTCGGGACATGTCCCAGTCAATCCAGCAGTTGTGCAGCAAATTAGATGCTGACATCGAAGCACGGCGCCGGGAACGCCAGAGAAGGGACACTACCAGCAGGGCACTCAACCGTCTGGCAACTGCGACTTCCCTACTTTGCCGGCGCTCTGTGACGATGCAGGAGGGCCTAACACAGTGCTGCAGCGACCTGTCTCGGGGGATGGTGCAGGTGACAAGTGCACTAGGGGTGCTATTGACTAGTCAGGCGTCGACAACTGCTGCAGGGGATGCTGCGGAGAGCATCGACACCAGCAGCAGCATCACACCCCCCGTCCCAGAAGCACGCAGGAGCAGCAGGCGGCTTGGGGTTGGCTCTAGTGAGGATGCACAGGCCGTGCAATCCACCACTGCAGCGCGTATGCGCAAACATTGATGTGGCCCTGCTTATCCACTTGCCATTGGGTGACGTAACCCTGGACATACTCATTGTATAGATGGCATATTGCCAGATTGGCCTGTTCATGTGTTCATGGCGTGGTGCCACATTAAACTACGTCATGACTTCTCACAACTCGCTGTGTCCCCTCACTTACTCAGAAATAGTTGCATGTGATCTCTGCCCGTCTCTCTCTCCCATCGATTGCAGTTGGTACTCTAGCTGCGCTGCCCTCTGGCTGGCCTGACTCATCCTCGTTGTCCTCAAAATATGTTAGTTCCACATCTGTACCTTTTTTCGTGGCAAGGTTGTGCAGCATTGCACAAGTGGCAATTATCTTGCAGCAGGTGATGGGTTTGTACTGGCGTGCGCCTCCGCTCTTGTGGAGGCAGCGGAACCTGCTCTTCAGCAGTCCAAACGTGCGCTCCACCACATTGCGTGTAGATTTGTGGGCCACGTTGTATCGTCTCTCACTCTGGGTTGCTGGGTGTAGGTAGGGAGTGAGGATGAATGAACGGCATGCATATGCACTGTCGCCTGGATGAGTAAAAGGGAACCATCAGTTACATGCCTCTATACACTCTGATTTGCAGGTTTCAAGGGGCGTCACTGTTACTTACCCAGCAGGTATCCCTCTCCGAATTCTCCGGCTCTCAGTCGTGTGTAGATCCCACTATTCTGGAAGATGTAAGAGTCGTGGGTGCTCCCAGGAAACTTTGCAACAATATCTGTGATGATGTTCCCTGCATCACAGATCACCTGCACATTGATGGAGTGGGTGGACTTCCTGTTCCTGTAGATGTGCTCTGTATCAGCTGGTGGACAGATTGGGATGTGTGTACCATCAATACAGCCGATGACATGGGGGAACTGTGCCATGTGATAAAAGTCTGTTTTTGTTTTCTGCAGTGCGGCCTGTGTGTTTGGGAAGCTTATGTAGTGGTGCATTCTCTGCATCATGGCATCCAGGAACTTCCTGAAGAAACGGGACAGGCAACTCTGGGATACACCACCCACCGCAGCTGTCACCACCTGATAACTGCCGGATGCCAGTAGATGTAGGCTGCAGAGCACCTGCACATGTGGTGGTATGGCGTGCGCCCTTCTTGTTGGCTGGTCCAGGAGTGGGTGCAGGTCCCTTATCAGGTCCATGATGGTTTCGGGGTGTAGCCTGTACCTCTCATGTATCTCTGCATCAGTCAGCTGGAATAGTGTGATGCGCTGTCTGTAGATTTGTTCCTCCCGTCGCCACACCCTCAGTCCTGCTGCCTGTAGACGTAGGCGCCTTGCAATGACGTACATGGCGGCCATGTTGTCCACGCTGTTGCATTTTGGGATTGCTTATGTGCATTGTTGATGGTTACCACCTGCTTTCCATCCGTGTTAATTACCGACTCTTATTTACCGATTTTCCTGGATTTCTTAATTACCGACTGCTCCTACATGTCATTTTAAATTTTTACCACTTCATATTTACCACTTCATATTTACCGATTCGTTAATAATGTATTCGGTAAATATGAATCGGTATTTTAGAATTCGGTAACTATGAATCGGTATTTACCGCCTCATATTTACCGAAAAGTGGTTTTTGGACTCCTACATCTCACTTGTCTGAATACCGGTCGGTAACGGCATATTTACCGAAAATCGGCCGTTACCGACCGGTATTTCGCTACCTACATGAGGCCCTTAAAAATCAATATCTCCCATTACACTTATTGATTTTTTTTTAAAATGTTGTTCTTTAAATTGTTTTCTATTTTTATAAATTGGAGTGGAATTTTTATTGTGGTGTATTTTTGACGTTTTATCTGTTTTAGAATTTCTGAATGCTTTACACAGTTTTTTATTTATGTGTGCTCTATCCCATAACTACCAGGGGTTGAGTCAAGGTTTACATTAGTGAAACCCTTAGATTTACCAAGAAAACCCTGATGCCAATAAACGACAGTGAAATAAAACTGATCTCCATCTAATCCAAAACAGTTCTCAGGACTAGATGGGCTTTAGCAGTGGCGGATCCAGGACATTCCGACCACTCAAAAACAGCACTCATTTTTTCAGCAGTGGGTCCCTTCGAAGGATTCTGGTTTCTGAGCCCTATAATAATGCCTTTTCACTTAATCCTTAATATGGAGGCAGGCTAAAGGTTGTTTACAGTATAAAGTACTTCCTGGTACATTTTTTTATATTTGAAAGCAGTGATTCTCTTTCAGAGAGAAGAAATGTGTTTAGAGATCAGTCAAAAAGGTGTCTAATACTGGGATTGAAGCCTGTTTATTAGGTAGGTCGGGTTACAAGCTAAATTGCAACAGACGATCTAAGTACAGTTTTGTGATTGCTAGATTGTTGCCTTGCTACAGATACACTTCTTCGTGAGAGACATCACTAAGGACTGTAATGTCAAGACTATCTTTGTCCAAATATTTTCGTCAACTTTGCTTCCACTAATTACACAGGCTGCAGTGGGGAGTTGTAAAGCATGGAATTACACATAAATATGATAGAGCCCACATAATGACACAGCTGCACTGCAACTGGTGATTCGAGATGTGAGCAGTGAGCCCGGCCCTTGCTTTCACCACTTATTCCTGAAGATAAGTGCATAAAATGGAGGTGTGGCCCTCCTCTGTGCAATCTTGCATCAGCACTTAGTGTTAACTTCTGAACTGGGGCGCGAGTATCACAAGCTCCCGCGCGGTAGCACATATATACTAAATGCCCCCCCCCCTTCTGCAGTGTTATAACAAAGGGGCATGAGCACTCGTGCAATTAAAGCATTTGGACCACCATTCTCTGATGGTGAAAAAAGACAGACACTAATGTAGGTGGAGTGGGCCCATTGGTGCCACTGCACCAGCTGCACTGTTGATAGCTTCACCTCTGGCCCTTGACCCCTTTACTTTACAGGCTAATCGATTATCAGTAGAGATATTTAAGAGCTAATGGATCCGAAGCGTTGGTCTCATATTTCATCAACTAACTGTGTGTATTTGTTTACATAGGTTTCTAGTTGTGGTCATTCTGGCCTACTTTTATTTTTTGATGCCAGGTATAGTTAGGAAATCCATGCAACATGAGTCACACAAAGAATGTTTGTAATAAATAATTTTGGATTCGGGCAAACGATTTTGTAGCTTTAAACCTCAGCATGGAATTTACAAAAATGCTGAAACAAATATATCAATTATGCAAAACAGTTATGTTCGTGGGTCTGCGAAGGTAACGTTTTACCGGCTACGCCATCTATTCCCTAGCAATTTAAGCATAATCTATGCATATCATAAAAGACACAGTGATGTGGGGGATTACCGTAAAATGGTGGCGTATGGCTCTACAGCAATGTAATGGGATTTAGCTGTATTGTTGTGTCGTTTAATCATTCCTGTAAACATGCACCATTACACGAACGGCTTCCTTTTCTATACACGTACCCATTTAACTGATCCGTACATTTGCCGCACTTTCTGAATAGTGCTCTCAAGATTCAAAATAAAATAGCTGCATATGTATTTCTGAACCAATATGAACAATAAAACATTGATAGTATGTGTTGGCACACCAGATTAACAGTTAACCTCATTTGCCACTTCTTTGACGATATAGAGAGTATGCTCAGTTTTAGTATATCCAGTCTTAATGTTCTCATGCATAACGCGCCTGTGCATTCCGATTACACGTTCACTTTCTTTTTGAATCATGCACCCTTCATGCATGTTTACATTGTGCCTGTCTCCTGGTGTTGATCTACTCTATTCATTGAAATACAAGCTGGAGTCTGAGGCTGCAAAGTAGGGTCCTCCTAATAAACTGTAGGTAAACATTAAACCACAACCACATTAAGACTATGCAACAGTTAAGTTTCGTCAAGAAAGAAACCAATCTGCAGCCCCCCCTACTGGTGCCCCCCCCCGTGTTCTCATCTTTTTAAAGAACATCTTCCTTTGAGGTAACTAATAAGACTATGTTGGTATATAAGACCCCTGGATATTGCCTGGGACATGCCTGCCCATATTTGATTAAAGATTGGGCTATCTCATGATGCATTTATTCTGTTTAATGGTCGTGTATGCTCAGCAGAAGTCTACTGTATGCCTGGGAAAACCTTTGTGACATCGCGTGCCATTACAACGCAGTGGTTACAACGACCGCGTTGTTACAACGCAAACCATTACATCACAAGTCATTTCAACGACTTGCTGTAGGGGGTACGCTGGACTTAGGAATAGTATAATTTACTATTCCGACTCCAGTTTGTACAACAGCAGGGAATGTGTTGGATTGTAAACCCAACACCTTCCGTCCTCTACAGCAAGTTGTTGTAACGACTTGAGATGTAATGGTTTGCTTTGTAACAACGCAGTCATCGTAACAACCACGTTGTAATGACATGCAATGTAAAGCATACGATCTAAAGGCTGTTTCCCCGTGTAACTACCTCTATTTATGTGCTTATTGCTGCTGCGAATGAGAATTATCACTGACCATACATGTTAAGGCGCAGCACCCATTGTACATTCTACTTTGCTTTCCTGCCTCTATTGTTGCATAATGAATTTTAAGCAGTCTGGATTTTCTCTATGATGTGGGAAAAATCAGAGACAGTCCACAAACCCTTAAAACACGTACATCCTGCGCTTTCTCTGTGTAGACAGAAATATACACAATTTTCTTATGATTTGTTAATCTGAAAGGGAGGGAGCATGTTTGTGGAGTAACATTTACATTCACGTTATGACTATGTGTATATGATATATAATTGAAGATCTGAAAAGGCGCGCCTGGAACAGCCTCAAGATGTCATCCAGGAACAAACTATGGCCTTGATGTGTTTTGCGTTTGTAGTGAGGCCCATCCTCCACCCAGCCCTTCTTTAGCTGCTGGGCGTGAAATCATAGAGGTCAGATGTGGATGTACTTGGAGTGCTCCTTCCATGGCCTTCTATTGATGGGATGGCCATTATTACTACACCTGTGTGATTGACAGCAGTCCTGTTGGCAGGGTTTCCTTGTAGAGAGCCCTTATCGTAATCTGGAAGGAGGTGTGAGTGGAGCACACTGGGAACATTCCATAGTGTCTCCCATATGTTCATGCTGTGTCATGGAACTAGCGACAATGTTACCTTCGGACTATATGGCATAAGGTAGCCTGGTCTGTACTTACTGCGCCACCAGAGAGATTCTCATTGCGCTGCAGGAGAGACAACAGCGTTGTAATAAGTTTTTTCTCTAAATGTAGCGATGTAGGATTACATGCTTCCTATCTCGTACAGTGAAAATGAACACAAATAATCTTTGTATAGGGTTTCTGTTCTGGTGTGCATAAGAGTGTTATTTTTCACTCATTCTCAGTTCCTCCTAAACTGTGCACATTTTGTGCTGGAATTGAGCGCTGATTATTCGCGCCTGTGCACCCTTTGCGCCCTTAGCTGAGTAAAGGTTTTTGAGGAAGTGCACCGAATATTTATTATAATATGTCCACAAGGGTAGTGTGCACAACAAGAAAGAGTCTGGGTCAAACACTGCAGCACACTCACCTGTTTCAGCTGTTGGTGGGGGTGAGCTGTCACTAGGCCAGTGGGCGGCGCAGACACAACAAAACCTTTGGGCTATTGCAGCGGTGTTTGATTATGCGCTCCTGGCATTAGGGCTTTTGTGTAAAATGAGACTTTTTCCACCAGTGTACATAACCCCTGACATCCACCAATACATCAGGCTGAGTGATCTTAGCCCAAGTGGTGAGGTGAAGGTCAAAGCTCGGGCAGGTCACCCGCATGGAGTGAACTGTGTTTACAAAATGAAGTGCAGAACACCGTGCTGTGTGTGGTTTTTAACATCATGCCTGTTGCATTGGACTGAAGTGCACGGAGCAGGATGTGGGAATACAGCTAACGGAGGGCGATGATAGTGCTGTTCTCAAAGGAGCTGCGAATCCAGGAAGCCGAAAACAAAGTTTTCACTGTGGCATTAGATGCCCCCTTGAAGCACTTAATTTACAAAGGATTAACAGTTCGGGGAGCCTGCGTGAGGTGCTGCCAGTCAACGGGTTATCAATCCGAGTGTACTGCTCACACCAAAGCCCAGACTATTGTCCAGGGACAAGGCAAGGCTAATCGAGGGCAGAACGTGGCGCTCGGGTGTAACCTGCGGCTGCTTTGTAGGCAGCCACAGAAGAACCCTGTTCATAAAGGCTGCATTAATATTGTAGAATGCTGTTACGTAATTACATATATTTTGGAGAGTAATAGGGCTATTATAGGTGCCATACAAAATGTTTTTGAACTCCAAACATTACTTACATTCCAACTCTTCTCTGAAGCCGCACTCCCTATTTATGAGTCCTAAGAGCCTACCTAAGGACACACTGATGTCATCACATGATAATAAGTGTTACCAACAAACAAAACCCATTCATTTTACAATAAGTGTCAAAAGAGTCTTTAGAGAATAAGTCATTTTTGGGACGAGAATGTCTCCTGTAGGGCGTGAACGCGAGTGCATTCCTCCTCCTAGTTGCCCAGCCGACATAGCTCCCATTCTCCCTTAAGCCAATCACAAAGCTGCAAGGCAGCGTTGTGATTTATCTGAGCGCTGTGGTTCGGTGCTCAGACGGGGCCTGGGAGCCTGGGCATGTTCTCCACCCAGGCTGTACAATAAAGCCGTTGGAGAACATGCCAAGTGCGCATGATGGCTTGGCTGGCCCAAGACGGCTGGCCAAACCATCATTAACACTTGGAGAGTGCCACCACTCTTCCCCTTGCAGTGCTCTGGCATCACAGAGCCCATCCATGCCCACAGGAAATGAACTGAGCCACTGCAGTAGGAAAAAGAAAATGATAACATTGTGATGTTATTATTTTCTTTTTCCTTTTTGAACCGCTCAGAGAGCAGTGGCCCCCTGTGCATTTCACAGTTTAGGAATCTGATCCTAGTTGAGTACACTATAGCTTAGTACAAAGATGCTCTGATGCATTCTTGCTCTCTGAACCAGGAAGAGACAGAACACCAGGCAGTCTTTATCCGCACAGCACTTGCACCACCACCACCAACAAAAACATTGTTTAAAGTGTGTGATTATGCTTAATTCTAAGGATGACCAGAGCTGAATAGGAGTGACACCGGGACTATGCAGTGGTGTTATTTTAGCCGTAAAGCCACTGCAGCTGTTTGGTTTCACACAGGAAGCAAGCTCTTTCGAACTGACCATAGAGAAGAGTAAACACACAGAGCCTTGAGTGGATCATGGTCTTGCACAGTGCGAGTGACTAGATAGGGATATCGAGATAGGAACCTACTCCACACCTTTGGATGATCATAGACCACACCCTTGCTACGCAGAGTGGCCTCAAAAGTATTTCATGTACATCTGACACATCTTTGGCGGCTTGCACGAGAGAGATGAAAAATGTCTTATTGTTCAGGAGAATTATGCAGGTCTTTGGCCTCGCTGGTCATTCAAACTTTTAGGTGAGTTTCTTACTTCAGGGATCTTGTCTTCGTTAGTCATATTGTTTTAAACAATGTTTAAACGGAAAAGCACGTGAAAGCGTTCAATTGTGTGCCACCAACACAAATGGTGTCACCTTAGATCATGCAAGAAACATGCATGTGTCCCGACATATGCGCTGGGAAGGCCCATCCAGTATAAGGCTTCAAACTTGAGAACCCTCGAACACCAACAGAAATCTATGCTTGCTTCAATAATGTACTCAGGAAGCTCTTTTAAGATCAATCACTGGCAGCCATTTTTAGCACGATGACGTCACAAAAATACAACAATTGATTCCACTGGACTTCGATAAACACTCAGAACAGGTGCTGCTGTATTTCCCATTTGGTTCCGGTCATCCTTAGAATTAAACAGATGCACATCTTTCATTGCCAGAATAATCTTAATATTGGCTTTAAAGGAACCCGCTTTATAAAGGTTTAATTCACAAGTACTTCACACAATGATGTTGGTGGTGACCCAAGCAGGAGTTACCTTAAAACATGGTCTCTCAGTATAGCAAGAGTCACTTCATGCTGACGGGTAACCGCACACATGCAATAATATGTTTTAATATCGCAGGGTGCTTCATGTTTCAATGGCATTTAATTTCGTGCAGTAAATGAAAAATAACGCACATTTTACGGCCTCTTATCATGCACTGGGGCGGCAGTGGAAAGAAAGTATTATTTTAAGTGATTTGGGGGAAGTCCACGGGCCAGCCTCAGTCTGCAGAACAGTGCATTAAATCTCCCGCTTTACGAGTACCCGGATTCAAATAAAACTAAATGAACACGGCACTAACATTCCAATAACTTTAACAGGAAGCAGTTGCAGTGATTCTTGTCGCAGGTTTTTCTGTTCTGCAAATGCCAGTCACATTTATGCTCCATTATCTGTATCTCAGCCCGATTTAGAGAGAATGACGTCGTTTATATACGTACACGTTCTGTGGGCTACCGTCCTGTTGTCACCTCCGCAGATTAGACGTAAACACATTTAAAATGACTAATTATCGCAACAGAGTCCATGCAACGCAATGTAACAGACCATAATTACACATACAAGACTCCCTGCACTTAAACCTTTAGAGCTCATAAATGGAATAATGGAGGGCCAGGGAGTGTGTGAGAGACAGACTGCGTGACAAACAACATCCCCACATCTGCACTTGTATTGCGGCTGCAGAGACAGGCCGCAGAAATGCAGCCTCATTTAAAATGCAGGTGACGCCTATACAGAATCATAGATCACTTGAGACCCTATGTTTTCCCGTAAGGGAGAGTAAGCATTCCAATCCATTCCAACGACAGGAGACGTGCCCCTGCCATTACTAGAATATTCATACACATGGTTGTAGAAGGGTTGTTATTTTCGTTTCACCACTTACAAAATCATAGAAACTCTTTTGTTGCAATCTGCGATCGAATTATTTCCCAGCAGTTTAGCAGTAGCCTTCAAATATTGCTCATGCTGTCTGTGTAAATAGCAAAAGCGGATGGTTCTCTTGAACACAGGGCTGAGAAGCATTTAATTGTAATGATGCCGTTCACACTTACACTATAGTAGAAAAAGTTCTGTAGGCCATGTTTATGATATTTCATTCATGAAATAGAGGAAAGAGCTCTGATAATCGCATGGCATATATTTGGTAGACGGTTGTCTTTGTAACATGGTTATATACAGAAAAATGCAAAGAATACTATGGATTTGACCTACAGGAGCCTGCCTCCCTTGTAGCCCTCCAGGAATGATGAAAACGTGCTGTGCTCCTAAGATGGTGGCTGCCCGATTCCCTAGAGCTTAATCAACTAATTTGCATCAGTCTCACAATCATGCAAATGGTTTTGATTGTAGCACATTTGTATTACAATTAAAAGAAAAGTGAATATGGATGAGTAACGTTTCACAGGAGGATTTGTAAAGTCCCACGGTAAAATAGGATTTGGATATGTTTTATACTGCTATGGTACCTCTGTTTCTCAATTGGTCTGACACGTTTCAGGAAGGAAGTCTATGAAGCATAGTCCTGTCCAATCAGAGCTGGGGAAGCTGGCTCAAATTACTATATGGCTATTTCTCCCTGATTGAAAGGACATAGTAAAAGTTTCCCAGAGCAGGAAGAGCACACCCAAGCTGCGCTTCAACGACTGGAGCATGGTGAGATCCGAAGGAACCCAGCAGATCTGAGAAATTTACCATCTGTTCAGGAAGGAAGCATCTGTTCCTTTAAAAAAAAAAGGAAAGACCTTCACCCAAATTACGTTATTTTTTTTTACAGAGTTTTATATAACGTGAACTTGACCCGAATCGGGTATCAGAGCCCTTTACATAGCACCAGTTGGGTTACATGAGGTCACATTCATTTTTGTTAGGCACGGGGAGATTAAGTGATTTGCCCAGAATCTTAGGATGTTCAGCTTAATTGCAGAGCCTCAAACCCAGTTCCCCAGATTCGAGGTCGACCACCCTAGCCGTTAGGCCAACTGCTCTCCCCATTGATGGTCCTTATGCGATGAGCACAAATAGAGACTCACTCCTCGGTATGTGAGTGTTGTAGGTAGGTGAAATTATGTACTTTGCACCTTTATATAATCCTATTGTTCTGTACAGAAATAGAAAATGTAGGTTTAGTAGTTAGGCTTGCTATGAGTTTATTCCGTGAAGCTCGTTGATTCACCAATGTTTCATGAAAGGATAACTTTGGGGTTGTGTTGCTGTCAAATCTACACAATTTCAAATAATCCTTTATTTTTAAATAAAATTTAGCTTAACTAATCATTATTGTCATCATACTTCCATTAATTCAGGTTGTTTAGGCTGTCACTTCTAACTCACAAATATGTTAGGAGGCATCGGTTTACTAACAACATCACTGAATAAGGGGCAACACACTGTTTGGAACATCTCAGCAGTTGTTTCCAAATCCCTAAGAATTCGCTACAGAATGACAACACCGGTGATTCTAAACAAATCATGAATAAAAAAGTGGTAGCTTTATAGGTGTGAGTGATTGCAAATACAGTTGATGCACCCCAAACATATTGTCTTGACATATATTAGTAGTAGTTCAAACTAGAAGGACCCCGTTTATTCGTTGCATGTTCCAAGATATTAGAATACTGGCTTGCTACATAATCAGACTTCCCAATTCAGAAGGCCTAATGTTGAAGTGGACTTCCCCATTGCATTTTGGGTTACATTGTTCAACAGCACCTTTGATGAAACTGAGTACTAGAAATTGGGTTACTGTTGCAGGGGGGGGTGAAACCCTACTCCAGCAGGAGCCACAATCCTTCTCATGGTGAAGTCATAAGCAAACCCTAAATTCTTCTCTGCTCAACCATCTGGTAGTTTGGCACAGAGCAGTGAAGCTTAACTTAGAGGCAACGTGCAAAGTATTTATGCAGCACTTCATACAGCAATAAAGTGAAAACACAACACAAGAAAAATCCCACACCAAGTTAGAAAAGTATGGTACATTTCAATAAATAAATCAAGACTAAAACAACAAAAATGTAATCAGTAGAACAGAAGAAATGCAATTTTAAAGATTTAAGTGAAAATAGCACCAAAAAGCATAACAGGCAAGATTTCAAGCCCAACCCAGACTTACCAGGCTTCACCCTCCCCCCCACTTCGTCCTTAGAGTGCCCTGAAGAAGGTGTGACCCTTGCAACCGGGTCTACCACCGAAACGTGCTTCGGCGCATTTTCTTACTCGACTGGCACAACCTTTCTAAAAGAGCTGATGCTACTATTTGTTCTTATCTTTACTTCATACAATGTTAAAAACTGCAAAGATCAATTTATTAGACATAACAATAGGAACTGCTAATAAGCACTGTGTTAGGAAAATATTTGGACTAACAATCTGTTGTTACATGTTTGAGCATTTGTGTCTCTAAGAATATTGGGTTCTTGTGGAGCCGATCGTTTTTGTCTCTATCTTGTCTATGTATCTGAATGAGTGCATGAATGAATGCAGTTTTGAAAAGAATATATGGCTAGTAATGTATATTGTGCATAATATTTATGGTTCACTCATCTGGTTAATGGAGGTCAATGTAATTGTATATACAGATTTGTTTTTTGTAAATCTATTTTAATGGCTATGAGCTATTTTATGTATTTTGATATGACTGTGTATTATTGATCTGCATAATAAATTAAGATTTTATAGCTAAATAAAATGAAAAATTACTCATCGTCTGGTTATACATAAAAACCCTCTTTGCACACTGTCCTAGCTCCGTGGGGTTGAGGTGATCTATTCCCCTCTCTCTTTTTTCTATCAAGACACTATGCTCTAGTTAAGAAATAGTTTTCAGGCAGTGGGTTTATTTGTGTGCTTATGGTTTCCCCTGCACCCCTGCCTAGGTATCAGTCCAGGGACCCCTTTCTGTGTGACTTTTTATAGGTCCAGAAGGGTACTGAGGAGTTGGGGGTCTGAGGATCACTATTTAGACCCGATGCCCACTTTGAAGTAGTGGAAGATTTTGGAGGTATCCACCCCATGCAGTGCCAGGCATCACCTTCCTTCCTGTCTGGTCCCCAGCTTGACTGGGGTCACTATAAACCAGTATAAAGTCCTTTGTGAGAGTGCTCAGGCAGAGCTTTTGTGATGTAGGAGACAGCTCCTCCCCTTCGTTAACTCAGTGGCCCATCCTGCAAACACATATCTTTCCTTTGTCTCATTTCTTGGGAGCAGTACACAAAGACCAATTACCAGACACAGGTATGTGGCTCACGTTCAGGCTGCATCAAATGATTAGGGAAAGAAAATTACAACTTTCTAAACGTGGCATTTTTAGAATTGTGACTAGAAATCTGACTTTGCTATTAAATAGGGCTTTTAATTACAATTCTTTAGACACCAAACTCAACCTGTCTACCTGTTCTTAATTGGAAGTTACAGTTTATTAAATGTAATAGGGAACTCCAATGTCATCCAATGGGAGAGGTAGGCCTTGCAGTAGTGAAAAACAACTTTAAGACTTTTTCACTACTATCACATGTAAATCTTAAGAGTACATGTCCTACCTTTTAAATAAACTGCACCCTTCCCTCTGGGCTGTTCAGGGCTAGCCTTGGGTTGACTAATTGGTATTAAAAAGGAAGGTTTAGGTCTGCCAAAACGTTGATTTTGCGAGGTCGAAATGGCAAATAAAAACTGCAGGCACAGGCTGCAACGGCAGGCCAGAGACATGGTTGAAGGGCTACCTAAGTGGGTGGCACAATCAATGCTGCAGGCCCACTAGTAGCATTTAAATCACAGGCCATAAGTTCAGGCTCTGTACCACTTTACTAGGGACGCACAGCTAAATTAAATGTGCCAATTTGGTGCAAGCCAATTATACCAGGTTTTAAGGAGATAGCACAAGCATTGTAGCACTGGTTAGCAGTGGTAAACTGTGCAGAGACAAGCAAAACAAAGTCAGCAAAACAAGAGGATTGAAGGCAAAAAGTTAGGGGAGAACCAGGCCAAGGATGCTATGTCTAACAGTGAGATTTTTTTAAAAAGCTAGCGATGATTACTTACAATTGCTCAAACCGCATGTTAATGTATGGTCTAAGTAAGTTATGCTTGATGTGTGACCTAAATACCCAGTAGTTTTCCAACATTGCAGTTGCTACTTAGAAGTGCTGCAGTGTCATACAAAATGCTTATAGCTTCACAGCAAAACAAAGTAGAGCTTTGTGACCGCTGAAGTTGTTTTACATAGTTGTATTTGGTATAGTCTACATGAAGAGGTGCATGTGTGGCGTGTAATATTTGAGAAGTAAAGTAACGTACCAATGAAGCTGTCAAACTGTCCCTAGAAAGACTAGTATTTCAAAGCATGCATGGTCTATGGTAATGATGAAGCCAGGTGTTTGGCAATGGCCCAGCCGCATATAGTATTGTCTCAAACTACAGTAAAGCGAGTCAACATCTATTTTACAGCGCGGTTATAAAATTTGATATGAATAGTGGTAAGTGCATCTTTTAAAGTTTCAAATGCATTGTGCAGATTTATCAATAGCTTCACATTTTCCATGAGACTTTTACAGACAAACCTGTGATAAATAACAATCTGCTGGAGACCTTACCATCAGCACTTCAGACACAATTCAGTTAAAATGTGACTGGCTCTTTTCTTTCTCTTTCTCTTTCTTCCTTTTCTCCTATGGCTTGACGAGCCCCATGAGAGAATTTGATAAGGAGTGTTCATTAGATTATATTCTAAAATTGTATTGGATGTTTTTGGTTTTGGCTGCACTGTCATGAGTATGTATTCTTGTCCATGTTCAGAAGATCAAGCTGTGACTGGCAAACTGGTCATGACATTCTTCTCAGAGGTAGATTATTTTTTCCAAGAGAGCAGTGGGCTAAGCATGGACAAAGGAAAAAAGCAAATAAGTTGTACTCATATGGAAAGTTAACATACACTTGCTTTCCAGAAATACCTCAGAATTACGAGAGTGTTAATGTTTTTTCTATCCAGTTCACATTACATATAATATGTGCAGTATATGAACATATGTCTTCTAGTTCTTAATTCTACTAAATTATAACTTTATGTTAAACATATTGATATGAAATAGATTCTATTATTGGTATGACCTTTCTGGTTTGAGGGCTCCATCACAGATCAGAGTCTGCTGATACGCAGTAGGAAGAGTGAGGGTGTTTCATACTTTGTTGTTGATAATTAGATGCTCTCTGGGTTTGTTGGGTATGGCCCAAGGTCTGAATAATGAGCAAAGAGAATTACTTGGTGTATTTGTTGACCGGCAGTGTGTAAATTAACTAGAGCTATTGAGTGATGTGGTTGAGATCGGATATGAATATGCTGGCTTATCGGGTGGATGAGCTCTGCTTACAACATGCAATTTTGTCTAATGATGTATGTTGATGATTATGGTGAATGATGGTGCATGCCAATATCCATCCTAATGGTATATCTGTACTGCAATCCATATGTGAGAGGTGCTATGTCTAATATGTAGTGTTGGAATTTTGTGTCTTGTTGAGAGCATCTTGACAACCAACTATATGGCATATCTCCTATTTGTTTGTTTACATGGAGTTCTATTCATTGTCTTCGATAGCAGGTTGATTTAATTTTGAGTCCTGCCGGGGACCCATGTCAATAATATAGAGCATATCTAGGCTGTGTTGGGAGCTTGTGCTATATTTTGTTCTAATTGTGCTGTTGCACCAAACAGTGAAACATTAACTATTATTCTTAAAAATCAAGGGTAGATATCACCCATATATATAATAAGAGATGACTTTGAATGATATAACATTACCCACCAATTGCAACTGTTGAAAGCCGTGTGGCATCATTTCATGGTTCCATAAACTGTACCATGAAAGTTACAAAAAATATTACGCTGTGAAAGAATCTAAGCTTTAACTGCAAAGAGTTCTGTCCCCATCCAGTGTACATCCTCACTGTACCTCACCTCTCAGTTTGAAACGATCAAAGTCAGTATATATTTACAATTGATGCTAATGATGAGAATTTTATTGGTCTTAACCTCATGTCCTTCCAATCCCAATCATTGGAGGAATACTGACAAGTTCCATGATGAGTGAATAATAGCCACGTAGGTATGCCACACCTTGAGTAAAAAATCACGAAGAACTGCTGAGCATTGGCTCTCAAACCTTCATCAATGATGTAGTTTTTAATAAATGTCAATGAAATGGAAAACCCGGATAATCCACAGATTTTAGAAATAGGGAAATGTGTCTAAGAACGAAATTCCCTAAAGCTGCTTGATCTGGTGGGTCTGTAACTGACTGATCATGGTTGAATGTCAGCCATGTTGTAACAAGTAATATAGCTCATAATTAAGCTGATATACAATGCCAACTACTGCAAGATGGCTTCACTTCCACATCAAACATAGTAGACATTGCACATGCCTTACATATAGAACAACCTACAACAATTACCCACTGCTATGTTTAAAATACTAGCATTCATTATATTGACAAATAGAGAGAAAGTAACCAAAAGAGGGGAGCCTACAAGTCACAGTGTATAAAAGTTATCTTACAGAACATTTAGAGCCATACTATACTATTTTTATCTGTATCATAGCAGATAATTGTTTTTTTCAGTAAAACATGGGATGATCTGATTAAGGGTAAAGGTTGTGCTGTCATAGCTCAAGGTAGAGCACATTTGAATGAGAGTACTAAATATAAACTTTGCAGTGCTACTATTGCATAATGGGGCAGCTATTTTCAGGCGTTTAAATGATGCATATTTTGCTACAAATGCAAATACAAGGGCCCTGATATAAACGTATTGTTAGACAATGTTGTCTGGCCAGCATTGACAAAGCATACACAATGATGTCTACGCAAGAACCTGATTCATATTCACATACAGCAGCGGCCCATTCTTAGAGGCTGAGGGGCCACATTCTTCACCGTTCTCCTGCAAAGAGTGTGTGTCAGGCTGAACAAAGGTCAGCTTGGCAGACACTCTTCTTTTTCAGGTCAGGCAGCCAGTGGCTGGACATGTGCAAAATGCGCATGACCCTGGTTTCCAGACCTGAACTATGCCAGGCTGAAGATTTCACAGTCCTGTGGGCATGACCTCCTCAGCCTGACAAAATTGCCTCGAGGCCCTACCCCTCTTGACAAGTGGTAGTGTCACCCATTGTCTTGGATTTGTGCTCTTCAGTTTTAAGCCCTGAAGTGCCTAGGACCGAGTATCAATCAGTGAAATCTCGTCACAGAGTGGGGTGGGGTCAGCAGACTCACTAACACCATCCCACTGTGTGACTAGGTTGGAACTGCTGCCTTTCCTCTTCAGCCGATGAAGGAAGGCAACAGACCCAACCCTCCTAGGACCTCTGAGGCTTTCCTCTTAGATTTTTTTGTAAGGTAAGTTTTATGTATTTTTATGTTTGGTGCATGTATGTATGAATGTATGTGTATTTGTTATGGAGTATTGTTAATGGGTGTTTGTGCGTGTGTGAACACATGGATATGAGTGATGTGTATTTGTGCTCATATGCCCCCTGGCCCCCTCCCTGGTAAAACTACTGCCCGTCACTGTTAACACCATGTAGTAAGGTGGAGTGGGAGGCCAAGATGAGGCTTGTGAAGGACGCAAAAGCAAACCATGGTTCTGAACGCGATCGCAGTAAAGTTTCAATGAAGTGTTTGTAAAGAATGAAGGTATAATTTTAAAACCTGTGAGTTGCTACCTTTCAGGCACAACCATAAATACCATCTTCCGTTCTCTAGAGGCATGGACACAAGTATTATTGATTTACGTTCAAGCTATCCTACAATGTGAGTCATATTGAAGGAGCAGGAAGGAGCCCATTGAGAAAGATGATCTGGCAGTGGCGGCCCCTCATTAGGGCTGAGGAGCGCCACCCACCCCCCTGCTGACAGTGCAGCAAAAATGAAAAATAAAATGGTAATAAAATTAATTACCGTTTTATTTTTCATTGCAATCAGTGTTTGGGGGCGAGGCTGCTGCTGACTGTCAGCAGGGGAGTGAAGCTCACTCCACCAGTTTACACTGCGAAAGTCACTGACTTACGCAGTATAAACCTCTCCACCTAGCTGTCTCAGACTGCTGGGTGGAGAGCAGTCACAGGCCTCCTGGGCCTGGTGGATGGAGCATCAAGGCAGCCCGCTCCAGCCAATCCTGTTGCTGCTTTCATGCTACTCATCTGCAGCATGAGAGCAGCGTCGGGATTTAAAGAAGAGGGTTGCCTGAGGATCGATAGTTGCCTCGAGCTGACTCCTAAAGAAAGAAGAAAATGCAGAACGAAATGCGGTAAAGTACTTCTTTTTTAAATTTTCTCTTTGCCCCATCCCCCCTGGGTTTATCTGTCTCCTCAACACTCCCCGCCAGTGTTGAGGGTCACGGACCAGCACTGTGATCTGGCATCACTGGAAATACACATTTCACATGTTCATGTGATAGACACTACTGTACAGAGTATTGTGCCAGTTCTGGCAAGGTACAGTGAAACGTCCTTATTTGTACTAGAGGTGTTAATAAATGTACACATTTCATGATGCAAATATAACTGGAGTTGCTATGTTTTCGCCAATTCGTAGTTGCATGTTTGGTCTTCTTCCATGTTTTATGTTTGAACGCAGTGTGACATATGCTACCCCTTTCCCACCACTGTCTCATTTGTGTCTTCAAGGTCAATTTGCTCTTTTGTCACAGCATTAGCTTCTTCTGCCGTGAAGGGCCTTAACTAAATTTCCTTTTAAGTATGGTAACTTTCAAGAAAACATAGCTACTGACTCTTGTAAGTTAATGTGCCTGTTTGGGGTATTTACAAACCAACCATTCCAAAACCTCCATTACGTATGATTGTTTTTGGTAACAGTTGTGGCTGTATGAATTTAGGAAAAAATACTTAAGGTTTTTTCATAGCCCAAAGTTTTGGGAATGCACACAAAGTATGCCAGTTTAGGATTTTGAAATTTACACAATTTAAGATTATTTTTGGTAATCCTGTCTTCCAACTCTTAAACATTCTTCTTCCCCCTTCCCATGAATATTGTAGTAATTTTTACTGTTTCCCTTACCTTCTGCGAAATTTGTGTCCAGAATTTCTACATGTAAATTAAAATTGCTGATATGCATGCAAATAAGGAGCTTGGGGGAGTGGGGGGTATGCACTTTAATTTTTTGTCAATCGCAAAAAAGTTACACCTGAAAGGATGTGCATGACATGTGCATGACATTTCCCTAACCATCCTCCTGACTGTCCCTTGAGGACACCCATGAATGACACTTAGAAGAAAACTTTAAAATGTTTCAATTATGCACACGAGTAATTAACAAAATTTAAACTGACTGCCTTATGCCAGTTATGGAACTCTTGTAAAAATGATGTACCTTAGACAGCTGTAAATTAATCCCATTTACAGGCATAAGTCAGTTGTGAGTCTCAACGTTTTCTTTGCATATTCTGTTCTATAAAATGAGTCAAGCAAAATAACTACCTTTCCAAAGTATATGCTACTACTCACAGCCTAAACTAAGACAGTTTCAACAAATGGGATAAAACCCTAATTGTTTTTGCATTAGATTAGTAGCATGGGTGAGGTGCGAAAGAGGTACCTTGCATGGCTGTGCACACACTGGAATGTAGGTAACAAAGCAGAGTGCCAAGCATAATCAATATTTTAGGTAGGTACAGAAAAACAATTTATAAAATAAAGATGGCATTCCTACCACAGCTTCGTGAACTAGATACAATATCTAGAAAGGCCCCCTTCAAGGATTACCAGTGTGCTATCTGGTCACAAGGATTTCAACCCCATTTGGACTCATGAGTGACTTTCCTTTGCAATTTTTAACATAATGGAATCCATGAAATGAGTCTCACAAGAGTGAAGGAATTAGCATAGTCCACTGGATATCCTGTTAGACTCGTCCCTGCAAAAAGGACCAGTGTACCTGTCACACAAATGAATTGACAGGCATAGGTTTGCTTAAAAAATAAATACAACATTGTTGGCTATAACACTTTAATTAAAGTTTTGAGCCTGTGAGTTTTTACCTGAGGGTGCAGCAAGGACTGCCAAAGGAAGGGGCTGTAGGTATGGTGAATCTACACTAGAGGATTACTCCAAAGTTGTGTGCCTGCAGCTTCAGAACATTCATCGAACAATGTGTGACCATAGGGCTTATTACATGGCCCACCTGCGGAATCGCACCCCTGGGTGCTACACGGCGAACCCTTTCTTCACCATCTGTCTGGTCTCTCTTCAGTGGTAAAGATAAAACACAAATGAGCACTGATCTGGTGCATAATGTAAAACAGCGTCCCTGCGGGATGAACCATGCTGTATGGGATGCTGGTCTAACTTCCTAAATAACGCATGAGTGTTTAACTTCCTATTTAACAATACCAAAGTGATATTAATCGCACATTAGATATAGCTTCATTACACTTAATAGCGAAATATGAAGAGTTCATAAAATGATTTATGGCTGGAGTTTAATTTGAGTTCCAGGTCTGTGAATAAACCAAAGAGACAGGGAAATGAAAAAAGGGAGCAGTGATTAACCACATAACAAGGGAAGGAGGGATGAAGTTGGCAAACGGATCTCTGGATTTATGATAAGAATAACATACTGTTTCTGGGAGCAAACATTTTCAGAAAATTAGGCCAAATATTCTCTACATTTTAGCCAACTCAGACAATGTTTGATGGCTTCCTCTGTCTGACAGACACATAGGCAATGTTAGTCCTGTTACCCACAGGGTAGTTTTCCCCCAAAAGTTTTGCCTACTTACCTCCAATATTTGCTAGATTTTTGCTTTTGTTGGCCTTAGGACACTGCGCACGTTACAACTGCTAACCAGTTCTAAAGTGCTTGTGCTTACTCCTCTAAATTTGGTTTGATTTGCATATACCTAATTGGCATATGAGCCTGTAAATTAAATGCTACTAGTGGCTCTGTAGCACTTATTGTGCCACCCACCTAAGTAGCACTCTAAAAGGTGTCCTAGGACTGTCACTGCAGACTGAATGTAGTGTTGCACTGCCATGTCGACTTGGCATTTAAATCCCCTTGCCAAACCTTGAGCTCCCCTTTTATTACACATCAGTCACCCCTAAGGTAGGCCTAGGTAGCCCATAGAGCAGGGGCTGTGTAATTAAAAGGTTGGACATATACGTTTACATTTTACATGTCCTGGTAGTGAAAAACTGTCAAATAAATGTTTCATTACTGTGAGGCCTACCCCTCCCATAGAGTAACATTGGGGATTCCATATCACATGTTATAACCTGTAATTTCTAGTTGAGAGAAGGTAGATATGTCATGCTTGGAACCGATGAAAGTATTAATTTTTCGTCTCACAGTCCTACAATAGAGTTTGCCTGAATGGGCCATCTGTTGGTAGGATAGGGGGCAACACTGAGCATAGCCCCACTTACACCTAAATAGCCTGTATTCTGCGCTCACACAAAGGGTCTAACAATCCTCTATTGTCACAGCAGCTAGCTTGTAGCCAGGGCAGGGAAGTCAGGAAATTACAAGAACTTCAAACAACCTTTCTAGAAGCTTCTCCCAACCATCCTGAAGAAGGGCACTAGGGTATGAAAACCGGAACTTCACACCCACTCTCCAGTTCACTATTGGACCTGTGCAAACACTCTCAGAGGACTGTCAGCTGTTGTGACTTTCTGTGCATTCTGCAAGACTTCTGCTGCACCTGGAATGACTGTCCTGCTACCTGCCTTCAACCTTCACATGCCAGCCCTGCTGTTGAGCCCTGAATCTACACCTGCATCCAGGACTACCAGAAGTGACTCTAAGAGCTAGTTTTCTGGCCTCCTGTTCAGAGCCACATGAACAAAGCAGGCTCCTACCATCTTCTAACCGCACCTGGACCCAGCCAGTCGCTTTCCCTGCAGGGAATGGCGGTGGTGCGGTGGGTCCGCATGGTTTTTTTTTGAGGGATGATGCCAAAGGAAAATTAAATAAATAATGAATTTTCCCTCTGCATCATCCCTCAAAATCCCCACGTACGCGGCCCCACCGCTGTTACCTGCAGGGACGGCGGCTGAACCCCCAAGAATTCTGCACCAATGGTTTTGGTGCTAAAGATGCCTAGATGGCTATTTTTCAAAACTGAGGACTTAGACCAAAAAATGTTCTGAGAACCAGGAGGAGACCGGAAACAACCTGCTCACCTATCCATCGGAGGTGCATCACCAGTCGTATTGACTTGCGACTTCTCCCGCTACGTTCTTCTCCACAACAGTAAATCCATTTTTGTGGTCCAACACCAAAGGGATAGCCGACCTCTTGGAATTGTCTTTGGCTCCTGCCCTCTGCTTTGTCCTGCTGAAGTTTTCCAGCTTTATTTCAGCTACTAAGTCTGAATGTAGAAATCTTCCCCACAGCTTTGATCCAAGGCCATCCGATGATGACTCTCCCTCCTCGGACACCACCTGCAGTCTTGTCCCACTGAACGTTACCTTCTCATTCCTTTTTCTTCCAAAATATTTGAGTCTGAAGGTAAGCACAGACCGGACCCAATCCATTTCTTGAATCCGAATGGCGCTCCATCGTGCTAAGCCTTAATTTTTTACTTTGACTTGGTCTCACGTGACTAGATGTCTGCGGTTTGTACTTTGACCTTTTAGGCACTGTTTTGAACCTTGAACTTTAAAATCATATCTCTAGTTCTACTGATTGGAGTTTTGTAGTTTTGGTGTCAAATAATGTATTCAAATTTACCCTAATTGTCTACATTGGTGTGGTATATTTCTTGTGTTGTATTTTCATGTTATTACTGTTTGTGTCCTACATAAATACTTTACAAATTGCTTCTGACTTCAGCCTGACTGCTTTTTTGTGCCAAACTGCATAGGGTTAAGCACAGATTATTTTAGTGATTTCTTGTGGTTCACCCTGCAATGGATTGAGGATGTTGCTTTACTAAGGCTCATCCCCCAGCCAACCGATGACCCAATTTCTCACAGGTAACATTTAGGAATCTATTTGTAGAAAAGGTGAGACTGCTAGTAGGCCAGATGTGAGTGAGTGAGTGCGGCATGGTTGGCAGTGAAGGAAGAGGGCTTTTCCTGGAACTGGCTAACGAGGATGCCAGTAAACCCTGAAAGTAGCAACACTGTGGAAGCCAAGGTACTGTGAGAGAAATATGGGCATAGGATTTGCCAATATATTGGCAAAATGAAAAGAAAATATTGGGGTTTGTTAGAATTTATATACAATTCACATATCTCTAGTGGTATGCGCCACCTGGACAAACAACATCTGTTAGTCATGTAGCTAGCCATAAAAAATTTTTAATTCAGTAGAATAACATCGATCACTTAGCTAAAGCTTTTTTGCCTTCTACGTATAGTCACTGAATGGAAGCGGAGTCCCATGATTCGAAACCACCTCGTATTATCGGAAAATGGTACGATTCATGCAGCGTAATTTATGGGCTATCATCTGCATTTATATTTAAAGGGCACTGAATATTTGTTTTTCGACACACATACTCTCGCTTCCTTACAAGCATGTGGGTGTATTTGTAAGGCAGACCACATGCCAAAGGAAAATATGCTGTAAATGGCTACTTCCTACTACACCATTGTTAGAAGGTGGTTCTGCCCATCTGAGACGCCCAGATTTTTCACTTTTTGAACACCTAATGTTTCAGCTTTTACTGTGGTAGAGCCTCATAAGCTGGGACTCACCCACAGTGAACTCATGATGATAGAAACTGCATGTGGATTTTATCGGTGTCCCCCTTGTGAGAGAAGGCCGCTGCGCTGCAGTTGGAGTAAGGGGCACCGGACTGGTAACATGTAGGCATGTGTGCACGTACGTGCGTGCACACGTGAAAGGGCCACGAGGGGGAGATTCCTGTCGTGCACAGCCCAGGAGCAGGTACAGATAGAATGGTGAGCCAGGAATTATGCAAAGTTTGGTGGAGACATGGAATAGGCTTTATACTATGGGAAGATACATATAAGGGAAAGTCAGTGTGCTTTACTGTTTTCACTGAAGGAACACTCCATTATTCTCCTATGAAGATGGGGACCACATGGGGTAGTTTCACTTCCCTAGGGCTTACAAATTCCAGACATGCACCAAAGTACACTGTAAATTGTGTAACAAGAAGTATTCTGCTGAGTCCAAAGCCATACCTGTACTGCTTATGGGTCATCCAGAAATGTCATATTCCTCTGACTCAGCTCATAGCCAGAGCCTGGCTGGATGTGACCCTGCTAGGTTGGATTAATTACCTTCCTCCCCAAGCTGTAGCATCAGAGGCCTAGCCCTTCACAGCAAGCATTCCTAAGGGCGAAGTTCTCCTCTCCAAGGGGGAGAGATAAGGGTGGAGCTGTAGGTTATCAATCAGCAGCTGTCACCTGGTACCAGGCCTGGGCCATGAAGGCAGTAAGTGGAAAAGGGGGCTATTCAGAGACCATGTGGCATGAGACCCCTGGACGATGCCATTTTGAACTATCCCAAAGTCCTATGCAGGAAGGAGGGAGCAGGGGTAGAGAGGTGATGTGTCACGGCGGGATAGGGCAGAAGAGCCTCCCTGCCAGCCCCCTCCCACTTCTTTTAAAAGGTCTTGCACAGGAAGAGGAGCTCTCTCTGGGGTGTGGTCTGCTGAGGAAGACTGGTGCTGGAGCCTGGTGCAATGGGCAGTGGAAGGAGGAACCCCCTGACTGTCCCAGGACCCTGGATTGAGCCTGTGGGGGAGTCCAGGACCAGTGATAAGTCAGGGCCTCTGCGCAAGCAGAAGAGAGGCCCAGAAGGAGAGAAAGGTGAAAGGCTGGCGCAGGGAGTCAGTGAAGATAGCTCCCTGCTGAGTTCACCCACTTTGAGAACAGGACAGTGGTGGAAAGTGCTCCCAGTGGCTGGGGCAGGCCACCAGGAGCACGAAGAGGCCAATATGGTGGAAATTGGTCATCTGGGGGCTGGGATATGCTCCCCAGAAGGTAGGCGACTTTTGACCTCTGGCCTGACCGACGACAAAGTGCGTGGAGCTCCGCCGCTGGTCGTAGATGGGCCCCCAGGATGGGTCAGGTCCCGGGGGCTGCCCCCAGAAAGGTAAAGTCAGGGAGCTCCGTCACGCTCCCCGGGAAATTGCCCCACAGGGGTGCCAGGAGCCCTCCCTGGCCTCCGACGAAAACGGAGGCAGTGGAGTGCCGACGCACCCCCCTGGGAAAGGTGAAAGGGGACCGGGACCCCCAACTCCGGGCCCCGAAGAGAGCCAAAATCGGGGAGCGTGACATCTCCAGGCCGCGAAGCACTGAAGACCAGTCGGGGAGAGCCGTTGCGCTCCCCGTGAACTCTGGGTCCCGGCGTGAAGGAAGAAGGGGGAGTGCCGCTGCACTCCCCCGCAGCTGCGTAAAGGTGGAGGGCATGCCATCGCACTCCCTCGAGGTCCGGCCAGACAGGCAGCAGCCTGCAGGAGCGGGCAGTCCAAAAGAGAAGTGCCGGCTCCTGCAGCAGCATGTGAGTGTGCTGGCCAGTCGGGGAGCCGGTGGGAGCCGTCGGGGGTGGGCTTCCCGAGTGGCTCCCCTGCGAGCCTGGAATGCGGGGTGTCCGGGTGGAACCGGGCCCCCGGAGAAGCAGAGGAGCAGCAGGGGTTGGGCTCCCCGAGCTGCCATGAAGCTTACCTGAATGGAAGGGGTCCAGGTGGGACTGGGCTCCAACGAGGTTGTGACGCCGCGTGAGCACTCCCCGAAGCAGCAGGAGAGCTGCTGCTCTATTAATCATGGGCCTAAGTAAAAGCGCAGCATAATGCCTAGTGGTGCAGGTGGAATTCTGCAGGAAAACCTGCGTTTTTGGCATGTGGTGGCCCCAGGAGGATGGGGCCACCGCTATTGGTGTGCAAAGGTGCAGGGGGAGCTGCTGGAGCAATGCGGTCTTCCCAAGCACGAAGATGTGAAGTCCCTCCCTAAGTCTCTGGGGGACTTGAAAGAAACAACCCCACAAGGGCTCAGCCATGCGTCAACAGCATCCTGTGGCTGGAACTTTTGCTCTTCAGCAGGGGGGTATTTGGGACTGCACCAAGGTGTGAAGGGCTGAGCTGGGAATGTCTGGAGAAGCGCATCCCCCGGAGGTGAAGAGGTGCAATTGCACGAGAAGTGCATTTACCTAATGTTATTTCTTTTGAGGGACTGAAAATCACATGTGTAATGTGAAGTCATAAGCAAAGTGGGGTTATGTTGCTGGACATTCCTGCTAGGGTGTCTGGCTGTATAGGCTTAATCCTGTGATTATAACTGTGATGCCTTTTAGGGGCTTTACTTGCAATGCATTATATCCGTTATCAGCTATGATAAGTACTGTCACTTTAAGTGCTGCCTAAACATATATTCTAGCTTCTGCGTTAGGTGAAGAACAACCCAGACTGTTAACCCCTAAGATGTAGAGCTGTATACTCTATGGTCAGTATGAGATGTTCAGTCAAGGTTATGTGTGTCCATGGCAGGTGTGCCCATTTTAAATGCTTGTTGAGATAATGGGGTGGGTCGCCACTGGGATGGTGCCAGTGGGCAAGGCCCTCACTCCAGGTTATGGTCAACCTGCTGCATTAGGGGGCAAGAAGATGTGCATACATGGGAGTGGTGGTACTAGACCCCCCCACCCCGCGGGAGGGTTGGAAATGTTATGCAATGTCACAGTAATTCCAACAGCTTATTCATATTTGTAAATTGTTGCATAGTATTGAGTAGTGTGTGTGTTTATCAAATGTATTCTTCCTTTTATAAATCAAAGTACAGACTGGACAATCAATTATTGAGTGTTATTTCTGCGTACTGGTAAATAGCGATTACTGGCCCACACCACCTCCCTTGAGTAAGCAATGCTACCCTCTGAGAGTCAAGCGCTACAATGGGGTGTTTGATTCCCAGTAAAGGATAAATGTAGTCAGGTTATTTGTGCAGGCCTCACAGATACTGCCTGCCAACAACCATACTTTAGTAATATATTTGCCACAGTGTGCTCAAAATGCATCAGCCGCTACATAACACACCCCTCCCATTCTCTGCTGAATGGGAGCAGCTCATCTGCTACACTTGTTTACTGTGTGAGGGATTTTTCACAATCCCTATGACTGCAGCCATGTATCATTGATGGCCACACCCCCATTGTGAGAATAGTTCCAGCAGCATTGAAAATAAGTGAAGTGTATTGATATGTTTATGAAAAGAAAATCAAAAACACTTTTTTTTGGGACATTTCCAACTTCCTTTCGTCCAATTCTTGCCAACTAATTGCTCTATGAAAGGATTGTATACTGTTTGCCACTTCGGTTGCCGAGCTTAGGAATCTCACCCTAAACCGGTTGTTCCACGTGCAGACAAGCACAAACACCCTTTATGTTTGAGAAACTGCAGAGCGTGCAGAAAAATCCCAGGCGGAAAGCAGGCATTGGTTCCAAGACTTAGAATATAATATTGTTAAATTAGTCAGGATACTCTTTCCCGCGTTTGTCCATTGTGCCTTAAAAAGAGCAAATTAGGATTTAAATGTATAAAATGCAAAAAGAAAAGCATGATAAATTATTTTCCAATACTTAATTTAAAAGTAGGCTTTAAAAGAACACGTCTGAAAAACAAATTGTTCTACCTCTCATCGTGGATTTGCCGTTTTCCAATTAGTAAGTACTGATTGAAAATCAACACCCTTTTATAATGGCCGCTGTGCAAAGTTTTCAAAATAAAACCTAGGCCCATTTTAAGAGTTTTCTCTTGGGACCATTTGAGAAATCATTTTCTTTTAGCTTTAAGATGGATATTTGAGGGCCAATACTTGTATTCAAACTTTATATGAAACTAAAGCCAAACTATGTATGAAACTCTTGGTACTATGACAAAACAAGATCAGAAACAGTATAAGGATGATAGTGATGTGTTTAAAAGGCTATAGAGGTTACGTTTCTTTGCAGCAAGTTTTTTCTAAATACTGGCATGCTCATCTCAGTATTTAATCATGGTCTGTACGACGTCATTTATCACTATTGAGTCAGATGGCAAAAGTACCACTGATTAAGCTATGCTACTGTTACATCACAGGAGTTACAGCAGTCATTACATCATGTTTTTTTCATTGGGCGTCATTTACCGCACAGCTCTTTAATTCTCAGGCATATATATTTGTCTATATCTATCTATCTATCTATCTATCTATCTAGATATAATAGGTTTGGACACTTACTATTATAATAGTAATTTAAATCTAATTTAAATTTAAGTAAATAAGTTTAAAATAGTAATAAGTCATTAAAGGAATGAAATTCATACACTCAACAGAGCCCAAGTATAAGGTATAGCTTCTCAGACTCACAAGACTCACAAGATACTTAGAAACAAGATCAAATAGCTTCCCACAGAACACATTAGACACTATATTTTGCTACACAGTAAACTGCAAAAAAACATGAGCAGGATTTCTAACAATTCAATTCAATAAGATTTATTTCGACAATTCAGGTCATAAAACCATTTTACATAATTATGTTCTACATATAAAATTGTTAAAAGTATTTAAAACATAACATAAAATGCATACGTACTATTTTTGCTTGTATGAGAGCCAAATCATCGCATGCAGCATACAAGCAGAATGAATTCATAATCTGAGCATAATCCAGTTTCCTCAAATAATGCTCTTTAGTGTTGATATAAATCATCTAAGTAATACATTCATTAAAAAATAAATAATATGTGTGCTTCATAGGAGAATTAAATTCAAAATTCGCACATAGAACATGTTAGATTAGTGCAAATTCCTATGTCTCGGGTATATCTCCTCAGATAAACTTTTAAATGTCAGTGATAGGTCAGCTCTGAAGGTAGCCCTCAAGCTAATCAGAGTACACAGGGGGGTCAATTTGAGGGCTGGAAGTAAAAGTTCTAGATCTAATGACCCACATCTGCCCCTAAAAACTTGTCGACAACGCTTGCAAGCAACAGCCAAATGTCTGTTCTTAAGATTCTGAGTGTGGTAGTGCAGCTTCTGGTCCCTAGTAACCTTCAAAGGGGTTTGATCCACTTTAAGCGAGGACCCATATAGCCATATCATGCAAAAAAACACATGGGCCACAGTTTCAGTGAAAACATCAAATACAGGGCACACAACGTCTGCACCCGATACCCATTTGCTGGTCAAGGATTTCAAATGCAAAGTCCCAACCCTGAATTGAAAATAGAGCTTTTTAGGTCTCGCCTAGCAGCACGCATGTGCTGCTCTGCGAGACTTGTTGTAAGGGGCTTTCATAAATTCACCACACGCGGGTAAACGCAAGCAATAGGCCACACATGCACGAGCGATGCCTATTGCTTGCGGTTACCTGCACGGGCGCCATATGTTTTGAATTTTTGTGCCCAGACACGGGCGCAATAATTCAAAACATATGGCCTGGTGCTCGCATTCGTGCGCGCGCCACTCGCTGGACGCTGCATTCCTTTTTTTTTTAAATTCCAGAAATCGCTTCTTCAGGCAGGGCGCGTCCCTGGCTGGTACTGGTGTGCGCGGTATAGTCTGGTGCCTATGAAAAGGTTCACTTAAGGAATCCACAGGAGTTATTGTGTCCATCTGAAAGAGGTTTGCCAAATGCAATCAACTTGGTCGTTCTTAAGTGTTTGGAGGGGCTATGACCCAGGAGAGCAAAATCTCATATGGGTTATGATACACTCATGCTACCCTCAACAGTGTTAATAAATGTCACATTCCTCACTGACGATTTGCATGCATGGTTTATGCTAGTCTGTTTTGTCATGTGTAAAAGACACACACATAGCCATTTAACCAGAACCAGAGGACAAAATAACATAAAAGTAGATCTAGCTTGCTTGTAATTTGATAATAAGTCACGTTGACCTTTGTACTATGGTAATCAATAAGCGAATGTGCCTTAATTAGTATACTTGTTTGAAAAAATTGTGTTTTATTGGACCACCTTTATTTTTACCAGCATGAGATAAACGTGCGAGTGTGTGCGCGGCTGAGAATGTGATATACTAGTTGGCATTACACGTGAAATCCTGCATTCCTTAGGGTCTTCACTGGTGTTTGCTTTAGAGGGAGAAGGGATATCTCCAAATTGATGGACCATCTAGTGAGAGGAAGAAAACTTAGACGATTCTTTTGTGCAGATGGTTAGGAGATACCCATTGGTCATAGCAAAGAGAATTTTGCACATCTTGTGGCTACTGAGCATTGATAATTAGAGGTCAAATTAGTGCTGAATTCATCTGCCTTTGATAGACACTGTGCCAATCAACCTGGTTTGAAACCGATGACTGCTATGTAAGTTCTAGGCTCCATATTGACTGCATTACACGTACTGTCTTAGTCTACACTGCATTATCTATGTTTATTTGTTCCAAACTTAGGCCAGATTAGTATTTCAGTATTTTTAGTTTTGCTGAGTGATCTCAATCCATGGCAAACCTGTTCAGTATCCGACCTGCTGTTTAATCTATGTTGTAGAAGACTGCTATTTTAATGGTGTTACTTATGCAGTGAAAGACAGTTCTGTTTTGTAGTGTGATTTTTCTGTGTACTGTAGCCTTGTGAGTTTGCTGGACCATAGTATAATACACTCTTGAACTGATGGAGTCAAATTATATATTTTTTTGTTGGAACCTAATTTGATGGCCATACTTTGGAAATATTTTCTACATCATCACAATTTATTTTGCGGCCAAGGTGATATTTGTTATTGCAAATCTTAGGAAAGATTTGATAATCCAGACAATACCAGTATAGCGGATTGGTTACCCTTTTATTAGTCAGTATGAGAATTTCAATCCTGAATTGTAACCCACTTTAATTTGGAGATTTGCAGTTTATAAGTGAGTGGGATGAGGTGCAGAGCTTCCTTTCAGCCGAAAACGTATGGGAAATGTCATATTTTACATATCAGCAGTGGCAGAATTTGAGTGGTCAGGAGAGGCCCAACTAACAGCGTTTTATTTTGGAAGAGCTGAAGGTTGTCATTGGGAAGATGATGTAGCCTTACGGCTAGAGCGGTCGACCTCGAAGCTGGGGAACCGGGTTAGAGTCTTGGCTACGACGCACAACATCCTGTGATTCTGGGCAAATCACTTAATCTCCCCGTGCCTAACAAAAATGAATGAGTCCTTCTGTAACGAAACCGGTGCTCGTGTAAAGCACTCTGATACCCGATTCGGGTCTAGTTCGAACCATATAAAACTCTCTAAAAAAAAATTTTTTTAAAACATAGCAGATGTTGTTTTTTTTCCTTCTAAGGTCGAAAGAATGATTGACTGGCCCTTCCCTAAGTTCAACGTCTGTTTAATGAAAGATATTCTCAGGCAGGGTTATGTCCTGTCAGTCACTCCACAAATATCACGTCTTGAGGATAAAGAACCTGCAGGGATTAAGCCTAAGCAATACGGATGTATCAGATGCGCCCATTCATCTGCTCGAAAACGAAGGTGATGTTTTGATCACTTGTACATGCATGATGTAAATTTTGTAAAGAGGTGCTCAAAGATTAAAGGCAGGAAACAATTTCATTAATTGATTCAGAATGGTAAATCCCCAAGGTCAGGAGGGAACATACTCCCATCTTGTAGGTCAGTAGTCCCCAAGCGTTTGTTAGCAATGAATAAAAAATGTATATCAGTTGCAATGAAAAGCAGCATCAAAAACACAATGTAAAACATTGGCATACATTGGCTAAATCATTGCTGCGTGATTTAGTAGTTGAACCACATAATTATAAAACAAGCATTGGCATAGTCAATAGGTCTCGCCTTTGGGACCTTATAAGTGTTTAGCCATGCAACAGTTGATGTTGTTGCACCAAGGATATTGTGCTGGATAACTAAACACTTATAAGGTCCCAAAGGTGAGACCTATTGGCTATGCCAATGCTTGTTATCAAGAGGCACAGTGATAATAACCCAGTAAGATTCCAATAAAGAAAGTAATTTAAAATCTAAGAACCTTCCTGTCAACTACATTTTTATTTATATTATTTATTTATTTACAGAGTTTTATATAGCGCGAACATGACCCTTGGGTATCAGAGCGCTTCACAGTTACTTGAGGTACGATTGCGAACATCTAGTAAAGCAGCAATAACATCTATGTACAGTTTTGGTATACAACTTGAGAGCAGGAGTGTCTTATCAATCTGAAATTCCTGCACATGTCTATCTTCTCGTGTTCAAATAACAATTTTTGAAACTGACTAGTGTACAAGGTGTAACAATAGTCCTGTACTAATGGTTCCGAAGTGTCTGTTATCGTGCCTTTCTACCTGAAATCAAGTCCCGAATAGTACTGTACCGTAATGCGTAGTCTCAGCTAACTGGTGACCTTATCTCTACATACGTTGTTGTTCTGTGTTGGTAGCACCTACATCAAGTGTTGGTGATGAGCAGTCTTGCCTAAGGAAGGAACTTGCTCATTAGGAAGATCTTCGCCTCCCTCTTGAATTTTGCTGTATTTGAAATTTTTCTAATGTTTGGAGGTATTGAGTTTCAGATTCTGGGGGCTGCTCCGGAGAAAGCTCTGTCATACGTTTTCTTCTTCCGAAAGATGGGTGGTTTCAACAGCAGCTCTTTGGCACTCCTGGCTGGTCTGCTTCCCCCTGATAGCTCAATTTTCTGGGCTAGGTACTTTGGTGTTTTGTAGTGGAGCGCTCTATGGGTAATACATGCCAGTTTAAGCTGAATTCTGGCTTCATATGGTAACCAGTTTAAGGCTTTCAGGTGTGGGGAGATATGTTCATATTTCCTAGATCCAGTAAGGAGTCTTGCGGCCGCATTTAGACATGCTTTTAGTGGTGCTGTGGAGACTTTAGATAGACCTGTTAAAGTTGTACATCCATATTCAATCCTTGAAATAACTAAGGATTGGACTGCCAATTTGAGGTCCGCTGTAGAAATGAGTGGTTTCATTTTTCTAATATAGTTTAAGTGAAAACGGGCACTTTTTGCCATTGATTTGATGTGGGCTTTCATGTCTAGGTTCTTATCCAGTGTGATTCCTAGTGATTTCGCTGATTCAACTAGAATAGGGGTGTTGTTTAGTGCTGTGATCATTTTGGTCCATTCCTTCACTTGTGTGGTTCTTTGTTGGTGAAATTAATAGGAATTCCGTTTTTTGCGCATTTAGTTTCAGGTGATTACTAGTTAACCAGTGTAATGACATTTTTAAGGCCTCATTCATTAACTTGATGTCTTCCAGTGACGCGATCTTGATGTAGATCTGCTTGTCATCCGCGTACATGTGGTAGGATAGGTTTGCGTCTCGGAGAATTTCAGTAAGGGGTTCGACATACAGGTTGAATAGTGACGGAGATAGTGTAGATCCTTGAGGGACTCCAATTGAATTCGGGAATGATGGAGATAGCGTCTGGTTGACTAGGAATCTTTGTGTTCTGTTCTGAAGGAAGGATTCAAACCATTTCAGAACATTCCCGGATAGACCAATCCTGTCATGAAGCCTGGCTAGTAATTTTTCATGATTTACCATGTCAAATGCAGACGACAGGTCAAGAAGGACTAGTAGACATGTTTGATTTTGATCTGGGGCCTGTAGCGCATCATCCACTATAAGTAGAATCGCTGTTTCCATACTGTGGCCAGTTCTGAATCCTAATTGGAAGTCGTCCAATAGCTTGAAATTTGCGATGTGATGGCTCAGTTTGTTTTGGACACATTTCTCAATTAGTTTGGCAAGTAATGGAATATTAGTTACTGGGCGAAAGTTATTTTGCTCTGCCGGGTCCGCTGTAGGTTTTTTGATGATGGGGAGGACTTGACCTGTTTTTAGGCATTCTGGAATGATCCCCTGTGATAGTGAGGCATTTATTATTTTTGTCCATATTGGGACGACAATATGGTTGATTCTCTTTAGGCATTTAGAGGGGAGTCGGTCATTGTAGTGGTTATTAGGTTTGATATCCGAGAGAGTTTTGGCAATGGTATTCTGGTGATATAGTTTGAATGTTGCCCATTGTGCCTTGTTTTTCACCCTATCCTGATCGTTTGTCGTGGTAGCCTTGTTCAGTATGGGTGGTTGACTGGGGAGGTTGTCGGCTGCCATCCGGAGCTCTCTTTCTAGTGTGTTCTCCACAGATGTATGATGCAACAACTACTGCCAGAACGACGGGAGTCTTTACAACGACGCCTTAATAATGACAGTCTAAACCACGAAAGTTTTAACAACTGTTTTTTACAACGAATATGCCTTTACCACGAATGCCTTTACCACAGTACCACAACAATGTTTCTATTTTACAGGTAAGTATAAACCTTTAAATAACATACACCCACCCCAAACCTTAAATATTGCCATTCCATCCAATAACCTATCCCCACCCCAAACCCTTAAAAAAACATTTCCACCCAAAGCCCAATACACACCCTAAACCCCAAAAATACCCATACAATCCCAAAAACCCATACCTAGCCTTAACCCTAAAATTACTCTTGCCACCCAAAAACCCATACCCTACCTAAACCTTAAAATTACCCTTGCTACCTAAAAACCCCTACCCACCCTAAAAATACCTTTGCCACCCAAAGACCCATACCCACCCTAAATCCTAAAATGTCCCTTGCCACCCAAAAACCCATATCCGCCCATAACCCTAAAATTACCCTTGCCACTCAAAAACCCATATCCACCAAACCCTAAAAATATCCGTGCCACCCAAAAACCCATATCCACCCAAAATGCTAAAAATACACTTGCCACCCAAAAACCCCTACCCACCCTAAACCTTAATATTACCCTCACCACCCAAAAAACCATACCCACCCTAAACCCTAAAATTACCCATGCCACCCACAAAATCATACCACCCTAAACACTAAAATGTCTCTTGCCACCCAAAAACCCATACCCACCCTAAACTCTAAAAACTCCCTACCACCCAAAAACTCCTACCCACCCTAAATACTAAAATTACCCTCGCCACCCAAAAACCTTACCCACCCTAAACCCTAAAATTACCCTCGCCACCCAAAAACCCACACCCACCCTAAACCCTTAAAATACTCTTGCCACCCTATATCTATATATACATATATATAAAACACGTAATACCTTTAACACGTATTAAATTACTTACATTCAAATGTAATTTTTTTTACTATGAGTATGCCTTTACATTTAATGCATTTGTAACGAAATTTGTTGTAAAGGCATCCGTGGTAAAGGCATACTTGTAAAAAAAATCGTTGTAAAGACATGCGTTGGTCAGACGTTGTCATTGTTCAGCCTTCGTTGTAAAGGCATCTCGTTGTTCAGCCTTCGTTGAAAAGGCTGTTTCCCGCTCTCCACTGCACAAGCTTCACATTGCCAGATCCATAGCCAGTAATTGTACTTGAATGTTTCTGATGAGGGAATTGGTTTACTCATTGGGTTTACCCAAAGATCCTTCATACCAATGTCAACTATATCTTTTTGATTTGCTGTAGCCACTTGATTTTGTGGAACCAATCAGAGTCCAGAATGTCTCTCAAGGCCAGAGCGTGGGGAACAAGTTATGGTGTGGACCAAACCCTTCTTCAGAATAATAACAAGCATAGTTTGACTACATTAGCTAAGGCCTTCTTACCTAAATCAAGTATCAAGGGTGTCAGAGATGCTGGTGGGGAAGGCGGGTCACACTTCACTGAAACTTATTCTCTGAGAGGGTTAGAGAAGAAATGTTGGAGAATCCTGAAAGTTCTAAACCTAAACCGTGCACAGCCATCTCCAATGCTTTTGCGTTATAGATTTTTAGAGTAAGGCCAATTGGTTTAAGAGTAGCACCTGTGTTCCTTCACTATAACCAGATAATCTGTCTATGCTTGAGAGCCATGGCATCCGCCTACAGCTTCCAGGACATCATCGAGAACAGGGTAACACCAAGATAATTGAAATTATCTGCCCTCTCAAGTGGCTTGACCCCCAACATTACTCTTCCCTTATAAGATCTGTGTTGGTTGAACAGCACATATTTCATCTTTGTGGCATTGATCTCAGGACCTCGCACTCTGCAGAGCTCCTCAAAGTGCAATAGGGCACAATGCAGTCTGCTTGGTGTTTCTGAGATGAGCAGAGGGCTGTTTGCAAACAAAAGTATAGGGGGTTTTCCTACTGGCAAACATTGGGGCATTGTTGGGAGAACAAGAGAGGAATTGAACAATTATGTTTAAGAAAAAAGAAAACAGTGTAGGGGCCAAAACACAGCCTTGACGAACACCTTTATCTATTGGTAACTGATCGGCAAGTTTGCCCTAACCACCCCATTGAACTTAGGCAACACCCAAAGACCATGCCTGCAACCTTGGAATCATCCTGGATGGCAAACTCACCAATAAACAACAGATCAACACAGTCTCTATGGCTCGCTTCCAGTCTCTCCGCATGCTCCAAAGAATCTTCAAATGGCTCCCCACCCACACCATAAAAACGGTCACGCAAGCCCTTATCACCATCCATCCATGCTACGGGAATGCACTGTACTCGAGGACCAACAGCAAACTCATGGGAAGGCTCCAGATGATACAGAACTCAGCGACCAGACTGATCCTCAACCTTTCTAAAAGGACCCACATCACCCTGCACATGAGAGTCCTCCACTGGTCCCAATCTAGAAAAGATGCCAATTCAAACTACTGCCAAATGCCTACAAAGCCCTCCATTGCTTGAACTTCTACCAACCATCCAGAAACCTTTGCTCCAACTCCCTCTGCCTGGCACAGACTCCGCGCATCCGCAGTAGCTACAGTGGATGACGCTCCTTCTCCCACCTCGCTGCCAAGTCCTGGAATGCACAACCCCTCCAACTCTGAACATCTCCCTAGCTGGCAGACTTCAGGAAGAAGCTCAAGACCTTGCACTTTGACTAGGCCAGCATCAGAAAGCCTGGATCGCCTCATGGGTGATAAGCCATGTTCTACAAGTACCAATTGATTTGAAAAGGCTTCAGCAGGGATACTTAAAGAGAGTCCTGGAGGGAAACTAGGAGCACTGAGAACCAATCATTGTATTCCATTGGAAACCTGTCTAACCCTGGGATCATGTATTGCTTTCTTAACCTCAGCTACAGTAATAAGTTTGTCTAACTCCTCTTGTAGCATGGTTGATGGTGGGCAGGAGGAGGGGTGTTAGAAAACATGTGATTGTGCCAGGGGTTGGGGCAGAAGGCACCCTGTACAGCTCGGCATAGTATGCAATAAATGCTTGTAGTATAGCTGATTGGGATCTCAAAATCGAACCCTTGGCAGGGGCGATTTCTGTGATTGAGGAAGTATTTGTTTTGTGTCGGTCATCCATGCCTGTAGGTGAGCAAGTTTGTCACCCACAGCATGATTGTGGGCCGTGAATTCAGTGAAATTATAACAGTGGAGGTATTCTACTACGGCAGCTTGTTGTTTCTTGGCATCTATCAGTGCATGGCGCATTGTGTCATCAAGAAGGCGACAGTTATCCAATGGGGTCACTGCTTCATCTGCGTCTCGGAGAGTCTTGGTTAATTCCGTGAGAACTCCGGCTATGTTTTGAATGCAGAAGTCCAGAGTCACCACTTTAAATGAATCCCATGCCACAGCCTGGATGGTGGCTGTGCCATGATTTTCTTCAAAGTACTGGGCTATGTGGGTTAATTGGGTTTTGCAAAATACCGGCTCATCTAATGTATCTTTGAATAACTTCCAGGTAGGAACCATTAGATGAGGAGTACCCCACTCGATGTCTGCTATATGTGCAGCATGGTCTGATATCACATGACCCAGGTAGTCTGAGTGAAGAAGACATGGAACTAAGTCCTGAGAACACATAAACCGGTCTAAGCAGATGTAAAGATTGTGTGGGTTCGAGTAATGAGAGAAAAGGCATAGGTGTGGATTATGGATTGCATTGAGAAGGGAATACTGTTGAGTCCATCCAGAGAACTGCTTGGAGTGTTGATGAGCTGGGGCTTGAAAGAGTTGAGGGTGAGAGCAGTCAAGAAAGACATCCAGTATGTTGTTATAATTGCCACCTAGTATCCATGGGATACCTACCCATTGAGCTGGGACTCTTTGTCCAGAAACATTTGCTCTGAATTTGTTGCATAGATACAACCTAGAAGGATGGGCTCGCAGTCTAACTGGCCCACCACAAAATGGATCTTCCCTCCTTATCAAGGACTATGTTTTGGATTTGAAAGGGGGTACCCAGGTGTACCCAGAGCAATACACCCTTGGCGTATGTGCAATATGTAATACCTGAACCATACCGATCCATCGCCTTCTCAGGCACTGGAGTTCATCAATAGTGAGATGTGTTTCCTGCAGGTATCTAATGTGTTCCCGCTGTCTTTTGATGTAATCATGTACTGAGTAACAGTGGTGTGCTGAATGTATCCCCATACATTTAGTGTGAGAAATTGTATGGTGCGATTAGTGAACATAGGGAAATGCAGATGTGTGGGGAGGGAAGGGGGAATGCTAGCTGGGTACACTTACCATTTATCCATTCCGGCCTGCAAGAATGGGGATCATGTGTTGCTCGTGCAACATGTAGCAAACAACATAACCAAAACCAAAGCCTGCACGCCCAAATCTTTGCTCTATGAGCCACTAAATGAAACAGGGTTAATGGCCAAGTACCGCTGAAGTTGGAGAGCTAGCAGAAAAAGACACTTCAGACATGCAATCCAAGTCATGATGGGACTGGAACATCGGGAGGGTCCCCTGGCAGTCAGGGGCTATGTTCAGTAACCGTGAGGAGGAAGGGAGGGACACCTTTTATAGTAGATCATCCCCTGATCATGGTGTTATTACCGGGCCTGACAGTAGCCCCTGATGCCAAACAAAATCATTCTCGCTTGCGGTACCAAGATGCGCAGATCATTACATTTAAACAAATTCATCAGGACTATATTCCCCCGGGGCAGTTACCAACATACGGGCAATTGCGGGTGGCACTCCGATCATCATGGGGAGCCCTGGATGAAGAACTGCCTCCCCATGCAGTGATATACTCTATACCTCAGGATGACATCACATTGCTATAGAAAGCTATTAGGGAGCACACTGACATCTCTCTGGTTCACCTTCAATGCCTCCGGGAGAAGAACTTAACAAGACCTCTTCACGACACTGAGTAGTCTAGAGCCCTAGAGTCCCCTAAGACTGTTTTGAGGAATGCACACTTTAAAAACATCCAATATATGATCCTTCACAGGAATTTTCTTACACCCTCTCTACTAAATCGTATGTTCCCTGTAGCCAATTTCACTTGTCCTATATGTCTCACCCAGGTTGCCGACCTTCAGCCCATTCTCTGGTCTGCCCAAGCATAACAGGGTTTTGGCATGCAGCATATGATTCATTGACCATGGTCACAGAACTCAACACGTTAAATTCATAGAAGGCTACAGCCTTAGGTATTTTCCAAAGATGACAAAAATCACAGGGTAAGGGTGTGCTTCACCAACCTTGCCCTGCTGTTGGCCAAGCGCCTACTAACCATGCACTGGAGGGCCAAACCCCTTCTTGGCTCTCTCCCAATTGCGTAAGGCATTACTTGGAAGGGAGAGGCAGGAAACTCTGCATTGCACTGGGAGGAGGCCTGTTGTATGCACCAGCGCCTTGTAGGCCCTGCCTGGAACACTATGCTTATACAGTACAAGGAATGGGCTGAAAAGGGGCTCCCTCCCCCACCGTGTCAAATTTAAAGGCCTCATGTCCCGACTACCATCCCCCTCCATCACAATATGCCAGAGTGCACACCTGCTCCACGAGCCCCCCAGATTCTGCTTCACAGCGTTATACTATTATCGCTTGTGCTCCCTCTGGTTTCTTTTTCCAAGTTTTGAAACCCATCCCTATTAGTCATTGGGTCCCCCTCATCCTTTTAGGATACACAGGGAGACAATTTTACACAACAGCATACAGCTGAAGGAATTTTGACATGTTACATCATTATGAGCCAGTGCAATTCACTCCTAGCCTTTTGTTTGTGCACGTACTGAACCTCTGTTTCTTTCATGCACTGAAACTGAAATGTATCTGAAGATTGCTTCCTGCTTTTTTTGTTCTTATACTGCTACAGTTGCTAATGTCTAAATAAGAATGCCCCCGTTTTTGTTCTTATCCTGCTACAACTGCTAATGTCTATAGTTGATAAAACCTATTTCACCAAGCTTTACGCTGACCCTTGCTTAGGAAACCCTGAGATCACCATTCTTATCTCTTTAGCTCCTTTTCAGCCACAGACCAACACCTTAAATGTGTCCCAACACCCCGCTAAGTTTTCTGTGGTTCCAGTGATTGAACTGGAAGAGGTTATGTAGGCCGTGGCTAGTTGTCCAGTTGGGAGTGCTCCTGACCCAGACCGGCTTACCTCTGATATGTTTAAAGCCAATATCCCACTTTGAGCCCCTTTACTTACAAACGTCTTTAATACCGCCTTAGTGGCTGGCCTGCCTAAGAATTGGTCCCATGAGACTATTGCTCCTATTTTTTTAAAAGGGCTCAAAAAATGACCCCCACTGCTATCGTCCTATTTCACTGATTATTTCCACCGCGAAGATTATGGGACTAATTCTGTTGGACTGTTTGCAGCTTTGGGTCGAGGAACCCAACATACTCTCAGATCTCCAATTCGGTTTCCAATCTGGCCAAGGCATGGTCGAGCAATCCTTAAATTTAAATTTAGCGATACCAAAGAGAATGATGGACGGAGCGTTTTAGCAAATCAAACACTCACCCCCAGTCAACTGATCTGGGTTTAATCCATCATCATTCTTTAGCTCACTCCACCACCCCAGTTCAGACATGGCCATATGCAAATCAGTCTGACCCTGTGCCTCATGGGAACAGTCCAGCCCGAACTGCCAAGCCATGTCTTCCCTGGACTGGAAACAAGCATCCTGGGACCGGTTTCGGGTTCATAACCCTCATCAGCCAGGCTATCTTGAATCCAGTGGCAAAGTGAGCAAGGGACCCACGTTTGGGCATACCCTGCCAACTTATGGCGAACAAAGCGATACCAAAGGAAATGATGGACGGAGCGTTTGAGCAAATCAAACACTCACCCCCAGTCAACTGATCTGGGTTTAATCCATCATCATTCTTGTAGCTCACTCCACCACCCCAGTTCAGACATGGCCATATGCAAATCAGTCTGACCCCGTGCCTTGTTAATTGCCAAATACACTGTGGCCAAGTGTGGCAAGTTGTAATTGGCTTTTATGGATTTCAGTTCTACCTTTGACTCTGTAAACAAGTCTAAATTGTGGAACATCATTACCGATATGGGGGTAGATCTTTACGTTGTTAATTTCCTTAGAGATCTGCACAATGATGTCACTGTCAGTGTAAGGTATGGCTCAGGTGGAGAAACTACACCATCTTTCAGCCTGGCAATGGGCGTACACCAGGGCTGTGTCCTGGCTCCTTTTCTGTTCTCCATTTATATAAAGAGCTTGGAGGACAAACTTGTTAACCTCAGTGCAGATTGCCATTGTGTAGGTGCTCAGAGTATCCCCACACTTATTTAAGCAGATGATACTATTCTAATTGCCAGGACTGCGAATGGCTTACGTCTGCTGGATGAGTTTTGTGAATTTATAGCCAGTGTAGACCTTATGGTCAACCAAAAAGAGACCCACATAATGATTTTTGGGGGAAGGAAGAAGGATAATGTCTCCTTTTGTAGTTAACAGCAAGAAAGTTGGTTCTGTTCCTACTTTATCCTACCTAGGCATTCCCTTTGAGACTCGTCTCTCATGAATACCAGTAGAGCTGTTGCCTTCTCCAAATCAGTGGAGGCTGTCCTTAATTTTGCCCGCAAACTTGTTTAGAAACCAATAAAGGAACTCTTGACAGTCTTAAAAGCCAAATGCTGTGCTATTGCCTCATATGGGGCTAGGGTGTGGGGCATTGAAGATCAGGGGGGCCTTGTAAAAACTGAGAATGGCTTTATCAAGAGCCTACTAGCAGTCTCCCAAAGCACTAGTTCCTTCATCTGCCACACTGAGGTAGGGAATGGCTGTATTATCCATCTCATCAAAGTCCAACCCCTCCTTTTGTGGCTCAGAATTTGGATCAAAAGTCACACATCCTTTAGCAGGGCTGTGCTTGCAAACTGCTTTAAAGTCGACCACTGTTTGAGTACTCATTAGTTGAAGTAAATACAGAATTTCTATCATAGTATTGGATGGGAGCACTTGTTTACCTCGCCTAGCAATGTGTTAGCCAGCTCTACCAGGACTCTGAAGAATGCGTTTTCAGAGGTATGCCTGGAGAATAGAACGTGGAGTGCAGTAGTTAAACCAACTGTCCAGACCTATATTTGGGGATTTGTCCAGCTGCAAGTCCTGGGCCACACTTAGTATGGGTGGGAAATATGCATCCCAAATTCTTACTAATGAGCCTCAGGTTATGCATGGTGCACTTTCTTGCTGCCTTTCCATCACAAGGCACATACTTTTTACAACTTCCTTTATGCCTATGTGACGATCAATCATCTCAAACTACCCTACATTTGATGTTATTCTGTAAATTGTATTAGTTGCTGAGGAAACGCTATTTGCCCATCCTCAGGGCGGCCAATATTTGCTATTGTAGAGCTGCCTTTATCTACCTGCAAACATTACCCACAATCAAGATCTGCTTCTTTGCTGCCACATATATCGAACTCGCCATCAAGCAGAGGGCTACTGCTTTTATGTGATGTTTTAGGAAATCTAGGTGGATACTTAAATGGATTTTTTTTTCGTGACTGCTGTGCCTTTTAACATTGTACTGATTGTCCTTAATATATCTGATCTCTTGTTTAGATAATCCCGGGGGACATAGAGGACCCATAATGAGTTCCTTCTTAAGGACTTCTGCTGAGGTTTTTGTTCCTTTGGTTTTATCTGAGTCTGTTGGTATTTACCTTGACTACTGATGTTGTACGACTGTTTACTTACTGTTACGAATTGAGATTTCTATTTATAATGTTTTTAAGTATTTATACTATTTTACCAAAATAATGTAGATTGAATTTAATTTAATTGATAAAACCCACGCTCACAGACTCCCCTCCTCTTTCCCGGGCTGCACCGCTGAGGCAGAGGTTGATGGCGGCCGGCGGACGGCGTTTTTCTGATTGTACGGCTTCCCAGCGCTCTGAAGTGCAAGTTTGACCGGAGCGGAGCGGCTCTTTCCACCCTCGGTTTCGCGTCTGCAGCCGTGGTGTGGTTTGCGGGCGGTTTTGCGGAGGTCACTGGTTCACTTGAGACTCAGTGGTTTTCGTCCAACGGAACAGCTGCACCTGGCGATTTGCAGTCCTATCTAAGTCCAGGCAAGCAGAGTTGTGTGGACGGCGCTGAGCGGGGCTGGACGGCGATAGGAAGTGAAGCGGGCTGCACGTGCAGGGAGTACCGGTGGTGGGAAGGGAGCCACGGGAAGGATTGGGGTGCCGCTCGAGGCTCTAGTCTTTGTGGTTTCTTGGACGCTGCTGCTACACGCACGGGACCCGCTAGGTGAAAGCCTCCCGGACTTTTACAACTCCTCAGCTGATCTGAGGCTTGCCTGGGTGTTCTGCGGGACTACGAGGACCAGGGGGCCAAGTAACATTGTCACCGGCCACACCTGGGTCCTCTTCCCGCTCCACCCCTCTGTGGCCATGCCTCCTGCCTGAGAGGTATGACTTCAGTCTTCTCTTCCCGCAACGTAGGACGTGCGTGAAGACCGGGCCAAGACCGGGCCTGTTGTAGCCAGTTAGAGATCGGACTGGGCCCCCCCTTTTTGAACTCACACCAGGCAAAGGAATCGCCAGGGGATAGGTCTGAGTTGTGCACATCATCTCTGACACGAATAGGTGGCCATGGCTGCAAGGGAAACTAGGAGCACTGCTGCAAGGTCTGGAGCCCAAACACTTCCTACTTTGGGGACTATGGACAACTTCATCATAAGGGCCAACTCTGTACTGGACAAAGAAATCACCACGCTAGAGAGGAGACTTTCACAGGGCTTAGCTGCATCGAAACGCTCCTCTCTGGGGGCTATTGCTAGGGCTTTATCGCCTATTCAGCAGGGTCTTCCGGTGAATGCCAGGGATTTGAGTTTAACACCTCCATTACTAGGGTTAGTTGGTGATGTTCAACCCTCAACTAACATTGTTATCCCTGACACACAAGGTGATTCCCAAAGCCCCCTTGTTGTCCCCTCCACCCAACCCCCACAGGGCCCTGTATTTAGGAATAAGACCCTAGAGGTAGGCCAACGCGAAGGTGCAATCAAGAAAAGGAAACAGTGCACCGAGGGTGTGGGGGGGAAAAAATCTAAAATCCCAAAACATGATAACCTCCAATCCTCACGGAATATGAGCAAGGGACAAGGGAGGAACCCCCAGGTATTTAACACCAACCCAAGGGTAGAAGCTACTCCCCCACTGTCAAGCAGTCTCTCTGCAATTTCCAACGCTGACGGGGAAGTGCAATTGGGGGATAGAGACTTGAGCTCCACTATAGAATGCCTGATAGACTTCCTCGAAGCTAGATTAACACGGCTAGAGGCTAGACTAAGTGTATTGAGGAGGGTATAAACGCTACTCAGCAAACCCTTATGGAATCTACCCAGGGGCTAGGGAAAGTAGAGGGCAGGTTGACTAGAATGGAGGATTTAATGAAAGATCTGGTAAAGGGTGTAGGGACACTGAAGGTACCGCAAAACAGCAGTGGTATCTGTTCAAAGTGCGCAGCAAGGGGAGATGTAGCTCCCGTAACATCATCCACCCACCCAACGAATCCATTCTATTCAGCCACTACTCTACCTACTACATCTGGTAGCAACAATCTAGTCCCAAGTAATGACACACCACGGGGCATTCCAAACCCTTCCCCACCACCCCCCCATCTATACCTCCCAGGGGGGACATTACCAACAAAATCCCTGTAATAGCTACCCCTGTTACCCAGATACAGGGACCTAATCTCCCGGTAAATCTGCCAAAGGGACCCAATCTATATCCTAGGGAGCAAGCCATGCAACCTTCAATGAAGATCCCTGATTTCAATTCCGCCAGGAGACCAGCCCATCTACCTCCAGGTGCCGCTCCTTATGTGGTAGTGCTTAGTGGTGTCCCTGAGCTTGCTGAGGGCTCCAATGAGACTCCCACTTCTATTAAAAATAAGACCATAGATTGGCTCAACAAATTTAGGCCTCTACCCCCGGGCATGCATAATGAGGTTATTTTAGCAAGGCGGGTTCCGTGGGTAGGAGAGTCAATCAAAAGGGGCACAGGGGACTGCGTCCTGGTTAATTTCAGAGACCCAAGAACAGTTGCCTACATCTGTAATTGGGTTGGGGGCTCACCACATACCACCATACAGACACTTCCCTTATCGGCCTTCTACCCCGACAAATTAGAGCGGTTTGCGGAGGGAGGCGACGAGGGTTGGTCATGGGTGGGCCCGAGAAAGTTGTACCAGGGGAGAAGAGTCTATCCCCAAGGGGAACCCTGGGGCATGAATAGATGGAACCAGCCAGCCTTGGGTCTGAATGGGGTCCCATTTACTCACTTTAACAGATTTGACTGCCTTGATGCTGTGGCCTTTGACACGGTGGATCACTCCATTCTCCTCAATCGTGTCAGGGCGGCGGGCATAGAAGGCCTAGCCTTCTCGTGGATTGAGTCCTTCCTCACAGGGAGGGCCCAAGCTGTCCATCTGGCCAATTTCACCGCGGACTTTCGTAAGGTGGAATGCGGGGTCCCTCAAGGCTCATCACTTTCCCCCCTTTTATTTAACTTATACATCCACCCCCTCATTTTTTCGTTACAGCAGATGGAGGTCACGGTGTTCAATTACGCCGATGATCTCCAGCTAATCTTTAACCTTTCTAATTCCCCTTCATCTGCCTCCAATGTTCAGACTGTAATGACATTCATTCAGGACTGGATGAACTGCAACCACCTCAAACTCAATCCGGACAAGACTGAGTTAGTCCTGACCGGAGGTGGTTGCAGTCCATGGACCTCCTCCCACTGGCCCTTGTCACTTGGTGTCCCCCCTCTTCCCGTCCCTAAGGTCAAAACTCTTGGGATTTTTCTTAACTCACAACTCTCTATCCACTCACAAGTTGGTTCAGTGGTTTCTGCTTGTTTTTTTTCACTAAGACTAATTAGGAAAGTATCCCGTTTTTTCTCCCTCTCTGCCTTAAAAATTATTGTGTTGGCCATGGTGTTGTCGCGAGTTGACTATGGTAACATCATCTACAATGGAGCTCCAGCCTATGCGTTTTATCGCTTGCAGCTCATTCAGAATCAAGCGGCTCGTTTGATTTATGGCTTACCCAAATACCATCGTGCCACTCCCCTGCTTAAAGCTTTGCATTGGCTCCCGGTGAGGGAGCGTGCTCTTTTTAAACTCGGTTGCCTCACTTTTCAGGCAAGATCGGGTACAGCCCCCGAGTTCATCTGCGCTGCCATAAAACCGTACCTCCCAGGTCGCGAACTCCGCTCTGCCCACATGGCTCTCCTGACCATTCCTCGCTTCAAGAAAAAGAAATCTGGCGGAGCGAAATTCGCTTCTCTCGCCCCGCTCTTCTGGAACTCTCTTCCTGCCGCTCTCCGTACTTCTCCCTCATATATACAGTTTCGGAAAGATCTTAAAACCCTGTTATTTGAGCAAGCCTACATTGTCTAGCCTCTACTGCCGACTGCTACTGCACCACTTAAAGCGCCATGAAACCGCATGGTATAAGTGCGCTTAATAAATGTTTTTAAATTCAAATTCAAATAATTCCAAAGGGGAGCACACTGTCTGTCCAACATTTGGGGGGGAGAGGAATACTGGGGTGGGTGGGTGCTCACCAAGAAAGGTCTCTTCGCCACGGGCTATCCTAGGCAGTGAACGCTCTGTCACTGGGGATTGGGCCCTCCCGGGGTCAGATCAAAGTATTCCTGTCGAGATTGCTACAAATACAGATAAGGATCTGAGGTCATTAGAAATCCTATCTTGGAACATAGCGGGGTTACCCAATAAATTAGACTGTAGTGAATGGGCGGACTTCATTAAAAAATACGATATATGTATGTTCCAGGAGATATGGGCCAGAGAGAGTCACTGCTATGCTGGGTTTGCAACTTTTAATGTTTTAGCCACATGGGGAGGGAAGGGACGCCCGTCCGGTGGTCTGTCAATATGGGTTGGTTCTCATCTTGGCTGCAAGGCCGAGATTGTAGAAACCAACTCTCTGGATATTTTGTGTGTGGCCTTGTGTTGGCCCACTGGGATGGGTCTAACACTGGTAAATGTATATTCCAGACCGGTTGGAGTAGCGGGCATTTCAGGGACAATGGAGGACCTGGCTACATTTCTCGACTCTGTCTCTAGCTCAGTAACACTCTTTGTCGGAGGCGACTTTAACACTCAGTACGAACCACTCCCGGCTTATCTAGACGGGGTCAGTAGTGAGGAGGATGATCTCTGGGATATTCCAACTATTGCTGGTCCCCCGGTCAGGGCATGCTCACCACTTGTATCCCAAATAACAACTATGACCCTTGCAAACTCACTTAGAGCTTGCAACGGCAGGTTTAAAGAGGACATACCACCGCGACCAACTTTTAATAGACTAGGCCATGAGTCCCGGATAGATTATATACTAACTAGATTACAGGATTGGAAACTAGTCAAAGAATTTAAAATAGTCCCCAGGCCGGATAGTGATCATAATGGCCTGTCCCTCTCCTTAGCAGCTGACGGATTCCTCAATGCTGTTGTGGTAGAAAACAGAGCATTGGTGACAAGTTTAATTATATCCAGTAATAGGCGAAGAATAAGGTGGGAAAAACTCTTGGAAAAACCAAATCGTATCCGGGCGATTTATGAGTTAGTGGCCCCAGCCCTCGAAAAGGTGGGAAGGCTTTTCCCACAATTGCCTTCGCCTGATGGATGCCGTTCTTTGGGGGATATTCATCTGACCCTGTGTAATAACCTTGCTGAGGTATTGAACCCGGTGGTTCGGGAGAGGAAAGCGAGGAGAGAAAGAGCCTCCTGGTTCAATGCCAGCTGCAGGAAAGCCAAGGCAGACCTTCTCCAGACACTCAAAAACAGGGAGGCCAATCTGGTTATTAGGGAAAAGCGGGCCGCTTATAAGCTCCTCCTTGAAAATGCCAAAATAGATTGGGACTGGGAGAACTGGTCAGAAATGACATCTGCTCTCAAAGTCAGAGATCCCAGGAAGTTCTGGCAAATAGTGAAACATGGCTCTGCTGAGCCTGCTCTGGCTATAGAGGCAAATATTGCGCCCGAAGCGTGGGAGGAACATTTTTCATCCCTCTATAGTGTAGCTGGGCTGGATCACCTGGGAACCGAGGCTGGAGAGATAGTGTCCCTAACCACTGGTAATTCTTCCATGATGGAAGATTTTAACTTGGAGGATCTGGAAATGGCGATTGCTCGCCTTTCCTCAGGAAAAGCGCCAGGACTGGACAAGCTCCCAGGCGACCTCTTAAAACATGAGGTTAGAATCTGGGCCCCCTACTTCCTCGTACTTTTTAATGCCATTGTCCACGGTATGGCAGTTCCCTCTACTTGGCTGGGGGCAGAGATTGTCCCTATATTTAAAAGGGGTTCACCTCTGCTTCCAGCCAACTACAGACCGATCAGTCTGATAGACGTCCCCCAGACGCTTTTCGCGAGGCTTCTGTTGGATCGACTTTCGGACTGGATCGAAGATAGGGAAAACTTGAACCCCCTCCAGGCTGGGTTTCGACAAAAGTTCTCTACCATAGACCAGGTCTTCAGGCTGTCCCTCATATATTGGAAAACAAAACAATTGGAGGGTGGCAGCCTCTATACTGTATTTGTGGACCTGAGGGCGGCCTTTGACCTGGTTCCACGTGGTAAGCTGTGGGAAGTGCTGGCTAGAGTGGGGGTACCAAGTGATTTATTGTCGATGATTATTCGACTTCACACCAACACCTATGCTCAAGTGAGGTGTGGTAAGCAGGGCGCCCTATCCAACAAGTTTCCCGTTGGCAGAGGGGTAAGACAGGGGTGCGTACTTGCACCGACCCTGTTCTGCCTCTTTGTCAATGGGGTCATTAACCACCTTAACGGGGTCCCTAATTCTGACGTCCCAAAGCTGGCAGGAAGGAGGGTTCCGGCAATTATGTTTGCGGATGATACCCTCCTCCTCTCCAAGTCGCCGATGGGAATCCAGCGTGTTCTGGATGGCTTTGTGGACTTCTGTAGAGAGCACGGACTGGAGATTAACACCACGAAGACCAAATGTATGGCCTTCAATCCCCCGCCTAGGTTCCACTGCATTCCCCGTATAGGGAACAATACGCTAGAACGGGTTAACACCTTTGAATATCTTGGTGTAACCCTCAATGAGAAAATGGGGTGGGGTCCGCATCAGGAGAAAGCAAAGCTAAAACTAGTACAACATGTGGGTGGGATATTAAGGCTGTTGGGGAAGAATAGATCAACTCTTAAACCTATAGGCCCTCCGCTCCACATTTATAGGGCGCAAGCCAGAGGAGCCGTTATTTATGGCAGTGAATTATGGGGCCACAAAGTCTCGTCTTGCTTGGCAAAGGAGGAGAACAGGTTTCTCAGGTGCTTAGTAGCCCTCCCTCCAAGTACACCTTTAGTGCCACTAAGACTTGACTTAGGTATTAGACCCCTGGAAGAAGATCTGGCGCTCCGCCCTCTGATTTACTGGCATAGATTGTGGGCGGTGCCCGAATTGATCCACTATAGGCAGGGCTTGCAGGAAGTCCTTAGCCTTCCGAATTCGGGGAACATTGGTTGGCTCAAATTTGTAAGGAGTAGTCTGGTGGGTCTAGGCCTTGACACCCTATGGAATGATCCTCTAGATGCTTGCCCCAGGCTTCCAAAAAAGGCCCTCACTAAAATGTACTATGACTCCAAGGCTCCCACATTGCACCCCTGCACAACCCCTGGGACCCTCACGGAGCAATTTATTTGTATTAAAAATGCTTATAGCCTGGAACCAGCCCTGGACAATATACACCCAGTACTAATAAGGAAGCTGTATCTGCAATGGAGGCATGGGTCCCTGCCAATCCGTGCACTCACTAGTCACTGGATTGAGTCCGCACCTAGCACTTGCCCGGCATGCAGAGTAAGTGATGAAACTGAACTGCATATAATATTCTTTTGTCCGGGCTATAGTGAGGCGCGGAGAAAATGGATCATCCCCATTTGCAGGAACTTGGGTTTTACTAGGTGTCATGAAGCCTTTAGAATCCTCAAGAGTGAAATGGCTGCCCATATTGTGTTTGCTGTGGCCAAATTTCTGGGGGCTTTCTGGCATACAAGGAGACGGTACCTGAAAACGCTCACCTGATTCAATTTGTACTGGTTTAAACTGTATATGAGTGTTGTAACGAGCGGCCATATAGATGTCCTGGTGTTCTAAATGTTTTAAATATTTTAAACCACTTTTTAACTAATTCTATGCATGTTTTTAAATATTTTTATAATAGTATAATTCTATGCATCTTTTATGGAGATATTCTCCGAAATAAAGTTTATTTGACTTGACTTGATAAAACCCAATAAAAATTGTTTAAGCATAAAGTTGGAAGGTAGCACTTAAATTCCTAAAATTATACATCCCCAGCCCAATGAATAAGACATGGTCGCTTGACTGAGAATTCGATCAGGACACAACACCCTCAGTGATAGCAACAGTGAAATATGTGAAAACTACCAGATTGGCGGAGTGTTGCGGTGCCACATGAATGGCAGAATGGGTGTTATGCCAAAACATGAACTAACAAAGCTGTGCACCCCAGAAACACTGCAATAGAATTAAAATTAGAATTTAATGTAAAGGAGGAGCCTTGGCAATTCAAAGCTAAATATATATAAAGGAAATGCTAAGAAACTATTTTCTGAAAGTAAAAGGATCATCCTTAGATTTGTTAGTTCGTCTTTCAGCTGAGCTAACTTCTTGTGTGTTTAATGAATGAGTGTCGCGGATTTGCCCTCCTCATAACGCAGTTAATGTTGCAGCCCCGGAGAGCGTCCGCCGGGGCCGGTGGCTCTTTCAAAGGCCCCTTTGTTTTGGAAAGGAAACTGAGGTTAGCACAACGGAGCAGCTGCGTCCGAGAGGGGTCACCGCAAAGTTTCAAGCAAGGCCAACGAAAGGCCGCCTCGTAAAGATGCTGGCCGCGTTTCAGTTCTGCTTACTCGGAGAGATTAGCACTGTTTGCGGCTGGCCCCGTCCTTCGCCACAGCACCGGAAGCACTTGAAACCTGCCGTGAAGCGCAGGCAGGGCGAGTGATTGTTTAAGGACACTGGCCACGAAAGTGTTTACCTTGGCAAACACCCCTCCAGGATTCCAGTCTGAGGGGACGCCGGATGTTACAGAAGAGGGACGTCGGGCTATTTCCCAATGAGGGTCAAGACAAGAAAGGCGATCTCCCCATGCAGTTAACTGTGGATAACCCCGTACAGCTCGCGGGTTCCAGTGCCGCCCTGTGTCAAACATTTCCTAAAGTTGATTCACAATGTCTTTTCTAAGCATACGTCATCATCCTTACACCTGGTAAAGTCGTAACCTACTCCAGTGATCTTTACCTGCGAGTCACAAAGCATCGCGTCCGTGTAAGTGAAATCTTTGATACAATGTATTGTGCACACTCGAGTATTCACTATGCACACATACTTGTGAACCTTAAAACGGGCCGGTGAGCAGCGTCAGAGCAATGTCAGGGGGAGTGGTCGGGGAAATTCAGCGCGTGAGGAGATCTCCCGCGCAGCTGGGAGTCACTGGCGTTTCTGTAACGTTTTGTGACGTATATCCAGTTTCCATATGAGTGAATGCACCAGGTTTACTTAGTGAAGATAGTGTGTCAAAGTATCTAGTAGAAAAGGGAAGGACAATCACTCAACACTTATTTTCAATCTAAGAACAAAAGAATCTGGCAAAAGACCATTTCTCCTCATCATTCACAATTATTCTGTACTCTGGTCGGCTCTGAAAACAGACATATATTAGCAATGAGCTTGAAAACTACACACACATATAAGTTACAACATGCAACATGTAAGCGTGACTAGGTCACCAATGTTTGTGAACTGCACGTTATATATATGATATAAATTCCAACTATTTAAGTAAATCAAACCAAATGGTATATTTTTCTGTTGCACACAATATATTCATGGTGTGGCAGGCATAAAGACACCGAAAGCCTAGGAATCCTTCAATTTCTTTATAATGGCGCCGAGTGATGCTCAGCAAAGGCAGCTCTGGGGGAAAGGAACCCAGCATGAGGAGGAAAGATTGTGTCTACTTCCCTTCCTCCCCACTTTAAACTTGCACAGTCCACCACAAGTGTTATTTGCTTTTTTATAGCAATTACAAGTTCCACCTAGAAGACGCCTATTCTTTGCCAATACGGTGCTATTTAGTAATTATAGAATTAATGCCTTACATGAATAAGTCAAAATGACTTGGTACCCTGGCTATCACCTTCTGAAAATTAGAAATATATGAAGTTGTTTTTTTTCGTTCAAAAGATTTTTTCATGAATCTCATCTTAAAGCCAGACTCTATTCTAACAATGGTATCAGTTTTGTGACTTTGTCAATAGCCTGCTTTTTAATTACACAATCGCTGGTTTAGCCACAGGATAGATGAGGAGTTCACAGCTTGTTGTTAAAATGATAGTTCTTGGCCTTTTTGACCGGCTTTACCCACAGAAAGATTACACGCTATGTGTCATCAGGCTTGTGATGCAGATTTTATCAAGAAAAATACACTCTACAATCAAAGTGCTTAATGTATATTCGCAATTTATCCACCGCATTTTCTGGTGTGGGTTAGACCATAAATGATTTTCTTTTCAAAGGCTGACAACTTCTGACCTTTCCTAAAATTTGGTTTGGAATATGATTCACCTTGTGGCCTTATGCAAATTATACACACAGATGGTGAAATAGCAACTTGTTACTTATCCTCAGCAGTCACCACAGTTCGTAAGCAGCAGATGCGCCTTTAAACCCAACTCTCTCTATTGCTAGAAGTTGGAAGGTTTAGTTAGGTGTTCTGAGGATTGCATTCAGGCTCTGTGATACCTCTTTACTTCATGCTTTCGTGTTACTGCATGTTTTCTTGTATATGACATCTATGGAAGTTTATTACAAACCACGCATTAATGGTGTTGCCTTTGTGGAAAGATGATGTATTAAATTGCTAGTTGGCACATTCCACAGGGGCATCAAGCAAAGTGAACGTGATTAATGCAGCTAAGCACAATACATTTTTCAACTTGGAGGAAGAGGAAAGTATGCACCTTGGAACACACAAAATAGCATAAGCCCATCTGGTGTTGTCAAAGAGCCCGTTGAAGGGGCAGCAGGTTTCTTATGAACTTTGTTTCAGGTAGCTCAGGCAGTTTCCGCCCTGCCTATGATCAAAGGTTATTTGTATTTTAACATTGTGATGCCACCTCAAGCTTTTAGTGTCTTTGCAAAAGTGTGGAAGTCTGTTTTAGCGGACCTATACCAGAAGTCGCATCTGGCTGAGAAGCTTCACAGAGTGGAGGTGTGGGGGCGGGTGAGGGAAGGGGCCATTCATGTTTGACAGCTTGGATAGAGGTTTCTGCTTGAAACTGTTTGCTTTTGTGAATGGCCTACTCATGAGTGTACATTTGTTTCTGGGCTTTTTGTAGTTCTCTTTCACCCTGTACAGCTATCTTTGGTGATTGTGGCCTGTGTGGAGTACGTCTTTGATCCCTTATGTAAAACCCCAGATTTCTGTTGTTGGCCTAAATCACGATATTGAGTTGCAGTCCGACCTATAATGGTCCGCTTGTATGCTACGTAACTCTTCATTGTGTGGATGACCTACAGGAAGTCTAACATAAAACATCTGTGTTTGCTGATTGGAAAAATAGAAATATACCTGATGTAGCTCCTGTGCACTAGGGCTTAAGCTGCACTTCACTGATGAGGCGTAACAAGGCCAAAACTCAACTGAGGTTGCTTGCACTCTTGCTCAGGGGAGACATGGGCTAGCAGGTTCCGCTGGATTGTTCTTACTGGATTACAACTAGGGCAGATTTGCATGTGATTGGTTCTGATCTGCAGTGACATGATGAATTAAATAACAGTTGATGGGATGCCGCATAGAGTATCTATGGGTGGCTAAGGTTAATACAAACTTTCAACATACCATTAATTTTAAGTACTCACATTAAAAAAGGAGAATTTAAGGACTGTGAACAGCCAATAGTGTTGCCTTGTCTGTAGTGCAGAAAGGTATCCTCTTTGACCATGTCCTGTGCCAGCAAAATGTATCATAATATATCAAACAGAAAATGGGCTGTTCTCAGCCCCTGTATGTAGGATCCACAAGACTTGTTCTTCAGGGACATAGAAAACAGGGCATGGCACGCTCAGTTTCCTACAGTGGTTAATTTGTAAAAAAAAAAAGTGCTGGGGCTCTCGTCAGGAGGCAGCTTGCACCAGCCCATTTTTCCCATTAGCGCCACCTAAAATAGAACCAACTACTAACCATGAAAGTGGAGAGAGGATGTGGCGTAATGGCCAGAGCGTCCGACTTCGTAGCTAGGGAACCAGGTTTGAGTCTCTGCGTCGTCTCAACATCCTTTGGTTCTGGGCAAATCACTGAATCGTCCATGCTTACCACAGATGAATTTGTCTTTAAATGGTGCTCATTAAAAGTGCCGGTGCAGAGCACCAGAAACCACTGGCTCAAATTAAGCACTGGTTTCCTATATGGGGCCTTGATCCTCACCTTGTTCATGCTTCATATAGGAACAATAGGCAGAGAAGGTGTGGACTGCATCGTAGATGATGTCACAAGCTATGCCAATAATTGGTATGCTGTCTGTAGGGTTATGAGTATTAATTAGGATCAAATAGTGCAGCATAAATAATCTTAACTGGTCAAGTTCAATGTTTGTTACATTTTGGAAGATTACCATAATTCCCTTTTAGCTCAAATATTTGCGTAACATTGAAAGGATTTTTATTCATGTTCCTTTGTATATGATATTAGCAGAGAAACCGAATGTCCTTTTTAACAAAGATATTTTAGTAAATCTTATGAGACTTTAAATGATATACTTTGTCTACGACTGACAGTAACCAAAGTCGAGCTTTGTTGGTAGTGTGCAGATGGCATGGTTTGTGGCTATGCTCTCGGTCTAGCACCCATGTCTACTGTACCTATGGGTCTGAACTGCAGCTTTGCCATCCAGGTACTATCCAAAGGCCCCAGGAAGGGCCATGCATGCAGCACATGGTGGGCATTATATGTGGCCATGCTTTTTGGCTTCTAGGCTAGGGTATGAAAGGTGACCATCGCTTGTGCCCAGTACACATACCTGTAGTATCATCAGAGCAAACCCTATGGCGAAATACCAACTGCTTGTACTTGTGATTTATTGGGGAGAAGGCCTATAAGCCTATGTTCAACTACTGGTGAGATAATGAAGGGAGGTACACGTCCATCAACTGTATCTTTCATAAAGATAGCATGATATGTTCTTGCTGTTGACTTTTTTCGGATCTTTAGACATATTCTTGCCCAAAATTGAAGACGCATTTTCCACAGGGCATAGTTTATGGCCCTACATTGTAGGCATCGAGTGCTGTGCCTAGATTGTATCAGTGCCCTGAGTCCACAGATGATGCCCACTGTACTCACAGGCCATGCAGATACAGAGCACAAAACATGCACTTTAGAGAGAATTTCAGGCAGCCCACTACATATATAATTGTATTAAATGTTTGTTGTCTAGCCTTTAATGTGCTAAGACATGGCCAATCTATTTACTTAGCCAAAACAATGCACCAATAACAAACTGTTAGTAAACCATTAGTAAGATTTCAGATTTTGCTTGCACATGGGTATGCGCACCCACCTTTTTAATCTTTTGGCATACTTCAAATGCTTTATCCTTCGAAGATGGTCAACTCTTTGAGAACAAAAGCATTGGACTTATTGAATTGGTAGAGCACTCTTGAATAAGGCCAAAAAATGTTCAAAGCGGCAAAAGAGTACTTATTGCTAGCATCAATCTTTTATGAGTGTACACATACTTTAATATTAGTTTCCCATTCCAGGGAGGCAAATACATTTGAAGCAGGTTGGCCATCCTGAAATAGTAAACCACAAAAAAAGTATTTATAACTGTTCAGAAATGGGCGCCAATGAAGGCAGTGGGAAATGCAGCACTGTGAGAAGCAGTGGAGGAATCAAGTAGCCAGGCAGAATTGTGTGTGGAGCCGCTGGGCCCTTGCAAACATTAGCAAAGCCAAAAAGTAAAATGTTGAGGTATTGGCATGGACAATATGGTATGGCAATGAAGTAAACTATTTTCCGGCGGGATATGCACATGCGCACAGGCAAAATGCTGTCACTCCAGTCAGAGAAGCCATAGACTGAAGTGGGATGACCATTTGCCCATGTTGTGTTAAGCAGAAGCAAAATTTTAAAGAGAACTTAACATATAAATGGATGAAGACTGCTGAGCAAAAAGCCCCTCTATGCGTATATGTATATACATGTAGATACATGTAAGTGTTTGTCTATTACATGGTTGCGGTTGCCACTGTGTAGTTATTGTTAGGTCAAGTTTCCATACAAAGAGTTTTTTGTTTTGCTAATGAGTTTGGTGCCATTTGATGAATCTGCATGAAACATTCCAAACAAAGTTTATCTTTCTCAGCTCCTTCGGCAAAAGCTTCATGATGATCTGTCAAGTAGGGGCCAAGAAAAGGAGGGTCCAAAACACTGATTTCCCGTGTTAATTATTGCCAGAAACGTTGCTGTCCAATACAGTAAATGCTGCTGAATGGACATACAACAAATTTGGCACAGAATTTAAACTTTTCATTATTTAGAGTTCCGCGGTACTAGAAATGTATGTATATTTTTAAAAGGGCCTTCTGATTGACCAAGTAAGCTTTTTCTCCCATCTCGCTTTTTGTACCATGGGACCAGGCCATGTGTCTGTCCCGAACAAAGTGATTTGCCGCCTGTAACCCAGAGAAAAATATTGCAGTAACCACTGAAGGGCTCAAAGACTTGGTCCACGTGCTCTAAAATTTTCAGACAAAATATGGCATAAGGAGACATGTTAGGCACACCCTCACCTCTGGCTCTTCTGGGTGTGGGGTGGCCCTAGGGGAAAAAGAAATTCATGCTGTGGTACAACGCTACTCCTTAGAAGTACTACTGCTCTTCTGCTGAAGCCGCTGCTCATGCTTTACCCCCATGGTAGCAAGTACCCCTCAAGCTTCTCCAATGGAAGCTTGCACTGTACTGTAGTACCCGCAAAAAATGTAAAAATCAATATTAATAAAAAATAAATGAAATGTGGGTGTAGGGTCTGCGGGGAATCGCATCGCAGAGGGTTGGGTACAGGACATGGTATTCGGCCAAAGGCCGTCTGCAGCGGAAGGTTGGCTTGCTATATGGTAGATGAATGTCTTATCCTGAAAGCACACTAGAATGCTTAATCTTGTTCATTCAATTTGCTGACCTTTAATGAAATTTAATGACAGCACAGGATTGAACAACTACTGATGGAAACCACATTGCAACAAGTTTATTTTTTCAGTACACCAGACACATTATTTCTTTCCACAGGACACATTATGCTTGGTATTAAAACGTTAGCACTAAAATGTTATTGAAGGTAGAATAGAATTTCTTCTCATTTGGCCAGTCGCTTACATCCAACATCAAGTAAAAATGCACACATCACCTGAGCACTGCGATTAAAATAAATAATGATTTTAGCAGACTCGACTTTCATCGCTATTTCCATGGTAAACTTAAAAAGTCTACATTTCCTTTAACTAAACTTAAAATGTGCAAAAATGATTAAACAGTTTACATAAAAAAGCAAGGCTTGTGTAATTCATCCCTTCCAGGCTTCTCTATGGATGCTTTAAAGCTAAATAGAACTAATCTCTCCTCCTAAATTTCTTCACTTCATGCAATTCTGAATATAAAATAAACTGAAATATTTATAACACACCGTGGGCAAAAAATGGCCCACATAAGAACGTTGTTAGGTAAAAGGCATGTGTTGAGTTAAGGCTTCCCAATTACACAGTCAAAGCATGTAAGGAACCTGTTTCCAGCCCTGCATTCAGTCAAGGGGAAGCTGCTCAGCAGCGCAGCAAGAAGTGCAGTAAATATATATTAGATTAAAGGAGTGAAGCTTGCTGTAGAGCCTTTTTACACCCCTGCATTCAGTCAAGGGGAAGCTGCTCAGCAGCGCAGCAAGAAGTGCAGTAAATATATATTAGATTAAAGGAGTGAAGCTTGCTGTAGAGCATTCACTGTACATGGAAAAGTAGGCGTAGCGTGATAAAAGGTCTCTTTTCAAAGCCTCCTGCTACAACTGCGAACTTTGGCCAAGTCGCACCGTTGAGCATCAGTGATGTCACTGACCATGTCATGAGTAATGTAATATGTGATTACTTAAGCAGTGCATTGTGGGTGCGTAAGTTATAGCTAGTGCGGTTAACCATAATTGTTGAATTTCACTTGTTGTGTATGAGTAAAATCTGAGCCTAACTATAATGTCCCTGTAACCTTGGTTTCTTCAGGACATTTCTAAGGTTTTTTAAATTTTTCCTAACTATACCGTACCTGTAACCTTTGGATTCTTCTGTGAATTTCTAAGATTTTTTTAAAATGATATTTGCTTACTATATAACGTCCATGTAACCTTTTAGCTTTTTAGTGAATTAAAAAAAATGTTGTGTGTTTTTTCATAACTATAAAGTCCCTTTTACCTTTCTTTTTTTTAAGTGAATTTCTAACGTATTTTATTTCCCTAACCATTACCTGTAACCTTTTGAGTGCATGAGTGTCTCAGTAGGTGTGTGAGTGGCTAAATAAGTGTCTCAGTGGGTTTGTGAGTGGCTGCATAAGTATCTCACTGGGTGTGGATGGATGAGTGCCTGAGTGGGTGTCTGAATGGATGCATGAGTGTCTGAGTGGTGGTGTGAGTGTCTGAGTGGGTTTGCGAGTGCCTCGATGAGTGTGTGAGTTAGTAGGAGTGAGTGCATGAGTGTGAGTGGGTCTGTGAGTGGAGGTGTGAGTCTCCAAGTGGGTCTGTGAGTGGGTGTGTGAGCCTCGGAGTGGTTCTGTAAGTGGGTGCATGAGTGTTTGAGTGGTTCTGTGAGTGGCCATGAGGGTGTTTGAGTGATTCTGTGAGTGGGTGCATGAGTGCCTGAGTAGGTTTGTGAGTGGGTGTGAGAGTATCAGAGTGCATCTGTGAGTGGGTGCATGAGTGTCTGAGTGGGTTTATGTGTGTGTGTGAGAATGTCTCATTAGGTCTGTGAGTGGTTCTGTTATTGAGTGTGTGTGTGTGTCTGAGTGGGTCGGTGAGTGGGTGTATCAGTGTATGAGTGTGTCTGTCAGTAGGTGTGTGAGTACCTGAGTGGGTGTCTAAGTGCCTGTGTGGGCGTGTCAGTAGCTGTGTCAGTGACTGGGCCACAACGGAACCTCACTACCCCTTCATCAAAAAAGAGACCACAGTTTTGCATAGAATATCTACCCAAGTGGAGTACTTTCTACTGGTTATTTATTAAGTGCTACCTCCCTAGGTAAATGTCCAATACGTATTCTACACCACTGCAGCGTAATGGAGCATGAGGAAATGTCACCACCGTCCTTGTGTGCGTTTTGGCAATGTGATTGTTCCTCGTGTGTCTTAATCCAGAAATTGTTTTTCTGCCCTCTGTTTTGCCTCTCCTGCTCGTTTTTCTGCCCTCTGTTTTACCTTTCCCCCCGGGCCAGTTTTTGGGCCATGTCTACCTGGGTGCCCTGACCCCACCCAGGCACCCAGTGTGTCTCGTAGGGGACCATGAGGGGAGCATCAAGGCCACGCAGACCCAGCTGGCTCCCTGCCTTCTCTGGGAGCTGGCATTGCTCCCACATACATGGAGCTGCTAGAAATGCAGCTCCCTGTGTGTGTGAGCAATTGTTTTACCTGTTTCTCTGCCCACAAGACAGTGTGCAGGGAGACAGATGAAAACTCCTCTCCCAGCAAGTGGGAGCAGTTTGGCAGTTCTCACTCGCTGGGAGTGAAGGTAGTGTTTGCTCTCGCTTAGCGGGCTTGTCACAGCTCACGCCAAGCAAAAGCAAACAGTTAATTCCCGAATGTGGGATCCTCAGGAGATAGCAGGAGCAGGCTCTGGGGGGCGGGGGGGTCAGAGAGCTGGCAGTCCCCAGGGCCATTAAGGGCTCCAGAAGGTGGGCTACGCTCCCCTCCTTTCTTTAGCATGCACGGACTGGCCCCAAGGAGATGGTGGCCCCCTTGACCATAGATAGCCCGGGAGGGGGGGGGGGGGGGCCAAGTGGTCCACCACATAGTTTTTAAAATTGTATTTGGTCCCGGGGAGGTGGTGGTACCCGGGGTTGGGGGGCATCTGTGCAGGCCCTTGGCATATTAGTAATTTATACCCAGGGAGGTAGTGGTTTCTGGGGCATAATAATGCCCCTGGAGATGGCCCTGCGTAGCTCTCTCTCTCATGTTTCTGTTTTTTATAGTTCTCAAATACAATATTTTGTGAATTCTGGGAATTAATGTTATTGTTGATTTCAGACTTAGCCTATAAACTTCTTTTTCACTTTGACAAACTGCTAACTAAAGTGTCTAATCCGTTTCCCTTTTGTTCTTTTTCTGATATGAGGAAACGCAGCAGTGCATTTCAGATAACTTCAGAATAAGGACCCTCATTTAAATTATGGCACAAGAGTAGACAAAAAAGTGTCACTGGTGAAAATAGCAATAAATATGCATACTTTGTGCAACTAGGTGTTTGTGTACCTGCAAGGGGTACAGTACATGAAAGGTATAGAGTTGTGCAGTGCATTCATGGTGAATGTGTGTGCTGACTGCACGTGTGATTGCAAGTGGCAACATAGAAAAGACTACAGTACTGAGCAGTGCGTGCAGATAAATGTCTGTGCTGATTCCATGTCTGTCTGTGGTGGCAAATTACATGGACGTAACAATGCAGGACAGAGTGTATGATATGTACATACACTGAGTGCAAGTATGCCTGTAATGGTGCATTACATGGAGACCCAGATTTCCATTTTGGGAATCCATGGCTTGGTTGATAAAGACATGAGGAGGTGGAGGAATCCCCCTGACAGATTTGTGTTTTGTTGTACTCTTGTGAGCTGGGTAGGACACACTGGGGAAGGGAGAGAGAGACTCCCCCATACACTTCAACAAGCATTTACAATGCAACGGTCTCAGCATTGTTAAAGTTAGAGCTATTGGCATTGCTCATGACAATGCCGTTTCTTTAAATGTTTTAAAAACAAAAACATAAACAAAAATAATGTCATGAGCAATGCCAATAGCTCTAACTTTACCAATGCCGAGACCATTGCATTGTAAATGCTTGTTGGAGGGGGTTAGCGAGGACTGTTTCCTTTTAGGGTAATTTTATGCAGAAACAATGATCGGTTTGATAATTACAGTCCAAATAAGCAGCAGACACAGAACTCGCGTCGAGTCGATGGGAGAGCCCGACAGGTGCTACCACTAGCTGCAGCACGGCTTGGGGGCAGGTAAACAGTCCCCGCCCGCAGGTGCCAGACTCGCCCTGTCACACCCCGGGCGGCACCGTGCAGGAGCTGTCATCCAGCGGGCCGGCCTGGGAACACACTGGGCTGCTCCGGAGGGGCACTGACAGTTGGCGCAGCGCCAAAGTGAGGGGTCGCCTGAGCCCACCACCTTAACGCAAAGTAAACATTGAAAGCAACCCGACTGCGGCCGGGGACAAACTTCACTTTGCAAACCCACTGGCCAATGTCAGCTGCAAGTACAGGTCTGTTCAGCCCATATTCTGTGCCGCCCCCGCCCCCCCTCCGGATCCTCCGCCCACCACCCGGCTGAGTATGCACTCCACCCGGTCACTTACCAGCAGACAGTCGGTATTGACTTGGCTGGCAGGGTCCCGCAGCATGGCATCCATTCGCCCCAGGCGGGCCTCCAAGCTCTCCCCGGTGCTTGACATGGTGGTTCCGCGGCGACTCTGTTTTCTGTCTCTTGGTTCAGTCCCTGAATGGATGCATCACCCAGAGGGGGTCAATCGTGTTCACCGTGGAGGGACATGACGGGGAAAGTGGTGCCCGTAACTCCTGGCCCCGTTGTCTAAGTGACTAAGTTGAAGCCGATTTCTGCTGGGGTAGTTGTTGCTCCAGGTGCTGGGGGGCGAGCTGACAGTCCGCTGTCCTGCAGGGGAACGGAGGCACCCTCACCAACCGACAAACATGTCCGCCTTCCTGTTCAAACACACGGGAGGGAAGGGGCCACGGCGCGTGAAACATGCACAGCCAGGAGTTATATATACACCCAACATCACCCCACACGGAAACTAGAAGGCTGTTTTTAGAAAACCACTCGAGAAATCTGAAGCGGTTTTACAGGCAGATGCTCCCCCGGCCTCGAGGCTGGCTCCAAACATAAGAAAGACGACAACTTGCAAAACGGACATTAAAACAAAGGCAGCAAAGGGAAGGAACCCAAGTCCGGTACGCATCAGGGGTCTCGGTGTCACGAGGGGTCTCTCTCTCTTGACGATATTGACTGATACGAAGTGTTTTTGTTACCCACCTCAGTAGTCCAGCTTTGCAAACGTATCATAAAACACATTTTTCCACATAAAGAAATAACAAGGCAGAGCAAAAGGCAAGCACACCACCGCCTTTCTCCGAGGCAGAGCAGAAATGCCTCGGAGAAACGCAGCGTCCTTTTCGGATTCAGGGGCGTGTTTTGCTGTTATCTCCTCCAGCCATTGGCTGGAGGAGATAATTAGACTTTCTGCAAAAAACACGCCCCCCGATCCGAAAAGGACGGGGCATGATCGGAGTGACGGGACCTCTTCTCCAATGGCTGGCCAGCATTGAAGAGGCCAGCCAATGGAGAACAGGGGAGAAGAGGGGCGGGTTCAAGCCCCTCTTCTCCAAGTCATTAAATCTCGGATCGAGACTGCGCAAGCGCAGCCTTCGAGCCGAGACCTAAAAACTGCTCTTTGATACAGTGAAAGATCACAAGCAAGGTGCCTGGGCACATCTCAAGAAGGAAATGGAGCTGATAAGGAAATAATAAAGAGTGGGGCTGGGAGCCCAGGATTAACCTTTTGATGCATATATCACTGTGGCTGACATCCAGGTGTCAACTTTAGTCACTCCCATGGCCTATTTTGTGGGACTATAAGCTTTGGAGTCTCTTCTGCTGGGACAGATGGTTGATGTATTTCAAAAGAAACAGAACCCCAAAATAAAACTTGAAAGACCCAGACCCTAAATCATAGATGGTGTTTGGAAATGGACAATATGAAGAGGTGGTTGAGACCCCAAAAACTGTCATCTGACATGCAGCCAGTGCAGTGTGAGTGGGGAAGCTCTGCAAGGCCTCTGCCTCTGGCCCTTGGATCCAACACCTGCTGGTCTCCCTGCTAGGAGAGGGTACATCGCCCAGGGAAACCAAGACCACCTGCTCTGGGGCCTGTAGCACCAGCACCTGCCTGCTTGCTGTAAGAAAACGGGCCATTAGTTGTGTGGCCTGTACAAGTAATCAGTCCACATTTGCCCTCCACTAGGAACCAAACACCCCATCGTAGGTCTTTATTCTCTCAGGGTAGCGAAGCAGAGCAGTCCAAGGCCTACTCAAGGGAGGTGGTGTGGGCTAGTAATCACCATTTGCTGACAAGCAATAATAACGCTGTATTTGTGTTTCTTTCAAAAAGAGTCTTAAGTTTACCTATAAACATAAAAGAATAAATTCCCACAGGTGGGTAGCAAGTAGTAGGGAACTACATTCTGACAAAATCCACTGACCTGTTTAAGCTTACCAAACGGACTGAAACTTGTTGATGACAAAAGGATGTTGGGGTAATTGAAGCCTTATTACACTCCGCACAAATTTTTATCTTGTTCAATGGACCCAAAATAATAAGGGATGGTATTACTCCTTGTAACTTTCTCCCCTGTTTCCATTCTTCTAATATGAAGTGCTCCATTTTAGAGCTTGATACTCTCTATGAACATGATCAGCGTTTGATAAAGACTCCATGATGATGGACGCCGCAAATTGCGAGCGAGAGACATGTTATCAAAAGAATGGGACCCCTAATTTGGGTTTGATTCAGTCCGTTAGATTGATTGAGTGACATCACATCAGGTTTAACCCCCTGTTCCACCTTTCAACCCTCAGTCGCCTCCTAGTTGTTGCCGTGGAGCTTGGAAATGTGGGCACTGCATCGAGTGGAGGAGCCCACCCCCCCACACACAGACATTGGGAAAGACGGGGATGAGTGAAACTGTCTCAAATTCTAGCATCTGTCAGCAACGGGGGTGACCAGGGAAGTTTAGGGGTACAGATGTAGGAGGAAAGAACAGTAACAAGGAGTACATTTGGAGGTGGCCCGGTACAGGCAGGCTGGAAATTAAGTGGATAGAGAGTTTTATTAAGACACAGGTGATTTTATTGTAATTTACCCTGTTAGCCGTTTGATGTTTAAAGGAGAGGAGGGGGATTTAAGAGCATCATTGAACGTGTATTGTATTTGTGGGTGGTGTTTTAGAGTTCATTGTTATTACAGTTACAGTATTTGGGATACTAGAATGCACAGGTAAGCTGAAGGCTGATGTACTGAGAGCGCTGCTTGCTTCCGAAGAAAGTGGCCTTTTCCACGAAAACAATAAGTGCTGGGAGGCACTCTTCTCAACAGCCAAGAAGCGGAAACGAACGAAAATCGCAAGAGCCCCGTTTACTACTGTTCCTCTGGAGCATTCTTACTCCAGACCAAGGGCCTGATGTCCTATTCCAATTCGTAAACCAGGGATATGTAATTTGCACACAGACCAGTTCGCAAACCAGGGATTTGCAAATTGCACTCACAAACCATTGATACATTCCACTCCGGACTGCAGGTAGGAGGGAGATGCCCCTTTCACACACCCCTTCTATTTGCAGATTGGAAATGGATGCAAAAGCCATTTTACAGGTCTGTCGATTGCAAATCGTAAAAAGTATTTTTTAAATAATAAACAATTATTTTGCAGTTGCAGACCCGGTGCTTTGGTAAATCACAGGCTTTGTGAAAGCAAAATAAACTTCTACTCCAGGCTGCAGTTGTAGACATGGCAGTGCCAGCGGTACCATCAGGCAAGCCAGAAGCGGATCCCCCTTGCTGCCCTTCATTGACATCGATGAGAAGAATTTTTAAATGTATTTATATTGACGTGTTGAAAAAAGGTTGATCGCGGCATTTATTTCACATTCAGTAACCAAATCCGAGCGGCTGAGTGTCTAGCCCCGCCCTGTGGCAGCTCCTGGAGAGTGCACGTAACATGTATTGCATTAACATTGGAAGGTAGAGGCGAACATTTGAATCCCCCAAAACCCGCCTGCCCTCTGTACAAACTTACAAATGACCTACTGTAGAAAACACGAATATGGAATCACAGAACTACAAAACGCTACAGATTGGCACACATGCATTATGGACATGTGCGTCATCTATGTGAATGTGGGCCAAGTGTACTTGATTAGGAAGCACTTTTCCGGTTTTGTTTCAGACATTTGCCCTGTTATTCATATTTTTCTTTTTTTAACATCTTAAAAATCCACTCCTCTCTATGTATTTAATCCAAACTGCCCTCCTTCCACGTTGTAACGCTGTAGAATGATTACATGTGCGTCCCCCACAGCTGTGGGTCGCTGAAAGTGACAATGTACTTGTAAGTGCCGGAAAGGAATGGAAGGCTCAAGATTTCACTGCATGGTGGGAGAACTGCATCCTCGCCTGGAGCGGTGCCCGTCCAGTGCCCTTGGCGCAGAGCAGTAGGTGCTTCGTGCCCCATAGAGAGGCCAGCCTGGCAGAGGGCGCTGGGTGTGTCTTCTTGGCCCAGGCTTCACAATCACCGAGGCTTTCATTCTCTAGGGAGGCCCAGGTGTTCTGCAAAAGTGAAAGTCGACAGCCAATAAAAGGCAGTCCTCCCCTGTGGCTTCCTGTGTTATTTGCTGCTTCAAGTAGCTGTTATCGGCACCTCACTGGGAATTGTCGGATGTGGCCAGCTGTGATGCAGGGTGAGTATAAGAACCTTGACTGTGCTAGATTGTGCTCTTTAAGTTCACACACAACAGTGATTTTTTTTCTCCAATATTTGATACTGCAGGTGTGACACGTTACTTAGTTGCATTCTCTTCATGCCATACGAAAACATACATCTAAAATCAGTCGCGCCGGACTGGATCGGAGATAGAGGGGCAGCAGGGGGTCGGGCACGGGGTAGTGGGGAGGACGTGGGAGGTGGGGGTGCAGGGGAAGCAAATATGCCGCGTTTCTCTTCCATAGTCCTTCCCTCGCTCGGCCACAGGAAGCACACCCAGACTCCCAATCAGCCAATCACAACGCTACTTTACAGCATTATGATTGGTCTGGGCACCGTGTTTCGGCGCTCAGACGCTGACTGGAGGCCTGGGCATGTTCCCATGTAGGCTGCGATGCAGCCTGCATGGAGAACATGCAAAGTGCGCCAGACTGCTTTGGACGGCCCAAGAGTAGGGGCAGCTCCTCCACTAGGGCAGAGTGGTATCGCTCCACTGCTTTCTCAGTGCGAGAAGCGGAATCATAAAATGGTAAAACTACCATTTTATGTTTCTTCTTCTCACACTGCTAGAAAACAGAAGGGTTTGGTTGCGGAATTCTGGTCTAGGGCAGGTGCGGAGCGGCTTGCCCACTGCTGATACTGTTTGGTCGGCCCTCTGGGGCTGACCAAACCAGTCATGAGCACTCTGCCTTTTCTCCCTGAAGGTTGCATGCAGCCTACAGGGAAAAAGTGGCCTCCCCATAGGCGCCTGGCTGGTCGGCGTCCTGGCCAATCACGATTGGCTTAGGGGAGGCTGCCTGCTTCCTGTTTCTGGCAGGAGAGGAGCAGAGACGGCGAGGGACAGGGTCGGCAAAGGTAAGTTAACTTTGATTTTTTTAAATTTCTATTTTAAATGAACCCCCACGCGTCCCCCTCCCTGCGTGACCCCACCACCCGTGAGTCATGTCGGCCGCAACTGCCCGAGAGGGCCATCCAAGCAGCCATTGCAAACTTTAGGAGGGTGCTACCAATCCTCCCCTGCCCCGCCCCCTCACACAAAGCTGTGAGTGGAAGTAGGAGAAAATAAAACGAGTTATTGTAATTTTATTTTGTCTGCGTTTCAATGCTGTCTGTGTTTCAATGCAAAGAAGCAGTGGGGCGACGCTCCTCCACCTTAGCTGAGGAGCCGCCACTGTCTAAAATGAGTCCTCTTTCACAACTTTTAGTGCTGCTTTTCCCACACTTGTACCACAACTCCTGGTGTAGCTGCTACATGTACGCCAAAGTCTGTTACTTGCAGTGCTACAACTACATATCTTCTAACAGCTCAACCAACACTTTTAGCATACGTGCTAGTAGGTCTACAATAGTTCTACTCTGTTCCCAAATCTAAAAAGTTTTAAACTTTCAAACTTCATAGCATTTATGTAAAAGAGCAAATCGAAATGCAGTGTATAGTTTATGCATTTCAGGCAAAACTTTGGGCCTCGGCGTTAACCACCAGCCCTTCCAACAACTACCATACAGCAAATAAATAAGTGAAAAAGATACATAAATACAAATATATCTGAATATATATGTATGTATATATCTATATAGATATCTATATACATAGATATAAATATATATATATATATATTTATATATATATATGTGTGTGGCTTACGTACATGTGTATGTAATAAAATTTTCTTTTTCAGAAGGACCAGTTATCATTGCAAGGCGGAGTTACAAGGCAACCCTAAAGCTTAAATCAACTAAAAAGGCCTGCAGATAGTGTCTCTTGGAGCCAAAAGCAATCCCTCAGGTCACTGGGAGTCATTACGGGGGCCTGCGATAATGCAACAGCACCCCTTAATCCCTCTTTTGACAGTTAAAATCCTGAGCAACTGGGGAAACTGGCCGGGGTCTCGCTCTGACTTGTCAGGAGCATGACAGTAAAGAGTGTGGTGGCAACCCAATGGAAATGAAGGAGCTGTAAATAATGTAAGTGCAACGGTGCTGAAAACACCAACAGGACAGCTCTAGCTTTCTCAGGATTGGTGTCAGCCATTCAAGGAACTCACCGTAAGCTAATCAATAAACTTACAACATATTTATCCACAAAGAGTGTCACTGTCTTTACTTTGTCACATGCATTGCATTGTTGTCATTTTAAGGGTCCTCACATCCTCAAAGGGCTAAAGGTAGCAATGCTATGTTGCTTGTTTTCCCCCTGGAACAAGATAAACTCTGGGGTGCGTTGTGTTGCAAAAATAAATAAATAACATGAACACTTTGGCCTCTACGTTATGGTATTTCCACCTGGGTTTCATCCTCTAGTTCTCTCTGGACTGGCAGGGGCATAACACAGCCTCCGCAGTGCGGGGGGCTCCGAGCTTTAGGGGGCCCCTCCATGTACTTTGCAGGGTGGGGGCCCTTAAGTTTCGTTACGCCAGTGTGGAGTGGAGCGAGGCAATCTGCAGTGGTCTCACCTGTCCAAGTCAGTTTGTGTCTTGCTATCTTTGCTGGTGTCAGCTGCACACTTGTCTTTATTTTGTGTTTTCTTTCTAATAACCGTCGTCTGGTGTGCACACTCCTCCGGAGCCTGAGATCTCGATGTTGTGCTTGGGTCTATGCTGATTTACTTGATACCCTGTGGTTGTTAAGCTTTCCCTTCCATGATGGCTGTTGTGATTTCTGTTCGTGTGGGAATATCTACTCTATCTGGGCAGAGTAATTAATTTAATATTATTTCTGCATGTTTTCATGTTTAATGAGGGTACATGGGGGACGCCCAGTTGATTCATGGGTTTCCGTCTGACTTTACCTCGCGTTGACCCGATTCAACTTTGTTCGGATTTGAAAGTGAATATCTTGCCCCATTTTCAAACTGAGAATTGGGGTTGCCTGTGCACATGAAGTGTGATGCTGCTCCACCATGGGTAACTGCTGCGTGAATAATCAGTCAAGCTTTTTGGTATGTTGCATGTGTGTTTGAATCTTTTGATTTTGAGGTGATAGCTGTTGTGCTGGCGCTGAGGTGCTTACAGGACACAAAGGCCCCAGGCTCCATCACATTCTAGTCAAGGCGGCTGTGGTATACAAGATTAACACCACCCTCCAACCCCTGCGGAATACCCAGTGTCCCAAAGTTAGTAGGAAAATAGTCCCTTCAGTTCGCTGTTAAAGTGCACTTGACAAAGAATCTGGGTGGCCTCAGGCCCCCCCTTGAGTACAGGATGGTGGACTGACCAACCTCCACATGGAAGACAGCACTGTGCGCCCTTATCATTGTGAGGTCTATTGGCCCCTGTCTTATAGGCTGAGAGAAAGCAATCTCTGGAAGAGGGTTTGAGAGGATCAGAAAACCTGATAAAAGGACACAAAAGGGTTGTAAGGATTGCGATTGCAGATCTTAGATTGAACAGCAGAATTTTTAACGCCGGATGTGTTTTCTTTTAGTATACTCATGGTCTCTGTGATCTCACTCGGAAATATAGGTCAACACCATGCAGCTGTGTTCTCTGTGTTGTGAAACTACAAAAACTGTGGTTAAACTGAGCATATGTATGATATATGTTCACCAGATTAAATAAATAAAAGGTAAAGTGCACCGAATGTACACCAGGGGCCGTATTACACTTTATCACTGGTTGCGCCCGACGCAATTCCAAAAGGTGCACCTGGCACAAACAGTGATAATGCGCCCCATTATGGTGTCTGCGCTGCTCCCAGGGCAGCTGCGAACTCGCTCTGCCCCCAGGGCAGCGCATTCATGTGAAAACATAGAGCAGCCGCTCTGTGTTTTCACAGTGCAGGCGGCACCACCTGCACTTTCAAAGGGGTTTATAGATGCCATTGCAGGAGGGAGCAGTCAGTGACTGCACCTGCCTGCAAGGGGATGTCTGCGGCATCCATGGGACCTCCTTTACCCCATGCAGAGAGCTGCTTTCAGGAGGCGCACTGACAGTTTGCCACCTTTTAAATGGCACACTGTCAGTGCACCTCCTGAGAGCTTCTTTGACTCTGGCGCGGGTGCAGAGTCAAAGTAATTCCCTCATTTGCATAGGACTCTCCCCTATGCAAATGAGGGAACACCATCTGTTGATAGCGCTAGCACTTCAAGTGCACCAGTGCTATCGGTATTATAGAAGGGGATGCACAAGCGTCTGCGTCCCCTTCTGTTATACCTAAGTGCCCTGGGGCGTGCAAAGCGGGAGCAAATGCCCGTTGCACCCCCAGGGCACCATCTGTAATACAGCCCCAGAATGCAGTACCAGGACTTGGTGATATGGTGTTATCAGTTGACATCGCTTCTGACATTCGTATGAAATGTTCTTGTACTGAATTTCTTTTGCGATTTGCAAGTTTAACAATAGGTTCAAACAGAGAGTATAGCTGAACTAATGTCGGGATGCATCCTATTTGAGAAATTTCGCATAATATATCTTAATTATGAAACAAAACACACATGTGATTTATGCATTTATATGTTTAGATAATGACAGCTCAAGAAATGCATCCAGATAAAATAGACTTTGGTCTTTTTACCAAAGTAAACTGGAATAAAAGTTGAGGACAGCTCCTATCCAGGCCATGAATAATGATAAAATTGAGGCATTATGAGAATTAGCAGAAAGGCCTACATCCAATTGAGGTTTGACGTGGGTTAACAAGAGCATTCTCTGATCACTTAGATGTACAGAATTTGATAGCAAGTGCTGAACACGGATGAATAAAGTAATATGCCCGGAGGATCAAGAATCTAGAGTGCATTTGTACATTGGCCCTGTCAGTCTCTGATGTCACACCACATTGCACGAGCATGATACTTTGCATACAGGTATAAGAAAGAAATGCTAACTCGACATCAGAGCTTGCCATAAGTTGTCACCATTGTTTCCAAATCAGCTGCTCATCGCGGATTTGTGGTCCCTTCTCTAAGAGGCTTGAGAAGCCTCCTATTGGTCAATGCCATTTTTTGGCCTCATCTGGCTCTGTACCCAATGGGCTGGCCTTATGTTCCCTCTCTTTTTCTCTCTCTTGCCACCCTTCCCTGCTTCACTTACTTCTTGAGGTTGTTTCTAAACAAGGTCCCTGCCCACAGCATTGACCAATGGTTTCAGGGCAACGTTAGGGTGGATAGAGGATCCATAGCCTTCAGTGAGGTGACTGTTACAAGCTGAAAGGGGATTTGTTGGGATAAATGGATGATATTTTAATAGCTTTCCTAGAGATTTTACCCAGTGTGGTGAGGCGTGGTTATGTAAAAGGTACCCTGGCTTCAGCTGGATCATCAAATTGCGAAAAATGTTGTGTGTTTACCAGACCACCATCTTGTGTCTCTTCTCAGTGTGTGTTCTACCGGTTTGGAATAAGTCGATTGTAATTGCTTTTAAGAGAGCCCTTTTGGTACAGGCTTGGGGAGATGCTTTTTCTCCTCTGATCTAAAAGAGACCAGACAATATGCTAGATGTATTTGTTATCATTTAATAGAGAATAAGCGATTGAAAGCAATCAAGAACAGCATAATAAAAGCTTTATTTATAACTAGAAAGAATATGTTTGAGTCTGAAAGGTAAATCTTTAACATCTTCAATCTACAACCACTAGAAAAAATAGATGTTTGAGACCTTCATCATTACATATCAAGTATCAAATGTCGTACTCGGAGGCCTTAGTCCGGCACCATATCTGTTGCTCCTCTCGATGGCTTTAATGTTGCTAAAGTTACAGATAGAGGATGTGATCTGCCCTTCTTCCTCCATAGTAGAGGCCTACAAGTCTGTTTCTTTAAACTCTACATTTCTGTAATTCTCTGGTTTCTTGGGACCAATCGGCTCAAGAGCTTGCCAGGTGCTTACAGGGCTTTTCATCTAAAAAATTTGGTTTCAGGGCACATTGACACTTTTCAGATACTATTTGCAATAGTGAGCAGTCTCAGGGGGCCCCAGGGGACATCTCCCCACTGGGGACAAGTGTTCACCAATGTCAAATGTTCCATTAAAATAATCCTAAACACAATTGTGACAGTGTTGCCCGGATGCCAAGGATGGACTGTAATGTACAGTTTTGGGTTTGATTAAAAGTGGCATGCAGCATGGGATAAGCTGTGCTATTGAGAACAACTTCCTTTGCCAGGGCTTTCATACCCCGCCTCATTAGTGGTCATTAATATGGAGTCTATTTAGTTCCCAATGCGTGCTGTATGTAATGCTCGCTCACACGTCCACTCTCGCTGCGGAAAAGCACAGGCTCTGACTGACCCTCTAACCTGCAGTTAAACTAGTGGTCTGTATTATTTTGCTTTTAAACCATTTCAATCTGCAATTACCGACAAATTGGAGCGCACGTCATCCACATTAGAGCCGCAATTGGCTGAGATGGCCGCGCGGCAGTGATAAAGGAGGACCCGGGCGTTCCAGAGCGCGGCCTGAAGCCGCGCAGTCCAAGTGCTGTGTTTAGATTAGAGAGGGGGGTTTTCCTGGAGGAAGTGAGCAAGGCAGCAGTTCTTGCCAGCCTGAGTGAATAAGCCTGCGTGATCACAGCACAGGAGGAGTCTGGGAGAAAGCCTGCTGCTGACTAACCGCTCTACCCAAGCTCTCCGTGACAAGCTCTCCGTGACTGTGCGCCACATTTCTGCTGCATAATTCATCCATCTCACACAGAATCTGAATCTTTGAATCATGTGCGTAGATCTACTAGTCTGAATAGTTTAAGAAATAAAGTACAATGCTTCTCTTGTATCATCGGATGGTGAATGCGGATTCTTAATAAGTGTTACTTTAATGCAAATATGGTCATTTCATGAGCGAAACCAGAACTCGCAAGTTTCCCAGTTTGTTCCAAGAGTGACTCACCCACCCACCCCAGGTTTTCTCGTTGCATTGTGGTAATTGTAGTCCATAATTTATAGTGGGATATATACACAGGGCTAAAAGTCGGCGAATGTAACGAAGAAACATAAGATTCGATGAGATACCCATGCAGGAAAGTGGAAAACCTGAGAGCTGAAGAGATTTCAAAGCATTTTTCGTCCACCTACTAACTTAATGTGCTAAACGGGAAGATTGCGGGAGAGGAAGGAGGCAGCCTTTTTCAAGGGGTATAGAGTTCAAAAATCCTTGTGACAGTTATGTTTATGTTGGAATACGATGAACATAACATATAGTGTCTCAAAGCTGCCCTCTATGCGTAAGAATAATAACATTGATCATTTATGTAGCACATAACACAGTAAGTTGTGCCACGTGACATGTCACCTACACTATAGCTATGGACAGTCCCAATCTGTCGCACATTTTTTTCTGCAAAAAACACGGATTTCTTACTTCTTTCCAGATGTTGGAAATTTCCCACAGATAGTGTTCATGCTGGAAATTTTCTGCAGATTTTGGAAGCTTTGGAAACAGCAGCTCAGCTGACTTGCTGGCCCACACAGTGAGCCTTTCAGATCAGACCGGTCAGCTTCCCTCCCCACAGCATTGTTTAATTTTTCGTTTGCCGGCTCTGAGCCAGCTTGAGCATGGAGGGGCAGGGCATGGGAGGGGAGTTTTGTACCAAAACCCCATTGTACCATCCGTGGAGTTCCAGACTCTCATGCACAGACCTCCGCCAATGCACCGTCCCCTGAACCATCTACGCCATACCTCACAGACCATTAAGTTATTCCCCAGTTACAGGCTGTTCTGTCATTTATTGTGTGGGACATCATCTTATCTTCCATCAGACGTTTTCATATTTCTTATATGGTATGCAGACCAGTTATAGGGACCATGCTGGTGTTCTCCAATCCAAAGTTTACTCTTTTGCTCAACTTTGTGTGATCAGGCCCGAGTTGTGTGGAAACACAAGGGGTGGCAGTGGGACATAGGGTTCCCACTGCTCAGAGGGGTACTTTCACTAAGAATAGGAGGGTGACATCAGTATGCATAAACAAGTATACGCACCAGTGTGTTCTGTGGTGGCACTGTTGCATGTCTAAGCAGCTGCCAAGCTTATGATGCATAATACCACTTTTGCTGGTGCCCCACTTCTGTCACCCCTACGCAAGAGGTGGCAAGTAGTTGTGCTAAAGTTACATTTTGTCCAAACAAAACAGACCCTGCATACATTAGGAAATGTTTTTTTTTTTTACAACCAACTTTATTTCGTTTAGAAATACAGCGAGCATCATCCATATATTATAAGTGTTATAACAGGAAACCCATGCGGGACTCCACCCACTCACAGTGGTAAACTGTGGTAAGCCCCCCATTTCCCCACACCTTCTCGTGTTTGTGAGGACATCCACGGGCTTCATATATGGCCTTTTCTTGCTGTAGGAAATGTAAATATTTTAGGAGTTGCATGGTGTCAAATCCCAGCCTACAGGAGCCTGTTTTGTCCTTCTGTGAAACGGAAAATGAGTTACAAAATGATGTTCAGCATGAGAGAATGATGAACAGGTAGCACATTTGAGCAGTTGGTGCCTCCTCTGGGATACTAGTCTCTGTATAGTAAAGACTGGCTAATGAGCGTGGTTCATTCCTCGGACATAATTTGCATTACATAGGTAATCACTGTGATCCAGAGCTGGTCACCCGTCGTCTTGGATTACTTTTTCTTCGCTATACTGAATATTCATCTTGAGGTGCTTACTTTTAATATATAACTGTAACTAAGTTGTCTTAATATCATTTGACAGTCTTATATGGGACGCTGTTGACAATTCACTGCCATTGTAACACCAGCCTCCAAGTGCTACTTTTTACACTCAGAATGAAAGCTACTTTACCCCTTAGCTCGGGTGTAAACGTCTAAGTACATAAGCAGCTTTTTTGTGGTCACAGGATTTGTGTTCGAGTAATTGGTCCTTTCCTCTTTCTTTATATTGTGTTGCCTGACTTGTGCTGGTCTCTGTGAAAAATGCAATAAGTTCCGTCTTTTCCCACCTGGCAAGTCGAACATGCTGTTCTAGATTCATCACAAACCAATGCTCACAGCAGGATGAGGCCGCAACGAGAGGGTATATAGTGGTGCCCTTCTATGTTATTGATCAAGGAAGAAAGACTGTGGGCCATGATCTTGCAAGTCATCAGTTATAGAACGAGAGAACTGGGCGGGGTAAGCAAGTCTGAGGCGGGATAGAAGGTAGAGCTGGAGGGAAATGGGAGGGGCTATTGACTTGGAATCTGTATGATGAAGAAAGTTTAATCGGTACCAGTTGCTGGGAAACAACAGTTGATCGGAGTAAAACTCCTGAACGCTACGTGGATAAGGAGAAGGACTATGAAGTAAACAACGAGTATTCAGGGATATGCAAGGGGTTCACAGGTGCTTACCTCAGACTGAATCATTATAGATTGTGCCATAGCTTCATTAGGATAATTCACATATCAGGAGGAGCATGGTAGGATGGCATGAGATGCAGCTATTTCTGTGTAGAGATTGAAAACATTGAATACTCTAAAAGATACTTAAAGATTGCATTATTCGGTTATGTTCTCATGGGTATCTCAACTGGTCAAGTAGTGGGGGAAGAGCGAGAGAATGGGGGACTAGCTTAACTGGCGTAGTCAGCTGTTTGGTCTAATAATGATCTTAGACATGTGACTGAGTGAGAAGGGTGTATTAGATGAAGATAGTTTGGGGAGTTCAGCTGTGCTCAGTAGATTGAAGGCATGATGGTGTGAGGGACCATGAAAAGATTTTGTAGCATACTATGAATTTTTGGGTTTGAACTTGATAAGGTACATTTGACCTTATAGTCTGTCATTAGTTATACAAGTGACCAGACTGGTAAGTGGATAAGGGGGGAATTAGGGATGAGGTGAAGTGGCGGATGAATGATGCGAGGTGGAGGACTTGGGCATTAGCATGGATACAAGGGGGGCTTAAGCATATAATTAGCCAATTTAGATGATGTTTGGGGGTAAACCAAGAGTTTAAGGTTTGCCTTAAGTAGAGTAGGGGTCAAGGACTGCTGATTGCTGATTGACCTAATTGAGGGAAACTAGAGGGGTGAGGTGATGGTGTGAAAGGGTACGGCAGGATGATAATGCCGGTGCATTGATACTGAGAGGGCAAGAGTCTACAGTTATTACAAATGTGACACTGATTGCACCAAAATGTGTCTGATCATCATGGCGGAGACTGAGAATGTTATAAAGTGAGGAGCAAGCATGTTCGGACTGGCCTATAGGGCAATCAGGCAATGCCTGACAGGGGGGTATGAAAGGAGAGTGTATGAGCCATTTTTTGGCTGTTTGTGGTCTGCTGGGCCAACTTTTACTATTTATTTCCTAGTACAAGGGTACTCACAAACATTTTCCCAGGGGCCAAAATGATTGGTCTGTGATGTGCACGGGTGCTGCATGAATGCCAATGGGATGGTGGTTGGGTGCAGGGAATAGAGTGGTTTGGTGGTAAGGTAGGTGTAAATGAAGCAAAGGAAATACAACTAGTGGCTGAATTGAGCAATGTAAAACCAGAAAACATAGGATTAATCCCGGCTTCCCGACTTTTCCAAATTGTGTTATCCTAGGCAATTGTTTATTTTCTTGTTTCCTCCTTTTTTTCCTTCATTATCACATATGAAAGGATTGTGAAATACAGGATTTCAGGATGTGCATTGTTCAAAACGTGCTCCTGTGTTTGAATTATTAAAATATAATGTTGTTGTATAATAGGAACCCAGGCCATCCAAAAAGTGCACATAAGAACTGACTTGTTTCTTTAGTTCACTATTGGCGTTGTTGTCAGGGTAGGGGGAAGAATTAATGTTTCAAAATTCATGTTCGAAAACTGTCACTTTAAATTAATACTTCTCAATGCACTGATATAATCAATTGTACTAAGGTGAAAAGGTTCTGCATGTTAATAAAATACAGTTCTTGAATTGTGCAAAGGCTGTCGTCATTTTACACTTTTGCTGCAAGATGTCTTTAAAATTGAAGGTGTTTCTAAAGTTAAGTGCAGAACTCCCTAGTTACATCCTTTCTTTAACACCACTTAACCTGCAAATATTGCCTGTCTATTTAATATCTGTTTGTTGTTAGTGCTGAGTCGTGTAACAGCAGCCCAGTGATCCTGTTGACCAGGGGGACGCATGCAGCCTCTGGGCAGTACTTTAAGTATCCATGCCCTAGTATTCAAATAAATATTGCCTGCAGCAAGCTCAAATACATGCAGTCTCCCATACCTTGCAAAACATTTATTCAGGTGCCTTTACAAGACCAAATCTGTTCTGATTTCCAAAAGCGGGCCACTTTCTTAGCTATCTGATTTGCTAATGGGGGTAGGGAGGGGGCGGGGGGCACATTTACTATGGCGCCTGGGCTATTTTCTGTCCCAGTCGGACCCTGGAAGCAAGCAGTGGCGGCTGGTGTCATTTGAAAGTGTTGAAGCATAAACGTTCTAATCAGGATGAGTGCCTGACCGCCAGAAGGGGGTGGGGGTTTCTCCCCCGAGTAAACTTTGAAAAAAGAGTGGGCAAATGGTGCTTATTTGAGAAAGCAAGGACTGCTCTAGAGAACTATCCCAAATAACGCAAGTATGTGACGCAGACATTCAAACATGCATCCAATAGGCAAAGTGCTGTGTTAAGGGCATGAATACATGTCATGTGCTTGATTAGAGCAATATTACGCATTAAAGAACATACATAGCATGTTTTCACTATGGCACATATGCCGGTTTGCATTATGGCACAAATTAAAAATTAAAAGCCAACAGTGATTGAAATTCAATCACTGCTGGATTTTAATTTTTACAGCCTCTGCCACACATGCACCCAGTGACATCAAACCATTCAATGGAAAGTTCAAAGGTGCCCAGTAATTACATCTTGCACTTCTCCTGAAGAGGGGGTCTCGCGAGCTTCAGCAGCACATATGTTTCCATTGTACTGCTTTCATACCTGTTCCAGCTGCTACAGATGAGGATGAAAGCCTTCGTTGCCAACACAGCACTCCTTCAGCTTCTCAATGCGTGCTAGCGGTACTCACTTTACCATTCCACACAGCCAACATGCCCACTAACCCACCGGTTTTCAGCAGACTTAATATCTTTAACATTCTGTTGTTTGTCCTGAACTTTGCTACCTGTGACTTACTGTCAAGAGCAGGGCCTTCTAAAAACTACTAAAATTAGTATTCAAATCAGTTCACTGCCTAATCCTGAGGAACCCGTGTGACAGCTAATCATGTTAAATTCATAATCTCAGATCTAGATATCAACATTTCTAACAACACCTAAACCACGCCGTTGTTGAGACACTGGCATGCTACAATACTGAATACACAGCTCAACCCTCGAGTGGGGTTGCTAGACTTACCTCTCAGAGTGTTGCCGTCTCTCACTTTGGGATCGAAGTCCGCAGACAGGATGCGGTCGAATTGGTTGATGCTGAATTTGAGGTCTTTGCTGGCCGGGGCAGGCTGGGCTGAACAGCCTATTGTGTAAATCCCCCCAGGAAAGCCACAGCCCATTCAGGGGTGCTGGTGGTACTCAGAGAGCGGGACAGTCAAGAACTGTAGGGGTCTCAGGCATGGGCCGCACGGGAGAGTAGGCCTGCAGGTGCGAGGGGCCCTGCTGTAGGTCCTCAGTCGCTTCTCCACCTGTCTGCGACTGGTGTGGGGGGTGCAGGATGTCGGCAATGCAGAAGGATGGTGCTGGCTTTGTGTCATGCACTGCAAACACACTGATTGAAAGCATGCAAATGAGGCTCGGACCTCAGTCCCACCCCCGCAACGCCTGAGCCAATCTAGGTGCTGCTTCCTTGCTGTTAACACCATTAGAGCAGCGCAATGATTGGCTGGGTCAAGTGCTGCCAACGCACCTCAGGAGATATGGGGGTCTGGAAGCAATCCTCCAGCTCCTACATTGCGCACTGGTAGGCGAGGGTTTAAGTGCGCATGTCAAGCTGGATAGAGCAAGGCACAAGTCTAACCGGACATGCGCAGTTCACCTCAAAGAGCCTGTTGATCATCAGGCTTCCAGTCATGACCCCCCCAATGTTTGCCCACTACAGCAGGCTGTAATAAAGCAGGGAATCTTTGCCAGTGCCATTCCTTGCACACGGGCACCAATACAAACAAGGGAGTGATGCCCCCACACCCCAACAAAGAAACCACCGCTGTGTGAACGGCGAGGTAAGCAGATGAAAACAGCAAAATTATGTTGGGCCTTGACAGCCTAGAACCTGGAAACAAACATACTGGTGACCATAGGCATCTGAGAGGCTGAGTAGATAGTGATGGGTATCACTGGCCATATTGGGACTACATGAGACACAGGAATACGGATCCTGGTGTTTCCTAACCAAACATTTCACAAATGAGAATATAGTGCAGTAATTCTGATTCACCTAGCAATTTCCCATTTTAATGGTACCCACAGTGTCTGACTCCGATTACTGCTACATTTCTGCATCTTGGAGTGTCAAATACCCACGGTGTCAGTAATTCCAGGTGTATATTCTGATGCAATAAGTTCAATTCCCTTGCAATGAAGGCCTAAGTTTGATATTAATCAATGTTCTCTCTTTATCACTATACAAAACCAGGTTAAACCGCCTCACCACATTATTGTGTTTCTGGAATATTGAAAATCGATTCCTCATTTACTAATTCCTGTTTTATTGATTTAAAATGTGGCTTTAAACTTACACATAATATTATGGTTTGTGAGTCTTTCTCACAACCTTATCTTGCAAGTTTTTCATTCCTTTTGATAGATTGTATCCTATGCTTCACTAAATTCCCTGTTTTTTCATCCTTTGGGGGACAGTATTTCCACTCTTTTAAATAATGGTCCACCTATAATGTTTCTGGATCAGAAATCGTGTTGGTAGAAGAATAAGAGCAGGATTGAATAGGGAAATCCCTCCTCACTTATTAAAAGAAGTTGTCGAAACTGCTGCGAAGCAGGTGTAAAGAGGCCCAAGCCACCAAAGGAAGGGTGGAATTCCTGTGTGGCAAGTGCAGCTGCTGTCTTAAGCCCTGCCCTGCCATTCCAGGCGCCCCCCCTTCGGGCGAACATGCGAGATATTCCTGCACAGAAGCCTTCCCATGGTGGTGTCTGTCTGCTCTACTGGAGGCCTGTGAATGCCTTCTTTATTTTCAGCAAAAGACCCCAATAATGTGACAAAATCAACCTCCCTCAAAACAACTGCAGTTATCACCACAACGCCAGCAAAATGAAAACAAGCGGGTGAGAATCTTAAAGGCTTCAGCTGTCCGTGAAATACAAATATTTTTTTTTGTCTACATATCAAAATATTCTAACAACACCTAGACCACGCCGTTGTTGAGACACTGGCATGCTACAACACTGAGTACACAGCTCAACCCTCGAGTGGGGTTGCTAGACTTACCTCTCAGAGTGTTGCCGTCTCTCACTTTGGGATCGAAGTCCGCAGACAGGATGCGGTCGAATTGGTTGATGCTGAATTTGAGGTCTTTGCTGGCCAGGGCAGGCTGTGCTGGACAGCCTATTGTGTAAAGCCCCAGCCCATTCAGGGGTGCTGGTGGTACTCAGAGAGCAGGTACAGTCAAGATCTGTAGGGGTCCCAGGCATGGGCCGCACTGGAGAGGAGGCCTGCAGGTGCGAGGGGCCCTGCTGTAGGACCTCAGTCGCTTCTCTACCTATCTGCGACTGGTGTGGGGGGTGCAGGATGTCGGCAATGCAGAAGGATGGTGCTGGCTTTGTGTCATAGTGCACTACAAACACGCTGATTGAAAGCGTGCCAATGAGGCTCGGACCTCAGACCCCGCAACGCCCGAGCTAAGTGTTTCTGCTATTTGCCCTGTGTGGGACTGTTCAAAAATATGGTTTATTAAGAACTGCAGTGATGATCAAATATGAAATGATGAGTCTACAGTTCCACAATAAGGCTGTAAAATCCACAAATAAGTTGGTGACAGGAGTCCTAGGCTATCGGCACCCTGCCATCAGCTACTTCTTTTGTTTGTTGTTTTTTAATAAAGGGGCCTGGTTTACTGTATGGTTCCAGTAGCCCCAGAAGCTTGAATGCCACTCTAGGTTCACAATGTCCGCAGCAGCAATCATTTCTACTATGACTAACCAATGACTCTATATGATTAGACATAATGCCAACCTCTCCAGTACAATACACCAAATTCCTGGCAGCAGAGATCAGTGGCGGGTGGCAAGGGGAGCGCGGGGGGGGGGGGGTCGCACGGGGGGAGGGTCACACATGTTCGGAATTTTTTTTAAAAGTACCTTGATGCCGGGTCCCGCATCTTCTGTGCTCCCGCGTCTTCTCTGCTCCTGCTCTCCTGCCTCCGGCTCTAACAAGAACAGGAAGCAGGCAGCCACGCTCCCTCCGCTAAGCCAATCACAATGCTGCAATGCAGCATTGTAATTGGTCTGATCGCCATGACACAGCACTCCGCCAGGGGCTGAAGGGGTGGGCATGTTCTCCATGCACGCTGTAAAGCAGCCTGCATGGAGAATGGGGAAAGTGAGCATGAGTGGTTTGGGCGGCCCGAGGGGGCCGATCAAACATTCATTGCACACTTGATCCGAGAGCAAAGCAACCCCGCCCACTGCAAAGTGGCAGGACATGAAATGTAAAATGATAATAACTAAGTTATTATCATTTTATGAAAAGCTTAAAAGCAGTGCGGCGACGCTCCTCCACCATAGTGGAGGAGCCGCACCTGGCAGAGATTATCCCTAGACTCAAAAGAAGACCAATCAACTCAGGCTTCTAATACTCCTCTTTAGACTCCAAAATATTGCACATGCACATAGAATAGCCACTCTCAGTATGTACTCAGAACATAGGATCTAAGCCCTTCAGTGGTGGCTATTGATGAGATGGCAACCCAAGATATTGAGGATTCATTTCTAAGAGAAAATTACTGACTTCTAAATAATTGGGAAAGCAGATGCAGAAAAGGGCAAGGCGAGAGGATCCCTAGAAGGATTATACCGGGTCACAGCCACAATTGGAAATGCTTTCATCCGACCACATGTCGAGACTTAACCCAGGTTCGAGCCTCTATACCATCTTGTGACAGCGCTGGTCTACTAGAATGCCAGAAAGAACTGGACTTTCCAGCAGGAAGGCACCGTACTCAGACTCCCTTGATGAGGAAGTTGGTTCCTAGAGCACTGTTAAGGTCACACAATGTGATTTACCAAGATTCAACTAACTCTAAAATAAATATATTAACCAGCCACTGATAGCGCTGCTCAGCATATGCAGTTCTCTCACTGTGAACCGCTCACATAGTTCACAGTTCTCTCTGCAGGAATAGGGAACTGCATGTGCTGGCATAGCTTTTCATCTGCAAAATGAAAAAGTCGGTCCTATGAAAATTGCAAAATTGCCACAGGATTCAGATCCACTCATTGCGGATTCAGAAAAAGATCAATGTATCCAGTGTCCTCGTGTCATATGTGGCACCTTCACCCAGTCCTAGTTTTTCAATCAAAAGCAATTGGCATCCTTGGACTTGAACTTGTGTTTTTTTACATCATTTATGGGATAAAGTATGCACTGCAGTGCATTATAAGAATATTGCAAGCCACTGAGGACATCCAAGACCAAATAGAGGAATGACGCCAAAGGCCAAGTTCCTTTATAAAGTTATGAACCTCCAAGGTGACTTGTAATATCATTATCATGTATGGCATAATACATGGTCACTTCATCATCTTTCCCACTGATCACTTAAATCCTTGGTACGTAGCTCTTTTATATAAACGAGAGAGCAAGGTTTCAAGCACGAAGAATAAGCATAGAATCTCTAGTGCAGAATTCAACACATCAAAAAAAGTAAGATTTATTGCAAGACAGTAGTAGAATCAGTTTAATATAAGTCAGTTTGCTTTTTAAAGAAAGGTGCAGTAGCTCAGAATTTGTAGAAGCATGCAGAAATATTCTAATTTGTCTATAATTAAGGAGTGCAAAAAATAAAGATGTCATAAATATCTCCTTTCATGTCACTGTACAGCTAGAAAAACAGAGGAAAAGAAAGAAAAAGCAACTTTCGTTTTAAAAACAGCTGCTTTAATTATACTCCAACACCTGCCTTTCTCCTCAGCTGCTGGCTCTGAAAGTAGACATTGTGATGTTAGAACTCCACTGTATTAAGTTATTACAGTTGAGTTCTGATGTCATTTCTTTATAGTTGGCGACAGGGTGCATCACAAGTCACAGATAACAAAGAAATTATAGACAGGCTTTTAAACAGGGATTGCAGAATCCCATGTAGTGTAAGAATGTGCCTAAAAATATCTCCATGCATAGACGTGTTGTCTGAGAAGCCAGGGTTTGTGGACAGCGTCATCCATGGCATGGACCACTCGGCAGATATCTTTGGGGGGATTCAAGTGGTCTGGATTAGTGGTGCACATGTAAATTGTTGTGGGTCCCCATAGTTCGTCGCTGCTACTTGCTAGTACTTACTGCAAGCAATGGCGGCCGGCAATGATCAGGGGTGGCGAGGCGGGGGCAGGGGTGGATGTAAAACAAAAAAAAATGTTGTACCTGCGTCAGGACTCTGCTGGTGCCAAACAGGCACCAGGAAGCACCCAGGCTCCCCTGACCAATCACAATGCCACACTGCAGTGCTGTGGTTTGTCTGAGTGCCGTGGATCTTTGCTCAGTCACGTAATGAGGGGCTGTGCAAGTTCTCCATGAAAACAGTCATTGCGCACTTGGAGTGGGCAAACTACCCCTCCCTGCCCTGAGAGCAGATCAGCCCCGCCCGCCAAGCAGCAGGGACACATAAAATGAGAATAACTTCGTTATTCTCATTTTAAGTTTACTTTATTTACACTGCTTAAAAGCAGTGAAGCGATGCTTCTCCTTTGTGACTGTGACTAAAAGAAGGAATATAGGATTCGATGCCCAACAGTTTGCGGCTCAATGATGTTAAGGATGAAGGCTAAATCTTGAGAAAAGAATGGAAAAGACTGTTGAAACCAATGAAACGTCAAACAGCTGTTGTGACTGTTTCGCAAGCTAGTGCAGAGAACCTAGTAATCAATGTTACGCGGCCATTTCCATCGAACACTGTAGAATTAAAGGTTGCTGCTAATTGTCCATGTAGTTTGACCTTTTGCTCACTGCCTACACTTTATGGCCAAGGAGTGGGTGAATGAATAATGTATGTATTCACACTGCAGCCAAAACCACCACCTGACACTTTCTAAAGGAAGAATGTCAGCAGGGGCGGTTTGGAAAAAATTTGAGTTTTAAAAATTTAACGATGGAATTTCTAATAGTGGAGGTTCTTCTATGGTTTAAGGAGAAAGTGTTTCTCAAGTGAGGTAACAGTCCTTTCCCTGTTGCTCTCCAAACTTCACGTTATATTTGTTATTGACATTCGGAGAATGAAAGTCTAAGTCATCCCTGCACTGATTCAAACAGTGACCTGCAGGTTCTGCACAGATCTCTGCAGGGGGCAATAACTAATCGAGCTCGTTTATTCCAAAAATGAAAATGCAGTGCCATTTTTCCTGTCACTTAAGCTTTTTTCACCCATTTTCTCGTGTCCCCCAGGCCTTGCCCATCGCCCGCTGCAGCCGTCACCTCACTCCCGAGCAGACGTTTTGCTCTCCCTGAAGCTGTGTTTTGGACACATATCTTTTTAGGACCAGCAGACCAAATTCAATGTTTCCCGCAAATAATTCTACATGGCTCAGATTTTTAGACGCTCATCTTCGAATGCAAGGTGACCCTTAATTTTAATTGGAATAAAAAAAGATAGTGAAGGAATGGGAGGTCTTTGAAGGGGTTGTGGCAAAAGAAGCGTGACTTTGAGTCCTTTCCAAGAGACATGGCTTGTGTAATTAAGCATGTGGCTTAAGCATGTAAGCTAAACTCTTGTGCTTCACACAGTCCGCTAACTACCTGACTATTGTTTGAGTGTCTCTCTGTGAGTTTTCTGTTATTGCAGTCAGGCACATCACACAATAGCGACCCACTGACAGGACTGTGAGAACCTCGCACTGCCTTAAACCATGGACATCTTAATTATTTGGGGGGCTCTGGGCCAAACGTATTTTGGGGGCCCCTGTTCATGACAGTTCTGAATTTATGGTCCCAATTTCAGCGCTTTCATGCCCTCTTTGGCCAGGTCACTGACAGTGCGCATGCACACTTGTCCAAATACTAAATGTGTTTACATCTAATGTTTTAGAGACAGTGACGTTGTGTTTTCAATATTGTAACACAGCAATAGCTCACTAATAATATTGCAAGTAACATCTCTGTCACCCTCTCATTTCTCATATGTAACGTTCTGCTTTGATCTAAAAGAACTTTGTTATGGACGTTGCATGACACAAACGCAACATTTCTCTGCAAAATGTTTGCAATAGACACATCATCCACATTAAAAATAAATTGAAGGAAAACGGAATTTAAAATAACATGTTTAAGAATTATTCGAGGTCATCACAACAGAGCTGGCTTAGCAGGGGGCCCCTGAAAGGCTGATGCTCTGGGCCAAAGTCCACTCTGCCTATACCTTAAAACGTCTCTGCCTTAAACTTCATCTCCAGAGCTCCCAACAGCCACCCACACCCTGAGTTTGCACACCTACAGACAATCCAGTCCACAGTACACAAAATACAAGATGAATATGCTGAATGCGAAAAACAGCATCCCGGGTAAAGCAAATACATTTAGGGAAGTAAAGTAAGTGAAGCATGGGAAATGTAAACAGGGCTACCTGACTGGCGTGAATTATATTACAGGATTTTACAGTCCTTGATAATGTTGATAAATCGATCAGTGCTTTCCTTGTAAAGGACATTAATATAGGGCCCAATAGAAACTTGTTTCAAAGTCCATTATTCGTTGCTGCCGGGTCTGGGTCTGAACCCCGGGTGGGAATCCCTGATTAGAAGGAATCGTGAGCTTTTTAACGCGCACTCTATGCTGAGTGCCCCGTCATGAATGGGCAGCATGTGACAGGGCCGCGGCCACGTTATCCTCGGCACACTCACGTGAGCACGAGCTGGCTCCATTTATTTCCCTTCATAAATCAATCTTATTGGAAAGGTCACAGAGGCATAGCAGCGCCTGCTTTGTTAAAGGTTTTCTACAAACCCCCCAATGGGAGTTATCGAGCCCTCTGTGGTCAGGGAAGTGAGCCTACCCGGCGGGTGAGTCACAGAGAGGATGAAAAAGGAAAAGTGTTTTCAAAATTTGCCGCATGACTGTTTCCTTTTCTGCTCTGACTTTTTAAACTGGAATGTGATGCGGAATAGTTTGAATCTGCGAGCCAATATTTGACTTAAGAATGTTTATTGTCTTCCTCCCCCGTCCCCCCTCCCTCATCTACAGATCTACACTGACTGGGCCAACCACTACCTTGCGAAATCCGGGCACAAGCGGCTGATCCAGGACCTGCAGCAGGACATCGCGGATGGCGTCCTGCTGGCGGAAATCATCCAGATCATCGGTGAGTTCCGAGCAGGGGACGCGCGTGCGCGCACACCGCAGAGCGGGAAGGGGCAAAACCTCAGGTGCACCATTTACCGAACATTGTTGCGCACAGCACGTACGGGACAGCGTGACAGCAGACTCAGTCGTGCTGGTCGAATACGTACTCGCCGTGGGATGTGGAGTAGCATAGCATGGGAGAAACTCCCTGTATTATGTCGTAGTTGCATGTACGTAGCGCTATAAAGGCTTTACTATGTTAAAAGTAGCCTTGCATTGAGAGTTTTCCACGAGCACATGCCCCGTGTCTGAAGAGAGTAGTGGGGAGAAGGGTGGGCTCCCGAACGCTAACACAGTTTTCTCTTCAAAAAGGTGAGCGCTGAATAATGTCCTTCGCCCAGGTCCATATGTCTCTCAGAGTATGCCGCTTTCCCTTTCATTTTGTGAAAAGTATGAGCCTGCTGGGGCGCCTGGGAGCGGCTGTTTTAACTGTTGCTCGCGCGCGCGGCCAGAAACGCACCGCGCACATGGGGAGCTGTCAGAAGCGAACGCTCCAGTACACCATATGCCTCCCATGTGTGCGCCGCGCCGGCCCGAGCGCAGCGTGTTCCCGGGGACGCCCTGAAACATTATCCAGGGCTGTGCGGAGACAATCCCGGTGCACTTCATGTCAGCAGCAGTCGCTTGGCACCGGCTGACTAATCAGCAGGCGACCTCCCTCGCACTTAGCCCCGCTCGGTTTCTGCATGAGGGATTGACTGCCGCGAACAAGTGAGCTACTGTGGAACTGTCGAGGGGTGCTCAGTCTAAACTACTTCCACGGGCCCATTTTTCACCCTCAAGTATATATTTTTTTTACTTTTCCGGATTTTTCTTCTTCACGGTTTTAAGTTCTGTCTACCATTTGGTTGTTTTTCTGCAGCCAATGAAAAGGTTGAAGATATCAATGGGTGTCCCAGGAGCCAGTCACAAATGGTAAGTCGACGACTCTTATTTCTTTGAGTTGTTAATGTGTTTCCATGTGGCGAGGAGATTTGCTTTGCTGAATGGAATTAACTAGAGCTCGTGAACTCGTATTTACCTGATAATATGTGAGGCGGGTCCTTTCGAGCTAATAGCCACTTGTTTGTACAGCATCTGTCAATGCCAACACGACCACCTTATCTCATATAGAAATACAGATTCTTCTACTATTTATGAGACATGACAAAACCTAGAACGTCATGTCTGTAAGTGTAAAATGGATCATTGTGAATTGTGCTGAATTCAGTGTTTAACCTGTCTAAAAATGTACCAAGGCCTACTGATTCCAAAGATGCGCTTTATGGTCTGCACAAGTAGTGAAGAAAAACACTACTCTGCTCCATTCAGTTTGCAAATAATACCTAATTTTGCTATGTGCTGAATTTGCCAGCCAGCTTCTCAGATGCTCATAGTTACCTGTTGTTTCAGGCAAACATTAGGAACATGTTACTTGTTTGCAGGTGGCGAGTATATCGGGCAGTACACACCTACCGTGCCTTTTATTGTGTTATGTTACTCATTTCTTAAAGGTAGGCCAGGTGGGCAGAAGTACCAGCTGAACAGCACAGGCTCCTTTCAATCCTGCTGCTGAAAAGCAGTGAGTCCTGATGTTAAATACCCCACTTCTAATGAAGGAGGCCACAGTGCTGCTAGGGGCTTCATCTTTAGGGTGAGCACATCTCTGTAAACCAATGGGGCCTCATTGTTATCCAGTGTTTAAATTCTGTTGATTCTACCCAAGTGAAGCAAGGCTACATCTGACAATAGTGGATTAGTTTGTTAGTGGAGAGTCCAGGGGTCGGAATGTGGTACCCTAGTGGCAGAGAACCATCTGTTCCCCCCGTGCATGATTTGAATATCAAATTGTAGGCACGGGACTAAAAGCCCCAGCACAGACATTGTTGGCTGAATGTGCCACAAACGACACAGGGTCTCTTGACATTTATAGGAAGAATGGGTTTGAGGGCCTTAAACTCGAGAGCTGTATTTGTTTTGCCTGTTAACTCCCACAAACCTCAACCGATAATTAAACATTACAGAACTCAGACATTCCAGTACCCAAAAGCCTAAGAGACACGTATGCAAGCCTAGGGTAAGACAGAACTTTTAAAGCACATAGGAAGTTTAAAGAACAACTGTTTATGGCCCAGCTCACGTGGTGCATACTCCCTTGCACCCTTAACACAACAAACCTAAATATGAAAAATAAAACTAGAGCGACTAATCCCACATATAACCTTCAAATTAATTCACATTTGTAGTCCACAAAGCAATTTCCCAAATGGCTGTAATTGTTCTTAAAGTGCTTCTAACAATCCAGAAAACACTTTATCCAATACGTGTTTTGCAATCACATTGATCGCTTTGTCAAGGCAACTCCTCATTATTACAAACAAACCCACCAGGAATGGCATAGCAATCAAAGGGGGTTTAAGGCCCAATGATACTGTTCTAAAGTCTGAAGTATAAAGCATAGAAATCATGAGTGAAACAAGCATGCTAGATGATGTTTTTTCACTATACTTAAGAGTGTGACCTTTCACTACCACTGGGACTACAGGATTCAGTAATTCCAATGAGGCTTGCACCATGGACATTTTTCTGGTTTGTGGAGACAGTTCTTAACCAGATGACCTCATGTTTGACCATATGGGTATCACTCACATTCCAGATACCCATTGTTATCTGTGGTTACGTGCCTTCGCAACACTGTGCCTAGGTATTATCTATCTTCGCACTAATGTCTCACATACAACAGTCATCATATTTTCTATTTCTAATGACCTCCACAGCATCACCTTTATAGACAATGTCTTTGGTCTCGCTGCTCCATTGAGTGTTCTATCTATGCATAAGCTACATGGACGAGTATGCCATCTCCTATGCTAAGGTAGCCAATGGCTCATTACATAATCTGGGAGGAGATATCTTTTTTATACAGTGGGAAAGCTTGATTGCCCCTTTCCTTGATTAGTAGTGTTATCTTGTACCCATTAACTCAAAATATTGTTTTACCGACTTCTTAGTACGAGGAATATGGCTTTGTTATGCAACTGAATTGTGTAGGCCTAGTGTGCTCATTCACTCTGAATCGGAAAATGGAGCATACGGCATGGCATCCTTACATCTAGCATGAGCGATGCATGTGCACGGACAGGACTAAAACAATCTTCTTTATCGAAGTGGTGGGGTCCACATGTTTCTAAAGTTGCAAAAGGTTGGGTAAGTGGAGTGCAGAGCTGGATCATATGCTTGGCAATCCAAGTATTATGGTGAAAGGGTCAACTATGCCCCCACATGTAGGCATGCACTGGGATGAGGACATCTTTATTCTTGTGATGCTATCAGCCAGCAATGCACGGCCCACATGGTGAAAGTATGAGTTTGGCTGGGGTGAGGTTGACAAACTCCTACCGTCACAGCCCTGGCATGGGTCTTGATGGCATAGGTGAGCAAATTATACCCTGGTGTGAGGAAAGAGACATTCAAAAATTCTGGGTCCACAAGTCCTTACTATGATACTTGAATGGAGAACAGCCTCCCAGGGCTCGGATTTTGTATATGTGCAGTGGGCTTTCAATTGTGTTATTGTTAGATGGATTGGCGGAATGTGGCAGTGCCTTTTATCATATATAAAGTGTTGCCTCGGTTGGTCAATTTACTGTGTCACAGTTTCAGTAATTTACATTTGAAGGAAACAGAGGTGATGGGAAATAAACAAAACATGTATTAGTCTAGGCGTAGACCATGTAAGCTTGTTGTGGGCGGCTATTCGAACAGATCTATAGCACACAAGAACGGTGATGTTTCTGATCTTATGAGGAAAGTAGTAACACAGGTTACCACTTAACAGGTAGATACAGTGAGTTAAGTGCCTGGCTAGAGCACAACATGAATAAACTGAAATGTTGGGAGTTCTAAGCTGTTAGCTGTTCCAGTTGCTCTTTGTATACTGAATCTGTACATTGAAAATATACCAAAAATAGCTTGAGGCAGACTGGGCGTAGTTACTGAACACAAACTGCAAAACCTTTAAGGTATCCATGATTTCATTTAGTAACATTAACTATGCACCTAGTAATGATTAGTTCACCTGTAGCATAGTATAAATAATCTGCTTCACCATCTTCCCTGCTTTAAGTGCCAATGGCCGGCAGGAAGCTGTTTCACGTACTTTGTGTCATGTTTGGTGGCTTTGATTTGTGCTTTTTTACAGCATGATCAAACACTTCCTCTCCAGAGGTTCTTAAACCTTTCCAGGCCATTGATTCTTTTAATTTTCACCCTCTTGAAATGTCGAAAATCACTGGAGGTGCACTATGCCTGTGGATGGTATACTTATCATCCCAAACCCACCTGACCCTGATGGTGCCAAATATGTGTCGTTTCAGTTTTTCAGTACTGCTGCCAGGCTGTGATTTCTAGAACAACTGTATGCCTCAGTCCTGATTACAACAATATGCTTGGTAGGTCAGACACCTGTTGATATGATTTGAATTGAATTAATTTTGATAAAGCGCAACCAATTACCCGAAGGCATCAAGGCGCTGTTGCCGAACGTCCAGAACTGAGCCGTGTCCATAGACCCACCATATTAAGTTATAGGGGGTAACACTGTCTTTATAGCATAGAGGCAAGTTTTAAGTGTCTTTCTAAAAGACAAAAACTCTGTTATTGCAATAAGGCGCTGTGGTAGAGAATTCTAGAGTTTGCCTGCTGCCTCCCCATTTCATCTCTCAGATCCTAGGTATAGAGAACAAATTACAATGTGTGGACCGAAGGTTTCTTGCTGGAGTGTACCAGTGAAACATCTCTTTAATCTCAGCAAGACTAGGAAGATAAAGGGTCTTGTGTACAATACAGACAGCTTTAAACATAATGCGTTTTCTAATAGGGAACCAATGCAAATGACACAACCCAGCAGCCGCAGCTGATTGGCGTCTCAGAATCTCAAGGATCGCTCTGGCAAGCACATTCTGTGCCTCCTAAAATTGATGATGAGTACTGATATTGGAGTCAAAATTGAGGGAATTACAATAGTCCACATGACCAGGGCTTATGAGACCCGCTTTCGCGCCGACAATGGGATAATACGTGAAACATTTTCTAAGTATCCTTACAAGCCTAAAGCAGGTTGCCACAGTGCGATTAGACTGGGCACTAAGTGTGAGTGCCGTGTCTAAAATGACTTCGAGATGTTTTGCCTTCTCAACTGGAACGGGACAGGTGCCTAAGGCACCCGGCCACCAGTTACTATTCCTGCATGAGGTCTGCATCCCAACGAGTTCTATTTCGGTTTTATCACTTTTTAACTTCATAAAATTTCTTCCCATCCAGTCGGCAATTGCTGACATGCATTGTGAGAAGTTATCTGCCGTGACAGCAGAGTTATTAGGAATCGACACAATAATCTCTGTGTCATCAGTTTAGGAAATTACATGCATCCCATAAACCAGAATGATGGCAACAAGTGGAGAGATGTACAAGTTGAAAAACGTAGGGCTCAATGATGAGCCCTGCGGCACTCCACATGGTACAGAGAAAACATCTGAGTAGAACTGCTGTAGCAGCACCCTCTGTGAAATGTCCATGAGGTCAGATAAGCCCTGGTCCGTTGTGTGATACCCATATCTCATCAGTGAGGATGAGATGTTATTAAAGGCCGTGGGCCACTTCGGTTCCCAAATGTTTCCTGAAATGGAACTAGGAATTATCCAGCAATCCCTGCTCATTCGTAAATTCCATCAAATGGCTATTCAGATGTTTCTCAAGGATCTTAGCTGGAAGGTGTAGAAAGGTGCAGGTGCACGTTCTGATCCAGCAGAAGTCTTTTTTTCAACTTCAACCGCTGCACTGGGCCCACAAATTATCTCTTTCTACAGTTCGCTACACTCAGATTTTATATTGTACCTACAGAGGCATTGGTCCTCAGATGGAACTTTCATCCTCTTAGTCAGGGGTGAGAAATCAGGATGTCCTAAGCATTGACTACCCAAAGAGGACCAATTAATTAGCAGCCAATTCACAAGTTAGAGATACATTTTAAATGCACTACTCTCAGAACCATGCTATAGAAATAAAGAATTGCAATGGGTAGACCCAGCCTCCTGAAGAAGTTCAGCCTAACTAAAATTATACAAACTAAGAGTTCTGCAGTCGCAACACAAAATAAAAGCAGCAGAAATGGATGTTCTTAAAATAATCTATGGCTCTCCCTGTCGTGCATTTAGAATCAATGTCTCATTAGCACTATTTTAAGGAAAGAATATTAAGAGATAATAACAGACTTAGTCAATTTTAGATAATTTAGTTATCGTATTAAAGATCCAAAATCAATGTATATAAGGAACATTTTAAGTAGCTCAGTTAAGAATAAACCACACATTTAATCAAAGTATTCTGTTCATGAAGAGAATAGTCAACCTGACAGATTCCCACTACCAATGAAGACAGGAGGAGGGTTCCAAAGAATTCACTCTGAAAGGGACAAAGGGATCAAGTTAAAGTCAGATAGAGCTTGGGCAAAGGCCACAGAGAACAGAGCAAAATCAGGAAAGTTCAGATCTTGTCTCTCACAAGACTGTCCAAAAGAGTTCAGCAGGCAACTTAATTGCAAAGAGATAAAAGCAGAACATAAAAAGGTAATTAGTCTGTCAGCAAAGAAGGATTCCTAATCGATCAGCAGCCACAGCAGCTGTTGCAGAAAGCATTCCAAAGAGTCCTCTACAAGTAAGAGTGCCTGAGCTCCCCTTCTTTGGGGAGTCAGTTTATATGGTAGTAATGATGCACTCATAACATCAGTCATTGTTCCACAATGGTCTGATCATCATGTGGTCATTCTTCCGTTCGACGGGTACAATTTAGATACTCCAGCCTACTTTCCCATGCTGGTCATGAGAAACAACTGTCCTTTCCATCCTCGGGTTAGTTGACCAAGAGCTATATACTTTGTTGTTCTTCATGAGTACAGTCCCAATGTTCGGTTCTCGCCAGTTCACTTCACAATGAACACTAGAATAACAAACGTTCTTTTCATAAGAAAAGTTGCATAAACTAAACTGATCAAGCAACATTTAGAGAAATGAAATATTTCCAAACTCCATTTGTAGCAGGCAATGAAATAATGCTGCCTAAAGGAAAGAAGTCAATGCGTTTGTGTTTAAAGTTAGCATTTCTTATTAAGTAAATGAAACTCATAATAAAATTAAAACATATGGAAATAAATCAAGCATTTCATATAAAGCAATAATGGTAGTACTGTCAGTAATTATTGCATAGAAATGATTAAACCTGAATATGGCCTAGCTCTAAGATTTTCAAAGTACATACATGCAAATTATTCTTAAAAATAATTTTACTAAACTCGGTTTTACATTTTCATGATCCAAATAATGTCAAGTATTAGTAATGTAAATATAATTTAAGTTACTCATTTCATATTAATTTTGTACCAGTTTCATCTTCATGATGCATTACAGTGGAAGCAACAGGAATGTTAAGTCTTATCACTTAGAATCACACTCATTTTCAGTAAAAAGCTTTTTCATCATTCATTTTCATTACTGTTTTCTTTTTATTACACTTGATGAATAAGTATGTTAATTTTATTGCATTTATATTCTTCTGTTTCTACTAAAAAACACACGCTTTTATGGTGCTGGTATTTCAACTTTTCACAGTTTCAGTGTTTTTTTTGTCAACTTGTGTAAGTGCACATTTAGAGTTTCAATGTTTTAATCAGTCATTGTGTCGTGTCAAGAATGATCAGTTTTAGCCCTACATCATTCCTAAGTGCCCTGGACTCAAGACTACTTGTACGCATTTTCACATTTAAGCACCGTGCCAATACTCTCAATAACTTTTTGTTTGAACTTGAAAAATGTCATCTGGTGAAAAGGTTTACAATAGCAGTTTGAATTTCTTGTTTCCTAACCCGGTGCCCTGGATGTGGGCAGGTGCCTTTTTGTGGGTTAAGGCTTGTGGGTGGCTGCCTTGTTAAAATATATTGATGTAAAACATTTGACAAAATGGCCATGTGCCTCGTTTGTAAACACTCTGGGCATGATTTAATTCAAAGCTGTTGCAAGGAGCCTACATTGTTATTTTAAACATCTTCACTTATTTATGCAAAGTCAGACCACAGACAACGGGTGAGGTCTCTTTCTCCTGTGTTTATATGGTAGCGTTTGCTGCTGTTACTAGCAAACCTCTGACTTACATATTTTCATTGTTTATTGTGTCACTGGATATCTAGATGGTGCCTCCCTCATTCCCATCGTCATTTTCTGGTTAGTACACTTCATGACGTGCAGTTTTATAGAAGAAAACTACAAAAAGAAACCAAGAAACAATAAAAATGCAAAAGCTGCACAGTGGTTCCCAAACTTGTGACTCCTGAGGACCCCCATTGAGTCACCACTGGAAGTCGGGGACACTCAATTAATTTGTCACAATTAAAACAGTAATTCCCCAAAAATAAACACACATGTGCACACTTTTTGCGACATTACTGTGTCTATAGAGGCTTTGTCTTATTTACAAGGCAGCGTTAAGCCACATAACATGGCTTAATGCTGCCTATTAAATAAGGCCCCTCTGTCAGGCAGTGCCACCGCAACACCCATTGATTTTGACACTGCCCCCTATTTACAAGGGCAGCATAAATAGGAAGCTGCGCCAAAATTAAGGCCAGGGAAAACCAGGTCTTAACTTGGCATAACAAGGAGAAATCCCTTATTTCTCAACGTTTTTGTTTTTTCCATGTGGCTTTCCTTGTACAGCACACATGGAAAATGCAAAACACCTTGAATTGTTTAAGTTTAGGAAAGTGACTCTTGCTGCACATAAACAATCTTTTTAAAAAATGCCATTAGGCAGCACACATAGAAGTGACAAAACGGCATTTCAAGATTGTTTATGTGTAGGAAGGGGGACCTTCCTGTACATAAAGAATCTTCCCCTGCATGCACACACCCTTGCCATTGTGCAAGGGAGCCTGCGTTGGCGCTAAACTGCTAAGTGTAGCGCCAGCATTGGGGGAAACGCAGGGCTGCACCATATTCTTGTAAATATGGTGCAGCCCTGGGCCAGACTGGAAACCCAAAGCAGCCATGGCAAATGTTTTCAAACCAGTCACCATACGGTGCACACCAAGTGTAGTGAGTGAGCCTGACCACTACATAGGGGGCTTTGGGAGGCTCTCCCCCCAAGAAATGTAGGAAATTATGGTGCATTCTAAAACACATTTATCATTATATATTAAATTGTATTAGCTTTTAACAAATAGTAAATGAAGACCTTACTATACACTAGGACGACATTCTTTGTTGGGGTTATTCAATGATTCCCTTATTATCACCCTTCAACAGTGCCTCTCCTCACCCAGTGGTCAGCATTGACTTTAACAATAAAAATATATTTCTGCCCAAATAAACCTTTTTAGCAGCATCAGGATAATGAAAGACTGGGGAAAAAACATAAGTTACTAACTTGTACCATGCAGTTTGCAAGCAGCTCTTTGATGACAGTTGATAGGTCACTGTGCTAGATTTTGGCTGTCACTTATGCACTGCACAGTAACAAAATAATCTCTGTGACAAAAGCAGTAACACACTCGCCTATGCACATAAAATACTGTTTTTCAAAATGCATGGTACACGTTCTTTGCAGCAGGCATATTAACCCTCTGTGCTACACTAGACAACTCAAAGCTGCCACTGGACAAACTCTCATCTCTCCAGCAGGTGCATTAATCACTGGCTTTATTTTTACACCTTTATTGTTGCTCGAAAACTGCTAATTAGACAAGGAACTTTGCAGTGCTTTTAAAACTGCCTCCTGCGGACCCCCTGGGAATGTGTCACGGACCCCTGGGGGTCAGCGGACCACAGTTTGGGAAACGATTGTTGAAGAAATGAAGTGAAGAATAAATGACTAGTTGCAGATAGATGCACAGAATCATTAAAACACAACACATTATGTACTCTTGCAACGTGGCTAGAGATCAATTAAGGGGTAGATAATCCATTCTACATTGAGTGTGGAAAGACAAAAAATACTCGGACACCTAACAGACTATTTATTTTTTGTGTTTTTTTTATGGGGTGACCCAAGTCATTGTCACCATATTGCATACACAATAAAGTATTGGGATAAGAAAACTACATAAACTCTTAACTTGTTAGTAGGCGATGATACAAACGTCTTTCGTATGCACAAAAGTTTCTTGTATTGTTTCATATTGGATGAGCTGGTCCTCTTGCACTTTATAGATTGAGATACAGGATCTGACAGAAATTAGTCAGCACGAAAATATCAATGGAATTCCGCCGCAGCGCTGGGGGGGGGGGTTTGGGGGCACTACGGTGGCGCCGTGCTCATGACGGTACCACTCCGTAATGAGTCACGGTTGAGCTGTGCTCATGACGGAGTGGTTCCGTCATGACTCCGCCCACGGCGCTAATCGCCCGCACAGGCGGGGAATTAGCGCCGCGTGGGCGGAGCGGCCGCCAACGGCCGCAGCATGACGGAACCACTCCGTCATGAGCACACGGCACCCGTGGCTCATGACGGAGTGGTTCCGTCATGAGCAGGGAAGGAGTTAAGATTCCTTTCAAACTGCTCCTCAAAGAAGTGCAATAGGGATCTACTGTACTGAATTCAGAATGGAAGTTGTTTCATATTCTTGACACTACTGATGAGCATGACTGGCAGAGTTTTTTTTAATTGTTGAGTTTTGAAATGTTTGCAATTTTGCTCTTGCCAAGGGGCTTTTAGTATCTGTGTTAAGTAATCCAGGTAGTTATAATGTAAGGCTCTGTACACGCTGCAAGCTGTTCTTAGCACTAAGTGACTCTCCGCTGGGAGCTAGTTTAGAGATCTTCATATTCGTAAGATGTGTTCTTTCTCTTTAGTGGTGGATTTATGCCTCACTACTGAATTTAAGACTACTGTTTGACGAGTCAGGTTTCGTTTTGTTAGGTGTGTGAGTAAGGTATTTCCATATTGAATTCTAATACGAACTAGGGATTGTATTAGGGTGTAAAGTTATTGGTCCAATACAAAACGTTTAAATTGTAAATCGTATTTAGTTGACATTGAGCATTTTGCTTCCTTTTTAAAAAAAATTAGGCGCACGTGCTGTGAGAATTTGTCCACGAGTATGACACCCAAGGATTCACTCAGTAGTGACTTAATATCAGGAAATTAATAAAACAAACCATCTGGTGACAATATGGTCTATGGTCTTGAGGTCAAGAATAAGATTGTGAATAAGGATGCTTATCGGATATGGCCCAGGAGATGATGAAAAAAGCAGAGAGACTGGAAAAGAATCAGAGCACCTTAAATGGAGTAATACCATAGTAAGAGTTAAGTAACTTAAACATTTTAAGATGGGCATATAAAACGTCATCAATGGATACAATCTGCTTGGTGCATGGGAAACATTCAAACCTTCAGAAGCTAAAGAGCAAAACAGCCATAGCACAATAGAACGCCTTCTTTAAAATGCTAAATAATTCAAATATCTAATCCAACAGAGAAAACAGATCTAAATTCTTGTAAGCAGGTGAAGCTGTTAGACACTTCCACCACACTGAAACTAAGCCAGAGGGCAATTAAAGGAAGGATGGGAGACTGGAAAGGAAGCCTTTAGGCAATTGGACTTTGAACTCCGCTTCAATAGTGAAGTCGAGCAAACAGTTATCTTAAATTGCCTTTTGCCTTTTGGTCCACTACTCTTGTTGAATATCTGCAGGAAACTTATAGTTTCATCCCCACTCATCTTGCAAGTGACGTCTCCATATAAAAATGGTTATATGCAAGTTTTTGTTTTTCTTCAGCAAAGTTCCAGGGAGCTCAAGTGTAGTCCAGTAAACCTCTTATTTCTCTTCCTCCCATATCTCACAAGTGATGTCCCCATATAATCACGAATGTATTGTTTTCCCCAAAGTTTTTCAAATGTTCACATTTTTACCCTTTGCCTACTTTAAAGATTTTCCTAATATTCTTTGCATACATAAAGATTCTCCTCAAAGAACGTCTGTGGCAAGGAGACCAAGATGGGGGAATTTCTACTAGAGGACTAACATCTTAATGATCAAGGATAAAGACTTCCATTTCTAGGACCACATTTTAGCCTCATGATTTGTAGGTAAAGACTTCTCGTCTGCAGAAGAGCTTCTTGCTTCTTTACATCAATGTAAAACTGAAGATTGTTGGCTGCGTAGCTCTGCTAACTAATTTGATTACATTTATTAGCAGTAGCCGCTGCCTCATCACAGGAGTGATGTAAGTGATCTGCTGTCGTAGTCCAAGTGCCTGGGAACCATGAGACGCAGTAATTGGTAGCTGTGTTATGCAGCCCCTCTAGCTTAGAGGAAAGGAAAAAGGACCTGGCTTAAACCTAAGCAGCACAAGGGATCCTCAAAGTCCAAAGTATGTGTGTTTGTGTGCTTCATATATAGTGGATGATGGTAGTTTGCACCAAACCATGTTGTTTCTAGAACACCAATTGTACTAGACATTGAAATTGGCACCAAAGTCAAAGAAAATCTTGAAAGTTGTTCTAGAAGTCTCCAAAGCATTAGAATGGTATGGCATTAGTCTGTGTAGTACCTTAGCACAATCTACTTGCCTTCAAATTGTTTTTCTTTCGAAGTTAACTCCTTAATGGCCTACACCCACTCAAATTAATTTGTGTTCCAATATACTTCAATGTTAAATTATCTGACAAAATAATTCACTTTCAACTTACTCCTTGACTATGATCCTAACAAAAAGCCATTCAAGTCATTTAAAATGTTTTATGAACATATGTTTTTATGAGTTAAAATTATAGCAATGTAACTTTAGACATCTTCACCTAATTTTCTAATACAGTAAATATGTTATCTGATTGCGGTTCTTTAAACGACCAAACTGTTGGTGGGTTCAGTTATTACACTTTCACCCATTTTTACATCCATCTTTTTCTGGACGTTTTCAGTTCTTGACTATATTGCATTGTCCCGGTTGAGACTTGTTTTTCCATGGACCTCTTGAAGCATCAAGCCTTTGAAACCAACATTGATGCCAAAGTAGAGCCAACAATTCCCTTAAAAGGCCTTTTGGTCTACTGCTGTTGAGGAAACAATACCCGTATTAAACGTCTAGTTTCAACACCACTCTCACGTTGCAAGAGACAACTCCACATATATTGGTGTGTGTTTTTGTTATTTTCTTCTGCAAAGTTTCAAGAAGCTAGAGTGTGTTCCATTAAAACTCTGTTTCTTCCTTTCATATCCTGCAAGTATCATCCCCATATAACCATGGATGTGAAAAATGTTTTTCCCCCAAACATTTCCATATCTTAAAATGTTTAAACATTGGCCGGGTTAAAAGGTTTCCTGATAGTCTTTGCGTACATAGAGATATTTCTGTGTACGGTGAGATAGTATTTACTAACACACCACAGCCTAGTGGGTAAAGATACTTGCATGCTTGCATTACAACTCCATGTTGAAAAGGTATGCAGAATTTGTTGTGTCAGTTTACATTCTATCAAGCTTCTGTAATCGCCATGGCATTGCGTAGATTAGCAGTGACTGTTTAAGATGAAGTTTGTATTCCTCAAACCATTTTTCTAATGTTATACAAGGATATTCTACACATAAATTGTTACACAAGTCACGTAAATGTTTTGAAGTGAAAAACTTCACAAAGTATGAGAAATTGAAAAGTTTCTAAAGACCTTCATTAAGATGGCTACCAAAATCTTTGCACACCTCTATCAGTAAACCCACATTTATTAATTTCATGGCTCACATCCTTTGTTCACAAGATATACATGTCAGGGTTCCTCCAACATGAGGATATTGTAACCCAGTCTTCCACAGTTCCATTTTCAGAACTCTGAAAAGGCTATCATTTCGGAAATATAACCACATTTAATATATTTATAAAGGTGAACTTGGTGAACTTGGACTTAGTTTAAAAAAAAAGATGATTTTTGATACCCTATAATATATCAAACAGGGGAACGGCTTACCTCTGATTGTTAGCTTAATCTTGTGATACTCCACAGCTATTACCGCTGTGCGGTAGATCCCCCAGTTCAGAATCTGAGTAATGAAAAATTTGAGTTTGGAAAATGTCTCTGTAGAGTACTAGTGCTGTCATTGGTCTTACCAGATTGCCATTAATGCAAAGACGAAAGTGGGCCTAGAAAACTTGTATTATCAAACAAGGGGGACAAGTGGGCTTTTAGGAGAGGTCCAGCATACAAGCCCAATTAATCAGTGAGAAGAAAAGAGTATGCAGTTCCTCAGAAACAAAGGGAGAGAGAGAGTGTGTCAGGAAAAGACTAAGTATAGAGGAAGGGGAATTCCTCTAGTCGGAACTAGGGTCCTCACACACCCAGCAAGCTAGGTGTCATGCTTCATCATATGGACCTGCTCCTCGTCGGGACGGCGCTGCAATCCCCGACGGGCACCCTTAAAGGGGCTCTTTGGCGGAGATCTTTTGTTCCTGGCCGTATGATGTGGTGTGTGTGAGGGGCCTAGTGGTGTGGGTGTGGATGTGAGTGAGTGAATTAAAACAAGTTGGATAGTCCAAAAACAGGACTTTATTTAGGAAAGGCTATCCACTTGATTAAAAAACAGGAAACAGAGTGGCAGCTGACTGACGTTAGGGTTCAGCTAAGCTATGCTCTTCTGTGGTGGTCAACATGTTTCATGCCTAGTGGTCTAAGGATCCGTGGCAATTCTTCAGGACCTATTTATCAATTAACTATCCACACACTGTGGGGAGTACAAAAGTTACCTGCCACGTGTATTATGGGACAATGGTCTCACCATATGCAAGGGGGAACCTATGTGGGTGTATATCCCTGCTTCTGTCCGTATTCGTTGCGCCACCCGTAACACCAGACTTCTGGTGTAGTCAAGGTTGTTACTGGGACAGGCCGTTTAACCTACCCTTGCGCCACACGTCGGGGATTGCAGCGCCGTCCCGACGAGGAGCAGGTCCATATGATGAAGCATGACACCTAGCTTGCTGGGTGTGTGAGGACCCTAGTTCCGACTAGAGGAATTCCCCTTCCTCTATACTTAGTCTCTTCCTGACACACTCTCTCTCTCCCTTTGTTTCTGAGGAACTGCATACTCTTTTCTTCTCACCTAGAAAACTTGTGCCACTGAGGTGGACCCCTTAGTAGTTAACTATTACTTCAGCAACACAGGTACACAGATGACTTTCAAAAGTTCGAACCATTTTTAGACCCGTGTTCTTAGCTGTTCATTTTCACACTTCCATGAGTGAACTATGGTTTCAAATACACATTTTGCAGCAGCGTGTCTCGCCCACTAGCTCTTGCGGCACTTACACACACATATGCTAACATCAAGTAGCAGCCCTGTTTTGCTGCACGTCTAGGTTAAAAAAGGCATGAATGACAGGGACAACAGTCAATGACAGGCACACATGGCAGAGAGACAGGTGACTTGTACGAACAAGGATTCTGTAATGGCTCGTGGGGATCTGACACGCACTGGGGCAACTTAAACCCAGACTAATCAGAGAGGGGTTGTTTAACCAACTCCACCCGAAGAATAACTCCTTTTCAGTACTGCATAGCATAATCAGAAGCATAAATCCACGCTAAAAAAAACCCTTTAAACGCAGTGTTTTTTAGCAGCAGATTGCAATATTTGAGCTAGATATGTATAATGCAGCTCTTGTTATCGCAGGTAGTACAAGCAGTCGGTGTAACTAAATGAACGAAAACAAATCGCTCTGATAAGAGAGGACACGGTCTTCTTCTCATTGTCAAGTTCAATTTTGAGATCTAAAATCTCTGCGCTAGTAGTTCTGGGTGACACTTTAATTACAACCATAAATTATTTTTCTGTGACAGTCAATGTAGAAAGTCCTCAAATGTCCTTTACATTTTTTCCAGTCATGTATTTAGGGGTATTCCAAGGATTGGATGCTGTCCATCTGCATTCAATCAGCTGAATGTTTTGGACAGACCGGCAGGCCAAATATTTCTAAGATCCTGCGGTTGATCATTGCATTGAATACCAGTGTTCGTAAATATTTCACAATGAAAAATACGGTGTGGCCTTGGTTCCAAGGTGAGAAATTGACATTTTTGTCAGAGATACCTTGGGACTACAATAACTCAATGTTATGTGCTACATCTACGTTTTGTTTGCAACGCAGACCTAATGAGGGTAAACAAAAAGATAATGTAAGGTCCCTGTACCGACTGAAATAAAGTGATCTTCTGACATAAGATGCCATTTGAGCTGTGACAATAGGGCTATCCTAAAATCTTTTGTATATATGCCTGTCAGGTTTCAAATACTTTATTTAGACAATCAAGTCCACCATGCCACCTGCTATGAAAAGAGATTAAAAAGAAGAATCATTGCATAAATGTATCAGTATCATGTTTAAAAAAAGAGATCAGCAAGCGGCAGCTTTTCAAACATAAAGGTTCAAACAATTCATAAGAAAGAGATGGTTTGCAGCACATTTTTTTATTAAAAAACATATAGTATTTAAAATATACCTTTTAGATTGGGAAAAAACAGGGAGTTTTCCCTCTTAAGAGTAGTTTACAGCCGCTCTTTAAGGTGAGCATAACCCGATAGTCAATTCACTTTCCATGATGCAGCCATGTAATTTAAGCACATCATTAATAAACTGAGAATAAAATCTGCAGCAATAAGAACATATGCCTCAGCCAATTGTGTCTATTGTCTATGCGTGCTTTGATGTCCGCTGTGCAGAAGGTAAGGGCCTGAGGTCTAAGTGAAGCGAACTATCTACAACAGGCTTCATATATATGACTCAGAGAGCTCGCCCTAGACCGCTGAAGCATTTAAAACCATGGTTTTCTTCCTTAATTATTTGTCTGCTGCATCGGGAAATTTTATACGTTTGGAAATCACCTGCGGCTGAGCATTGTTCAGAAAATAATTGACAGCCACTGGGATTGTCTGTAATACTTATTTAACCAGCAGGTGCCGGAGGAATCTTCTATGTTCCTCAAGAAGAGCTGGGCAGATGCAAAGCAAGTGTGATAAAGATTCCTGGAGCAAGCCACATAAGCGGCATGTTTTAGTGTCAGGTTGATCTGCCCATGGAGGTAGATAATCTACCACCATCCCATCGAAGTTGACAAAATATCACTTTATGATACAATGAGAAAGGTTCCATATGTATTTTTGAAGCCCTCTTCTGGCATAACTGTTGAGAACTAAGGTGGCATGTTCTCTTCTGGTGAAAGATTACATTTTCACCTTCTTGTACAAGGCTGCTTTGAACTGTGGATGCAGTAGTTTTAAGTTCCACAAATCTGCAGCGCCTATTGGCTCTAAAGCATTGGAGAGGGCATGGGCCCCTGTGTTTGATTGACGTGAGCTATTAGCAAGGGAGACTGCCAGCCCAAAAATTTTCAACGATCCCTTCTGCTGCATTAGCTGAGTGCATGAACTTTAAGATGCAAGCCTTCTGAATATGTAGTTGATCACTGAATGCGAATTCCATACTGATCTGGGATGAAGATGTGGTGTACGGCAGTTATCTAAATACTGCACTCTGTGAGATGTGCAGGAAGACACCTAATTTCCCTGGGAAACCCACTGCCCCTTATGCAAGTGTTGGAATGAGTTTGGCAGTGACTATTTTCAGCAGTGTCTTAAAGGAGTACTGAGTGGTGCTTATGAAGATTGTTCGTAAGGCAGATTGTAATGACGCCAGTTTTGGTTTTAGTGAGTTTAAGTGTAATGAGTGACCTCGCTTGTCATCCAGCCAGCACCCCAGATATTTATATTTATTCAAAATATGCTTGTCAAGGTTGTGCATTATCATCTCATTAGAGCGACACCATAGGTTTCTATTTATGGAAGCAAACATAACATTAACATTGTCTGACAGGATGGCTTGGTAGGTTGAATGGCTGCTTCAAACATACATGATGATATTCAGGTCATGAGATGGAAGCAGAGCACGGCTGACTCAGCATCCATTTGTCTGAGATTCGTAAATTGAGCAACAGTAACACTTCCTATTTACAACACTTCGAATAGCAGAAGTGTGATATTGAGTGCTATATAAAACGCTATAGTTGTTACTATTCAAGACAGGCAATTTCTGATGGACACATCTGCCTGTGGATTCCTCACCTTTTTGAATTATCCCCATGCGCAGCATTTCACATAAACTTTTCTCCTCAGCTATCCCACGTCGATGAGGATATCACAATGGAATGTCTCCACACGCGACTCTGCATGATGTCATCAGAGCCATAAGAAGACCTCATTGGTGTGCTGATGTCAGTTCAATTTTTCTGCTTCGACGCATAAAGGTTTTTCTCAGGGCTCTCCATTTCTGGAATATTCTTTATTGTGAGTCGTAGTATGTTTGTAGCATCGACTACGGCTACACAGAGAAAATCTGGTTTCAATCCATGCAGGGAATGTGGGGGCCAGATGTTTATTACTGACCCTCATGAAGACTGTTTATGGTGTCTCTCATCGGACCACGACATCGAGGAGTGTTCATAATGCAGGCGTACGAATCCCAGATTGCTGAAGGAGAGGGTGGCCAGATTCTTAATGGCCAAGGAGCAAATAAGGGGTCGAAGAAGGTCGAGGCCCCGTTCCAAGTTGCCGACTCCTCATACTACGATGTCGTCAAAGAAGCACAAGAAAAAGCAACGCCATGGGTCCCTGCTTCATTCGTCAAAGGATACAATGCCAAAGTCGAGTCCCCAGTTCCCAGGCGTCATCGGAAAGATGAAATCTCTCCTTCTCCTGAGGTGACTCTGGTTTAGAGGGCAGTGACTCCACCAGCTCCAAGAGAAGCAACGCCTCCACAGTTGCCGAAGCCGACCACTCTGCCTCTGGCTCCAGGATCCCTGGCGCTGCAGCCAGAAGCGAATGTGCTGCCTCGAGTGGCTTCAGAGCCTGCAGTGCGTGATCCAGTGTATCCTAATTTCCCCACTCTGGGTACGGATCCGTCGCATTTTTAAATGCGATGTTCAGCTTGTTGGTTAGAACAGCAAACCCTATTGGTGCACCTGTTGGCCCTATGGATCCGCTGTCATTTTCCCTGGGAGGTGTGCCACCTCATTTCCCTCTTATGCTGATGGATCCAGGGAGTTTGCCTCTTTCAACGCTGAGATTTTCGATGCCCGTACTATCTCTGAAGCGAAGAGTGCCACTGGATGGATCTTCCCTGGCGCCGCCTGGTTCTGAACCAGTGCCGAATCAACCTCGACCAGCGTCGACTACTGTTCCGGTAGACTTCCCTTCGACACCGATCCCAAAGTGACCGGCACCACATCTGGTGCCACCGATGCCTGTTCCGAGGCTGAGATCTCGGAGAGAGGCACAGAGATTATTAGAAGAGGTAGAATACCAGGAAGAGCACAAAGAGGCTGAGGAAGGGGAGATTGTGGACCCTGGTCAGGAGTTTTAAGGTTTGCAGGAGGCTAGTGGCCTGGATACCTCTGCCTAATGGGAGCTCTCATCTCCAAAAGGGCTCCAAAATGCAGAAGGCGACATCTTATCACGCCATGATCCGGAAGGCAGCAGATCTGTTGGAATTGCCTCTTCCCATGGTGGGAACTAAATGTAACATCTTGACAGAGGTGCCCCATTCTCCTTCCTCTTTCTCTGCATTTTTACTCCCTTTTAACAAGGCTTTGACTGAGTCCATTCTTGATGTCTGGCAGAAACCGATGTCTGCTCCAGCAGTGGCCAGGTCTGTGGCAAGGAGGTACAAGGTAGCTCTGAGGGATCCACCTTTCCGGTCAACTCATCCTTCACCAGAAAGTTTTGTTGTCCAGGCTTCGTGCTCCTTAAAGCAGTCTGCAGCTTCCTTTCCATCTAGATCTGCAGATAGGGAGTCAAAAAACATGGAGCAATCTGCGAAAAAGGTATTCTCGTCCGGCAGTATGACCCTCAAGTCAACAAATGCCACATCTTTTGGGTCGCTACATCCACACCCTTATGGACTCTGCCATAGAGGTGCTATCAAAACTGCCTGAGAAAGTCCACAGGCATTTTTCAGAGGTGCTAACAGATGCCCAAGCTGCGGCCCTAGAGGTCATACAGTCCGGTCTGGACATTGCTGATTCAGTTGCCAGGGTGATGGGATTGGCTGTGGGTAACAGGAGGCACACTTGGTTACGGGGTTCAAGGTTCTCTCCTGATGTCCAAATAACCTTGCTAGACCTGCCAGTCGATGGATCTCGCTTGTTTGGGGCCAAAGTGGACTCAGTGCTGCAGGGCTTTAAAGACAGTAGAGCCACGGCAAGGTCTTTAGGACTTCAGTCCCAGCCTAGGGCCTTTATACAATATCACAAGTTTCATGGTTTTGGGAGGAACTTATCCTTACGTGCCAAGCAGGCGCTGCCCTAGCAGCAACAGCAGGCAAAACCTTTGTACAGATTTTACAAGGGAAATGGCTGGGGTAGTCTGCGGGGTGCAGCTTGACAGCAAGTCTTCTCCTCCTCCTCTTCTGCCTCTCCTGCTGGTTTCAGCAGGTAAGCAGCTCTAGCTCCACCATCCTAGTACGGGTGTCCTGTTTTCTACAACATTGGAGACATCACTACAGATCTTTGGTTGTTGAACATCCTAGAGAATGGGTATGCCCTACCCTTCTGAAAGTACCCCTATTCCTTCTTTCTTGCTCAGAAGAGCCCCTTCTGCTTCTGCAGCAGGAGGTTCTGTCATTACTACAAAAAGGTGCATTCGAGAAGGTTCTGGAGGAGAAAGAGGTCAAGGATGGTACTCCCAGTACTTCTTGATTTCCAAAAAGGATGACACATTTGTGGCCGATCCTAGACATAGGGGTTTTGAATTTTTAACTTGAACAGGAGAAATTCAAGATGTTGACCCTGGCTTAGGTTCTTCTTGTGCTGCAGAAGGAAGACTGGATGGTGTTTATCGATTTGCATGATGTGTATTTTCACATTCCCATCCTGAAGTCACATCAGAAGTATCTTCGTTTTACGGTGGGGTCTCAACACTACCAGTTTGCGGTCCTTCCGTTCGGCCTTACTTCCGCACCACATGTCTTCACAAAGGTGATGGTGGTGGTGGCAGCACATTTCAGAAGATCGGGATTCCTGTTTTCTCCTATCTGGATGACTGGCTGCTAAGTGCGAAGTCGCCAGAGATGGAGCTGCATCATTTGCAAGTAACAACACAACTGTTGTTCAACTCGGGGTTTTTGATAAATGTACCCAAAGCTCACCTGGTGGCCTCTCAGCGCATCCTGTTCTGAGGGGCATTGTTGGACACTACTGTGACTTGTGCCTTCCCACCTCTAAAGAGGATTCAAGACATCCAGGCTATGATTCTGCTTTTTCAGACTGTAGCGGATGTTCCAGTCCTGAAGGTTTAGCATCTGCTCGGTCTGTTCACTTCCTGCATACTGTTGGTCAACCATGCATGCTGGCATATGAGGACCCTCAAGTGGTGCCTCCACAGTCAATGGTTTCAACACAGCAGAGATCTCGAAGAGGTGATCAGGATCTCCAGAGACACTGCAGTGGAGCTGTTAAGGTGGAGTGTTCCAGGCAACCTGTCTCAAGGGAAGCCATTTCAACCGGTGGCCAGAGTGATAATGGATGCCTCCACTCTAGGGTGGGGAGCTCATCTGGGGGATCTGGAGGTCAAAGGCCTTTGGTCTCTAGAGGAAAGAATGTTTCACATCAATCTTCTGGAATTGCGGGCGATACGTTTGGCTCTCAAAGGCCCTTCTTTCCTCCCTTCGTAGTCAGTTAGTTCAGGTCATGACAGACAACAATACTGTGATGTGGTACATAAACAAACCGGGAGGAGAAGGTTCATATCTTCTTAGCAGAGAGGCTCTGTGACTCTGGTCCGGGGCTCAGGAGCTTCAGATTTGCGTGATTGCAAATCATTTGGCTGGAGAACTGAATGTGTGTGCAGGCCGTCCCAGTCAGCAGTACTCATCCAATCATGAGTTGTTTCTCCATCCAGAGGTGATCCTTCACATTTTCAGGATGTGGGGGTTTCTTCAGTTGGATCTGTTTGCCACTCACAAGAATGCGCTCTGACCGTCATTATGCAGTCTCCAAGTATCTGTCGTGAGAAGCATTCGGCGATGTGTTTCAGTTAGATTGGGGCTCACAGCTTCTTTACGCACTTCCTCCCATACCCTTGAATCCTTGAGTTCTAAGGAAGAGTCACCAAGACCAGGCCCAAGTCATATTGATCGCCCCGGATTGGCCGCAAAGGGTGTGTTACACAGACCTCCTTTACCTCTCTTTGCACCTTCCGCTCCGTCTCCATCTCAGGTCAGACCTCCTCTGGCAGTCACAGTGGCAGGTTCTACACTCCCAACTCCAGAGGCTGCACCTTCATGCCTGGAGATTGAACGGGGCAACCTGAGTCCTTTCTTCCTCCCACCGGATGTGGTGGATGTTATTTTATCGGCCAGGAGACACTCCACCAAATCAGTCTATTCTGGTAGGTGGGCCAAGTTTGTTAATTGGTGTGGAGCGAGATCGATTGATCCTTTGCAGGCTCATTTGTCTGATATTCTGATTTTTTTCTTTTTCCCTAACACAACAAGGTTGTGCAGTAGCTACTGTTAAAGGCTACTTGTCTGCCTTGTTGGCTTTTCTCTGTTTTCCAGATCAACCCTCATTGTTTAAACCTCTCATAGTTATGAGATTCATTTAAGGTCTCACACATACGTTTCCTCCCACTCTTTTTATCATGCCTCAGTGGAATTTAAATTTGGTTGTCACTTTCTTAATGGGTTCACCATTTTGAACCATTACATAGTTGTCCCTTAAGGTTTCTAGCATTTAAAAATATATTTTTGATTGCAATCACTTCCACTAGGAGGGTGAGTGAGCTGCCAGCTCTTAGCTCCAAGCCTCCATTTACATCATTCCATGTGGATAAGATGGTTCTTGGGACCGAAGCTGCTCTCCTGCGTATGGTGGTCACCCATTTCCACCTAGGGCAATCCATTACCTTACCCACTTTCTACCCTCACCCTTCTAAGGAGGAGAACAGACTTCATCACCTGGACCGTAAGTGGGCGGTCAGCTTCTACCTGGACAGAATAAGGACTTCAGGTTGGACGACCAACTCTTCATTGGATATGTGGGCATGATGAAGGGCAAGGCAATCCACAAGAGAACGCTGTCCAGGTGGATCATCCGCTGTATCAAGATCTGCTATGCCTTGGCCAAGAGGGAGCCTCCTGAAGGTATTCAAGCTCATTCTACCAGTGCTAGTCTTCTTCTTCGGCTTTAGATGTCCCTGTGGTAACATCTGCAAGGCGGCAACTTGGTCCTCCCTTCACACTTTTGCAAAACACTATTGCTTAGATTCGGAGGTGAGGAGGGATGGCCATTTTGCATGTTCTGTGTTGCAGGATTTTTTGGTATAAGTAGGCAGGCACCCTCCACCAGGAGCGAGACTGCTTGGGGATTCAATTCAAAAGGTGAGGAATCCACCGGCAGATGTACCCATCAGAAGAACAAGTTACTTACCTTTGTTAATGCTTTCCCTGGTGGATAATGTATTTGCCTCTGGATTCCTCACTGACCCACCCGCTTCTCCGTTGCCTGCCTGCTTGTACCGAGAAATAATCAATGTATATCTTTTGTGATTTATTGTTAAAATCACATGATGCTTGGTACTAGGACATGTCTATGATGAAGAATTTCCAGTTTTGGTTGTCTTGGTATACTGTGAATACTTGTGAAAATATTGTCAGTTCACCTGTTCACCTTGGAGGCACAGAAATAATGGATAAACCTGATGTCCGCATGCTGACGAGGTCTTCTTATTGCTCCGATGACGTCACTTGGAATCGTGAGCAGAGCTGTTCCATTGTTACGACCTCGTCAACGTGGAAGAGCTGAGGAGAAAAGTTTCTGTGGAATGCTGCGTATGCGGGTAATTCAAAAGATGAGGAATCCACCAGAAAAAAGCATTACCAAGTATAATTAACTTGCTCCTTAATGGCAAAAATTCTTTGGCCCTACATAATTCAAAGGAAGTTTTCTGAATCACCCTGTCTGCTGTTATGACTGTCGCCATCCATGGAGGCTCATGATAAATTAATTTAATTATAAATTAGCAAAAAGTTCTGTTACTCAGCAATCATTTCATAGTGATGAAAATGAATGGATAATGCTGCAAGATGTATTCTTTAGGTAAATGGGGACTGAAAATAACACATATTCTAAAATCTCTATAACTACAATGCTCTTAGAATGTGGTAAGTTATTCCTGGTTGCTAAAGAATATGCTTAAGTTATTTTGGCATTGATGGATACATTTGCTAATCTATGATTTGAAAAAGAATCTGGGTAGAGTGAATGAAAAAAAACCTTAGCTCCATTAATAAACACTCCTGACCAAATAGCACTAAGGAAATATTGACAAACTGCACTGCTTTCCTCAAAATGCTAAACCTGGCTAAAGTGTCAGAAGAATAATCACAACCCTTTAGAGCAAGAATAAATATTTAGCCTCCTTTCCTTCATTCAGGATTTTATCTAAAACATGGGATGTAGAATGTCCTGCTTCTAGAATCCAAAGAACAGTTGGATCCCATAGATGAAGGCTTCCTTCCTCTGATCATCTTTATTTACATCTCCGCACACTTTGACATCGGAGACCAAGCTCTCCTTGCACATTGCCTGTTTTCAATGTGCATGGTTCATGGAATTGGCTTTGAGTGATTACGTTTCCTTCTCCATAATCAGAAGCCGTGGGTAGAGATAGAGATGTGCTTCAAGGTGGCTTAGGATGACTCTGCTATTCGCTTAGGCTGTAACTCGCTGTTTAATAGCCATTAAGAGTCACTCAAAGACTATCAGTTTTTCTGCAGAGAACACACACTTTTATATGTGAGTCTGTTGTGCAGGAGTCATCTTGGGTGAGGTGTCTGAGACCCAGCTGAACGTAAAAGTAATATTTCAGAAGAACAAGAGCAACCCTTATGTCCATGCGAACTGAGTATTAAGTGTAAACGTATAAGAAGTGTTCACATAGAACTTATTTCTGAAAACAATTTGTTATTGTCACAGAATAATTCAGTGTAGATTTAATCAAAGAAGGAAACCTGAATAATAAAACCGAACACACATGTCATAAATCAATTTAAAGAATAACATATATATAGTCTAAATATTGCTGTCATAGTGCTCATTTCAGCTGAACTTAGTTATTTATTTTGTTATAATACAAAATATATCGGCTCATATTGTTCCAGTGAGTACTGTTACAAGATTAGTGATAAAGAGCTCTACGTAACATAACCATAACCAAACATGTAGAAAAAAGGTGGCAATATCGGAACCTTGAATTTAAAAAACGGTTACTGGTATATACGAGAACGTCTGATTGGTCGCTCCTTTTCTATTGTAAAGTGATCAGACTGTTCGCAGGTGACTTGAGACTGTCGACGACATTTTAACACCAACTACACTCCCTACAATCCTCAAAGACCTCAATAATCCGCCACAGATACCCATTCTATCAGGATATGATTCCATAATAGAACTTATCATAGAATATATAAACACCTTCATTAAGGTCTATGTCCTGCTATTTGATACATGTGTTTGTGACAGCTCTTACATGATTACATCAAAGGTCACACAGAAGGAATCCTAGTGACTCTGTACATTGAGTCACTTTACACAAACATTCTTCAAAATTAGAGCCTGGAGGTGATAGGAGGAATTCTTGATCAACATCCTGCACCATACTGTGTCCTGACCTCATTCCTTGTAGAACTTCTAGAGATTGCCTTAACTACCAACTATTTTATGTTTGACTCTGCATATTAGCAACAATGTTCAGGAATTTCAATGGGAGACATTTCTGCTCCTAACCTAGCAAATCTCTATGTTGGCCAATTTGAACATGACTTTATTAATACTGTGTCCAACTCCTTTCAAAGTAACATCAGATGTTGGAAGCACTACGTAGATCATATATTCATGATCTGGAAAGGCTCACAAGACACACTGCATCAGTTCACATAATATAGCAATGCCTGCTAACCATATTCGAAGTTCACACATGAAATAAACACAGAAAGTATTCCATTCTTAGACCTAGAAATTAAGAACAAGGATAATCATCTAATTGTATCCCCCTATAGAAATAGACAGAACGCAATACACTATTGCAATATAGTGGTTTTCACCCACAAGCCCTGAAAGATGGACTTCCCTATGGTCAATGTTTGAGATTATGAAGAAATTGTACTTCTTCAAAGAGTTATCTATTCTCAGCTGTAAATTGAGGGAAAGTGGGTATCCAAAGCGAGATTGAAATACTCAAAACAAGACAAAAGACTCCTTGTGACAAAATTGTTTGTGACTACTTTCAGTGGCCAGTTCTCAACACAATTACTATTTTCAAAGAACTTTCCTTTTTCTTATACAGAAAAGGCAAAAATATCAGCGACCATCTAGTGCATTTCAATCCTTGTGTTCTTAAGTCCGCAAACACTATACCAGAAATATGGGGTTTTCCCCCCATCAAAGGCCATTACAGGTGTGGAAATTGCATTGCTTGCCAATGCGCACTTGACACAAAATAAATGCATACATGAGGATGAAAAAATAACTTTGCAGCAACACACTAATTACGCCTCTACAAATGTTGCTTACTGTATCTGGTGTCTGTGTAATTTGATATATATTGGACAAACATCACAACTGGTCAAGGCTAGATTTGGACAACATCGCAGCTGCATATGCTGTCGAATTGAAACTACCCCTCTTGTACAACGTTACACAGAGAAAGAACATACAGCCCATGACCTGATGTGTCAGATCATCGACAAGGCTATTCCATATCCGCGAGATGGAGATAACTCATTTACCCTACAGAGGCTTGAATGTAAATGGATTGTAAGAAATAACTCTATCAGACAAGGACTGAACACAATGGAGGAATGGCGTAAGTTTGTTACCTTAACAAACTAAACAATAACTCAATTTTTAAAATACAGAACCCTCCTTTCTCACAGAAAAGAGTTGTACTTCAGTGTGTGCTATTATGACACTTCAAAATCCCTACATAAGACATCATGGAACTAACAATATGTAGTAATTGTAAATAATGTGTACAGTGCCCTTTGATGAATTGAAAACATGTACATGTGTTTATTTTTCATTTCTCCCTCTATCATAATTGAATGTTATGTGGATTGGAGCTCAGAGGCACGATGTGTACATATGTGTTTCCTAGAACTCGGTATCTCAAGTGTCCTCTTATATGTTATTTATGTCAAGTGTCCATTAATGTGTTAAAAACGTATATATGTTTTAATTTTGTTTTTTCCTTTAATGATTATTAAATGTAATATGACTGGAATTTAGAAACAGTACAGCGCTAAGGAGACCACATTCCTCTAGGGCACACCATTAATTCTTAAAATAAGAAATGCATCCTTAAATAAGGATTATTCCTCCATTAAGTATCACATATTACAACCACGCCCTTGACAATGTATAAGAACCGGCGGCAATAATCCTTACATCAGTATCCCTTGCTACATCATGCACCGCTTTGCTAGCGCATGTCTGACGGGAACAGTTCCTGACACTGCATCCTAGCAGGTCTAGTGCTGTACACTGTCGGAAGTGGTGTTCAATCTCCATGCACGTCCATTATGAGTTCGGAGGTTAGATGCCTGTTATAATACAAGATGCAAACGCGGGACAAAACACTGAAGAAAACCGGCGATTCTCCAACCAGATGTTCACCCTGGCATATCCTTACAGACTGACATGCAATTAAAAGGCGTGATAGGAGGTACACCAACAACTCTATCGAGATTACTTGTGGACTCTATTACTTACGGTAAGTCCAGTAGTGGGCATTTTAACTAATAAATGGATGCCGTACATCCCAACTGCACAAACAGTAAACCGGATGGTGATTCTTAGCCCTTTATCATTCTTTTTAGGCAATTCCTATGCTCTCCATGAAGGATACCCAGAACCCTTATCCAGGTCTGGTCCCCCTAGAGGAACAATACCATACCAGAAGGCACAAAGAAGCACAGTGTTGTCTTCATAACAGATTAAATAAATTGTAATCCTTGGGTACGCATCATAATTCCCAGCCTGCACAGCTCTATAGCTGTCACTTGTATTTTTAGCCTCGAAACACCACTATCCCCAGAGGTGTATCCAGGCAGGGCTGGACAGGCCTCACCGGGCGTTTCCGCAGAGGGCCGCCAGGGTGGGGGCCGGTTTTGAGTTCCTAGGGGGCCATATTGCCAGCCCCCTCTTACAAAATCAGCCAAAACCGACCCTAGTGAACAGCTCGGCCGCAGCCCCCCCACACCTTATCAGGAGGGCCGACCGAGCGGTTTGCCAGGGCCGGTTTTGGTTGCCAGTCTGGCCCTGGGTTTATCCTTCCAAAGCGGCAAATTTTTTTAGTCCCCAGATCATAACAGTCCTGATGAGACTCTCACACTACAAGCAGGGTTGAAAAGTCGTTGACACCAACTAAAGGACAGCCTTAAGGGGAAGCACCAGAGAACAGTCTGGTTGCACCTTTTCTATTGTAAAGTGATCAATCAGACATCCTTTGTATATACCAATTACCTTTTTTTGAAATACAAATTCAATCTTTTGTCACCTTTTTTTTATACACGTTTGGTTATGGTTACTTTACTTGGGGCTCTTAATCACTTATTTCTTAACACTGCTCACTGAAAAAATACGCACCTATATATTTTGTATTATAACTCAGTTCAGCTGAACTGAGCTCTATAAGTTCTTCAAATTGATTTATGACAGATGTTTTCTGTTTTGTTATTAATTTTTTCTTCTTTGAATAAATCTACACCAAATTATTCTGTGACAATAAGAAATTATTTTCAGAAATTACTTCCATATAAACACGTGAACATGGAAGTGAGGCATAAAAAAGAGAGGAAGTTAATTAGCTGAAAAACAAATATCCTACTTTCTTGGAACATGTTACCTCATAAATAGCCATACTACACAAGCCAAACCTCTCTTCAAGATTTGGCCTTCATCAGGAATTTATATTAAAATAAATCTGAGTGCTAGAGGAAGTAGGCCTTTTCATAAATGCCCAGATAATGGTTGAGCTGCAGAGGCATTTTTCAAAGTCTGCCAACTGAAGTACATGCTTGTTTTCCGAAATGTGGTGGGCAGGCTTTTAAAATTGAAAGTGGACTATGCTACTTGCACAGGCCTCTAAGATTATCAAATCCAGGATCAGTTGGTCATTCAAAAATGGTGCAAAATAAAACATAAACTGCCTTCTGGTTGTCAGGCAGGTCAATATTAAGTACTTTGTATAACATTCTGATGCTTACATATCCTGGTGAATGTAGGACAATAATACACCTTAAAGGGAGTTTAAATCAGCATATCTCTACCTTCTTTAGGTACTGGAGACTAGGTGCAAAGGCAGGGCCTCTGAAAGAGTTGCTACATATGCTTCGCTACTATATAATTTGTTGCAGCTAAACACATTTGTTTGTGTAAACAGTCTCACTGTATTGTTCACCTTGTTACTTACTGTTTCAATTATTTTGAGACAATTTGATTTCTTTAGTACCTAAACAAATATATAGACTGATAAATAAAAAGAGCTGTCCATCTAAATTAAAATGAAATATTCTGCTTGAAAAATACCTCTCCGTATAGTCTATAGTAGTGATGTAATAATGCATGTGTTTTTTAAAGAAATATACAAAATATTTACGAAATGCGTATTCTTCTCCGTTCCTGCCTTCCAGGAACATGTCCTACAGAACAGTATATGTTAAAAAAGGTACTGCTGCACCCTAAAGGAGAGAATGTTGTACCTTTCACATTAGAGGTTTTACAACGTGGATTAGTATGACGTTCGCATACCCCCAGTTTTTTCACACCATTGACTATAGAATTTACTACATTATTAAATGCCCAAATATTTATGAGTTTACAATAGGCTTATCCTAATATTTGATCCCCTTTTTCATCTTTATTTCCATTTCCCATGTCCAGTGTATTGTGATAAGTGTATCTTCCGATGTATAGTGTTACATAGATAGATAGAAATATATTCACTGAAAAAATACAAAGGTTACAGGGAAGTTATAGCTAGGCTCACATTTCACTCGTACAAAACAAGAGAAATTCAGCAGTTATTGTTTGCTGAGGTGAGTATAACTAACGCCCCCTCAATACACGACTTATGACCTCACATATTGCATCACTCATGACATGGTCAGTGACATCACCAATGACATTACTGATTACTTGTCAAATGACATCACTGATGACATCGTTCAGTGACTGTGAGTGTTTTCTAAATGTTATTGAGTGTTAAACATATATACTAAGGTAAGTGGCTTTGGGAGTGCCTTTATGGTTGAGTGAGTAGGTGTGTAAGTGACTGCACTGGTGAATGAGTGGCTATAGGAGTGAGTGTGCGGGTGTGGCTGTAGATGTAAATGGTGAATGAGCGGGTGCATGAGTGGCTGAATGGAGACTGAGCAGTTACATAAGTGACTGGCTACATGAGTGATTGTTTGGGTGCATAAAAGGATGTGTAAGTGGGTGTACGGGTAAATAAGTGGGTATGTGAGTGGGTGTATGGGTCAGTGAATGGGTGAGTGAGAGAGGTTGTATGGGAGAGTATGTGCTTGTCTCAGTGACTGTATAGGTGAATGACTGCATGTTTTAGGATATGTATGAGGAATAGAGTGGGTGTGTGAGTAGCTGTATGAGTGACTGATTCAGTATGTGAGTGGCTGTATTGGTATTTTAGTGCATGTGTCTGCAGCAGCGGTCTATGCAGGTAACAGTGGTGGGGCAGTGGGGCCCTGTAAGGGGGGTTTTGATGGGCAATGCCAAGGGAAAATTAATTATTTATTTAATTTTCCCTCTACATCGTCTCTCGAAATCCCCCCTTACACAGCCCCACCGCCCCACTGCTGTTACCTGCATGGACCGCAGCTGTGTGTCTGTATGAATGGATGTGTGAGTGGCTATATTGGTCGGTATGTAGGTGCATAAGTGGCTGTATATGTAAGTTAGTGGTTGTGTTAGTGGCTGTATGGGTGAGTTGATGTGTGAGTGGCTCTATAGATCAGTGAGCAGGTGTGTGAGTGTTTGAATGAGTCTGTGAATGGGTATGTCATTGGTTCTGTAGGAGTAGGTGTATGGGTGTGTGAGTGGTTCTGTGGATGATGCCATCAGTGATGTCATTTGAGATGCCCTCAGTGATGTCATTTGAGATGTCGTCAGTGATGTCATGAGTGATGCCACTGACCATGTCATGAGTGATGTAGTATTTGAGGTCATAAGCTGTGCATTATGGGGAGCATATTTTATAGTTGGCTAATCTAACTAATTGCTGATTTTCTCTGGTTTTGTATGAGTGAAATATGAGCCTACCTATAACATTCCTGTAACCTTTGTTTTTCCAGTGTATTTCTAAGGTTTGTTGGATTCTATTTCCTAACTATAACGTCCCTATAACTTTAGTTTTTTTCAGTAAATTTCAATGTTTTTTACAATTTTATTTCCTAACTGTAAACTGTTGAAGTTTAATTTCTATTTATTGAGCATTGTGCCACAATAAATCCTACCCTGCGTAATTATCCAAGAAGAGGTTAACCTTTTGTGCAACATCTACACCCAAATGGAGTACTTTCTACTGGCTAATCAGTAAGTGCTACTCAGTTGGGTAAATGTATAGTGCATCTCCTACATTACAACTGTGTAAAGATCACCAAGGAAATGTCTCCAGTGGCCTTTAGTGTCTGTAACTATAGATGACAACCAACAGTTCGTAGTTGAAGTGTTCGCAGCCAATCAGAACTCAGCATTTCCCTGCATGAACTCGTTATTATGCGCAAAGTCTCAGGGACATAGATATCACTAACTTAATTTTCTCAAATTTCTTAACGACTACTGAACTGATTCACACCAAGTAACAGTAAGTGTGAAAGCTTCCTTTCTGCCATATTTGGTATAATTCCGTCCAGTGCTTTGGGCTGCAGCTTTGACTAAAGGTCCTTTGCTATGGGAATTAAGATGGGAAATTCACTTTTTATGACACCCTCCTGATTTCTTGACACCCGCTTGATGGATCACCCTGAAATTTAACATGCACCACAAGATTTACCGGGGAACTTTTTTAGGAACTGTTTGTGTTGTGAAGATTCATCAAATGGTACCAAAGGTGTAGATAAGTCAACTAGGATATGTATCTGTCTGTCTGTCTGTTTATCTATCTATCCATCCTACTGGCGTTCGCTAGTAGTAGGTAAGTCTGCTTTTCCGCTTTTCCATTGACTGAGCATTTCATGATTTGCTAATAACTTTGGCCCCATTTGATGAATCTTCACAAGACATTCCCAAGAAAATGTTCATCCACTCCAGCTTCTTCCTGGTAAGTCTCAGGGTGATCCATCAATGGGGACAGAGACAAAAGGGGGGCGGTCCCAAAACATAAAATCTCCATGCATTTTCCATAGAATTCTTTAAGACCGGTTTTAGGAATTACACCAAATTAAGCAGGAAGGTAGATCTTGGTCCATAGATTGTGCTTTTTATGATTTGGTGCAAATCCGTTCAGTAGTTTGAGAGATATTAATGATAAAATAAAATTGTATATTTTGACAGTTAGTCTCGCATGAGTCCTGTGAGCCTCCCGGGAGAGTGCAAAATTAGAAATGGAGGCCTGTGATTGGTTGAGAGCCCAATTTTTCTGTGAGCTTTCAGATTCTCACAGGAGTGAGAGGCTCCTGTGGGTGATCTGATTGGCTGGGTTTTGGAATGTTAGAAATTAAATGTCCGCCATTACTGATTATGTTAAAAAGTTGAGTTGTTGTGGAAATGAAGTAAAGTAGCTATATAAGGGGACAGCAGAAAGGCATGATGTCCCCCTAGGTTTAGAGGAGGTGTCAAAGGGATAACTACTGTGAAGATAATAAATATATATTGTTTTTTACTCATTCGTTTAATCTTGCTGGACCCTAGTGGGATTGTGAATAGTAAAAAGGAGTAGATGAGTTCTCTATACGCTCTAGTAGGAATGCATGTTGTGGTCCTAGTTTTTGAGAGAAAGTGTGTAAGAGATAAGTACTGTGATGATTTGAAGGTTAGATTTATTTTTTATTTTTTAATTGTTATGATCTAGCAAGACTCTCACAGGTTCATAAAAAGTAGGAAGGCGTAGGTGATGTTTGAATATACTCAGCTATGTCCATGTTACTGGATGGATGAGTCTTATTGGAGATGGTGTTTATCAGACTCTACTATTTATGCTCATTGGTATGAGAAGAAGTCTGAGGAGAGTTAAGGCTCATACAAACACCCTACTATGCACACCCATCATCTGAGATAGAGGTCTGAAAGGACACTAGTAGGTAGTTATAGTTGGGACCTAGTTTCCATAGTAAAATCATTTATTGACTTGCCTATATCTGTGGCGTCTTTTGACAAATCTTCAGAAACGTTTTCAAACTAGGTTCTGTTGTACATGGGAAGTTTCAGGGTGATCCGTTAAGTGGTGGCTGAGAAAAAGGGGGTTCAGAAAAGAGTGTTTTCTCATTTTAATTCCCATAGGAACGTGTTGTCGAACCTACAGCCCAAATTGCTGGACAGAATTACACAAGATAGGTAGATGATGGTACAAAGATTGTGCTTTTTGTTATTTGCTGCAAATCCATTCTGTAGTTTTTTCAGAAATTTAAGTCGAAAATTATACTGATATCTCTGGTCATGAAGCCATTGCGAAAAAAGATGAGCTTGTGCAGGGAAATGCACAGCTCTGTTTGGCTGCCAACACTACAACCAGGAAGTGTTGGCAGTCATCCTGGGACTCCACTTCCACCAAATAATAAAAGCATTAAAAAATGAAACATTGCAGTGAAATCACGATATTCGAAAATATTGCTTTAGAAAAAGCAATCACAGGCTCCCGCACTAGCTTTTAAATAACCCTCAGATGGGCAATGACCCGGGGGCATATAATAAATATAGCAGGGGGTGCACGGCATCCCCCTCCTAGGGCTTTTCAAAGCCCCGGGGACCGCCACCTCCCAGGGGCACTTTTTATTATGTATGGGGGTGGGCCTATTGGGCCTGACCACAGCCCAGGGACCTTCACATCCCCAGGGCTGATTAAAATAATATGGGGGGGCCTCACTGACCCCCTGCATTACGGACTGCCACTTCCCTGAGGCTAATTACAATAATATGGGGGGGCCTCGCGGACCCCCGCTGCCCTGGAGACAACCACCTCTATTGGACTTTATATATTTGGCTTGGTGGGGGCCTCATGGACTCCACTGGACCCCAGAGGCTACCACCCTGGGGTTAAACTACAAAATGGGAGGGGGACACGTAACCCCTCCTCCTGAGCGAAATTCGGCCCTGGGGACCGTCACATCCCCAGGGCCTGCCCTAAAAGAAGAAGGGAGGGGTCACGCGGCCCCCTCTTGGAGCCACATATGGCCCTGGGCACCGCCACCCCCATCGCGGCTCCAGCAATATCCCAGGGTGCCCACCCCAGAGCATTGCAGTTTGCTTTGGCCCACCAAGCCATTAGAGCACACAAGAGCAGAAAATGCTCTCACTTGCTGAAATCCGAGCATGTCTGTTTCCCTGCCCGCTGTCAAGCGAGCAGGGAAACTGACATATTGGTTTGAGATCCATGAGCTGCATATTAGCAGCTCCCTGGGTCTCAAAGCAATGCAGGCTGCCGCAGGAGTTAGAGAGCTGTCTGGGATTGCAGGGTCTTCAAGCTCCCCCTGCAGCCTCGAACCTGAGAAACTGGGTGCCCTGGGTGGGACCAGGGCACCCAGTACTGAAGCCAGGCCTGGAGGGTGGAGTACCCGGGCCAAAATTGGCTTTGGGAGGGGGGCTGCATGCCCCTCTCTCATTTAGTAAAAAAATTATAATAATATTGGACAGGCCCCGGGGGATGGGGTCCCTGGAGCTAAAATTGTTCAAGGGAAGGCGGGCCATTCATCCCCCCTTCATTATTTTTTTTTTAAAAAGGCCAGACCCCGGGGTATGGCCCCAGGCTGAAGTTGACCTGGGGAGGGCGGCCACCCAGCCCCCTCCACTTCTTTAAATGCCTGGCCCTGGGTGATGGGGTCCCTGGGGCCGAAATCGGCCCAGGGAAGAGAAGCTACACAGCCGTCCTTTCCTTAGGAAAAAAGAGAAAAAAGCCTGGCAACTCTCTGGAGGCCCTACCCTCTTTCGCCACCACTCGCCTCCTGGTGTGCTGCTGGTTGGGGGATGAAGTCCCCTTGGCTGCTGACGGTCGTTAGGGGCCAACAAGACCTCCTGTTACCTCCAGTAAGCCCCACACAGTGGGATTGCTGAGAGGTGGTCAGAGGCCACACCCCCCTTTTCTCCACCATCCAGCAAACACTCTCTTGGCTCACTGCTGGTGGTAGGGTTACGTCCCCTTGCTTCCTGAGGGCCTCACAACTAAAATGGACTTCTTCCCCAAGCAGCAGTGCACCAGGAGGTGAGTTTGCAGAGTGGTGGAGAAGGGGGGCGTGGCCTCTGATGACATCTCAGCAGTCCAGCTGTGTGTGTCTTATGAGAGGTAACAGGAGGGATATTTGGCCCAAAAGGACCCTCAAGATCCAGGGGGACTTCCTCCCCCTACTAGTAGTGCGCAAGGAAGCGTGTTTGCAGAGGAGTGGAGAATGGGGGCGTGGCCTCCAACAACCTCTCAGCAATTCTGCTGTGTGGGACTTACTGGAGGAAACCGGAGAAGTAGTTGCCCCCAAGGAAGTCCTTGGGGGCCAAATACCCCTCCTGTTACCTCAAGTATGTCTCACGCAGTGGGATTTCTAAGAGATCTTCGGAGTCCATGCTCCTGTTCTCCACCACGGGGTAAATGTGGCTCTTGGAACACTACTGGTTAGGGGATGAAGTCCACTTTACTCCTGAGGTACCTTGGGGGGATGGTCAAGAAGCCCTTCTGGTACCTCCTGTAGGTCCTACAACGCGGGACTCTTGAGAGCTTGTCACAGGCTCAGCCCTCTTTCTCCACCACTTTGCAAATGCCATCACTACTTAAAAAACATAGAAATTCACTTGAAAAAACAAAGGTTACAGTGGCGTTATAGTTAGGAAATGGAATAAAAACAAACCTTAGAAATTCACTGAAAAAAACAAAGGATACAGGAACGTTATAGTTAGGCTCAGGTTTCACTTGTACAAAACCAATGAAATCCAGCAGTTATAGGTAGCTGAGGTAACTATAACTCACGCCTCCACAATGCACTGCTTATAACCTCACATATTGCATCACTCATGACCTGGTCAGTGACATCACTCATGACATCTCAAATGGTATCACTGATGGCATAATCCACAAAATCTCTTATGCACCCATTCACACCCCCATAGAACCTTTAATACACCACACAACCATTCACAAACCCATACCACTACTTGCAAACACACTCACTGATTAATAGATCTGCACACACATATACTCACTTACCCATACAGCCACACATACACCCACTTACTCACTAATACAGCCAATGACATATTCACTCATATACCCATACAACAGCTCACACACTGGGTCAGACACCCATAGAGCTACTCACACACCTACTCACTCAGCCAAACAGTCAATCACACAGCCACTTACTAATCCATACAGTTACACACACACACATTTGCTTATGCATACATATACTAACACGTACTCACTCACCTATACAGTCACTGACACAAGCATACACACACTCACACAGCCACTTTCACATTCACTCACTCACACAGTCACTCACATATCACTCTCCTATACTCCCTTTCACATACCCAGTTACTCACCCATATACCACTGACACATCCACTCACTCACCCACACAGCCATACACACACCCACTCACTCATACAGCCCCACATACTTGCATTCACTAACCCATACATCCACTGACTCACCCACTCTTTCATCCATACTGGCAGTCATCCACCCCCCTCACCCACCCACACACCCATACATCCTTGCAGATACTCAACCAATCAATCACCCATACAGCCACTCATGTACTCGCTCACACACCCATACAATCACTTAGAGAGCAAGTGACAGACTGATAGACATTCACAGAACCAGTCACTTACCCATGCATGCACTGAGACACTTAATCACTCACTTATACAGTCAATCACATAATATGTGAGGTCATAAGCAGTGCATTGCGGGGCGCGAGTTATAGTTAGCTCAGCTAACTATAGCTGCTTAACTGCTGAATTTCACTGGTCTTGTACGCGAGAAACCTTAGCCTAACTATAACATCTTTGTAACCTTTGTTTTTTTTTAGTGAAAAATAAATAAATATATATATCTCTATATCTCTCTCTATATATATATATATGGAAACACGGTCCTAACTATAACTATCTACTGGCGACTGCCAGTAGATAGTTATAGTTAGGACCGTGTTTCCATAGGAAATCTGAAAATTCTATTTTGAATAACTTTAGCGCCGGTTGACGAATCCTCGCGAAAATTTCAAAACTAATGGGGCGCTCCGCTCAGTTCCTACCCTGAAAGTCTCGGGGTGATTCGTCAAGCCGGGGCTGAGAAAAAAGGGCGGTCCCAAAAAGCGTTTTCCCCATGCATTTTTCCATAGGACCTTTAGTCGAAGGTACAGCCCGAACGGCTGAACAGAATTACTTGAAATTTGGCAGAGAGGTAGTCCTCAGGTCAGGGAAGTGCCTTTTGCAGGTCTGGTGTCAATCTGTTCAGTAGTTCCTGAGAAAATAGCATTTAAAAGCATGTACATATCTATAAGCGCGCACCGTGCGCGCACCCTAACGTGCGCGAGCGTAATTCTGCATGGTGGTTACATGTTAGTCAACATTCGAATCGGTCGAAATCAGGAAGTGTCGGCCGCCATTTTGTTTGTTTTCAGTGTGAGAGTGAAAAAGGAAGATGGCGAACGTGAAAAGGGGGCAGGGTAGAGAGTTCCTGACCCCCTATCCTTTGTCAGGGGGTCCCTGAAGGACCCCGAAGGCAGAAAAAAAAATAGATTTGTTTTTTTTTAAATCGCGGGGGTGCGCGCACCGTGCGCGCACGGTGAAAAACCTGAAAAAAAAACATTTCATACGTAGTTTATTGTAAAATAAATATATCAAAAAAATAATAATACATAAATAAATTAGCATTTAAAAAACCGTACAAATTCACTGAAAAAACCATAGGTTTCACACATGTTATAGTTAGGTGGATATTTCACTCGTAAAAAACCAATGAAATTCCCCCGTTATAGTTAGTTCAGATAACTATAACTCGCGCGATCGCCACTATATCACAAGGATGATGTCATGAGTGATGCCACTGACCATGTCATGAGTGATGTAATATGTGATGTCATGAGCAGTGGATTGCGGGCACGTGAGTTATAGTTATCTGAACTAACTATAACGGGGGAATTTCATTGGTTTTTTACGAGTGAAATATCCACCTAACTATAACGTGTGAAACCTATGGTTTTTTAAGTGAATATATATAATAATATTATATATATATTTTTTTTTACTGAAAAAACCATAGGTTTCAGGAACGTTATAGTTAGTTAAAGATTTGACTTGTACAAAACCATAGAAATTCGGCCGTTATAGTTAGTAGACCTAACTATAACTCATGCCCCTGCAATGCACTGCTGATAACCTCACATATTACATCACTCATGACAGGCTCAGTGACATCACTGATGACATCATTGATGACATCATCCAATGAATGTGCGTTTCTGTAAATTATTAAAATATGTTTTTATATATAAATTCCAAGGTGTATTGAAGTATGAGTGGGTGTATGAGTGTCTGAATGGATGATTTAGTAGGCGTGTGACTGACTGTATAAGTGAGTGATTAAATGTATCTTTCTGAATGCATGGGCTAGTGACTAAACTATGCGAATGTCTTTATTAGTCTGTTAGTTGGTGTGTAAGCTGCTGCATGGCTTGGTGAGTAGCTACATGAGTGTCTATATGGGTTATTTATTGGTTGTCTGATCTGTATAGGTGCCTGAGTCTTTGTGGGTGGGTGGGTTGGTGTGTGACTCTGTGCATAGATATGTGAGTGGTTGTTTCACTGGGTGTATGGGTTCAAAAGTGCATATGGAATCAGCTGTATGGGTGGGTGAGTGAGTGTATGGGTGTGTTGGTGAGTGAATGGATGTCTCACTGGTGCATGTGCAAGTAACTACATATGTTTTAAAGCAGTATATATGAGTGTTGGAGTATATAAGTGACTATATATGAGAATGAGTGATTGCAAGAATATCTGTATGGATGAGTGTGTGTTTCTATGAGTGATTGTTTAAGAGAGTAAGTATGTGTTAGTATCTGTATATATAAGTGTGGTGGTGTGTGTATGACTGTATGAACAAGGAAATGGCTGTGTGATAGTTTCTTTGCATGACTGACCAGGTGTATGAGTAACTCTTTGGGTGAGTGGTGGTATGTGAGTTTCTATGAGTTTATGAGTGGATATATCAGTGGCTGTATAGATGAATGACTGTGTGTATGAGTGACTGTATGGGTTAGTGGGTGGATGTGTGTGTAGATGTATGAATCACTTACAGGTATGTACTAACTGCTATTGGCCTGTCTATGGTTTTGATATTGGGGGTCTGTATTTTAGAGTGGGTGTATGAAAGTTTTATTAGGGTATGAGGACGTGCATCATATGATCACGTGGTTGTTGTCACCAGTGATGTCACTGAGCATGTCATGAGTGATGTAATGTGTGACGTTATCAGCAGTGCATTGCAGGGGCGGGAGTTATAGTTCGGTCTGCTAACTATAACGGCCAAATTTCTATGATTTTGTACGAGTGAAATCTCCAACTAACTCTAAGGTCCCTGAAACCTATGGTTTTTTCAGTGAATTTCTAAGGTTTTTTAAATGCTAATTTCTAACTATAACATCCCTGAAACCTATGGGTTTTTTCAGTGATTTACAAAGGTTTTTTTTAAATGCTAATTTCTAACTATGCCTACAAAGGTAGGACATGTGAAGAGGAAGAAAAGTGCAGAAAGAAGCAAGACCAATGCAGAAAGAGGCAACAGAAGTCCAGAAAGACAAAGAAAAGTGCAAAAAGAAGAAGAGATGTGCAGAAAGAACCAACAGAGAAGCAGAAAGTCCTGCTGTGCCCCCAACCTTTTGCTGATGGGTACTGGTGGTAACTGACTCTGACTAACCAGGCCTAGAGCCAGTGCTATGCTAAAAGACACTTAGAATACAGTGAAAACACCTACATACACTAGGGAACACTATGCATTGGGGTACCCCTGTGATAAGCATTACGTCCGCTGTATTTGCCATGAGTTAATGCCTGGGTCATTGCATGAGTACATGAGTAGTGACTGAATGATTAGAGTGCTACAAGGAGAGTGCATGGTGATTTTATAAGTGCTTGGGTTTTGGCGCAGTGATTGGATAAGCACATAGGATTGGCTGGGTGATTGGAGTACTGCATAGGTAGTACCAGGGAGATTACTGGACTGCATAGGTAGTCCTCAAGGTATTGCAGCAGTGCATGTGTTAGTGCCTGGGTCATTGTATGAGTACATGGGTACTGAGTGGATAATTGGAGTACTGCAAGGACAGTGCGTGGTGAATTTATAAGTGCTTGGGTATTGGAGGAGTGTTTGGATTAGTACATGGTAGTGGCTGGGTGACTGGAGGAGTGCACAGGGAGTGACAAGGTGATTGCTGGACTGCATGGGTACTACTTGGGGAATTGAAGAAGCAAATGACTGAGAAGTGTATAAGTGGGTACAGGACTGTATGATTAGGATATATGTGATTGTAACAGTGATCAGTTAGAGCCTGGATCATTGCATGAGTACATAGCTACTGACTGAAAGATTAGAATACTGCAAGGAGAGTGCCTGAGTGAATTTATAAGTGCTTGGGTATTGGCAGAGTGTTTGGATTAGTACATAGTAGTGGCTGAGTGACTGGAGGAGTGCACAGGGAGTGACAAGGTGATTGCTGGACTGTATGGGTACTACCAGGGGAATTGAAGGAGCGAATGAGAAGTGTGTAGGTGGTTAAAGGACTGCATGGGTAGTCCACAGGTATTGTAGCAGTGCATGTGTTAGTCCCTGGATTTTTGCATGACTAAATGGGTAGTATCTGGATGATTAGATACTGCGAGGAGAGTGCATGGTGAATTTATAAGTGCCTGGGTTTTTGCGCAGTGATTGGATAAGGACATAGGACTGGCTGGGTGGTTGGAGGACTGCATAGGTAGCACCAGGGAGATTACTGGACTTCATAGGTAGTCCTCAATGGATTGTAGCAGTGCATGTGTTAGTGCCTGTGTCATTGCATGAGTACATGGGTACTGACTGGATGATTAGAGTACTGCAAGGAGAGTGCATGGTGAATTTATAAGTGCTTGGGTTTTGGCGGAGTGATTGGATAAGTACACCCGTCACATCAGCCCGCCCCCTCCCCTCACCACTGTGCAAACCCGCCCCCTGTCAGGTTTTAAGTTGGGGGATTAATTCCCCTTGAATCCTGAAGGTCCCTGGGGGACAACTATTCCACCAGGTACCGCCAGTAAGCGCCACAGAGCTGCGTTGCAGAGATGTGGTCTAAGGCCACGCACCTTTTTACACCTTTCTGAAACACATGTGGCCCCCTTCCTCAGGCCAATTATGGCCCTGGGGACCCCATCCCCCGGGGCCGGCCTGCCTTTTAGTTTTTTTTGGGGGGAGGGGGGCCGCGTGGCCCCCCTCCTCAGGCCAATTATGGCCCCAGGGACCCCATCCCCTGGGGCCTGGCCACTTCATTGGGGATCGTGGGGGGAGCCCCAATGCCCCCACAGTCTCGCCGGCTCCCCACCTCCTGCGGGAGACGGCATTGCTTTTCCACACGGGGAGCTGATGACATGCAGCTTACCCTGTGGAAAAGCAATCTGCTTTGGATTTTGGAAGCGAGAGCAGGTTTCCCTGCTCTCGCTTCCAAAATTCAAACCAGTGTTTGCTATGACAGGGCGGGAGCTGCACAGCTCCCACCCTGCCATAGCAATAGCAGTGTCCTGGGGGTGGGCACCCCGGGACACTGCAGGAGCCTGCCCTGGCGGGTGGCTGTCCCCAGGGCCACCAAGTTCTCCAGGAGGGGGGCTCCAACTGCCCCCCACATTTGCATTATTAGTGCGGGTGGAGGTCCCCGGGGCATGTGGGGGGGCTCAAGCCCCTCACACAGGTTTTTTTTTATTTTTTTAAAACAAGCCCCGGGGGGGGTGGTCCCCGGGGCTGCGGGGGGGCCGTGTGCCCCAGGAATAATTTAGAAAAGCCATGGGGGTGGTGGTCCCCGGGGCTTGGGGGGCCCTTGAAGCCCCCTCCACACACTAAAAATGAAGCCCAGGGGGTGGCAGTCCCCGGGCCTGCGAGAGGGCTGCGTGCCCTCCCGCATAGTTTATTAACATAGCCCCGGGGAGGTGGCAGACCCCGGGGCTGCGGGGGCCCTCGTGGGCCCCCGCAATTTTAAAAATAGGAATTGGGCAATGCCTCCGGGACCTGGCCCACCCGGGGGCCTCATTTAAATGAAGCGTGGAAGCCCGCGCTTCATTTTTAAAAATAATTTTGGCGGGATTCGCGACCCCCGAGCAAATTTCGCTGAAATAAAAAAAAAAAAATGCTTTTTTTGGCCCTGTGGGTCCTTGTGGGACCCCCTGAGCAGGCCTAGGGGGTCAGGGTGTTTTTAGCCTGCCCCTTTTTCTTGTTTTTCCTGCTTAATTCTTTGTTTTCTTGTGACTCGGTTCTACCAAGTCACAAGTTGGCTGTCAACAATTCCTGCTTTGGAGTGTTGACAGCCAATTAGAATAAAGCTTGTGGTCAGGAGGGTTCACGAATCCACCACAGGCATAGATATTGATATTTTTGCTTTTGGATTTTCACAGCAACTACTGAACGAATTTGCAACTTTTTAAAAAAAGGTCGCTTTCTGAACCAAGCACTACCTTTTGCCAAATTTGGGGTAATTCCGTTCAGCAGTTTGGGCTGTAGCCTTGCCTAAAGTTTCCTATGAGAAAATGATTTATTAACTCTTAATTTTTGAATTTCTCAGCAACTACTGAACGCATTTACACCATTTAAGAAAAAGGTCGCTTTCTGAACCAAGAGCTACCTTTCTACCAAATTTGGTGTAATTCCGTTCAGCAGTTCGGGCTGTAGCCTGTCTCAAAATTTCCTATGGAAATTAACACACAAAAAACTCGTTTTGGGACCCCCCTTTTTTCTCAGCCCTCGCTTGACAAATCCCCCCCAAACTTTCAGGATAGGAGCTGACCTGAATAGACTTTGTTTTGTAAAATTTTGCGAAGATTCGTCAAACGACGCCAAAGTTATTAGCAAATCAAAAAATGCTTTTCCTATGGAAACTAGGTTCTAACTATAAGTACCTACTGGCAACTGCCAGTAGGTAAGATACATATATATATATGTATATATATATATATATATATATATATATATATATATATATATATATATATATACCAAAAAAAGGTTCCACTCTGCCAAACGTCAGCAGAAACAGCAGACACGGACCTCGGTCACACTCAGGGAAAAATATCCAAACAAACTTTTGTGGAAAAAAGCAGTGTGGTTTTTTTAATGCAGTAAGCCACAAAAATACACAGGACTAGTGCCTGCCATGACGCATTTCGCTCGTCGAAGCGAGCTTGATCACATTATAGTTAGACGACTGTCAGTGACAACATTAAGGTTGACATGTTCTATGATATCATTTATGACATCATGGATGACATCTCAGATAAGATTACCCAAGCTTTGTTTTTTGCACATATTGCTCTATAAACTAGTAAGGCATTGGAGGCCTGAAAGTGAGTACAAAATAGCTCAGAAGAATGTGAGGCATCATTGATGCCATCACAAACACAACTCCCTTAGTTGTAGAAAGCATGGGTTATGAGCAACATTGACCCTATACCATATGCTTCATGGGTAGCTTAGTTCAGATTAACAATCAACCACAGATATATGGGAAACCCTCATTGCATACCATGTTCTATCTCCAAACAGCTGTTCAGAGAAAGCCCGGTTCCTAAAAATACCTAATGTCTGTTCCAAAACGAATACCATACTACAGACAATTTTATCTGTATTGAGCCCCTCACAGTCACCAAACTTACATCGAGAAATTAAGTTGATATGAATAGAGAAGTGGGTACTGTAAACAGAATTCACTGTATGGAGAGAGTTTACTCTGAACTACACTGTTTACAGACAGTGAAACTCTCATGAGAAATAGACTACAGAGTATCAAAATGTATCTACTCAGAACAGTGTATACTCTATGCATACTCCATACAACACTTGTCAAAAAAATATTCGCTTAAAATAAGCAACGCCTGAAGGTGCTAAAGATTATACTACCTGCAGCCTTCATACTGTGGTTAAAACTTTACAGATAAAGCATCTTCAGAAGTAAAGCAAGCTCATGTACATAGCTTAATACCTGGTGCACACAGTCTTCTGTGTTAAGTAGAAATTGCCATGCTGAGAAAAGTCTAAAAACGGAAGGCTGCTTACAATACTTGGTATGTTTTATGTAGAATCTTTGTCCTGTGGCAAACGTTTCTACAGAGCCTAAAAACTTGTGTGGAACATTCTGAACACAAGTTGTCAACTGCCACCTGTAAACAGGGTTATTCTTCAGTGCAAACACTTATAATGTGTTCAATACCTATACACAGCTATGATGTATTAGGATTAAATGCGTTTTGTAAACACTTACACCCATTAGCTGGACACTGGCTGTACAAAGTTGGATGAAGAAGTACTCCGATAGTTGCGCCCTACTATGTAAACTATAAATCAAACTAGCACACTCATTGGATGATGTCATCAGTGATGTCATAAATGATCTCATTGAACATGTCATGAGTGAATTAATATGTGACATTATAAGAAATGCATGGCAGGGGCGCAAGATATAGTTATCTCTGCTAACTATAACTGGTGAATTTCTGTGTTTTATTTTTTGTTTGGAAATGTTATTGTTGTCACTGACATATTCATCAAAGTATAACGTTACTTTAACCTTTGGATTTTTCAGTAAATTTCTAATTTTTTTTTAAACTTAAGGTAATATTTTATTACCATAGGTAAAGTCAACCCCGCTGCACATGGCCTTCGGCAGTGAACGGCGGGCAGGTTGGCAAAAAGTTATTGGCAAGCCTTCCACAGGGTATTATGTTTTTCAAAGGGGAAGAGGGCCAAGTGGCCCCCCTCCCCGAGCCTCATTAAGCCAATTATGGCCACTTTTTTTTACCAGTGTCCCTGCCCTCATGTTTGCAGACAGGGAAACAGATCAAAAATCTGCTTCCAGCTAGCAGGAGCATTTTCAAAGCTCCCACCCAATGGGGCAGGCTTTGTGTTTGCTCTTGCTTGGCAAGAGATTAGGAAATGCTCCTTGCAAGTGGAGCAGGTTTCCCTGCCTGCCCCGGTGCTGGCAGGGAAACCGCTATGTCCCAGGGATGGGCTCCCCAAGACACAGCTAGTGAGCCGGCTCCGGGGATGGGGTCCTTGGGGGTCTTAAGAGGCGGGGCCACCACTCATCCACCTCCCCTTTTTCACAGTTTTCGGCCCCAGGAGTGGGCACCTTGGGCCTGTGATGGTTCTCGGGGATGCCCCATCCTTTTTAAAGAAATTTCTGCATCGGGGTAGGCTCCCTGGGGCCTGTAATGGCTTGAAAATGGGGGCTACATGGCCCCTCTCTCCTTTTTAAGACATTTCCACCACAGGGTTAGGCTCCCCCGAGCCTGTGATGGCTTGGGGAGGGGGTTGTGTTGCCCACTTCCCCATAATGATTAATTACAGCCCCGGGGGGTCCCCGGGGCTGTCCCAGGGGCTTGTGATGGCTAGGGGATGGGGCCGCATGCCCCACTCTCATTAATAAATGAAAGCGGCCCTGACATCCATTTTTGTTTTTTTATTTTTCTGAGGAAGTCCCGTGGGATCACGGCAATTTTTGTCAATTTATGTTTTTGTTTTAGACTGCATGGGGTCCCTCTGGGTCCCCTTACTAGTGTAAAGGGTGTCGGGTATCTCTACATTGCCCCATATACCTTTAAAAAATATATTTTTACATGTTCATCACAGGGGACTAAGTCTCTGAGTCCGGTAATGGCTGCCAGCTATTTTTTTCTTATGTTGCTGGCAGCAAATCAGAGCGCTTGCTCCTGCAGGAGTCTGACTCCTGCGGGAGTAAATTGGCTCAGGGGAAAATAGCTCTCTTTTAAAAAAAAAAATTAAGTTCAAAGTACTCTTGCGAGACCTCGAACTCAACCGTCCAGATATCTATATTTTTTAACCTTGATTTTTCAAAAACGGCTGAACGGATTTAAATCAAATCACAAAAAAGCACAATCTGCGCACCAAGATCTAGCTTCTTGCCACATTTGATGTTCTTTATTTCAGTAATTTTTGCTGTAGCCCTTTTTAAAGAAGTCTGTGAAAAATGCATTGGGATTTTGCATTTTGGTAACCCCTTTATTTCTAGGCCACCGCTTGACGGATCACCCCGAAACTTTCCATGAACAAACTAGGCAAAACGTAGCACCTTTTTAGAAATGTTTGTGGAGACTTGTGAAACTGTGCTAAAGTTATTAGCAACATAATAATGCTTTTCCTATGGAACAGCTGACCTAACCATAACTACCCAGTGGTAACCTCACTTTTTTGAAGCAGTGTCCAGTACTGTGAGGAAACAATATATAGGTGCAAACTAGATTCAATTAAAATGATTCTAGTTTGAGTAAAATGACACACAAAAACAGATAAATACATATGGGCCACACTTAACTGATGTGGAACACAAAAAAGCAGTGCCTAGAAAACAGTGGAAAATTGATGTAAGCGTAAGTTTAGGGGACTCATGAGCCAACTGGTGAGTGCATTTGGTTGAATTGTAATTGGCGGCTGGGCACTGTGAAAGGTTTTTGGAGGGAAAATCTGTTCAGTTGGGGAAATTGGAGGGCTGTGTATGATAATGGCTCTAAGTGGTGGGATATGATAATTGGACCATTTAGCAGTAGCATCAAATCTGACGCTAAAACAACCTTTGGTTGTGGCAAGGTGGCTTCCAGAAGTTGCATTTCTAAGTAAAGTCATAGTATATTTTATTTTTATTTTTTGCAGTAGTTTTCTTTGAAGATGAAGTATTTTCAGGTCAGTGGCTCATACCATACAAAAGGGCGTGATGAGGGTTCCCAAAAGTCTGACTTATTTCTGTGACCAGCTGATGGAGCCTTGATTTTGGTGCCTAAAAACCAGAACGAGAAAATTGCAGACTAGAGCCCACCTACGATGTGCCTTTTACCTGTTGGGTATACTGTTTGCTCTCAGTCTTCCAATCCGATTTTTTTAATGTATCATTCTTTATTTTGTAGTGACAACTTCAGGACTGCCTCCCTGGATGCCAGTTCTCTGTCTCCAATGTAAGGGATGTTATGTTATGTTATGTTAGTAAGACTTTTATAGCGCGCGGCTACCCTAGGGTGTCCCGGCGCTTGCTGCAGTCCTCCCAACACCCAAAAAGAAAGGAGAATCAGAAAAGCCATCTTTTAAGCGCTTTCCTAAATGAAAAAAGATCCTTAGAGTTTCTCAAACTAAAAGGCAGCTCATTCCAAGCCCTAGCCGCCACTGCGACAAAACTTCTACCGCCCCATCTAGCTTTCCTTATGATGGGGAGAACAATCGGTTTTGCTCCTAAGGAGCGCAAAGATCTTGCCGGTACATACCAACGAAATTGTTGTCTCAGATGTAATGACCCTGTATTCTGAAGAGCGCGAAAAACTAGAGAAAGGGATTTAAATAGAATTTGCTTTTTTACAGGCAGCCAGTGGAGTTTTTTTATTGAACCGGCAATGGGGGCAAACTTCGATGTTCCCGTAAGCAACCTGGCTGCTGAATTCTGGAGCATTTGGAGTTTTCGTAAATTGCCCTCCTGCATGTTCAAATAGAGACCATTACAGTAGTCAAGTCGTGACATAATCAAGGCCGTAACCACTGTAAATTTGCAGTCTGTCAGCAAGAGAGGAAGCACCTTCCTCAGACTCCTAAGAATATAGGAGGTGGTGGAGACTACGGCATTCACTTGATCTTGCATAGAAAGGCACTCATCCAGCACTACACCCAAATTTGTAACTTTTCTTGAAGGAACTGGAAGAGTACCCATAGTCTCAGGCCACCAATTGGGAGACCAAAGATTGACATTATTGCCGAATAACATCACCTCTGTCTTACTCACGTTAAGCTTTAAGTAATTTCGCGACATCCAATCTCCCACTGCTCCCATACAGTCATGTAACCTCTCCCCTGACGCCCTCTCCTGGCCTGGTTGCATGGAAATTACTATTTGAGTGTCGTCGGCATATGATGTTAAACAAAAGCCGAACGACTCAATCAAAGGGGCCAAAGGAGATACGTACACATTGAAGAGCGTGGGGCTAAGGGAGGAACCCTGTGGAACCCCATAGGGGAGAGAGAAAGAATTGGAGACAAAGTCACCCAAAGCCACTGACTGTAGTCTGTCGGAAAGGAAGGACTTTATAAGAGACAACGCTTTATTCTGTATTCCGACAACCGGTCCATCAACACCCCATGATGGACCGTGTCGAAGGCCGCGGATAGGTCGAGCAGAATCAACACCGCCTTACCACCCTGGTCCAGCCCTCTCCTAATCTCATCCGTAGATTTGAGAAGGGCGGTCTCAGTGCTATGCCCCTCTCTAAAACCAAATTGGGTGGGATCCAAAACATTAGCGTCACGCAGGAAGGCACTCAGCTTATTATTCATAGGCTTTTCCACCAATTTCGCCGGCAAAGGAAGATGTGAAATAGGGCGAAAACTGCTTGGATCATTAGTATCCAGGTTAGGTTTCTTCAACAATGGAAGCACCGAGGCTACCTTCCATCGGTTAGGAAACTGCCCGTGAGAAAACATAGCATTGAAAAGAGATGTCAATGTCGTAGCTATGGGTTCAGATGCCAACTTTGCTATCGCAACTGGGCAAGGATCATGAGGGGACCCGGATTTTGCAGATAACAAAAGATTGAGGGTATCTAAATACGCTATTGGTGGAAAAATGTCCAAAGTGTAATTTAAAACCGGGCAGGCCCTAGGGCCTGAATGAATGCCCGCCGGATCTTTAAAAGTATTAAAAATTGTTTACACTTTAGTCTGAAAAAAAGTGGCAATTTCCTCACAGAAATCCCGAGTGGGAGTAAAATGAACAGGCAATGGGTGCGCTAGCCTAGTAACTATTTTATAGAGTTCCTTAGTTGAGTTGCTCGCAAGTTTAATCTGTTTTGTAAAAAACTCTCGCTTCGTTTCCATCAACAAATGTTTATAACACAGAATACTTTGTTTATAAATCTCTTTTACAGATGGAAGATAGTCCATCTTCCAGGCCCGTTCCAGTTGTTTACATTTCAATTTTTGAGATTTCAATTCTGGGGAGTACCAAGGAGCCGTAGGCTGTAGCCTTTTAGGAATAATTACTTTTTTAGGTGCTAGAGTAAGGCAGGCATCCCCAATCCATGCTGTATATCCAGAGGAGGCTTCTTCAACCTCTGTAGGGAGAGGTCTCTGTGTGGAGAGTAATAGATCCGTAAGATCGTTCCCTCCAACTTTATTCCAAACTCTAATTTCCTTAAACTTCCCCACAGAAAGGTCTCTGCCCTGATCTTTCAGGCCAGATACCTCGAACCTAATGGTATAATGGTCAGACCAGGCAAGAGGAAGAACATCAGTGACCCAAAGATGTGGGGAATTTGAAAAAAGCACGTCCAGAGTGTGCCCTGCCTGGTGAGTAGGAACCCGTACCAATTGTTTTAGCTCTACACTACTCATGAGGTCAAGACATTTTTCTGTGTCTTTATCACCTTCCATTTCCAAATGTAAATTAAAATCACCCAAGATGGTAAGTGAATCCAGGGTCAAACCTTCCTCGAGAACCCCTCCCAGCTCTGCTAAAAACGGGTTCCTAGGAACCGGTGGTCTATAAATTAGAAAACTCCTGAACATGTGACAGTGGTGGAGAATAAAAGAGAAGGACACGGCTTCAAAATACAAATTGACAATTATGTCAAAAGTCGCTTTAATAGAGCTGTCGTAGATCACTGCCAGTCCTCCACCTTTCTTAAAAGGTCTGTTTACAGTATAACAAGAAAAACCAGGGGGTGTAGCTTTCACAAGATCTGGCCCCGCAGCTTCATCTGTCCAGGTTTCCGTTATAAACGCTATTTTAATGTTATAGTCCTCTATCGGTGTTGCACATTCAACACTGTGTTTAACTAACTAGCGTGCATTCACCAATAAACATTTGAACGCAGCCGTTGTCCTGTTTTTATTTATATTTAAACCATTCTCGTGAGCTCCCCTTAGCGTTTTGCTGAAGCCTAAGCCTGGCAAGATTGTAGAACATGCCGGGCATAACAGTGGTATGGAACCCAACACAGTCCCGGGTGTAACACAAACACATTCAGGCAACCTTATAACATTATTCATCGCTAGTAGTTGCCCACTAGAATACCTGAGAAGAGGTTATTCACCTAAGAATAATTGACCAGGGGTTTTAGCGCCAGGCGCCGTCCGAGCGCGGACGGGCGCAGACGGGCTTGCCTTAGGCGCGTCTGCGTCATGCATCCTAAAGTACCGATATGGACCCGGAAGCTGAACCGCTTACCACCACTCCCCCTAAGATGGCGGCCCCCATCCCTGCCGATCCAAACCCTCTAAGCAGGTAAGCTGTGCAAAATGGAGTAGTGTCCAGAGTTTTTAAAAACAAGAAATACCTCCACATAAAACGAATTAGCAGCAGATGAGCATAAAAACTTTTTAAAGATTAACGGCATAGATACCCAGCGCGACACGCAGCTAGCGATTTTCCCGGCTCAAGCCTCAGGAGATTACAGCCACTAACTGTCCACAAGAAACTTCAGTAGCCACTGGGCAACCAGGACTATTCTAGGGAGAAAGCAGTGCCCACTGCTACAGGGTTTTGATACCTGCCAGCACAGGATGGAAGTTCCATAGTGATGAGCATGCTTCACTTTCAGCACCTTGATCTCCTTGGTCCCCAGGATATTGGCACCACCACTTCTTGGAACAAGTCTTAAAACGAAGACTCATAGTGGAGATTTAAACAGTCTCTATTTTTGTATTGCACAAAGCAGATTTTGAGCAACTATTAAGAGAACAGGGCTTCTTCCACTTCTTTCTTTTCCCAGGGATGTTCTGAAGTAAAAGGGTCTCTGCTTGGGATTAGAACCTAAACTAGGCCCACAGCTATTGTCATGAACCATAGGCTCAAATACCGCTCTCACTTTCTCAAAAGTGTGATGTCACACACATCTAGTAAGATCTGATTTTGTTGCTCTATGTTTCATATAAGTATTCTGGGAATACTCTAGACGATGGAAGGCTTTTTCTCGTGTGAAACTATCACTCACTCTCCAAGCTGCATCTCCATGACTCACAGGCCTGCCTACAGGAAAGGAGTCCACCAACATTTGGCTACTAGCCAGTATTTCCATAAAGGGACTGAAAGTCTGGAGATTCTATTCAGACCTCTGTAGAGCTTATGTTTTGAATTGTTTCAGAGAAGCTGTGGGATGGCTCCTCCTAACTGCGGAAAAGTCCCTTTGGTGCTTCACAGTTCCACAGATGGAGCTCCCACCAGTTGCAAGAACGTCTCCATTTCAGAATGGACAATTTTTGGCTTTTTAATTTCAACGTGGCTGGCTGAAGTAGCACATCTAACATCTCGAATTAATTTTAATAAAACATATGAGCCAAAATGTGCCTTCTGATTCAAAGTCAGCTTTGTATAATTAGGGTATTCAGTGATTTTACTTTGGAATCTGCAACCAGACCATACAACGTGATTTATGGTCGAATTAAAAACACATTTGTATGGATTCATGCTGCAGCCCTACTGGCAGCTTGACTGTGACCACAGCTACAGAAAACGTTTTCAAAGTTAGTCTGAACGTCTGTCCTCTCCACTAAATCTCACAGCTCGCCACCCCTATAACTGGCTAAAGTGACTCGCCTTGTGACAGGCATTCATAATTTGGCACCCAATTGTGTCTTATTTGTAGTCTGACATGTAAGTCGAGCGCAAACGTAACGAGTGTACCCTGATAGCAGAGAAAGAGACATTTTGACAGAGAACAGAGGCACAAGGCCACAGGAGAGGCTGCAATTTCAGATGGAATTCCTTAAAAGTGTCGCATATTTTCACACATAATCGATATGTGCGATCGTTTTTGCTAGGTAAGCGCCGCGATACTGAGGCTGCTCCTGTTAGAATTTACATGCTGCTACTAGCGCGAGTATAGCGCTTTTTAAATGCGGAAATAATTAATTAATTTGCACTTTTTAAAATTTTTCGAAGGGTCCCGTTTTCTGGTGGGGTTTGAGTTAGGATATACCCACACTCTAATCGGAGATTGCACCGCTGTTGAGCGGGTCTTTAGCTGCTTTCTTGGGTTCTTGGGGCGGGAGCCATCTTGGGGGAGGAAGCGCCGCTTTGGGACGCCATTGTGGTTGACAGCCTAGTTGCTGCCTGGCCACCTTGCACGCTCGAGGCTACTTAAGCTGAGAAGCACAGGGCTTCTTCTTGCTAGGTAAGCGCCGCGATACTGAGGCTGCTCCTGTTAGAATTTACATGCTGCTACTAGCGCGAGTATAGCGCTTTTTAAATGCGGAAATAATTAATTAATTTGCACTTTTTAAAATTTTTCGAAGGGTCCCGTTTTCTGGTGGGGTTTGAGTTAGGATATACCCACACTCTAATCGGAGATTGCACCGCTGTTGAGCGGGTCTTTAGCTGCTTTCTTGGGTTCTTGGGGCGGGAGCCATCTTGGGGGAGGAAGCGCCGCTTTGGGACGCCATTGTGGTTGACAGCCTAGTTGCTGCCTGGCCACCTTGCACGCTCGAGGCTACTTAACCCTGCCACCATGCAGGCGCGCAGCGTATGCGCGCAGCGTGGGCGCGCCGGAGGCTCGCCAGAGGCAAGCCCATCTGTGCCCATCAGGGACCAGACGGGACCCGGGGCCACGACCCCTGGTTCTCGCTTGGTATACACCAGAGGTGAGTTGGAGTCTTTGAACACCTGCAATTTTGATATTAGCCCAGATTGTGTTGACATTCTTGTGCGTGAGAGAATCTTGTCCGCCCCCACTCCCCAGCCGGGTCGTAAGGTTATGAGTCAGGCCCGCGGCTTACGCTTTGGCCTCCTTAACACACGCTCCCTGCAACGACATAATTTAGAGGTGTTTACCCTTCTTGAAGAAGGAGAACTAGATCTCCTGGGACTCACCGAGATATGGTTAGAGGATTCCTCTATGCCGGATCTCGTCGCCTCCCTACCATCCGACTTTTCGGCACTTTTCTACAATAGATCTGGAGCCAAGAGGGGGGGAGGTGTTGCCCTCCTGTACAAATCACGCCTATTGGTTGAAAGGGTCTTGACGGAAAATTTGGCAGGCGCGGAAGTGATGGGCGTTAAGTTGCAATCAGGGACGGATTGTCTGCTGATTCTGTTAGTCTATCGCCCTCCGTGGACCTCGCCTGATTTCCCTGACTTGTTCATAAGACTGGCCCAGGACATTCGCTTAAGATATGACAAGGTAATGATAATGGGGGATTTTAACTACCATTGGGAGAAGGTCCCAAAAGATGGTCAGGCGTTACAGATCGATGAGGCGTTAACCTCATTAGATCTGGTTCAACAAGTAAGAGGCCCAACACATGCTAAGGGACACACCCTAGACTTGGTGTGGACGACAGTTCCTGTCCAGGACATGGCTGCGGCTCTGCCATGCGTATGGTCTGACCACCACTTGGTGAGAGGCAAGGTTTTGGCGGACAGACTGAAAACAACAACCAAAGGAGGATGGAAGGCAGTTAGGAAGTGGAATAAGTTTGATGGGGATAAAATGATAAATTTACTTCGCACCAACCCCCCTGCCAACAATTGCCCCCTCAACCCAGAGGCCCTCTGTGGGGCACTCATGGACAAACTTCAGAATGCCATAGACAAAGTTGCACCAATCTGTAGGGTGAACCGTACGGATAGGAAACGAGGGGCCCCGTGGTATAATGACTTACTCAGAGCTCAGAAACGTGGGCTACGCAAACTGGAAAGAACCTGGCGGAAAAACTACAGTCCTGACTCTCGTAGTAACTATCTACGGGCTCTCGCTGGTTATAAGCAAGCGATTATAGCCAGGAAGTCCGAGTTCTACGAGGAGAGGATTTCTACGGCCACGAACCCTCAGAAAGAAGTCTTCCGAGTCCTCACGGAGCTCAGGAAGAACAAGGAACAGCCCCCGGACTTTAGTCAGGAGGACTGTCAGAAGTTCCAGGATTTCTTCACCAACAAAGTCATTGATTTGGTCACTGAAATTACGGCAACCTCGCAAATTGACTGTCCACCGGTGGATATCCCAGCCATACTGCCAATTACAATCCCGCTCTCTAATCTACCCTTGATTACAAAGGAGAGTTTAGTCTCCCTCACGGGACGGGTCAAGTCCGGCTCTAGGGCGGATCCATGCCCACCTGAAGTCTTCAAACTCGCACTCCCGGGCATTGAGGATGACGTGCTGAGTCTCTTGAACCTCTCTCTACAAACTGGTCAAGTGCCATCTGCCTTCAAGGAAGCCCGTCTGATTCCCTTGCTAAAAAAACCGGGGGCAGACGCAAAATGTCTGAAGAACTTCAGACCAATTTCCCAGTTACCATTCTTGGCGAAGGTCCTGGAGCAGCATGTCCTTATCACCCTTTCAGAACATCTGGAAAGCAACACGCTGCTAGAGCCGAATCAAGCAGGCTTCCGTGCGAATCACAGCACGGAGCTGGTTATGTTGTCAATCGTAGACGAACTTAGGAACAGAGCAGACAAGAAAATCCCGGGGGCCCTGGTGCTGTTGGACCTCTCCGCGGCATTTGATACCGTGTGTCATGAACAACTACTGTCGCGGATGAGGGACTTCGGCATTCAGGGCATAGCACTGGCATGGTTCACATCCTTCCTTCAAGGGAGGACGCAGAAAGTGCAATTAGGTGACATGCTCTCTACCGCAACCTCTATCACTTGCGGAGTCCCACAAGGGTCTGCTCTGTCACCCCTATTGTTCAACATATACCTACAGCCTTTGATTCGAATGCTTAATCAAATGGACTGTCAGGTATATAACTACGCAGACGACACCCAGATCATCATCCAGCTGGAGGATAGCCAGAATGCCTTTACCAGACTGCAAAACATTCTGAGAAGTACAGCTAACTGGATGTCCGGCAACTCCCTAAAAATCAACCCGGACAAAACCGAGGTGTTGCCGATTACCATCGCTGGCAACCCTTGGTGTGACCGTTTCTGGCCTGGGGAGTTGGGCACGCCTCCAGAACCGGCCGAGGTGGTTAAGAGCCTGGGCATCCAGGTGGACAGCAAGCTGTCTATGAAAAAGCAAGTCACAGCTGTGGTGGGCTGCTGCGTCGGCCTCCTTCGCCAACTCAGGAAAGTTTCCCCGCTGCTCTCTTTTTCCACCCTAAGGAGCGCGGTTTCTGCAATGATTTTGGCTAGGCTGGACTATGGCAATTCATTGTATATAGGACTCCCACAGGGCCTCTTAAACAGAATGCAGACGGTCATGAACGATGCTGCCAGGCTCATTTTCAAGAATCCGAGGAGTACCCAGGCATCCCCCCTCCTGCGGGAACTCCATTGGTTGCCAGTTAGGCAGAGGCTAATGTTCAAGGGGCTCTGCATTGTACACAAAGCGCTTCATGGCAGAGCACCCACCTATCTGAAATCTCGCCTGTCCCTTTACAAACCAGGGAGGGTGCTTAGATCTGCTGATTCCATAGTTCTGGTTCAGCCACGCTGTAGACTGACCACTGTGGGTGGGCGTGCTTTCTCACATACTTTGCCAGCTATGTGGAATAAACTACCGCTGAAACTCCGCAATGAAAAGAAACTAATGCCCTTCCGCAAGCAATTAAAAACTGTGCTTTTCCAGCAAGCGTGGGGTGGCCGCTAAATTTTAATCTGATGCATCTTTTTATTGTATAGCTGATCCTAACAAAGCGCTTAGAGACCCCTGGGTTATAGTGCGCTATACAAGTTACAAGAAATAAATAAATAAATAAATAAATAACAAGCTTATAAAGGTGGTAAGCAGAACATTGTGCATCCTCTTTAGTGGCAACTTCGTTTTCATTTACATTGAAAACCAAAGAGAACTACTTCTGGCGATTGATCGCAAAGTTCAAACAAATGTTAGCCCTGTGTAATTTTGTTTTCGAGGCACCTGTTATGCGGGGGAGTGTAGCACTGCCCAGTAAATCTTGAATGCTTCAGGCTGTTGCTTTTATGAACCTGCATAAATTGATAGCCAGGCACGTTTTAAATTCCCAGGATGTCGGTAATGGCGATCAGATGTAAAAATAACAAAAACAAATATGATCGCTATCCAGATAAAACGTGAGGGCATGTTGTGTACGCCGAGATTAAACAAAGAAAAAAAAACAAATTCAGAAAATATTATTCGGAAATGTTTCCTCGGATCCTTTAGCTTAGAAAGCTTAATATTGAGACGCGTACGAGCTGCGCTCATTAATTTCTAGCCCATAATGTTTTAATTCCCAAAGAAGTACAGGCTGTGGTTATGGAAGGCTGGTTGGCAGTGAAAAAACAAACGCTCCCCTTAATTTGCAAAGTATCAAATCGAAAACTGGTGTTACATTGCACACATTTGCAAAAAAAAACCTCTTCTGTGAATTTTATCTACTTAAGGAATTTTAGTTTTGGAGAACATGTACTAAACGTCTGAAAGTTCATAGCTTCCTCTATACCGCAGTGGTGCAGATCAGCAGGATGCAAGAGGGCAGTCCCCAGTGCTGCTGTAGTGCCCCTGCCATCCCCAGGTTGTTCCAGCACAGACAAGTCAGCAGCCGCTGGGTAGGGACATGCTTATACCACTTCCCTGCTGTGTGCACCTGCACGTATGCGCACTGCCACAGAGAAATCTGAGTGGCAGGTCCCAGCATGAACTATGGGAAAACAACGCTTCCCAGAATTCCTGTCGTGTGCCTGCCCATATAACTACTCTCACCTTCCATGTGATCCAGCTGAAGTATTTTATAATTCAACCGCTGCACGGGGCATACAAGTGACCTCTGAAAATTTCACTGCATGCAGATTTTATACTGTACCCTCAGTGGCATTGTTCCTCATATGGATATTTCTTCGTCGTAGTGAGAGGTGAGAAATCAGGATGTCCTAACCATTGGCTACCCTATGAGGATCAGTTGATTGGCAGCCAATTCACAAGTTGGGGATTAGGTTCAAATACACTACTCTCAGAACCATGCTATACAATTAAAATATTTCATTTGGAAGACCCATTCTCCTGAAGAAGTTCAGTCTAGCCAGGATTATACAAATTTAGAGTTCTGCAGTCACGACACAGAATAAGAGCATCAGAACACACATTTAGAATCAATGTCTCATTAGCACAGTTTTAAGGAAAGAACATTAGGACACTAACACTCGGGCAAAGTAGATAATTTGGGTATTGTATTAAAGAGCCAAAATCAATGCATATCAGCAACATTTTAATTAGCTCAATTAAGAATTTTACAGCACATAGTATAAAACCACTCATTTAGTCAAAGTACTCTATTCATAAAGAGGATGGTTAACCTTAAATATTCCCACTACCAATGAAGGCAGGAGGAGGGTTCCAAAGAATCCACTCAAAAAGGGGCAAAGGGGTCAAGTTAAAGTCCAATGGTAAGGGGAGCGGAGCAAAATCAGGAACGTTTAGATCTGGTCTCTCACAAGACTGTCCAAAAGAGTTCAGCAAGCAAGTTCATTTCAAAGATCAAAAGGCAGGAACATGGAAAGGTTAGTTTATCAGCAAATAAGGATTACAAATTGATCAGCAGCCACAGCAGCTGCTGCAGAAAGCATTCCAAAGAGTCCTCTCCAAGTAAGAGCGCCTGATCCAGCCCCTCTTTTGTGGAGTCAGTCTTTATAGTATGAATGACTTGTGTGTGGCATCAGACGTCGTACCACAATGGTCTGGTCATGCTTCCGTTTGTCAGGTACAATTCTGATACTCCAGCCTACTTTCCCATGCTGGTCATTAGAAAAGACCGTCCATTCCATCATCACAGGTAAGTTGACAAGGAGCTGTATACTTTGTTGCTCTTCATGAGTACAGTCCAAGAGTTGTGTTCTCACCAATTCACTTCACAATGAACACTAGAATAATGTCCTATTGACAAACGAATGATGCATAAACAGAACAGATAAAGCAACTTTTGAGGAAATGTAGCAAATGTCCATTTGTGCAGCCTAAAGGAAAGAGGACAAAGCAATTTATTTAAAGTCAGCATTTCTTATTTAGTAAATCAAAGTCATAATTTAATTAAAACCTAATTAAATAAATCCAGCATTTCATATAAATAATCTTAATATTGTTAGTTATTGCATAGAAATGACTAAACCTGAATATGACCTACTTCTACGATTTTCAAAGGGCATACATGTGATTTATTCTTAAAAATCATTTTGCTAAAATCGTTTTTATATTTTCATGATCCTAATAATGTCAAGTAGTAATACTGAAAATATCATATATTACTTATTTCATAATAGTTTTGCACCACTTTCTTCTTCATGATGCATTACAATGAATGCAATCGAAGTGCTAAATCTAATCCTTTATAATTGCACTGTTTCCAATAAAAAGCATTTTCATCATTACTTATCATAACTGTTATGTTATTACACTCAATTAATTACCATGTTAATTTTATTGCATTTAAATTCTGTTTCTACTAAACCAGGCATGCTTTTATGGTGCTAGTACTTCAACTTTTCTCAGTTTCAGAGTTGTTTTTGTCAACGTGTGTTAAGTCACATTAGAGTTACAATGTTAAAATCCGTTGTTGTGTCGTGTAAAGAATAGTCCATTTTTGCGCTTCATCAGCTTTGAAATTTCCGATCCACAACTACTGTACTAAAAAATGAGACATAATCTCAACTGGCAGTTCACATTGCAGTGTATTTTTTTCTTTCCACCCTGACATCAACACAATTCCTTAAGCAAATATCTGACAAGTAGAATGTAGGGACACCAATTTGGTGCAGTTCACCATTCTTCATTTTCCTTGGAGATGGCAGGCCTCGGAATTTTTGGGGAGAGAGGGGTACCTCAGATCACGACAGTCACTACCACACAGGATTAAATCAGGGCATAGCATCAGGGGGGTGTTTGGGGTGTTACACCCCCCTCATAAACGTATTTTGTGATAAATAGATGGCTACAGGTGCTTTCAGTCTGGTACAGTGAGGTGTCTGTCAGGTTTCACAAGGAAGTTTTACAAACGCAGACAAATCGCAAACACAGACACACTCAATGTAGTTTCTCTCACTAAGTACCCCTATCAATGTCCATTCCTCTCCCTTTCCACTGCTACTTAAGACCCTCTTGTGCACCCTGATTGTCGTATAATGTATTTTAACATTATGTACCAGAAGTTCACCCCCCCCCCCCCCCCCCCCAGTCTTACTGACCAAGCTACCCCCCTGCATAGAATGCTCTATAGGGCATTTTACCTATTCATCCATGTAACACTATGCACTCCACTACTCTTGCAGCATTGTAATCTATGGCAGGCGTAGATAGGAATGTTAAGGTCCGTGCTAATGTAGAGAAAGTCTGTAAGTGGGGAGGTAGGGGTACTTTGTTCCACTTGACATTTGTGTAGCTCGGGTTTAGTACTTGAATCACCAAAGCAAAACTCACCCCTTATTTTTATTAGCACATGGCTGCAGGCCAAAATGTAAAGCAAGACTGATAATCTGTTACAGCAGGTGCCATTCTTTTGTTGTGGAACATTCTTACAAAGTAAATCATGTGGCTTTGCGGGTTTCATAGAAATGTAATATTTCGCCAACTGCCTTTTGGGATATTGTATTATTCACTTCCTGTGAAATACAGGAAATCTTTTTATAAAAGAGCTTTTGGGTATTACGCACTGGTATGTAGGTTTTGTGTTTGTAGTTCCCACTTGGGGCTTTCAGTGTGTTCTCAGAGCATGAATAAAACTATGTTGGGAATATGGTGGAGCTAGGAATATAATGATACTTTTTGAAGTCTGCATTTAAATTTGCTGCAAATGTATGGGTGGCCAGACATTCAATTTTGTTTATCTGTTGTTGGCGTGCAGACCCTAACCTTTTACGTGTTTCATGATCGTGAAATACATTTCTATACTAATTGGGTGCTTGTTTTCACATTTTCTGGCAAAGTGACGCCTCAAAGAAGGTAGGTGAGATTTCATTCACGCATGTGCAAGGAATTTGGGTGGAGCACAATAGGTGAACAGTCGTTCGTAGAGTTGACTTGGCAGCCTCACTCTCCCTTTACCTTCCTGTGAGAAGGACCAGTCCCTTCACCTTGTTGTGCACATTGTTAATTCACGAATGCTTCTTTCGCCTGCTCCTGTACAGCAAGAGAAATTCACACAACCACATTCTTAGGCCTTCTAGCTCACAACCCGAGATATGTTCACTAACCATCACCAGTTCCCTGAAAAGCTAATAAAGCACTTTAAGGTGAGGAAGAATGCCTTTCAAAATGTTGCATGTTGACCAATAAAAATGTTTAAACCATCCGACCTCAATAGCCTGATGGAAATAAAGAAAACCTGCATGCACTTATGTGGCACCTAGATTTCCACTGCCAGTAATGAGTGAGGATGCATGGTTTACAAATATGTGTTCCTTGTTTCCAAACATCTTGAAATGTATAAATGAATGCTACATCAAGCCATGTTCTGCTCTGATTTCCAGTCCTGGTACAAGTGACACAATTTATCATGCAATGCTTCTATTGATTAATTTTCTTATCTGATATGAATGCGATAATTATCACTGCAAAGCTCGGACCCCTGTAATGTGATTCCTGGTCTAAATAAGTCATTTCTCACTGCACAGTTATGATAACATAATTTAAAAAAATACTTAAAGGCATTTGTAAAGTCATAAGTAAATGAGTCATTCTCTGAAAATCATGTCTGATAGTCAGTGAAACAACTAGCATGCTTAATATGATTGATATCAGATTCAGAGGAGAAGATGTTAATGTGTAATTATTTTGACAAATTTCAAATCTGGAATGCAATGTTGAAGAACATGTATTTCACACTACTTGCATCAAAAATGAAGATAAAAAGTGTTGTGTTTAAAAGTACAAAAATTGTCCCGGACGCTATGTTTAGGTGTGGCTTCACAGCACATTTGTCACCAGACATTATGGAATCAACAGAAAAAGTTAATAGTTAAGCTCCTCCCTACGCTGGTTCCCTTGAGCTGAAGGTGTGTGCGCCTGTATTGCATTTTTTTCATATGGGGAAACCTATGCTTACTACTGCTGGGCTGTGGTTGTTATGGTCACATGCAAGCCAGTGTTCAAGACCACAGGCCTGAACTGTTTGTTATGAAAAGGTACAAAAATTTAATTTATTGTGATAAGCTTTTGTTAGAGTCAATAGGCACTTATAGGCGGATTTGTATTACTCTGTATTATACCTGCAGGGATGTATTTTGTTACATGAAAGATTATTGTAGTAGGCATAGGTTTTGGTGTTGGTTACTCCCTCTGACAAACCGTGTGGCTAGAAGGTTTACACTGTGTAATCCTTGTTAGGCCCTTTTAGAAGCAATAGCATTTTACTTCTCCAACTATAATTTTGTATACATTTTTTATTTTATTGTTGTTTTCCTAATGGTTGCCTTGTGGAAACACATATGTCCAATACAGTAGATCTGAGATGGTTATTGTGACAAGCTAATGATAAACGTTATCAGCCTTATTGGTTCTTTGAGAAGACTTATGCCATATGATATATTTCTGATCTGTTCATTATCAAAAGTTCTGACCAAGGCAGTAGACCGCCTCCTTTATTTATTATGAAACACTTATGTTAATTAAGAAAAGGTATCGCCTGGTCACTCCAGGTGTCGAGTTGAGAAGGGACATCGGAGCGATCTCCTTTAGGCCGCCTAGCTGCTGGGAATTGTCTGTAGCACGAAATTCTTTATCTCGCAGACTGAGATTTTTAATTTACTTTTATTAAAGTCTTTTGGCTATTTTACTTCCGCATACCCGCACTTTAAAACAGAACTTGCTCACCTGCTGCTCGAGCGGGGTTTACTTCTGCACTCTCCATCTAGCGCCATCTTGGGTGAGGATTTGCCACATTGGGGCGCCATTTTGGTGAGCGCACTAGTGGCAAGGGGGGCACGCTTGCTTGCCTATTTAATCTCGGGCAATGCAAGCGCGCAGCAGGCGTGCCGATGGCGTGCCAGAGGCAAGCCCTTCTGTGCCCTTCTGCGCCCGTCTGTGCTTCGGACGTGCCTAGTGCTGGTTACGCTGCCCGTTTAGGCAGAGAGGCACGTTTTACCTACACAAGAGAACAGCTACTGGAACTAGGTTAGAAGGTACACACTGACTCTGTCTATCAGGGACCCTCTGTGAATGATGCGAGTATTTCTGTGAATAACACCTTGAAATGCGGGCTGATTAATAGTCGGTCGCTAGTCAAGCATTATGTGGAAATCTCAATGCTGATTGAAGACATGAATCTTGATGTATTGTTCTTAACAGAAACTTGGATCAGAGCTGAGTCCGCGATAGAAATAGGATTTGCCTGCCCTGCTGGGTTTAAAATCTTGCACAACCCAAGAATAGAGGGCAGAGGAGGAGGGGTTGGAGTGATATTCAGGGAGGAGCTGAATTTTGCTCCCCTAAAGGTTGATGAGGTAGACGGGATTGAATTTATGGGGTTTTTGCTGCAGGAACCTAAAGGCAGCCTGTTTACGGGATTGGTCTGTTACAGACCCCCAGGGAGTGCCACCCAGTATCAATCTTTTTTAGATACCATCACCAATCTATCCCTAGCACACTCCAGAATGATTATCCTGGGAGACTTCAATCTGTGGGAGAACGCTAACACGGGAAATTATTTGAGAGATCTGAATTATACCTGTGCTAATTTTAGCCTTCAACAACTAGTTAAATCCCCGACCCATCAGGGAGGACACATTCTTGACCTGCTGTTCGCGAATGGGCTGGAAACTGAGATACTGAATATTATACTTCAATATTGGACAGACCACTACTTAATTTATTTTAAAATTATGTTACCTGGTCTGAGGGACCAATCCAAAACTCCTGCAGCCTTCCGGAAAGGCAGGGAATGGGCGAAATTAGGTAGGACGGGTGCCCTCTTAACACCACCCATTGCTAATCTCTTCGGTGCCTCTATTACGGTAGAGGAGAACTATAATATCTACCAGAAATACATCCCAGATGCTTTGGATCAACTAATCCTAATAAAAAAAATAAGAACTAGAAACAAAATCTCAGCACCATGGTACAACGACGAACTGAAACAGTTACGTCTACTATGCAAAAAGGCTGAGAGAAAATGGAGGAAGAGCTACCTAGAGGGGGAAACGTTAGAGTTGAGGACGGCACAGACTAAGAACAAGATGCTTATTCTAGAGTGTAATGCAAACTTCTATGCCAATTCCATCTTACTAGCGTCTAATAGGACTAAAGAACTTGTTAAGATAGTCAGGGATAGCTCTGCTCCAAATTGCCTGGGTAACAAAGTGGTGGCCTCACAGAAACTATGTGATGAGATTGCTTCCCAATTTTTGGATAAAGTGGCAAAGATTGTTGGATCCTTTGTAGATAACAAAACTGTCGCCCAGGTCCATGATATACAGGCGATGGAAAGGGATCTGGGTCAGTTGTGTACCCTGGATAGCTTTCAGATCTTTACCGATCTCACTTTTAACACCGTTGCGCAAAGCATATCCTCAGGATCTCCACTTGACCCTTTGTCTCAGAAAGTGTGGAAGACCTATGGCCAAATGTCCTTCCCCTGGTTACGACAGATATGTAATCAGTCCCTGGAGGAAGGCACCATCCCGGAGGGATGGAAGCAGGCGGCGGTGACACCCCTGATTAAGAAGCCCTCCTTGGACCCGACAAATCCGGCTAATTTTTGACCAATCTCTCTCCTTCCCTTTCCAATTAAAATCCTGGAAAAGGCTATAAGCAAATCTTTATCATGCTTCTTGGAGGAACATCATCTGTTGGGCAAGGATCAGTTCCGATTCCGGCCCGGGCATGGGACGGAGTCAGCTCTGTCCACTATGATGGACAACCTACGGATGCGGGCCGACAACGGGAATGCCACATTTTAGTGCTTCTCAATATGTCGGCCGCGTTCGACACAGTGAGCCACTCAATTCTGTTGGAGAGACTGGAGAGAATAGGGGTGAAGGGATGGGCATTGCAATGGCTGCGGTCTTATTAGACAGGGAGACAACAGACGGTAACCTTAGCACCATTTACATCCCGTAAATCACCCATAGCCTATGGGGTACCGCAGGGTTCTGCCATCAGCCCTATTCTCTTTAACATTTATCTGCAGCCGCTTTTTCCCATCATTAAATCGTTCGGGGTTGACTTGGTCAACTACGCGGACGATACGCAATTGGCGTTCTCCTTGGAAGGAAAACAGGCAGTCTCTATGGATTTATTCCAAGAGTGTATGCGTCAGACCGCAGACTGGTTGCGGAGGAACTCTCTGCAGTTCAATGGAGGTAAGACCGAGGTGTTATACTGTTCATCGGCGAGGCTGCCTATGCATACACCGGTGGAGTTTAGGCTTACCCCCGAGGAGGATCCGCTGGCCCCGGCCAGTACGATACGTAACCTGGGGGTCCTAATAGATAAGAACTTCCAAATGGAGTCGCAGGCAAACAAGACAGCCAGCGTGTGCTTTGGTCTGTTGCGCTTGTTACGTCGGATACTTTCGATCCTACCGAAGGATTTGCGCTCCCTGGTAGTAAGCAGCACAGTGATGGGCAGACTGGACTATTGCAATTCCTTGTATTTAAGGGCCCCTCAGTACATCTTTCAGGGTTAGCAAAGAGTCCAGTCTGCCGCGGCAAAACTGGTGCTGAACCTGCGGCGTAATTCGTCTTCTACTCATGCCCTGAGAGAGCTCCACTGGTTACCAATCAAGGAAAGGGTCCTTTTTAAATCCCTCTGTTTGGTGTAAAGAGCAATACACTAGTTGGGTCCAATCCCATTACAGGAAAGGTTTGCCTGGTATCTCCCTCGGAGACAGCTTCGTTCCTCTGGCGCCAGTCTGCTGGTAATTCCGATATTTAAACGCTCCAGGCTGGGGGGGAGGGCCTTCAGTGTGGTCGGTGCACAGCTGTGGAATGAGTTACCACAGAGGATTAGACAGATTGACTCTCTAACTGAATTCAGAAAGAGCCTACAAACTTGACTCTTCCCGAAAGCTTGATCCTCCATGCTCTCTCTTTCTGATTCCTCACCATGATGGCTGTATGTTCTATATCTGTGCGCCAGGATACCCGTAGGGTGACAGCAGTGCTATATAAACACTATTACAATACAATACAATTTATGTTAAAGACAATAGGCCTTTAGGGGCGAAGCCTGCATGTGTAAACATGTATTTTATTATATGAACTCCCAGATTTTCTCAAAGAATGTTTACTGTATCTATCTATCTATCTATCTATCTATCTATCTATCTATCTCCGGTCGCAAGACATTTTAAAGAGTTTCATGATAGTGACCTTAAACATCTCAAGTATTATGCTATAGAGTCAGTACCGCCCCACAAGAGAGGTGGGGATCATGAAGGCAAATTAAGACGCCTAGAAACTAGATACATTTTAGAATTTGATTCTAAGCATCCCAGAGGTCTCAACACTACAGAAGATTTGCACACATATTTATGAATTCAGGATTTTGTAACATGTTTACGGTTGACATATTGATATTTTAGGCATTCCTTATCCGTGTTTATGTGATGTTTGAATTATATGGATTTCTATGAAGTATTGGTATATATTTTTCTATCATAATTTAGGATTGACACATTTATTTGCACATTTCTTAGCACTTTATGTAGTTCTTGATGAGATTGGCTCTGATCTGTGCCCAAGAAAGAATTTGACATCATGACATTATGGTTCTGTCTGTATTGAAGCAATAACAATTTTATGTTTTTTAGCAGTAGGGGGTTGAATCAGTATCACCACATGAAAGCAGTGAAATCAATTACTCTTAACCTCAAGCTGCTGGACCTCATTTAGCCATAAAGTTTACATCCACTATCCCTGGTCCCAACACCATCTGCATCCATATGCATATTCCATTGCAAGAAATATTTTTAAGCCCATATATAATGGGAATTCATGGTTATGCTTACTAGTTATTTAACTCAAACTAATCAAAGTGCATTAGCACGTCACACATGTACAAACATACTGTTGTACTTAAAATAACAACATATGATGTACAGTAATATAGAGCACACAGCACTTTATTATTATTATTTTTTTTCATTTATAGGGCATCACTACTCTCATTAAATATATTTTAGTATGTGCACCTTTGCAGACATCTTGAAATTCAGACTCATTAGGACTGGCAGTTCTATCAAGCATTTAAGCATTTATTAAAATGGACATACCGTCCTTGTAGGACAGAGGTCTTTAAACTTTTGGATGCCGAGAACCCCCTGTCAACATTTTGAGGCGTAAGGACCCCCTCCTGACAAACATTTCTAAACCTGTAGGCAGGGTTACTGAAATTATGAGGCAGGTGAGGGCCAAATTACACAACAGGCTTGACTAAATTGTGTGGGAAGAAAATGTAAATGAGGATATGTGATGCCGCTGATTTTGGGATAGCATTGCTTCATTATTTGGACATTTTTTACATACAGTAACACTGAGGAAAGATTTCACCCAATCAGTACCCGTTTATAACCAAAATACAGCAATTCTCATCAGAAAGATTTCTAGTCAACCTTTGTGAAGGGCCATCCACTCTGCAGGAATACGTGCTGCCACATTAGACTCACCTGGCCCTGTCTGGGAGAAGCAGGGGTCCCTTAAAAACCCTGGCGGTTTTGTGCAGAGTTAAGCAGTTTACCCATGCAGCTTTCCTCTCACCCCCTCCCTTCCATCCCTCTCTCCTCTCCTAACCCCGGATCCCTCTCTCACTTTGCAGGCCATTTTCTATCACCCCTTTTTACAACTTCTGAACTCTTCCCCATTCAACCTCTCACTTCACCTTTAATCACCTCTTGTCATTCTGTCTTTTCACTGCCCTCACCTCTAGCAGTCTCTCGCATTTATCTCATGGCCTCTCTGGCCCTGTCACCTCCCGTGCCCCTCAGCACTTCTCATTCACCTCGTCTCGCCATTCAAATTTTTGTCTATTTGTATCTTACACCTCTCCAGTCCCCCACTCATCTTTCACCTCTCTCCTTTGTTCTAACAGAAGCCCTCACCCTTTGGCTCACACTCACTTCTTGCGTGTCCACACTTCTCTTCGGCAATTCACATTTCTCCTCATCCCTGACCTCTTCAATCAAATTCTCTCACTCCCTTGCTGTCCTCTCTCACCTCTCCTCACCAAGCATACGGGTCGCACCCGTATGCTCCTCTCGGCTTGTGCCACTCTGCTTATTGTTCCCTAATTCAAGAAGGCATGAGTTGACTGTCTCGCTGTTTTGATGCAGGCCGCGCAGTTATGGAACGTGCACCCTCCTTTGCTTCGCTCCACCAAGAATCTGTTATCCTTTAGGAAGATATAAAAACCTTCCTCTATGCTCTGTAGGTTACCCCATTTGGCTGGTTCTCCTTCTGTGTGTTTCTCATTTGCCTTCAGGCAGCAGAGGGTTATTAGCCCCAGGACATCTTTTGGTAACAGTAGCGCACTACAAATGTAAATAATAATAATAGGCAGAAGCAGGGAAGTCACTAGACCAGAACTTCGGTGGGGGGGGGGGCTAATACTCCCAGCCAGGGCTGGTCCTAACACTGGTCGCACCCGGTGCAACAGTCTTTTTTGATGTCCCACCCCCGTTTCCTCCTGCTCCATGAATTCCTACACTGCCACTCACCAATAATGCACCTCATCTCTCTATAGCACCTTTCTGACAAACATTTCATTTTTTTATAGCGCTTCTTATAGTTTACTCACACTCATTTCTGTGATCTGCATGGTACATATTCTTTGTAGCAGGCACATTAACCCTCTGCACTGTGTGGGTGACGAGTGCCCATGTGAGTGCACGGTGAGCGATGTAACAGTGTGAGAGTAGGGCAATAGGAGTGACTGCAGGGTGAGTGAGGTGGTGTATGAATTTGGGTGCGGATGCAAGTGCAGAATGGGATGAATGAATGTATGATTACTGATGGGCTTGTTTGAGTGAGTTGCATATTGAGCAGTGAGGGGGACAGGTGAGTGAAGTGTCACATGAGTGCAGGATGAGTAGTGTACTCGTGTGACTGCAGGGTGAGTTATAGGGTGAACAGCGCAAGTGCATTGTGAGTGCAGAGTGATCACTAAGAGTGCAGGGTGAGCGGGTGAATAGTGTGAGTGCATGGTGATCAGTGTGAGTGCATTTTGATCGCTGTGAGTGAGAGCGTGAAAGTGAAGGGCGAGAATGAGGAATGAGTTTTCTGAATGCAGGGTGCATTCCCAGACCCATGAAGTAACTCAGCATGTTATTGACGGCGGCGTAGAGTTTAAGATCTAAGTTAAACTACTGCGGCATTAATCGGGGATCGAGGGTGAAGGACATAAATAATGTGCTGATCCTGCAACAAACTTACAATCCTATGGTTAGGGTTGCCAGCCGATTATTTTGATGGCCCAGTCGGTACAAAAATAAGCAGTCACCTAAAGCTGTATTTTCAGCGCTTATCTGTGCATACTTCGAACAGCAAATATAAATAGAAAGCACTTTTAATAGTGTTCTAGGGCTGCCTCAATGATACTGATAATTAAAGAGAACAAAGACAGAAAAGTCACATAACGAATGCATACATACTTTTTTATTTATAAGTCTATTTAGTGTCAAGAGGAGATCTTTGCAAGCTCTTTAAACAAAACACAGTAGGCATTTTTCTTTTGGCAACCCTACTTTATATTCCTTTTCATTAAATGCATTCTCACACTACAGCAGTAAATGTAAAATACAAATGTAAAGAATAGGCCAAGTGGGGACCCAGGGGGTACTGGAACCACGAAAAAAACCTAAGCCTCTGTCACCAGTTTACAAAGGCATGTAAAAATGCAAATGGTCTTTAAAGACCTGTGAAAAACTCGGGCGTGCCGGAGATGAGACTCCAGACACTGCCCAGCTGAGCCCCCAGCAGCTCGAGTTGCACTGCAGCAGCCCGGGCTGAGACACAGGATGGGGGAAGAGGCGGCTGAAGCCCTTGGGCCTGGGCAGAAGTGTGACTGGGAAGGCGCGACCCGCTTAGCTTCGCTCCACGGCCCCCGGGGGTCGCACCCCACAGTTTGAAGACCCCTGTTGTAGGGTCTAGGCAACATAACTCAATTGAGCTATACAGGGATCTGTATGGACAATAAGGGTAATCATGTATTTGTACTCGGATAATGTCCTTTCGCACTGTAGATATCCATATTTATATATTTATTCATATATGTACAATGCAGAATGGTCTTCTTCACAATGTAACAACAGTATGCTGTCTGTCTACTTCATGCAAATTGAGCACTAGCACTTTAAAAATGACAATCACGGTTTGAGCCATGTCATGTGATCAAGACCGTGGGATGGCTGAAACGCGTCATGGCGGACTAGTTTAGTGGCAACTAAAGAATTGTGAAGCACGGATTTGGGTCTACGCTCGTTTATATTCTTGTACAAGAATGCATAACGAGGAAAATGCAATATATGTGTATATATATATTCATTGAAAAAACAAAGGTTATAGTTGGGCTCAGATTTCATTTGTACAAAACCATAGAAATTCACCAGTTATAGTTACCTGAGCTAGCTATAATTTACGCCCCTAATGCACTGTTTGACGTAACATATTACATCACTCATGACACGGTTAGTAACATCACTGATGACATCTCAAATGACATCACTGATGACATCATCCAGAGAACCACTCACACCCACTCACACCCCATACAGTCTCTCATACACCCACTCAAACACCCATAGAAACAATCACATATCTATTCATAGATCCATCCATAGAACTTGTTGCACACCCACTCACTTATCCATGCAATCACTCACATACCCATTCGCTCACCCATACAGCCGATCACACAGCCTCTGACTCACTCAAACAGCTACTCATACAACCACTTACTCACCCATACAACAACTTACGAGTGGCAGCTTCTGGCATTCACGAGTGGTGAGACGGGGGGAGAGGTCATACAAACAAAATGGAACATAATTAAAATAAATACAATTTCACTTACCTGCTGCTCTGACAGACGCCGCCTCGCTCCTCCCTGACGATCGCCGACTCCAGATGCACATTGTGCAGGCTCGAAGATGCCAATCTCAGTGCTTCTCTCATGCTGGGAATATATTTCCAGCATGAGAGAACCATTGGGATTGGTCTGAGCAGCCATGTTTGCTGTTCAGACAATAACTGGGAGTCTGTGCTGTTTCTCCAACCCCTCTGTGCATCACAACCAGGTTGGAGAAACCTAAGTGCGCATGACGGTTTGGCCAGCCTAAGGCCGCCAGCCAAACTGTCACTCGCACTTAAAAGTGCCCACCACCACTCCATATGCCATGCCTGTCACAGCGGATTGCCTGCCCTGCCCCGCTGAAGGTTCGAGTTGGCGGCAATCAGGCAGGCAAAGTTAAAACAATAATAAAAGGCCTTTATTATTGTTTTATTTTTCATTTATAGCAGGGGGTGGTGCTCCTTAGCCATTATGGAGGAGCTGCCCCTGCAACTTACACAGCCATACAATCACACATACAGATACTCACACACCCACTTAATCAATCATACAATCACTCAGATAGCCAGTCACTCACCCTTACAGCATCTCATCAGACCCTTTGACACACCATACAACTCACACACCCATTTACGTACCCATTCACTCATCCCTACAAGCACTCAGATGCCCACTCACCCACCAATACAGCCATTCACTCTCCAATACAGCAACTCAGTTAACCAAACACCCTCTCAAACAGCCACTCAGTCACCCATACAGCCACTCACATAGCCACTCATTTACCCACCCACTTTTTCACTCACACACGGATACAGTCATAAAGCCACTCAAATGACATATTAGAAATAGTATCCGAAAGAATAGTTATTTAACTTGTGCTGTAGCTTAGTGTATATCTTGAAGTCTCAGAAACATTTTTCGAAACACACTCACTGAATCATGTCATCAGTGATGTGAATGGTGATGTCACTGACCATATCATGAGTGATGTAATATGTGAGGTCATAAGCAGTGCATTGCGGGGGCATAACTTATAGTTAGCTGAGGTAGCCATAACTGGTGAAGTTCTATGGTTTTGTAAGAGTGAAAACTGAACCTAACTATAACGTCCCTGTAACCTTTGTGTTTTTTCAGTGAATTTCTAAGGTTTTTTGTATTCTGTTTCCTAGCTGTAACGTACCAGTAACCTTTGTTTTTTCCAGTGAATTTCATAGGTTTTTCAAATTCCATTTCTAAAATAAAATGTCCTTCTAATGTTTACTTTTTTAGTTAATTTATTGGGTTTATTTACTAAGTATATTACACTTTTTTTAATTGCATATATTTATACTGTAGATATTCCTTTTTTACTAATAAACCTTTTACACATTTTAACATATAAAATTCACATATGTACTTAATGTCAATTAAATGAAGTTTTTTTTCATGTAAATAAAGACATTTTATTTAAAAAAAAAATGTTTTTGAGGTTCCGCGGTACCTTAGCAGGTCCTGAAATATAGATGGGCTGCTACTGTATGTTTTTTTTCTGTGATCATGTGATCGGAATGATTCCACGAGTCAGAATCCATGGATTTGGTGTCAATTTTACTGCACATATTTACTCCCATCCATTGTTATTAATACATATTTACAAAAATATATAAACCACCATATATATGTTTTTCTAAACTTTTACCCATTTTATCAGTTTTGCGACATCGCAAATTTATAGGGATGGATTTGCGAATTCACGTGGAAACACACCCAAACCTTGCCTTCTGATTGGATATATTAGGACCCTACCCTCCCACTTGGAAAACCACACCCAAAGGCAGTTACTTCTCCAGTGAAGTCTCTAGAAGGGGTATTGAGAAGCAGCAGTGCTGTTATTTCAGACAATGGCTGAAGCTACATTGTCCGTCCAAGATGAGGAGCCAATAACTCTTGAGGATGAAGAAGACACACCACCTTGCAGAAAAGAAAGTGATGTGTGGAAGCACTTTACTAAACCCTTCTGGGGAAAAAAGTTATCGGCAAAATGTGTCAAGTGCACAATTTGCGTCAAGCAGTTATCCAAAGGCACTGCAAAGAAATATTTGCATTGGGCAAGTTTTATGTGGAAGCACCTAAAAACAATTCATGAGAGGGTCTAAAACCAGATGATGCAGGAAAAAGCAGGGCAACAGTGCAGTTGACCTCTAGAGCAGCCTTTGGAGAACCATCTTCAGCTGCATTCCTTACAATATAAAACTGCCTGTGAGGAATTGAGTGATATGGCTATTCACTGTGTGCGAAATGCCACATGCTTGTTGCTGTAAAAATGACTTCTGTGGGTGCATTCTTGGATACCTTGAAGGAGCATAGCTGTAAAAAACATTTCAGCATCCAAGGCTACATCATGTTTTTTTATAGAGAAAAGCCAGCTGTATCTTTGCATTTCCCCATCCTTACCCTCTTTACCACCTTGTTCCCTTTTTGTTAATTTAAAAAAAAAAAAACTGTTAAAAACCCTTCTGGGGGAAAAACAGTTCTTGTTAGAACCACCATCTACTCTAACAAAGAGCTAACTCTGTGTTTTTACTGTACAAGTGACTGTATCATTGTGAGATTGTGTGTATCAGTATGTGCATGAGTGTATGCCTAGGAGGGTAGGAGTATGCATTAGTGAGTGTCTTGGTTTGTTAGTGTATGCATCAGTATGTGCCTCGATGTGTTAGCATATGCATCTGTTTTGCCTGACCTGAGTGTGTTATTGGCGGCATTACTGTTTGAATGGGTGTGTCAGTGTCTTATTTGCTGTATGGCTATGTGTGTTAGTGTCTGCACTGAAATGTCCCTGGGTGTGTCAGTGTGTGGCTGGGTGTGTTATTAAATACATTACTGTTTGACTGGGTGTGTCAGTGTCTGCTTTGCTGTATGCCTATGAGTGTTAGTATCTGCATTGAAAAGCCCCTGGGTGTGTACAGTGTGTGCCTTGGTGTGTTATTGGATGCATTATTGAGTGACTGGGTGTGTTAACACATGCATCAGTGTGTATCTGAGTGTGTTGTTGGATGCATTAATGTTTGGCTTGCTGTGTCAGTGTATGCAAGGGTGTATGCCTGGGTAGCCTATTGGATGCATTGGTGTTTGGATGGGTGTGTCCATGTCTTCATTGTTATATGTCTGGGTGTGACAGTGTCTGCATTGGTAAGTCTCTGGATGTGTCAGTGTGTGCATCAGAGTGTGCCTGGCTGTGTTATAAGATACATTAATGTTTGCCTGGCTGTGTCAGTGTCTGCATTGCTTTATGCCTGGGTAAGTCAGTGTCTACATTGGTCAGTACCTATGTGTTTCAGAGTATGCATCAGAAGATGCTCGGGTGTCTTATTGGATGCATTAGTGTTTGGATGAGTGTGTCGCTGTCTGGATTGTTGTATGCGTGGATGTAACAGTGTCTGATTTAGTAAGTCGCTGTGTGTGTCAGTGTGTGCATCAGACTGTGCCTGGGTGTGTTATTGGATACATTACTGTTTGGCTGCATGCCTTGGTGTGTGAGTGGCTGCATTGGTAAGTCCCTGGGTGAGTCAGTGTGTTCCTGGGTTAGGTATTGGATGCATTGGTGTTTGGCTGGATGTGTCACTGGCTGTATCAGTGTGTAGTTTGGTGTGGTAGTGGCTGTATCAATATGTGCCTAGGTGTGTCAGTGGCTCTATCATTGTGAGCCTGTGTCTGTTAGTACCTCTGCCTGTGTACAGCTGGGTGTGTGAGTTGCTGTACTGATGTGTGGCTAGGTCCGTTAGTCTCTCTAGCAATCTGTCCTTGGGTGTGTATCTTCAAAATGTAAAGTTTTGGAACAACACTACAAGAACTAATTTGTAAAGTACATTACCCCAATAGATGGTGCATTGATCTACAGAAAAAAAGAACATAAAAATGAAATAATTTTTAGTTTTACAATCAATAGAATTACAAAAGTAACTTACAATTTCTACAATGCACAAAGACATAATTCTAAGACATAACCAGACATTTCTCATATTGTTAGGTATACATGTATATAAATAAGCATTTAATTTTCCCTTTTTTACTGTCCTCAGCTTCTTTATTCATACGCCGTAAACAATGTACTTTTTAAGCACACATCATTGAACAGTGGGGAAAAAACAATCATAAAGATTAGAGAGAAAAAAACTAATCTGTACACTATCTCATTGTAATTAAGGAACACTGTGGATTACACTCACTACAAATAAACATAACTCAATTTATTGAACTATTATTAACCCTCATCAACTATTTACAAATAGTGTTCTATACAATCACTTCAAACACATGCATGTGTATCTTTACAGCAGCACAAAAGAAAGTGATGTTTGGAAGCACTTTACTGAACATTCTGAGGGGGAAAGGAAAAAGGTAAAAGCTAAATATGTCCAATGTAATATTTGCTGCACACAATAACCCAGCAGCACTGACTAGAAGTATTCACATGGGACAAGTTCCAATTGGAAGTACTTAAAAGCAATTCATGAAAGGGTGTACAACTGAATGATGAACGAGAAACTAGGAACAGCAGAATATTCCACCACTAGAGCACCCTTGGGAGAATGCTCATCAGCTGCGGTCTTCAGAATTCCAGCAGTCTGTGAATATTTCAGTGAGATGATTACTCACTTTGTGTAATGCCACATGATTGCCGCTGTAAAATGTCTTATGTGGCTCCATTTTCTGTACTACTGTACCTGTGTGAATGATTTTATAGGTTTGTGACTATATGTATGAGTACATGTATGGGTGGGTTTGTGACCCTAACTCAACAATAAATATATTTATAACTTTACAAGTATATTTTTTAACATAGAATACAATTTAAACCAAACCAAGATAATATAATTACTTCGCTATTTACAGATACAGAAACACACAAACTTGAACTTTTGCAACAAAAAGTAGAACCATTGGAAAAGAAGAGATGATTTCTAGAAGTGTTGTGGTGAGGAAAAGTAGGGAGGAGACTGTACTTCCTGCACCATATCCAATAGAGGAGTTTGTCTTTGGGGGATCCCCTCGCTAAATGAGACTTCACTCAGTTCTCCACTCCCTTCTCGCCTTCTGAAACCCACTACCCATTGGGGCCCTGGTTCTGAGGTCAACTACAATCAGGGTTCTCCCTTTTCAACAGTGCTGAAGTAGTCTCCTTCAAACTCTTCTTGTGGTGCAGATTCCATTCTGCGCATGTCCTCCCATGCTCTAAGGGGGAAATAGTGCTCAAGCATGGAAGTATAGGCGAGTAAATGGGTGTGTGAATGATTTTATGGTTGTGTGAGTTGAGTGTTGCAGTCACTGTTTGGCTATCTGAGTGGTGGGTACATAAATGCTTTTGTGGGAGTGTAACTGGATATGTAAGGGACTGCCTGACTGTGTGAGTGTGTTCAGATTACATACTATTAAATGGCATACTGTAAGCAAACACCTAAATATAACATTTTAAATACATTCACACATACTGGCTTAATAAAATTTCTATACTTTCAGTATACCAATTTCTTCTTTTTTCCTGCTAATTGCATTTTTTGTTAATGTTATCATCTAAGCTCCATTCTATGTTCCCTTCTAGTAAATTCTCTAGCAGGTGCACAATTTCTTTCAGCTTACATACACTCCCAATGTTTCATCTAAGTATACTTTAATATACTACATCCTAATTAACATACCTGTAAAAGCTCTTTGCTGTTCTTCCAGTTTTATTTCTGTATCTGATCACATTTGTTTTCATTCCAAATGTCCAATCAGAGCTCCTCTCTCAGTAGTTAAGCATGTAAAATAGCTACGCCTCACCTTGTGCTCCTACTTATGCAGCAGTAGTTAACAAATCACAGCATTCCTTTCATCAGAAGAAGCCCAATTTGGTTGTGTTTTTCCGTGAATCCTCCATGATGCTTAACGCACCCCTCCCCGGTGTAACTTAATGGCTCTGTTCCGCATATTTCAAGATAGACCCAAATAATGTTTTGGGATATTTTGCGGCCCATTAAGCAAGCTTTCACATAATTTATAATGCACTCATAGGATCAGGGTACCTCTACCCTGACCCCGTCCCCGTCATATGTTTTACATGCCTCTTTTAAGCCCCAGGGACAGTTTCCCGATGTATCAAATGGCAACCACAACTTTTCTTTGAAGGTGCAGCTAGCCAATCAGAACCCTGTTGTGGTCGTGGACGACTGTAGATGGATGTGCGGAGGGTCAGCACCCCTAGATGTACAAATTTGGATTTTCGGTTAATAGTTCTAAAACTACTGAATGGATTTACACCAAATCACAAAAGGCACGCTTTCTGGGCCAAGAGCTAGCTTTCTGTCAAATTTGGTATAATTCTGTCCTGTGGGTCAGGCTGTAGTCGTGTTCAAAAGCTCTAGGGGAATTAACATGGGGAAAACACATTTGGGACCACCCTTTTCTCTTCCCCCACTTGATAGATCACCCCGAAACTTTCCAGACAGCAGCTGAAGTGAGTCAATTTTTTTGGGGAAAATCTTGTGAAGATTCATCAACCGGCGCCAAAGATAGTGGCAAGTCAAAAACCGCTTCTCCTATGGAAACTAGGTCCTAACTATAACTACAAACTGGCGACCGCCAGTAGGTAAAAAAATAAATAAATATATATATATGATCGATTTATTACAGGAAATTATGACTGAAGGATTAACAAGAAAAGTATCAAAGGGAACGGATCAAAAAATGGAATCACGGAACAACATGATGAAAGAAGAATAGGGAGCTTTGTTAGATTTACAACAAGACAACAACATCGTAATAAAAGCCAGTGACAAATGAGGCAATATTATGATTCTCAGTCATGAGAAATACATGGCTGAGATAATTACAAAAGAGTCCCCGGTGATCCCAGTGAAGAATACATGCATAATGGTAATCTTTTGGATGCGGAGGTATATACTTATTTAAAAACGTCTCATCCCATTATGCCTACAATCTATTTCCTCCCAAAAATACATAAGAATAATACGGATCCTCCAGTAAGACCAATTGTTAGCTCAATAAGTTCCTTGCTTGAAAATACTTCAAGATCTATTGATTTTTTTGTTTCCATATGTAGAAAATCTAACCATCATATTTACGTGACTCACAAGATTCTTTATACAGAATCAGCGATCTGACATGGAAATCCAGTTATCATATGGCTACAGCGGATGTAGTCTGTTTGTATACATTGATTCAACATGCGGATGGTATGGATGCATGTAGGTATTTCCTGCAGACTCAGTCTATTTCGCTCCTGGAACACTGCAATATGCTGATGGAAATTATCAAATTCTGTCTTCACCATAATGTTTTTTTGTTCAACAGCAAGTATTTTTTACAAGTGAAGGGAATTGCAATGGGTACTTAATATGCACCAACATACCGAACCCACTGATGGGATGGTGGGAGGCGGAAACCGCATGGAGTGAGCAGAATAAAATGAACATAGAATGAATAATCTTGTGGGTTTGTTTTATAGACCATCTATTTTTGACTTCGGAAGGTAAAAAATCGGATCTGGAGGTTTTTTGAGCTCACTAAATAGTAATTGTCTGAATTTGAAATTTACTTTTGATATCCAAGAAAAGGAGAGAAATTATCTTGATATTATATTGAAAATGAGAAGATCGGCACAATGATGTACAGGAGTCCACTAGTACAAACATCGTTTTACATGCCAATGGTGGGCACCCTAAATCCCTGAAATGGAGTGTCCCTTATAGGAAATTCCTTAGAGCTAAACAGTGTTTCTCAGAATTAGTTAAATTTAATCGGCAGGCTGCAGAAATGCATGAAAGATTTAAAATAAGGGGATACCCAGATACTGTCCTGACTGATGCCCTTCAGAGAACCAGAGCCAAAAAGTGTGAATCATTACTGGCAGTAAAATCTAAAGGGGCCCTGGCTGCATAAGATACACAGATAACTAGATATATTACATATTATGATGTGTCAAACAGGAAGACGAGAATTGTTATAACAAAATTGGAAGCTCCTAAAGATTGATGAAGATCTCAAAAGTTTAATACCGGAATCCCCTAATATTACATATAGAAACAAAGCGTAATTGGGGAATCTTCTTACAAGGAGTTATATGGCTCCTGACAATGTGATAACAAGTTGTTCTATCAATTTTGGGATTTTGGAAATGCTCCAAATGTAAAGCCTGTGCTCATGGATGAAACACTGCAGAGTTTGAGGTGATATATGGAAACATGAAAAAATTAAGGAATGGTTTACATGTGAGACTGACTGTGTGTTGTATGCCTTAGCATGCACATGCAGTAAAAAGTATGTGGGAAATACTGTTGGTAAACTCAAACTCCATATCATGCAACACCTTCATGCAATAAAGAATCAAGACTTTAAATATGCCATGGCAAAGCACATTTGGGAGTCACACAATGGAGAATCCGGCCACTGAAATATTGTGGTGTAAAACATTGTTAAAAAAAGTGAGGAGGCAATCGAGAGTTAGAACTTACAGCAGAATCAAAAATGATAATAATGGGCACTGAAACACCCCACGGTCTTAAAACAGATGCAGAGTTGCATGCTCATTTATAATTCATATCTTGTACCTAAAACACAAGTGGGTTTTTAGATTTTGATTCTGATTATAATCATTATATGATGATTTGGTTAGTTGATGTCCCTTTTGCTAAATAGATCTGAAATTGGTACAGAAGGCGATAAATACAGATAAACTGAAGAAAACGCAGGGAGGAAGGTTTATTTTTTAGGGGGAGCGAAAGCTTTGGATGGTTAAATATAGATGAATAATTGAGGTCAAGAAGCTACAAGATAACAAACATGTGGGATTTCTTACAGTCACAGATTACAAACCAAGATGATAAATCTTCACAGCAAACTGGGGGGATTATTATTATTTTTTACTTTATTAAATAATGAATCGGAGATTTTGATCATAACTTGGAATGTCTTGTTTAGAAAGTCTATAAAGGGGTTTAAATACAAGGAATGTTTTTATAGCCCCCTCTTTAATCATTATTTTTGGGCTATTAGTTCTGTATGCGATTATGAGACATGGAGTATTGTTTACAATGCTGTTGCACTTTATTTTGAGCATAAGTTGGCACCGTATGAAATTAAAATATTTAGGGTATTATCATTGGCACTTTATATATTACATTTCCAATGATTCAACAGAGTATATAGACTATGTCTTCTTGATTGAGTAATCAATAGAAAAATGTAAAAATAGTAGTTTTTTTAAACTAAGAAAATTATAAGTACAAATATTTTGTGTACATACATTTAATATATTTGGCACTTTAAACATCATATGCGATTCTGTGCGCATGGAGTACTGTTTACAGCAGAATTGCACTTTAAAGCCAATGTGTTGTAAGAGATTCAGGTGTTCTCTTTGAACCTCAGCACTCACACTTTAATTTAGGAAGTGGAAATGTTCTAGAAACTCCCATATTGTTTTGAATTTTTGTCTAGAAAATGCGTATTGTCAATTTTTTAATTGTGTGATGAAGCATAATATCATGCAGTTGATGGTGCTCTAGAACTAGATATTGAACAAGAACATTTTAATGTGTGTGCCTAGCTAGATCCTTGAATAGGCAATGAAGTCTTTCTTTTTCCTCTTATCATTTTGTCCTCTTCTGCTAAATCCCCGCTGATAAAATACCTCCATGATCTTTTCACTATTTCATTGGATTTGAGCATACACTTTATTAATGAATTTGGATATGTCTTATTGTATATTTATATTTTTCAAAGATGGCACTAGGTACTTGGGTACTTTACCTTTAATGTTCATTACCAAGAAAATAATCCTTGCTGGGAAGCAACATGGACAGAACAATGTGCCTCCCGCCAAGAAACGTTAGCAGTCTATGCATTGTTTTTAATGGAGGTGAGGGAAAGGGATTGTCCCTTGTAAATACCTGAAATAGCTGAAATGCGTTGGTCTTTGTGGTCACCCGATGGAGATATAAAATAAAAGGATTTTGGATTTTGGGAACCTGAGCAATGCTGCTGTCTTCCGTGCCCCGTCACATATGTTGGTTTGCCAGCAGTGTCTCTTGGGCCTGCTGTGGAGATGATCTAAGGAAATATATGTATATGTGTGTGTGTGTGTGTATATATATATTCACTGAAAAAACCATGGGTTTCACACACGTTATAGTTAGGAATTAGCATTTAAAAAACCTTAGAAATTCACTGAAAAAACCATAGGTTTCACACACGTTATAGTTAGGAATTAGCATTTAAAAAACCTTAGAAATTCAGTGAAAAAACCATAGGTTTCACACATGTTATAGTTAGCTGGACATTTTACTCGTAAAAAACCAATGAAATTGCCCCGTTATAGTTAGTTCAGCTAACTATAACTCGCGCGCCCGCAATGCACTGCTGATGACGTCACATATTACATCACTCATGACATGGTCAGTGACATCACTCATGACATCACTGATGACATCTCAAATGACATCACTGATGACATCACTGATGACATCATCCAGTGAATGTGTGTTTTTCTGAAAAATTAAATATGTTTTATATATGTATATCTCAAGGTCGATGGAAGAATAAATGGGTATATAAGTGTGTAAATGGTTGTTTTTTTTTTGAAAAATTGATTGTGTAACTGACTGTTTAAGTGTATCATAGTGAATACATGGTTTAGTGAGTAATGTTTAAACATATAAATATCTGTGACAGTCTCTCACTTTGTGTATAAGTGGCTGCATGGGTTGGTGAGTAGCTACATGGGTGTCTATATAGGTTATTAGTTGTTTTTTTGAGTATCAGTCTGAGTGTCTGCATGGTTCGGTGGGGGGTATTACGTAGTGCGTAGGTGCATGAATGAGTGACTCACTGTTTGTATGTGTTGAACACAGCATGTGTGCAAGACTGTATGGGTGGATGAGTGTGTGTATGGGTGTGTTAGTGAGTGAATGACTGTCTCAATAGTGTCTTCAGGAGTAACTACATATGTTTTAAACTAGTATATGTGATTATTGGTGTATATATGTGAGTATATGTGAGAGGGAGAGATTGAAAGAGTTCCTGTATAAATAAGTATATGTTTCTATAAGTGATTGTTTAAAAGACTAAGTATGTGTAAGTTTCCGTAGAAGTAAGTGTGGTGGTGTGTGTATAACTGTATATGCAGGTGAATGTATGTTTGATTCTTTATTAGCATGAGTGACTATGTGTGTGAGTAACTCTATGGATGAGTGGCATTGTGTTACAGGATGTATAGGTGTATGAGTACATATGATGAGTGAGTACATGTATGAGTGACTGTATAGGACTGTTGGTGAATGAGTGGATGTGTATGTGGATCTTAGTATTACTGAAGAGGTTGTTGTAACTGGTATTGGTATGTCCATTGTTTTGAAAATTTTAGTCTCTATTTTTGAATGTGTGTATCAAAGGTTATATTAGCGTGAGAGGCGGTCTGTCACTCTATCACAAGGATGATGTCATCAGTGATGTCATCAGTGATGTCATTTGAGATGTCATCAGTGATGTCATGAGTGATGTCACTGACCATGTCATGAGTGATGTAATATATGACGTCATCAGCAGTGCATTGCGGGCGCGCGAGTTATAGTTAGCTGAACTAACTATAACGGGGCAATTTCATTGGTTTTTTACGAGTAAAATGTCCAGCTAACTATAACATGTGTGAAACCTATGGTTTTTTCACTGAATTTCTAAGGTTTTTTAAATGCTAATTCCTAACTATAACGTGTGTGAAACCTATGGTTTTTTCAGTGAATTTCTAAGGTTTTTTAAATGCTAATTCCTAACTATAACGTGTGTGAAACCCATGGTTTTTTCAGTGAATTTGCAAGGTTTTTTAAATGCTAATTCCTAACTATAACGTGTGTGAAACCCATGTTTTTTTCAGTGAATTTGCAAGGTTTTTTAAATGCTATTTTTTTTTTTTTTCTATTTTTTTAAACATATTTTTAATTTAATGTTCTAACCTTTTATAAAGACTATGGTTAAATTAATTAAATCCTTAAATATTTTTTTTATATATATTTTTTAAAATAAACATGTAAAATTTATTTCCAGTTTTTTTTTTTTTTTTTTTTTTTTTTTATAGTACGCGTACCGTAAGCTCACGGTAAGCGTACGGTTTACGCAACGTCCGTAATCTATATACGCTGCTTGCGTATAGTTACGTACTTTGCGTAGCCGCGCGTACTGCGCGTGGGACGCGTGCGCGCTTACGCCACACGCGCACGTTACGCGGAAGTGCCGGGGAGTGACTGTTATGCGCATGCGCGGAAGCGCGTGTCTTTTTTACGCGCATGCGTACTTTTTGCCGTAAGCGTACCGTAAGCGTACCGTAAGCGTACGGTAGGTCATGTGATCATGAAACACAACTTTTGATTGGTTGAAACTACTTTCAGTTCTAGAACTCTCCTACACCACACCCATTCCCCTCATTTCTGCTTGTGATCCCTTGGGAGAAGGAGCTGGTTTGTCTTTGGGATACGATGGCAGAACAGCAGAGCTCTTCTGAGAGTGAGGCTAGCACCAGCAGCACTGTCTTGAGGCAGAGAGCGAGGAAAGTAAAGCCCTCTTATGTATGGGATTATTTTACTTTTCCTGAAGGCCAGCAAAAGGTGAATGCACCCTTAGTTACTTGCAAGCTGTGTCAGCGTGTACTTTCTAGAGGTAATCCTGACAGGAAGTATTCCTTTGGGAATCACACCATGATGAGGCACCTCAAGGATGTACACAAAAGGACACATGCTCATCTTTTTGGAGGTAACTCTTCAGAAAGACGAGCCAGTACATCCACAGCAGCTCAGCCTGGACCATCACCTGCAGAGCTTACTCCTTCTGCAGCTCAGGTGAGCCCTTCATCTGTGGGGGGAGAATCTCCTTTTGCTGGCCCTCTGGAAATGAACCCTCGATTTCGGAAGGTTGATATTCATTGCACATTTTGTAAAGCTCTAATTTGTTATAGGGAGACCAGTGTTTCCCTAGTGAATAACAAAATAGATCAGCACATTTGTAGCTTTGAATGATTTTCCCATGGTTCCTTTCCTCTGTCCCTGCATGAACACAACGGTTCTTTTAAGAGCCAACCTTATCTTTCATCTTTTTTTTATATTTTTTTTTAAAAACTTTTTTTTTTTTTTTTTACCGTACGCGTACGGTAAGCGTACCTTTTTTTTTATTTTTAAAAAAAAACACTAAAAATCATTTATCACATTACAAGGTCCTTGAGAGACTACAATTATTACAATTGACTTACCATACTCACTCAAAAAAATATTTATTCATTTGTTTTTTTAAAAAATAGTTTTTAAAATGGTTGTAGTTTACGAAAATTTTCTATATCGATCTGAAAAAAAAGAAAAAAGTATTAATATTTTTAAACCATTTTATAATACAGTACACATATTTACATTTTTTACCAAAAAATATTTTTGCCTTATTTTTGCTGTTTTCAGAATATATTGCATTTCACTATAAATTGTGAAAGCAATTGCATTCATCATTTTACAGCGGGCAAAAAAAAAAAACAATCTCAAAGATTGTATTAAAAAAGCCCAGAATCTCTTCTCACTTAAACTTATCATTACAGAAATGCATATTATTCTAAAAAAATATCATCTAAAAACAATACTTTTTTCTTTAAAATACCGTCTGATATTTTTGTTTCAGGAGTATAATCACAATATTATATCTCAAATAACTCCAAAATACATCTGATTTTATTTCCTTTAGGCCAAATAGTATTTTTTTTTTTTCCCTGGAATAAATTTCCAAGGGAAAACCATTAAAATTCTAAAGTTTAATCTGTCCAGATCTCACCGATTCTCTGTAACATTTTGGTTCACGAAAATTTTTTGAATAATATATTTAGTCCACAATAGAATTGCTTACTTTTCCACATGGCCAAATAGTAATTTTTTAAATCATTTTTGTAAAAATTTCCAATGGCAGTCCAATAGCATTCCAAAATTTAAAATGTGCAGAAGTTACCGATTATCTCTAAATTATTGGTTTTTCAAAATTGCATTAAAAATTTAAAAAGTCCACATTACAATTGGTTATCTTTCCTTTAGGCCAAATGATAATTTTAAAAAATATTTTTTCTACAAAATTGCAATGGTAATCCAGTAAAATGGTAAAATTATTTTGTCCAGATCTTGCCAAGTCTCTCTAAAATTTAGGTTTCAGGAAGATTAGATAGGAATTTGCTAAATCAAAAGGCAAACGTTGTTTGAAAATCAATTGGGAATCATTACACAGTGTCCAGCCTTTTTCACATTTAAGATAAACTGTGTAATGTCCAGAAGTAACAGTAGGTCCTTCATGGAAAATTATTGCAACAGTTACAAAAGTTTTTCCTGAAATTGATAATTGCTGTCCTGTAAACTTCTTTATTAAAGTATCCAATTTTGAACCATCAGCTCTACATCGTTGCATCATTAAAATTACATACTGTCCGTATTCCCTTAAAATTAATGTTGAAAACATGTCAGAATTACACTCACCACATTTCATGCTATGATTAGCATCTTTAACTAATTTTGCAAAAGTGACTGTTTTACTCTCTGGCAATGTCAAATAAATAAACCTTTCATTATCAACAATAGAGCCACATATATTATAACAATTTTCACAACTATGTTCCCATTTATAAGAGAGACCAAAAAAAATGTCAATGGGAACTCCTTCTTCTTCCACTACCTGAAGAAAATACATCAAAAATTCGTGTGCATCTTGCTGTTCATTTTGAGAAAACTGTGTTCGTCCTGAACATACATCTAAAAGTTTTCTAATGTCAGTAGCACTTTCTATTTGAGTTTTGTCTTTACTCAGCTTTTGAAAAAGGAGACTGAGCTCTGAACAGAATCTTTTTCCCTGATTTACTATTATCTGCTCTTGCAAACTTTCCAGATAAAATGCAACATTCAGCACTACATTAGCGTAGCAGTTGACACCAGAGCTATTTTCAAAATGACATCCTACAACCTGTTCTTCATTTTCCTTATTCTTTTTGCTTGCAATTACATCACTCCTCTTTTTTTTCCTCTTCTCTACATCTTCATTACAGATATTCTCATTTCTCCTTTTACGAGAAACTACACGTTTCTCCAACACAGGATACTGACCTAAATGAGGAGCATAGCTTCTTCTTAATCTATTATACTCCTTTACACAGTTTGTATCAGCACTAACTTTTGAATCATCAAAGTCAATCATGAATAAACCTGATAATGTTTTGACTCGTGACAAAGCTACATATGCCATACCTTCTTTGAACACAGTTGAACCAATGTTCACAAATGCACAATCTACAGTCAATCCTTGAGACTTGTGGATAGTTACAGCATATGCTAGTGAAAACGGAAACTGCTTCCTACGTACATATAAGTCTTTCACAAGCATGAAACGAACTGAACAACGACAAATGTCTTTAACTTCCTCTATCTGATCAAATTTTATTTTTAAACATTCAATTCCATCTTTTTTCTGATAATTAATAAAACCCACAACTCTTCCCATCGCTCCATTCACTAAGCCTTTTTCAACATCCAAATTTCTCCTTAAAAACACTCTACAGTTCATGCAAACATATAGATTTTTTTCTAATCCTGCTGTTTTGGAGATATTCTTCTCTAGTGAGTCCAATTTATTTTTCAGTTTGCCTGTTACTGTGACAGTAATTCTTCCATCCTCAATTTTGTCCACTGCTTCCAATTTCTTGATGTCTTCATTTTCCAATTTCAAAAGCTCCTCATTAAAGATTGAGCATTCACGTAGAGTTGGCATTAAGCAGATGACACTTTTGTTTTCTGCAATATTCTTGTATATTTTCTCTGCAACTATTTCTTCCTTTGGAAATAAGTTATGTAACAGCCGACTCTGTAATGCTTTTTTGCCAACTTCTGTGAGTAGTCCAATTCTGATATCTTTCAGAATACTTCCATATTCTTCATCGTTTGCTTGCCTCATATTAGTTGTAAGTTCCTTGTACTCAAAGAAGGACCAAATATTTGTATTTCCAATGCTTCCCAATGACTTCTTCGTGTCTTCATGTGTCACAGTATTAAACACTGGTTGTCCTTTAACTGGAGTAAGTTGCAAAAGATCCCCAAAAACTATGACGTGTTTTCCACCAAATAACACGTCATAGTCTGTCTTCAAAATTTGCTGCATTCTTAAATGCACAAAGGCAAGCATTAAGTTTGATACCATGCTCACCTCATCAATAATGAGAACTTGCATCTTCTTCAATACTCTTGACACTTCCAAGGATGCTTCTCCAGTTAGCTTGTTGAATTGTATTTTGTTCTCATGCTCCACTGGTAACATTAGCAAACGATGTAAGGTGATTCCTTTTATGTTATATGCTGCTAACCCAGTTGGAGCAGTAACCACACAAGACAAAGTAGAATCCGTTTTTTGCTTTAGGTAGCTTCTGATGACTTTAATTAGGAAACTTTTTCCAGTGCCAGCTTGTCCGCTTACATACATCCTGATTGGATGAAATGATGTGCATGAGCACTCTTTTTTTTTCATGTAGAAATCCGTGATCAATTTTGTTTTTGATCTCTTCATAAATTTGTTGCTGCTCTTGATTCAGTTGTCTTTCCAAATTTTCTAAGTCTATAAATTCTTCTTGAGCTTGATTCATAGCCGTTTCCACTTCATTCATGGCTATTGATGCTTCATTTTCAACGATTGGTTGTCCTAGGGGATCTTGACTGTATGTTCCTGAACTTTGGCTGTCCTGAGAACTGTCTCTAGCTATTTCTGCTGCAATTGTAGTTTCCTGTTCAATTTCTTCATTTAACATTTGCAGATAAGTTGAGAATGTACTGCATTGTATGCTGTCTTTGCAAGCATTAAAAGAATCTTCATAGCTCTGGAATTCTCCCAGTAGTTCATCCTCTGTACGCCATGGTTTAAACAACTGTAAAAGAGCCAAGTAGTAAAATTCTTTCTTGTCGGTAGTGTCGCAACTCAGCTTCCGGTGATTTATCAAACTTCCTTTGGTTTGCTTCACCAAACATCCTTCTTCACCAACAACTTTATATTTTCCACTGTTGATGTCTTCTGCAGCTTTCCGTGAATAAATGTAGTTCTGCAGCACTTCATAGAGACACATGTTCTCCAGATGATGACTTCTCTTGGGATAATATGTGTCCAACATGTTTGTTTTCAATATGTCTGTACTTTCTGGGTCATTCTCAGCCAAATATTCAATTTCTCCAACAGATTTCAGTACCCGATTTCTCATTGCTGCAAGGCCTAAACTTGCCCAAATTATTCTTCTTGACTTCGAGTAGAGACTTGCAGAAGATAACCTATCTGAACATTCGTAGGATCCAATTTCTCGATGCGATAACATCTTCAAACTGAAACTGTACAGCTTCTTACTGACAGTCTTCTCGTGAGAAATCTCTTCCCACATTTCCTTCAATTCTGTTTTTTCTGATTTCGTAATGTAAGACGTTACATATCGAGCAACAGCAATGGAATTGTCAGCAACATACTGTATATCCATGTTAGCGTTCCACATGGATAAAATGACTGGGTTGTAGTCATTTATATTTTTTGATTCTTCTTTTCTTTTAAGGTTGTAGGTATTCTTAGGTGATTTTCTTGTGATAGTATGTCTCACAGCTGACATAAAACTGTTGACTCTTCCATTTGTAAGAACAGGTCTAGGAAATCCAAATCGACATTTAGTGTAGTATTTTTCTTTGCTCTTGTATTTCCGTCGACAGTATTTTCCACACCGATGACTTTGGAAACGTAGAACTTGCTCCTTTAACTTGTTCTCTTCTGTGCTTTTAGGTATAGCACATGTTGCATATTCTTCAATGTAAGATAACACTGCTTCATCAGTATCTGTTCCAAACTTTGGGGCATCCTTGATCCACAGCAGCATATGAATATGAGGAGCACCTCTTGCCTGGTACTCTTTTCTCCAAAAGAAATCCACTACTTCTCCAAGGGGTGGATTTTTTTTATTGCAGATGAAGGACATCATAGCCTCAAATCTATGATTGAAATATCTGCAAACATTAACCGGATCCAATGAGCACAGTTCTCCTGCTGTCTTGTATTCGATGTTTTTAATGTTTGAATTGGCCTCTCGTAGAAAATCCAGTAAATCATCCCAAGCGTACTCGGCACAGCTTAGGGTAAGGAACCATGTTGGTGTTCCTAAATTCCGTAACATGCATTTTAGTTCACCATGGCGTCTGTACCAATATTCATTTGTCCCACGCTGACAAGCCATCAGATTGATCAGTTGTGTTTCCAAATGATCATCTCGGTGCTGCACTTTCTCCATAAAATCCTTAGCAGACACATTTTGTAAATGTACTCCACTTTTTAAAATGTGATTTACTGCATAAGACAGTGCAGACAAGTCGCTTTCAAATAAAAGATGGAACAAATAAGGGATACTTTGTCGAAATCTGGGATCTTCAGCATATAGTCTTGTAGTCCGATACTCAGAAGCTGGAATCTGTTCCGGACGTTCATCGTATCGTCCTCCTTTTCCTTTAGGAAACAGCTGGGGAAAACATCGAGCTTCCAAGCTCTCCTCCCATACACTCACGGGATTTCCTTTTGCTTTCTTCATCTGAAAGAGATCAATATTGTCTCCCATAACTTCTTTCGAATGGAGAGGATGTATGCTAAAATGTTCATAAATTTCTTCTTCCTTTGACTTGTCCACTTTTTCAATTTGTCCAGTTGGTGTTTCTGTGTCTCCTTGTAAATCTTCTTCTTCTTCTTCTTCTTCTATATAAATTGATTCATACCATTTGTTATTTTTTTTCAAATACAAATTTGCTCTTTGTACTTTCCGCACATCTACCAGCTCCTGCCAAATCTTCTTATTCTTTGTAGGGACACCATTAACCAGAATAATTAATGGTTCAGTTTCCAAAGTATCTGCATCAATAGTTTCCATATTTTTTTTCAAATCCAAGGGCAAATACACCACTCTACCTTTTAAACCTCTCAGTAAATCTGAAGGAGGTAATTTACCAGTTTTGGGCTCCATACGTACTATGGTCTGGAACGGATGAACACATTGAATGAGTATAGACTCATATGTATTTAATTCAGAAAGTTCAGCAGGAATAGCATCCAATTCTAAATTATTATGTACAGCTCTGGTCGGCATTCTATTTTCCTCTAACTTGTTGTAGCAGTATTTACAAATACGCTGATCTTCACCCAATTCAAAACAATTTTCAAGAAATATATATGTGGCAAAATCCATCCACTTATAATTATCTTCATTTTCACTCTTTCTGTAGAGATCAACATTCCTAGTTTGTTTTCTATAATGAGTTCTGCGGCAACAAATACAAGTAACATTTGGTCTTTCATTAGAGACTATTGCAAATTTGGTTATGTGATCATTAAATGTCTTACTTACACAAGGTTCTACATTCTCTTCCACTTCTGCCTCATTTACTGTGTCCTTCTCTGCACTGTTTTGTTCAGGACCAAAGTAACAAAACTGAATTTCATCAACAACCTTCTCTACATCTGATACCGTTCCTCGGAACAGAGCCCTATTCAATTCATTTAACTGTATTGCTGGACTTTTGGCAAAATACAACCGTCTCACAAACTTTCTCATTTCAGTATGATGAACAGCCAGCATCCTAAAATGATGGAAAACACTATTGCACACTTTTCTAGATAGACAAGCAAGAGAATGACCCTGCAAACCAGTATTCTCTCTCACTCTGCATGGATCCAGACTTTGAAGCACCTTAATCTTTTGTTTTACACTTTTTTTACTATATTCTCTTAGAAACTCTCGAAATCTGTCAATAGATTCCTGACGCACAGTGCAAATACTACTACAATTCCAAGTGTACACTGGGGCTTTAGGACGTCTCCCCATTGCCTCATCTGCCATCACTTGTACCTCATCTCTTGGAACCATTATCTCCTTCTCCATTATGCAACCATTTTTTACTTCGTATGAACGACCTCTGGTGTCAACTGCATGCAGCAAACTATTACTTTGAAAATAGCTTTCTTCATTAAAAAAAGGTTCACTACTTGAACTATGCATCCACTTTCCTAAAAACACTTTACAAAAGTTTGTTCTGTTCACTACTCTTTTCCTTTTGCTTTGTGATTTCAGTACATTAACCATTTTATCTAATGTACGCATCCTATTCAAAATTAATATGAATAGTTTCCTTTTTAATTCTAATGCTTTTGCTGCAATGGCTTCAATTTCTTTTTTTCTCTTGAAATATTTAGCCTTTTGCTTATATTTCTTTATATCCTTTATCAAATTGGACATAACTCTTCTCAGAAACATTTTTCTACGTATCTCTTTAAATGCTGTTTTTCTGTTTATGTTAAACTTTTCAATTGCAGAAGGTATATTTGCATTAACTAAATCCTCAATTTTTTGCTGTTCTGTAGGTTTTGTTACATTTTTCCGAGAACAGACATTTTGTACATTTTTGTTTGTTTTCAATATTTTGTTTAGGAATTGTTGTTTTTTTTGCTTACCAGAAGATTTTTTCTTTTTCCCAACATCAGCATCTTCTACTAACTTTGGTCCTCCAGTTGTCTTCAAATATAGTTTTTTTTTTAGCGTTTTTTGAACTCGAGATTTTGTAGGCATCTTAAATTTTGTTCACTGTTCTTCAGCAATACCTGAAAAAAACTAAAAAAAAAATCCTTTATTGTATTTAAATATATTACTACATTTCTTTTCACAATAGTGACAAAACGAAATTTCTTTGCCATTTTGAATGCACACAAACTGCTCTTTTTTTTAAATTTATTTAAATGCACATGTCCAAGCTGTTTTTTTTTTTCAGACCACCACCGTGTGTATTCTCTGTGACTGCCTACACTCCAGCAGGGGCAACCAGCCTTAGTGATGCTGAATGTATTTGCATTACAGACTTAAACCTGAAAACCCCACTCGCTTCTAATTACTGTGCATGACTATACATGGCAAGCACATGGGTGTGTGCTAAGCCTCTGCTTCTTCCCCCAAAAATTCGCTCCTCTTTTCCATCTACTGCAACTGTGAAATCACCAGAGCAAGACGCAATACATTTCTGCCTATAATTCTTCTATGCACACAGAGTCATGTTTTCACATTAGTGCCAAAACGAAATTTCTTTGCCAATTTGAAAGCACACTTACTGCTCTTTTTTTTTTGGGCCAAGTGAAAATCTCTTTTTACACTTTGAAATCACTTTTACAGACTGACACATTCTGAAACCTTTTTTTTAAATTTATTTAAATGCACATGTCCAAGCTGTTTTTTTTTTTTCAGACCACCACCGTGTGTATTCTCTGTGACTGCCTACACTCCAGCAGGGGCAACCAGCCTTAGTGATGCTGAATGTATTTGCATTACAGACTTAAACCTGAAAACCCCACTCGCTTCTAATTACTGTGCATGACTATACATAGCAAGCACATGGGTGTGTGCTAAGCCTCTGCTTCTTCCCCCAAAAATTCGCTCCTCTTTTCCATCTACTGCAACTGTGAAATCACCAGAGCAAGACGCAATAAATTTCTGCCTATAATTCTTCTATGCACACAGAGTCATGTTTTCACATTAGTGCCAAAACAAAATTTCTTTGCCAATTTGAAAGCACACTTACTGCTCTTTTTTTTTCGGGCCAAGTGAAAATCTCTTTTTACACTTTGAAATCACTTTTACAGACTGACACATTCTGAAACCTTTTTTTTAAATTTATTTAAATGCACATGTCCAAGCTGTTTTTTTTTTTCAGACCACCACCGTGTGTATTCTCTGTGACTGCCTACACTCCAGCAGGGGCAACCAGCCTTAGTGATGCTGAATGTATTTGCATTACAGACTTAAACCTGAAAACCCCACTCGCTTCTAATTACTGTGCATGACTATACATGGCAAGCACATGGGTGTGTGCTAAGCCTCTGCTTCTTCCCCCAAAAATTCGCTCCTCTTTTCCATCTACTGCAACTGTGAAATCACCAGAGCAAGACGCAATAAATTTCTGCCTATAATTCTTCTATGCACACAGAGTCATGTTTTCACATTAGTGCCAAAACGAAATTTCTTTGCCAATTTGAAAGCACACTTACTGCTCTTTTTTTTTTGGGCCAAGTGAAAATCTCTTTTTACACTTTGAAATCACTTTTACAGACTGACACATTCTGAAACCTTTTTTTTAAATTTATTTAAATGCACATGTCCAAGCTGT